>NC_082708.1:54717583-56158208 GCF_030144855.1 Hypanus sabinus
AGCTTCCTATAACAATGTTTCTAACTAAAGCATCTGCATCTGAAGTCTCAATGTTCAACACTTGAAGATCCTCAGCCCTCAACCTCCACAGTTCCTGACTTAGTATTATTGAGCCTCCTCCAAAGTGTCTTTATTCCCTAAACTAGACAGTGTAACAACTACTGTACAGGTATTATAAGTTTTACTCGTTTGATCATTGTTCGCCTCACATCTTGTTCGTTCGCTGCTTGCATTGTGAGCGGGAGGAACATGCACAGTCTTCTTGTCAATAAGACAGTGTAACAACTATTTACATTGCATTTCCATTGTATTAGGTGTTATAAGTAATCTAGTATGGGAGGATGTGCGTAGATCATATGCAAATATTACGCCACTTTATATAACAGATTTGAGCACCTGCGAATTTTTGTATCTGCCGGGGTTCCTGGAACCAATCTCCCGTGGATAAGAAGGGCCAACTGTATACTGAAAGAAATGGCGGAGGTAGCAACAGATAGATTTTTGATAATGTACAAAGGTTAACTGAACTCAGGGCAAGTTCCAGTGGATTGGAAGATGATGAATATCATACCACTGTTTTTTTTTTAAAAAAAGAAGCAGCTAACTATAAGCCAGTTAGCTTAACATCTGTGTCTGGAAATTGCTTGAAGCTATCATTATTGTCAAGATTGTTGAATGTCATTTCCAGTATGTAAGTGTAAAGGAGAATGAATTAATTGTTACTACGGATCTGATGCAACACAAAAAAAAAGAAAGGACACGATTTTAAAAACAAATAGAAATACATAAGATAACTTAAATTACATTATATGTACATAAGGTAAAGCTCGGTACAGGAATGTCTGTACATAGTGACTCTGACACAAAACTGTAAAGTCATTGGATTACTGGGTGGACGTATTAATTGGCCTTGCTGCTTGGAGATAGTAACTGTTTTTGATTCTGGTGGTCCTGGTGTGAATGCTACATAGCCCCCTTCCTGATGCGAGTGGGAAAAACAGTCCATGAGCAGAGTGGGAAGGAATAAGCAAAGAATTAAGGAAGAAATAGTGATACATCTGGATAGAAGTACTGTAGTTCCATTAGGCAGACATAGCATGGATTCATGAAGGGCAAGTCTTGTTTGACAAACATACTTGTGTTCCTTGAGGATATAATGAATGTAGTGGAAACGGGTGGATATGGCATTCTTGGATTTCCAGGAGGCATTTGATAAACTGCAGCATAATAAACTATTCATAAAATAAGGATTCATGGAATTGAGGGTAATTATTAACATGGATAGAAGATTTGTTAACCAATAGGGGACAGAGAGTATGGATCTTTTTCCCTCAGTGTGTATATACAAAGCTATGCATTGAGTTAAACACCTTCTCAAAAATCACCTGAGATGGAAGGTTCATTCAAGGTTTTTAATGAGATCTTACTTGTAAAACTGCAGAAAGTTAAGTAAAATACGTATTAAATCGATACAGAATCTTGGTGAGCCTGAATGTACTAATACAGGTCCACAGTCCCTTATCCGAAATTCTGAAGCAGAAATTGCAGAAGCTTGATCGTGGTGTGTCTGTGGCGTCTTACTGAAGAATATGGTGTTGGAACTACCACTGTATATGATTTAAAGAAATGGAAAGACAAGTTACTGCAGTTTTATAGTGACAGTGACATTCTACATTTATTCCAATAAGTCATTTACCATGTGTTTGATTTGGTTGGTTTGAAGCTGTATATTTTTATGTTTTATTGAATGTTTTTGTTGGAAATACAATATTTTTCTTGTCATTATTCCCTAAACAATACAGTATAACAACTACTTTTGTATTGTGTATTATAAGTAATCTAGAGATGATTTAAAGTATACGGCAGGATATGCGTAGGTCTGGAGCTCTGCCAGGTCTTAAAGTCCACTGTGCACTGAGACAGGTTAAATAAGGGACTTGAGCATACATGTTTTTTGGTATTCGGGTGGGGGGAGGGGGTTGCAGAACCAATAAGGAGGGATTCTGAAATCTGAAAAATTCTGAATTCCAAAATGCAACTGGCCCCAAGGATTTTGGATAAGGAATTGTGGACCTGTACTATCAATTATCGCACAATAAATGTTAACCAGGGTAATACACACACACAGCACTCCATAAGTATGCCCTATGAACAAGAGTAAACTCATGGTGCAACGCTATCTTAATAATAAGTGTTAAACATAATACTCCAAAATAAATGTACTAAATGCTTACTGATAGTAACAAAACCAAAGACTCTCAAGTATTGTTGTTTCAAGGGCAAATAAAGATAAGTGGAGCTGGATGTCTTTCCACTGTGTGCTTCTAGTTGAAATCCAAATTAATCTGCACAGGAAAAATTAAAACAGCTTACATTCAGTAAGTGATGTTCATGCATATCAAACTGCATACAAAACAAACTGCCCCTCCAGAGGCCAGAATACTTCCTACCTGGCATCCATAGGATGTCAAGCTTAAGTACTGAAACTAAAAGTCAAATGATCATCTCATTAAATCTTTGGCAAAAGAAGGAGAGTATCAGACTGGTCTTGAAAACAGTCTTACTACAAAGTCTTTAACGATTATCACTTGGAAAATGTAACTTTGATTACATGATCCTGGTAATGTCTAATGAGAAAAGAGGTGAGATCTGGTTTAGGAGTAAGGTTTGCTTTGCCCAGGATGAATCCAACTTCACTTTATCCAGCAGTGTTTGTTGCCTTCAAGTACCTGCGTGCTTCAGTCCCAAATTCCTTCTCTCTCTCAATAGCTGTCTTCTTAAGGCCATAGATTGCTACAGCTGGTGAGGAACAGTTACCAAATATGTGAACTTTTATGTGGTACTCCAGAATCTTGTTGTCCAGTTGGCGGTCACAAAACCACAAGAATCAAAGGTAGTCTTGATCCTTTCTCACTAGGAAGCTGTGGAGCATTTGTTTGATGTCTGCCATTACTGACCCCAAGCAGACGGTTATTGAGCTCTGGATCTTGCAGGAGCACATTATTCAGTGATACGCCTTTGAACTGTGCACTTGAATCAAAGACAATTTGTATTTATGCAAGTTTCTGCAGGCGGTAAATACCAAAACTGGGCAAATAACAGTTTTCTTTGTTGGGATTTGGTGGAGGTGCAAACTTAGCATGAACTCCACATAATGACTTTTCATTTCTGGTTTCTTTCTCATTGTGAGACTGAGGAACATGAGTCAACTAAGAGCCTGTCCTATTGTTTGCTAGGAGTTGTTGTGGAGAGCGAAAAGGAAGGGTAACTACCCAATGTGACTTATCTTTGCTAAACTCTTTGTTCGTGATCAGAAGGAAGACCTCATCTTTGATTGAGGTCCCAGCTTACAGTCATCTTCTGAGTGATAGAAGACCAGCTTGCCTAAATCTTGTTGAGCAAAAGTTAAGTACTGTATGTCAGGTGCTTACTTATAATGTTCTCTTGTACAGATTCTACACTCACAGCATCTGAAATGACTTGGGTGCCAGTACTCCAGGATATTAATCCTAAATGTGCTGACAATGGGCTGATAAGCACCATCAAGGCAGACTTGAAACAGCATGACCCAACCCAGGTCCAATTGTTAGGTGTAGGAAGCGTTGTGCTGACCATTAGGCTGTTCACATAGCTTATGTGCACGGATGGTATCCCTGCCAAGCAACAGGTGAATCTCCGCACAAGAGTCAAGTGGGGGAATCTTGTCATCGATGTCCTTAAGATGTAAATGACCACGTGCAGCTTTAGGAGTTGGGATTTTGGTTGCACTCAATGAGGGTGGGCAAGGGTAAGCAGACTTGCCCTCCTATTGTGGCAGATCCACTGGCTATTCTTCCAGAAACTTCTGATGTTCCAGAACATGTCTTTAGAGTGTATGGGGAAAATAGAACTTTGAATACTGAATGTGTCATAGTATAGTAATTTTGCCAAGGACACATTGTTCTGATTATCTAATATCACATATGCCTTTAGGTTTTGCTCAGGATGTCCTTTCGGGTAGGTATTGACTAGACATATTGAGAGCAAGATTTGCCTTGGAAGCCCTTCCCGCATACCTCTGTGCATGATGAAGTAGCTACATCTGATAGATGCTCAGCTAGCTTCCTGCCATACTCTGCTGCGGGTGTGCTGGAACCAGTAGTAGCCAATGTGCTGGTCCTGAATGAGTTTTTCTGTATGAGCTGGATACTTTTGTACTCAGTGTAGTGTACAGTAGTTTTAGTCTTTAGTTTGTTGTGTTGTCAAAGCACAACATTTGAAACATATTGAGAGCTCAATTGGAGAGTGTCTTCCAACTGCTGGTAATTTTTCTCTGAATCCTCACATTTCCTTTAAGGGTGAGGTTTCTTTTCCACAGGGATTTACCTATCAGGGTTTTCTACAATTTTGTTGACTGTGATAGAGGTTCTGCTTTCCCAAGGTTTTGCTGAAGACTTCTTTTTGAATGACATGTTACTGGAAGTTGAGGACATAAAACTAGGGTCATTTTATATTTCTGTATGGTGGTGGATGAATTTAACAAAAAATGAAAATGATGGATAGTAGGCATGATGTGTTCTTTTGTACTTGAAACCTGCAGCTATCCACTGTTCTTGCATGTTGCCTGGCGGTTTCTCCTCTTGTTTTTTTTTTGTGTGTGGCCAGCAGTCCCAACAACAGATCTGCAAGCTCCAGTAGCTTCTGTGGTTCTTTGTGGAAGAGCTTTGGAGAAGTATTGAGTCTGCTGAACAGAGATTCTTCGATTGCCTCCAGAGAGCCATGACATTTGTCCATTCTCTGCCACAGCATTTGCAAACACATAGCTGGATTATTTGCATCGCCCTAACTTGTTTAGTATGTTGCAGTGGCTCCCTATCAAGCCACTTATAGAGATGGTCTCGCACTTTGTTAGGTTTGAAAATTAGTCCTTCCTTGGCATTGTAAAAGCTTGATTTCTAGGACAGATAACTTGCAGATTGGTTGTCGAACAACTCAACGAGCCAGATACCAAGCCAAATCCAATGCACCTGCGGCTCCTGATTGAGGGCATTGTGGAAAGTGATTTGCCAAATGTGCGTCCTGGGAGGGATGTAAGCTCAGCCTCTGCTGATAGGGTTGGCATCAATAGCAACTTCTGATGTCTTCGCTGTGATGAAACTGCAAAACGGGAAGTTGTAGGTATTTGCTGTATGCTTTTATAGCCAAAATGTGTTTGGACTTGCATGTTCTTTAGTAAGCTGCATTGGCTGTTGTGATGTTATAGCATGACTGATTCTGGTTATAGACTCGACACTGTCTAAGTCAGCTACTGCTCCGTATGCCATTGCCTCTGTTAAGGCAGCTTCAGCTTCACAGTCTTCCTTGAGTGCATCTAACATAGCGTTTGCAGGTGCTCTCCATGTCTATACAAGCTTTCTCTATTTACACCTCAACATGGTGTTTAGCATAAGCTGCTCTCATTCTTGCCACTTCGGCTCTGGAGCAAGCTCGTGCTGTTGCTAGGCTAATTGTGAATTACTTTGAGCATTACAATGACACGATCGATCTGCCATATTCTGACCTGTCTTCCAGGTCTTCACGATCAGCGCTACTCGGGTCGGAAGCTGACATTGTGTACAGCATTCAGATGCGTCTGAAGTCTGGGTGACACCTTTGAAGGGGAGTTATCTTTTCACTCTGAGCCCTCACAGTGTGGATATGCATAGCTATGCAGAGAGTTAAGCACCTTCTCAAGAATCACCTGAGATCCGAAGCTTTCTTCAGGGTTTTTAATTAGATCTTGCTTGTGAAACTTGTTAAGAACATGTTAAGTTCAATACAGAATCGCTGTGCACCTAAATATACTATTCTTGCAATCGGTGTTAACCAAGGTTGTTCTCTTTTGTGTGCTCTAGTTTTATATACAAGAAGTGACGTTCATACAAAACAAACTGCATACAAAAAAATTGCGCCTCCAGAGACCAGACAATGGATAAATAGGTGCTTCTCAGTGGTGAGTGAAGTGGCACTGGTGGCAATGCGGGGCCTGCCACTGTTCACGATATTTATTAATAATTTGGAAGAGGGGGCTGAGTGTAACGTATTTAAGTTTGCTGATAACACTAAATTGAGTGAAAAAGCAAATTGTGCAGAGAAAGAGAATGTGCAAGGTCTGCAGAAAGATATAGGTAGGTTAAATGAGTGGGCAAAGGTTGTCAGATATAATACAGCCTTGATAAATTTGAGGTCAGATTGTTTAAATGTTGGAAGATTGCAGCATGCTTTTGTGAGGAACTTTGGTGTGCTTGTGCATGAATAGCAAAAGATTGCTTACAGGAGCAACACATCAAGAAGACAAATGGAATATCAGCCTCCTTTGTTAGAGGGGTTGAAATTAAGAACAGATTGGTTGAGCTGCAAGTGTGCGTGGTACTGGTGAAGCTGCACCTGGAGTACTTCGTGGAGTTCTGTTCTTACTTGAGGAAAGACATCCTACCTTTAGGGACAGTGAAGCGTAAGTACACGAGGTTGTTTCTGGAGATCAGGGATTACTTGATCAGCAATTGAGTTGTCTGGGGCTGTATTGCTGGTATTCAGAAGCTTAAAGAGCATCTTATAGGAATATATAAAATTATGGAAAGGATAGAAAGATGTTTCCACTGATAAATGAGACTAGAACCAGGGGGCATAGCCTCAAGATTTGGAGGAATAGGTTTAGGACAGGGATGAAGTGAAATTACTTTTCCCAGAGAATAGTGAATCTGTGGAATTCTCTGCCCATTGAAGCATTTAGAGACTATCTCATCAGATACGCTTAATGCATAGTTACATAGATTTTTAAATAGCAGGGCAATTAAAGATTATGGGGAAAAGACAGATACGTGGAGTCGAGTCCATGACCATATCAGACAGGATTTTATTAAATAATGGAGATGGCTCAATGATCCAGATAACCCACTTTTGTTGTTATTTTTTATTCTTGTGTTGCTAATGTATATTAGCATGTTTTCCCAGGAACACAACACTAACAAAATCAAAAGCAACACACACACAAAATACTGGAGAAACTCGGCATCTATGGAAATGAATATATAGACAATGCTTTGAGCTGAGACGCTTCTGCAGAACTGAGGAGGAAGGGGAAAGATGCCAGAATAAAAAGGAGGGAGGAGAAGGAGGCTAGCTGGAAGGTGAAAGGTGAAGCTAGATGGGTGGGAAAAGTTAAGGTCTTACAGGGGAGGAGAGTGGATCATTGGACAATTGGAAGGAGGAGGGGACCCAGGGGAAATTAATCAAAGTTCAAAAGAATTAAAAGGTCAGAGTGGGGAATAGAGGAAGATAGGGTGGGAGGATTTGTTTAATGGAGGGAGAAATCGATATTCATGCCATGAATTCATGAAATCAGTGTTAAGAGATCATTGTACTGCTGTTTTGTAAACTTGGTGTAAACATCTACTCTGGGGTGAATATATACTCTCTGCTAGCACTGCTTCAAAGCTAGGTGTGGAGATGCTACCTGTGAGAGCTAGCATTGGATAGACTGGGATGAGCGATGCAAACCTTTGGTGGTGAGATGAGGTCAGTTGATCGATGTATTTAGTTTAGGCCTACTCCAACTTCTGTGACAATATTTGTGGTAGCAGAAGGTTGGAATGGGCTGACTTACATTTCAGTCATCATTTATAAAGATTTTTTGATTTAGAAATAATAGTACTTATTAATGACCCCTTTGTTTATGTTCCAATTTGTGGTAATTTTGGGACACCTTGGAAATAGATGATATAAAGCTATTACTTAGAGAGCTGCAGATGACCTTTCATTCAGCAGGTTGAAAACTGAAGGGATCTGGAAGATGTGGTTTAAAATGGCAAAATGGACAAAGCACAGAATTGATCTAATTGAGTGGTGGCACAGTTTAAGGAACTAGAATTTCTACTACTATATATTTTTTAAGAATGGTTGATGCAGCAAGTCAGCTTTCCTCTGAGGCAGTGTGCCACAAGGAAGCAAGTCTACAGAGTCTATAGATTTTGCATGTTGCAAACAGTTCTTGTGGCAATCAAGGATGTACTGTATTCTCAGACATAAAAGCAAGAAAGACTGGAAATGTCTAGTAGGTCAGGTAAAATACGTGGAAAGAAACTATTTTTAATCCAAAACATTCATTCTTTTCTTCCGTCCTATAGATGTTGCCTCCCTTCCTGAGTCTTTTGGTTAAGATTTTCAGCATCTGCAGATTTTTGGGCTTGTAGCTTTTGTGAAGGTTGTTATTACTTTAGTTTTTTGGTGCAAATATCTTACAAAATTATATGGGAAATCAGCCAATCTATAGTGCAATATTACAAACAACTGAAATCCTGTTTTTCAACAATCGAAATGAAAGCAGTTTTGTCTTTAATTGGGCTTTGCCCTGTTTTTACCTGAATGATTAAGATAGGATGGTTGGCCAAGTGGTATTGCAATAACAACTTTACATTTAACGTTGGCAAAACCACAGTTCAGATTGTGTACTTGAGGTAAGGAAGGTCTGGGAAACACACACCAGTCCTCATTAAAGAGTGTTGGATTTTGATATTTTTATCTAAGGTTATTTCAGAAGACAAGAAGGAGGCACAAAACTTGTTGCTTCGCAATTGCTTGATTATGTATTAGTAGAACAATGAAAATTGAAAAACGGACAGTGATGGAAGTCTAGTAAGGGAAGGGAGAAAGAAAAAATGACATTACCACATGGTCAATTTTTTTTTATGCTTCATAGATGAGAAATATTCTATTCAAATTTACAGATAAAAGCCAATCAAATAACCCCATTTCAAATAATGAAGCACCAGAGAAGCTTCCAGAATGATACAAATGTAACCATGAGGGGACACACCAAACTACTGCACATAAGTATTGTGACAAGTAGGAAAATAATCAACAACTACCCAAGTTATGGAAATATCAAAGGCTATATGTTCTTCAAAATATTTACAGGATTATATCATTGTTAGATAATTGGGTAGGCACACTTGCAGGAGTTTGAACTATTTTATTAATGACAGCTGATATAAGTAAAAAAGATGGAAGCTATGATAAAGATTATATCATTGTTAGATTAGTAGGCACACTTGCAGGAGTTTAAAATATTTTATTAATGATGACTGGTACAAGTAAAAAAGATGGAAGCTATGATAAAGCATAACAGTATGAATATTTGTACTCATTGCAAGTCAGGGAAATTGGCAAGAACGTAACCAAACAAATAATACTAGAATAAACTTCATAATGAACAATAGTTGTCAACTTGTTCTGAGCCTTCTGGTTGGTTCACGATTTGCGCACTGTATCCAGCAATGTAGACACTATGTCAGAGTTTACTAGCATGTTAACCACTGTGCTTATTGTCCTCGTGAAGTACCACTTTTGCTCACCTGCAGTGGCTGGCATGTATCCAATTACTTCAATCTACCTTCACCCAGCCCGGTATTAATTTCAGATCTGCTTTTTTAAATTTGCAGTGCTGTAGTTCCACACTCCTAACTTCCATCCAATGATGTACTGATGCCAAAACTAGATTTCCTCTCAGATAATTTGGAAATAGAGCGGAAGCATTTACCTTCCATTTAGTTTAGGCCCCGAAAATATCCTTTTCATTTGTGATTCCAAGTCCTTAAAACTTCACAACCATTGTTTTGTTAACTATGCCAAAATTGTTGGATTCTATTTTAAATCAAAGCTTATTTTGGAAGGCAGAAAGGTGGTACAAATCTTGTTGCTTCACTGTTGTTTTATTAAGCATTAATAGAACAAAGAAAATTTTTAAAGCTAGGTCTAGTCTAGTAAATGAAGGGCAAGAGAAGCAAAAGAAAGAAAATTGATGGTGTCGCCACATGGTGAGCTTTGTTTATACTCCATAGAAAATAAACCTTCCATTCAAATTAGCAGATAAGAGTCAGCCAATCAGATAGCCCTTATTCAAATAACGCAGCACCAGAGAAGCTTCCAGAGCTTTCCAGAATGATTTAGATGTAACCACAAAGGGGGTTACAACTATACAGGTGTCCCCCGTTTTTCGAATGTTCACTTTACGACACCTCACTGTTACGAAAGACCTACATTAGTTACTTGTTTTCACTAACAGAACGTGTTTTCACTGTTATGAAAAAAGGCAGCGCGCACCGGGCAGCCAAGCTCCTCCCCTGGAACTGCATTCTAGCCAGCGTTGCTTAAACACGTGCCTGCGAGCATCTGTGCTTTATGTCAATTTATTTTGGGCAACCGTCGGCAAGATGAGTTCTAAGGTATCGGAAAAGCTAAAATAGCACGCACGAGTGTTACACTTAGTGTAAAACTAGACATAATTAAGCGTTTTGATAGTGGTGAATGAAGTAAGGACATAGTGAGTTTGGCTAAGGAGGCTGGGTTTGTGGAAGTTGACAAAGATGATGTTGAAAAGGTTTTGGCATCCCATGACCAAGAACTGACAGATGAAGAGGAAAGGATAACAATTGAAACCAAACGCAGTAGCGAATGGCCCGAAAGTGAAGTCATCCAGGAACTGTACATGAAGCAATTGCGTGAGATTTTCACTGTGATTGACAACGCTGCAATGATTGCAGAAAAGTATGACATTTTGAAATGGTACGTAGGTTTAGGGCAGGTTTGCAGGATGGTTTGAGTGCTTACAAAGAACTGTATGATAGAAAAATGCGCGAGGCTAAGCAGTCAAGCATACTGTTGTTTTGCAAGCCTTCCACATCTGCCACAGCAGACAACGAACTTCGACCTTCGGCATCGAGGCAGGCAGACATAGGTGACCTGCCTGCCCTGATGGGAACAGACAATGATGAGATGACATCCCAGTCTTCCACCGCCTCAACCTCCAACTCAGCCTAACACACCATCATCAGTGTGCTTACTGTCTTCCCGATTCCAGTAAATGAAACTACACTGTACATAGATTATTTCTACTTTATATAGGCTGTGTATTTTTATGTGTTATTTGGTATGATTTGGCAGCTTCATAGCTTAAAGGTTACTGGAAAGAGCACTTCTACCGAGAACACTTGCTCCGTGTCTTGCTGCTGAGAGCGCTTGCGTGAGATTTTCGCTGCGGTGGACGGTGCTGCAATGATTGCAGAAAAGTATTCCTACTTCATATAGGCTGTGTATTTATCAGATCATTCCTGCTTTTACTATATATTACTGTTATTTTAGGTTTTATGTGTTATTTGGCATGATTTGGTAGGTTATTTTTTGGGTCTGCGAACACTCACAAATTTTTCCCATATAAATAAAAGGTAATTGCTTCTTCACTTTACGACATTCCGACTTATGAACTGTTTCATAGGAACGCTCTACCTTCGGACAGTGGGGGAAACCTGTATATACATACAGTGACCACTAGGAAACTTACTAAACAGTTACATGTATATAAGTAGTTATAAAAAGACTAGCAGGTAATTGGTTAAGCTGCAAAAAAGATAGCAATTAAACAGCCTAATCCATTAGGAGTCAGCAGTGGAAAGGGTGCAAGTACCTGGGCATCAACATCTTGGAGGATCTATCCTAGCCAAACACATTGAGCAATCATAAAGAAGGTATGCTGTCTACTTTGTTAGGATTTTGAGGACATTTGGTATGTCACCAAAGAGCGATGGTTGCATAACAGCCTAGTATGGAGACTTAAATGCACAGAATCAGAAGAGGCTGCAGAGAGTTGTTACAGTCAGCTGGCTCCATCATGAGCACAGCCTACCCCATCATTCAGGACATCTTTAAGAGCCATTGGCTCAAGGAGGCGATGTCTATCACTAAGAACCCTCGCCATCCAGGATGTGACCTCTTCTCTTTACTATCATTGAGGAGAAGGTACAGGAACTTGAAGACCCACACTCAGCAATTAAGAAACTACATTTCCCCTCTGCCATCAAATTTCTGAACACTATCTCTTTACTCATTTTTCTTTACACTGTTCATTTTTGTAACTTGTAATAATTTTGTCTTGCCTATACCACTGCTGCAGAACAACAAATTCTACATCATTTAAGTCAGTGATAGAAAATCTGATTCTGAGGTAGCGCAGTGTCATTGGAGCTGTTGAGGCCTTTGACTATCTTCCATTTTTAATAAGACTTCTAAGTGGAATATTCAATTATCTTAAAAATCATACATGATTATCATTGCATATGAGTGGAAGGTAGTTGCAAGTTATCTCATATTTACTTATTATTTAACATGAAAATGATTCTAACATCCTTTAGATCAGTGATAATATCTTGGACAATGATTGAGAGTGTCAGGTTCAAGCCGGTCAACTACAAGTCAAGCTTAAGCGTAGGTACTAAATTTAAAACATCTAATTAATTGCAAACTGAAATTAAAAATTCTGCTACCTGTACAGTTTTGCAGTGTTGATTATTGCATGATGATTGAGTCCTGAAATAGGGTCTCAGTCTGAAACATCAGTTACACATTTCCATAGAGATTGACTGACCTGCTTAGTTCCTCTAGCATTTTGTGTGTGTTGCCGATGATTGCATGGTTTTGTTATCAGAGGAGGCACTATAGAATAAGTGGGAATGAGTTGTCCTAAGTAAATGATAAGGAATGAGAGGTGCAGCAAAGAACAAGAATCTTGAAATTAAATGTCAGTTTACTTGCATAAGGATTGCAGCAAAGCTGGGCACCCATGCACAATGTCCAACATTGTATTCCTCTTGACCCCACCCATCTTTCTTTCTTTTTCAATCTTTTTATTATTATTATTAATATCAACAAAATAAAATTGATACATAGATAATGGGATTACAAACATACACATTTCAGCTGAACATGAAAGAATACATAAGCAATGGTTACAGTATAAATGAGTATTCCCAAATCATGGACAATACAATTTACAAATAAACAAAGCAAACCTAGGTATCTTATAATATATATATTAAAAAACAGAAAAAAAGAAAAAAATATGCAGAAAAACTAATCTAATAACTAATAAGGAAAAAACAAAAAAAAAGAGAAAAAGAAAAAATGGAAAAAAAAGGGCGGTTTATAATATCTCACAAAAATACAAAATCATCAGTGTCGTCAACTCCGATCCTCTCAACATATATAAAATCGAAACTGGAAAAACAAATAGGCTTGGAACAGGGTCATATTACATCATATGAAAATATTGAATAATGGTCTCCATATCTTTTCAAATTTAATAAAGTATCAAATACAACACTTCTAATTTTTTCTAAATTTAGACATAACATAGTTTGAGAAAACCAATGAAATTCAGTAGGAGGATTAATTTCTTTCTAATACAACAAAATAGATCTTCTAGCCATTAATGTAAGAAATGCAACCATTCGACAAGTGGAAGAGGATAAATGGAGTGAGTCCATCATTGGTAAACCAAAAATTGCAGTAATAGGATGAGGTTGTAAATCAATGTTCAATACCGTAGAAATAATATCAAAAATGTATTTCCAATATTTTTTCAAAAGCGGACACAACCAGAACATATGAGTTAAAGATGCTATCTCAGAATGACATCTGTCACAAATAGGATTTATATAGGAATAAAAATGAGCCAATTTATCCTTGGACATATGAGCCCTATGCACAACCTTAAACTGTATTAATGAATGTTTAGCACATATAGATGATGTATTAAATAATTGAAGAATTTGATCCCAATTCTCAATAGGGAGAGTAAGGTTAAGTTCTCTTTCCCAATCATTTTTAATCTTATAGAAGGGCTCTGAACGTATCTTCATAATTATATTGTAAAGTTTTGATATTAGCCCTTTCTGAGAAGGATTTATTTCAAACAAATTCTCCAAAATACCTGAAGACACAAAATTTGGAAAAGTAGGAAGTACAGTATTTAAGAAATTCCTAATCTGTAAATATCTAAAAAAAAAATCTAGGCAAATTATATTTATTAGATAATTGTTCAAAAGACATAAAACAATTATCCAAAAATAAATCGGAAAATCGTAGTAATCCTTTAGTCTTCCAAGCTGAATAAGCTTGGTCTATAATAAAAGGATTTAAAAAAAGCAATTGGATACTATAGGAATATTTAAAACAAGCTGAGTCAACCCAAAAAATTTCCGAAATTGAAACCATATACGTAAAGTATGTTTAACTATCGGGTTGTCAATTCGTTTCGGCAATTTAGAAAGAGCAAAGGGAAGAGAAGTCCCTAAAATAGAACCCAGTGCAAATCCTTGTACAGATTTAATTTCCAGGTCCACCCAATGAGGGCTAAAAGATAAATCCTAATCCTTTAACCAAAATATCAAATATCGGATATTAACTGCCCAATAATAAAATCTAAAATTAGGCAATGCCAATCCACCTTCCTTCCTTGCCTTCTGTAAATATTTTTTTACCTAATCTAGGACTTTTATTCTGCCATATATATGAGGAACTTTTTGAATCAACATTAGCAAAAAAGGATTTCGGAATAAAAATTGGTACCGCTTGAAATATATATATAAAAACTTGGGTAAAATAACCATCTTAATAGCATTAATCCGACCTATCAGAGATAAAGATACTGGTGACCACTTAGTAAACAAACATTTAATCTGATCAATTATGGGTAAAAAATTAACCTTAAATAAGTCCTTATAGTTTTTTGTGATTTTAATCCCTAAGTAAATAAAAGTCATTAACTAATTTAAAAGGTAAATTTCCATAAATTGGAACTTGTCTATTTAAAGGAAACAATTCACTCTTATTAAGATTTAATTTATACCCGGAAAAATCACTAAATTGAGCCAACAATGATATAACTGCAGGAATGGATTTCTCAGGATCAGAAATAAATAATAATAAATCATCTGCATATAATGATAGCTTATGTATATCTGTCCCATGATTAATGCCAAAAATGTTCTGTGATTCTCTGATAGCAATTGCCAAAGGTTCTAAAGCAATATCAAATAATAATGGACTAAGAGGGCAGCCTTGTCTAGTACCCCAAAATAAATGAAAAAAAGGAGATCTTTGATTGTTGGTAAGCACCGAGGTAACTGGAGTATGATATCGGGTTAATCTGGGAAATGAATGTCAGACTAAAATTAAACTTCTCAAGCACATTAAATAAGTATGGCCATTCAGCTCTATCAAATGCTTTCTCCGCATCTAATGAAAAGACACATTCTGAAGTGCTATGTGAAGGAGTATAAACAATATTCAATAATCTCCTAACATTGAAAAAAGAATAGCGATTTTTAATAAAACCAATTTGATCTTCCAAAATAATTTGGGGTAATACCTTCTCCAGCCTGGATGCCAGTAACTTGGAAAAGATCTTGGAATCTACATTCAATAAAGATATTGGTCTATAGGATGCACAGTCAGTAGGGTCTTTATCTTTCTTCAATATTAAAGAAATGGAAGCTCTATAAAAAGATTGTGTCAGATTGCCCAATCTAATTGCTTCTTCAAAAACCTTGCATAACCAAGGAGAAAGAGTAGCGGAAAAACATTTTAAAAATTCTACTGTATACCCATCTGGACCTGGTGCTTTCCCAGAATTCATAGAGGAAATAACCCCTTTAATTTCTGCATCCGTAATAGGAGTTTCTAATATAGAAAGATCATCTGATGATAATTTTGGAAAATTCAATTTCCCAAGAAAATCACACATGGTATTATGATCATGAGGGAATTCGGAATGATACAAGGAGGTATAAAAATCTTGAAATGATTTGTTTATCTCATCATGGTTAACTGTCAGATCCCCATTCTGCTGACGGATCTTAGTAATTTGACGTTTAACTAAAGCATTCTTCAATTGACTAGCTAACAGTTTACCCAATTTATCACTATGTATATAAAAATCAGATCTGGTTTTCATTAATTGATTTTTAATCGAAGATGTAAGTAATAAACTATGTTCCGTTTGAAGTTCAACCCTTTGTTTGTAAAGCTCCTTACTAGGAGTAATCGAATATTTCTTGTCAATCTCTTTAATTTTATCAACCAATAAAAGAGTTTCCTTCTTAATGCGTTTTCTCAGACCAACAGAGTAGGAGATAATCTGTCCACGTATATATGCTTTAAAAGTGTCCCAAAGTGTTCAGCAAGAAATAACATCCGTGGAATTAGTTGAAAAGAAGAAATCGATCTGTTCCTTCATAAATTTAATAAAATCAGGATCTTGCAGTAAGGTAGAGTCAAATCGCCATTGTCTAGCACTAGAAGCTGTATCTGTAAATTTAATAGAAAGTTTTAATGGAGCATGGTCAGAGATGGCTATACTATCATAATTACAACCAATTACCGATGGAATAAAGCAAGAGTCAATAAAAAAATAATTAATTCTCAAGTAGGAATGATAAACGTGAGAAAAATGAAAACTCTTTGTCCTTAGAATGCCGAAATCTCCAAATATCAAAAATTCCATTATCAGTCAAAAAAGAGTTAATACAAGTGGCCAACTTTATTAGGTAAAGTCTGAGTAGATGTAGATTTGTCCAACAAAGGATTTAAACAACAATTAAAGTCATCACCCATTATTAACTTATGTTCATTTAGATTAGGTAGAGAAGTAAATAAGGACTTTAAAAAATCAGGACAATCCACATTTGGAGCATAAACATTAACCATAGCAACCTTTTTGTTAAAAAGTAAGCCAGTAATTAACAAAAATCTACCATTCGGATCCGAAAAGATATCGTGTTGGACATATGCAATAGAGGAGTCAATAAAAATTGAAACTCCCTTTACTTTAGCATTTCAATTCAAATGGTACTGTTGATCCCTCCAAAACCTAAAAAAGCAATAATTGTCCTCTTTCCTCACATGAGTTTCTTGTACAAAAGTAATATGAGCATTAAGTCTTTGGAATACTTTGAAAATCTATTTCCATTTAACCGGATGGTTTAAGCCATTAGTATTCCAAAAGACAAAATTAATGGTCTGAGCCATATTACTGAAATCAACCCTTTGATATATAAAGGGTTAACCAAGTTATGAACTCATGCATCCGGAAGAGGAACAAAAATAAGGGGTGGACCCGGAAGTGACAACATCACAGACATTTTAGTAGTTTAAAATCAGCCCAAATGAAGAAACTAAAACAAACTGATATAAGGAACATAAGATTTAGGGAAAAAACCCCACCCCCCACCCAAGAGGAAAAAAGACCACCCCAGCCAGGAAACAGCTAGGAAAAGGGACAGATGAAACTAAATCTACCCCCATATCAGCAGAAGACAACTCCGTATATAAAGGATAAAAACAAAGATCCACCCGAACTCTAAAGAAATAATAATCACTATACTAAAACCAAACTTCTTAATGTAATTGATAGTAAGAAAAACAAAAAGAATATAATCACTGGTAACTTATAAATCGGGTTAAAACCCAAACAAACCAAAAAAAATGTCGAAATCGGAAAAAAAGCCAAAAAAATTTTAGAGAAGAAACCGCCATCTTAGTAAAAAAAAATTCACTTTCGAAGGATTAATAATAATGACCAAAGATAAAGTACAGTAGTTGAAGTAAGTAAAATTAAAAGATTAGTATTTCAAAAAAAAACTTTAATAATTAGAGTATAAAATATAGAGTAAACCTACACTAATAGCCAGAAACAAAATCTGGTTTTGGAAACAAAAACCATCTTGCACGATCAAAATCATTCATTTATTAGAGATGAGAATCCGTAGCAGTAGGGAAGTTCTCATTTAGAAAGCTTCTCGCTTCAGATGTAGAAAGGAAAACACGCCGAGGTGCATTCAAAGGCGAGATTCTGAGCTTCGCAGGGTATAAGAGCGCAGGTTGTAGATTTTTCTCATAACATTCGGACATCAGAGGTTTAAAAAGAAGCCTTGCCTTCATTACTTCAGGACTAAAATCTTCCACTAATCGAAAATTGTGATCTTGAAATCTGACCATCCCAACATGCCGAGCCACACGAATAAGTTGCTCTTTAACATGCACATAATGAAATCAGACAATTACAACCAGTGGCTTAGCTGAAGCACTTGGTGAACGACCCATAATTCTGTGAGCACGATCGAGTAACGGAGGACTGTCTGGGAATACAGAAGGGAACGCATCCTTTAAAAGTTGAGCAAAGTACTTCAAGGGGTCCCCTTGTTCAATACCTTACAGGAGACCAAGTATGCGTAAGTTCTGTCTTCTAGACTGATTCTCAAAGTCGACACTCTTGGCTTTAAGTGTTTCCACCTGTTTAATTGTCAAAAGTAATTTCTGCTCCAGTTTTTCAATTATCAAGTCTCGCTTCTGAGCGTCCTCTTGCAAAGTTGCGATTAAAACTTGCTGCTGGTTAACTACTGAATCCGTCTTATCCATATAATCTTGAAAAGCCTTTATATCTTGTTTGAAAATTTGTAGTGGTTCTTCAAATTTTTCATTTAAAACCTCCAATAACATTTCATAAGTCAATTCAGTGCGCTTAGGATCAGTCTTTTTCTTCTTCCCGTTAGGATCCTTCCCAGGTTCTTGCCCTTTAGATCTAAGAGCCATTTCTGTATTCATTTCTTCAAAAATTCACAATAAACTCTTAAAGATAAGTCCAGAAAAGTAGCAAGAATCTTTTGGTGTAGGTAAAAGTAAGTTAAATAAGGGTGATCATAGGTTAAGAAAAGTATAGGTTATGGAGCGAATCTGAAACAGTGCTCACTCCATGAGCGTCTCCTGCTGACCTCGACCCCACCCATCAATCATTCATTTGCATTAATCTGCATTGGTGAAAATGAATTCTTGGATAACAGTGGAAATGAAGAAATAGATTATTGTCCTAGCTCTGATTTTGTGTAAATTTGTTATCCTCCCCCCCCCCCCCACCCCATCTGCATTTTTTGTGGCTATGACGAGTATTCAATCTACAAGTTAAAGTAGTACTCCCTTATGAATGCAAATCACAATGGTAATAAGCAATGGGATGGATTTATAATATATGATCTTAGAGCAGAGATGGTCTTTATCTCCACCAGACCAGAATTTAGTCATGCACCTGCTTGCTGTCAAGGTAGTTAGTGTGAAATGTTAAGATTTATTATCATCCTGCCTTGGAATGGACAAATGCTTCTGGTTTTATTTCCATTCTGTGCATAATTGATGCTCTATCCTTCAGCTTAAATTGAATTCCCACCTCTTTTCGTACCTAATTTGTTAGCTGGGTTGTTTGTTTCCTCTTTTAGAACAATGGAGGAAGACTTGATTTGATATGACTTCAGCACTTGTATTATGGACCACAATGTGTGTAAAAGTTATGTAGGTAGAATGCAGTTCTTATCTCTGTGACCCTTACAGATGTATTGCACGTTGTATGTAAAGGTAGTTTGTTTGAATTTAGCTAAGGACTATGAGTTGCCCAAATACGTACTTTTGCTAGTGTCCAATTCAAATTGAAAATTATTGTAGTATGTACTGACAAAAATTATAGCTCTTACAACCTCTTTCATAGTATCTGGGCTAGTCAAGTAGAAAAATACATTTCAATGTCCCTGACAGAATTTTATAAAATGTAATGGTTAATCTATTTTCAGTTAATAGTATTTTTTTTAATCAATAAAGATCCAGAAGTTCATCCACAACGTGAAGATTACTGGGGTCATGTAAATCCAATTGGACCAAGAGCCTGCTATGATGAGGGGAAGAGAGTGGCTGAAACAATGTGTTATGCCTATATGAAGCAGGTTAGTATATACCTCGGATATTCATTGATTACTTTTGCTAAACTTTACAATTTAGATAGTCCTGTAACTTAGAAATGTGACACATTGTGAGTGATATTTTGAGAATACTTATGTATTTGGAGTCCATACTTGATGTATATAGATATTCTGATGTATGTGTTCTATGATTTGAAATGTCACTTTGATCTATGTTAACTGTACAGAGGTCTGTATGATCTGTTAATTGCATGTTTCATTTTTATAACATTTTAAATATTGCTTATGGACACCAGTTTCAGTTAGTTATATGATATCCTTCAACCCCTCATGTTCAGGGGAGCGGCAATTTTGCAATGCTGTATAATTAATAATATTATGATATGTTTAGATTAATATAGATTTAAATATTTTTGCCCAACTTGTACATTTATATTTTTATTTCTTGATAATATTAAAGCATGTTTTCCATATCAATATTGCAGGAAGGAGTAGAAGTTCGGGTTGCTCGAATATTCAATACATTTGGTCCACGCATGCATATGAATGATGGCAGAGTAGTGAGTAACTTTATTCTACAGGCGCTCCAAGGAGAAGGACTGACAGTGAGTACAATTTGTCATTTTTGCAATTGCTTGTGCATGCAATTTGGTATATTGTCCAAAGCTCATAGAGTTTATACAGTGGTTCTTTTCCAGACATTGGTTATCTTTCATAGTATAAAGATATATAGGAGATAACAATTTCTGTTGCATTTATATGTTTAGATTAGAATTGAGCTACATTTAACTGAATTATTAATCTTTATAATTTGACAAACCCATGTTATTGGCCACTTGTAACAATATAATTTCTTGCCAATGTTGAGCCACTGATAGGTGGAAATAGATTTAGATATTTAATATCATAGGCATTCAAGGTGAATCATGAGCTTTTAAGGAGATTCAGAGTAATAAACTAAGCAATCTTTTGAAAGTACAGAAGATTTTGGAGAGCTATTTTCAAATTTTCATTTTAGGAAAAGAAATTATATTTTACCCAGCTTTTTAAACAAAGGCATCACTAGAATTCATAAATCTCTTTCTATTTTTCTACAAAAAATTCCCTTTATATTTGCGATACATCTTGCTCATTACCACAATTATGTATTGAATAATCCAGTTTTCTCTAAGTTCTGCCCATTCAAATATAAACACATTTTTCCCACTTACTGTCTAGGTGGCCACCACCTCTCTTTTCAGCCTCTGTCTCCTGTACCTTCCAGACAAGGGAAGTTAATTTTGATACTATGGGCATAGGTGCCAAGCCTAAGTACAGCTTTGGGGGAGCAGGACCTAGGCGCCATCATAACTGGCGGGTAAGTGTCAATGGCAGTTATCCCCATCGCCTCTGTTTCTGTGATTTTTGCAGCATGACAGTGAGATTAGTTTCACAGCACTGATTGATGGCTCAGGTGCTGAAATAGAAAAGTTGCTGATTTGGTTATCTCCAACACAACCATGAATTCATTGCATTCAGCAGGGGCAACAGTGCTACAGGGTCACTAGGAAGGCTGTCACCTGATCATTGCTACTACACAGGTATCCAGACTTGCCTATTGTTTTGAAAGCACAAGTTTAAGCCTCACCACAGCAGATGGGGAAATTAAGTTCATATAAAGTTAGAGCAAAAATATGGCATCGGTGAAGGTGATCATGAAGTTTAGTGGCTTGTTATATAAAAAAAACGTCTGATTCATTAATGTATGCCTTGCCTGTATTTGACTCAAGACATACGGTTGCAAAAAAAGTCTGTGGACACTTTGCAATTACCTGGTTTTCTGCATTAATTACTCATAAAATGTAGGCTGATCTTCATCTAAGTCAAAATAATAGACAAACACAATAATGCTTAAACTAGTAACACACTAACAGTTCTATTTCTTGTCAATACTGAGTATACCATTTAAACAATCAGTCTAGGTTCAAAAGAGTATATGAACCTTTGGGGTAATGCATTATACAAAATCTATTTGGAATTGGATGCTCCACTCAATGAAATGAGATCGGAGGTGTGAGTTGTAGAGGTGCCCTGCCCTATAAAAAAAAGACACACAAAGTCGAGTTACTGACAGAGCAAACTCTTCTCAAGAAAGATCTGTTTATGTGCACCATGTCTTGATCAAAACTACTTTCAGAGGACCTTAGTAGAAGAACTGCAAAGATGCATGAAGCTAGAAAGGGCTTCTAAGGCATTTCTAAAGACCTGAGTGTTCATCAGTACACAGTAAGAGGAATTATTTACAAATGGAGGAAATTCAGTACTGCTGCTACCCTCCCTAGGAGTGGGCGTCCTGCAAAGATCACACCAAGAGTACAATGTACAATGCTGAAGGAGGTGAAAAGAACCCAAGGGTAACAGCAAAAGACCTGCAGAAATTTCCAGAACTTTCTAAAGTCTCTGTTCATGCATCCACAATAAGAAAAACACTGAACGGGAATGGTGGTCGTGGAAGGACACCATGGAGGAAATGACTGCTCTCCAAAAAAACATTGATGCACATCACAGGTTTGCAGAAGACCACCTGGATGCTCTACAATACTTCTGTGGACAGATGAGACAAAAGTTGAACTTCTTGGCAGAAATGCACATTGCTGTTTTTGGAGGAAAAAGGCAATGCACACCAACACCAAACCTCATCCTAACTATGATGCAACATTGTGGAAGGAGCATCGTGGTTTGGGGCTGCTTTGCTGCCTCAGGGCCTGGACAGCTTCCAATTGTTGATGGAATAATGAATTCAAAATTGTATCAAGATGTTTTACAAGAGAATGTCAGGATAGCAGTCCTACACCTGAAGGTTAATAGATGTTGGATGATGCAACGTGGCAATGATCAGAAATACAAAAGTAAATCAACAGCAGGATAGTTTAAAAAGAAGAAAATTCGTGTTTTGCAATGCCCAAGTTAGAGTCTGGACCTTAGTCCAATTAGGATGCTGTGTCGTTACCTGAAGAGGGTTGTTCATGCAAGGTATCCCAGAAATATTGATGAGCTGAAAGTGTTTTATATGGTTGAATGGTCAAAATTTCCTCCTCGCATCTATGCAAGTCTGACCAGCAGCTACAGGAAACATTTGGTAGTGGTTATTGCTGTTGAAGGAAGTTCTACCAGTTATGAAATACAAGGGGTTTTTCCAGCCTGGATGGTGAATGATTAAACAATGTGTTCAATGAAGGCATGAAAAGTACAATTGCTTGTGTATTATTAGTTTAGGCAGATTGTGTTTGTCTATTCATAAAATGTGGTCTGATCTTCATCTGAGTAATTAATGCAGAAAACCTGATTACTGCAAAGGGTTCACAATCTTTTTCTTGCAACTGTACCAATGTGAATGTCATTTAATTGTTCTCTGTAGTAGCCTACCAGCCGTTCAGTTCAGGGGCAATCTATGATGGCTTGGCCAATGATGTCTTTATCCTTTATAAGATTAGGTTAAAATGTTGAGCCAAGACTAGAAATAATAACTATTATTCTAAAAGATAGCTGAAAAAACCGTAAATTCTACAGTGAAGTAATCCAGTCCTTTAATACATTTCGGAGGAAATGTAATATACAGTGCTTATAAAAAGTATTCCAACCCTTGGAAGTTTTTATGTTTTTTGTTTTACACCATTGAATCACAGTGCATTAAATTTGGCTTTTTTGACTCTGATCAACAGAAAAGACTCTTGTATCAAAGTGAAAACAAATTTCTACAAATTGGTCTAAATTAAACACAAAATAATTGATTGCATAATTACTCACCTTTGGCAGCAGTTACAGCCTTCAGTCTGTGTGTATAGGTCTTTATCAGCTTTACACATCTGGACACTGCAATTTTCCCCCATTCTTCATTACAAAACTGCTCAATTTCTGTCAGGGATAATGAGTGAACTGCCCTTTACAGGTCCAGCCACAAATTCTCAATTGGCTTGATGTCTGGATTCTGACTTGTCCACTCCAGGACATTAAATTTGTTATTTTTAAGCCATTCTTCTATAACTTTGGCTTTATGCTTGGGGTCATTGTCTTGCTTGGAAAACAGATCTTCTTCCAAGTTGTAGTTCTCTTGCAGACTGCATCAGGTTTTCCTGCAGGATTTCCCTATATTTGCTGCATTAATTTTACCCTCTTCCATCACAAGCGTTCTAGGACCTGCTGCAATGAAGCATCTCTACAACATGATGCAGCTGCCACCATGCTTCACTGTAGGAATGGTGTGTTTTTGATGATGTGTGATGTTTGGTTTACGGCAAACATAGTATTTAGTCTGATGGCCAAAGAGCTCAATTTTGGTGTCATCAGACCATAGAAACTTTTTCCAACTGACTACAGAGTCTTCCACGTCTTCTGACAAAACCTAGCTGAGATGTCGTGGGCTTTTTTTCAACAGTGGCTTTCTCTTTGGCACGGTCCCATAAAGCTGCAACTGGTGAAGCACCTGGCCAGCATTTATTGCATGCGCAGTCTCTCCCATCATAGCCACTGGAGCTTGCGACTTCTCCAGAGTTGTCATAAGTCTCTTGGTGGTCTCCCCTCACTAGTCACCTTCTTGCACGGTCACTCAGTTTTTGAGGATGGCCTGCTCTAGGCAGATTTACAACTGTGTCATATTCTTTCCATTTCTTGATAATTGACTTAACTGTACTCCAAGGGATGTTCAGGTACTTGGAAATCTTCAGTGTCCATTTCCTGACTTGTACTTTACAATAGTCTTTCCGTGGAGTTGCTTGGAACGTTTTGTTTTCATGGTGTAGTTTTTGCCAGGATACTGACTCACCAGCAGTTGGACCTTCATGTATTTTTACTACAGTCATGAAACACTTGACTGCACATGTGATCTCCGTTTAACTAATTATGTGACTTCTAAAACCCTATTGGCTACACCAGTGACTTGGTGTATTATATTAAAGGGGTTGAGTACTTACGCAATTAGTTATTTGGTATTCAATATTTGTAATTTAGATCATTTTGTCGAGATCTGTTTTCACTTTGACATGAAAAAATCTTTTTCAGTTGATCAGTGTCCAAAAAAAAGCCAAACTAAATCCACAGTGATTCAATTATGTAAAACAATAAAACATTGAACATTTCCAAGGGGAGGTGTTTAATAGGCACTGTTGGGAAAAATGGGTAGTATTTGAAAATCTTCTGTTAGTACAGGAGTGAGATAGATCGGCTGGATGGGTGGCGTTGCAACAACAACCTTCCACTCAACATCAGCAAGACCAAGGAATTGATTGCGGACTTCAGGAAGAGAAAGTAGAGGGGACACCAGTGCTTATTGAGTGGTCAGGGGAAGACAGACAGACAGACAGACATACTTTATTGATACTGAAGGGGTCAAGAGTGAGTGGTTTCAAGTTCCTGGATGTTAACATCATTGAAGACCAATCCAGGGCCTTAACATATTGATGCAAAGATAACATACCAGCAGCTATATTTCATTAAGAATTTGAGGAGACTTGTATCTCACCAAACTCGTAACAAATTAGTACAGATGTATCATGAACAGCATTCTAGCTGGTTGCATCACCCTCTGGTACAGAAGAGCCACTGCACAGGATCAGATAAAGCTGCAGAGGGTTTTAAACTCAGCCAGATCCATCAATAGGTACATGTCTCCCCACCATCAAGTACATCTTCAAAAGTCGATGCCTCTAAAAGGCAGCATCCATCATCAAGGACTTCTAGTACCTAGGACATGCCCTCTTTTCATTACGACCATCTGAGAAGAGGTACAGGAGCCTTGAAGGCAATACTTCAAGTTTTAAGAACAGCTTCTTCCTCTTGATCAGGTTTTGGAATGGACTATGAACCCACAAACCTCACTAGTTTTGCTCTCTTTTTGCACTACTTATGTTTCTCATTATAATGTGAAAGCCCCTGGTTTCCTTGGCCTGCATAAGTCTAGGGAATACACCCTCCAGTCCCGCCAAATCCCTGTTTGTGTGAATGCTTCACCTTCCTCCATCGAATCATGCGCCCCAACAGTTGACTCCTACGACCAGTTCTCTCTCGCATCCTCTCTCTTCATCTCCCACCGATCAAAGACCCCAGCTCACACCAATGAGAGGCACACAAAAGACACCCGCTCTCCAGATTGGATAGCTCACATTCCAAAGCGCCCGTTATCTCTAATCATAACCCAAACACTACTTCTACAAAAAGCAGTGTTAGCAGTGAAACCTTTACCAGGGCATTACAGATGTATAGTCTTGCACTGTACTGCTGCCACAAAACAATACATTTCATGACATTTTAGTGATAATGAACCTAATTCTGGTGTAAAGCTTGATAATATCTTTTCCAGCAGAAGTGATTGAAACTTGAGTGATGCTGAAAGTTGTAAGTTTGATCAGTGGCTAAACTGTATTTAGTCAAGAACGCATGTTGAATCTCTCCTTTGGTAGAGACAAACTACATAATAAGCCAAGGGCAGTAGTGCCAATTCACCAACGCACCTACCATTGGTTGTGCTAACTTTATTAAATGGTATGGCGATATATGTTAAATCTGGGCAACCAGAGTGTATTAAATTATCATCCTGTCTTGAGCCTTGCAGACAGTAAGGGAGCCTTCAGGGTCAAGAGATGAACAGCTCTCGGAATATTCAAGATAGCTCTTGCTCTTTTCAGTATTTTGATATAACTGGTTTAGTTAATGTTTTGGTTGTGACTGTAAAAGTTATGGGCATTTTAGTGACGTTGGCCTTTTTTGATCAAGCCAGAAGTGGGTGGCAGGGATACGGACTATGCCATATTACAGTTTGAGCACCCCTTATCTGAAATGCTTGGTGTCAGAAGTGTTTTGTATTTTGGAATATTTGCTTCTTTATAATGAGATACCTTGGAGATGGGACCCAAGTCTAAATACAAAATCCATTTAAGTTAAAGTTTGATTATCATTCAACCATACATGATTTCCCACGAATGCAAGCAGGTGAAACAGCATTACTCTGCGGCCAAGGTGAAAAACACAGTAGCAATAGTCATACATAGCACATATATGAGAGTGTGAAACAGTCACACAAAAAAATATAGCCTGAGTCCCTGAGTGACATGTCCTGTAAATTGATGGTATGTGACATGTACAGCCTTTAATATATATACACCATAAAGGTAGTTTGATGTCATATTTTAATAATTTTGTGTATGAAAGAATAATGGTACATTGAATCATCAGAATGGTAAGTTACCACTATCTTGGCTGCCCAGGTGGACAGCCATTGGGTGTTTGGCATCTCCATCATTTCCAACTCTGAATTATGTGCTACTGGTAAGCAGTCTTTGTCTTACACTTGTTCGTCACATGTATATATGTTCAGCCTGTTAGATTTTCATTAGTGACTTCATGATTTTCATTTCTGCTTTGCCATCGGTGGATGCTTTATCACCATAAATCTATTTCTTTTTAAAAATACCTAATGCTGTGCTTTTTCTTAAATTTCTGCAATCAGCCTTCTAAATATTCACTATTACCTTCAATTTTTAATTTGTTGTGATAGGTCTTTGCTTGTTTCATGATCAGCATACCATTAAAGTGGTATATTTTCATTCCAATGCTGATGAATCCACCCTTTCAATACATAATTAAGATCTTAATTTTTCACTTATTTTTCAGTATTTTTCTCTTTTTCATTAACTTCTCTTCATTACATGTGAGGTCACTTCTTGGAACTCTCTGTTATGCGCAGAGATTTGGGCATCTCCTAGTACCTTCCTAATGCCTTGTGGAATTTTCTGTTTGTGAAGTCATGTCAGTGGTCAAAAAATTTTCGGATTTTAGAAGATTTTGGATTTTCAAACAAGTGGTGCTCAAACTATATTGCGGTACGGTATAACTGCTTATTTGTCCCTTGTTAAAGCAAGCCTAAACATTGCCAAAGCCAAGATCTTAAGTTCTTTAAAATCAGAGAAAATTATCTAGCCGAGCAGTAGAACTCAACCAAACAGTTCTAGTCCTAATTTTGTAACAATAAGCCATTGACAGAATAAATGAAGATACATTTATTTTGAGCTCCATTTCACTGTATGTTTCAATAAACATGTACATTAAATGAATCCAAGAAGTTAGGGCTTTACTCTCTGGAGAGGAGGAGGATGAGAGGAGACATGATAGAGGTGTACAAGATATTAAAAGGAATAGACAGAGTGGACAGCCAGCGCCTCTTCCCCAGGGCACCACTGCTCAATACAAGAGGACATGGCTTTAAGGTAAGGGGTGGAAAGTTCAAGGGCGATATTAGAGGAAGATTTTTTTACTCAGAGTGGTTGGTGCGTGGAATGCACTGTCTGAGTCAGTGGTGGAGGTAGATACACTAGTGAAATTTAAGAGACTACTAGACAGGTATACGGAGGAATTTAAGGTGGGGCGGGGTCATATGGGAGGCAGGGTTTAAGGGTCGGCACAACATTGTGGGCTGAAGAGCCTGTACTGTGCTGTATTGTTCTGTGTTGTAAGTATGCAGGCTTAAAGTTCAATTTGATTGCTTTCAGGTATTTGAAATTCAGTCATCGGTGCGAGAGCAAAATGGTATAACATCCTAGGATTGTTTTGAGTAGCTGTAAACATTTCATAAATATTTTAAAAGGATTCATATATATAAGCACATTTTATTAATGTTCATAACCTTGTAAATTGCTGGTGATGTTAATACAAACAAAGCCTCTGAATTAATAGGAAGTCATCAATGCCATCCTTGGAGTGTTGGTTTCTTTATCTCACCATATTCTAAATAAGCTTTTGGCTTGAACTTGATGAATGCCTAGTTCCTAATGAGCACATTGTTATGTCAGCATAAAGATAGAAAACACAGGAAAAACTTAGCTGATTGGGCCACATCATTGGGAAGAGAAATAGTGTTGTGGCAAAGGGTTTCATCCCAAGCCATTGGCTCTTTATTCCTTTCCATTGATGCTGCCTGACCTGCTGAGTTCCTCCAGCATTTTGTATGTTAATCTAAATTGTGATCAGGTTAAGTTTCTGAATTTTTATTTGTTCTGTCAGGTAAAATCAAGCTTGGCAGACATTGCAAAGGATTTGGCAATCTGTCCTGGACTTTATTACTATCACCCTAGAACATATTGAACTATTCTATCGCATAGTGTGCTTCAAATTGTTCAGTATATTGAAAAAATATGCTGAAATCTCACAGATATCTTGGTGTATGGGTATTATAGGAGATTGGGGAACACAGTGTCCACTCATTTAGATGATTAGAACAAAAATGAATTATTTTTATGAGAAACTTGATTCATTTTAATTTCATGCTCATTGGAGTGGAAAATTATTTACTGCATCCTCATGACTTGTCTGTAATCTTTAAGGTTTTTGGGTAGACCTTTAGATAATATCAACTCGTTTCAGGGAACTTGATCATCAGACCTTTGTGTCTCTGGGCTTTCTTTGTTCGTTCATCTTAGACTACTTGCACATGCTTCTTTATCCCAAATATAAAAAGAGTCATCAGAGTATCACAACAACTGGTTATGTAATTTTACTTAGAACTTGACATCACTCATCCAAATGTGTCAAACTTGTGCATGTGTTAATATGTGATAAGATACATCATATTAAGATTTTATATTCAATTTTGGCATCATTGTTGAGGTTAGTAATTACTAATCTTCCCCAAATATTCTTTAGAAGGTGGCGGTGAGCCGCCTTCTGGAACTGCTGCAATTCTTACGATAACAATACTCCCACATTGCTAATAGGGAGCTCCAAAATATCAACCTTGCAGTAGCAAAGCAGAAATATTTTTCTGTCATGATGATGAGGCACTTGGTGGCGATCTTTAAATTAATGTTCCCACTGTATGTCATAGACATGTAAAATGCCATCAAGAGTGGAATACTAATCAAGTGGATGGTTTGTCCTTGATGTTAGCTGTTGATGCTACTTATCCAGCCAAGTGGAGAATATTTAACTGCAATGCCCTGGCTCATATCTTTACTGTTACGCTGTAGGTATTTCATTTAGCAGCTCTGCTGTTCTGATTTCAGCTTGTTTGGGTTATTGTTGAAGTTGAGGGATGATATGGAATGTCATCCAATTAGCAGGAGGTTTTCTTGGTCAGGGATAATAAGGTTGGGCTTGAGGTTTTCTTTTGTTCGAGAGGAGATGAAGAGAGAGGACACTGGGGAGAACCGGTCCTAGTATACAATCGGTGGGAGACCTGTTTATTTGAGATGGATTGCGTGCGAAGTCTAGAAGGTGTTGTGTGTTTTCACATGGACCGCAGATCCAGCACGAGTGACAGTGAAGTTCAAGATGGACCCTTTTTGTTATTCTTTACTAACCCTTCAGTTAAGATTCATAAATATAATTCCTTTAATTGTATGCAGTGTACTGTCTGTTATTTTGTGGCATTAATTTGTAACAGGGTAGCAAATGAAACAACATTCACACAAGCTGAGGTTTGGGATAAAATCAAGCATGCCTCAATCTCATGAGTTTGGAGGGGCCACAAGTTGTCTTCCCTAGACTTACACACCCAAGGAAACCAGTGTGTTTCATAACCAAACTCCTGACTTGCCATTTGTAGAAAATCGTTCTGTAGTTAGGAGGTAAATTACCATGCTGCATGGGCATTAGGTTCTTTTTAGCCTATTCAGTATATTTTAAATGTGTGCTATTTCCTGCTAGAAATAGCAGCTGACTAAAGAGGCACCTGTGACCTTCATGATTGATGGGATCTTTCCTTCGGTGAACGGTGAATTTCAATCAAAGCAAGTGCTGTCAGAGAATGAAAGAGGGGGAGCAAAACAGGGGTAAAGCATGAAAATAAATATTAACTTTTAATTTTGAAGTTTAAAGAATGATTGAAAATTAGTTTAAATAGTTAATGTTTTTGTGCCAGAGAGATTGATTTGCATTGTGATAAGAAGGATATTTTTGTTAGTGATTATAAGCCCTTGTTTTTTGTGGCATGATTAATAGGCAATGAAAGTGCAAGTCCAGTCATTTTTTTAAATAAGTATTAGGAAGATTGGCAATAATAAACATTTGTGGAAAGAATGAGCAGAGCAGCATAAATTAGTCAACTAGTTTGAAAGATCTGTAGCTGCTATATCTCATCCCTTCAAAATGCCAACCAGTTTGAACATTTATATGGCTTAATGTTTTAAACTAGGCATTTTTTTTTCCAGCAAGATGTAGTTAGTCATTCTCAAATATTCATAGGGAGGTTGCATTTTGGGTACAAATGCCTAACAAGTATAATACATTGTCTTGAGTTTTCGTTCATCAAGGGATGAGAGCTTGGCAGGCTAAAACAGCACTTAATTGCCAAATCCTAATCACGCTTCATGGTTTTCTATTATCATGTACTATGATACAGTGGAAAGCTTGTCTTGCATACTGTTCATACAGATGAAATCATTGCACAATGCATTGAGAGAAAACGAATAAAACAATAACAATCCAGAAAGGACAATTGGACCATATGACATATGAGCAGAGTTAGACCATTCGACCCGTCAAGTCTGCTTTGTCATTTGATCATGGCTAATTTATTATCTTTCTCAATGCCATTCATCTGTCTTTACCCCCATCCTTAGATGCCCTTACTAATCAATAACCTGTTAATCTCCTCTTTAAATATACCCAATGACTTGCCCTCCACATCTGTCTGTGGCAACGAATTCCACAGATTTGCCACTGTTTAGCTAAAGAAATAATGAATCAAATGTTAAAGCTACAGAGAAAGTGCAGTGCAGGTGAATAATAAAATGCAAAATCATAATGAGGTAGATTGAGGTCAAGACCATCTTATTGTACAAGGTGGCAAGCTGTCACCTTGAACTGTTGCAATTCTTGAAGTGTGTGTATATCCAGAATAGTCTTAAGTTCTAAGATTTTGTCTCAGCAACGGTGATATTTCCAAGTCAGGATGGCATGTGGCCATGCTTTTACTGCTCCTGTCCAACGAGCTGTTAGAGATTGTAGCTTCTGAAGATGCTGTCCAAGGAATATTGGTGTTTTGTTGTGGCAGCGTTGGTATAACCTGCTGCTACTGTGCATTGCTGGTGAAGTAAATGAATGGTTGGTGATGGGATGCCTAACAAACAGGCTCCTATGTTTTCTATGGTACCTAGCTTCTTGAGTGTTGTTGAAACTGCACTCGTGCAGGCACATGGAGAATCCATTATACACCTGATTTGAGCTTGGGAGATGGTGGACAGGCTTTGTAATTAAGGAGGTGAGTTATTTGTCACAGGATTTTTGTTTAGACTCTGACCTGTGTTGTTGTTGTTTTTTTTTGCAGTCATATTGTGTAACCAGGATAATGTTAGTGGGGAATTTGGAAATGCCATTGAATGTCATGGAGTGATAGCTAGATTTTACCTTATTGGATATTTCTAAGCCTGGCCCTTCTGTAATCTGAATGTTACTCATAACCTATCAGGCCAGGCATGGATATTGTCCAGGTCTTGCTGAATTTGTTAGGGGACTGCATTACCTGAGGAGTTGCAAATAATAGTGAATATTCTGCATGTATCAATGAATCCTTATTTCTGATCTTTTGATCGAAGAAGCAGCTGCAGATAGCTGAGTCTAGGACACAACTCAGAGGAATTTCTGCAGAAGTGTCCTGTGGCTGAGATGATTGTCCACCAACCACCATATGCCTTGGTAACATAGCGGTTAGCATAGCATAGCACTACTACAGCTCAGTCTGTTGGAGTTTGCAGTTCAATTTCTATGTTATTTGTAAGGAGTCCTTACTTCCTGCACATGGAATGCGTGTGTTTTCTCCGGGTGCTCTGGTTTAGCCAGAGCTCCTTGATGCCATTCTTACTCAAATGCAGCCTTGAAATTCCTGAATATAAATTGTATGTAAAAGGTCTAATAGCCAATTATTTCTGACAGTGTCCTAGAAAAATCTATGTTTGTTTTGTTAAAACATTGTGATATCCAATTAAACATCGGCATTACAATAAACTTTGAATTCCCAATTTTCAAACTAAATAACAGAAATACTAAGAAAAATGAAAATATTTAAATGTATAGCTTAATTGAGAGATTGATTTAAGGGCATTAGTTGTTTTGCTATCAGTTACTTTTTTCACAATTACCATTTTTAAAAAAGCTGTTGATTTGCTCACTGAAAGCTTTTTTGTTTATTTGTAATATATTTTCAGCATTTTGTATGTGTTGATGTATTCTTTTATTTGAAAAACTGAATAGGTCAGTTAGTATCTGTGGAAATTAATAAACAGTCATGATGAAGGGTCTTGGCCTAAAACACCAATAGTTTATCCTTTTTCTTAGAAGCTGCTAGATCAGCTGAGTTTTTCCAGCATCTTGTATGTGTTGATGTATTCCTTACATTTGCACAAATATAAAGCCACTAACCATTTTGTTTTCTAGTAAAGGTTTCTGGTAATAACTTCTGGGTGTTGAAGCACTTCAATAGGTTTCAATAGGTATATTTAATGTCAGAGAAACATAGAAAACCTACAGCACAATACAGACCCTTCAGCCCACAAAGCTACACTGACCTTAGAAGTTACCTAGGGTTACCCATAGCCCTCTGATTTTCTGAGCTCTGTGTACCTGTCCAGTAGTATCTTAAAAGACCCTATCAAATCCGCCTCCACCACCGTTGCCAGCAGCCCTTTCCATGCACTCACCACTCTGCGTAAAAAGATTTACCCCTGACATCTCCTCTGCATCTTAAAACTGTGCTCTCTCGTGCTAGCCACTCCAGCCCTGGGAAAAACCCTCTGACTATCCACACGATCTGTCTCATCATCTCATACACCTCTATCAGGACACCTCTCATCCTCTGTCACTCCAAGGAGAAAAGGCTGAGTTCACTCAACCTTTCCTCATAAGGCATGCTCCCCAATCCAGGTAACATTGTTGTAAATCTCCTCTGCACCCTTTCTATGGTTTCCACATCCTTCCTATAGTGAGGTGACCGGAACTGAGCACAGTACTCCAAGTGGAGTCTGACCAGGGTTCTATATAGCTGCAACATTATAGCTTAGCTCCTAAACTCAGTGCCATGATTGATGAAGGACAGTGCACCATATGCTTTCTTAACCACAGAGTCAACCTGTGCAGCAGCTTTGAGTGTCCTATGGACTCAGATCCCAAGATCTCTCTGATTCTCCATACAGCCAAGAGTCTTACCATTAATACTATATTCTGCCATCATATTTGACCTACCAAAATGAACCACCTCACACTTACCTGAGTTGGACTCCATCTGCCACTCCTCAGCCCAGTTTTGCATCCTATCAATGTCCCGCTGTAACCTCTGACAGCCCTCCACACTATCTCCAACACTCCCAACCTTTGTGTCATCAGCAAATTTACTAACCCATCCCTCCACTTCCTCATCCAGGTCATTTATAAAAATCACGAATGGCAGGTTTCCAAAACAGATCCCTGAGGCAAACCACTGGTGACTGACGTCCATGCAGAATATGATCCGTCTACAACCACTCTTTGCCTTCTGTGGGCAAGCCAGTTCCAGATCCACAAAGTAATGTCCCCTTGGATCTTATGCCTCCTTACTTTCACAATAAACTTTGCATAGGGTACCTTCTCAAATGCCTTGCTGAAATCCATATACACTACATCTACTGCTCTACCTTCATCAGTGTGCTTAGTCACATCCTCAAAAAATTCAATCAGGCTCGTATGGCATGACCTGCCCTTGACAAAGCCATGCTGACTGTTGCTAATCATATTATGCCTCTCCAAATGTTCATAAATCCTGCCTCTCAGGATCTTCTCCATTAACTTACCAATCACTGAAATAAAACTCACTGGCCTATAATTTCCTAGGCTATCCCTACTCCCTTTCTTGAACAAGGGAACAACATCCACAACCCTCCAATCCTCCGGAACCTCTCCCATCCCCATTGACGATGCAAAGATCATTGCCAGAGGCTCAACAATGTATACAAAATACATCCTGAAATTCTTCTTTGTAAACATCCAGGAAAACAGAGGTGTGCCCCAAAGAATGAATGACAGTTAAATGTTGGAACCCCAAAGCCCCACCCAGCTCCCCCTCCCATGCACAAGTAGCAGCAAAGCAATAATCCCCCCTCCCCCACCAGCATAAAAAAACTTCATTGCCCCCCACTGAGCATTCAAGCATGCAGCAAAGCATCAATAAAGACACAGACTTGCAGTACCCCAAAGACTACTCATTCACCCGGTATTCGACGTATCACAGTCTCTCTCTCTCTCTCTCTCTCTCTCTCTCTCTCTCTCTCTCTCTCCCCCCCTCTCTCTCTCTCTCTCCCCCTCTCCCTCTCCCTCTCCCCCTCTCCCTCTCCCTCTCCCTCTCCCTCTCCCTCTCCCTCTCCCTCTCCCTCTCCCCCTCCCCCTCCCTCCCCTCGTTTCACAGTGAGGGGGGAGACATAACAAAACAACTTGCTTATTTATGGTCTTAAAAGTCTGTTGCGTCGCTTATTCTGAGCTCTGTACCCAAAGAACTTGGGTCTCTGGGAACACAACCAGCAGCCAGCTCACTGCTTTCAATCTACCATCTCCCATGACTAAACAGTTTTCCGCGCCAGTACTGACTTCGAGTCACGAATTCCCGGAATCCTGAAGGCGTGCTAGTCTTCTAGGCCACGCCTTGGCATATTGAATAGCAGCCAGTCGTGAGACCCTGAGAGTGGATCCCATTTCCGTGAAGAACCGAAGACAACGTGTAACTCCAGGTCAGGGTCTTCAAAAGAACCCTGAAAGGGAAACATAGGAATATTAAAGAAAAGATATTAAAGCACTTGATTAGAATGTCAACATTCCTTTAATCTATTTGTGAATTTATGTGAAACTGTCTATTAATTTAAAAGATCTTACACCACTTACTGTCATTTAAAAAAATGAAGATCTTTTCTTATTTAGTTCAAAGTAAATGACCTCATTTGATCACATTGAATTCCATTAGACAAAGTTTTACATGTTTATTTAATTGAGCTTGTCCATCTGCAGCATTCACCACCCATTTTGTAGCAATGTAATGTCGGTTGGAACCATTGATGTAGTCATTATTCCAGTTTCCAGATTATTAAATAGAGAAAAATAGAAGTCCCATTAATCTTGCTTACATCCTGAATAATTTCCAACCCAAGTCAGAATTTAAAAATTTCAATCCATGCTCATAATTTGTCAGAAATCAGACATTGTGGTTTTCCATATTACAGAGAATTATTAAATAAAAGGTGGGTTACATTGGTTGATATGGGAACAAAATGGCAAAAATTGAGGATTATCAAAAGTATGAAGAGAATAGTTAAATTTGCATCAAAGTTATTTAAACGATCAATGTGCTAAAATAGAGATTAGAAGTTCAGAAGAAATTCTGGTAAGTTTTTGAAGCCAAAGGCAGAGGGGTACAGCAAAAAAAGTTCAAAACAAGAGTTTGATGTTTCCTAGAGCAAGCACGGAGGAGATGTATTTAACGCTGGCCTTTGTATTGTACTTCCCTGACTCACCTATCTCTTTCGTAACATAAGATAAAGTTGAACACTTTACAAATAACCAGATGTATCTAGAATGCAATTAATTACAGAAGTTTAAATTTTTTTTAAAGCTTGTACATCCATGTTTACAGGTGGCACTAGTTAATGTTCATTGAAAAATATTTGCTCTTATTCCCGCCTTTTAAATCTTTATTCTAGTAGTTGGTTTACATATTTGTTTAAAATTACTTTGTAATGTTTTGTGTAGTTAAATAATTGACTACTTTCCAGAAGTCCCATTTATTCATTTAGTTTATTCTTGAAGAAATAGCCTTGATGAATTTTTACATGGACTAGATATCTCTTTTATTTAAATGTAACAATTGACTGAATAGAACTGCAATGTTCAGTAAATCCAGTAGAAAAGAATGTACCAAACACCTGCCATCCAGTATATAGAAACATAAAATATTTCCCAGTTTTGCTTCTGAAAGACCATGAGGTCAAAGTGCACGTATGTCACCATATACAACCCTGAGATTTGTTGACCATGGATGTTGCGTTCTAGCTGTCTACATGATACATAAGCCAGAATGTCCCTATGGAGAGCAGCTGTTGCTCATGTAGTAAACACGAGGAAGTCTGCAGACGCTAGATAGCACATTTCGCCTCTCCACAGCAGCTGATGAAAGCAAAGGAACAGCAGAGATGAATGCAGTTTGGCACCAGCTGTGTTGCAGGATTTGCCATTCAGCATTGAATCAAGGAAACTTTTTTTTAAAAAAAAACACCCACACCCATCACTTTTTAGTTAGAGTGCCCCCACCTACCCCAACATCCTTGGTTTCCTAACTAATGGAAACATTCACTTCTATCTAACCAAGCATTGTTCCTCAATATTTGGGAAATTACCTGGGAAATTGGGAAATTAACTTGGATAAATTACCTCTTAACATTTGAATTTTCAGAGAAGGCCAATTGGTGTATTCTCTCCTTGGCATTTAGCTCTTGGAGCCTAGGTTATCATTCTGGTAAAACTGCTTTGCTTATCTAAGGCTTATTTGTTCTCCTAAGATGCGTTGGCTCATTATGCTTCAGTAGTCCTTTTCTAACCACAATTTAACTTCTCCTTTGCATTCTATTGCCCTGTTGATTATTGCCTGTACCCCTCATGAATTTAACATGGATGAGCTTTTGTTTATTTAAACCAAATATTAATAATTATGATATATCCTTTTAACTTCCAATGTGGATGACCTTTCATTTGAATACTTCGGAAAAAACATTTGCCACAATTTTTCCATTTCACTCTTTAAAATATATCTCTTCCATCTATGCTGCTTTCTGTGCAACTTTTGTGACACTGGTGAACGCTGATAGTTGCCCTTCCTTCTGTCCTGTCCTCCAAACAGTTTTTTTAAAAAGTGCATTAGTACAGCTTGATAGATTCAGCTGATGTCCATTAATGCTTTATCCAGCTGCCTATTAAATGGAATCTGAAATTTCAGTCATAGACAGTCATATTTTTATATAGCAAGAAAGCTCTTAGAATAAGATGGATTTTAAAATGTAACTCGGTGTTAGAATGCCTTCAATTTATAAACTACTATGTGTGTTTGGTTTTATTTTTTAAGTAAATTTGTAGGCAATAGGATTTTTTTCATGTTATTGTTCACAGGTTTATGGTTCAGGCTCTCAGACTAGATCTTTCCAGTATGTGAGGTAAGCTATGTTTCATGTATAACATGTCCTTATTTTGATAGATAAATGAGTTTAATTTATCAAACACTTATGCATATTAAATTTGCATTTATTAGAATAATAAAACTCACACTTGGGTCAAGAAAGGTCAAAAGAAAGAGTTTGGAAGAATAATTAACATGGGGGGAAAAGTGGGAACTTCTATACGCATGAGATTATCACAGTGAAGTGGAGATTGGGACTTGAGACAGAGTTGTGTTTGAGGTGGGAGTCATCCTTGTGTGAGGAGATTTGTGGAAGCATGCCATTCATGTTCTTTGTCAGTGAAAATGGAAACAAGTACACTCCTCAAGTTTCATACTTTGGTGTGAGGGCAAGTTCAAGTCTTGATACTAACATGGCTGGGAAAGGCCCACCAATTCTTCAAAAGAAATGCCCAGGGCCAATTAATTGCAGGAAAATACTGCAGCTCCTGTGACAACAGGTTTTCATTATAAATTAATCAGGAGCAAATAATGAAGTGCTCTGGTGTCAGATGGTAACAGTATTAAGGTTGTGAACAAGATATTTTTTTCCTATAAGCTTTGCAGTTTCTTTACCATAACATTTTGATCTCCTTAAAGATCAACAAAGTTAGTTAAGATTCTGTTTGAAGCTGTTGTTTAACGTTGTTCAGGGTTATGCTCATACTGACTGCTTGCACACAACCATCAGAACCTTGAGTTCTCTCAATTTTACATATAATAAATGGATTAACATAATGTAAGACTTGACATCTTTTTACGATATTGTCATACTTCACTTTTTCTCAATAAATTGTTATTGGGCATAAATATTATAATTTGCCAAAGAGTTATTTGTTGGAATTTTGCAGTCTTCATACTTTGCCGAAAGCTGGGTTTGAGCTTAATTTATTTTATATTAAATGTGAGGTACATTTGATTGTATATTTTTAGAACAAAATGATGTGCATTTGAGCTATAATAGTGAATAATTATTAAGTAAAATGATTTAATGGAATTTAAACAACCTATTCCCTTGCTAGCTTTTAATAGATCAGAGATATATTTATTGTATATGTAATTAGCAGATTCTTTGTGGCACTGTTCATGAGTCAGAACTTAGTGCATTAATTTTATTGATACCAATTGAGAGCTGTTATAGAAAGTAAGAGTGGCCATTAACAGGAAGAACATTACTAAAGGCAATGTTTTTTGAGTCAGATTTATTATCACTGGCTTATATGACGTAATATTGCAAATTTGAAAATTCCACCCAATTTATTAAAACCCAAAATGTTCTATGAAATATTAACCATAAATATATTTAGCACTTATATGAATATTAAATTACCTTTCCTATATTAAGTTAAATAAGGATTGAAACTTGAATGTCAGAAAATTTTGTTTATGTTGAGTTAAAAAGTTATAAAAGCTGTTAAATTGTCCAGTGTTATCTAATTTTATTTCAAATTATAATGTTCTCATTTTCACTTTAACTACATGTTTAGATTGTTGATAAGCCACATGAAAATGCAACAAATTTCATTTTAATATTTAAAATTTATTTATAGTGACCTTGTGAATGGATTAGTGGTTTTGATGAACAGCAATGTCAGCAGTCCTGTTAATGTGGTATGTAAAATTTCAGTAAATCATAGTCCAAGTGTTCATTTGAAATCATGGATTTGACAGTGCTATAACAAAAACTGGATAAATCCTATGATAATTTTGTCATCCTAAATGTTAAAAACTTGTGTTCCTAATTGTATTCTATCAGCAAATAATAATGTAACCTACCAACTTGCAGCAGAGGGACATAAAGATGCAGTTGCTCAGTTCTTTAAAGGGACAAATTCACTAATCTGTATGTCTTTTACAAAGTATATGCTCTAAAATTTTATACATGCTGTTCAAGTGCAGAATACACAGGAAAAGGAAAGATTACCAAGATTAAGCTGTATTTGATATGCAGTAGGGTTTTCATATGTTTATTTTGGGACAATGACAAAATTTAAGGAGAGGATGCAACACAACATTAGAAACTTGTATAAGGAGAGACTGGAAATGTGACAGAGACACCTCTGAATTAGGCTTGGGGTTTAAGGATGAATTAGATTTGATGTTCATACAAATAGAAAAGTGGCACTTGGCCTACTTTATCCCAACCAATATCTGAATAGGGAGTTGAAACCATTACAGGGAATTGTGTTTGGCAGTGGACAAAACTGACAAGTTGGCACTGCGAGTCCATTGCACATTTTGTTTTTCAAATAAGCATTTAATTTTATGCATATTATTCTACTGTGAGTAGCACCATTTAATTCATGTGCATGTATGTGGCAAATGATTCAGCATAGATTGTTCTAATAATACGTAAAGTATTTTTGTAATTTAATTAAAGTGTATATTGCTATTAAATTCAGTCATAGCATGTTTGCAGATAAAGTTGTTTAAGTTGGCAGTTGTCTTCAAATGCAAACTGTTTTATTTTCACAGGGAAACCCAGAAGAACACACCATTCTGGAATTTGCCAAATTAATTCGGAGCCTTGTTGGTAATTTCATTCTGCTTATTTGGGGATCTGGTGAGGGAAGGAATGTCATTCCAGGGGAATGAACCATTTGGTCCATCTAATCAACTACAGTCTTTTGGCTAATAATATAACGTACTTTATCTTCTAATCCTTGCAATCAGGCTGTGCATATACTGAGTTTTCAGAAACTACAATGAATGCTTTCAGAATTTTCTCATCTATTTTCTTTGGAATTATAAGGCTCCAAAGCCATCTTGATCGTTCAATGCCCATTGAATATCTATAGGTTTTTCTGCCACTAATTACTTGTCTTTAGCCATTAATTTTAGCCTTTTTCTTAATTTTCATTTAAATATTTTCTTGTCCTTTTTTTAATGTCACAGTTTTTTCATTTTGTCTTTACCACCACCAGACATGTTCAGCTTGTGGTGGTAGGTTCTCTGGGACAAATCTTACTTCAGGGAAAGTTCAACCAGGCTTTGCATGTTCCTGTAGGCAGCGCTCAGCTGAAGTCAACCTGTTCTGGATTTGTCAATGGATCCATCAAATGTCCCAATAGAAGATTTATCTCATTTAATAGGGTGCCTTAAAATGCAAGATTTTCCAAAGGAATACTTTGGGGAGAAACAACCTATATCTGTATCCATTGGATATTTGGATAAACATTTAAATTTGAGGATATTCAAAATACTGCAGAGAGACCAGGCTGGTAAGCAGAGAATTGACACATATATTGGAACAAAAGGCCATCTGTATAGTGCACATTGGCTTCTCTAGTATTACTTCATGATTAATAGGAGAATAATATTAACATTTTCTGTATTTCTCTGCCTTTGTGAGCTTTTTGCTGAGGCTTGTAGCTGATGAAATTTTACCCTTTAGGACTCTTGGCTGCAATGGAAAACTATGACCACTGTCATCTTTATTAGTTTGGATTTGGTTCTATGTCCCTGATGGATTAAGATTTGTACTATTCAGGTCTTTAAGCAATTGGAAATTTTGTTTCATGACTGGTGATTTACCAAGATAGTGTGAGTAGGGCAGAAATTTAATTCCTTTACAGAATGTTTTAATGTATCTTTCAAATGGCTGCAAATTTTACTGCCTTATTCTTATCTAAAACAAAGCCAGAGACACCTGCAGTGATGTCACTTCCAATCCCGCACTGGTGTCTCTGGATTCTTTTAAGGACTGATCTTTAGCTGCTTCTGATTTCTCATCTGCATCCTACAGCATAATTCAAAAATATCAGATTCCATACAAACACTGACTAAGTACAGCTCTACCTTAGCATCACTTCTCTTCACCATCTATAACTGTATTTTGTCAGGCATCCAGTATCAGAAGAGCAGTATTATTTAATAATTAAATATCGGGGGGAAATTGAAGGCCATTATCTTCAATCCCATCAGTTACTGTCTACATTTATCTGAAACACAATTAGTTTTTCAGTTGTAGAGTGAAGTTATGCTTTTGCCTCCATGATCTCTCAATCACCAAAATACCCCTCTCTCAGCAATACTTTCATTCTGTCTGGACAGGATTCCAGTATTCTGCTGGCTGGCATTCTTTCCTCCAGAAACTTGAGCTCCTCTTATTTTTTTCACTTGTGCATCTGCCATTCACCTGTCTGATAGTCCCTAAAACATGAGATTCTCGCCCAGAGGTCAAATCATGCTTTGTACGCACAACCCATGTCTCTTTAACTCTGTTTTTGTTGTCCTCCTTTAATTCTAACCTATTGCACCTTCCTAGTTAATATCACCTCATCTGTAGGTGCTTGAATACCCTCCTCCTCCCCCCTCCTTTTTGTATATTAAAAAAAAGACATATCATCTCACTGTTTTTGGACACAAAAAGTAATTGCAAAAAATTGTGAATGAGACGGCTGGTGAGAATGTAAATTAATCCAGAAATTTGAACTTAGAGGTGTCGATAACTCATGAATTCACTCTATTCAAAAGCTATCACTTAATCAAGTTTTACTTTGTATGTCACCTTTTATCTGATACCACTCTTGTCAAGCATCATAGGGAATTTTGCAGTGCTAAGAACTTCCAAGTGCGAATGTTGATAAGCTATCAATGCCACTGCAAATATTATTTTGACTGTAGATTCAGAGTGGTATATGTAAACCAGCCCTTTAGCCTATCAAGTCCATGCCAACCAATACCCCACATATTTTCACTAATCCTCTACATTATTCCTTTTTTTATCTCCCATATTCTCATCATTACTCTCCCACTCACTTACAGCTAGGTGCACTTTACAGTGGTCACATGTCTTTAGGAACTAGAGAAAGCCCACACGGTTGCAGAGAAAATGTGCAAACTCCACACAGGTAGTACATGATGTCAGATTGAAACCAGATCTCTGCTGTTGTGAAGTAGCTGTACAGCTGTGTTTCCCTATATATTTTTTATGAGATATGCAAATCATAAGTTGATTTCACCACTGGTGCCAGCAAAGTAAAAGTTCCTCAGCACTAATTAAAATGAATCAAAGTACCTCGCTCTCAAGGAACTGTACGAGACCATCAGCACGCTGGAGGCTGCACACCCAGAGGCTGCCTTCATTATCGCCAGTGATTTTAATCGAGTGTCACTAACAAAGGTCTCTCCAAAGTTTTATCAGCACATCCAGGTGAGCACTCGTGTAGATAACACACTTGATCACTGCTACACTGTCTTCTGCAACACTTACAAAGCTCTCCTTCGCCCAGCTTTTGGAAAATCAAATCACTCTTCAATCCTGCTTCTGCTGACGTACAGGCAGAATCTGAAACAAGAGGGGGCCATAGTTAAAACTGTCCACTGTTGGTCCAACCATTCGGCCTCCATGCTGCAGGACTGCTTCAGTGATGTCGACTGGAAGGTCTTCCATGGTGAGAATGTCTCCAAGTTCACTGATGGAGTCACGTGCTTCATCCAGAAGTACATCGACGACATTGACCCCAGAAGTCAATCAGGGTCTTCCCAAACCAGAAACCCTGGATCAGTAGTTCCATGCAAGCAGCACTTACAGCGTGACATTGAGCTTACATCACTGACGAACAACTAGAGCTCAAAAAAACCTGCTATGATCTGCACAAAGCTATTAAGGCTGTGAAACAACAAAATAGGGAAATTTGAGTCAAGATTCACAACAAACAGCACACACGACTTGTGGCAAGGGCTGCATACCATCGCAGACTTCAAAGCCAAATGTTGTGCCGTCAGCATCGCGGCCCTCCCTCCCAGATGAGCTCAATCGCTTGTATGCTGGATTCACTGTCGCTAACTCCGCGCCTCCGAGGAAAGCCACCACTACAACCTGCAACCTGGTCATCTCTGAGGCTGAGGTACGCAGATGTTTCCACCGAGTGGACAGTCTCAGGGCTGCAGGATTGGACGACGTCCCAGGGTGAGTACTTAGGATGTGCGCAGCACAACTGGCAGGTGTGGTTACTGACATTTTTAATCTCTTCCTCTCCCAGTGTAGAGTGCCCTTCTGCTTCAAATTATCCACCACTGTCGCTGTACCAAAAAAGACCAAGGTAACATACCTGAATGACTGGTGTCTTGTCGCACTCACCTCAAGAATAAGCAAATGCTTTGAGAGGCTGATGAAGCATTACATCTGCAGCTTGCTACCACCCAAACTGGACCCCCTACAATTTTCCTACCAACACAACCGGTCCACAGATGACACAATAGCCTCTGCTCTACATACTGTCCTCACACATCTGAAGAAGAAGGATGCTTATGTGAGAATGCTGTTCTTGGACTACTGTTCAGCATTCAACACTGTAGTTCTGAGACCTGGCCTTAACCCTGCCTTGTGCAGCTGGATCCTGGACTTACTGTCAGATCGCCAGCAGGTTGTAAGAGTCGGCTCCCTCACCTCCAACCCTCTGACTCTCAACACAGGAGCCCCTCAGGGCTATGTACTGAGTCCCCTCATTTGCTCCCTGTATACCCATGACTATATCACCACCCACAGCTCCAGTCTGCTAATTAAATTTGCCCCAATGACACTACATTGATTGGCCTTATCTCAAACAATAACGATGTGGCCTACAGGGAAGAAGTAATTTCTCTGACACAGTGGTGTCAAGAAAAAACCTCCCTCAGTGTTGCAAAAACAAAGGAACTGGTTGTAGATTACAGGAGGAATGGAGATAGGCTAACCCCTATTGACATCAATGGATCTAAGGTTGAGAGGGTAAACAGCTTCAAGTTCCTTGGCATCCACATCACCGAGGACCTCACGTGGTCTGTACACACCAGCTGTGTGGTGAAAAAGGCACAACAGTGCCTCTTTCACTACAGGCGGTTGAGGAAGTTTGGTCTGGGCCCCCATATCCTAGGAACTTTCTACAGGGGCACAACTGAGAATATCCTAACTGGCTGCATCACTGCCTGGTATGGGAACTGTTCCTCCCTTAATCACAGGATTCTGCAGAGAGTGGTGCGGACAGCGCAGCACCACTGTGGTTGTGAACTTCCCATAATTCAGGACATTTACAAGGACAGGTATGTAAAAAGAGCCCGAAGGATCATTGGGGACCCAAGCCATCCCAACCACAATCTATTCCAGCTGCTACTATCTGGAAAATGGTACCACAGCATAAAAGCCAGGACCAGCAGGATCCGGAATAGCTTCTCCACCAGGCCATCAAACTGATGAACTCATGCTGATTTGAGTGTACTCTATATTACATTGACTGTTCTATTTATTATAAATTACAATGATTGCACATTTAGATGGAGATGTAACTTTTACTCCTTGTATGTGAAGGATGTAAGAAATAAAGTCAATTCAAGTTCAACTGCATTCTCGGACTTGAGGCCTATAATTTCCTCCTCTCACAATGTAAATACAGATACACTCCATCACTCCATTACAAAGGTAGATTCATGGGCTCATATTTGATGATACTCGTATGTTCTGGAAATGATAGAAATGGAATACTGTATATCAGTTCCTTTTGCGCTTCCGGTGGGGGGGGGGGGGGTCTTTGCTTTTAAATGCATGTATATCAGCTAGATATTTCTAGCAAAAAACAGCCAACTACAATTAGAGTTTAAAATAAACTGAGATGATTTTAAGATAGCTGAAGGTTAGAAATAGTTTAGAAGGAATTACAAATTCCTATGGATCTGGGCCATGGGTTGAGACTCTAAATGGGAGAAAAGCCAATTTTGATGGTATCAGAAGGGATCTGATAAGTATGAATTGGGACAGGCTGTTTGCTGGCTCAGATGTACTTGGTAAGTGGGAGGCCTTCAAAAGTGAAATTTTGTGTACAAAGCTTGTGTGTGCCTTGCAGAGTAAAAGTTAAAGATAACAGGTTTAGAGAACCTTGGTTTTCATGAGATATTGAGGCTACGGTTAAGAAGTAAAAGATGCATAGCAGATAGGAATAAATGAGTTACTTATGGAGTATGAGAAATGCAAGAGACCACTTAAGAAAGCAATCAGGAGGACTAAAAGAAGGCACGAGGTGTCCCTGGCAGACTAGGTGAAGGAGAATCCTAAGGATTCTACAGATATGTTAGGAGCAAAAGGATTGCAAGGGACAAAATTGGTCCTCTGGAAGATCAGAATGGTAATCTATGTGTGGAGCCAAAAAACATGGGGGAGATCTTAAATGGATTTTTTGCATCTGTACTTACTCAGGAGGCAGACAGAGTCCAAGGAAGTGAGGCAAAGCAACAGCAAGGTCATGGACCCTATGCAGACAGATTACAGAAGAGGAAATGTTTGCTGTCTTGAGGCAAATTAGGGTGGATAAATCCCCAGGGTCTGACACGGTGTTCCTTCGGACCCTGTGGGAGGAAAGTGCAGAAATTGCGAGGGCCATAGCAGAGATATTTAAATCATCCTTAGCAACAGGTGAGCTACCAGAAGATTGGAGGATAGCTTATGTTTTTCCACTATTTAAGAAAGGCTTTAAAATAAACGAGGATATTATAGGCTGGTGAGCCTGACATCGGTAATGACAAAATTGTTGAAAGATATTCCATGACCAAATATGAGTACTTGGATAGACAGGGACTGATTAGGGATAGTTGATATGGCTTTGTGCATGATAGGTCGTGTCTGATCAATCTTACAGCGATTTTTGAGGAAGTTACCAGGAAAGTTGATGAAGCCAAGGCAGTGGATGTAACAAGGCATTTGACAAAATCCTACATGGGAGGTTGATCAAGAAGATTCAGTTGCTTGGCATTCAGGATGAGGTAGTAAATTGGATTGGACACTGGCTTTGTGGAAGAAGCCAGAGAGTGGTTGTAGATGGTTGCTTCTGATACCAGAGGCCTGTGACTAGTGGAATGCTGCAAGGATTGGTGCTGGGTCCATTATTGTTTGTTATTATGTCTGTGACCTGGATGGTAGTGTCGTTCACTGAATCAGCAAATTTGCAGAAGGCACCAAGCTTGGGGGTGCAGTGAATGGTGAGCAAGACTATCAGAGCTTGCAGTGGGATCTGGACCAACTGGAAAAAATGGCAGAGTGAATATAATGCAAACAGATATGAGGTGTTGCACTTCAGTAGGTCCAACTAGGGTAGGTCTTACACAGTGAACGGTAGGGCACCGAGGATTGTGATAGACAAAAGGATCTGAAAATATAGTTCCATAATTCATTGAAAGTGGTGGCATAAGTAGATTGGGTCATAAAGAAAGCTTTTGGCACGTTGACCTTCATAAATAAAAATATTGAGTACAGGAGATAGGATGTTATGATGAAGTTGTATAAGGCATAGGTGAGGCCTAATTTGAAGTCTTATGAACAGATATGGTCACCTACCTACAGGAAAGATGTAAATAAGATTGAAGTGAACAGGTTCAAGTTCCTGGGTGTCAAGATCTCTGAGGATCTAACCTGGTCCCAACATATTGATGCAGTTATAAAGAAGGCAAGACAGTGACTATACTTCATTAGGAGTTTGAGGAGAATGTATGTCAAGAAATACACTTAAAAACTTATATAGATGTACTATGGAGAGCATTCTGACAGGTTGCATCACTGTCTAGTATGGGAGGGGGGCTACTGCACAGGACTGAAAGAAGCTGCAGATCCATCTTGGGTACTAGCTTACAAAGCACCCAGGACATCTCCTCAGAAAAGCATCATCCATTATTAAGGACCAACAGCAACCAGGGCATGTTCTTTTCTCACTGTCACCATCAGGTAGGAGTTACAGAAGCCTGAAGGCACACATTCAGCAATTCATGAACAACTTCTTCCCTTCTGCCACCTGATTCCTAAATGTATAATGTAATTGATTTACTTATTATTATTATTTTGTTTTTTTCTTCTATAGTGTGTATTGCATTGAACTGCTGCTACTAAGTTAACAAATTTCATGTCACATGCCAGTGATAGTAAACCTGATTCTGAAAGAGTACAGAGAAAATTTGCAAGGATGTTGTTGGGTCTGGAGGACCTGGGTTACAAGGAAAGATTGAATAGTTAAGGCTTTATTCCTTGGAACGTGGAAGATTGAGGGGAGATTTGATAGAGGTATACAAAATTGAGGGGTATTAACAGGGTAAATACAGGCGTTTTTTTCCTCTGAGGTTGGGTGGGTCTGCAACTAAAGGTCAAGATGAGAAATTTAAAGGGAATGTAAGGGGAAACATTTTCACTGAGGGTTAAGCTGCGAGCGCAAGTGAGGTTGATTTCAACATTTAAGAGAGGTTTAGATAGGTACATGGATGGCAGGGCTATGGTCTGGGTGCAGGTCAATGAGGGTAGTCAGGATAAGTGGTTCAGTGTGGACTAGATGGGCCAAAGGGCCTGTTTCTGGCTGTATTTTTCTATGACTCTGACTCGATCTCCTGATCTGGTAACTCACCTGTAGTTAATGCAGAATCCCAGCAATATGCTCTCTTGTTTGTCATTGTATTCTGGGATAGATTCCAGTAGGCGCCAGGGATTTATCCATGTTAATCAATGCCAAATGCCTGGAACACTTTCTCCTTTCTGGCACAGATATATTCCAGAATATTGATGTACCCCTCCCCATATTCCCCATCTTCCTTATTGGTATTGTCTATGGAAAATGAGATGTATTCACTTAGGATCCTACTCTTATCTAGTGGTTCCTCAAGTGGATTTTCTTCTGGCCCCTGAAGGAACTCTTTTCCTAAGCAGCAAGATAGTACTTAACAATTTTTAGGATTCTCCTTAATATCCTGCTTGCCAAAGCTGTGGTCCCAAATGAGACCCTTGTAGAACTAGTCACATTTGATTTACCTCAGTTTTGATTACCATAGTATTTCAGGTTACGAATGTGTGAGTGCCATTATTTTCAGTGGTTTCTGTAATTATGATATGAAATATTTGGAGATGCAAGTTAAAGCCATTTTCACAGCTTTAACTCATATCCTCATAATTCCAGAAAGTGTAAGCCACTTGGTTATTCAGTCTTTCTTGTTAATTCAAAATTAATAGCACTGTATCATGTCAGAGTTGAGCTGTATTATTTTTTCTCTCCAGCAGGGAGCAGAAGTGAAATTTTGTCACTTCCAGAAGCACAAGACGATCCCCAACGACGAAATCCAGATATCAGAAAAGCTAAATTATTGCTGGGATGGGAGCCTGTGGTAAGAATATATTGATTCTTCTATTTACATGACAAATCATGGAATTGAAAGTGTGAACTGCATGATGCAATTCATGTAATCATGAAGGAGGTACAGAAACCTGAGAGCACACACCCAGCAATTCAGGAACAGCTTCTTCTCCTCTGCCATCAATTCTTAAATGGACATTGAACCCATGAACACTACCTCACTTTTTAAAAATATTATTTCTCTTTTTCCACTATTTTTAATTTAACTATTAATATGCATACACTTACTGTAATTGACTTAATTATTTTTTCAAAATCATGTATTACATTTTACTGCTGCTAAGTTAACAAATTTTATGACATATGCTGGTGATATTAAATCTGATTCTGAATTGAAATCATATTATTGAGAACTTTTTTTCCTGAGAGTTATAAATCATTATTTCCAATTTACATTTAGTTGGGTGGATTAGCCATGACACTATTATTTTTATCTAGAAATGCGTTAAATGACAGTATAGGGCTTTATCAAATTCATCTTTATTATACAGTCATTTGGCTTTTGTAGACAAGCCATATTGTTCACATGCCCAACCTTAGCCTCCTTAAGATGGTTCCAGGCTCAATCACAAAAAGTAGATGTACATCCGGAAAGAAAGGTCCCTCTCACAGCAAGAATCATGGGCACTGCAATTAGCCTAGTGGTTATTGTGATGCTGTCTACAGCTCGGACATGGAAGTTTGGAGTTCAATCCCAGAGTCAGCTGTAAGGAGTCTCTGTACCTTCTTCCAGTGGAATGCGTGGGTTTTTGCCAGGTCTTCCAGTTTCTGCTCACAGTCCAAAGACATACCAGGTAGGTTAATTGGTTATTGTAAATTGTCCCAAGATGAAGTTTGGGTTAAATTGGCAGTGTGCAGTGTGGTCAAAAGTGCTGAAAGGGCATTTTCTGTCTATTTCTAAATAAATAAAAGTAAGAGTCAGGAAGGGGATGAGGTCACTAGGCCCCCTGTCACCACTGCCACACTTCATTTGCAGAAGCACAAGGACCAGAGGTGAGAGGTGCTTTGTTCAGAAATCCTCCTTGAAATGTAGTTTCTTCACTAACTCTGAAAATCCCTAAACCACTATCATTCAGAGTGGAGGAGGAGTCATTTGGTTTGGTGCATGCAGAAAACCCATGTAAGCAGTGCAAGGCATACATGATCTACAAATTACTTACCCAATTACTACAGTCTGTCCTTACAAGACCCTCAACTCTAGGCAGTATTGTGAATCTCCTGTGCACTTTTTCTAATATTACCTCATCCTTCCTGTAGTGTTGTGTCCAGAACTGTATACAATATTCCTTGTGTAGCCGGGCTATTGTTTTGTGCAGCTGCAAAATGCCACCCAAGTTTTTTTTTGTTAAATGCTTTGGCCAGGAAATGCAAGTATGTGGAATGCTGTTTTCAGAGAGGTATGAACTCACACCCAAAGCTTCACCTATATTGCAACACTCCTGAAGCCCCAGCCATTTACTGCATATATCTTATTAACACATGATATCTGAAAAATGATAAGAAATGCTTGGTAACACTGAATATGGCATAGGCAATAGGGTTAGAACAGTACAACATAATGCTGGCCTTTTCATGGCAATGTAGAAAATTGCAATCCAAACTACCTACTTAGCACCAGATTGGTTTACTCTGTTAGTTAAAATGATTAAAGCTGTTTTGAACAGTAGTGTCAAAGTGCCACTGTTCACCAGTTGCGGATTTCAGGTAGCAGGAGCTGTTACTCTTTGCAAGAACAGGAGACATAGAAAGCGGTACCAGTTGGGACTTCTTATTCTGTTGTAATTTGATTGGGTAATTAGGCAATTGGCAAAGGATAGTAAAAAGAAGTTAGGTTTAAATGGAAGGGCCATTGTGTGAGTGGAGAGGGTTAGAGGAACTGGGACATTGGCTCTAGAGTTATAAGCTAGGGTGAGGATTTCTGTTAAATTTCTTTTGTCTTTATTACTGCATGGGTAAGAGCAGTGTTAAGCTCCTCTTGGACGATGTGGGAGGTCAGAGAGATCACCAATGTCCCTGATGACTACAAACACAAAATTAATTGCAGATGCTGGGGTCAAAGCAACACGCACAACACGCTGGAGGAACTCAGCAGGGGGGAGGGTGGGAAGGAGAAGACTGGTAGGTGCCAGGTGAAAAACCAGTAAGGGGAAAGATCAACGGATGAGTGAGGGGATAGGCAGGAAAGGTGAAGAAGGAATGTAAGGGGAAAGCACTTTGGGCAGTAGAAGGAGGCGGAACCATGAGGGAGGTGATTGGCAGCTGGAGAAGGTGGCAGAGTGAAACTGGGAAGGGGAGGAAATTACCAGAAGATGGAGAATTCAATGTTCATGCCAAGGGGCTGGAGACTACCCAGACAGTATATGAGGTATTACTCCTTCAACCTGGCAAAAGAGGCCATGTATGGACATATCCAAGTGGGAATGTGAAGCGGAGTTGAAGAGGGTGGCAACCGGGAGATCCTGTCTGTTGTGGTGGACGAGAACGGAGATGCTCGACGAAGCAGTCCCCCAATCTGCGTCGGGTCTCACTGATGTACAGGTGGCTGTACCGGGAGCACCGGATGCAATAGATGACCCCAACAGACTCACAAGTGAAGTGTTGCCTCACCTGGAAGGACTGTTTGGGGCCCCGAATGGTGGTAAGAGATCCGCAGGGATTGTTCCCTCCGCGACTCTCTGGTCCACACGTCCCTCCCCACAGATTTCCCACCTGCCACTTATCACTGCAAGTGTAAGTGCTACACCTGTCCCTACACCTCCTCTCTTACCACCATTTAGGGCCCCAAACAGTCCTTCCAGGTGAGGCAACACTTCACTTGTGAGTCTGTTCCGGTCACCTATTGCATCCGGTGCGGCCGCCTCTACATCGGTGAAACCTGACACAGATTCAGAGTCCACTTCGTCCGCCACAACAGACAGGATCTCCCGGTTACCACCCTCTTCAACTCTGCTTCACATTCCCTTCGGATATGTCCCTACATGGCCGCCTCTACTGCCATGATGTGGCCAAACTCAGGTTGGAGGAGCAACACCTCATATACTGTCTGGGTAGTCTCCAGCCCTTTGGCATGAACTTTGAATTCTCCATCTTCCAGTAATTCCCTCCCCCTCCCTTCCCCCATCCCAGTTCCACTCTGCTGCCTCCTTCTACTACCTATAGTGCTTTCCCCTTACATTCCTTCTTCACCTTTCCTGCCCATCCCTTCCCTACTTCCCCTCCTCCACCCCTTGATCTTTCTCCTTGCTGGTTTTTCACCTGGCAGCTACCAGCCTTCTTCCCACCCTCCCCCCACCTTCTTTATAGGGCCCCTGCCCCCTCCCTCTTCAGTCCTAATGAAGGGTCTCGGCTCGAACTGTTGATTATTTGTTTCCACAGATGCTGCCTGACCTGCTGAGTTCCTCCAGTGTGTTGTGTGTGCTTCCCTGATGACTACACCTGTGAGAAGAGCATGTGGCTGTAGCCTATTACAAACAGCATTAGGGAACTGGAGGCAGAGCTGGATGATCTACAGATCATTCAGGAGAATGAGGAGTTGATAGACAGGAACCACAGCAAGGCAGTCACACTCAAGTCACAGGAGGCAGGTAACAACTGGATGACTATCAGCAGAGAGAAAGAGAATAGGTAGACAGTGCAGAACTACCCCTGTGGTAGTTCCCTTCAGTAACAAATATAGTGCTTTGGATACTGTTGAAGGGACTATCAGTGAACAGCTGTTGTGACCAGGCCTTTGGCCTAAATCTCTCTCTGTGGCTCAGAAGGGAAAGAAGAAGGGGAAACCAGTGGTGATGGGGGATTCAATAGGTAGGGTAACAGACATGAAAGACACTCCCAGATGGTATGATGCCTCCCAGGTGCCAGGGACCTCCAAGGATGTCTTGGATCAGTTCCGCTTTTTTCTTAAGGGGAAAGTTGAGCAGCCTAAGTCTTGGTACGTAGTGTTACCAGTGATATAGGTAGGAAAAGGGACAAAGTCCTGAAGGGCAAATTTTGGCTGGCATGGTACCATAGTGATTAGCGTGATGCTCTTACAGTGGCAGCGACCCAGGTTCAGTTCTGCTGCTGTCCATGTAAGGAGTATGTACGTTCTTCCCGTGAGTGTTAGTTTCTCCAGGTGCTCTGGTTTCCTCCCACGTTCCAAAAAGTGTATGGGTTAAATAGGCTTGTTGGGCCAGAAGGATCTTTTACTGTGCTGTATCTCTAAATAATTTTTTTAAAAGGGTACTTAGAAGGAAGCTAAAAAGCAGGACTTCAGGGAGAAATCTCTAGATTGCTGCTTGTGCCATGTGCCAGTGAAGGTGAAAATAGAATATGGTGGATGAATGTGTGGCTGAGGAATTGGTGCAGGGGCTACTGTTTCAGATTTGTGGGTCATTAGGATCCCTTCTGGGGAAGGTATGACCTATGCACAAAGGATGGGTTACACCTGAAGATCTCCTTCATGCAAAAAGTTTAGTTGGGGGAGAATCTGTTAGGTGGTTCCAGGAAGGATTCCTGACATAGTAAATGGACAGGCTGACTAGAGGAGAGAGCATATGGATCTAGTACTAAGCAATGAGCCTGGTCATGTGACAGATCTCAGTGGGTGAACATTTCAAAGATGACCACAACTCCTAGAACTTTAGAGGTTGTTTAGGGAACACTTGCATGGAGTCCTGAATACATTTGTCCCTTTGAGGCAGGGAAATGATGGTAGAGTGTGGGAACCATGGTTGTCAAAAGTGGTAGAATGTTGATTAGCACTAGGAAGAAATGAGCATACTACTTATGAAGCAATGATCATACAGTGCTCTTAAGAGGTACCGCATTACAAGAAGGAGCTTAAGGAGGGACTGAGGAGAGCTAGAAGCAGACATGAGGAGGCTTTGGTGTGCAGGATTAAGGAAAATGCCAGGGTGTTCTACACATGTGTGAAAAACAGGAGGATGACTAAAGTGAAGGTAGGGACTGATCAGGGATGAAGAAGGAAGTGTGTGCCTAGAATTGGAGGAGGTAAAGGAGATCCTTAATTCTTCAATATTCATCAGTGAGAGGCACCTCAATGAATATGAGGACAGTGTAGGAAAGTCTTAATGTGCTTGAACAAGTTAATGTTAAGAAAGGATGCACTGGAAATTTTGAAAAGCTTTAAGGTAGATAAGTCCCTATGACCAGATGGGATGTACCCAAGAGTACTATGGCAAGTGAGGGAAGACATTGCTGCAACATGGGTAATGATCTTTGTGTCCTCACTGGCCATGAGTGGTACCAGAAGGTCAGAGAATGGCAAAAGTTATTCAGTTGTTCAAGTAAAGGAATATGGATTATCCTGGGAATTGTAGAGCAGTGAATCTACAAAGTGATGGGCAAACTTGGGGAGGATTCTAAAGACAGGATTTACAAGCATTGGGACTAGTGTTCCTCAGGGATCTATTCTGGAACCCACAGATCTTTGTGACTTCTATAATGACTTAGAGTAGGAAGTAGAAGTGTAGATTAGTAAGTTTGCAGTCAGCACATAGTTTGATGGTGGTGTAGATAGTGTAGAAGGTTATCCTTGGTTACAAATGGACATCAATAGGATGCAGAGCTGGGCTGAGAAGTGGCAGAGGGAGTTCAGTCTGCAAAAAATGTGACATGATGCACTCTGAAAGTTGGACGTGAAGGAAGAGTACAAGATTAAAGGGAGAATTCTTAGCAGTGTGGTGGAAAAGAATGAACTTGGGGTCCACGTTCATTGATCCCTTAAAGTTGTCATGCAAGTTGATAGAGTGGTTAAGAAAGCATATGGTGTGTTGGCTTCACTAGTTGGGAGATTGAGTTCTTGAGAGGAAACTTGATGCTGCCTTCCCAAAAGGGCAGCAGCTAATGCAAGAGGATGTACTGTTAAGTGTTAAGGGGATTAGAGCAACCTGTAGGGGTTCGTTAGAAGTAGGTTTTTTTTGTACAGAGAGCGATAAGTGCATGGAGCACACTGCCAGGGTTGGTAGAAGCATATACATTAGGAGCATTTAAGAGACTCTTTGGATAGGCACTGAATAAGAGAAGAATGGAGGTTTAGATTGAACTTGGAGTTGGTTAAAATGTTGACACAATATAGTGGGCAAAAGGGCCTGTACTGTTCTGTGTCCAGTGCACCTACCTGATCCTGGTTTGCATTCTGCTCGGATTACTTGGCTCCAGGCTTCATTGCATCCTTAGTACAATGAACTTGTGTTTCAGAGGTGAAGTGAGAATCATTGCCACTATGATTGATTTGAGTGTGGCATGAAGATCTCTTCGTGGAACTGAGGTAACATTCAGGATGCATTAATAAGTGGCAAGTAATGAAGTCCCACAACAATGTATGGCAATAATCATCACTGGGGGAGTGTCTAACTTCTACCTTTAACTTGCATTGGCATTATTACTATCGCCAAGTGCATACCGTCATTGAGTAATTACACCTTATTGGACCGGGGGGGGGCAATATTTTCACGGGTAGCTTTATTAGATCTTTCGGGGAGAGTTTAAACTAGTTTGGCACCGGGGTGGGAACTAGAATGAAGGGACTCAGGATAAGATGGATGGTAAAAACACAAAAATGGCGTGCAGTCAGACCATCAGGGATGGCGGGCAGATGAGAGGATAAAATTGTAGCCAGCAGGGTGAATATCAGTGCATTAGGGATGCAAAATCAAAAGAGTAGCAAGCACATCACTCAGTGTGTTGTATCTTAATGATGGAATATAAAAAATAAGGTGGATGATGATCTTGCATTATTACAGATTGTCAGGTGTGATGTTGTGGCCATCACTGAATCATGACGGAGGATAGTTGTAGTTGGGAGCCGAATGTCAAATGTCCAAGGTTACATGTATTGGAGAGATAGGAAGGTAGGCAGAGGGAGTGGTGTGGCTCTGCTGGTAAAGAATGGCATCAAATCAGTAGAAAGATGTGACATAGGATCAGAAGATGTTGAATCCTTGTGGATTGATTTAAGAAACTGTGAGAGTACAAGGACCCTGATGGCAGTTATGTACTGGCCTCCCAACACTAGCTGGGATATGAACCATAGATTACAACAGGAGATGGAAAAGATGTGTCAAAAGGGCAACATTATGATAGTCATGGGAGATTTTAACATGCAGGTCAACGGGAAAAATCAGATTGGTAATGGATCCCAAGAGAGTGAGTTTGTTGAATGCTGACAAGATGGCTTTTTAGAGCAGTTTGTCATTGAACCTACTGGGGATCAGCTATACTAGTTTGGTTGTTATGTAATGAACCTGAGGCAATTAGGGAGCTTAAGGTAAAAGAGCCCTTAGGAGCCAGTGATCACAATATGATTGAGTTCAGATTGAAATTTGATAGGGAGAAAGTAAAGTCTGACATAGCAGTATTACAGTGGTACGAGAGAGGGGTTGGTCAAAGTAAGGTGGAAGGAGACGCTGGCAGGGTTGACAGGAGAGCAGCAATGATGTGAGTTTCTGCGAAAGATGAGGAAGGTGCAGCACAGATGTAGCCCACAAACAAAGAAATACTCAAATGGCAAAACATGGCTGACAATGGAAGTCAAAACTTATGTAAAAAAAACAAAAGAGAATGTATACAGCAAAACAAAAATTAGTGGGGAGATATAGGATTCGGAAGCTTTAAAAACTTAAGGAGAGCAACTAAAAGAATCATTAGGAGGGAAAAGATGAAACATGAAAGCAAGCTAGCAAGCAATATCAAAGCAGATAGTAAAAGCTTTTTCAAGTAGATAAAAGAGAGATGAGAGTGGATGGGGACAAGCTAGAAAAGGAGGCTGGGGGACAAAAAGATGGCAGATGAACTAAATGAGTATTTTGCATCAGTCTTCACTGTGGAAGACTCTAACAGTGTGCCAGATATTGTAGTGTGTGAAGGAAGAGAAGTGAGTGCAGTTACTATTACAGGGGAGAAGGTGCTCAAAAAGTTGAAAGACCTAAGGGTACATGTCACCCAGACCAGATGAACTGCACCCTAGGGTTTTGAAAGAGATAGTGTTAGAGATTCTGGAGGCATTAAAATGATCTTTCAAAAACATTGGACTCCGAGGTGCCCGAGGACTGGAAAATTGCAAATATCATTGCACTATTTAAGAAAGGAGAAAGGCAGCAGAAAGGAAATAATAGACCAGTTAGCTTGACCTCAGTGGTTGGGAAGATGTTGCGGTCAGCTGTTAAGGATAATATGGAAAAGTGTATGGAACAGGAAGAGATAGCACAGGTGCTTCAGTATTCACTATGGAAAAGGATCTTGGCGATTGTTGTGATGTCTTGCAGCGGATTGAAAAGCTTGAACATATAGATAATAAGAAAGAGGATTTGCTGGAGTGTTTGGAACGCATCAAGTTGGATAAGTCTTCGGGACCAGACGAGATGCACCTGAGGCTACTGTGGGAGGTGTGGGAGGTGAAGGAGGAGATTGCTGAGCCTCTCTCAATGATCTTTGCATCATCAATGGGGATGGGAGAGGCTCCAGAGGATTGGAGGGTTGCAAATGTTGTTCCCTTATTCAAGAAAGGGAGTAGAGATAGCCCAGGAAATTATAGACCAGGGAATCTTACTTCAGTGGTTGGTAACTTGATGGAAAAGATCCTGAGAGGCCGGATTTAAGAACATTTGGAGAGGCATAATATAATTAGGAATAGTCAGCATGGCTTTGTCAAAGGCAGGTCATGCCTTACGAGCCTGATTGGATTTTTTGAGGATATGACTAAACATGTTGATGAAGGTAGGGCAGTAGATGTAGTGTATGTGGATTTCAGCAAAGCATTTGATAAGGTATCCCATGCAAGGTTTATTGAGAAAATAAGGAGGCATGGGATCCAAGGAGACCTTGCTTTGTGGATCCAGAATTGGCTTGCCCACAAAAGGCAAAGAGTGGTTGTGGATGGGTCATATGCTGCATGGAGATCGATGACCAGCGGTGTGCCTCAGGGATGTGTTCTGGGACCCCTTCTCTTTGTGATTTTTATGTGACCTGGATAAGGAAGTGGAGGGATAGCTTAGTAAATTTGCTGATGACAGAGGTTGGGGATGTTGTGGATAGTGTGGAGGGCTGTCAGAGGTTACAACGGGACATTGATAGGATGCAAAATTAGGCTGAGATGTGGCAGATGGAGTTCAACCCAGATAAGTGTGAGGTGGTTCATTTTGGTAGGTCAAATTTTATGGCATACTATGGTATTAATGGTAAGACTCTAGGCAGTGTGGAGGATCAGAGGGATCTTGGGGTCTGAGTCCCTAGGACACACAAAGCAGCTGCACAGTTTGACTCTGTGATTAAGGCATATGGTGCATTGGCCTTCATCAACCATGAGATTGAGTTTAAGAGCTGAGAGGTAATGTTACAACTATATAGGACCCTGGTCAGACCCCCACTTGGAGTACTGTGCTTAGTTCTGGTCACCTCATTACAGGAAGGATGTGGAAACTATAGAAAAGGTGCAGAGGAGATTTACAAGGATGTTGCCTGGATTGGGGAGCATGCCTTATGAGAATAGGTTGAGTGAACTCTGCCTTTTCTCCTTGGAGCGACAGAGGATGAGAGGTGACCTGATAGAGGCATTGATCATGTGGATAGTCAGAGGCTTTTTCCTAGGGCTGAAATGGCTAACATGAGATGGCACAATTTTAAGGTGCTTGGAAGTAGGTACAGAGGAGATGCCCATAAGACAAAGGAGCAGAAGACGGCCATTCAGCCCATTGAGTCTGCTCCGCCATTTCATCATGAGCTGATCCAATCTCCCCTTTAGTCCCATTCCCCCACCTTCTCACCATAACCTTTGATGCCCTGACTACTCAGATACCTATCAATCTCTGCCTTAAATACACCCAATGACTTGGCCTCCACTGCCGCCCGTGGCAACAAATTCCATAGATTCACCACCCTCTGGCTAAAAAAATTCTCTGTTCTGTTCTGAATGGGCGCCCTGCAATCCTCAAGTCATGCCCTGCAATCCTCAAGTCATGTCCTCTCGTACTAGACATCCCCACCATGGGAAACAACTTTGCCACATCCACTCTGTCCATGCCTTTCAACATTCAAAATATTTCTGTGAAGTCCCCCCTCATTGTTCTATAATCCAAGGAGTACAGTCCAAGAGTGGTCAAACGTTCCTCATATGTTAACCCTCTCATTCCTGGAATCATTTTAGTGAATCTTCTCTGAACCCTCTCCAATGTCAGCACATCCTTTCTTAAATAAGGAGCCCAAAACAGCACACAGTATTCCAAGTGAGGTCTTACCAGTGCTTTATGGAGCCTCAACATCACATCCCTGCTCCTATACTCTATTCCTCTAGAAATGAATGCCAACATTACTTTCGCCTTCCTCACCACCAACTCAACCTTAAGGGTATCTTGCACGAGGACTCCCAAGTCACGTTGCATTTCAGAACTTTGAATTCTCTCCCCATTTAAATAATAGTCTGCCCATTTATTTCTTCTACCAAAGTACATGACCGTACACTTTACAACATTGTCATTCATTTGCCACTTCTTTGCACATTCCCCCAATCTATCCAAGTCTCTCTGCAGACTCTGTTTCCTCAGCACTACCAGCCCCTCCACCTATCTTTGTATCATCAACAAACTTAGCCACAAAGCCATCTATTCCATAATCCAAATCATTGATATACATTGTAAAAAGAAGCAGCCCCAACACGGAGCCCTGTGGAACACACTGGTAACTGGCAGCCAACCAGAATGGGATCCCTTTGTTCCCACTCTCTGTTTCCTGCCAATCAACCACTGCTCTATCCACGTATGTAACTTTCCCGTAATTCCATGGGCTCTTACCTTGTTTAGCAGCCTCATGTGCGGCACCTTGTCAAAGGCCTTCTAAAAATCCAAATACACAACATCCACTGCATCTCCCTTGTCTAGCCTACTTGTAATTTCCTCAAAAAAATTGCACTAGGTTTGTCAAGCAGGATTTTCCTTTAAGGAAACCATGCTGAGTTCTGCCTATCCTGTCATATGCCTCCTCATAACCTCATCCTTGACAATCGACTCCCAACAACTTCCCAACCACTGACGTCAAGCTAACAGGTCTATATTTTCCTTAGCAAACACGAGGATATCTGCAGATGCTGGAAATTTAAACAACAACACACACAAAATGCTGGTGGAACACAGCAGGCCAGGCAGCATCTATAGGAGAAGCACTGTCGACGTTTCGGGCCGACACCCTTCGTCAGGACACCCTTCCTGAGTACTTTCTCTGTTGTAATTGTGACTGCGCATCCTTGAATGTCCGGTGTATTGCTGATGTCTTCCTCAGTGAAGACTGATGCAAAATATTGGTTCAGTTCCTCTGCCATCTCCTTAGCTTCCATTACAATTTCTCCAGCATCATTTTCTATTGGTCCTATATCTACTCTCACCTGTCTTTTACTCTTTATATACTTGAGAAAGCTTTTAGTATCCTCTTTGATATTATTTGCTAGCTTCCTTTCATAATTCTTTTCCCTCTTAATGACCTTCTTAGTTTCCTTTTGTAAGCTTTTAAAAACTTCCCAATCCTCTGTCTTCCCACTAATTTTTGCTACCTTGTATGCCCTCTCCTTTGCTTTTACTTTGGCTTTGACTTGTCAGCCGCAGTTGCATCCTTTTTCCATTCGAAAATTTCTTCTTCTTTGGAATACATCTGTCTTGCACTTTCCTCACTTCTCGCACAAACTCCAGCCACTGCTGCTCTGCTGTCCTTCCCGCTAGTGTCCCTTTCCAGTGAACCTTGGCCAGTTCCTCTCTCATGCCACTGTAATTTCCTTGACTCCACTGAAATACTGACACATCAGAGTTCGGCTTCTCTTTTTCAAATTTCACAGTGAACTCAGTCATGTGTTCACTGCCTCCTTAGGGTTCCTTCACTTCCATCTCTCTAATCACCTCTGGTTCATTACACAATACCCAATCCAGTACAGCCAATCCCCCAATGGGCTCAACAAGCTGTTCTAAAAAGCCATCTCATAGACATTCTACAAATTCTCCCTCTTGAGATCCAGTGCCGACCTGATTTTCCCAATCCACTCACATGTTAAAATCCCCTACAATTATCATAACACTGCCCTTCTGGCAAGGCTTTTCTATTTCCTGTTGTAATTTGTAGTCCACATCACTGCAGCTGTTTGGAGGCCTGTAGATAACTGCCATCAGGGTCCTTTTACCCCTGAGGTTTCTTAGCTCAACCCATAAAGATTCTGTACCTTCCGATCCTATGTCAGCTCTTTCTAATGATTTAATATCATTTCTTACCAATAAAGCCACGCCACCCCCTCTGCCACCTGCCTATCCTTCCGATAAACCATGTATCCTTGGACGTTCAACTCCCAGAGACATGCAGCCTTTAGCCACGTCTTAGTGATGGCCACAATATCATACCTGCCAATCTGTAACTGTACAACAAGATCATCCACCTTATTCCTTATGCTGCATGCATTTAAGTATAACACCTTAAGTCCAGTATTTGGAACTTTTTGCATTGATTGCACTGCAACTCATCCCAATGGCTGCAAGTTTGCTCCATCTCCTGCCTGTCCTTCCTGACATCCTTACTGCTCACTACCTTAGATCTATTTCTGTTTTCCCTCCCCTCCGCTCCAACATTCCAGTTCCCATCCCCCTGCCAAATTAGTTTAAACACCCCCCCCCCCCCCCCCGCCCCAACAGCTCTATTAAACCTTTCTACCAGGATATTGGTCCCCCTAGGATTCAAGTGTAACCCGTCCATTTTGTACAGGTCACACCTGCCCCAAAAGAGGTCCCAGTGATCCAGAAACTTGAATCCCTGCCCCCTGCTCCAATCCCTCAGCCACACATTTATCCTCCACCTCATTCCATTCCTACTCTCACTGTCGCTTGGCACAGGCAGTAAACCCGAGCTACTACCTTTGTGGTCCTTCTTCTCAACTGCCTTCCTAACTCCCTACATTCTCCTTTCGGGACCTCTTCCCTGTAACCAACCTTTGTCATTGGTACCTATATGTACCATGACCTCTGGCTGAGGGTGAGGACCCTCCCACTTCAGGATATCTTGGACACGATCAGAAACATCCCGGACCCTGGCACCAGAGAGGCAAACTACCATCTGGGTCTCCTGACTGCGTCCACAGAATCAGCTATCTGACCCCCTAACTACTGAGTCCCCTATTACTACTGCCTTCCTCTTCCTATCCCTACTCTTCTCAGCTACAGGGCCGGTACCCTGTGCCGGAGGTACGGCCATTGTTGCTTCCCCAGGTAGGCTGTCCCTCTTCTCCCCCCCCTCCAAACAGTACTCAAACAGGAGTACTTATTGTCAAGGGGTACAGCCACTGGGGTTCTCTCTAGTACTTGACTCTTCCTCTTCCCCCTCCTAACCATGACCCACCTGACTGCCTCCTGTGGCCCCGGTGTGGCCACCTGCCTGTAACTCCTCTCTATCAACTCCTCACTCTCCCTGACCAGATGAAGGTCATCGAGCTGCAGCTCCAGTTCCCTAACATGGTCCCTTAGGAGCTGCAGCTCAGCACACCTGGCGCAGATGTGGACATCCAGGAGGCTAGGAGACTCTAGGATCTCCACATCTGACACCAAGAACAACAAGCTGCCCTCACACTCATACTTCCCCCATTTCTCAAATAACAGGAAAAACTGAAACCTAAACTTACCTTGCCTCGCCCGCCTTTGCCTAAGCCCATTGAGCCAAAGCCCTTAAGCCTTCACTCTGCTCCCAGCTCACTCCACTGCCTGCTGTATAAGGCTGTGTCCTTTTTAAATCTTCCCTGCTTCACTGCCCATCGTCACACGCCTGTGCAGTCCCGCCTCTCTCAACTCCGATGAGAATAAGAAAAAATCAAAATGGTTCCTACCGCACTCCCGTTCTCATCCTCCGACTTCCTTCTCCAAAATTGGGGTAAGTTTTTTATGCAGAGAGTGGTGAGTGTGTGGAATGGGCTGCCGGTGAAGGCGGATATGATAGGGTTTTTTAAGAGGCTCCTGGATAGGTACATGGAGCTTAGGAAAATAGAGAGCGATGGGTTACCCTAGGTAATTTCTAAAGTAAGCACATGTTCGGCACAGCATTGTGAGCCAAAGGGCCTGTATTGTACTGTAGATTTTCTGTTCTATGTACTTGATGACACAGGAGAAGATAGGACAAAGTCAGCATGGTTCCTTAAGGGAAACTTGATGAACCTGTTGAATTTGTTGATGAGATTACAAGTAGGATAGATGAAGGGGATGTAGTGAATGTTGTATATTTGGACCTTCTGAAGGCCTTTGTCAAGGTGCCACACGTGAGGCTGCTTACCAAGTTAAGAGCCCATGGTATTAAAGGAAAGTTACTAACATGGTTGGAGGCAGCGAGTGGGAATAAAAGGATCCTTGTCTGGTTGGCTGCCAGTGACTATTGGTGTTCTGCAGGGGTCGCTGTTGAGACTGCTCCTTTTTATGCTGCATATCAGTGGTTTAGATGATGAAATAGGTGGCTTTGTAACTAAATTTGCAGATGATATGAAGATTGTTGGAGGGCCAGGTAGTGTTGAGGAAACAGGTCGGCTGCAGAAGGACTTAGACAGATTAAGAGAATGGGCAAGAAAGTGACAATCGAAATACAATGTTGGAAAATGCATGGTAGGTAGTAGAAGTAAATGTGCAGACTATTTTCCAAATGGGGTGAAAATCCAAAAATCTGAGATGCAAAAGGACTTGGGAGCCCTTGTGCGGAACACCCTAAAGGTTAACTTGCAGGTTGAGTTGGTGACGAGGAAGGCTAATTCAATGTTACCATTCATTTCAAGAGTTCTAGAGTACAAGAGCAAGGAAGTGATGCTGAAGCACTGGTGAGGTCTCACCTTGTATTGTGAACAGTTTTGGGCACTCATTTGAGAAAAGATGTGCTGTCATTGGAGAGGGTTCACAAGGATGATTCAGGGAATGAAAGGGTTATCATACGAGGAATGTTTGATGGCTCTACTTACTGGAATTCAGAAGGATGAAGAGGGAATCTCATTGAAACCTTTTGAATGTTGAAAGACCTGGACAGTGTAGATGTGGAATGGATATTTCCCCATGGTGGGGTGTCTAGGACAAGAGGGCACAGCCTTAAGATAGAGGGGCGTTCATTTAAAACAGATGTGGAGAAATTCCTTTAACCAAAGGGTGGTGAATTTGTAGAATTTGTTATCCCAGGCAGCTATGGCGGCCAGGTCATTGTGTGTATTTAAGGCAGTGATTGATAGGTTCTTGATTGGACATGGCATCAAAGGTTGGGCAGAGACGGCCAGGGAGTGGGATTGAGGAGGGGAGAAATGATCAACCATGATTGAATAGCAGAGCAGACTTGATGGGCCAAATGGCTTAATTCTGCTCCTATGTCTTAAGGTCTTATGGTCTTATCTTGGTTACCAGAACAGATTAGAGCTGGATTTCCTGAGGAATGTGGCCCACCTGACACCCAAACACTTCCCAACATTTAAGGGAGACAAATCAGAAGTGTGATGGAATCTTCTAATTGCCTCTGTGTGCAGTACCAAACTCTCAAGAAATACAACATCCAGGATGGGCAGCCTGGTTGGTTCATGTCCCATCTAAGAAACTTAAGTATTCATTGTCTGCACCACTGGTATACAATGGCTGCTGGGTGACCCTTACCGTTCAAGATGTGCCACCTTCTTGTTGCCTCTATTGGGTAGGAAGTACAGGAACCTGAAGACACACAATTTGTTCAGAAACAGCTTCTTTCCTTTTGGATTCTGAATTCTGAATGGTCTCTGTGCACTGTCTTGTTATTTCTTTCTTTTTGCTTTATCTTTATAATTTATAGTAATTTCTTGTGTGTTCCCTGTACTATTGCTGTAGGACAACGAATTTCATATCATCAAAGTCAATGACAATAATTCTGATTCATCTATAAAATAGGTTGGTTACTTACCCAGATTACCTTGACTGTACCACCTAAATCCACAGCCTCTACCACCAAAAATGATAGTGGGTGTGTGAGAAGCCCTCTGCCTGCAGGTTTTCTAGCACCACATCATACACCATACTGACTTAGAGGTTTATTTCCTCTCCTTCATCTTTGTGAGATCAAAAGACTGAAACTCCTTCCCTAACGATAGTGTGAGTGTACCTTCAAACAAAGATACCACCTTTGCAAAGGCATTTGGGAATAAGCAATAAATACAGTTCCCTGATGAGTTTTTTTAATTGTATCTTTAGTTTCAATGAGGGTTTGCAGCATTTGTCTATAAAGCATTCCTATATTAATGTGATAAAATGCAACAGGTGTGTGGGGTTTAGTACAACACGTTTTATATTATCTGTGGTTTCGTTGCAAGGTGTAAAGAAATAACAATATTTTTACATATTTCCCACTTTCTCTACATAGGTTCCCCTGGAAGAAGGCCTAAACAAAACAATCGACTACTTCCGTAAAGAACTAGAATATCAGGCAAATAATCAATATATCCCAAAACCGAAACCTGCTAAAACAAAGAAAGCCAGAGTGAGACACGCCTGATGGACTGAAGGAGATTAAGCCATCAACACCCCAGGGAATAGAATGAAAAATTAGTTATTCAAGAACCTCCGAAAAATAATTAAAATTGAACTCTAATTTGTAGTTTGAGCTTGCTTCTACAGATGGATGTGCCTACAAAAAAAGAAGAAAATTCAGATCTTGCCTTGCACTTTTTAATCTATTTTATTTAAAGTGGCATTGCATTCTTGGGTAGCTTTATATGTACTTAGTTTATTTTGTTTGTCTTTGAACTATTTTTTTCATTGACATGAAGGATTTTACATTTTAAAACCTGTTTGTAGTAGGCTTACTTAAAACAAGAGGTACTGCTTTATTTTTACCATGATCATGTGCAATGATTTTCAGTCAATCTAACTGTGTGGTTAGGTGCAATCAGTGGTTGATCTTGACATCTAAGTGGTTCCTCATTCACAAACTTTGCTTGTTCCTTTTTAAGAGTTGTAAAAATGTTCTAAAATTAGGGGATATATTTCTTTTTGTAAGATCTATTTGTTATATAAGAGTTTAAAAAGAAAGTAGTTGTCTCAATCACTGCTACATGGTGTATGTGCTTGGAGGGAGAAGTGTGTGAATTTGCGTACGTATGTATTTTAAGTGTTGATTTAAAACATGTTGGTGGGATATTTAAGCTATTTTTTACATGTAGAATTACAAAAAATTGTTATTTGTATGTCTTGTTTTGTGAGATGTTTATATCGTCTTAAAGTTGTTAAAATTGGAAATGTCAATTTACTTTTACCTAAATAGTTCCCAATTTAAATGAAAATTTAAAAACTCATTGGTGATTGTTGTCATTCTTATTTTTTTTCAACCAGTAAATAAAACTGGGAAGAGATGGCCTAGTCTCAGATTTACAACCAAACAGATGATGATGGCAACTTTCCATGGGATCCTCCACTTTCTTAATTGGTTTAATGTTCACAGTAGCTTGGAATGCAGGGACTGATCTACCTGGGTGTCTATCATCTTCCTGAAACCAAATCTGTTTATTTGAGTTCTAACTGTCAGAAAAGGACAAACACAGCCTCAATCTTTAGAGAAACTAGATTTATTAAAATATGCTTAAAATCACCTAATTCAAATTCCCATCATGAGATCTGGTCATTGTCAGAATGCCTTTCAGGTCCAAAATGATTACGCTCATGCTGCCCCATATTAAACTCCATCCTATTTATATTTCACTTATATTTCGCTGTTTCCCATTTATACAACTAACAATGCCACCGAACTTAATATTATATCCAAACTTAGTTGTTTATCTCTCACCTCCTTTCCCTTTTGACCAGCTTCCAAAGAGAAAGAAAGATACTTTGTGCAGGTCCTTTGAAACACTAGTTTCATCCAGACCATTGTAGAATGTTATCTTTATTTTTGCCATCTTTTATCCCTATTGGCCAATGATGCACGAATCTTCTTTGCAATCTTGAATATTTGTGGTTTAAATTATTTTTAGGTACATGTATTTGGAAATCATATTTATAAACACATGCTGTAGTCAGCTAAAATGAAAATTTCCTCCAGGTTAGGTAGTATGACTTGCTCTTTGTTAACTTTCTAATCAGATGGTAATTTATAAAATGGGACTATCCATTGGATACACTTGATATCCCCACAATTTGTATGAAATACAGGTCAAACTGTTGTTTTCTAAGAATTTCAGCCTAAATTTTTTCAAATCTCAAAGCATATTCCCCAAAGTTGGACAACTTTGCAAAGTAATAACTTAAGACAGCTGTAGTTTTCATGGTTCAGATTATTGTTACATGGAAGCTGTATATCCTTGTGTTAAAAGTTTGTAGCCTATCTATTGGACATACCAGAATGCTATTTTAATCATTCAGAAACTCCTTTGACCAAAATATCTTGAAAGGATTGAGTCTGAATATTTTCTTTTTACACTATGTTTCAATCATTCTCCTTCGTATGCTTAGTTAGAAATTGTTTTAATGTTTTGTTTATCTAACACTTATCAAAGCAAGGTTTATTCATGTTTTGTGATGTTTAGTAGAAGTGCAGAAGCTGAAATTTATCAGTGCAGATTTCTGGGTAAGATAAGTACAGTAAAACTGTGAAACACTAATGCACTCAGGATTTTAGTAGTGTGGCAGCAGCAGTTTTTTCTGGATTATTAGTCATTACTTCTATTTTCACTTAACATGTTTCATCATAGAGTAATCAATTTTCTGTCAGACTTAGTGAATTTTAGACAATAAAGAATGTACAGTGAACACTCTGGACCCCAGCTCTGGCTGCACAATCTTTCTGCTGTTTGTACTTTGGACTATTAAGTGAACATTAAGCCAAACCATCAGGATTTCTGAACAATTAGATAGTGGATTATCAGAGCTTTACTATATTGTGGAAAAAAATGTCTGTCTTAATCATATTTCAAAGCAGTGAATACTTTGAGAGTAACTATTGGCATGTAAGATTTATGGCAATATATAAACATTAATATTTACACTACACATGAAATTGCTGTCCTGAATTGAATGCAGGGTAATGTTGCAATTGATTGACATTTATACATGGGTATGATGTGTTGGTGTCTAAGTTGAAGGGGTCTGTATATGTTGGTTTCAGCTCTAAGATGAATGATTGAGTTGTAGGTTGACTGAGACTTGTTTTCAATCCATAGTGCCCCAAATAATGTGCCTTAACTGTATTTTGAAAGTATTAATGGGATTTTTTAAAACTATTTCACATTTGTGCTGCCTCTTTGAGTGATATTGGCAGGCTAAATTGTTAAAAGTAAATTTTATGGGACTTGTACAACCAAAGGCACATTTTTGTAAGTTTTGCCTAGACTTGAACACAAGTCCACAATCAAAAGATTGCTGTGTAGGTTTGTTGACATAAACCTTTAATATACTATATTAACCTCCTATTGTTTGAGTCACACTTTGATGTGACCCTTTTATTTTAAGTAAATCCAATTAATGTCTTGTCTACTATAATCTATTGTGAACAAGTCCCTACCATGCCTCTTATAAGGTGAATAATGGAAAGTTGGTGCTTGAATTTTCTGTACATGAATTTTTGGAATAGTTAATATTCCAATTCTGTTTGGTTGTAAATAAATAAAGGTTTTGAAATTTGTGGAAATTGATTTGGAGTTTTCTGTTAACATTATAATAGGAAATTCATGAAGCAACCAGAGTTGACTGTATCACAGACCAGTTTAGCTACAGGAAGGCATCTTGACTCTGTGTGCATGCGTGTGTGTACATCAAAAACTGCATTGGTGCTGCTTCTATGCACCGTCTGCCTGAACTCATCGATTTCATCCACTTTGCCTCCCAACTTCCACCCTACCCTCAAATTCACCTGGTCCATTTCCAATACTCCCCTTTCTTGATTTCACTGTCTCTATTTCTGGAGACAGCTTATCCACCAATGTCTATTATAAACCAAAGGACTCTCACATCTACCTGGACTATATCTGTCTTACCCTGCTACTTTTAAAAGCGCCATTCCCTTCTTTCAATTCCTTTATCTCCACTGCATCTGCTCTCAGGATGAGGCTTTTCATTCTAGAATGCAGGAGATGTCCTCCTTTTTCAAACAAAGGGGCTTCCCTTCCTCCACCATCAATGCTGCCCTCAACAGCATCTCTTCCATTTCACATGTCTGTTCTTATCCCATCCTCCCACCGCCCTACCAGGGATAGGGTTCGTCTTGTCTTCACCTACCACCCTACCAGCCTTAGTGTACAGCACATAATTCTCCGAAACTTACGCTACCTCCAACTGGATTCCACCATCAAACACATCTTTCCCACCCTCTTCCCCCCCCCACCCCCCACTTTATGCTTTCCACAGCGATTGCTCCCATACACAGCTCCCTAGTCTATTCGTCCCTCCCCACTGATCTTCCTCAGGGCACTTATCCTTACAAGCGGAACAAGTGCTATGGCTCCCTCACTACCATTCAGAGCTCCAAACAGTCCTTACGGGTGAGGTGACACTTCACCTGCAAGTCTGTTTGGGATTATGTACTATGTTCAGTGCTCCGGTGTGGCCTCCTGTATATTGGTGAGACCTAACGTAGATTGGGAGACTGCTTCACTGAGTATCTATGTTCCATCTGCCAGAACAAGCGGGATCTCCCAGTGGCCACCCATTTTAATTCCACTTCCCATTCCAATATGCCCATCCATGGCCTCCTCCACTGTTGTGATGAGGCCACACATGGGTTGGAGAAACAACACCTTGTATTCCTTTTGGATAGCCTCCAACCTGATGAGCCTTGATTTCTCAAACTTCCAGTAATGCCTCCCCCATTCCTTCACTATTTCCCATCCCCTTGTCCCTCTCATGTTATCTCCTTGCCTGCCCATCGCTTCCCTTTGGTGCTCCTCCCACCACCCTTTTTTTCTTCCATGGCCTTCTGTCTCTTTCACCAATCCACTTCCTCGCTCTTTGCTTCATTCCTCCCCCTACAAGTTTCACCTATTATCTGGTGTTTCTCCCTTCTCCCCCCCACCCCCACAACCTTTCAGATCTGCTCAGCATTTTTTCTGCAGTCCTGTCGAGAAGTTTCAGCCCAAAATGTCAACTGTACTTTTTTTCCATTGATGCTGCCCAGCTTGCTGAGTTCCTCCAGCATTTTGTGTGTGTTGCTCACATTTCCAGCATCTGCAGCTAGCTTTTCTCTTGTTTGTGAGTCTGTTTCAGGCTGTCTCTTCTCACTCTTCAAATCTCCTCTTTGTCCTCTGCAGAGATATATCATATTGCCAACATCAAGAATTAGCTCCTCTCGCAAATTTCTGCAAAATGCAACAGAGTTCTAAAATTTTTGAAATTCAGAGTTGTATATTAGATACATACTGTATATGTAGGAGTATGGAGCAGTGTGATTAGAGAAAGGGCATTCCCATTGTCGAAGGGATCCTGAACAAAAGGTTGTAAATAATACAGGTGGACCAAGGTCAATAGAAGGAACTTAATATTGTCATGAGTCTGTTAACATTTAATATTAGATTGAAATTGGGAGGAGGGTAATAAACAGTTTTTCTCAATAATAAGAGTGCGGTGCTTCCTTTCATCAAAAAGTTCTATAATCACAATTCATGATGACTGTACAGCTGGCTTTACTTCAGACTTGACTTAAACCAATTCCATTTACCCAGTATCACTGCAGCAGCTTATGTTCCTGCATATTCAAATTGCACTTACTAGCTCAAGGTGCAATTAGAATACTTTGTTAGAGTGTTCAGAGACAAGCCAAACCTTAACCTCCTAAGAAGCACTTTCCTTATAATTGCATCTACTTGCTGGGCCAGGACAGATCCTCTGATAATGTTAATGCCCAGGAATTTAAAAACTGTTGACTGCACTGTCAATTCCACCCCCTCCCAAATGTAGACTGCCACATATTTACCCTTCCTCACCTTCTGAAGTCAATCGACTCTTCAGTTTTGCCAACATTGAATGAAAGGTTGTGACACCTCCAGGAAGCCAACTTCGCCATCTGTGAGTCATCTACCAATACTATCAGTGAATTTGAAAATGGCATTGGAACTGTCCTTAGCCACAGAATTTTTTTTTATTGAGATACAGTACAGAATAGGCCCTTTGAATCACGCCACCTAGCAGTCCTCCTGATTTAATCCTAGCCTAATCATGGAGCAATTAACAATGACCAATTAACCCACCAACTGGTACATCTGGTCTGTGAGACAAAACCGACTTGGTCATGGGGAGAACTTACAAACTCCTTACAGGCAGAAATTGAATTCAGGTCACTGGTACTGTAAAGCATTGTGTTAACCACTACGCTATCATGCTGCCCCCTTTCCTTCCCTTCACTTTCCATTTACCTTTCTTACTGTATAACCTACGGCTTGTGATGCCTTTGGTTACTTTCCCCCATAGCTCCTTGTGTAACCCAGTGACTATCTTTATAAACTCTCATTGGTATGATTTCACTGCATAGAAAATCAGTAAGAACATTATTTATCTCACTGCTTTAATCAGAAAATGCCATTTTAGTAAAAGACATGAAAGAGTTAGTCCAACATCCATTTAAAAACTTCTATAATTATGTGATCCTTAGTTACATACCAAAATATTGACATTCAATTTTCAGCATGTAAGAAATTAATTCAAGGTGATCAAAATATAACAGAAAAAGCATTAGGTTGTCAGAAACAATTTACATTTGTAATTCTTGGTAAACCTAACACAAAATCTAAACCTTGTAAATGAGTCAATAATATTCAAAAAGATGATTATATACTTTACGCCAATAGGTGAAAGGTTAATCACTAATATTTATGGACTATACTTTGTTGCTTTAATCATCATAATTAACATCAGCCCCATGCCGCATGGAATGCGCATAATAGGGGCCAAATGGAGAATTCCCATCATAATGGTAGTGGTTGTAGTAGCGATGGTAGTCGTCATGAGTGCCACCTTGGTATACATTCTTCCAATATGCAACAGCTTCTTCAAATGCCTGCAAAATTATTTTAAAAATAAATTGATCCTTTCCGGTAACTTCTGAGCTATTACTATTTTCAACTTGCCTTAGTCTTAAAGATACCAGCATGAAAACAGGCTGCTTCATCCACAAAGTCTGAGCAAACTATCAATGACCTATTGTAATAATCCCATGCTTAATCCCATTTTTATTTCTCCTTTTATTCTCATCAAACTAACCCCAAGTCCTACCTAAACTTGAGGGGCAATTTACAGTGATCAATTAACTTACCAACTCACATTTGTTTGTGATTTGGGTGGAATCTGGAGCATCTGAGGGAAACCCACACAATCTTGGTAAATGTACAGTCTACCCACAGGCAATATCTAGCGTCAGGTTACAACCCAAGCCTCTGACTCTAAGGCATCAGCTTAAAATCTGGAGCCAAGAAAATAGGCTGTGGGGAGTAGGGAAGGAATCTGTGTTGAGACCCTGCACCAGGACTTTTCTGGATGTTAAAAGTGTCAGGGATAGAGCTTTCTTGGTGGTAGTGGAAGCCCTGCCATTCCTTAAGCCAAACCTCTGGATTCTGCAGGTTAAACACTGCATCCTCATTAAGTGAGGATAACGTAGGGGGTTTTGTGGCCAGTAACACACATTAGTAGGTATCTGCTCTTGTGTCTGCCCTGCAGCCGTATTATTTGAAGAGTTGAGTTGTCCCACGCCGACCAGCGTACCAACCTATAATAGTTAATTCCATATCTCTTAATGCCTTCCTCACTCAACTACCTGTCAATGAATCTTAAATTCTGTTACTAGTCCTTCCTATGACCTTGTCTGGCAGCTCATTCTAGATACCAACTACTCTGAAAAACTTATCACTCAGCCTTCCGCTAAACTACCTTCCTCTCACCTAAACCTCTGTGCTATAATTTTTGATACCCGAAAGCAGTGATTGCCTACCCTATTTATGCTTCTCATATAACTTTATACACCTCAACATGTCACCTCTCAGCCTCCTGCACTCCAGAGCAATCAGACTCAGCCTATCAAAACTCCTCTAATAACTCAGTCCTCCAATCCTAGAAAGATCTCATTGTTCACTTCTTTCAACCAATGCTTTACTACCAACATTTTTAGAAAAAAAAAATCGTTGTCTATAAACATAATCTGTCAGGGTACTTTTGAAACTCTTACTGAATTAAAATCTTCACCAAGATGCTTTCATTTAATTTGGGTTTCTATTTCGAACCTAAGCTTTATCTTTTTCCCTGTTTATCATCGGCCTCCAATTTGTACTTTTAAGTCCTAGCCCTCTCTTTCAACAACAGATTCAGGACATTTATGTACCTGCATTTCTTCACTCAACCACTCTGCTTTGTCCAACTCACACACTCCTCCAAAGCAGTTAACATCTTCAGGGCAGAAGTGATAAGGGAGAAAATTGCTGCCAGTAAACCTAAATATTAAGTAGATGTTTGAGAATTGGGGAAGTTACTCACAGCTTCAGAAAATCCCATGTCAATGAACTGCTGATACCATTGCTGAACATCGTCGCGAGATCTATCCCAAAGGTGCCGTTTGGAACGTTTCAGACTATTCAAAAACTCATTAGCTTTTGATTCAGAAACCGAAGCAGACAATTTCTCTAAAGCTAAAAACAGTGAAAATATTTTAAACAACTTAGTAAGTGCCTGTATTTTCATAGTGCTTTATAACATAGAACTTAAATAATTAATAAGACACTTTGTGGCTATGATGTACCAGTTCTATAAATGTTCCACTTGTACAATAAGTGGAAATACATGGAGCCTAGATATGTGATAATCATAGTGAAAGGACTAACATGAGAACAGGAGTCTTATTATCTGGCCCCTAAATCCTATTGTAGCACTGAATAAGTTTGGAGCAGATCTTGCCTTGGCTTCAGCTCCAATTTCCTGCCTGTTCCCCATGGCTAGCATCCATCTGTCTCGAAGGACAATGGGTGGTGATGATCATCATCCCAAGCCTGGGCAGAAGATATGGAGATTCTGGGATGCCTACTCATCAAGATTGCGTGCTATGTGTGCATGGGCCAGACATCCTACCCGTACTCAGCCTGAGTCCAAAAGGAGTTGAGCTTCTGTGTATCGCCAGTGAGAAGGCACTTCATGAGGCTTGCTATTGGAGAGGCTACATACTGGCAGGGAGAGACTTACACATTCAGCTCTCCTTTTCACAAGACTGCTAGCCAGTGCTGGAAGCTGTAAGTGAGAATGACAAGCACTACTCACTACACTACCATACTAGACACCATAAATGTAGGAATAATTTTAATCTAAACTCTGCCTTGAATATACTCAATGATTAAGCCATCGACTTTACAGAGACAATAATCCAACAATTCATCCACTTCCTCTTTAAATACTCCCAAAGATCTAACCTCCAGAACCCTCTGTGGGGGAGAATTCCAGAGGTACAACACCTTCCGTCAGAGGGTCAACATTTGTCCTGACTCGCTGCTTTCTGAAAGTTGTCCTTATTAATATATGACCTACTGAATTTTAAAATGGCACTTCATCAAATGTTATTTGAAAATGCAAGTAGTCACTATGACTGTAAATTTGCCAACAATTTCTGATGTCCAATGTTTCATATTTAGTAATTGGATAAGAGAAACATCTAGCTCAAAAGAAAATAATATGGGCAAGTATCTGAGTGAGGAATGCTTTGTTGCATTTAGTAAGCAGCAGCCAGAAGTAAAATCTGTCTCATTGAGTCTTTTACAAAAACATGCATAAGATTGAGAGTTGTTTAGTTATAATTCTAGTTCTAGTCATAACTAATCAGGAAAACATTTCCCAATCCAGTTGACTGCCGACAATCTATGACACGTCCATACCAGACTATGCCATTTTTCGGTATTTAATAGTCCATATTATCCTGCTCATTTATGTATCTCTACAATGAATACTTCATTCCTGGGCTAGATCGTTAATTTGCAGTTATGAACTAATGAGTTTCTTCCATCCACCTTTTTAATAAGAATGAATTCAACAGACAATAGTGACCACACTTAAAACTGCATTGTTATGTGTATATGATAATGATGCACAATTAGCTAATTAGCCTCTTTTCACAGTATTGTATCTAGTTTGTCAAGTAGCAGTTACAAAATAAAATTATGTACTTCACTTAGTAATATTAGAACACATAAAAAGGACAAATTAGTATCATGGTAAAAGAATCAGGATTGATTAACACCTCCACCAATTAATCCATCCCACCACCACTACTTTATCATTTCCTGTCAAAGTTACCTTATCTACAGATCCTCCAGTACCTAGCATCCCTTATGTACAGTATATAAAATCAGTCTATGTATATAAGCTGATCTTATGTATATATTTTGGGTTTTATTGTGTTTTTTATACTGCATTCGTTATGAAGTTACAATCCTTTACACTTGTAGACTGACAAATGGCAAATAATCTTTTGAATCTTGACATTCTGTGAGGCACCAGCTGAACTGTTTTGTATAGCGTGTTACATGCACAATAATGAAACCATCAAGGGAGGGACAATAGGAAGTTCCTTAGCCTTAAAATCCTTAGTTGTCATGGTAAACATATTCCTCTGTACAGCATTGACTAGAAATCTACATTTATGTGAGTAAACTATTCCAAATAGGATAAGGTAAATGACAGGTCATGACTTTCACAGAAACTTTTGTTAAACAAGCTTTAGAAACTTTCACTTGCACAGATTATCAGACACTTGGAAAATGTTTGGATTTGTGATTGGATTTGCTACCAGAGTTATGAAAGAAATTGATGATTTTCTTGATGTAGCTGATGAATGAGAAACTTAGGCAATGATTGTGACATCCAACTCTTCTTGCTTTTTCAAGAGTATTTTAATGGACCCATCTAACAAATGCTTAGAGTGATAATTAAAGTATGTAATATACACCAAAATATTACCCCTCACCATGTCTTTTCTGAATCATCTTGCGTAGTTTATTTCCACTTGACCCATCTGAAAAAAGGAACAGAATGATGGGAATTTGTTCAATGGGGCAATCAGAGGATGATGAACCAAGAGCAGTTATGACACAATACGTAACTACTGCTTCTAATTCACTGGTGTTAACAAGTGAAGGTTCTCCTACTTCTATTGCTAAATACAAATGCTCAGCAAAGTATCATTTTATCTCTAAATATTACATAGCTAGTTTCTTACGTTGTGGCTCTTTATCTGTCAGCACGTGACTGTACCAATAAAAAGCAAATACCACCATTACAAAAGCTGAGTGACGAGAAATAATGACAGTTCCCAAGTTGCTACGGAGGGATCTACTCCATTTTCTACAGATTGTGTGCAGTAGCAGAGCCTTATCAAAAAATGCCTCGTCCTTGTAGATAGCCTGTCTATGTACCTTGAAACTCCTCTGCATCTTCACACAACTCCCATATAACGCAACCCAGGATCATGAGCAAACTTAAATATAATACAATTGGTCCCAATCTAGACAGTGAACAGCTGACGCTGGCCAAAACTCCTCAACCTGAAAATTACCCATTTTTGCCTATACTGTGTTCTTCCCTTTACCAATCTTCAGTCTAAGGACTCCCAACCCTACGTGCTGTAATTTTAGGCAAAACCTTTGAATGTCTAAATACACCACATCTACTCTACTCTGCTAGAACAATTCAAAAACCTAGCCTTTGTTCCATGCAGAAAATCGTCATTGACTGTTGTAAAATTACAGCTTCTTTGTATTCCCTCTCTTGGTCCCATCTGGAGTCCACTATCACGGCGTTTTCCAAAAACTGCAGCTGAAAGCAAGTTGGGGACTTAGGCCTTCACATGGAAAGCAGGATCGTATTATCTCTCTACAGAATCTGAGTAATTCTTCACCCATCCTACCCTTGCCATTCTGTAATTCAGCCCCACTCATCCCTACTCCCCTCCCCCTGCACGCTCTCAAACAATCTTGTTGTTTCTCCATATACTTCAAATAAAAGTTATTAAAAAAACTTTATGCTAGTAAACTGAAGTAAAATCAGAAAATGCTGGAGAATACCCAACAGGGCAGACGGCAGCAGCAGAGAAGTAAACAGAGTTAATGTTTCATAATTGATACAAGGTTATCCACCTGAAATATTGTCTGATATTTGCTTTACTTCTGCTGCCATACCCAAGTCTTCTGGCAAATTCATTTTTATGCTAATTTGAGTAGTGTTTTACAAATCTCATTGCTTTAGCTGCTCTTGTCATGATAGTTGAAATATTCAAGCAGGTTTTCTTTGAAAATTATCCACCAATGAATCTAGCCTGTAGATGCCTTAGAATGGATGTGAGACTATATACCGACTGAGCAAAAGCAAGATGTTCTTGTGTTGGAGAACTTTAGACAGAGAGGAGTCACAATGCGTGCAATTATGTTGGAGTCTCACCCAGGGGGATATTCAGTATCTGTTATTGTATTCGCTGCTCTGTAATCAGGCCACATTTAGTCATGGAATAGGTGATCAAAAACTAAACAGATGCCAGGCTGAGCAGATTTGTATCAAGAACAAGACTACATGCAGCCAGAACTTACCGACATTCTTTTCGATTCATCTTTGTGCATGTCCCTAAATGCAAGTGTTTCTAGTAGCTGTGTTGCTTATGATCTGAAAATGGTGCAGAGGGAACAACCAATTGCTGAATTTCAGGATTGCTTTGAGATTCTTGAGCTTCAAGTTAGTACGCTTTTAAGTCTTCCTAGTTCTGATGAAAGAAACCAGAACTCACTTCCCTCTCAACAGATGCTGCCTGACCCTCCAAGTATTATGGCATTTTCTCTTTTCAGATTTCCAGTATCTACAAGCTTTACATTTGATTTTTGACCTTTGGGAGAAAATATACCAGAAAACTAAACATCAAATATAAAAACCTTTCAAAAATAGTAGAATTGCCCTTCCAAATTTGCTGAGTTGAAAAAAGTTAATTTTATATTGACTTATTTCTTTTTCTAGAGCAGGGACGCAGATTTATGAAATCACTTCTGATATATGACTCAAATATACTTCTAACACTTGGAATGTATCCCATGTGATTAAAGAAAAGAAAATATGCCAATAATTAAATGTCAAAACAATGTGAAATTCCCTGGACAAAAATCATTAATCCTTCTACTTACTTGGTAATGTAGACGTCAACAGAAGTATGCAAAAAATGACAAGAGGAAGTTGGCTTGGTTGATGAGACATTTCTTGAGAGAAGGAGTTTGATCAATAGATTCCCTGAAGAGTTAGATGGCTAGAGAGAGAGAGAGAGAGAGAAGAGAAAAGTTTGAAGATGTAGCAAACACAAATCTCTATAGACTTGGGCTGTTGAAGTGCTGTCTTATATAATCTATAACGTAACACAGAGCAATATGAGTCGGCCATTTGCCCCTCATGTCTGCTTCACAAACCAATAACATCATGACTGATCTTTCCCCTGGATTTACTTCATTGCATATCCCAAGAGTTCCTTAACATCCAAAGTTTAATGACTTCACACTTGAATATACTCGGGAACTGAGCCTGTATGTTACTTTTGAGCTGAGAATTCCCAAGATTCACTAGCTTCTAGGTAGAGAACTTCCTTCTCATTTTAATCCAAATGGTCAAAAGCTTATTCTGAGATAGTGATTGCTAATTCTACATACCCCAGCCAAGGGAAACATCAGCACCATATTCATACTACCTGTTGTGTCAATGAAATCACTGGAAAAAAGTACTGGTAGGTATGAAGCAGCTTCTTTATCTGGCAAAACAAGATACAGCAGGCATTATATGGAGACTCTTTTGGTCAAAAGGTCAGCTGGCCTAGCATGGGGAACAATATTTTTATGTGCTAAACAGCAAAGGACAGTTCCATATTTACAATGTATCTATAATGATTTCTTTGAAACTACACACAAACTTCATAGCTCCCGATTTGCATCCACAGCACAGACATCTGAATGAATTTTAATCAGCATCATCTGGTCTGTGATTCACGACTTTCAGGAACCTACTGTTCATTTAAATTAAATCTACAATTTACATTCAGATTTGAAGATTCGTGGCTGAGAAGTCATTTGCTAAATATAAATGTGCTAAACCCAAAAAATGCTCTAATAGGAGAGGACATAATTTTAAGGTGAGTAGTGAAAATTATGGGGGGAGGGCCAATATTTTATAATTTTTTTTACACAAAGAGTTTTTGGTGCATGGAGCACACTGCTGGGGTAGCAATTGAGGTAGATACAGGAGGTACATTTAAGAGACTTTTGGAAGCACACAAGGATGAAAGAGAAACGGATGGCTGTGTGGAAGGGAAGGGTAGATTGATCAAGTAGCTGGTTAGAAAGATCTATGCTAAATTAAACGAACTATTCTCAGTCATCAGCAAAGCATGAAGGCTGTTTTCAGCAATGCCATTTACTGATTAATAATTACTTATCAATATCCTACATCTGGCCATGGGCTTCCTCCAGTGTACATCAGTGAGATATCTAGTGCAGTGCTTGCTGTACAATCTCACCAAGCTATCAATGAGTTTTATTAAGAACTCAGAGAAAATCAGAAGGATGTTGTCAGGGCTTGAGAACCTTAGTTACAGGGAAAGGTTGAATAGGTTAGAACTTGATTCCCTGAAGCATAAAAGAATGAATGAGGAGAGATCTTTTAGAGATATGCAAAAATATGAGGGGTGTAGAAGGGGTAATAGGGTATGTGTGTGCAGGATTTCTATCATCAGGTTGGGTGAGACTAGAACTAGTGGTTATAGGTTTAGCACGAAAGCTGGAATATTTAAGGGAAATCTGAAGGGGAACTACTTCACTCAGAGAATGATGTAAGTGTGGAGTGAGTTGCCTGCAGACGTGGTAGATGGAAGATCAATTGCTGCATTAAAGAAGCTTAGGTAGGTATATGGATTAGAGAGTTATGGAGGGCTATGGTCCAGGTGTAGGTAGATGCAACAGGTAGAAGTCCAGGGTAGCACAGACTAGATGGGCCAAAGGACCAGTTTCTGTGCGCTATGACTCCAACTGCATTCGGCAGCATCTCATCTCCCAGCCACGCAGAGGAAAAAGACACAGACTGCCAGGCTGCACGGGATATAAAGATCTCCTTGAAGGTGAGAGTTCCCAAAAAGAGCCCATGAGAACTTTGGCATCCAAGCAACTCATGTGTCCTTAGCATGCAATTAGATTGTCAGGAAGGGCAGGCAGAGGACAGGACAGAACTGTAGCCAGCGGGGTGAGGAGCAGTGCATTGGGGATGCAGGATCACAAAGGGTAGTAAATGCCGTACAAAAAGTGTTACATCTGAATGCATGGAGTATAAGAAATAAGGTAGATAATCTTGTTGCACGATTGTCAGGTATGATGTTGTGGCCATCACTGAATCATGGCCGAAGGATAGTTATAGTTGGGAGCTGAATGCCCAAGGTTACACTTTGTATTGGAGGGATAGGAAGGTAGGCAGAAGGGGTGGCGTGACTCTACTGGTAAAAAATGACATCAAATCAGTAGAAAGGTGTGACATAGGATCCGAAGATGTTGAATTTTTGTGAGCTGATTTAAGAAACTGAAAGGGTTAAAGAACCCTGATGGTTTTTATGTACAGGCCTCCCAACAGTAGCTGGGACAGATTACAATGGGAAATTGAAGAGGTGTGTCAAAAGGGCAATGTTATGATAGTCATGGGATATTTTAACATGCAGGTTGAATGGGAATATCAGGTTGATAATGGATCTCAAGAGAGTGAGTTTGTTGAATGCCTATGAGATGGCTTTTTAGAGCAGTTCGTCGTTGAGCCTGCAAGGACGTCAGCTATAATGGACCGGGTGTTGTGTAATGAACCCGAGGTGATTAGGGAGCTTAAGGTAAAAGGACCCTTAGGAACCAATGATCACTATATGATTGAGTTCAACTTGAAATTTGATAGGGAGAAAGTGAAGTCTAACACAGCAGCATTTTAGTGGTGTAAAGGAAATTACAGTGATATGAGAGGAGCTGGCCAAAGTAAACTGGAAAGAGATGCTGGCAGGGATGACAGCAGGGCAGCAATTGCGTGAGTTTCTGGGAAAATAAGAAAGATGCAGTATAGATGTATTCCAAAAGTGAAGAAATACTCAAATGGGAAAACAGTAGAACCAAGGCTGACAAGGGAAATCAATGCTAATGTCAAAGCAAAAGAGGGCATACAACAAAGCAAAAATTAGCAGGAAGATAAAGGATTGGGAAGCCTTCAAAAACCTAGAGAGAGCAACTAAAAGAATCATTAAGAGGGAAAATATAAAATATGAAGGCAAGCTAGCAAACAACATCAAAGTGGATAGTAAAAGCTTCTTCATGTATTCAAAAATTAAAAGAAAGATGAGAGTGGATATAGGACTGCTAGAAAATGAGGCCAGAGAAATAATAATGGGGCACAAGAAGATGGCAGATGAACAAAACGAATATTTTGCATTAGTCTTTGCTGTGGAAGACTCTAACAGTGTGCCAGATGTTGAAGGGTGTGAGGGAAGAGAAGTAAGTGAAGTTTCTATTACAAGGGAGAAGGTGGTCAAAAAGCTGAAAGTCCTTAAGGTACATAAGTCATCCGGTAGAGACTGTGAAGGCATTAGTGATGATCTTTTAAAAATCATTGGACTCTGGCACAGTGTGCTAGAAAGTTGCAAATGTCACTCCACTCTTTAAGAAAGGAGGAAGGCAGCAGAAAGAAAATTATAGACCAGTTAGCCTGAGCTCAGTGGTTGGGAAGATGTTGGAGTCAATTGTTAAGGATGAGGTTATGGAGTACCTGGTGACACAGGACAAGAGAAGACAAACTCAGCATGGTTTCCTTAAGGGAAAATCCTGCCTGACAAACCTGTTGGAATTATTTGAGGAGATTACAATTAGGATAGATAAAGGGGATGTAGTAGATGTTGTATATTTGGACATTCAGGAGGCCTGACAAGGTGCTATACATGATGCTGCTTACCAAGTTAAGAACACATGGTATTACAGGAAAGTTACTAACATGGTTAGAGCATTGACCATTTGGCAGAAGGCAGCGAGTGGGAATAAAAAGGTTCTTGTCTGGTTGGCTGCCAGTGACTAGTGGTGTTCCATAAGGGTTGGTATTGGGACCACTTCCTTTTATGCTGCCCTCACCTTGTATTATGAACAGTTTTGGGCTCCTCATCTAAGAAAATATGTGCTGACATTGGAGAGGGTTCAGTGGAGGTTCACAAGGATAATTCCAGGAATAAAAGGGTTATCATACGAGGAACGTTTCATAGCTCTGGGCCTATACTCGATGGAATTTAGAAGGATGGGGGGGGGCACGGGCTGGGATTGGAATCTCAGTGAAACCTTTTAAATGTTGAAAAGCCTAAAGTAGATGTGGAAAGGATGCTTCCCTTGGTGGGGCTGTCTAGGACAAGAGGGCACAGCCTCATGATAGAGGGGTGTCCATTTAAAACAGCAATACAGAGGAAGTTCTTTAGACACAGAAAGTGAATTTGTGGAATTTGTTACCACAGACGGCTGTGGAGGCCAGGTCTTTTGGTATATGTAAGGCAGAGATTGATAAGTTCTTGATTGGCCATGGTATCAAAGGTTACAGAGAGAAGGCCAGGGAATGGGGCTGAGGAGGGGAAAAATGGGCCAAATGGGCCAATTTTGCTCCTGTGTCTTATGGTCTTACTCTTGGTTGCACTGCCTCCACAAATGAACAGTACAAGTAGGCAGTATTGACTGCAGCATGGTATAATTCCACATGTAGTTTAAGGAAATATCTCACACCCAAATTCAGAGTTAAGATGGAATATGACATGTTGCTACTCCAACCTGAGCAGGGCTATATTACAGCCATAGAGGTGGCCATGGACCAAAATGTTGAAATGGGAATGGGAAGTTGAGTTGAAATGGGAATGTGGTGGATGGATAGTCTCCGATCCAAAGGCATGAACATTGATTTTTTTATAGTTTCTGGTAATTTCTTACCCCCCACCCCTCCCCTCTTTTTTCCCTACTCTGATCCTTTATCTTCACCTCACCTGCCCAACACCTCCCTCCGGCACCTCGCCTCCTTCACTTTCTCCCATTGTCCACTGCCCTTTCCTTTCAGATTTCTTCTTCAGCCCTTTACCTGTTCCACCAATTTCTGCCCAGCTTCTTGCTTCACTCCCCTCTTCCACCCCCCCCACTTTCCCCCCTCAGCTGCCAATTTGTACATCTTCCCTTCCCTTTCTAACCCCTTCATTTCCAGTCCTGATGAAAGCTCTCAACCCAAAATATAAACAGCTTATTCCTTTCCATAGATGCTGCCTGAGCAGCTGAGTTCCTTCCGCATTTTGTGTGTGTTGCTCTGGATTTCCAGGATCTGTAGTATATGCAATGCGGATGCATGGCTCCTGTAATAGACATAAATGGTTGGATACGTGGGCAGAAGGTTGGTAAATGGTCTTCAACTGAGAAAGAGTGAGGTTATGAATCATCGTCGGTTGAGGCAAATGATAGACAATTATCTATATTAAGAGATACAGAGGGATCTTGTAGATTAAACCCAGAAAGGTTCAGATGTAATTAGGCAGCAATTAATACATTGGCCTTCAGCGCTGCCACTGAAATTTGAAAATAAGAGTAGTACTATCACAACTGTAGCAGGTGATGGTCTCGATTTCCTTAATCAAGGATATAGTAGCATTAAAGACAATCTAGAAGAGATTTGCTAAACTAATTCCTGGGAAGTGAGGGCTTTCCATCACAAATGGCTATACCAGACCTGTTTCCTATAGAGTGTTGTAGAATGAGAGGAGACTGACTGAAATATACATAAGTCAACAGCGACAATAACAAGTTAACAATAAGTAACAACTTACTGGATAACATCAAACAAGATGATGTAGTTACAAGAGGCAAGTTACTTAAGACAGTGTGGTGGGTCCCAGGAATTCTCTACGCAGGAAGGCTGTGCAGACAACAGTGGAAGTTTTTAAAGAGCAGGTAAGTATTTTTTTATTCGAGTGGGAAATTGGGAGCAATGGGAACAGGAGAGCTGAGGTGAAGGCTGGTCACGTTCAGATAGATTGGTCAGGCAGCTTTGTGAGCCCTATTCCTGCTGTTATTTTCCTGTGGACCTTTGTTCCAATTAAGAGCTAAATTAAAATGTAGGACATTCAGAAGATTAATTATGAACTTTAAAATACCTTGCCCAGCTGTGCGCAAGTCGGACTCACACAGCAATTATTTCAAACAAAGCATTTTACTTGAGAAATTTTGCATGATTCTTCATTTACTAATGCCTCTAAATGAGCTGACTTAAATTTAAATACCTTTTTTATATACCTCTTCTATGAGTGTTAGTCTATGTCTTACAGGGGCTCCCCTCCGCTCAGAAAAGATTATCTAGAAGTTATCCTATAGATTCATCCCTTGTAATTTCTCTGCACCCCCATGACTGGCATTTGGAGCATGTTGAGTGGCCATTTGCTTTCATTGTTCTGTCAATAACATGTTGTTTTACCTCAGCCATCACTGTTAACCATTCGCTGATTTTTTTATATTTACTTATTGTCACATTTCACAAAGAGGTAAATGCTGTGTGAACAGCAGGGCTTTTTAAAAAATAAACACAAAGAAATGTAAATGTCCAATTCGCACTTCCACTGAGAAGTAATTAATCAAGGCCATCATCTGAAAATATTAATTCCTTTAATCTACCAAGCTGTTGAAAGCTTATTAGTATTTGATTAATGAACCCAGCTCACAATCTGATCATCAGTTGTGCAACAAATATCTGGAATGCTTTGTACATTCAAGGCTTTGGAACATAAAAATAAAAATCACTAATTTTTTAGTTCCGTTGTCTCCAAAAAAAATTCAGAAATTCAATATTTTGATGACTATTTACTTAAATTTTTCTTTGCACGCTCCATTTGAACAGGGCAATACCGTCTCTACTGTTAAATAGATCATGAGAAATTGTAAGTTATTATCTATGAATCAGAGGGCTCCAACTTTCCTTTGAAATAATTAGAAAATGCTTGCTGGTACACACCTGGGTCCAAGTGTGACAGTCACATTTAGAGTAATGGAATCAAGATGAACTGCCTGGTGGTTCTTTTATAAAGCTCAGAATTTTAATTTACAAATTCCAGAAGCAGCAATAATTCCAGTCAGTACTGCATTTCCACTTCACAACTGCAGTATAATGTGAAATAGCAGTGCATTTTGAGTAGAGGAATAAGATGAATATATATATTTTCAAAGTCTTCATTCTGTCTGAATCTGTCATGCACTCTACACAGGAATTCAAACTTAGGTCATCTCCAGGTCACAATCACTTCACTTATGGACCCAGTACATATGAACAAGTGTTTCGGAGACGACTGGAATGGATTTGTCAGGTTGCAGACATCTTCTGCTGGGTAGAAACAGAACATATATAGTCTCGCGCTCTCTCTCTCCCACCCCATCTCTCTCTGTCCTCATCTCTGTCCTAAATTTACTCCCCTGAATCTTGAGACTATGTCCCCTGGTTTTAGTCTCACCTACCAGTGGAGACAACATTCCTGCCTCTATCGTATCTATCCATTTCATAATTTTATGTGTTTCTATAACCTCTCCTTTCGTTCTTCTGAATTCCAGCCAGTGCAGTCATATCTTCAACAGATTGGTCAAACATAATTTCTTTATCATAAATATATTTTGGCTCTGTATAACTTTTTTTTGCTCTTTTCAATGTGTTTTGTTGTTACATACGTACTTTGTAATGTAACATAGCAGAACCCAAACCAATTGTTGCTCATACCGAAGAAAGGGCACTAGAGATTTTACAAAGCAGTATCATCTCTCTCTTTATCTTTGATCAATACAAGAAGAAATGGAACTTAAGCTGTATGATGAAAAACATTATTGCTAGTTCCAGATTCTTGTTCTAATGATTTAAGAGCCTTGTGTACCTACATTTTACTCTTAGCTCCATAACTTCCATTTCACCACTTGAATTCACATCCATCGCTCTCAGGCTAATGAAATGGCATGAACCATTGATATATTCTCTTTGACCTACCTCTCAATGGAAATCTACAATCACCACTGCTGTTTCCTTCACACCACAGCTCTGCCCTAACATTCATCCATCTTTAATACTTTCAAACTCCCTCTCCACATATTGAGCCGAAGCAGGTATCATCTTCTAAAAAAATGGCATTGTACACAAACACTGAAGAAACAGAGCTCCATTCCTTCACTCTCCGATTTCTCAACTGCTCTTTGCCCTTGGACTCCTCACCATGCATCCAATGGGATACAAGACCCATCAATCTTCGGCTCCTGCAGTGATCTCTGGCTTTCACCACCCTTTTTCCATAGAATGCTTAAAATCTCAGAGTTCCATGTGATACAACTGAGGTCATAACCATGAAACCAAATTTCTGAGTCAGAATTTAATATTTGAACTTTCAACAAATACAAAGACTGGATTTCTATCTATACGTTTCCATTTACACTGCACATCAGTTTTTCTGTCAATGAAACCTTTCAACACACCTTTGTCCCGTACAAACTAGTCTTCACTTGACACATTCCCAGCCGACGTTTTAATCTATCCTTGAGAAGTGTCAGTTTGACCAAAATCTGTCCATCATATAACCATGCCCTCGCTGACCTACACAGGCATTTCATAATATAATGTGCCAAATTAAAATCCTATCCTGACCTTTAAATTTCACTGAGGTTCTTTCTAATGTTATTATATAGTTAGGGAGCCTAAGATTTTTGCACAGTACCTTAGTAATTTTATGTATAACACTATACTGCTACTGCAAAAAAAAAATCATGACATATGAGAGTGATGATGAACCTGATTCAGAAATGTACCTCTATTGTGGACTGAGAGTGGGAAGGGAGCAGGGAGAGGGGAATCATGGTTGAGAAAAGGGGAAGGCAGAGGGTAGCACCAGAGAGACATTCTGCAATGATCAGTAACCAATTGTTTGGAATCAAATGACCTTGCTTAGTGTCTGCATCCGCGTCACTCCCACCCATCACCTGTTTCTCTGCCACCTGTCCCAGACCCCTCCTGTGATGCTCCAGCATTCTTCACTCCCGCCAGATCTACAAACTCGCTATCCGCTCCACATTGACAAATACAGAAATGTGCAGAAGTCTTAGGCACATACCTATGACTTTAGCACAGTACTTTATGCTTGTGGGGGAGAGAGCAGACGCCAGTATCCTAATTTCTACCCACTTCCTTTTCTGTAGCCAAGGCATAAATAAAGGGAAAACTGATTACAGTTAAAGCTATAAACATGAGATTCTGCAGATGCTGGTTATCTTGATTATCACACACAAGAAGCTGGAGGTACTTAGCGAGTTGGGCATCATTTAGATATTAGGCCAAGACCTTTCATCGAGATTGGAAAGGGAAGGGACAGAAGTCAGAATGAGGAGGTGAGGGGAGGTAAGGAGTACAAGCTGGCAGGTGATAGTTGAGACCAAGCGAGGGAGAAGGTGAGTGGGTAGGGAGTGGAGGTGGAGTAAGTAGCTATATTTTAGAGTTTTGGTGTTTAAATTATCAGATTGGCCTAGATTTATACCCAGCAGCCACTTTATTAGGTACACCTGCTCATAAATGCAAATATCTAATCAGCCAATCATGTGGCACCAACTCAATGCATGAAAGCATGCAGACATGGTCAAAAGGTTCAGTTGTGCTTCAGACCAAACATGAGAATGGGGAAGAAATGTGATCTAAATTACTTTGACTATGGAATGATTGTTGATGTCAGACAGGTGGTTTGAATATCCCAGAAACGACTAATTTTCACACACAACAGTCTCAAGAGTTTACAGAAAATGGTGCGAGAAACAAAAAAAAATCCAGTGAGCTGCAGTTCTGTGGGCAAAAATGGCTTGTTAATGAGAGAGGTCAGAGGAAAACGGCCAGACTGATTCAAGCTGGCAGGAAGGTGACAGTACCTCAGATAACTGTGTGTTACAACAATGGTGTGCAGAAAAGTATCTCTGGACGCACAATACGTTGAACCTTGAAGTGGATGAGCTACACCAGCAGAACAGCACCGACATACAGGAGGTACCTAATGAAGTGGCCACTGAGTGTATACGTGACTTCTGTACTCCTTGAATAGGGAACAAATCAGAAACATACACACACACACACACACACACACACACACACACCAAAATCCAAAATAATTAGCAGGTCTGGAACAATGCCATCTGACAACTTCAGAACCACATAGCAGCTCAATGAGTGTAATACCAAGACAGCAGAATATGGAACATGTGGTGGGAAAATGAAAGCAGCAGTTAATTATCAAAGTCAATACATTTGAATAATTTAAAGTTCCAGTTATGAGGCTAACACTAATTATAATTGAAAATAGATTTTCATAATTGAGATTAAAAGCATAAATTTTACAAGTTAAAGATATTCTAATCAAAAAGTGATAAACTATTTGGCTGACCTTGAAAAGTAATTGTGTTTTAATTAATAATTCAACGTAAGAATCATCCCAATCAATGCAAGCTTGAGTTTGTTTTTTTTAGGTCAACACTGTGTTAATTGATAGTGGTAGTATCCAGCAACCGGGCAGTAAGGGAAAAGGAACATTCATGCCTTTCTCTGAGTTATTGCCAGGTGCAATTGTGTTGGAATTGTTGCCAAGGGAACCCTGCACAAATGGAAGCAGTTCATCATTTCCACAATGCAGTCTCTTTTGCCATGAACAGACTAAGCGTGAACTGAGTATCTTTTGTGCAGAATGTCTCCGTACAGTCTACGAATATTACCCAATGCTTATTCATCATTTCTGTTGCCTGTCTAACCTCTCAACCCATCCTTCCTTTGGTATTCCAATGAGTAGTAATACATGTTTAAAGAACAGGACCTCATCCTTCAATTCAAAAAACTACTGATTTCTATGCGCAGTTCAGGAATTTTCGGTGATTACCATAGTGCGGCAGTGAACTATTATTTACACCTTCACCACATCCAGTCCTGATGAAGGGTCTCAGCCTGAAACATCGACTGTTTACTATTTTCCATAGATGCTGCCCGGCCTGCTGATTTCCGCTGCAGTGTGTGCTGCCCATCTTTTTAAGTCTATTATCATCTTTGCTGTGGCATCTTTCACCCTCCAGCCTTCCATCGTTTCTCATTTTCCCCTCATTCCCTTCCATTCCTGAAAAACTCCCATCTCTAGCCTTTACTTGTTCTGAAAGGTCCTGAAGATTTAATGTTCCTTTTTGCACAATCATGCCTTCCTTGATGAGTAATCTCAAGCATATTGAGGTATTAAATCAAGAATTCTTGCATTTCCAGAACAACTGAATAAATATGTACAGTATAGGTTGGATATTGCTTTATCCTGAGAAGCTACAGCCTCCTTTAATGCCTCCTCTGGCCAGGCCTGTGAACATACGAGAAAGCAGAAATTTTTTGTATTGGTATTGCTTATCGCTTTGTACTATCTCAATGTATTTAAGTTTGGAATGATCTCCACAGATGGCATGCAAAATAAAACTTTTCCACTGTGTCTCTGTACATGTGACAACAATAAACTACTTACCAGTTAATACAATTCTCCCATCTTGCTGATGATTTAACACTATCCAGCTACACTAGGTCCCAGTATACAGCAGCAAGACTACCCAGTTCATTCATTCAACTTTGCAGGCAGAAGTGAACTTTATAGGTCATAATGAGAGGAAAAATATACAATTAATGCAATATAGAGGGTTGTCAATATGAGGAGCCAAATTAATAATTGAAGAATAAATGTGAAGGATAGTTTAGATCTGTAACAATTGTGGGAGCAGTTCACATTGAGGAGGAATAATATGGACTGGCTAACCCAAACAGTTGATTTCTGGGTTTAGCACCTGTATTTCTATGAAACTTCTTTGCCATCTTCTTCAATGTCCCATGTGCGAAAGAAGTGAGCGCACAGAAATATAACATTGTTATGATTCTTACATTCTTTGACCTTTCTGTGATCTTCAACATTGGTGACCATAGCATTCACCACAAATGTCTTTCAAGAGTTCAGCTCTGTAGTACCACCCTCATAATTCCTTTACTTGCTACCAGAGCTCGTCAAATGACTACATTCTTACTTTTACTATCATTACCAATCATTTTTGAAACCAAGTTAGGATTAATTCACCTTCTCATTTATTAATCCATGGGCAATACTGCTTCTTTCAAATGCCTAATATCAAACCATGGTTTGGCGAGAAATTGATCTCAGCAAAAAATCAACACAATCAAAGCTATTCTTCCCACTTGAGAAGAATGTAATTTATGTATGTAATAATGCCAACTACCTTCCTGACTTATACCCAACAACAATATTCCTGACTTCAATTTTCATCCTTACATCCAGATAGCAAGGGAGCTTTCACCTTCCTCAACACAACCTCTTCTTCTTATATACAAAAAATACAATCCACACCCAATGGCTGCTTCAATATACTTCTTGGCTTCATTTCCTGCACTTTATTGTACACTGAGTAATGATGGGTTATTATGACAACTCTAATAGTCATGAACTCCAATTCCAGCCACTTGGAAAGGAACCAAAGGCAGACAGCCAGTCAAATTACCTCCAAGGCAGATAGTGCTGCAGAGTTCAGGAATCTTTTGCAGCTGGATATTGTTCAGCAGCCCACAAGTTGGGAGAATTAGACAGTTATTGTATGAAACCTCACTGCCTGAGCATTTGTTCACAGATTTATAGGCACAGACATTTACTTATACTGCTGTAATAAGTAAGAGATACAGTGCTGAACAGGCCTTTCCACCCCAACAAGCCACGCCACCTATTGAACACCAGCCTAATCACAGAAGAATTTACAATGACCAACTGACCAACTAACTGATAGGTCTTTGCACTGTGGAAGGAAACCAGAGCACCCAGAGGAAATCCACGCACACACAGGGAGAACACACAAAGTGCTTATAGAGAGCCCCGGAACTGACCTCCGGACTCCTCGAGCTGTAATAGCGTCGTGCTAACCACTATGCTACCGTGGCCATATGATGTATTTAAAGGAAGCTGTAGCTTTCCTCGACAAAACACCTCCTGCATTCATTTATTTTTACCCTTTATTTTTCAATGCCAGCCAGCCAGTCACAGAAGCAGGAATGCAGTGGTATAGGCTGTATGAGGGGGCAGAAAACAACAATACTAAGAAACTCTTACTTTTTACTGCTGACGGCAAAACCTATGGAAAACAAAATTTATATTTCTATGATCAAACGTATAGCCACAACATAAAAGAGTCTGGCTAAGCAATCTTAATGCCATCCTATCCTGGCAACACTGTAAATAAGGTTCAGCTTTACAGTAGATTACACAAAATTCAAACAGTACTTTAGCTTTAATGAGAAGCAAATGTTCCTGCATATAATCTATATTGGAGCACTTAGCTTCTTTTTTCACTTTACTCATTTTGCCAACAGAGTTATGAATTTCCTGAACATTGAATTTCATCTTCATTTGATTATTTAGAATTCTTTTCTTGCATATTAGAACAAAATAGTAAAATATGACATGCAATATGCAGAATATTTTATTAACCCACATACATAAGAGTTTTCCAATTTTTATCTAATTTCTCAACCTAGTTTTTTTCATCTGGTGTAATAAAAAACGGAACCCACCAACTTTTTCCAGAGTTCTGCAAATGGATCAATTAATAAAATAAAAAAGACATTTGCTCTCATACTCGGCTTTGATCATTGCTTTGTGCTTGTCCAGTGGACTTGGTGCATTCTGTAAATTTGTGTTTCTGCAGCTTTGAAACTGATATAATAAACAAAGTATCTACCATCATTTTCACAACAGCCTTCAAAGCAAGTAATCAAAACTACAAAATAAACATGCTGTTAATTTACATTGGATTTTATTGAAATTATTTTAACAGAAGTTGACCACCCAATCGTCCCCAAATTACACTGAAGTCTTAGAATTTGAAATTACTAATCCCAAAAAAAACACCACACCCAAATAGCCAGTAAAGTTTGGCAGGCGTGTTCTAGGGGAAAGTTAAGCAATATCATGGAAAATTAATAGATCTTTCTATTCAAACACTGGCTAAAAAAACATTTTAAGAGACAGTAAGATAGATTTTATCTCAATGCTTTACTGCTTTATTAATACTTCAAAGCCTGCCTTCTTAACACTTAAAAGATAACTCGTTAAATATCTGAAGTGTAATTTTAGGTGCTAAAATTACAACATATATGATTTTACAAAAGCAACAAGGCAACTTAAAAGTATACAGGACTTTGAAATTTGAAAGTATAATGACTAGGTCAGTAATTCTATACATTATTTCCTATGTAAACTACGTACTATCTCATCTCTAGGAAAGCGGCACAATATTCATTTCTATTGAACATTTTTTGATCTAAATATAACTTTTTAAAATTCTAGTTATTAAAAAATGAAAATCATACAGACCGGATGTCAGCCGTAAACCCCTACATTCATGTTTACTTTTCAATTTAGTCAGTTTACCTTTGATACGAAAGCTTTTCTTTCCCTTTGCCTCGTAGGGTTAAGCAGATTTTCAGTCCACAGCAAGACTCTTTTTCTATGTTGCACAGTTTGATCTGATCTACACTAGGGATGGGATCTGAACAGCCCAACACCTAGAAATAAAGCTGCTAAGCTAACATTAGTTTCATCATCTTAGAAAGTCTGGCAACATGCATTAAATAAGGCGGACTAATTTGGTAATGCGTTCAATTCAAACTGAATACATTTCAAGCTGCTATAGATTGTTAACAGATGTCTGTATGATGTGTGCCATAAAGAATTTGGTGACACTACTTAGATCCAAGTAAAGAAAATCTGTGCCAGATTTGCAGTTTAAAATGAATACTCGACATTAATACATATTGGTTTTCTGTAATCTTTCACTAATTGTCAAGCAAACTGACACTCAATTTACATAAACACGAACATAACACTAGGTTAAATGCATAGCTTACTCTAAATTCAATTTGTTTTATAATTATAAGCACACAATTATCACATGATATACTACTTAAATGACTTAGCCTAAAAAAATGACCATATATATTATCTGCTGTAGCCTGTTACATCAGTTCAAATGGGATATGCCATAATATCAGGTTATAGTTTACACAAAAATATCTCCAGTTTCTCTGAAAACAGAACATACAGATCTAATACTGCATCAGCTTCCCAGATCATAGGAAAACACGCATATTAGAGTCAGCAAGCTACTATTACTCAACCATTTTACATTAAATTGTTTGGATAAATTGGAACATATATTTTTGCAAATTATAATTATCTTAGATATCTCCGATTACAGAATACATCTACTTCAATTTGTGAGAGAATGTATGCAGCAGCACACGGACAGCATAAAAATCTTTTTTCACCCGACACAAATATCAATTTCGATAAAGTGCTTTAATGCCATATACTAGGTAAACTTTGGATACAAAATGACATTTCTTCATGAAAAGTTCAACCCCACTCCACAACATTTATTCCTTGTTTAGCAAGAATACAATATATATGCTTAATGCTTCTTATATGAAAAAGTCATGTCTAGTAAACAACGATGAATTCCAATATTATTTTGGTCCTGTGGTTTCAAAATAATAAAAAAAATTCCATATTTGATTTTCTCTTCACTGCACTAATTTGAAGATAAAACAGTGTTTTGGGGTTTAATAACACTTCCATTTCCACGTTTTGAAAATCACTGCTTTTTCATAGAAAGTTGGCATATAAAGAGGCTGGCAGGACAATAGATTGGTACACTAAGAGTCTTTCACTGGATACAAAGAAAAGTCAATTCACAGGATAGGAAGTGAGTTATTAAAACATATACTAATTTAATAGGACTTTGGATGATAACAATTTTCTTTGAATCTTTAGAAACAGCTGGAGATGTCTTTGGTAGGATAGCAAATATAACCCCTCTGTTCATTGGTCTGATAAATCTGTACCTACAACAGACAATGATAAAATTACAAGTATCTATGGAATCCAAGGAAAAGAGAATTCAAATTTAAACACATTTTTGGAAGCAATCAGTATATAATTCAAAATGCATTTATTATTGGTTTGTATGTTACATAAAACTGTATGTATGTAAGGAGGTACAAGATTTGTCTTCTTACAGGCAGCCACACAACAAAGAAACCAAGTTGAACCCATTAAAATAGACTGTCAAACACTCAATATGTGCAAAAAAAAACATACAAACAATAGAAGTAAGCAAATAACATCCAGAACTGAAGGTCACACAAGTGAGTCCACAGCCACGAAACCAGCCAGTTCAGGAGCCCTTTAGCTGCAGGCCACAGCCCCAGTTCAGCGCAGAGACAAGTCAACTCTGCAGAGCAGTGAGCTGAATACCATCTTGTCTTCTGCTGAGCAAACACTGGAGAGCAGCACCGACTCCAGCCTATACACCATGCCACACCTTCAGCACTCCAGTGCCTTTACTCCACTCCAGCAACTCTGATGCCTCTCTTCTTGGTGACTACAGACAGGCAACACCTGTCCCTCGCTATGACCAAGGCCGCACAGCTCCTCTGCCAAACTAAGTCGATTTGTACGAAGTAGAGGAACAGAGAGATATATATCTGCAGATTCATCTGTATGTTCTAACTGAACAGATGCTGGTAGGAAAAAAAATTAAATATAAAGAAGATTTCAGATTTTATTTATGGGGCAACCATGTTGAATGTCTGCAAATTAGTTAGGCTGCAGTGGATTAGGAAGCATCTTAGTGATTCCATGCTGCAGGAGATAGATGTCCTGCAGGATGGACATCAGAGAAGAAGACTGTCAGAGCAGGATCAACTGAGGAAAAAAAAAACAACTTCATTGCTTAAGTAAATGTATTATTATTTTAAAAAAGATGGAAGTTTATGAAAATGATGACTGGGAAAAGGGCCCAGGAGTTGGTCTACAGTACCTCATTCACATTGCATCACAAATATAGGCATCATGTGCTCCATGATTACTTTCTTAGCTTCATTTTTTTTAAATGGCATCATATAACCTCCAGCAAATTCTTTAGAAAGAAACAGACTTCAGAAAACAAAAAGATGTGCAGTTATATCGTATTGTAGAAGTTGGGAGTACAGTATATGAAAGGGTATAAATGATTTGAGAGTAAATTGTAAAATTATGACATTTTAAATGCTTTAATCTGCCTTAAGCAATTAGTAAATTGCATTTAATAGAGCAGTGGATGCATATGCCAAATTAGCTGAAAGAGAATAAGAAATGATAAAAACACATGTTCATAATAAGTTGACAGTTTGAAACTTAGATGAATACCTTGGGAACTGAATATAGAATATCATATGGTAAACATTTGCCTCCATCAACCGGCAAATCATATGCTGAGACCCACCGAACTTGCAGAGCACTGATAACAGGCAGCTCTGAGAGAGGAACTAAGGACTTTCAAGGGAGGACACAGAGCCTTTGGTTGCATGGCATTTGTAACCTTGGAGAGAAGTACCTGACAGTCTCAGAGTGGACAGGTGGCAGAGTGGTGGAATGGACTCACCCCAGGAGAGTGTGAGATGTTGGCATTGTAGATGGGGTGGGGGGGGATAGAATGGTAGGGCTGGAGGGAAATGGAAAAGGGAGGCAGCCAGGTATGCAGAAGGAATGAGCAAGGGAGCAGAGAAAGAACATGTGGCCAGAACCCATTTGTGCCTGCTTGCCATGTTTAACCAATTTTGTTCAACGACGCGCATAACCAGGTCCATGCAGCAGTATAGTTTCTCAATGCTGGATTCCTTTGCCATGGAACCAAGCCGTTCTTCTAAATGGCAACAGCCGCCCCTTTTTAACAGAACCAGCACAAAAATCTTTTACTTCTATTGACAGGTGTGGAAGCAAATCAACCTCAAACTTGAAGGAATGCCTAAGAGAATTGGAACTCGGCCTCAAACTGGGCACAACTCCAAATGTTACCCGTGTATTGTAGCATTATCACAGATGCTGGAGTGATCTTGGCTCTGGAGTAAAGGGAGTAGTCATTGGTTAATTTAATTGCTTTGAAGATTATTTCCAATCCAGTAGTAAGTTTGCTGGGAATGAGATACAATACTAGAACAATGCAGAACCTTCCTCCACCATCTATCCCTAGGCAGATCCATTGGCTAGAATTTTACTTGCATGCAGCATGTTGGTGACATAGCAAGGTGATGAAATACTTAGCAGTCCCTCTCACTTTGCAGAGTCAAAGGCTACATGCAGTCAAGAGACCAGGATCCAAGTCACTGTTGATCCTTCACTGGGCAGCATGAAAGGGCTTCTGATAATCTTCCTTTCAAAGCACAAAGCACACCCATCATGAAACTTTGACACCAAGTCTAAAGTGTGCCAGCAAGGCCTTTGGCTATTAGAAGAAAAGATGGAAGATCAAGACGCAGAGCACAAAGTTTATTACCCATCCAGCGAATGATCCCAGCTGTCCCATGATGGATGACCTACAGCAGATAGCTCAAAGATGTGGAGAAATATAACCAATCCTCCAAATCCATTAGCAGAATAAAGTGTACTTCCCTCAAACTAAAAATCCCCTGCAGAGCTTCTAAATTCCATCAGCCAGCTCTGATGGGTAGGCCACATTCTTCACGTCTGACGTCAGAATCATTCGACTCTGATTTCCATCAGAACAGAAAGAAAGAGTAACTACTTCAAGAATGTCCATAAAGACTCCTACAAAAGAAACACCCTCACCAATTTTGGGTATTTGTTGGAGGGAGATCAATAAAAAAAAGTGCATTCAGGGAAGCTTTGCAGGGAACACATTGCAAGTTCAGTGATAAGTGCACCTTCCTCTCTCCTCTCCCTGGCCTACCTACTCATCCCATCAAGCACTTCCTGATCTACCTTTGGATCCCAACAACCTTAACAACCCCTGAAGCAGAGTTGAAACAAACTTCAATCAATTGGCTGAGAGGAGGTAAAGTCTTTTCAAAGTTGACAGTCAGCACTGGGCTAAGTGAATGAAAGCTTTTGAATATAACAAAATGCTCAAGTCTGGAAGTCTGGATGTCATCTTTGTGATGTTTTCCAATCGTTCTGCAACCTGTTCTGATTTACAATCTGCAGGTGCTCTCGCATGCACTAATAACTTCCCCCTCTATTTAACCCCACTCTGGTCCTTTTCTCCTTGCAAATATCCAAGTATTTCCACCCAGCCAGGTAATTACCCTGAACCAAGATTATAAATACATATTGTTTTCACAATGACACCCATGACCAGCATCTCATCAAATTTGCCCAATAGAACACCAGGATTGTTGATGAGGCAGCCTGTTCAGCACAAATATTTTTTTCAGGGTATGACAAACTTTAACTCCACTGATAGTCTTTTAAAGTCACTTATTTGGACATTGGATGTCGACAACACTGATATTGCCCGTAAAAACTGTACATTTCAGGTGGTAGTTAAGGGTCAACTACATTGGGTCATTGCAGTATCGAAAGGTAAGGAGATGGGTTATAATAATCCCATAGATTTATTAGGAACCACTACTGAAACCAATGATTTTTTTAAAGATTAAAACTCCAGATGTCATTGGTCAAATTAAGGTTCCCCAATTGCCGTGAGAACTCATGCTTAATCCAGTAAACTAAAAGCAAGCTTCCTTACCCATATGTTACTGTTACCCATCAGCAGGTCCGTCCAGACTTCTGCTCCTTATAGTGAAGGGGATTTGGAAGCTGCAGGTTCTAAGCCTAGAGTTCCAGGATCATTCTACAGGGACATTGGCATCAAAAGTTAGTGGTCTTTCACCAACTTGGCTGCAATTACAGGGAGCACTGAGTCAGAATACCAAGGCAACCAAAGGAATATGTCAGGCTATGGCTTCACATTCACAAATTCTTTCTCTTGCTCACTCACCACCAGATAGAGCCATTGTCCCATTCTCAACTAATGCCTTTCCAGGCTGCCCTACCAAACACATGCTAACGTGTTAAAAAAAGAAAATGTAGTGCTTCTCTTTTGATGAAAGTATCTGAAGTAAAATAACATATGCAGCAAATACATGAGAAATTTAGTATATTGTCAAGAATACTATTACTACATATTACAAGATAGCTTTCTTGACCTTGTTTTCACTTCAAAAGCACACATTTAGCGATACAAGATTTGGAATATATTAAAAAAAATTAGAAATAAAAATGAGGAAAATACTTGATCTGTGGGAAAAGCCTGAATCTGCTGCTAGTGTTCATTTCCTGCCATAATTCATGGCTTGGCGTTGATTTATTTTTAATTCCTTTTTTTGGAGGGGTGGTTGACATTAGCACCATTGCCAAGGTCAGAAATTTACTGCTCTTGAAATATATGGTGAGTCATCTTCTTGAACTGCTGCAGAGCATCACCAAGGAATCAACTCAATGATGTGATATGCAACTGCAGATAAACTACTCTTATTTTCAATTGGAACAGATTTCAATTTTGATTGATGATCTTGGGCAGTGTGCATTTGCAAATACTGTTGTAATTAGCCACTCTGTGCTGTGAAGGGAATATTCTCCACCTCCCCAACACAAAAAAATAGTGAAACGGAATTTGGACCAAATTAGATGATCACTTTACCAGAACCTGTACAATTTCAATAATGTATCTGAAATTGTTCTGGTTTATAATAAAAAGGCTAAATCTTGGAACGAAAGAAAACTGCGGTTGCTAGAAATATTTAGAAGACAGGTGGCATGTAAAGATAGAGAAAAACTGAGCTAATGGTACAGAGCTGATGGTAACTAAGCAGATATCAGAACGCCAAACACAAGAAAATCTGCAGATGCTGAAAATCCAAAACAGCACAAACAAAATGCCGGAGGAACTCAGCACACCAGGCAGCATCTATGGAAAAGAGTAAATAATTGAAGTTTCGGGCTGAGGCTCTTCATCAGGACTGGAAAGGGGAGAAGTCAGAGTAAGAATGTGGGGTAGGGAGCGAGAAGTACAAGGTGATAGGCGACAGGTGGAACTGGGAGAGAGAGGGGGTGAAGTAATGAGCCGGGAAGTTGATTGTTGAAAAAGATAAAGGGCTGGGGGAGGTGGAATCTGACAGGAGAGCATAGAGGACAATGGAAGGGGAAGGAGTACCAGAGGGAGGTGATGGGCAGGTAAGGAGATAAGCTGAGAGAGGTAAAACAGGAATGGGAAATGGTGAAGGTGAGGGTGTAATTACCGGAAGTTTGAGAGCCCCAATTTCTGATACAAACAAAAAAGGCTGATTATTTGAAATTACAAAGAACAAAGAACTGCAAAGTTGGCCTCCTCTTTCACTCTGTTAGAATATGTTGGAAACTGGACACTAAGAAATCAGAATGGCAGTGGGATAGGGAATTAAAGTCAGAGACAACTGGGAACTCAGGTCACCCTTTCAGACTGGATACGTAAAGCAATCACAAAATCTGCAATGTAGGGAAATCTGTACTTGGCCATCACAATCTGACCTGCACTCCAGCATCTTTTGTTTTCATAGACACATCAAATTTACTTTTCTTTAAAAACAAACACCAATTTTATTTATACTTGATGCAACCTAATATTTAAAATGCTGCTTATCTTTTATACTTCAGCTTGGTTTAATGGATAAAAACACTAGGCCATTGTTTTTAATATAGCTAATAGATTGGCTATTTGACACTGCTGAGATACAAAGTTAATGTTAAATTGATCACCAAGATAAGTATTAATTTCAAATTTAAATTTTAGCTCAACATGCCACTTCCTTCTGACCAACTGTGAAAAAATTGAATTGCCGTTACGAGTTTTATTACTCAATCCTCTCATTGTTAATATTTAAAATTACATTGTTTATGACACCAAAGTTAATCAATAATTATTATTTTGTGGCTTTGGGGACTGCATGTTATGTTCTTTGAAAGATGGTAGGTCTGTTGATAAAGCAATTCGTATTCTAAAAAAATCAATGTTAGGAAGATGAACTTTGGAAATTGAACATTCAAGAAAGAAAATCTCTTAACACCAAATATAAACTTTAATTATATTAACAGTCTTCAGTTTCAAAATCAAATATAAAACTTTTACAAGGTAAATGGAAGGATCGGAAATTCAGGTTAAGTCAAACACAATATAAATTTACCCAAGCATCAGAAAGTAAGATTAAATATACTTTGCAGATAAGGAGAAAATAATCTTTATTTGAATTTTGATAGTTTGTGTATTCCCACATATTTATAAATTTCTGATATGAAATCGTCTGACTATAGAAAGTGCTTTAGACCTTGACATCTTTAAAGCTAATTCTAAGTTTCTTTAATTATTTTGGCTATTTCAGCTGAAACAAAAATTCAGATAACAAGACCAAGTTGCCAATTTACACTTATATTAGCAATAAGGCAATAGGTCAGATAATGTTATTTAAAGCCATCTGCTCCAATACTTCAATTGCTATGTGTCTTAAGCATTCAATTCCTTGAATACATTCAGAATCTTACTGGTCAATAAATAGAGCTGCATTCTCCTTTACTTGCTTCCCCTACAATTAATGAACTATTAGGGAGATTAAAATCTAATTTTCTGTTTAAAAACTTTCAGATTTCACACAAGACCTCTGATGTAGCTTAAGACTGATTCTCATTTCAGCCCCATATCCCGATATTTAAGCTTTTCTTAAACTTCAAAATGAATTTAATTCCTATATCACTGTATCTTATGGAGCAGCTGGTTCTTGAATACAGAAAAATGTGTAGATAAAAGACTAAACCATCTGGATAGTAATGATCCTCTCCTATCATTTGTGTCTGATCCATGTAAATAGCTTGGATAAATATATAAATAAACACACATACACATACACACACACAGTAACACAAATAAATTGTTGGAACTTCAGGAGTCAGAGATTAGACTTTCAATAAAAAATTATAATACATTTTAAACACAGACAACAATATTTATACAAGATTTGTTTGGATAGGGTATTTGTTAAAATGCATAGAATATGCTCTGTAATGGAAATATTAGTTTTAAAATCAAATGTAAAACTATTTCTTCTGACAATTACCATTGACCCAAGGTCAGGAATTTGCATTAAAAGACACTCTTCAAAAAAGGAGGAAACATCCTAAAACATCTTACTGAAAATTCCCCAATTTGACAATGTTTTTTGAACACTCTGCCAAATTTAACACTACAAGCCTTTGGTATTAACTTCGCATCTCCACCTCCCCAACCTTCCCTGCCTCAACCGAGCCACAACTGCAAATGACTATTAAATCACTTTCCTTGTTGTCAATTCTTTAAAAAGTCATTTGCATACCCTGTAACTCCTAATACAGTAAAATGGCACCATTAAGTGACTAACCTTGCAGAGCTGCTAGAATAGGAATCAGATATTCCGATTTAGGACTACTGCAGGTGAAATCCATAGTCACAGCTATGGGTACTTCAGTAAGCAGCATTGTTTCAAGATGTTTAAGAAACTGATCAATACTCAAAATCGCTGAACTTTGGATGGCAGACTCTGGTCTCAAGTGCAGTTCTCCTTTAAGAAAATAGAAGTAGGGACACTGTACCAGTCAGCAGGTATGAATGAAACACAGAAGTCTTAGATTTCCATTCCCAATTATTTTGCAGGTGAATATACAGTTGCGAGAAAATGTTCGTGAACTATTTGCAATTACCTGTTCTTCTGTGTTATTTACTCATAAAATGTGGTCTGATCTTCATCTTAGTCATAATAATTGGCAAATACAATCTGCCCAAACAATTGTACTTTCCATGTCCTTATTGAATACATTGCTTAATTATTCACAGTCCAAGCTAGAAAAAGTATGTGGATCCTTGTATTTAATAACTAGTAGAACCTCTTTAGCAGCAATAACCTCCACCAAAGGTTTCCTGTTGCTGCTGATCAGGATAGCACAATGGTGAGGAGGAATTTAACACCATTTCTCCAAACAAAATTGTTTCAGTCCATCAGCATTTTTGGGATACTTTACATGAACAGCCCTCTTCAGGTCATGCCACAGCATCTCAATTGGGTTATGGTCTGGACTCTGACTTCACCATTCCAAAACACAAATTTTCTTCTTTTTAAACCATTCTACTGCTGATTTACTTGTGTTTCAGATCATTGTCTTATTGCATCATCCAATTTCTATTAAGGCTCAGGTGACAGACTAATATCCTGACATTCTCCTGTATAACATCTTAATACAGTTTTGAATTTATTGTTTCCTCAAGGATTGCAAGCTGCCTAGGCCCTGAGGCAGCAAAACTGCCCCAAACCAGGTTGCTCTTCACACCATGGGATGAGATTTTGGTGTTGGTGTGCAGCGCTCTTTTCTCTCCTGACATAGTGGTGTGCATTTCTCCCAAAAAGTTCAACTTCTGTCTCTTCTGTACAACGAGCATTGTCCCAGAAGCATTGTGAAACATTCAATTGGTCATTTGCATACATGAGATGTGCAGCAATTTTTTTTTTGGAGAGCAGAGCTTTCCTCTGTGGTGTCCTTCCCGTGTTTTTCTTACAGTGAACACAAAAACAAAGACTTTAGCAAGTTCTAGAGACTTCTGCAGGTCTTTTGCTGTTACCCTTGGGTTCTTTTTCACCTCCTTCAGCATTGCACATTGTGCTCTTGGTGTGATCACTGCAGGATGCCCACTCTTATGGAGAGTAGCAACGGTAATGAATATCCTCCATTTGTAGACAATTTCTCTTACTGTAGACTGATGAATACTCAGGTCTTTAGAAGTGCTTTTGGAGCCTTTTCTAGCTTCCTGCATCTCTACAATTCTTCTTGTAACCCACACCTCCAATCTCATCTCCTTGAGTGGAGCACCTGACTCCAAATGGAGTTTGTAGAAGGCATTAGCCCAGAGGTTCATATACTTTTTAAGAAGCTAAAATGTGATTGTTTTATACTGGTGTACTCAGTATTGACAAGAAGTACAATCGTTTGTGTGTTATTAGTTTAGACAGATTGTGTTAGTCTATTATTGAGACTTAGATGGGGATCAGACCATATTTTATGAGTAATTAACACAGATAATTGCAAAGGGTTCATAAACCATTTCTTGCAACTGCACAGTCTCTGAAAAATAAAACTGAAGACCTCAGTAAGTTTGCTGTACGAGGGACATCAGGGACTGTTGTGTAGTTTGCTTCATGGACAATTGGCACACACCTACCATTTTGGATGCAGCGCAGCAGCCCAAGGGCTTCACCACCCTCTGCAAAGTGCAGCTCCGTCTTTTAAAGGCAGAAGAGATGCAGTGTGATTAACTCACCACGGTGCATAAATGTGGCAGTTCTGTCTCAGTCCTCCTCACCTGACCTGGAACATCTAGCAGTCAAACGTTGTCCATCTTATCTGCCAACTGAGTTTTCTGCCATCATCCTGATAGTGGTGCACATTCCACCTCTGGCTGGTATCAGTAACGCATTGGAGGAGCTGAGCAATGTAATCTGCATGTATGAAACTGTGCAACCTAATGCCTTCCTTCTCAATACAGAATATTTTAACCAGGGTGGCTTGAAGCGGTCTCTGAACAACGATCACCAATGGAACAAGAGAAGCTAACACACTGGACCACAGTTATACCAGCATCAAGAACACTTATTGTGACATCCCACGCCCTCACTTTGGAAAGTCTAATCACCTGGCTGTACTTCTATTCCCAGCATATTGACAAATACTGAAGACCAGTGGTGAGGGCCAAGAAGGCCAATGCTTCCTACCAAGCAAACCCTAACATTATAATGCGATGTTCCACTCCCAGATGAGCTGAACATTTCTTATGCGCACTTTGAAAGGGAAAATAAAACTATACCTGTGTGAATCACTGCAGCATCTGGTGAGCCTGTGATCTCCATCTTGGGGTCCGCTGTCAGAACATCTTTTAAGAGGATGAACCCTCACAAGGTGTCAAGCCCTGATGGTGTACCTGGTAGGGCACTGAAAATCTATCCCAACCAACTGGTGGGAGTGTTCTGGACATCTTCAATCTCTTACTACTGCAGTCAGAGATTCCCAGCTTTTTCAAAAGGGAGACAATCATATTACTGCCCCAGATCGGAGCAAGCTGCCTAATGACCATTTCCCAGCGGCACTAACATGTACTGTGAAATGCTTTGAGAGGTTGGTCATGGCTAGAATTAACTCCTGCCTTATCAGGGACCTAAACCCACTGCAATGTGGCCTATCACCATAATAAGTTGACAGCAGATGCAATCTCAATAGCTCTCCACTTGTCTTTGGATCACCTAGACAATAGTAATACCCTATCAGATAGCTGTTAATTGACAGGTCAGCATTCAACATAACCATACCATCAGTTTTAATTAACAGGATCTAAAACCTGGGCCTCTGTACCTAGATCCTTGACCTCCTTACCGGGACACCACAGTTTGTGTAGATCAGAAATAACTTCTTCCCCTTGCTGACAATCAACACCTCAAAGATATACGCTTAGCCCTTTGCTCTGCACCCATGATTGTGGCTAGGAACAAACACCAGCTATAATTTTGCCAAAGGCACAATTATTGTTGGCAGAATTTCAGATGGTGACAAAGAGGTATAAAGTAGTAATATAGATCAGCTGGTTGAGCTGTGTTGCAGCAACAACCTTGTACTCAATGTCAATAAGACTGAGGAATTATTCGTGGACTTCGTGGAAAGGGGAAGTTGAGGGAACAGACACCAGTCTTCATTGAGTGATCAGCAGTGGAAATGGTGAGCAGTTGCAAGATCCTGGGTGTCAACATTGGAGGATCAATCTTGGTCCCAACATATTGATGCAGTTACATAAAAGGCATGATAGTGGCTATATTTCATTAGGAGTTTGAGGAGAATTGGTATGTCACAAAGACACTTGCAAGTTTCTACAGATGTACCATATAGAGCATTCTAACTGGTTGCATCAATGTTGATATGAAGGGGGCCAATGCACAGGGTTGGGAAAAAAATGCTGCAGAAAGTTGTAACCTCTGCCAACTCCATCATGGGCACTAGCCTCCACAGCATTCAGTACACCTTTAAAAGATGATCCCTGAAAAGCTGACATCATTAAGTACCCCCATCACCCAGGACATGCCGTCTTCTCATTGCCACAATCAAGGAAGTGGTACAGGAGTCAGAAGACACACACTCAACGTTTCAGGAACAGCTTCTTCCTGTCGTCAAATTTATGAATGGATAATGAACCCATGAACACTAGGTCATTACTTTTTTACCCCTTTCTTTCTGCACTTACACAGTCATGGAACACTACAGCACTGAAGTCTTTTGGTCCATCTAGCCTGTGCCAAACCATTATTCTGCCTATTCCCATCAGCCAGCACCCAGACTATAACCCTCCAGAACCGCACACATTGTTCTAAATAAGGCCTCTCCACCTTATACAACTTCAACAAAATATCCCATCTCCTGTACTCAACACATTGATTTATGAGGGCCAATGTCTTAGAAGCTTTCTTTACAACCCTTTCCAGCTGTGGCACCACTTTCAATGAATTATGGACCTGCATTCCCAGATCCATTTGTTCTACCACACTCATCAGTGCCTAACCAGTCACTGTGTAAGACATATCCTAGTTGGTCCTACTATGCCTGCATTAAATTCCGTTGTCATTTTTAAGCCCATTTTTCCAGCTGATGCAGATCCCACTGCAAGCCATGATAAGTCTTTTTTGCTGTCCACTACACCCCCAATCCTGGTGTCATCTGCAAATTAGACACATTATCACCTACATCAATGATCTGGATGATAAACAACATACCCAGCATCAATCCCTATGGCACAGCACTAGTCACAGGCCTCCAGAGAAGCAACTATCCACTACCGCTCTCTGGCTTCTCCCATGAAGACAATGTAATTTACTTTACTACCTCAACTTAAATGCCAAGTAACTGAGCCTTCTTGACCAACCTCCCATGCGAGACCTTGTCAAATGCCTTGCTAAAGTCCATATCTAAAACATCCACTACTTTGCCTTTATCAATTTTCTTGAAAAAAATATGACTGGTTAGACATCATCTACCAGGCACAAAGCCATATTACCTATTCCTAACCAGTCCCTGTCTATCCAAACACTTATATATCCTGTCCTTAATATCTTCCAATAACTTTCCCACTACTGATGTCAGGCTCACTAGCCTATAATTTCCTGGCTTATTTTTAGAGCTGTTCCTAAACAATGGAAGATTAGCAATCCTCCGAAACTCTGGCACCTCACTATGGCTAAGGATATTTTAAGGACACTTCTACCCACTTGTCAGCTATTAGTTAAAGGACCATAAACCACATTGGCTAAATAAAATTGGCTTTGGGAGTCTAATTGAACTGAAGCCTAAGCATTGCAGTATTTAAATCACTATTTAGTTTTATACAATAAATTGTGAAATGAACTGCTATTAAAGGAAGAATAAAGAGAACTTTAAAATCAGACCACTGGACTGATGTGTCTAAGGGTTCAATGCCCATTTGGGAATCAATGGCAGAGGGAAAGAAATTGTTCCTGACTGTGTGCCCTCAGGCTTCTGTATTACTTGATGGTAAGTGAGAAAAGGGCATGCTCTAGGTGCTGGAGGTCCTTGATAATGGAAGCTACCTTTCCAAGACACTGCTCCTTGAAGATGTCCCAAGTACTTTGTGGCTAGTACCCAAGATGGAGCCAACTAAACTTACAACCCTCTGCAGCTTCTTTCGGTCCTGTGTAGTAGACCCCACCCATACCAGACAGTGATGCAGTCTGTCAGAATGCTCTCCACAGTACATCTATAGAGGTTTTTGAGTGTTTTTGTTGGCATGCCAAATCTCTTCAAACTCCTAAAGAAGTATAGTCACCATTCTGCCTTCTTTATAGCTGCATCGATATGTTAGGATCAGGTTAGATCTGCAAAGATCTTGACACCCAGGAACTTGAAACTACTCACTCTCCCCCCTTCTGCACCCTCTATGAGGATTGGTATGTGTTCCTTCGTCTTACCCTTCCTGAAGTCCACAATCAGCTCTTTCGTCTTACTGACAATGAGTGCCAGGTTGTTGCTGCAACACCACTCTGCTAGTAGGCATATCAAGCTCCTGTATGCCTTCTTGTCACCATTTGAGATTCTACCAACAATGGTTGTATCATCAGAAGATTTATATATAGTATTTGAGCTATGCCTAGCCACACAGTCATGGATATATAGAGTAGCGCAGTGGGCCAAGCACACACCCGAGGTGTGCCAGTATTGATTGCTACCGAGAAAATGTTATCACCAATCCGCACAAATTGTGGTCTTCTGCTTAGGAAGTTGAGGATCCAACTGCAGAGGGAGGTACAGAGGCCCAGGTTCTACAACTTCTCAATCAGGATTTTTGCCTTCTCTGAAGAAATTGGTTAATATTTGTAAGTAACTCAGAGCTTTATGCATCTTGATGTTACTCTGCAAGATAGGCCCTTTCGCAGTTAATGTGAGGGATCAGATCATAAGAATTAGAAGAATTAGCTCATTCAGCCTATCAAGTCTTCTCCGCCATTCGATCGCAGCTGATTTATTTTCCCTCTCAACTCAATTCTCTTGCCTGCTCTCCAGAACCTTTAATTCCCTTACAAATCAAGAATCTACCTCTTTAAATATAACCAATGACTTCAAAACCACACCATCTATGACAATGAATTTCAGATTTACCATCCTCTGGCTAAAGACATTCCTCTTCATCTTTGTTTGAAAGTAACATCCTTTTATTCTGAGGCTGTCCTTCTATTGCCATGTATTAAGCATAGAGTACATTCTGATATCCATTAATAACAATACTTTCTCTTTGGGATCATTTACATGCTATTTAAGAATCGAGTGCAATAACATTAGTAAAAGATAACAACTTTAAAAGTGCACTTTGGCCCAAGACTCTGTGGGTGTGAAAAACCCATGTTTTAGGACTAGATAAAACAAACTTTTGTAAGAAAACTGGAATTGCCAGGAGTAAAAGATAAGTCAGTACATGGATTGTTATAGTAACAGATCCTTGATATGAATCTTAACAATTCTCTATGCAAAGTTACTTTTCAGCAGACAAAGCACCTTGAAAATTGTAATGTATTTTCGTAAGTCTACATTTGGGAAACGCCATTCAGTTTTGTCCTGTGACAAATTAGGAAATTGTAAAGACTTTGATTGTTCAAAGAGCGAATAAAATAGTATCAAATATAAAGTGCCATTCTCACTTTAAAAGCTGGCTTTAATAACTGTCTTCAGGGTGGGTTTGTGCCAAATGAAGCTGCAGTGGCACATCCAGTAGAATAGAGCTGCAGTGACCAATTCAGTCCTATTATCCAGTACCACCTGAGTGGAATTTGCACTCTGATTCCAACCCCCCACCCCACAGCCCTAAGACATATGGATTAGTAAGTTAATCGGTCACAAGTGGTGCCAGTGAGCAAATATCTGGTAGAAATTGGGATAGTCCATAGGAATATGGCAAGAATATAATTCAACTAGTGTAGGGTGCTGGTCAGTAAGCTGAATGGTTCTGTGAAATAGTTTTTATAACTCATTTTAATTAATAATTCAAGTAAATGCTAGAAAATATATTCAAAATGTGATGACATTTTATGTACAATTGCAAATATTTCTATATCTTGTGCTGATGTGAACAACTAAAATTGTTCAAGAAACAATTCATATGTTTACATGTGGCATCACTTCATTTATATTTAATCCTAAACTAAGAACACACATTTACACAGAGAAACAAATCAATAACTTCCTGAGACAGGACAGCCAGACCTGAAAAAAAAAGATATTAAGCTACACAAGTAAATTGTCGGGGACTGAAGAGTGAATTCTCCCAAAAATATGAACAGTCAATGCAAAGAAAATGATGGTCAAAACCATGAGCAACAACAACTTGCAAGTATTTGTCTGTATGCAAAACAATGATTGCATGATAAAGTTACAGAAGGTGTTTAGTGAAACTGGAATGAAGGTAGCTAAAAACATCTTGTCTAAATTGTTCTAGAATTTGGTCCTGTGTAATGTTGATTTTGTAATATATAATTGACACCCCTTTACAAATGGGAATACATTGGAAAACACTTTCTAAACTGTTTACCATACTAATTAGTATTATTAATTATAATTTTTAACTTAATTTTTATGTCAGTGATAACTTGAAATCATTGTTTTCATTTAGACACACAATTTCATAAAATGACAAATACAAAAGTAGGTTTCTTCAAGAGAAACTATGAATAACTTTGTTTAGCATAAATAAAAACATTGTGTCATAGAAAAATGAGACAAATGCTTAAGGGGATGATGATATGCAATACTTTTGAAGTTCATTTTGGGCTGATTACACAACCATAGTACTAAAACTATGCTTCTAAAATGATGTTAAACAGAGCTAGAATACATTTTCTTCACAGCATTTTAATCTTAAGCTGATGTAGTGTAAAGTGTAAAAAAAAAATCACAAACTACACATCTCATGCTAGTAACCCCCAAAATGATCAGTTTTATTAATCTCACTTATTAGTGTCAACAACCTGCTACATATTATGGTGACAATTAAATACGTATTATTTACTTGAAACAAGCATAAGGATGCAAGAAACAAGCATAATGAGAGTGGCACAGCTGAAAGCACAGATAACATTGCCGTTCAGATTCTTACATTACAGACACCTGATTTCCATTAATCCTAAGCGTGTACTTTCTACTAGATGCAAATTACAGATCAAAATTTGTTACACTTATTTCTACAATCTTCCTTCGTAGTCTAACAAGTGTTGACAATTTTATTGATATACTCTTTATGTGAAATTAAAATTATATAGAGTACAGAGTAAAGCACTTCTAGATTCTAGGAAACCTCAGTAACTACTTCATAAGCAAAAAGTACAGTACTTGGTGCCACATTTGTTATATCTATTTTCTCTTAATTAGCTGTAGCTTCAGTGCATTTAAACTGTGCCCGATAGCTTTCTCAAAAAGAATATAATTAGTGAATGTTTTAATTGGATTAATTAACACTGCAGTTTCAAGGACAGCATCTTCTAATCATCCATTTTCTAGCTAATTAAGTGTACATTTGGGAAAATCTAGACCAAGCGAGTACAAAAGTGAACACTAAGAAAGTGAAGAGGTTCAACATAACCTTTGGAAGGCAACATGTTTAATAGAATTAAAGACAAGCAGGCAAATAAACAGGGGAAATATATAAAATACAAAAGAAAAATATAATTAATGACTAAGAGGCAAACCCATAGAAAACAACGTATCAGAACCTCTTAAACATCTTTATTCTTTATAATTGTTCAGACCTAAGACTTTGCAAAACCTGGTCACCACCAGGTCTGTAGCCTTTATCACTGCAGGGGTTTGATTAGATACAACTTGTCTCCATGTTCACTTGTGAAGATAGGTGCCTTTTTGTAGTGTTCTACCAATTCATCCATTGTGTTAAATCGACGTTGCCCAATACAATACACTCCATTTACTAGCTGGACCTTGAAATGTTTGTTTTTTCCTGATGCTTTTAATGATATTGACAGGTCACTTGGCTGAAAGAGAAAAATAATTGGCTCTGATTAAACTGTTTGCATAAAGCCAACCTTCAAACATTTACTCCAGCAACAGTATCTGATCAAACTAACACATTCAGACTATCTCGTTAGATTGTGTCCTTTATGGTTACACAGTACGTTTCTAGACCAAGAATGTACTGAAATAAAATTAATGTCCGATTAATTCATTAATGCATTCAATTAATTTTACTGAATTAGACTTCTCTCAAAGGTAATTACTTGCAAATGTTTAAGGAGACACCATACACATTTAGGAAACAGTAAACTCAAATGGCAGGTTGCAACTTCATCAGAAATCAAGTTACAAAGCCAAGTTCTGGGCGATGCTCCTGAATTTCATATACATTTTGATCAAGTTATGCAAACAAAATGGACATACTAAGTTGCTAACCTCTAATTAACCCACAGAATTGATGTGAAAGAAACCTGCGAATGACTGGAAAAACTGATGATTGAAGGAAAAGCTGCTAGGCACTTCAGAGTTAATCATTTTCACAAATCTACATCATTTTACACCAATAACAGATTGGGTTGTGGGTGGAGAACAGGACAGTAAATTTCTTTCTTTTCATTTGTACCAAGCTTTCTGACTTAATCTATTCATACTCATGCCGCATACCTAATGAGGTAATATGAGGAGAGCAATGAGAGGTAGAATATTCTAGCTGTCAAAATTATACAAATTACTAAGTACAACTGCTGAAATATTGACTGGTATTTTAAACCATTATGCACTGGTACCCCACTTAATATTCTTAATACACCTTGAGAGTGCCAATTCAAATTACAGCACTTGGTGCTGGTGTCCAAACAGCCACAAGTCTGTGCCCCATCTGAGCTTTAAAATAAATACATTCTCTTTGGTTGTGTAATGCACTTTGCTGTCCTGCAATCCTTATGCAAAACATTGTCATTAGCTGCATTCCCAGCCAAACAGCTGTGATCTCACCAGCGTTCCAATAGAGAGAAGCTACTATCAGTCCCAGGAACAATCCCCATTAACTAAGCAAGCCAGGATACAGTCCAGCTTGCCCAATACAGGTAACTACTACATATTGCCCTGGCTGTAAAACGTTAACAATTACACTTCTGTGAAATTATCAATGGAGGATTGCACCCTCAACCAGACTCCCCAAAATGCAGTACTACAAGGAATGCATTTTTGCTCTTAATCCTGGGAATTCAATCCAGAGCACAAAGATATCAATATCCCTAATTGTAGCTGAGCCCTTATTCTAATATAAATTGTTTCAATTTAATTCCAATGACAAGTTAATAGGGTTGTTAAGAAGGCATATGGTGTGTTCATTTTCATTAATGGGGAGATTGAGTTCAAGAACTGTGAGGTAATATTGCAGCTCTATAAAACCCTGGTTAGAAGAACACTTGGTGTATTGTTCTTAGTTCTAATAACCTCATTATAGGAAGAATGTGGAAGCTTTAAAAAAGGTGCAAAGGAGATTTATCAGGATGCTGTCCGGATTGGAGATGTGTCTTACGAAGATGGGTTGAGCGAGCTTGGTTTTTCACTTTAGAGTGCAGAAGGATGAGAAATGACTTGATAGAGGTGTACATGATAAAAGGCCTAGATTGAATAGATAATCAGAGACCTTTCCCCCAAGTCAAAAAGAATAAGAGGGCATGATTTAAGGTGATTGGAGGAAAGTATAGAAGAATTTCAGATGCAAGGTCTTTACACAGAAAATAATGGGTGTGTGAAATAACCTGCCAAGAGAGGTGGTAGAGGTAGACACGAGGGGGGAATTCTTAGATAGGCACATGGATAATAAGAAAATTGTGGGCTCTGTAGGATGGAAGGATTGAATCATCTATGAGCAATTTAAAAGGTCAGCACAACATCATGGCCAAAAGGCCTGTACTCTTCTGTAATATTTTAAGTTTTATAGTCTTAAGAGTTTCACTGATGTATAAATTTGTTGTTCTATTTTACAAAGAGTAAAACTAGACACTTGATATCAGCCAGTGATGTAGTGGCATCAGCACTGGACTTTGAGGCAGATGGTCCCAAGTTCAAATCTGACCAGGTCCCAACTTGGGCAGTAGCAGTATCTGTGCAGAAGAAAGTCCTGGCAATCTACTTCCACATCTTGCCATGAAAACCCTGTGGACAATTACACAATCCATAGGGTTGCCATGAGTTGAGACCAACTCAACAGCACTCAACAACAACTAGACAATGATGAAAAATTGAAGCAACACACACAAAATTCTGGAGGAAATGGACATCCTGATGAAGGGCCTCTGCCCAAAACATTGACTGTACTCTTTTCCATAGCTGCTGCCTGGCCTGCTGAGTTCCTCCAGCATTTTGCGTGTGTTGCCTGGATTTCCAGCATCTGCAGATTTTCTCTTGTTAATGATGAAAAACTAATGGAATGTACAGATCAAACAACAATTAGAATTAAAAATTTAACACTTCAGAAAACTAAAGTTTAAAAACTGTAGGTAGTCATCTGTACACCAAGACATTAGCAAATAAAATTCTGTCATAGAAAAGACATGGAATTAAATTGAAATCATATTAATTTCCTGTTGAAATTATTCTAAAGAGTCAGTGTCAACAAATTGAAAGATGGCATGCAGATACAATGTTCTCGTCTTTAAATGAAGGGAAATCTGGAAAACGTGTGGACACACAGTTTAACAATAAAAAGGAAGAATGTATATTTTAGGAGGTATTGACAAGGATATATAGCTAATGCCGACAGTAATCTGAACCATCTGGTATCTAACAAAATACATTTTCCTCTTCCTGCTTCTTCTGTCAGTCTCACTAAAAATATTATTACACAGAAACTCAAACAGAAAATCCAAGCAGACTGTTTTCTTTTGATGCCATACTGGATAAGTGGTTAAACTCTGTATTGATGGCAAACCATAAAATCAAAAGCTACAGTTTCTCACCAGATTAAGTTAACCTGTCATGGATATAAAGGATACAATTTCCACAGCAGACAGTGTGAACATCAAATGTACAATAGCAGGTTTTAGTGTCTTAAAAATGAGTTGGAGGTTTTCTATTCCAGATGTTGGTGGGGTGGGGACGCAAATTAGAAAACGTTCTTCAGTTTACTTCATACTTTAGTGTTTTATACTTCCAAATGATTTAAAGGAATGCAGTAAAAGGCCAATGAATAGGAAGCACTAAAGCTAGATTTATTGGGATGAATAATGATTCCATTAAATGGAATAATGAAAGGTTTCACAGGAGCAGTGAAATATTTATGTATAACTTAGCATTTACAATACACAATTCAATACATAACTCCCCATTAATTCTGCTGCCACTTACCTTCACTATGGGCAATTTGCAGTAGCCAATGTGTCTTTAGGACATGTGAGGAAACTGAAGCACATGATGGAAATCTAAGGTCACAGGAAGAACATACAAAGTCTACAGACAGTACCTAAAGTCAGGACAGAACCCAGTTCCCCAAAGCTGTAAGCAATATCACTAGCTGTTGTACCAACATGCCACATCTGTGATATTGTAAAGTGCAGGGTGAAACATGGAAGGTAGGCAGGAACATTGGAACAAGAAGAAGGAAAAATGAGAAACCATTTTGCTCAAAACTGCAAATTTAATAACACTAAAGCATGTAGATTCATATATTCATATATACCAATAGTGCCACCTGTTGGCTTAAAAGCTGACTACTAAACATCCCCCTTTAAAAATAAACTCAGATTTTATATCCAAATTTGCTGGAAACTACTGGCTAGAAACAAATGTGAAAATAACTATACGGTAGTTAATGTATAATCCTGAAGCCCACATAACAAAAACGATTTGCATTTGATCTAGAGAAATTTAGGATTATGCCTTGTACCAGAGAACAAACTAATTTTAAACTTGGAAGTGAAGATAACCTATCATAACAAAATAACCTATGCCAATATATCTGAAGTTGGTTTCCAAAATCTTTGTGTTTGACCTTTATGTTTGTTCATTGTACAAATAGGAGCTAGTGATAACTGATATTAGTCCAGATTTTCCTGTTTCTGCCAAATTCTGGCCTGTTATACTAAAAATAAAACTATTTTATTAACTATTGAAATTTCCATTGTTTTGCACTTAAAAAACATTAATCAACAGTAAGTCATGGCATGCAAGTCAAAACAAAAAGCATACATGATGACTGAAGTATATTCAAGCAAACACTAAAGAAAAACCTATTCTCGATGTATTAATATTTCAAGCATCACAATTATATTTTTCATTTCTGCTGAGTGAAAGAAGCCAATGTGTTTGCAAAACTGGCAAATACTGCAACATGCGCAGGGCACTTAAAAATACATTTGGCATGAAATTATTTCTGAGTAAACAAAAAACTAGCATTCTGATAACCATCGATATTGCCCGAAAATACTCACAACAGTTGTATGTTAATTCATTCTCATACAATCTCAAAAACTGTCAAGGTACACAAAAACATCAATTTGCTGACTAGGGCAGCATGATACTCACCGATGATTCACTATCTCTAACAAGAAAGTCACCATCAATTCCCTTCTCATTTAGAACCATTTCAGCCTGATGCCGTGTGACATTACCATAGTACCATTCCTTTCCAGCGAACTTTCCTGTTGAAGATGGGCCAGTATAGCTAATCTGAGAAGCATGTGAACTGCCCATAGGAGGTCCATCATTTAAGATAACTACATAGTTTTTGGGAACAAGACCAATTTGTCCTTTAGAATTTTGACACTTCCACCATTCTGGATCATTCTCTGGTTTCTCAATGACATCCATAATTTCACCCTTTTCAAAATTTAGTTCTTCCTCTGTGACAGAGCTGAATGGGTAAAGAGTCTGTACCACATGAAGTACTTTTGTGGTTTGCCCATTACTGACTGCTGCTCCCAGTCTAGAAGTGAAAAAACTGGGTGAATCAGCAGTGGCCTCGTCAACTTCTTCTACAACATAATTAGATGGAAACCAACCAACTTGTCCATTGTAGCCACCTCTCCACCAACCATCACTACATTTTTCCATAACAGTAACACGTGATCCCTTCACAAGCGATAACTCATCATCTCTCTCGGGCACATAAGCAAATTTGACATACGCTGGTATATTCAAATCATATATACGGTCCAAACTTCCACCATTTGTTGAGAACTCTGCATCTGTGCTTGGTGTAGGGGAAGCATCTCTTGCACTTGTCTTTCTTTTTGCTTTACCCAAACCTGTGTGGAGAATACAAAAGATTAAAAAAAATTGTAATGTATAAAATGCAAGAAATATTATTAAAAAAGAGCAATGAAAGACTAGCATTTAATTCTTTTTAATATTCAATCTTTGTTTAGCAGAAAGCATTTAAAGGCAAATGACTACTTGCTTGGCAACCACTAAATTTTCAAATATAGAAGCACTGAAATGCATGCTTCATTGCAAAATGTCATAAGAAATATTATTCAATTTTTTTCCAGATTAAATCATTATGTACTTCAGATATGATTTTAGTTCCTCACTACCCAAAAGCAATTCAAAATATACTCCAAAACTTAGTTCCAAAAATCAAATATTAATATTTTGGTCAGAGTTATTTTCTTATTAATTCTACAAAGTAATTTTTTCAGGCATTTCCTGCAAAAGCCTTATTTTCCTGCAAAATATTGGCTTTCTTGGCTTTTCAGCAGAAGCCCGTGTTGAGTTGCTTTACCGATAGAATTTCCTCTCTCCCTTTTCACACCTCCAGTCCACTCAATTTGTCCATCATTCAACTTAAATTGAGGAGGAAAGTTATGTTAATATTGCAAGGATCTATGTACTCCAGATTGACAAAGCTACCATCTTCAAGCACATTTATATTTTACAGTACATAAAAAAGCTTCATTTTCCTTGCAAACAATACTCACATTAACACTTCCAATCAAATCATGAAAACAAAGATATAAAGATTTTAAGAAACCCAGAAATGTAACAAGCTACCAAAGCCACTATAGAAGATGATTCAAGTTAATTTCTAACGTGTGTTACATAAAAATGCCATCTCACCAAACTTCCTCAATGTTGTGCTGTTAGCAGTCTGGCAGCATTAGTGGTTTTGCATTTTATTCCATTGAAAACTAATCTTCATATGATGTTGCATTTTATCATTGTCTTCTAACTAGACTATATTGTTGGTACTAACCTATGGTTGCATTGAACAGTATAAAAACATGAATAATGTTGTTTCAAATATAATTATGAGAAATCATGCTAAAATAGTCTGAAGAAAGTGGTAACAATTATTTAGAGAGAAGTGAAAGATACAAATCAAAAATTGCTATTAAAACCATAGAAGAAAGCTCAGAATAGGAGCAATTTTACTTATAAGTCCTCTAATGCATTAATCAGAATTTTTATAGCATTATTTGTTCCATGTAATTATAGGCTTTTACAAAGCAATCCAATTGGCCTATAAAATAAGCATCAAATCAAAGCTACTGGAATCGACAATACTGTTCCTTTGCTTAAGGAAAGAAAGATAATCCAGGAAATGATAGGCCTGTCTGCCTCATCAATGGCAGGGAGAGCTACTGGAGAGCATAATTAGATAGAGGAGTTGAGTTATTCATATTTGGAAAAACAAGAAACTCATTTAGAACAGTCAGCACAGCTTTGTGCAGAGCAGGCCATATCTTACAAATCTGAGTGGGATTTTTTTTTAAGGTAATCAAGGTGATTGAGGAGGGTAGCAGTGAATGTTGTCCACATAGAATTTCATAAACTATATTAAATGAACTTGGATGAAAATATAGACGGGTTCGCTTGCTAATTTGCAGATGATACAAAGTTGGCGGAATTCTGAACAGTGAAGGTGGTCAAAGGATTCAGCAGGACACAGATCAGTTAATAGATTTGGCAGAGAAATGGCCAATGGAGTTTAATCAGGACAAGTGAAAGGTGGTACACTTTGGAGACACTTAATGGCATTGATATACAGAAGATCTCAGGGGCCAAATGCATACCTCTCAGAAAACAGCAATGCAAGTAGAGATGTAAAGGTGGCGTACATCATGTTTGCCTTCATCATTAGGGACATAGACTACAGAGTCTCGAGACTATGCAGTTGTATAAAATCTTGATTTAGCTACACAGGAAGCATTACATTCAATTCTGGTCACCAGTTACCTGGGTGACATGAAGGCTTTGGAGGGAATAATGAAGAGGTTTACCAGAATGCTGCCAGGATTAGAGGATATGAGGATAGACAAACTTGGATTGTTTTCTCTGAAGCATTGGAGGCCAAGGGGAAGACTCAAAGATGATTATAACAAACAGCCAGCCGCTTCCCCGCCAACCAAGAGTAGAAATGCCAAAAGCTATAGGGCACAGCTTTAAGGTGAGTGGAAGGAAGTTTAAAGTTTAAAGGGTGTAGCAGAAAGATAGAGGTCAGTGCCTGGAACATGCTGTCAGGGCTGGTATGAATGTGCAGGGAATAAAGGGATATGGATCATGAGCAGACTGAAAGTATTTATTTAATTTGACAACATTCTTGGCACAGATAGTGTAGGCTTAAGGGGCTGTTCCTTTGCTCTTCTGTTCTAATATGTAAAAATGTTCTATTATTATTTCTTTTTCCCTCTATTATGAAACTACATCCATTTGTTTGTTTTTTTCCAAATTTAAGCCTCATGATCTTGTATATCCCTCAACTTTTTTTGGTCTAAAGAGAAAGCCAGCTGCTGATGAGATCCCTCAACACAACGAATATTCCAGGGATTATTTCCTGCATGCTGTCAAAAACAGTAACATTTTTCCTAGTATTATGACCAAAATTGGACATTATTCTCCTGTTAATACTAACTAATGTCTCATAGAAATTAGCAAGACCTCCTGCTATTGCACTTGTAAAACCCATGATCCCATGTACATTAAAAGCTATCTTACAATATTTGCTATTTTAAAAGATTCATAAACATATATATTCAAGTCTCAGCTTCTATACATTCTTAAAAACTGTACCATTTAGTCTATATCACCTTTCCTTGTTCTTTCTGTTAAAATGTATGACTTGGCATTTCTCTGTGCTGTATTTTATCTGTCTCTTGTTTGTTCATTAGGTCTGTATTTCTCTCCACCAAAATTTATTTACTTCAAAGTTCAAAGTAAATGTATAATCAAAGTATGGATATGTTAACAGCATATACTACCTTGAGATTTGTTTTCTTGCAGACACTTAAAGGGAAAAAACAATAGAATTTTATGAAATGTACATAAAGACTGACAAACCCCAATCTGCAACATGCCAGAAACTTTGCAAACAAAATACTGAGAACATGAATGCAAATAGTCCTAGAAAGTGAGTCAGTGGATCATGGAATAAATTGAGAGTAGCAGTGATGAAGTTATACCCATGGGTTCAGGAGACTGATGGTGGGTAAGGGAATAACTATCCCTGAACCTGGTGGTGTTTGAACTAAGATTTCTGCACCTCCTGCCTGATGATAGCTGTGAGAAGACGGCATGGCTTGGAAGGTGGGGATCTTTGATGATGGATGCTGATACCTCTGCAAAAACTCATTAAAGGTTCAGTCTCACATTTCTCATCTTTGCTCAAACATGATCATAAGCAATATTAGGGTAATTGTCCCCAAAAACAGAATAGTACACTTCTTGAACATCTTCCTACTTTATCTACAAATTTGTTCCTTCAGTGGTGGCTCAGAATTTTTCCAGTAATATAACCTCTTCTTGCTTCTTAGCACATTTATGAAGGTTTGAGGACATCATCTCCAACTTTGATAAGGTTTGCTGTTCCACTATTTTATTTTGCTGGATCTTTTCTGAGCACCATGCATCCAGAAATATTGAATAGCTGCTATTAATTTTTGATACCATGTTTCAGTTACTACCACAATACATTCCCAGAAAACTATTTATGCCTGCCCTTCACCCTTATTTGATACAATCTATGTGTTTCCACACCTGAATTCTAAACCAGACTCTCACACACACCCAATACTGAACTACTTTCTAATCCAGTGTTAAGACTCACACCTTTTGGTGTGTGATATTTCACTTTCATTGCTCTAGGCTGGTAATGAGCATGCTCTATATTATTCAATCTGTTACCAACTGCAACTTGGCAAATATTCCACCCCTTTGGCGACAAATTGTCCTATACCAGGCATGGGCAAACTACGGCCCGCAGGCCATATGCGGCCCGTTAAGCATTTTAATCCCGCCCGCAGAACTTGATGAAATTATATTAATAAACCTTGTTAACGTTTTTTCCCCCGCAATTCTGGCGTTTTCCCAATAGATGACGCACTCTATATACATTTGTGGCGACCCATTTCCTGGCACATCCGAACCGGCTCATAATTAGACAGCGTTCCGGCTAAGGGAGATAGCCTGCAGGGAGCTTTGGAGCCTCTGCGCGGGGGGGGGGGGGGGGGGGGCAGGTTGAGGGAGGCTTAAAAGTGAGGCTGGGGATTTCGAATACAGTTTTTTTCTTCGACTGCAGTTACCGACTCCGTGTCGTAATTTTAGCGCTGCATGTAGCACACCGCTACACATTGACCTTTGTTGAGGTGCAGCGTATTACTCCACATTTGCGCTTTACTTTTTGTTCGGCTCGACCTATTTGTGTAAACAGGCGTTCAGCGTCATGAACATCAACAAAGCCAGCCACAGATCCAAGTTAACTGACCAACACCTCAGATCCATCCTGAGAATCGCCACAACAAAACTAAATCCAGACTTTGATGCGCTGGCTAAAAAGGGAGACCAACAACATTGTTCCCACTGACATTAAAAATAAGTTTCTTCGTTGTGCTATGTAAAAAATGCATTTGAAAATATTTTTTTCAATAAGCCTTACATGTTATATGTCATTTCTGTTAAGTGATGGACATGAGTAGTGCGCAGGTGCATGTACGTTCTCAAAATAAAAAATGCGCTCCAGATCAAATAACGCGCTCCGCATACTGGCGCGCTGTCACTGTTCTGTCTTTGTGCTGGTCGTTGTTGAGTTTTGGCACAGGGGACAATTGAATAAGAAGGAGCAGGACAAGTAGACCTGCATCTCCTACCGTTTTTGAAATAAAGACAGTCAGGAGGAGAGTGATGATGATAATATCTTGAAGGATAACAGAATTTTCAGTGCTTTAAAATAATAACTGTTACTATTAAAAAAAGCTGTATTTTATTCATTTAATTTTCAGTGTTTTAAAAGTCATTTCAATAAATAGCTAAATACCATGGGACTTCAAAGACAGATATTTGTTCATTTTCAATTGAAATTAAAGCACATGTTTTCTACATATCCCATGATATTTTATTTTCTCTTATGAGGTGTATTACCAAAACACTCCGTCCATCTGCTCCAGGTCCGGCCCCCGTGTCAAATTTTAGAACCCTTTGTGGCCCACAAGTCAAAAAGTTTGCCCACCCCTGTCCTATACGCTACCAGGGCTGACTTCAGGGCTGATAATTTACTCCTAGTGTTCCTACATTAACCTCACAAACTCTCCGCTCCTACACTTTCCTTGTTGGAGAGAATTAGACTTATTTAATTCTTCCAGGAAGTAATAAATGAACATGCAGTTATTTCTTCGGAAGTTTGAACGGGGCATGACTGCGCAAGTGCAAGGAGGTCAGCCAGTCAGAACAGTGGGAAGACTTTAAAAAGGAAGACAGATTTACAGAGCGGGCAACAGAGTAGGAAGGCTTTGGCTCCAATGGAGCTTAGGCGATAACGGGTCGAGGCCAGGTACGTTATCTGTTTAAAATAAAGACCGAGCGTATGTGTGTGATGCCGGTTTTCTGTGCTGGGTGTCAAATGTGGGAGGTCCTAGAGACTCCCATCCTCCCGGACAACCACATCTGCACCAGGTACTTCGAGCTGCAGCTCTTTAGAGATGAGGTTAGGGAACTGGAGCTGCAGCTTGATGACTTTCATCTGGTCAGAGAGAGAGTGAGGAGGTATAGGCAGGTAGTCACTCTGGGACCATAGGAGACAGAGAAGTGGGTAACAGTCAGGAAAGGGAAGGGCAAAAAACAGAGAGTACTAGAAAATACCCCAGTTGCTGTCCCACTTAACGATAACTATTCCTGCTTGAGTACTGTTGGGAGGGGGGACAGCCTACTGGGGGTAGCAACAGCGGTCGCACCTCTGGCAGAGTCTGGCCTTAAGACTCAGTTGGGTAAGGAAAGGAAGAGGATGGCAGCAGTGATGGGTACTCCATAGTTAGGGGGTCAAATAGGTGACTCTGTGGACGCAGGAAAGAAACGCAGATGGTAGTTTGCCTCCCAGATGCCACGGTCTGGGATGTTTCTGATCGCGTCCACGATATCTTGAAATGGGAAGGAGAACAGCTAGAGGTTCTGGTACATATTGGTACAAACAACATCGGTAGGAAAAGGGAGCAGGTCCTGAAAAAAAAGACTACAGGGAGTTAGGAAAGAAGTTGAGAAGCAGGACCTCAAAGGTAGTAATCTCGGGATTACTGCCAGTGCCACAGGACAGTGAGTATAGGATTAGAATGAGATGGAGGATAAATGCGTGGCTGAGGGATTGGAGCAGGGGGCAGGGATTCAGATTTCTGGATCATTGGGACCTCTTTTGGGGCAGGTGTGACCTGTACAAAAAGGACAGGTTGCACTTGAATCAGAGGGGGACCAATATCCTGATGGGAAGGTTTGCTAAGGCTACTGAGGAGAGTTTAAACTAGAATTGCTGGTGGGGGGGTGGGGGGACCAAACTAAAGTGATGGAGGAAAGGGAGGCTGGCTCACAAATAGAGAAAGTTTGGAGACAGTGCGAAAGGCAGGATAGGCAGGGACATGCTCAGTCTAATGGTTTGAGATGTGTCTATTTTAGTGCAAGGAGTATCATGAATGAAGCCGATGAGCCTCGAGTGTGGATCAGCACTTGAAGCTATGATATTGTGGCCATTACAGAGACTATGATGGTGCAGGGGCAGGAATGGCTACTTCAGGTGCCAGGCTTTAGATGTTTCAGAACGGATAGGGAGGGAGGCAAAAGAGGTGGGGGCGTGGCACTGTTGATCAGAGATAGTGTCACGGCTGCAGAAAAGATGGATGCCATGAAGGGATTGTGGGTGGAAGTTAGAAATAGGAAGAGGTCAATAACTCTACTGGGTGTTTTTTTTTTATAGACCACCCAATAGTAACAGGCACATTGAGGAGCAGATAGGGAGACAGATTCTGAAAATGACTAATAATAACAGGGTTGTTGTGGTGGGAAATTTTAATTTTCCGAATATTGATTGGCATCTCCCTAGAGTGAGGGGTTTAGACGAGCTGCAGTTTGTTAGGTGTGTTCATGAAGGTTTCTTGACACAATATGTAGATAAGCCTACAAGAGGAGAGGCTGTACTTGATCTGGTATTGAGATGGGTTATATTCTGCACGGTTGTCGGTGACCAGAGGTGTGCCTCAGGGATCTGTTCTGGGACCCCTACTCTTTGTGATTTTTATAAAGGACCTGGATAAAGAAGTGAAGGGATAGGTTAGTAAATTTGCTGATGACACAAAGGTTGGGGGTGTTGTAGACAGTGTGGAGGGCTGTCAGAGGTTACAATGCAAAACTGAGCTGAGAAGTGGCAGATGGAGTTCAATCCAGATAAGTGTGAGGTGGTTCATTTTGGTAGGTCAAATATGATGGTACAAGGAAATGAGAGGCATTGAACGCGTGTATAGTCAGAGGCTTTTCCCCAGGGCTGAAATTGCGAGCATGAGAGGGCATAGTTTTATGGTGCTTGGACGTAGGTACAGAGGTGGTGTCGGGATAAGCTTCTTTTATATATAAACGGAGAGAGTGGTGAGCGTGTGGAATGGGCTGCCGGCGGCAGTGGTAGAGGCAGAAACGATAGGGTCTTTTAAGAGACTCCTGCATGGCTACATGGACCTTAAAAAGAATACAGAGCTATGAGTAAAGCCTAGGTAGTTCTAAGGTAGGGGCACGTTCAGAACAGCTTTGTGGGCCGAAGGGCCTGTAGTGTGCTGTATGTTTTCTATGTTTCTATGTAATTTTTGAAGCATCAAAGGGTACTGGTGGAGGTTTGGTTGCCTCTATTTTAATTTGGGGATGTATCATCCAACTACCAATTAATATAGAAGATTCACTTAAGGCATGGTGTGACTATCAAATAAAGTCTATCAAATAGAATTCATTAATAACCCAGATAAACTAAACATTCAACCTTGTGGGACAGCACTAATCACTCAAGCTCCACCATCCCAGAGGTTACATGATGGATCTGATAGGCAATATGACCAAACAACCATAAGCTTAATTTAAAGGTTGCTTTTTATCCCTCCTCATGACTCGTCACATGTTGTCAAATACAAGTGGCAGACACATTTCAGTAATAGCACTGAAAGCAAACTTTTATGCAGGGACAATTAGTTTTGCTAATCCTTAATTAATCTGAAGAATTCCAGTTATGGAAAAATGCTTCTGAAGAAAGAGTTACAGAAATAATAAGCCTATTATATCTTTTCTACACAGATTCCAAATGCAATCAACCTTGGGAAATGATGAATACATACGTATTACAATACATACCACTATCATTACTGGAACTGAACAGTGGTTGATGTCAGCCCTGACGAAGCATTACGTCAAAAAAAAATGTAACCATTATCTTCAAACTTCTGCTTCCCTGTCATTTTGAATTTTTATTTCACTGCATCAAGAATATTGAAATTTCAGAGTCAAAGCTTTTGGCATTTCTAAATTCATGTCAATGTTTACAACCAATTATATATTAAAATAATTAAACATTGGCAATTTAATAATTGAGAATATATACAGTCTCAGGAGGGTGAAAGGCACTTCAGCAATAATGAACCAAAACACATTGCTCAATTCTATAAAATTATTTGAATTGGGAACCATTTTAATCACTGACAGTTCCTCAGCAAATGAAGCAACAAACAGAACTGTATGCAGCAAGACTGAGACAGGTAACATGCAAGTGTGGACTGATAAATGCAAGCAACATTCATGCCACAGAACTGCCAGCCAATAACCATCTCCAATCACTGACCCTCAACACTAAGATATTATCATTGATTAGATCCCTCACCAATATCCTGGGAACAACATTCACCCAAAACTCAACATAACCAGCCAAGTAAACATTGTAGGTCAGAGATTACATATTCTGTGGCATTTTACTCACCACCTAACAGTTCAAAGTTATTTTTAAACCATCAACATGATACACATGCATTTGTTCAGTACCAACCTTCAGCAAACTTCTCATTCCATGAATTTGAAAAAAAAGTACAAAACCTTAGAGAAATTTCAGTTTTTAAAAAAACCCTCAAACACCATACTCCTGTCAACCACAAATATTTAGTACACATTTGCACTAAATACTGTTTCTGAAAACACTTAGATGGATTTCAGTGCAGTCCTGGTAAGCTTCTCAACTGCTTTCTCATTAAGCATTAGATGAAGATTGACTAATGTCTGCCAACTTGCATTTGAATGGGAAAAAGATCAATAGCTAGTTCTCCAACTTTGATGTTTGTTCTAGCATACAAGTGTAAGATTACAATCAGAATCATAGTTATATAGCAGAAAAAAGGTCTTGTGACCAAATTCCTATCTTTACCAATTCCACAGCTTTCAATGTCTTTGCATTTAGAGTCAGTCATATAGCACAGAAACAGGACCTTCGTCCAACTTGTCTATGCTCTCCAAGGTGCCCTATCCAAGCTAGTTCCTTTTGCCAGGATTTGTCCTATAGCCATTTAAGCCTTTCCATAAGACAACTATGCAATTAGGTCCTTCAGCCCATCATATGCCTTCCCAAACCATGTATTTTGTGCAACTGATTTTTAAAAAGTTACGGTAACTTCCTCAACCATGATTCTGCCAAGATATCACACCTGCTGTAAAAAAAAAGGCTGTTGCTCAAATTCCTACTAAATCTTTCCATTCTTCAAACCTATGCCCTCTAATTCTTGACACCCCAACTCTGGGGTAAAAAGATTGAGTGCATTTACCCTATGCCCTCAATTTTATACACTTCCATAACATCACTGCTCAGTCTCCAAGGCGCGAAGGAATGAAATACTAGCTTATTCAACCCCCTCCCTAGTACGCAGCCCCTCAAATTCTGGCAGTGTCACCGTAAATCTTTTTCTGCACTCTTTACAGAGTAATAACCATATAACAATTAGAGCATGAAACAGGCCATCTTGGCCCTTCTAGTCCATGCCGAATACTTACTCTCACCTAGTCCCACTGACCTGCACTCAGCCCATAACCATTTCTTTCCTGCCCATATACCTATCCAATTTTACTTCAAATGACAATAACAAACCTGCCTTTACCACTTCCACTGGAAGTTTGTTCCATACAGCTACCACTGTCTGAGTAAAGAAATTCCCCCTCGTGTTACCCTTAAACTTTTGCCCCCAACTCTCAACTCATGTCCTCTTGTTTAAATTTCCCCTACTCTCAATGGAAAAAGCCTATCCACATCCACTCTATCCCCCTCATAATTTTAAATACCTCTATCAAGTCCCCCCTCAACCTTCTACGCTCCAAAGAATAAAAATAATATCTTTCCTATAGCAGAGCAACCAAAACTGAACACGATACTCCAAGTGTGTCTTCACCAGCATCCTGTATAGCCTCTATAACCTCCTACAACCTCCAGGTTCTCCATGTCCCCTTTTATATTTAATACCCCAACTTACAAAGGCCAGCATACCAAAAGCCACCTCCATCATCCTGTCTCCCTGTGTTTCCACTTTCAGTGAAGCAGGTGAATATACTCCAAGGTCCCTCTGTTCTACAACACTCCCCAGGGTCCTGCATCTCACTGTGAAATACCTACCTGGATTGGACTTTTCAGAAATAAATGCAACACTGCACACTTATCTAAATTAAATTCCATTTGCCATTCCTCAGCCCAATTTCTCACTGATGTATGTAGATGCTCCTGTAACTTTTGATAACTTTTTTCACTGACCACCATACCACCTATTTTAGGTGTTACTTGCAAACTTATTAACCATAATTTATACTTCCATATCAGAATAGTTGACAAGGATGCCAAACAATAAAGTGCCCAGTACAGACCAGAGGCACACTACCAGTCATGGGCCCCCATGCTGAAAAACATCTTCTGCCATCATCCGGTTTCTATCAAGCCACTTATGTATCCAGAGAGCCAGCTCTCTCTGGATTCCATGCCATCTAATCTTCCAGAGAATGTCCTCATCAGCTCTTGTGGTCATCTCATCAAAAAACACGATCAAGTTTGTAAAACATTATATCGTATGCACAAAGTCATGCTGATAATTCCTAATCAACCTGCCCTTCAAGATATGCATATACTTTATTCCTGGGAATCCTCTCCAGTTACTTGCCTACCACAGATATTAGACTTACTGGTCTATAGTTCCCAGATTTTTCTTCGTCACCTTTCTTAAATAAAGACACTGCATTCCTCAGATACTAAGTAATAAGACTAACTACTTCTACCACCAACACAAACAGAATGTTTCAGATTCCAATCACTTTCTATACTATTTCCACCTAATTTTAGCCTGTAATGGTCCTAATGTAAAATTTGCCTCTGAGTGTTGTACTGGAAGTAAGACAGATCAATGACCCAGAACTTACATACCTGTAATGCAGCATATGACTTCCACTCACCGTTGAGATATGCAAAGAAAATGAAAACCTGCTGAAAGTTGCCCAGATCCAGCATATATCCAATGGGCCAAATAGTCTCCTAAGTCATAAAGAAAATGGAAAGATCCGAAATGGGGAGAGCTACTTCAGAATCAAATTTACTATCACTGGTGTATGTTGTGAAATTTGTTGTTTGTGGCAGCAGTATATTGCAATACATAATAAAACTATAAATTACTATTTAAAAATTAAATAAGTAGTGCAAAAAGAGAGGAAAAATAGTGAGGTAGTGTTCATGTTAATGGCAAAAGGGAAGAAGCTGTTCCTGAAACAGTGAGTGTGTCTTCAAGCTCCTGCACCACCTCCTTGATGGCAGCAATAATCGGGCATGTCCTGAGTAATGGGGGTCCTTAATGATGGATGGATCGCCTTTAAGGCATCTTGGATACTGGGGAGGCCAGTGCCCATGATGAAGCATCCTTTGCAATGGTCCCTCCATAACAGATGGCGATGCTTTCCCCTTTTTGAAGTCCAAAATCAATTTTCTGGTTTTACTGATGTGTGCAAGGTTATTCTTGCAACACCACTCAACAAACTGATCTATCTCACTCCTGTACGCTTGCTCGTCAACATCTGAAATTCTGCCAGATTTATAGATGGTATTGGAGGTGTGCTTAGTTACATAATTGTGTAGAGCAGGGCTTGGCAGGTTTTTCATGACATAATGCAGTTACATGAATAGCCAGAATAAGCTTGACCCACAGAAATGCAGGAAAAATGTAAGAGCTATCAACGACAAAGTTATCAAGTTTTTCTAAATGCTACTTGATGGTCCAGACTTTCAAAATTACAAATATTAAAAATCAATTAACACATTTAGAATCTAATTAAAACATGAAAGCAAATGTAATTAATTAAACATAACTTGTTTTATTCTTATTATACTTACAAGGAAAAATTATATTTGAAACTGCCAGCATTTACCAGCAAGTTAGGGAATGCTAATTTGAGCTTACTTCATTTGTATTTATCTGGTATGCACTAACCTCAATGAAAAAATTTTAATTAACTGCAACTCCCCATATGTTGAAATAAACAAAAGGATAGCACATCTAAAGTAGTTATATATGAAAGAGCCAAGACATTTGGTCCCTTAATTCCATTTTGCCATCAGTACCCCAAAAATGCCCATTGCCTCAGCTTCCTCCCGAATTACAAAGCTATCAAGAAATCTCAATTTTAAATTTATTAACTGACATTCACTGCTTCAAGGTGCAAGAGACAGCAGTTGCTGAAATTTGGAGTAAATAAAGACCATTTTCTAGGAGGAACTCAGTCAGCAGGTCAAGCACCTGTAGTATGGAAAGAAACTATCAATGACTTTGCATTGTGAGTGTGAAGAGGGTAGATAGCCAGTATGAAGGTGAGGGGAAGGGAGAGGCCAGCAGTACATACATGTAGGAGTATCATACATAGGTTGGGGAACTACCTGTACTTAATAGAAACCTCAGATTACTCCCCATATCATGGGACCCAACTCTTAAAGACAGACATTGATGACAAAATTCACGACTTTCAGTATGCCAGGACATCCTTTGGTTACCAGAGTAAACAGATGTTTGAATACCAAAATCTCAAAACTGGCACAAAAATTCATAGTCAAGAGACACTAGCAAACACCGTCCTCCCATTTGCTTCTAAGATTTGAACCATCTTTAACAAGCACCTCAAAACATGAGAAATATACCACCATTGTCACTGCTAAGTACTCCAAATTTACTGGAAGGATATGCAAACCAACATCAGCGCCCTCTCCCAGAAAAACTCCCCAGCATTGAGGCCTTAGTTATATTCAACTGGGTAGGCATTGCCAATCACTTGTTCAGACTTCTGAATCAGGCATCCAATTCCAAACTGCTTCAGCAAGTGACTAACCTGTGGACATTTGAACAGATTAACAATGTTGTCAAAGCATCTGTTAAAAATTGGAACATCTCCACTTTATCCTGTGAATCTCAGACCCATCATCATTCAAGTGGTTGCAACATTCAGAATAGCACTGAGAACCTCAGGTCTAAATGCCATGAGAATACAGAAGACCAATTTCAACGGCAAAAGAGGCGGCCGTGGACCAACATGTCAGAATGGGGAGGGGGATAGGAATTAAAATGGTTGGCCACTGGGGAAATTTTACTTCTGGCAGATGAAATGGAGTTGCTTGACAAAAGCGGTCCCCCAACTTATGTCGGGTCTCACGAATGTAAAGGGGGCTACTTCAGCAGCACCGGATACAATAAACAACCCCAAAAGATTTGTGGGTGAACTGTTGCCTCACTTGGAATGACTGTTTGGGACTATGAATGGAGGTAAGGGAGGTGGTGAATGGGCAGGTGACGCTTTTTTGTTGCTTGGCTCTTTTGCCATGATGAGGCCACTCTCAGGGAGGACCAACACCTTATATTCCATCTAGGTAGCCTCTAAGCTGATAGCATGAACCAATCTCTTTTTCTGGTAATCATTTTTCCCTTCACCTCTTCTATTTCCCCACTCTGGCCTCTTAATCCTTCTCTTCATCTGCCTTTCACCTCCCTCTGGTGCTCTTCCATGTTTGCCATCTCCCATAGTCCACTCTCCTCTCAGAGTCCTTCTTCTCCAGCCCTTTACCTTTTCCACCTACCTGGCTTCACTTATCACCTTCCAGCTAGACCTCCTTGCCCTTCCCATCTTTTTATTCTGGCATCTTCCCCCCTCCCTTTCCAATCCTGAAGGTAGGTTTCGGCCCGAAAAGTTGATTGTTTATTCACTTCCATACATGCTGCATGACCTGCTGAGATTCTCCAGTATTTTGTGTCTGTTGCCCTGTATTTCCAGGATGTGCAAAATCTCGTGTTAATGAATTCAGCAGAATACTTGGGCATGAAACCCACTGGAATTCTGAAGAAGCACTGTACTGTCAAAAGCTGGATCATAAAATAGAGCAGCAGAATTAGGCCATTCTGCCCACAGAGTTTGCTATGCCATTCAATCGTGGTTGATTTATTTTCCCCCTCAACCTTTCTCCTTGTAACCTTTGATGCCTTTACTAATCAAGAAATAATCAACCTCCACTTTAAATATATCCAAAGACTTGGTCTCCAAAGCCACCTATGACAATGAATTCCATAGATACACCATGCTAAAGAACTTCCTCCTCATCTCTGTTCCTCTGTTTCTGAGGCTATGCCCTCTGGTCCTGGTCTCTCCCACCACTGGAAATATCCTCTGCACATCCACTCTATCTAGGCCTTTTAATATTTGGTAGGTTTCAAAGATATCCCTCTTCATTCTTTTAAAATTCAGCGAGTAGCGGCCCAGAGCCAAGAAATGCTCCTCATACATTAACCCTTTTCATTCAAGATCATTCTTGTAAATCTTCTCTGGAACCTCTCCCATGCCAGCACAATCTTTTTTTAAAAGAGGCCTAAAAACACTCACAAATTTCCAAATATAGTCTGACCAATGCCTTATAAAGTCTCAGCATTGCATCCTTGCTTTCATATGCTGTAAATGAATGTTAACATCGCAGTTGTCTTCCTTGAGAAAACATTAATTCTCTGCTCTCCGATATTAAAAAGAATATTTGAAGAGCAGGGAAGATATCAGTGTTCTTGCTAACCCTTATCCTTCAATCAAAAATGTTACTAAATTATGTTACTAATCTCACTGCTGTTTACACTCACTTACTCACTGTAAATTACCTGCTCTATTTCCTGCATGAAAAGAGGTGCTTCAGTAAAAAAATCTTTTCATCCTTGATAGATTTTGCTTTATCTGTAGCCCATTTGGTCCAACTGCTGGTGAGTCAGTATTCTGGCAAAAACTACGCCAAGACGACAAAAGAACAAGCAATTCTGCAGAAAAGGTTATTGAAAAGCACAAGTCAGGAGATGGATACAAGAAAATTTCCAAGTCACTGAATATCCCTCGGCGTACAGTTAAGTCAAGAAATGGAAAGAATACGGCACAGCTGTAAATCTGCCTAGAACAGGCCATCCTCAAAAACTGAGTGACCGTGAAAAATGGGGACTAGTGAGGGAGGCCACCAAGAAACCCATGACAACTCTGAAGTAGTAACAAGCTTCAGCGGCTGTGATGGGAGAAACTGCACCTTCAACTGTTGCCTGGTGCTTCACCAGTTGCAGCTTTATGGGAGAGTGGCAAAGGGAAAGCCTCCTGAAAAAAAACTCACATGAAACCTCAGCTCGAGTTTACCAGAAGGCACGTGGGAGACTCTGAAGTCAGCTGGAAGAAGGTTCTATTGTCCGAGGAAACCAAAACTGATCAGACTGAATGCTATGTTTAGCATAAGCCAAAACACCACACATCAGAAATACATCACCCCTACTGTGAAGCATGGTGGTGGCTGCATTATACTGTGGAGATGCTTCACTGTAGCAGGCCTTGGAAGGCTTGCGAAGGTAGAGGGTAAAATGAATGCAGCAAAATACAGGGAGTTCCTGGATGAAAACTTGATGCAGTCTGCAAGAGAACTCCAACTTCGGAGAGAATTTGTTTTCCGGCAAGATAATGACCCCAAGCACAAAACCAAAGTTACACAGGAACAGCTTGAAAACAAATTTAATGTCCTGGAGTGGCCAAGTCAGAGTCCAGACCTCAATCCAACTGAGTATTTGTGGCTGGATTTGAAAAGGGCTGTTCATTCATGATCCCATGCAATCTGACAGAGCTTGAGCAGTTTTGTAAAGACGAACAGGAAAAAATTAGAATGTCTCGATGTGCAAAGCTGATAGAGACCAATCCACAGCCTCAAGCCTGTAATTGCTGCCAAAGGTACATCTACTAAATACTGACTTGAAGTGGGTGAATACTTATGCAATTAATTATTTTGTACTTCATATTTGTAATTAATTTACAAGGATGTTGCCTGGATTGGAGGGTGTACCTTATGAGGGTAGGTTGAGTGAACTTGGCCTTTTCTCCTAGGCGCAATGGAGGATGAGAGGTGACCTGATAGAGGTGTATAAGATGATGAGGGGGATTGATCATGTGGATAGCTTTTTCCCAGGGCTGAAATGGCTAACATGAGGGGGCATAGTTTTAAGGTGCTTGGAAATAGGGGGTGTTTTTCCCACACAGAGAGCGAAGGGTGCGTGGAATGCACTGCTTGTGGTGATGGTGGAATCGGATACAATAGGGTATTTTAATAGCCTCCTAGATAGGAACATGGAGCTTGGGAAAATAGAGGGCCATGTGCTAGGGAAATTCTAGGCAGTTTCTAGAGATTACATGTTCAGCACAGCATTGTGGGCCAAAGAGCCTGTAATGTGCTGTAGATTTCAATGCTTTGTTTGTATTTAGATCACTTTGTAGGGATCTGTTTTCATTTTCTGTTAATCAGTGTCAAAAAGAAGCCAATTAAATTTACTGAGATTCAGTGTTATAAAACAATAAAACATGAAAACTTCTGGGAGGGGGGCAAATAATTTTTATAGGCACTATATCTGAAATATTACAACACTACTGAGATATGAAAAAAACTGCAGCACAGAAAAATCTTTCTAATTTGATGACAGACCATCCATAAGTCATCCAAATGCATTCCGATGGTTAAGGAAACCAAATTTTGTCCCCTTTTACCTCATTTGGAGGACTGAATGAGACAGTGCCTAAATCTTCATGCAAATGAGACAGAACACTACACTTTGAAGGATCAAAAGAAACACGCAAAATCTTTAAAATCACATTAAAGAATCTCAGTGAAGTGTTTACTTGCCTAATGTATCTTTAATGTTCTTCACCAGTGACCCCTTTTTTAAGCTGTTCTTTCTTTCTACATAGTTTGATGGAACATAACCAGTTTTGTTTGATGTATTTCTCACTCTCCACCAAGTTTTAGAATCATCCAGCAGCCATAATCGCTCATTTTTCTTGATGTCAAGTTCTTGATCTTGCTGTGCTGTGTAATCCCATTTAGCAATAACAATAACTTCTTCTGTCATCTTTCATCGAGTCCTTCCTATCAGAGAGAAAACAGCTCAGCATTAAAAGAACATCACATTTGCTGAACGTTGAAACCCAATTACTGGCAAGTGATTGAAATTTTACCTCGCATTTATGTATATCTTTAATATTGTAAAATAAAAAAATGCAAGAGCTTTTTTTTATTAAAACAATTCTTTCCTCCTTTTCAATCTAATTATTCACAGATGTGGTCTGAACAGAAAAGGTTAAAGTTTATAATTAAGGAAAGGCGCCGATCCAATCTAGAAGCAGTTCCAGCTTGGCTAGGAACAATTTCTGCAATATCACCATTTAATTTTATACAAATGCTTTATGAATCGAAAACAACTTGTCTAACTAACAAGCAGCAATATGTTAAAAATATTGCAATGTACATTTCTTCCTTTGAACACTTCAAGTATAAACAGCCTCAAATTTACATTTAAACCAGGTTAAATTTAGAATGATTATCTAGTCAAATGATACAATAATTTCTGAAAGGAAGTATTGTTTTCAAATTGTTTAGAATACAAATTGATCATAATGCACACTGAAAACAAATCCACTTGAAAAGCCACAAGTCACGCATCAGGAATTTTTGTTCTTTCTTACCATGTCCCCCACATAGACAAGATATGGAAATTAAGAACACTTGGATGTTAGATCAAGCTATATTCATATAAACTCTGAGTCCAACCATCAAGTCACATGGATAACATGCATACTGATCTTCTGGATCAGCCTGCCACAAGGAACCTGGTCAGTTGCTTTATTAAATCTATGTAGACAACAGCCACCCTCAGTATCTTTTCTCCGGAAAAAAAAACCCCTCCAGTTTATAGGATATGACCTGGTCTGCAGAAAGCCATGCTGACTGGCCCTAATCAGATCATGTTTTAACAAATGCTCATAATTCATATCCATGTGAATCCTCTGCAATAGCCTTCCTCCCACTGACTTGAGACTAACCAGCCTATAATTTCCTGATTATCTCGATTTTGAATTGCATACTTCAGAGGTAAGTTTTTTTTTAAATGCATGTCTGGGACTTCTAAAATATTACTCTCAAAGAATAAGATCTATCAAAGGTTCCATGGGTTACAGTGGAAAGTAGAGAACATTAAATACCATTTATTAAAATTCACTTTTGCTACATGGTTACTAAGAGTTCACAGCACTTGGAAGTGAAGGAGGAAGTCAGCATTTACCCATCCAAACTCAGCTGCGTTTTACAAGATTTTATGTTGGCATTAATCACATTGAAGAGTAACATGATTTTTGGTGTGCTCCAAAAGCATGCAAATGGGTAAACTGATTATGACAGGTTGAGGATGGAAAATTTCACTGAGCTGTAATCTTGCGGCACAGGGATTTCTCTGCATTCCCACTGATGGAATAACATGTTTGTTACTTTCAATTGAAAGCCCATAGGGAAATGGCACAATCTAACTTGGACTCAGAGCTTTGACATGAGCAGTGGTCTAGCTGCAAAAAAAACTCTGGCAAACTATACTTAAATGATCTTTGCAAATCCCATGCATGTAGTCCAATGAAAAGTGTGAATTTTTGCAATCTCTCTGTGGCTGCATGGGTTTTCTCTGGGTACTCTAGTTTTCTCACACATACCAAAGACGTATGGGTTGGTAAGTTAATTGGTCACAAGGGAGTAATAGGGCAGTACAGGCTCATCGGGTGAGAAGGACCTGTTACCATACTGCATTACTAAAAACATAACACTATTCTCATAGTTAAAGGAATGGAAAGGGAACTACATTTCCAAGTCTGATAAAGAGTCTCAGTCCGAATGGAGACTGCTCATTTCTTTCCATAAATGCTGCCTGACCCGCTATGTTCCTCCAGAGTTCTCTATATGTTGCTCTGTTTCCAAAGTCTTTTTGGTACTGCAGAAAAGAAAGTGCACTTTGTCGAAAGAAGCTTCAAAATTCACAACTTTGATCTCCACAAGGAACACTAACCTTTACTCTGCCTCACAATTCAAGCTGTAGCATCATAAAACCAATTTAATATGGCAGAATTTAGGTCAGAGGTTACTGAACAAAAGCATGCTGGGATAGTAATTTGACAAGAACTTAACTTTCTAGACAAGTCCAACAAAGCAGGCCTGGCTGGGGCACTTCTGTGGGAAAATAAGACAACTATGCTCTGTTTTAGCTGGAACTCATAAAAAGGGAGGCCTTATTACTAGCAGATACAGACAAGAAGGAATAATCAGCGACTGAAAAAGGACTGTAGCATGGATAACCATACAAGCAAAACATTATTAAGAGACACTGGTAAGGTCAGAAATTAGAAAGATTAAAATACTTTAACAGAGAATTTCATAAGTACACGAGAACCAGCATTGACGTGATGGGCTAAATGTCCTTCGCCAAATATAATATGAAATGAATGACGATTCTGTTTAAAAACAAAAGGTTCTATCTCAAATTTTCCATGAGGGGCAAATAGTTGCCAATTAAAGGAAAATAACAGACAAACAATCAAGACCTAGATATCCAAATACATGGTTAAAAAAACAATTTGTTCAGCAATGAAAACTTTTTCACTTAAGAAAGGAACAAGTTGCATATACCTCAGCATATTACAATTAAATACAAAATATTAAAGGAACAAATAAGCAGTTTTAGAAGGACAGAAAAAATGGCAGGAATGTATTGTCATTCCACCAAAAGCCAGACATTCTGGGGCAGGAAGCACTAAAGAAATGCAGTAGACATTGGAGGGGGGGGGGGGGGGGAATAAATATTAGAAAGATGTACCAAAAGAATCAAAAGTTCTCGGCTGCAGGGGTAAGTAGAAAAGACAAGACCTTGAGCAACATTATCTACACCTAATCACCACCTTCTCTAAGGAAAATCTTGCATCAAGCTTGACAAAGCTCTATATGGTTGGCGTTTCCTAGAAATTACAAGATAAAGTCTTAATCGAGAATCTAAATCAAGCATATAATGACAGATATCAACATTGCCATGTATAAACCATTGGGATTAAGACAAAAAAAAACTGAAACAGAAAACAGGATGAAGAGGAGCCTTACCAAGAGCTCACTTCTGCAGACAACCCTACAAAGCCAAAATAATTTAATCAAAGTACACGTATATCACCATATATTACTCTGCGATTCATTTTTGTGCAGATATTTGCAGAATAAAGAAATGCAATAAATTTATGAAAATTATACATAAACAAACTGACAGCCAATGTACAAACGAGAAATGGTGCAAAAAATAAATAATGCAGCAAAAATGAGTTGCAGAGTCCTTGAAAGTGAGTATGTAGGCTGTGAAATCAGTTCAGAGCTGAGGTGAGTGAAATTACCTATGCTGTTTCAAGGAACCTTTTGGTTGAAGGGTAGTAACTGTTCATGAGTGATGAGATGGGACCGAAGGCTCCAGTACCTCCTGCCTGACAGTAGTAGCGAGAAGAGTACATGACTTGGATGGTGGGGGTCCTTGATGATCAACTTTTGTGTGGCAGCACTCTTTATAAATGTGGTCAACAGAGAGGAGGGCTTTACACGTGATGGACTGGGCTGTATCCACCACTTCCTGTAGAATTTTCTGTTCCTGTGTTGTTTCACTGTTGTTTCCACATCAGGTCGTGATGCAACCAGTCAGGATACTCTCCACTGTATATCCATACGTTTGTTAAAATTTTAAATGACATGCCAAATTTATGCAAACTTTAAGAAATTAGGAGGTCAGTGTGTATATATCAGTACATTAAGATAAGAGTTCTAGACCAATATAGCATGGATACAGGCCCTATAACCTAACTATTCCATCCTAACTGTCAGCTCATTCATATAATCACCACCCTCTGTGTTAACCCATAGGTCTCTCGTCAATCTTTTCCCCTCTCTGGATCCTCAACATACTCATCAAGAAACCAAATTCAGTACGGAGATGTTATCCCTATCCCTTGCTGACAATCAACACAAGCACACCTCAAGAATCTGCATTTAGCTCACTGCTCCACTTGCTCTATGCTCATGACTGTGTGGCTAAGTTCATTCGCAAACTTACTGATCAAGCCTTGTACATTTGCATCCAAATTATTTATATAAATAATGAATACTAAGAGCCCCAACACTGACTCCAGTGGCACACCATTGGTCAATGACAGCCATCTCAAGAAACATCCTTAAATCGCCACCCCTGCTTTCTATCTAAGCCAATTTTGATTCCATCTAACTCTCCCTGGATCCAACAGGACCTAACCTTCCAAACCAGCCTATGGCATGGGACCATGTTGAAGGTCCTACTAAAGTCTAAATACTGCTCTACGCTTCTGGTTACCTCTTCAAAAAAACTGAAGGATTGTTCAAGCATGACTTTCCTCACAAAGCCATAAAACTGCTGGTACATCTTGTCCCTCGGAACTCCCTCCAGTAACTTCCCCAAAACTGATGTTGGGCTGACCAGTCAGTTGTTCCCCAACTTGTTCTTGCTATTCTTCTTAAACAGACCAACATTAGCCACCTAGTCTTTGTGAGTTTTGCAGTGGCTTAAAATAAGGCAAATATCTTCACAAGAACCTCTTATTTATTTTCTACCTCTCACAAAGTCTGAGGCACCTACTCAAGCCAGCCACCATTTTACTCTTAATATAGCTAGAAAACATCTTGGGATTTTCCTTAACCGTATCTGCTGGGTCCATCCCATACCATCCTTGCACTGACTTCCTTCTTACATTTATTTTTAATCTTTTTATGCTCATCAAGGAATTCTCTTGTCCTAACCCATTTTCAATACATGCTTTTTTTTTTTACTAGAGTCGATTTCTCTTACTAGTCAGGATTCCATAAACGCCAGCCTTACCCTTCATGTTAACAGGAACACGCTGTTCTTTGACATTTGCTTTCACACTTAGACTTGCTATTCATTCTTTTCTCTTTAAACATTAGACCTCTGCTTGATCCTACCCAATTCCTCAAAATTAATCCTGCTCCAGTTTAGGACCCTAATCAATGGGCCTCTCTGAGCCTTTTCTATCACTATATTAAAACTAATAGGATTATAATCACCAGAGCTAGTGCGGTCCCTGGCTGCTATTTCAAGTACTTGCCCTGTCTTGTCCCACAAGGCAGTCCAGTATTGCATCCTCCCAAAAGGACTCTCTCAGGAAACTTTCCTGGATACATTTCACAAATTCCACCCCATCCAGGCCCTCAACTCTCAACCAGGTGGCCCAGTCAATTATCAGGGAATTAAAATCTCTTACTAATACAACCCTATCTGTATAACTATCAACAACTTTCCTTCTCACTAGTTCAAGTTTCCACTGACCATGGGGGGGGGGGGGGGGTGATGTCTATAATACAGCCCCACTAGAGTGACTCTCCCCTTCTTGATTCCAAGTTCTAGTGATATGACCTCAATGGAAAATTCCTCCAAGAATGTCAGTTCTAAGCACCATTTTACATCCTCCTTTATCAATTTCTGTATTACCATACAGATAATGACTATGCTGTTCTTATTCATTATGATCTAATGAAGTTATTGCTACCATCACTTTAAGGCAGGGAATTAGTTTTATCATAATTTGCAGAACAGAGACCGGTGACTGATTGAAGAGAGAGCCCAATGCAAAATGAGAGCACAGCAATGTTATTCACACTGAGAGAAAAAAAGCAGCTGGGCTATCTACAGAGCAAAGATGCTTCATAAAGCTGGAAGTCCACAATTTTCATGGACGGTATCAGTCTGTCAGTTAATTTAGGGACAATGGAATACCTTTGATGACTTTAACTGAAGTACAGAGATGGGCATTAACATCATTAGCATACAATTACATTTTGAAGTATAAGAGTGGATAGTGCAGTTTGAATGTGATGTATCAGCACTTGTGTACTGTCTGGATACATGATAGTACTCCAAACATAACCCACAATTTCCTACCACAAAGAGATATGACCTCAGCCCTTTGTGAGAGTACAACCACATCCATTGTGGACAGGGAAAAGAAAAAAAATGACATTGTTACCAATTTGGAGAAAAAAGTATGGCATAATCAACCAGAATGTTACAGCTTTATAGGGGAATTATAGTTACTGATCCATCACAAGCAACATCAACATAAAGTAATTACTGGGAGGACATCAGGGTACATTCCAAACTGAGCAAGTTACACTTAGGAGTTATACTTCATGGTGTGAAAAGACCAGGAATGCATAATAATGTTTACAATGCCAACAACACAAGACTCCACCCAATCAATCCAGAGTCCTGGCTGAACATGCCATGGTTGAGGAGGTGCATGGATTTTGCCAGGCTATTTATGGGGAAATGGTATCAAGTAGATATATGTTCTAAGTGGATAGATGTTAACTTTTTTTGCACAAGGCTACAGTTCAAGAGAATTTGAAAATCGGGATTGACTTACGCTACCAGTTTTTATGATTTATAATGGAAGCATCTTCCAAAGTGCTGAATCTGTCAAATTTCTCAGCAGGAAAGAAACTAAATGTGCACAATCTCAGTTTTAATTTGGCAGAAAGTACACTTTTCCTAGTCTGACCTGCACTGAAAAAGATAACAATGCATAATTGTGACTGAAGGTCCAATATCCATTTGAGCACCTACTGAGTTACTGATGGACAGAGTATCAAACACGCATGGATTAGGCTAAGGCAGAGTTTAGCACTGCATGTTTAAAACAGACAGTAGCTCGCCTTTGCAAATGCTAACAAATGCTGCATTTCAGACACCCCTCCAGTAACTTACCCCACCACTGGCCTGTAGTTCCTTGGCTTGACTTTGTAGCTCTTCTTAAATAAATTAACCATCTTTCAGTATCTCACCCATGGCTATAGGTAATGTAAATATCTCAGCCAGTGCCCATGCAATTTTTTCACTGGCTTCCCACAACGTCCTAGGATATAACTGGTTAGGCCCTGCGAATATTAACTTTTATGAGCTACAAACAGCCAGAACCTCTTTTGTATTGTAGACATCTTTCAACACATCACTATTCTCTTCCTTGATTTCCCTAGCTTCCATGATCTTCATACAGATGAGAAATATTAATTTAAGAATTTATCCATTTCCTGTGGCTGCACAGACAACCACATTGATCCTTAAAAAGACCTTTTTTTCTCTTCCATTTTACCCTTAATATACTATAGAATCTTTTTGGACCCTACTTTACCTTATCTGCCAAAGCTATCTCGTGTCCCTTTTTTGTTCTCCTGGTTTCCCTCATAAGTACTTTTACATCCAGTTCTTTGGAAAAATGAAATGAGTTAGCTAGAATAGACAAAGAAAAGTGGGGCTCTGAGATGAGCACATCAATAGGACAAAAGGCACAAATTGGTATCTCAAAGCAATCCTCACGTGATAACTGCACTGATGACGTACTGCAAGAAATCACTTTACAAGGCTAAAGTTGAAATGGCGTATGACCTATTCAGCGACAAGGAGGGGCTCATATTTGGTACACATTTGCTGACACGTTTATTCATAAAGCTAACTCATTTCCATATGTTCAGTAAAGCTCTCTGATCAATATGCAGCTGAAGTGTATTAATACTATGAACATTTTTTTTAAAACAAGAAGAAATTTTCCTTGCCACCTTCATTTTTCAATTTTCTCTTCTTCACATTATTGTACAGTTCTATAATTTTCTAGCCTAAGTACAAATTTTAATATCTGAACTTGTATGTTGAAGTTGACCCTTCATCTGTTCCATCTATGTTGAACATCTTGCTGGTCCCCACCGCCATAAAGCCAGCCAAACACTAAAGTTAAAGGACTTAAGCCCAGCTATTTCCCCAAATGCGCCCTCAACACTACTCAACCACTAGTACAAGGTCATTTAAACTATTACATCCCCTTTGCATGAAAAAAAAACAGATTGAAGAATTATATAATGAAGATAATCATTGACACATACTAGTTATGGTGAACAATAAACATCCATTAATACGAAGCAACACACAGAAAATGCTGGAGGATTTCAGGTCAGGCAGCATCCATGGAAATGAACATATGTCTTGGGCCAACATCCTTCTTCAGGACTGGAAAAGAAGGGGGAATAAGTCAGAATAAAAAGGGAGGGGGTGGGGAAGGATAGCTAGAAAGTGATAGGTGAAGCCATGTGGGTATGAAAGGTAAAGGGCTGGAGAGGAAGAAATCAGACAGGAAGACAGGGACAACAGGAGAAAGGAAAGGAGGAGCAGGCACCAGCAGGAGGTGATGGGTAAGTGAGGAGAGGCAAGAGATCAGAGTGGGGAATCCATGAAGGGAGGAGGGAAAAATATTCATACCTTTTGGGGACCAAAAAAAATGAATTACGAAATTGAAAAGAAGCTTCCCTATTAGTGACTGGTAAGAATGGGAAAATCACTACTGCAAGGTTGAGGTATTAGTTTAAGTGGATTGAAAGGAAACTGGAAAAAACATACGAGGCAGAAAATTGTTAATAAAGGATTATGCTGCTAAGATATATACATGGAAGGATTAAATGGAAATAGATTTATGCATGGAACAGATGAGTCAAATGGCAGGCTTTCAGATTGGGCACTTTGTGTATTTCAATGTGAGCTCATTCAGAACACCAGGAATGAAACAGAATATTTCTCATTAGGGTGGAAATGCTTTGGACTGTACGACTTATCCAACATGTTCAAAAGAAATCACATGATGGATAAAAAAAAGGCCAACTGGCAATTAAAAATGCAGAAATTACAGTAATTATAGTGCACATGATAGCCAAATATATATGGCAATGTGTTTTTGATTGATTTTTTGAATATACATAGAGCTTAATCATAACTGAATAAATAGCTTTATAATAATTTCAGCACAATTAGGGAACAGGAAATAGTATATATAAATTCTGCATCATGTATCAGTTTATGAAACACAAAATTCTTGACTTGCCCATAATTTTGATAACCTAAATGAGACAGTTACGTAAACAGCTCCACGACTATGTTAATTAAATGTTTTTTTTAAATTGCATTAAAACCCTTTTTTTTCTGAGCAGAGAATTTCAAATAGATTTTTTTTAAATTATCTGGAATCAAGGAATTTCTAAATGAGCTCTTTAGAGTGAAGATTGGCTTGGCTAAGCTCGTGGGCTAGCAGAACTAAAAGAATCAGCAAAAGAAACTTACAACTGAAAGGAATTAATTCCATTGTTAAATAAACAGTTTTTTCATTGCAAGGCTTAAGCATTAAAAACATACTGGCACTGTTCCTGAAAAAAGTCTGATTGCAAAAAATATCAGTGCCCACTTTCCAAATCTCATGATAAATATCTTTTCAAAAATCAGCTTCTAATCTTGAAAATTTAATTGAGGAGAAGCTCAGCTTTTTCCTCCTTGCATGACACACTCCAGTGCCAACTTGGAATTTACTTACTAGCACACATGAATGAACTCATGCAGTTTTGAATTTAATGCTCTCTGGACAAAGTTCACGGAGTCAAAATTGCTAATGAAGTATCATTAGCTACTTTCTAATCCCAAAGAACTATTTCAACCCAAGATACAAGCCAAATAGGTTGAATAGTAAAATATAAATTATGTGGTACATGTCTGGATCAAAAGGCAGCAGCATCTTGATACTTCCAGTCACGATGGCAACAATGAACAATGATTCCTCAGGCGACATCTTTCAGATAGCAAATCTCAATATTTCACTCTTTTGACACCTTCTGCTTGTTCTTTTTGTCTTTGCATTACAGAAAATGTTGGACATACAGCTTGAATCTCAATGGAAGCATACAGCACTCTGCTGTGCACGGGAGAGCTGCCTCGTGGAGATCAGAGACATGGTGGGGGGCCCCCGAGAAGGTCTGAGGACACAAGCTGACTCGTGGAAAAGATCAGAGATGAGGTGCTGGGACAAGAATGACTCCATCTCAAAGCGCCAGGGAAGATTGAAGCAGTGGTGAATGTGGAGGCCGTCAATAATGGCTTGGCGTGAGACAATCAGCAGCTGGATTGGTGCATTCAGCCCTGAGTGGGTGGTTACTCTTTTCATACGGCTGCTCTCCAAGTATACAGTGAAAAAACGTTTTCCATATTCTGAGATTTATACGATTACTGCACTGTACTTTATATTGGTTTCCTTCAGCTTTTTATTTTCTTGTGGATATTGGGTGGAAGGTGATCTGTTAATTTTTTGTGTATGGGAGGTGTTGGGGGTTTGGCGCTATTGTCACTGTTCTTTTCTGTGAGTGAAGGGGTTGAGAATTTTTATGCACAGAGGATTCTTGATTGTTACTCTGGCTGGTTTTATTACTGCAGGTGAGGGGAGGATTTTGGGGTTGTTCTTTTTTCTTTTAAGCGCCAGTACTGTGGTGGTGGTGGGGGTGGGAGAGTTGAAGTTGTGTTTTCCCAACATGCATGGTCTTTCTGTAATGGCTACAAGAGTAGACAAATATTAAAGTTGTATTGCATGTGCATACTTCGACAATAAAATCAACCTTTGAACGTCATTAAGAGCATTCCTTTCTAAAAAGAGGTAATGTGTAATATGACCATAGAAGCAAAAAACCCTCTTCCTCTTCATGGATTACTGAAGTAAAACTATAAAAGTAGTAATTTGTGAATATCCATGACTTTATATTGCTTCTGCAATCTTAAAACTATGCATTATCATACAAAAAAAAATCAGACAATTTAAATGGATTTGCAGAAAAATAAATCCCAATCCTGAAGACAGTCTCTTTTTGGCTGGCCAATTGACAGCTTGAACATTGACTTTGGAGCTTGAGTATCAGTTGGCTGCACTACGGTTAAGTAGATAACATAAGTTCAAGGATGGTCACACCCATAGCTTACGCAAGTCTCAATACATCTCATATCGAACCAATTATCTGTGTTCCAAAAAGATTAGGCGTTATGATCTTCAAGAGCAGGGATTCCCCACCTGGGGTCTATGGACCCCCAGTTAATGGTAGGCGTCCATGGTATAAAAAAAAAGTTGGGGACCCCTGCTCCATGGAGTCCAATGTGAGCTAAGTTGCCCACAACATTATGGGTGACTCAGCAGAGCAAGAGTTTAAGGGCAACAGTGGTAGGAAACATGATAATAAAGGAATGGACCCGGTGGGGGGAGGGGGGCTCAAAGTGTCCTGATGAAGGGACTTGGCCCAAAACGTCAATTGTTTAATCACTTTCCACAGATGCTGCTTGACCTGCTGAATTCCTCCAGCATTTTATGTGTGTTGCTTTTGATTTCCAGCAGCGCAGAGTCTGATGTTTATTATTTAATTTGTAAAATATATTTCTTATTGTAATTTATAGTTTTAAGATGTATTGCACTGTATTGCTGTCAGAAAACAATAAATTTCAAAACGTACATCTGTTATATTAAACCTGATTTTGGTCTTACATTGGCCAAAGTGCTGTACTGTTCTATGTTCTATACCAACTTGCATTAATTTAATAGATAATGTATGAGATCATTTTTAGTCTGTTCTCTCATTGTTATTTCTTCACCGAGTTCCAAACCAAGTAGCTAAAATAGATACCACAATGCTTTGTGGTGGGAAAGTTAAATTAACAATCTGAAACACTTCTGGGAGCCAATCATGAAAGCAGACCTTTCAAGTTTCCCAGTAGGTCATTCCCATTGTCCCATCAAATTGCAACGCCATTTTGTCATTTTAGCTGCACTCCAATATTGAATCTCTCAAGGTGGTACTAAATTCTTGCAATTTTGCTGCAGTTTTGTTAGGGAAATCTGGGCCTTAGGCAAGAGCCAGCCTAGTCTTGGGTAGGTTTAATGATTTAATTTATTCATTTTAATGGAAAGGAATAGCCCAGAGGCAAAGGGGCAAGTATCAGGTTACTTTTTTTTTACAAATTGAGCTGACAAATTTACTTGTATGTACTTAGAAGCTTATAACTATTTGAGTGCTATATATTTTAATATTATTACAACTTGGAATTTTGTTTAAATGGGATCAGAATCAGGTTTATTATCACTAATACCATTATTATCTTACAGGGCAAAAAATTTGCTGTTTTGTGGCAGCAATACAGTGCAAAGACAAAATTACTATAAATTACAAAATAAGTAGTGCAAATAGAGGAATAACAGTGTTCATGGACTGTTCAGAAATTTGATGATGGGAAGGAGCTGTTTCCTGAATCACTGAATGTGGTTCCTCAGGTTCCTGTAGCTCTTCCTTGACAGTAGTAATAATAGGGCATGTCCCAGGTGGTGAAGGCCCTTAATGATTTAATCATTAAATAGATATTGATTTTACCTTTGAATGCTAGTGCACAGTTCAACTGGCAATAAATCTTGTAATGCTCACAGATTAAGCAATAAGTATGAAGACTTAGTTTAAGATGAAATTGGTGATGCCCAGCAACTACTTACTGGCAGCAAAATCCAAAACCAAGAAAACTGCTTAACACTTTATTAATAACGAACACCGCTAACAACGGAGAGGCATGCAGACTAGACAAGCAGAGGCGGAAGCAAGTGGCAGCGGGAGCAAGGAATATCATGATGTCTGATCGATTTAAGCACCAGACTGAATTGGAAAGGTCAGGAATGGGCTGAATCATGGCGGCAGGGCCCAGGCCCCAGAGCTGTCCAACAGCGAAGAATGACCTGATGTTTGGAATATTTAAGTGCTGAGCCAGATTAGAAAAGTCAGGGTGTCAGGACCAGAGGCGAGAGGTGGGCCAGTTCTGTTTGCTGCTCCGAGTCGTTTGCTCAGCTCTGCACTGAACTGAGATTGTGGCCTGCTCCAGCTGCAGTGATGCATGGCTTCACAGTGGTGGTCCCGCAACGTTTGCTCAGCTCTGCAATGAACTGAGGCTAGAGGCTACACCAGCTGCAGTGATGCATGGCTTCATGTCTTTCATAAAACTTCAGTTCTGAATGCTATTTGTTTACTTCTATTGTTTGCACGATTTCCCCTCCTCTCTGTGCATTGGGTGTTTGACTGTCTTTACTTAAAGGGCTTCTTTGGTCTATTGGCTGCCTGTAAGGAGTCAAATCTCACAGATGCATAATGTAAACATACTTTGAACTTATTGTTTCTCACAGTTATAGAACAGGGAAACAGTTTTTTTTTTGGCTAACAGAATATGTGCAACTACCCATTTACACTAATCCCACTTTATTATGACTATGCCCAAGATTATTTCACTAGGGACAATTTACAGTGGCTGTTGACCCTCTCGTACCTAGAACTGCCCCCATACTCCAGAACCCCTGGTGTTTGTCTGAAAAACAACAACCACTTTGGCATCTTACACATACAGAATACAGGTAAGCACATGAAAAGGCTAGCTAAGTATGGAGTCTCCCTACTCACCATGGGACACGAGCAAGCCAGATCCAAAGTCAGGCACCAAGATCCAAAAATTAACAAGGTGGATTACAGGAAAAAGTGTGTGAACAACAATTGTTAAGAGTTAAAAAGATTAAGATACGGCACTCAAATGATTTTAAAAAATCTGTGCTGTGGAAAATAAATGGCATGAGCAACTTTTTGTACCTGTGTCCTTACATTTAGCTTAATTGGGGAAACCAATTTTGCACAAGGCCTTCTGCCTGGATCTGGGACTCAAATGAACAGGATAAGTACATGTTCATCTTTTCATCTTCCCCTTTCTGCATCCCCAGTTTGGATTGGTAACATCTCCTCCACAATCACCATCAGCACGGTGATCTGCTTAGGCCATCTGCTTAGCACTGTGCCCTACTCGCTTTATACCATGACTGAGACTAAGCTCAGCTCCAATGCCATATTTAAGTTTGCTGATGACAACACAGTTGTTGGCCGAATCCTATAGAATAGCATATAGAAGGGAGATTGAAAATCTGACTGAGTGTGCCATAACAATCTCTCACTTAATGTCAGTAAGACCAAGGAGCTAATCATTGATTTCAGGAGGGGGAAACCAGAGGATCATGAACGAGTCCTCATCAGGCATCAGAGGTCCCAAGGGTCAGCAACTTTAAATTCCTTGGAGTTATCATTTCAGAGGATCTATCCTGGGTCCAGCACACAAGTGTCATTACAAAGAAAGCATAGCAGCATCTCTATGTAGAAGAGTATGAAGAGTTGGCATGTCATCTAAAACTTTGACAAACTTCTGTAGATGTGTGGTGGAGAGTAACTGGTTGCATCACGGAAATGCCCCTGAATGGAAAAGCCTACAAAAGGTAGTGGATGCAGCCCAGTCTATCACAGGCAAAGTTCTCCCCACCATTGAGCACATCTACATGGAGTTTTGTTACAAGAAAGCAGCATCCAGAGATACCCACCATCCATACTATGCTCTCCTCTCCCACCTGCCATCAGGAAGGTGGACAGGAGCCTCAGAACCCACACCAAACACAGTTTATTAACCCTTCAACCATCAGGCTCTTGAACCGAAGGGGATAACTTCATTCAACTTTACTCACCCCAACACTGAACTGTTTCCATAACCCATAGAATTACTTTCAAGGACTCCTCATCTTATGCTTACGATATTTTGAGAAAACAAAATCTAATGGTTAACAATTTCAAATAATGACTTTTTTATGATTGATTGAAAGATTAAAGAACTCTCCCCCCCCCCCCCCCCATTCAGAAATTGAACTTCTCAACAATTCCTCTGGATAATGCTTAATATGGTCAATTTTTAACTGCCATAATGGATATTCATTTCTTTTTCCAAAAGCCAAATAAAACACTTAGTATCTAGCACTAGATGAAAATCGTTACAAACTAGTTTATTTCACAACATTTGAAAATACAGAACAAAAGATACGACTGGGTTTGTTTAAGCTAGAACATCTTGTAGCATTTCAAGACAAAATAATAAATATGGAGCATTTCATGGTCCACAACAGTGGATCCTATAACCTAACAAAAACAAAACAACTTCCATGACCTTGTGCATTTTCTTTGAGCTCAGCAAAAGATGCCTCTTGCAACCATCAATTTTAAAAATCTGAACGCCAGCCTGTCTCTAACCTCCTTTGATCATAACCTGCTGAGTATCTGCAACTCATGACCTCCAAAACGGGTAGGCTAAGCTCTTTACTGTCAAGATGAGCCAAAATGTTTTATCATTCATAGTCAGTTATACAGCACAGAAACAGGTCCCAACTTTTTGCACATCTACAATCCTAATTGCCTGCATAAGGACCATATCCTTTTATTCCTTATCAACTTATGTGACCAAGTGCTTGCTAAATGTATTAATTGTATCCAATTCCACCATTTCAGACACATGTTCCAAACAGTGACCAATCTCTAAAGCAAAATGTGCCATCACCTGTATCCCCATTAAAACTCCTCACTTTGAAGCCTATGCCCTCAAACCCAAGCCCTGTAATTCAGGCAACACTGTGAATCTGTGTCCTTGATGTTTATTTTAAATCTATAACCACTGCTTCAAAACAATCCTTAAATGTTTCACCAGCATTGCAACTTTCATAGTGTTCCCCATATCCCAACAAAACCCCAAATATACTCGTTGAAAATATCACAAAACATGCATTATTTGTTAGCCTGTTAATTTTTTTGCCTCCTACAGACAATTACTCTGCAATATATCAACGTGGCATTTCATCTCTGCCATTCAAGCATTGTCATTTTGGTACAATGTCAAATAGAGACTTTTATTCATTGAAATATACACTAATTGATTCACTTGAAGTTTTTCTAGCAACAAAGATGTCACCCCATAAGATGAACTCATGCTAGCTTCCCTTGTAGAATGATGCAACACACAATGGGACCATTTAGCTCAAGGTTCCAAATATCGTTTTCTACCTTCTACATTTCCTACCTTCAATTATTTATCAATTCCAAATCAGGCATCTTAAAAAAAGTTCTAGGTCTACAAAACTGCTACTTCCTGTTGAACATACCCATCCTTAGTTCCTGGATGGTGGGAAGATCTGAAAGGTCAAATACCTGTAGTATCCCAGGGAAGTACCATAAGTACGGGGGTCAGTTGATGCAAACAAGAGACTAGAGGCAAAGGCAATGATCCCTGTGAAATGTTGAAAGGGGATGAGAGGGACTCAAAAGGTCTTTCCAAGTGAACCAGCAATTTACTTGCATTCCTTCCTATCTAGCCCCTGGCATTAAGTGCTTGTGATATAAATCTCCTCTACATGGGGAAAAAACAAATGCAGATATTGAGTGACCACTTTGCACAACATCTGTATTTAGTCCACAGGGGAAACCTTATGCTTCACATTACCTGCCACTTTAAATATTCCATCTCACTCACAACTTGGGGCATGCTTGAAGACTCGCGTTCCTCTAGATGTATTGTAGACTTCTGGACGATATTGAATTCTGCAATTTCAGGTAACTCAGTGTCTATGTTTATCAATCAGCCACTAGTTACTGGTTCAGCTCATTTGTTTCCTCTGAGAATGGAAGATGTGTGACTTGTCAGGTAAGTCTTCCTCTGCATTCCACGTTTCCTACATTCTTTTGACTCTTATGAACTCTCTGCTCTAATTCCCTCACTGACCAGATAACCTTGTTTATCCCCTATGCCACCAATATTTTAGTCTATCCTCCCCACAGCTTAACAAGCTTCTTTTAAATCCTTTCCTGTTCTGACAAAGGGTCATCGACCAAAAACATCAATTGTTTCTCTTGCTGCAGAAGCATTAGCAATTCAGGCAAAAAATTGATTTTTAATGCGTCAAAATTGTCCATGTAAAGAGACAATTACTAAAGACCAATATTTTTTAAAAATACAACACAGTTCATCTTTAGCCCTGGAAACCTCAGTTCCCACTCCACAACAAGATAGACTGCAGTATACCAAGCCAAGTGAATGCACAAGAAAGCCAGAGGCATATGCCATTATTTGACTACAACTTCCTGGTACTTCCAAACAAACCAGTGGAAGGCATAACATCATAACTTTCCGCGAGTGTCTAATTTTTTGGGTTATCTCTACTAATTTAACTTAGTAATTATACTTGTTTAAAAAGGAAACAAATTTTCCATTGCCTGTAAATTGTTTCATCTCCCATGCTAAGGAATTAAAACCTTCTCAATAAACATTAGCTTTAAAACTTCTGTAATTACTAGCAATTTAATGTATTCCCCATACTAATTTCTTACCTTAAAGAGAACCAAATCTTCTGGCTTTATCCATCTGTATTTTTCAATGATTTGCGCATCAGTAACATTTCTTTTATGTTTCCTAAAACTATTCTTTTTACAGTGTGTCATGTTGCTCTTCTGTTAAACCTCTAAAACTAACCAGAACACAATGCAATATTCAAAATATATTCTAACCTGTACATTTCAGTAACCCACATTATCGATGTACAGTATATATAGAATCTGTTGCCTTGCATCTATGCCCTAATGTTCATTTAGCAGCTTTTGATTGCTTTGTAATACTAGTCAATAATTTATAAGAGATGAAGTCACTATTCCAAACAAATGCATAGTTTCACATTCCTATTACCAGTCATTCTGTTAATTATTTGCAATTAAGGCATTTCACAATACTGATTACTTTCCAACTCTTTCTGAAGTCATGTATTGACTAAATATTACTTTCAACTCCAGTTATGGAGTCAAAGTTCTACAACACGGAATCAGGCCCTTCAAACCATCTAGTCCATGCTGATCTGATCTTCTGTTGAATCACATCTACATGACTAGAGTCAGTATACAGCAATTTTTCCGTAACTTATAATTAAAAACACTTACTTGGAATTTATGAAATAAGGAATATGACCAAACATAAGTAACTAGCTATTATACAATGATGGATGATTAATCATTTCAGCAAAAAAAAAGCAAAACTATTCTTGGGTGGCAATCATACTACTCCATGTTACAAATTACCAAATATCTTTGCAAAAGTACAAGATCTTTTCAGACTGGACCTTCCCACGATCACAATTATAGAAATGCTCTTGTTGTAGAACTTGTTACCATATAATCTGCAAATAGTATCATTGAAAGCATATTTACTTTACCACATGGCTACTCATAGCATCGCAGATTGTTAGCGGTGGCAAAGTAAACAAGTAACACGGCTCTCACCATAGAGTCCAAAAGCAATACAAACATGAGAACTATGAAATAAAGTAGCAATAGGCTATTTAGCCCCAAGAGTCAGAGCATTACAGCACAGAACCAAGCCCTTCGTGCCCCTGAATCTGCGCCAGACTGTTATTCTGCATAGACCCATTAACCCACAGCTGGACCATAGCCCTCCAGTCCGTCTATATACTTATCCAAACTTGCCTTAAAAGTGGAAATCAAACCCACATCCACCACATTCTCTGGCAACTCATTCCATACTCAGACCACTCTGGTAGTGAATAGCAATGGTTCCTCTTCACTTTTCACCCTTGACCTACGACATCTAGTTCCTATCTCACCCAACCTCAATGGGACAAGCTAGCTTGCATTAACAATTTTGTATCCTTTATCAAATCTCCCCTCATTGTCCTGTCCTCCAGGAAATAAAGTCATAACCCCTACGCCAACATTCCCTATAACTCAGTTCCCAAGACCCAGCAACATCCTTGTAACTTTTCTCTGTACTTTTTCAATCTTTTTGATAACTTTGCTGTAGGTAGGTTACCAAAACTGCACACAATACTCACAAATGTGTGTGGTGGTAATTGAATCATGCTATATTTCCAGCTTCACAAAAATAAATCAATCTATGGATGGGAACAGCATCATTCACTACTGGTGTTTTATTTTTATAAGAACATATCTTATTTAACACCTCTCTTCTCATATGAACTATAAACACCAAGTTTGTAGGAGCATTTAGGTCACATACAAACACCCCACAGATTCCTTTAGGTAGCAGAAATGCAAATGCTTAATCATTGACAAATAAATATGAACTTTAAGTAAATCTGGAAACAAAAGAATGTTACATTGACAAATATTTCCTAATTAGGTACATAATCTTTGAAGATGGCTTTTTAAGAAAATACTGTGGGTCTTGCATATAGCCTTGGGCTTCATATGACAGGCATACAGAAGTGGAGATTATGTTGCACTTCTATAAAACACTGGTTTGGAAACAACTAGAGTATACATGAACACTACCTCATTATTCTTTTTTTTAAATTTGTAACTTGAACTAATTTTTTTTTTAGTATTTGCACTGTACTGCTGCCACAAAGCAAATTTTCATGTCATACAAGTTTCTGATAATAAACCTAATTCTGACAGTTCTAGATGGCACTCTCTGGAATGCAAAGAAAGTTTCAACATGATACATTAAAAAAAAATCAACTGGTACATTTCAAAAAGTGATTTTGGCTGAGAAGATGTACAGGAAAGTCTGGTGATGTATTCTTTGGAGGCCAAGTAGAAATTAAAGAGATGCAAAGAATCGTGTTTAGATCAGGCACGTAGACAGAAGCTGTTCTCACTCAAGGGCCAAATGACCCAAGTTTCAATGATAAGCCAAAGAACCTGGGGTGACTTGAAAAAGCATTTGCTGAGTAGTTTTGTCTGAAAATGTGAATGGAGAATCTCCAGAGCAAAACAGAATTGGTGGGCAAGAAAATAAGTTACAGGGTTGCAAGGGTAATGCGATTAACTGGATTATTCCCCTAGAAGACAGCATGGTGGCCTAATGGTCTCCTTTCATAACACAAAAATACAACTACAGATGCTGTGGATCAAAGAATACGTACACAACGCTGGAAGAACTCAGCAGGCCAGGCAGCATCCGTGAGAAAAGAGTAGCCAATGTTTCCGGCTGAAACCCTTCATCAGGAATGGGGGTGGGGGGGAAGAGAGGGCCGAAGCCCAGTAAGAGAGATAGGGGAGGGGGTAGGACCTAGAGGCGCCAAGTGGAAAACCAATCAGAGGAAAGATAAAGGGGGGGAGGGGATAAGCATGAAAAAACTGTAGAGATAAAGAAGCAGAAAGTTGAAAGGGGAGAGAGGCAGAGAGGGACTTGGGATAGGGGAAGGGGAGGGAATTACGGGAAATTGGAGAATTCAACGTTCATACCGCCAGGCTGGAGGCTACCCAGACGGTAGATGAGGTGTTGCTCCTCCAACCTGAGTTTGGCCTCATCATGGCAGTAGAGGAGGCCATGTATGGAGACATCTAGATGGGAATGAGAGGCAGAGTTGAAGTGTGTGGCAACCGGGAGGTCCTGTCTATTGTGACGGATGGAGCATAGGTGCTCGACGAAGCAGTCCCCCAATCTGTGTCGGATCTCACCGATGTAGAGGAGGCAGCACGGGGAGCACCAGATGCAATAGACAACTCCAGCAGACTGGCAGGTGAAGTGTTGCCTCACCTGGCAGGACTGTCTGGGGCCCGGAATGGTGTTAAGGGGGGAGGTGTGGGGACAGGAGTAGCATTTGCGCTTGAAGGGATAAGTGCCAGGTAGGAGTTCTGTGGGGAGGGACGTGTGGACCAGGTAGTCACGGAGGGAACGATCCCTGCGAGAAGCTGAGAGGGGTAGGGAGGGAAAGATGTGCTTGGTGGTGGGGTCCTGTTGAAGGTGGCAAAAGTTGCGGAGGTCTCCTCTCATGTTGTTATTATAGCAGTGACCCGATTACTTAACAAAGTGCAATCAGATTCAAGTGGTCAGATGGTCATTTACGTACTATAATAAATTTATGACTATATTAATAAGTATTATTAAACAACTGTCCTAATTTTGATTTCCTCCCGAGTGCTAAACTATTAAAACATGTAATGAAAAAGCTCCCCTCTAACATACATAAATTAATTTTGATGGGCCTGCTGGGATATATCCCAAGTTATTGAAGGAGGCACGAGAGGAGATTTGATGGGACATTGGCAAAAATTCTTACAAGCAGCAAATGAGATCCCAGAAGACTAGAGTGTAGTCAATGCTGTCCCTTTGTTCAAGAAGGGAAATAGAGATAATCCTGAAAGTTATAGGCTAGTTAGCCTCACATCAGTGTAGGGAAGATAATGGAGAGGATCCTTCAGGTTAGGATTTGCTCACATTTGGAAAAACACCACCTGTTCAGAGACAGTCAACATGGCTTTGTACCAGGCAGATTATATCTAGTCGAGGACTGATCACGAACATGACGATGCATGGGATCCACAGAAATCAGGCAGTCTGGATTCAGAACTCACTTGGCCATAGAAAACTTTGGTAGAAGAGTTATTCTGACTGGAGTTCACCAGCGGTGTTCCAAAGAGATCAGTGCTGGGGTCTCTGTCATTTGTGACATATAAATAACTTGGATGCAAATGCATAATGGTCGGTAAGTTTGCAGATGACATAGATTGGTGGAGATGTGCATAGTGTAGAGGGCTGTCAAACGATACAGCAGGATATGGATCTGTTTCAGATATAGCCTGAGAAATGGTAGATGGAGTTTAATCTGGTTAAGTGTTGAGGTGTTGCACTGTTGGTAATCAACTGCAAGGGGAAAATATACAGTTAGTACAGGATGCTTAACAGTTGGTATACAAAGGGATCTTGTGGGCCCAGAAGTGACTATGCAAACAGATAATGTGGAAGGGGGCATATGCAATGAATTTAAGAGTTAGGATACGTTGCAGCCGTAAGAAACTTCGGTTAAGCAGCATTTGAAGTATTGTGTACAATTCTGGTTGCCCCATTACAGGAAGGACATAGATGGTTGGAAAGGGTACAGAAGAGATTTACTAAGATGAGCTTGAACTATAATGCAAAGTTGAACTAACTTGGGTTGTTTTCTCTGAAGCATCAGAAGCTGAGTGGGGAACTGATAAAAGTTTATAAAATTATGAGAGGCATGGATAGGTTACATAGATTCTCTCCTCCCCCACCCCCAGGCAGAAAGGTCAAGTACTAGAGGACATACATTTAAGGTGAGTGGAGCAACGTTTAAGGAGATACGTTGGGCAAGTTCGTTTTTACACAAACTGGTAGATGCTTGGAATGGGCTGCTGGTATGAAGGAGGAAACATACAATGGTAGCATTTAAGAGGTTGCTAGATGGACACATGAATATGCAGGGAATGGACAGATATGAATAATGTACAGACAGAAGGAATTTAGCTTAATTTAATATTGAATTGGCATAGACATGAACTGAAGTATTGTACTGCTTTGTCTACATCTCTTGTGAAGCTAACCCCAATAGACAGAAATTGTGTATATAAAAAAAGAAATACTGGAAATATTCGGCAGGTTAGAAACAGAAAGTTAATGTTTCATGTGGTAACCCCTTCCAGAAACTTTCCAGCAACTAGTTTTAGTTCAATTACCATAGAAAAGGCAAACTCTCATGCTGTTCTACCTCAGACACCTGAACATGCATATGATTTTACATTATGGCTCATCTACTAGATTGATGTAAGCAATCTCACTGCACTTTCCTAAGATCCAATCAACATCCCTGAAACAGATTAGATATCAAAATGGCACAGCTGTTTATTGTAGTATGCATTTTACCCCCCACTTGACAAGAGTCACCATACTCTTCAAGTACTTCAGTGGCTGTAAAGTACTTTGGGATGTTCAGAAATACAATAATGTAGCGGTGTGCTACATGCAGCGCTAAAATTACGACACGGAGTCAGTAACTGCAGTCAAAGGAAAAAACTTTATTCGAAATCCTCAGCCTCACTTTTAAGCCTCCCTCAACCTGCCCCCCGTGGTGCAGAGGCTCCAAAGCTCTGTGCTCGCAACCCCCCGTAGGCTATCTAATTGTGAGCCGGTTCGGATGTGCCAGGAAATGGGTCGCCACATAACCCCCCCCCCCCAGAACCGGCGATACACCCCCCAATGTCCACAGTCTGGGCCAGAACCTGCTTGGGAGGTCGGCCTCTGCGCCGAGGTGCCAGAAACTCGGCCGGTTGCGCCAGGTCCACATGGGCCGGTTTGAGTCGGTCCACCGTGAAAATCTCCTCTTTCCCCCCAACGTCCAGCACGAACGTGGACCCGTTGTTCCGGAGCACCATAAACGGCCCCTCATATGGCCGGTGTAGCGGTGGCTGATGCCCGCCCCTTCGTACAAACACAAACTTACAGTTCTGCAGGTCTTTGGGTACGCAGGTCGGGTTCCGCTCGTGCTGTGAAGTGGGTATGGGGGCCAGGTTACCGAGCTTCTCGCGTAGTCTGCCCAGGACTGCTGCGGGATCTTCCTCTTGCCCCTGTGGGGCTGGTAGGAACTCCCCGGGGACGACCAGGGGTGCGCCGTATACCAACTCGGCCGACGAGGCGTGCAGGTCGTCCTTGGGTGCTGTGCGGATGCCGAGTAGGACCCAGGGAAGTTCGTCCGCCCAGTTGGCTCCTCGCAGGCGGGCCATGAGGGCCGACTTCAGGTGACGGTGGAAACGCCGCTCCACTAGTCCGTTCGACTGTGGGTGGTAGGCAGTTGTGTGGTGCAGCTGAGTCCCCAAAAGGCTGGCCATAGCTGACCACAGGCTGGAGGTGAACTGGGCGCCTCTGTCGGAGGTAATGTGGGCCGGTACACCAAAGCGAGATATCCAGGTGGTGATCAGGGCTCAGACGCAAGATTCGGAGGTGGTGTCGGTGAGCGGGACTGCCTCTGGCCATCTTGTGAACCGGTCCACGATAGTCAGCAGGTGCCGCGCTCCACGCGACACTGACAGGGGGCCCACAATATCCACATGAATGTGGTCAAAACACCGGTGGGCGGGATGGAACCGCTGCGGTGGGGCTTTGGTGTGCCGCTGCACCTTGGCCATCTGGCAGTGTATGCATGTTTTGGCCCATTCACTGACATGTTTGCGGAGTCCGTGCCAAACGAACCTGCTGGAAACCATCTGGACAGCCGTCCGGAAGGAGGGATGCGCCAAGTTATGAATGGAGTCAAAAACGCGGCGCCGCCAGGCTGTCGGGATGACGGGACGGGGCTGGCCGGTGTCGACGTCAGAGTAGGGTCCTCTCACCCGGGCCTACGGGGAGGTCCTGGAGCTGCAAACCGGAGACTGTGGTTCTGTAATTTGGAATCTCCTCATCTGCCTGCTGTGCCTCTGCCAGTGCCTCAAAGTCTACCCCTTGGGAAAGGGCATGAATGGTAGGGCGAGAGAGCGCATCCGCCACGACATTGTCCTTACCCGAGACGTGCCGGACATCCGTCGTGTATTCAGAGATGTAGGACAGGTGGCGTTGCTGGCAGGACGATCAGGGGTCGGACGCTTTCATAAACGCAAAGGTAAGCGGTTTGTGGTCCGTGAACGCGGTGAAGGGCCAACCTTCTAGGAAGTACCTGAAATGCCGGATTGCCACGCAGAGCACCAACAGTTCCCGGTCGAAAGCACTGTACTTGAGCTCGGGTGGCCGCAGGTGTTTGCTGAAAAACGCCAGGGGTTGCCAGCATCCTGCGATGAGTTGCTCCAGCACCCCACCGACTGCCGTGTTAGATGCGTCCACTGTGAGGGCGGTAGGGGCATCCATTCTGGGATGTACTAGCATTGCAGCGTTCGCCAAAGCTTCCTTCGTTTGAACGAAAGCGGCGGCGGACTCCTCGTCCCAGGTAATGTCCTTGCTCGGACCCGACATCAGGGCGAACAGGGGGCGCATGATCCGGGCAGCTGAAGGGAGGAAGCGGTGGTAGAAATTGACCATACCTACGAATTCCTGAAGGCCTTTGATCGTGGTGGGTAGGGGGAAGTGGTGGACCGCATCTACCTTAGTGGGCAGAGGGGTTGCCCCGTCTTTAGTAATCCTGTGGCCCAGGAAGTCAATGGTATCGAGTCCGAACTGGCATTTGGCGGGGTTGATTGTAAGACCGTACTCACTCAGTCAGGCGCAGAGTTGACGGAGGTGGGACAGATGCTCCTGACGACTACTGCTGGATATGAGGATGTCGTCCAAATAGATGAACGCGAAGTCCAGGTCCCGTCCCACCGCGTCCATTAACTGCTGGAACGTCTGTGCGGCATTCTTCAGGCCGAACGGCATGCAGAGGAACTCGAAAAGGCCAAACGGGGTGATGAGAGCCGTTTTGGGGACGTCGTCAGGATGCATCAGGATTTGATGGTACCCTCGGACGAGGTCTACCTTGGAGAAGATCCATGCGCCGTGCAGGTTTGCTGCAAAGTCCTAAATGTGCGGCACAGGGTAGCGGTCCGGTGTGGTAGCCTCTTTCAGCCTGCGGTAGTCGCCGCACGGTCTCCAGCCTCCCGTCGCTTTGGGCACCATGTGCAGGGGGGAGGCCCATAAGCTGTCGGACCGCCGGATGATCCCCAATTCCTCCATCCTCTGGAACTCCTCCTTCGCCAGTCGGAGCTTGTCCGAGGGAAGCCGCCGAGCGCGGGCGTGGAGGGGTGGTCCCTGGGTCGGGATGTGGTGCTGTACGCCGTGTCGGGGCATGGCTGCTGTGAACTGCGGTGCCAGAACCGATGGGAAATCCGCCAGGACCCTGGTGAAGTCGTTGTCGGACAGCGTGATGGAGCCGAGGTGAGGGGCTGGCAACTGGGCTGCACCCAGGGAGAACGTCCGAATGGTCTCGGCGTGGACCAGTCTCTTCCTGGGCAGGTCGACCAGTAGGCTGTGAGCCTGCAAAAAATCCGCACCCAGAAGCGGTTCGGCTACGGCGGCCAGTGTAAAGTCCCATGAGAACTGGCTGGAGCCGAACTGTAGCTGCACCTGACGGGTGCCATAGGTCCTTACTGTGCTGCCATTCACGGCCCTCAGGGGGGGCCCCGGTGCCCTGCTGCGGGTGTTGTAACTCGTCGGAGGTAAAACGCTGATCTCGGCACCAGTGTCGACCAAAAACCGGCGTCCCGACCTTCTGTCCCACACGTACAGGAGGCTATCTCGATGGCCAGCCGCTGTAGCCATCAGCGGCGGCTGGCCCTGGCGTTTCCCGGGAACTTGCAGGGCAGGCGACAACAGCGGGTTTCTGCGCCCCACCGCTGATGGTAGAAGCACCAGTGTTCATTGGGCCGGGGGTTGGCAGGGTGTGTGTCCGTTGGCCAGAGACAACATCTCATTCATTAAAGCCGAAGGAGGTCTGTTGCCCAAGCCATCCAGGTGCAGTAAACGGGCAGCCCGCTCACGCCGTGAGAGTCCGAAAGTCCTGAGGAGCAGGGCTTTGAATTCCGTGTACTTGCCGTCTGCCGGGGGCGACTGTACGAACTCCGCGACCTGGGCCGCTGTGTCCTGGTCGAGGGAGCTCACCACGTAGTAGTAGCGGGTGTCTTCTGAGGTGATCTGGCGAACGTGGAATTGGGCTTCGGCTTGCTGGAACCATAGGTTCGGTCGCTGTGTCCAGAAACCCGGCAGTTTCAACGAAACCGCATGAACAGAGGCGGCGTCGGTCATTTCTGGTCCAAAAATCGTTTGGACCCTCGGGGTCACCAATTGTAGCGGTGTGCTACATGCAGCGCTAAAATTACGACACGGAGTCGGTAACTGCAGTCGAAGGAAAAAACTTTATTCAAAATCCTCAGCCTCACTTTTAAGCCTCCCTCAACCTGCCCCCCGTGGCACAGAGGCTCCAAAGCTCTGTGCTCGCAAACCCCTGTAGGCTATCTAATTGTGAGCCGGTTCAGATGTGCCAGGAAATGAGTCGCCACAATAAATTCTACTTCTTTCAACCTTCATCATCTTCTAAAAGCTACTGCCCTCAGCACAATTTACAATCTCATTACCATAAACATAATGACAAATAATCTTGGAGAATGCAGAATCAGAATTCAATTTATTATCACAAGCAAATGTCGTGAAATATGTTGTTTTGTGGCAGTAGTATATTGCAATACATAAAAATGATAAACTGCAATATGAAGATATATTTTTTAAAATTAAATATGTAGTACAAAAAGACAGCAAGGGGGAAAAAAGCAAATTAGTGTATATAGGTTTAACTGCCTGTTGAGAAATCTGATGGTGATGGGGAAGAAGCAGTTTCTAAAATGTTGAGGGTGAGTCTTCTGGCTCCTGTACCATCACCTTCACAGTAGCAATGAGAAGAGGGCATATCCTGGGTGATGGGGTTCTTAATGGCAGATGCTGCCTTTTTGAGGTATCACCTTTTATACATTTATAATGGTACACATTGCATTCGAGATGTATCAATTAATATCAATATTTAGCTTGAGATATAAAATGTTGACTCAACTAGTAGAACTCCCCAGTTACAAGTAATGCCAATGATTCCAAGAAACCCTTACACTTGAACCTCCAGAGTATTCAAACCATATTTCATACAACGCTTCTTTCTAGACCATCAGACCCAACCAGTTCCCCTCCACCACCCCTCTCGTCCATCTAGCAGAACTAATCCTCACTGTCAATAATTTCTCTTTTGCCTTCTCCCACTTCCTTTAAACAAATGGTGTAACCACGGGCACTCACGAGTCCCAGCTATGCCTGTCTTTGTCGGTTACATGGAACAACCTCTGTTCTAAGCCTACACCAATATCACTGCCCAACTTTTCCTATGCTACATTAACGATTGCACTGGTGCAGCTCCCTGCACCCATACTGAGCTCATCAACTTCATCAGCTTTGCCTCCAACATCTACCCTGCCCTCAAAATTACCTGGTCCATTTCTGACACCTCCCTTCCCTTTCTCAATATCTGTCTCTAGCTCTGGAGATCCACTGATATTTTATAAGCCAACTGATTCTCACAGCTACCTGGACTATACTTCATGCCAACTTGTCACTTGTAAAAATACCATCTCCTTCTCTCAATTCCTCTGTCTCTGCTGCATCTGCTCTCAGGATGAGGCTTTTCATTCCAGAACTAATGAAATGTTTTCCTTCAAAGAAAGGGGTTTTTCTTTCCTCAACCATCAATGCTGCCCTCAAATGCATCTCTTCCATTTCATGCACAACTGCCCTCATCCCATTCACCATGGATAGGGTTCCTCTTGACCACACCTACCACTCCACCAGCATCCAGCACATAATTCTCTGTAACTTCAGCCATTTTCAACAGGATCCTACCACTAAGCACATCTTTCCCTCCCTCCCACTTTCCACAGGGATCTTTCCCTATGCGATGCTCTTGTCCATTTGTTCCTCCCCACTGATGTCTCTTCTGGGCACTTATCTGTGCCACACCTGCCCCTACACCATCTCCCTAACTACCATTAAGGGCCCCAAATAGTCCTCCAAGAGAGGGAACATTTCACTGCAAGCCTGTTGGGGTCATCTACTGCATCCGGTGCAGCTTCCTGTATATTGGTGAGATCTGACGTAGATCGGAAGACCACTTTGTCGACCACCTATGCTCTGTCCGCCAGAAAAAGCAGGATCTCCCTGAGTTCACCCATTTCAATTCTACTTCCCATTCCAACATGTCAGTGCATGGTCTCCTCTACTGCCATGATGAGACCACACTCAGGTTGGAGGAATAACACCCTACATTCTGACTGGGTAGCCTCCAACTTGAGGGCATGATCACTGAATTCTCGAACTTCTGGTAATTGTCTTTCCCCCACCTCACCATTCCCCACTTCTCTCTCTCAACTTATCTCCTTACCTGCCCATCACCTCCTTCTGGTACTCCTCTCCCTTCATTTTCTTCCATGGCCTTCTGACCCCTCCTATCAGATTCTCCCTTCTCCAGCCTTCTCTCTTTCACCAATCAACTTCCCAGCTCTCTACTCCAACCCTCCCCAGTTTCACCTATCACCTACCACTTTGTACTTCTCCTCCTCTCACCCCCACCTTCTTGTCACCTCTGACTTCTCATCTCTTTTTTCCAGTCTTGATGAATGGCTTCGGCCCAAAACGTCAACTGTTTACTCTTTTCCTTAGATGCTGCCTAGCCTGCTGAGTTCCTCCAGTATTCTGTGTGTATTACTTTGATTTCCAGCTCCTGAAGATTTTCTTTTTTTTGTATTTGAATGGTTCCTTTCTTTTGGCACAATACAAATCATGATGATTATTAATCATGGGTCTGCATTGATATCCAAGTATAAGTTGCCACTGGTAAGTAGCCTGAGCACATTATATTCATTATATTATGATCATGCCTACCAATTTCATTATAACATAATCCAAATGGTATAACAGCAGAACTACATTAAGTTCACATGTTTCTTGTAAGATAGAAATAAATGGTGAGGTAACCTCACCTTTCAAAAGATAAGCTCTGGACCTTGTCCCATTTGTAGCCTGACTGCCTGGGCTTTCCATTAACACTTTCCATTTTACTTTGGCTGTTAAAGGTGAAGACTTCTAACCGAGTATATCTGCACCTTGAAGTTGTTATTGTTGACTTGTCCTTCAATAATAACTTATCCCCAATAGGATGGCATTGGTTTTCTTTCCAGTCAGTAAGACCTACTGTTCTTAAGTTTAGGTTAAAAACAGAAAAGCTACTGAACAGTTCTCAAAAGGACTAGCTGCACTACTTAAAGTGGTGTGCTTAAAGCTAGAATGCATTCCTTGAGGTATAATAGAAAAGCAAAAGACGAATCTGATCTGAGAAAGCACTCAGAATTTTAACAAAGCAACGGAGACAATAATGAAGGTAGTGGAACCAAGTTGAAAAATATCCTGTAAACTTACAAGACCACGATGAATAGACCATGGAATAAGAATGCCACAGAGATCAGTGCAGCTCCACAGACCTAGATATTGTTACTAGTCATTTAGTGATCTCATATCAGTACCAAACATAAGCAAATAAATCCTTCAACGCCATAACTGGCTACAAGTCATTACATAAATAATCTATCAACAAAGACAAAGCAGAAATAGCTATTTCTGGGGAGTATAATTATAAGGTGAGTGGAGGAAAATATAGGGAGTTGTTATAGGCAAATCCTTTACACAGAGTGGTGAGTGGATGGGATGTTCTCCTGGGTGGTGGTAAAGCCTGATACATTAAAGCCATTTAAGAAACTCACATGGTTTAGACTGGAAAGATGGGAAATGGTTCAGTTCCTTTGCTTGTTGTTGGTACTCTGTTCATGTTTCGCAGGCATAAAGCAGAATGGAAAGTACTATGGCCCTTCACACCTTCAGCTTCATCAGTATGCTTGTGCCTCTTCTGTTCTAAACATTAGCAAGTCTGCTGAAGGCTACATATACTTGCTTGGATGATCATTGATAACAATGTTCTGGGACAGTGTGCTTTCAGGATGCATGAACCTGTTCACTGGGTTGAATTTCTGACCTTAGATTGTGATGTTTGGCTCAATGTATGATTTCCCTGGAACTGGCTGATGCATTAGGCTAGGCACATACATAGCAGATGCAATACAGTACAATATAGATAAAATGTATTACATATTTTTGTAGTAAAAACAGAAGAGTATTATTTAAATGTGCATAGTGTACAAAATATTGGTGTACAGAGGAATCTGGATGTGTTGCTGGGATCGAAAATCAGACCCTTGTTATTTGTTATCTACATAAGTAATGGATGCAAATACACAAGACTTGATCAGTAGGTTTATGGATGACACAAAATGGAAATTGTATGCTGGGGCCCCAAATTATTGAAAATGGGGATACTTAATTCTTTACCACTACAAAATGGGGCATAGCAGAAATACTTGTGGTTTGTAAGATTTTCTAGCTCCACATATAACATGATGCTTTTGCTGTTTAGCAAACATGCTAACCAGCCTGATAAATTGTTTTTAGGTGTCCCTGACCATGCTCCTCACACAGCCTGCTTCATTCCACATTGAATGGGAACAGATTGACTGGCCTGGTTGGAACAGTAGAATTGAGAAACAAAAACACATGCGGGGGTAGAGATTGTGGTAGTACACAATTTGGCTGCTATTGATATGCCACAAAACCCAACGGAGCACTTGGTTTAATTCAAGTTCAATTGTCATTCAACTATGCACATGAATACAGCCAAATGAAAAGCCAAGGTGCAAAACACAGAAACAACGGTCACATACCACATATATAATAGCAGAAAAACAGAGGAAAAAAATCAAAAAAATTAATAATATAACCCAAGCCTCTGAGTGTCGTAGCCTGTAGATCGATGATACGTAGATTTTCTCCTGGAGCCACATTTCTGAATGAATGGCCTATACCAGTTCCTCATATTGCACAGAGCAACGGCAGACAAAGCCAATCCAGCTTGCCTCCCACCAGGCCAACACTTTCGGGAGGGCCCAGCCTCCAATCCAGTGCAGAATCCAGAGGGACACAGCCAACTCCTACACCACCTTTTTCAGTAGTCGCAACCAGCAACCCCGAGGCATGGAAGGGGACCTGGTTCACACCACCCCTACCGGTTTTGCCAATGATCAAAGAATCGGACTTGCAGTGTTTCATATGTTACCAACATCCAACAGGGTCTTGAGATCACAACAGAAACACCTCGCACCATCTGCTGGATCGTACACCACCAATGACAACTACAACACTGTGCAACAAGTCCAGCTCCCTCACTCTCAAGTCAAGTCTGCTCCAAGTCATGCATGATAAAACATAATTTAGCACAACTGCAGTATCGCACAACTTGGAAGGTATCCATGATGTGAAAACAGCACATTCTCCACCCTTGCAGGACTGACTAGTCAATTCTACTAATGCCATCATACAATAGGTAAACAGGTGATGACAAGTTCATAAGGTTTATATCTGGTATCTGTTGGCTCACTGCCTGCTGTTGACCAGTCTGGCAGCTATGTCCTTCAGGACTCTGCCAGCTGAGTTCCAGAAATGCTACATTTTTTTCTTTGTGACGTACACTGAGGTCACAGGAGTAAATCCTGTGACTTTGCTACTTGGAAGTCCTTCCTGTTCAATATGCAGGAGCACTGGTTTATCATCTTAGATGAGATCCGCAGTCAGGATACTCCCTGATGTTTAATCTGTTGCCATGAAATTGGATTGGAAATCAGTATTAAGTATTCATAGAACTATTTCTTCTCACTGTTCCAACTTCTGACCCGCCAGAGAAGTTCAATTGTGATTAAGCCACAAATCATCACTATTTAAAAAGTATCAGGATAGGTACAGTAAAACTTTGATAATCTGACTGCTTAGCACTAGCAGATTTTCAGAACTACTGAATGTTATTTTACCAACACTACCAGCTGTAATTCAATTCACATTTTATTAAAAAGTTATCAATATTATACACTTTCCAGTGATTCTGTCACGTTTCAAGGGAGAGCAGGAATTTAACACCTGTGATTGGGACGGGATAGTAGATCATCAGATTTACGTGACTATAGGGCTATAGGTTTAATGCTACAAGGTGGCATTCAGCGAGATAATTATTTTTTCCCCCAAATGGCCCACTTCTACACCATAAATTTGCTCTAATTCTTCAGTCTGAGCCCACTATATCCAACATGGGACTGGTCATCAATTTCATCACCTCATTTGGAGGCCCAAGTAGTGGCTTCTATTGCACTACAACCAGCTTTCACCAAAATTTTCTGAAAGCCTAAATTGCTCCCACAATGATTCTGAACATCAAAATTGAAAGGACACCGAGTCAGTCACAGTAATCTGAACTCTAGCTACTCTGAACTGCAGCACAGCTGACAATCTCTGGTAGAGAGCAGGTGGATTTATGTCTGCTTCAGGATGACACCAGTCTGCTTCGAGATGACACCATCTATTGTCTCTCTACTGCCTATTGTCCAACCAGCCCAACCTTTTACTGATCTTACCAAAATAGTGCACTCAAGGGCTAAACTCAAGGGCAAGAAGGGTTCAAGGTCATTTTCAAAGTTTATTGAAGGAGTTGCAACGAAAATCTGCCATCTTTGTCAGGAACAGCTTCTTCCCCTCTGCCATCCAATTCCTGAATGGACTTTGAAGCTTTGGACACTAACTCACTTTTTAAAATATACAGTATTTGTTTTTGCACATTTTTAAAACTATCTATTCAATATGCATAATTGATTTACTTATTTATAATGTTTTATTTTATTTATTATTATTTATTTTCTCTCTCTGCTAGATTATGTATAGCATTGAACTGCTGCTGCCAAGTTAACAAATCTCACGTTACATGCCGGTGATAATAAACCTGATTCTGATCTACATTGTAATACTACTGAATCAGCATGCAACGCTTGAAAAAGACAAAGGGAAAGCACAAAAGGTGAATAATTACACTTTCATGCAGCAGAGCAGAATACAGTTGGCCCTCCTTATCCACGAGGGAATGGTTCTGGGACCCCTCGCGGATGCTCAAGTCCCTTATTCAACCTGTCTCAATGCAGTGGACCTTAGGACCCAGCGGAACCCCAGATCTTATTTAACCTGTCTCAGTGCAGTGGACATTAGGACCTGGCGGCGGAGCTTTGAATCCGCATTGTTTCTGTTCACAAAAATAATCATGATTGAAAATAAAGTGGAAATAATAAAGCGATCGGAAAGAGGTGAAACGCCATTGGAAAAGCGTTAGGCTACATCGGTCAACAAACAGAACAATTTAAAAGGATAAAGTGAGAAAGGCCCTGCCCCAATGAAAGCTACAATTATTGCTAAGCAATGCAGTGGTTTAATTATTCGATTTTTGATCCTATAAGCATTTTATATGCATAGAAAGGTAAAATATATACTATATACTAAGACAAATGTTTGACTACCTGACGCTAAATAATACGTGATGTACCTGTTCCGAATTACTTAGTAAGAGAACTTTCAATTTTTTTTTTATCCCGATAACCCACGTACATCCTCCCGTATACTTTAAATCATCTCTATATTACTTATAGTACCTAATACAATGTAAATGCTATGTAAAATAGTTGTTATACTGCATTGTTTAGGGAATAACGACAAGAAAAAAAAACTGTACATGCTCGAACAACAAGTGCTGGAAGAGCACTTTCTGGTTTTCTCAATTCGCGGTTGGTCGAATTCGCGCATGCAGAACCCGCGGATAAGGAGGGCCGACTGTATATGCCATTCAGTTGGTTAGGAATGCATTAACTTGAATTATGGACAAGATGACTGCAGTGATCAGTGAGACTGATAAGATAAGCTTGAATGCAATCACATAACACAAAAAAGAAACACACAGTAGCAGCATTGATTTGAACAGGCACACCTAAAGAACTGTATCAGCAAATGGGAAGGTTGTGCAGCTTGCTGCAGTGTACCATGAAGCTTGAGATATGCTCATGAAAGTCTTGCCAGGCTCCCATAGGGAAGTTCTGGAAGTCTAATTGTTTCTGAGAAGGCCAATGTTCTGTTCACACTTTCTTTGCAACAACAAAGCTCTTAACTGTATACATACTGTGTATATATAAACAGATTGTGTACTGGAGCTACATGTCATCTGTTGTAGACATGAGATTCTGGAGATGCTGGAAATCTTGTGCAATACACACAGGAGAATGGGTTTCAGGCTTAGGACTTCATGACTGGAAAGAAAGGTGGAGGAGGACGAGTACAAACTGATAAATGATAGGTGAGACCATTTGAGGAGGAAGTTGTGTGGGTGGAGCAGAGGGCATGACACAAGAAACTGGGAGGTAATTAGGTTGAAGGGCTAAGGACAGTGGACACTGGAAAAAAAGAGTTGAGGTAGGACAGTAACCAGAATGGGGAATGCAGATAGATAAAGTGTTGAGGAAGAGGTACAAAAAAAGAGATTACTAGAGGTTGAAGAAATCGGATTTATTTTTTAATATAGAGATACAGTACAGGCCCTTCCAGCTCCATGAGCCACACCACCCAGCAACCCACACATTTAACCCAATTTACAATGAGCAATTACCTACTAATTGGTAAGTCTGGAACATTTAAGAAAATTGGAGTGCCCAGACGAAACACTCGCCTTCACGTGGAGGACAAACTCCTTACAGGACGGTGACGGAATTGAACTTCAATGCCCGAAGCTGTAACAATATCATACTAATCACTATGACAATGTGAACTGGAGGATACCCAGAGGATTACAAGGTGCTGCTCCATTGTGGCACCAGAGAAAGCCATACACAGAGTATGTCAGAATGGGAAAGGAGGTTCAAATCGAAATGCGTGGCCACTGGAAGATCCTGGTTGTTGTGGCAGACAAAGTAAAAGTGTGCAACTCGGCAATCGTCTGTCAGTGTCAGTCGGGTCTCACCGATTATAGAGGAGGGTATACCAGGAGCACTGGATACAGTAGATGACCCAAGACTCACTAGTGAAATATCACCTCCCTGACAAGGACTGTCTGGAGCCCTGAATGGTAATGATGGAGGTGGTGTATGGGCACGACTGCACGACTGCAAGAATAAGTACTAGGAGAGACGAGTGGATAAAAAGTGATTCCAAACAAAAAAGCTGTGGGGGGGGGGGGTGGAAGGGGGCAGGGTTGGACGCGCCCAGTGGTAGTTTGGCATGATAGATAAGGAAAGTGAACCCTACCCCTGTTAGGACAATAGGAGGATGGGATGATGGCAGACTTGCAGAAAATGAAAAGACAGGTGAGAGCAACATCAATGGTGGTGGAATGGTAACACCATTTAAACAAAAAGAGGACATCTCAGATGTTCTAAAGTGAATAGTTTCATCCTGAGAATGAGAGAAGTGAATATTTATTAGTTAATATTTAATATTTTTATGACACCCTAAGGCCTTGCCATCCTAACAGGGATAGGGCTTCCTTTATCCTTATCTACCACCCATAAACTTCCATATCCAACATATCAGAGTGTGGCTTACTCTATATTGATGAGACTTAATGCAGATTTGGGGAACCACTTTGTCAAGCACCACCACTTTGTCCACCACAAAAAAAGCCAGGATCTCCCAGTGGTTACCTGTTATATTCGTCTTCCTATTCCCATACCAAGATGTCTCTCTGTCCATTACCTCCTCTACTGCCATGATGAGGCTAAACTTGGGTAAAGGAGCATCCATATTCTATCTGGGTATTGCCCATCCTTACGAGATGAATAATTTCTGGTAATCACACCCCTCTGTTTCTCCAGCTCACAACCATGCTATTCTTTTTCTATTCCTCATTCTGATTACACTCATACCCCTTCCCTTTTCCTCACCTGCCTGATGACCTACCTGCTTATCACCTCCCTCTACCTCCCCTACCTCCTTCAACTGTTGTCAGTTGCTCCACTTTGCTTTACTGTGATAACTGAAATATAACCACAGCAGGGAGTGCCACAGAATGAAGATATGATTACTGTCAGAGCAGACTCAAAACTATTGAGGATATGGAATGACTTTCCACTGCACTACTCTGTACAATATCAGACTACAAATCCTCTTCCACACCTCAGACTGAAGAATCAAAATTCAAGTTTATTTATCACGTGTATATCAAAACATACAGAGCAATGCTTCATACAATTAGCAACCAAAACACCCAAGATGTGGTGGGGGTAACCCTCAAATGTCACCACACATTTTGGCACCAACATAGCATGCCCACAATACTCGGCAAACCAACACAGAACACAACATGCAATAACAAAATAGCAAAACATCCCCCAATCTGTTCAGATACACAGTCCTCGAATGCCAAGATGGGCCATCTTCAGCCTTCAGCAGACTTGAATTCAGACTCAGATATGCAGACATAGGGCATTCAACTATGCCGCAAATTCAAATTCGCAAATCCAGGGCTCCAGCCAACAGGCCTCAATCCTGGGGATTCACCATTGGTCAATCATCAATCACCAAGCTTGACGATGGCAGAGCCCTCGAACTCTGGACTCACCAATATGTGAACCTAGGGCATCATTGGAGCTCATTCCTCCTGTCTGCATGGAACTCTGACTCTGGAACATGCGGGCAACTTGTTGATCCTGGGGAAGTCTTCGTCCATACTTGTCATTAGCCTGACATCCTGGCCCAGTATGCAGATCCCCACATCCATGTCACTGACCTTTGAAAGAGGAGGGAAGACGCAACACTCCGGCCTGTCCTCTAATTCTCCTACATCCTTGCCCCTAAACAGTAACCTGATTCATATTCCCCCCCTCTGCCCCTAAAAACAATCCCAAAGATCCAAAAATAAAACACTAAAAACACAACATTGCTAATCCCTGCCTACAGATCACTCGTTAAACAAGTCAAATTGTTTCACAGGGAGATCAGCATCTGGCCAGAAGGTGCCACCTTTGTGCTGAAGGACCGCTTTGAAAACATGGACTGAAGCATATTGAGGGAGGTGGCTACCTACGATCATCACATTAACATTGATGAATATGCCCATCATCTGGCTACATAAGCAAGTGCATTGAGGATGCTGCCAATGATTAAACACCACACTTACAGAGTAAGCCAGAAACCAAGTGTGACTGTAGAGGTTAATGCACTTGGGGATCAGGATGCTTCCAGCTCAGGGGACAGAATGACTAAGGTCAGCAAGAGTCATGCTCTCCCAAGCCTTCAGGATGCAAAGTGTGAATACACACAGAAAATCCACAGACACAGGGACATAGAACCCATGCGGGAAGATGTACAAACCATAACCAATTACAAGTCCACCCTGCATGTCAATGACAGTGATGCTTTCCTTCCTGCTAGGCCAGGTACTGAAGAACTGTGCAGTCAGTTAATAGAGGTCTTAATGGACATCTTTAATATTTCTCTGAAAGAGCCCATTGCCCCTGCAGGGTTCAAGGTAGCCACCAGCACTCCGCTGCACAACTGCACAATGGTAACTGGCCTAAATAATTACCGCCCAGCGGCACTGACTTCAACAATCATGAAGAGCTTTGAGTGATTGACTGGTGATGAATCATATAAAATCCCACCTTCCAGCTATATTGGAGCCTTTCCAGTTCACCTACTGCTCAAACCAGTCCACTGATGATTCATAGCCTCAGCCTTCCACTCCATGCTGTCCCACCAATAAAAGGATGCTTCGTATGCTAAGATGTTGTTCATTGACTTCAGCTCAGCATTTAGCACAATCTCTGAGTTTGTTGGGTAAACTGTCCTCATTGGGCCTCAACACCCCCCTCTGTAACCGGACCTTTGACTTCTAAACGGAAAGACCACAATCAGTCCAAGTTGACAACAACATCCTATAACACTGGACACTGGTGGCCCCTGCAGGTTGTATGCTCTGTCTTCTGCTGTTCACATTCCTGATTCACGATTACACTGCCAGATTCAGCTCAAGTTCACTGATGGTACTACCATGGTTGGCCTCATCAGCAAAAATGATGAGCTGGCATTCAGAGGCAAGTTAGAGAGGCTTGTCAAATGCAGTGAGGACAACCCGAGTCTCAACATGGGTAACAGTAAAGATGATTGTGGGCTTCAGGAAGGCACAGGTCGAACACCCTCCATTGCACATCAATGGCTTTGTGGTGGAGGAAGTACAAAGCATAAAGTTCTTGTGTGCACATATTTATCCTGGACCAATAAATCAAGTCGTCACTTTTATTGCCATTTCTACCATAACTGCTGGTACAGTACATAGTAAAAATGAGACATTTTTCAGGACCATGGTGTTACATGACACAGTACAAAAACTAGACAGAACAACATTAAAAAAAACAACACAGAGAAAGCTACACTAGACTACAGACCTACACAGGACTGCATAAAGTGCACAAAAACAGTGCAGGCATTACAATAAATAATAAACAGGACTATAGGGCAAGGTGTCAGTCCAGGCTTCGGGTATTGAGGAGTCTGATAGGTTGGGGGAAGAAACTGTTACGTAGTCTGGTCGTGAGAGCTCGAATGCTTTGGAGCCTTTTCTCAGACCGCTGGAGGGAGAAGAGATTGTATGAGGGGTGCATGGGGTACTTCATAATGATGTTTCCTTTGTGGGTGCAGCGTGTAGTGTAAATGTCCATGATGGCGAGAAGCGAGACCCGATGATCTTCTCAGCTGACCTCACTATCTGCTGCAGGGTCCTGTGATGAGGTGGTGCAATTTCTGAACCAGGCAGTGATGCTGCTGCTCAGGATGCTCTCAATACGACCCCTGTAGAATGTGATGAGGATGGGGGAGTAGGGGGTGGACTTTCCTCAAACTTTGCAAAAAGTAGAGACACTGCTGGGCTTTCTTTGCTATGGAGCTGGTGTTGAGGGACCAGGTGAGATTCTCTGTCAGGTGAACACCAAGAAATTTGGTACTCTTTACGATCTCTACCAAGGAGCTGTCGATGTTCAGTGGGGAGTGATCGCTCTGTGCACTCCTGAAGTCAACAACCATCTTTTTCGTTTTGTTCACATTAAGAGACAGGTTGTTGGCTCTGCACCAGTCTGTTAGCCACTGCACCTCCTCTCTGTAAGCTGACTCATCATTCTTACTGATGAGACCCACTACGGTCGTGTCATCGGCGAACTTGATGATGTGGTTCGAGCTGTGTGTTGCAGCACAGTCGTGGGTCAGCAGAGTGAACAGCAGTGGACTGAGCACGCAACCCGGGGAGCCCCCGTGCTCAGTGTGATGGTGCTAGAGATGCTGCTCAGTTTCTGAGGGATGATTGTATTGACCTCCTCGCTAGTCAGGAAGGCAGAGCAGTGTCTACACTTTCTGAGGAGATTGGGGTGTGCAAGGCTCCCCACTCCTACCCTAACAACTTTCCACAGGAGCACCTGTCTGGCTACATCAGTGTGTGGTATGGAAGCTGCAAGGCATCAGCCCGCAAGAACCTATAGAGAATAGCAAAACCATTGAGGGGAACATCGGGAGTCTCCTTCCCCCCCCTACTTATGACATTTACCAAGAGCTTTGCAGACAAAGGGCTCAAAGCAGTGTGGAGGATTCCTACCAGCCACCTCAGAAACTGTTTGACCCACTATCATGAGGAAAGAAGTACAGAAGCATCAGGACTCCTGCCAGACAGGGTAACAACTTCTTCCCTCAGGCTGTGTGACATTAATGAATACCCTGTCACCACTGAGGTCTTGCCATGAAGACAGCAAGCTGTTTACTGTAGTCAAGCTATGCTGTTCTTTGCCACATGCCTTTTGAATTATATTTTCTTAACTTATTTATAGTATAATATTTTGGTTTGTGATGTGTGTAAAATATGTTGTGTGGGTACACCATGGTCCGGAGGAATGTTGTTTTGTTTGGTTGTAAGTATGTAGTCAGATGACAATAAAAACTAATACTAAGCATAGAGGTCATAGCTCAGTGCCATCTCGAGTATCCAGCTGCTCATCTCCAGCAAGAGGTAATGAAGCAATAAAGTTTGAGGAGAATCTCAGATTTCTTTCATGTATCCATGAAGTCTGATTTCTCCCCCAAGATCTCACACTTTTCTTTAAAAAAAATTGTGCTTTTCTGAACAATGGTTTTGGACTATTTTATCATCTCTAAGTTTTGTAAACCTAAATGATAAACTCTTCGATGACTGAATTATAGATTCCATTGTGAACAAAAAACTAAAACTACCAAAACATTACAGAACATTACAGAAATTTGATGTCAACCTAACTATATTTAAGAGGAAGTTAGATATGGCCTTTGTGGCTAAAGGGATCGGGGGTATGGAGAGAAAGCAGGTACAGGGTTTTGAGTTGGATGATCAACCACGATCATACTGAATGGTGGTCAGGCTCGTAGGGCCAAATGGCCTACTCCTGCACCTATTTTCTATGTTTCTAAACCATTTATACACTAATAAATTTAAATATCTGAATTTTGCAGCATGTCTTCCATTTCACTTAGTTTTTAAAAAAATGTCCTTGGATAACACTTAACAAAACATTTGAAACAAGGGCCATACTGCTTTCAACATCTGTAACATATTAAATTACAGCCATTGAATAATTGAAGTGTAATACAAGCAAGGCTATATTATTTAATTGTAGTTCCAGTACACCTTCACTTCATGAAAAGGGGCACAGGCACTGTGGAATCAGAACTACAGAGCGTGTATTTAGATAGCAATCAAATAGTATTTTTTTGCAAGCTCCCTGGACTTTCTAGCTACTTTGATCAGTAACTTGATATGGTTCAAATCAGACTTATGAGCAATTTATACAAGCAAACTCTCCTCATGAATAATCTGGCACCTGAAATGAAATTGACCTTAAATGGCATTAAATTCATCATGAGGTAGATAGCCCATTTCTTGTCATTTTCTTTCCTCAGTTTCAGTGCACAACTGGGAAGACCAGGAAATAAAAGGAAGGTTTTGGCTTATGTAAACCATTTACAGTTTATTCCTTATATTAATTCTGGGGATTCATTTATAATATACTACTGAACACATTATTAAATTAATATTCAAAACTAAACTTGCTCGTTGATGTAATGGAGCATGAGATCCTAAAAAATAAGAGACCTGCTCACAAGAAACCATGTCAAACATTTTCCACTGTGTGCCTGTCAGCCCACAATTTCCTGTCAATTAAAATGAATGGGAGGAAATCATGAGCTATTGAATGCACAAGCCAAAAACTGCAGCTTGTTTCCAAAGTTACCAGACAAGTTTAAAGGGAAACTACAGTATAATACAATTTATGTAAAGTACTTTAAAAAAATGGTCAAAGTGACTGCAGACCAATATTAACAAAAGAAAATCCGCAGATGCTGAAAATCCAAGCAACACACACACACACAGTGCTGGAGGAACTCAGCATCTCTGGAAAAAAAAGTACAGTCAATTATCAGACCAAGACCCTTCAGCAGGACTGGGGGGGAGGGGAACGGGAGAAGATGAATAGACTTAAAAGGTGGGGGAAGGAGAGGTTGAAGTACAAAGGGATAGGAGAAACTAGAAGGGTGAAGTAAAGAGCTGGAAGCTGATTGATGAAAGAGATACAGGGTTGGAGAAGGGGGAATCCAATCAGAGGGGACAGAAGGCCATGGAAGAAAGAAAAAGGGGAGGTGGGGTGAAAGAGCACCAGAGGGAGGTGATGGACAGGCAAGGAGATAAGGTGAGAGAGGGAAAAGGGTGTTGGGGGTGGGCATTACCAGAAATTTGAGAAATCGATGTTTATGCCATCAGGCAGAATACAGGGTGTTGTTCCTCCAACCTGATGGCATGAACATTGATTTCTGATCAAGACAGTAGAGGAGGCCATGGATTGACATGTTAGAATGGGAATGGGACCATTACTGTAGTCTTATTGCATGACTATCATTAGGCAGTAGGCAGAATAATTCAGGTTCTAACAACAAATTGAACATCATTGAGCTGCTCAATTTATACTTTTTTTTAAATTTGCCTTGCAAAATCAAAAATGCTCCTTAAAGATGGCTATTCCTTAAAATTTGTACCTTTCAATATTAAACATGACCTGTTAATTAGCAAATCCAAAAGTTATTCACAGATTATGATAAAATTAAATATTTTATTACAGTGTTAGAACTTCAGAATTCCTTTGCATACACATTTGTTGGCAATTCTTTCCAGACACTAAGTTATGGCAAAAATAGGAAGTTAAACATCACTTCCTTGAGTCAACAATAATCCTGGACTGACTCTGGAAATTAAAATAAACCGTTTGAGGTTTTAGAAAAACCGGAATGTCAAAATACTCAAACATTTCTAGAACTGAGAGCTTTGCACCATTCTATGAAATAGCACAAATCCTACCACCATAGAACATTTTCTATAACAGTTCTCATTTTTCTTTTCAACTCCCAGTCAGGAGTAGATTCCTTCGATGCCAAAACCATTTGGTAGTTATATGAATCAAATCAAAGTTCCATCAATTTCCTTAAATTTCAATCATGTTTTTGCAGTATTTATTCTCTTCCCCCCCCCCCCATTCATATGTGCCCTCAAAAGAAACTGCCTTCTTGAAATGCTGCAGAGCTTGTAGTGAATATGTTCCAGAAATTTGATTCAGTAACACGAAATAATTGTGTGTGTACCCCCTTAACTCCTGGTGGAGTAGTCGGGGTGCCATCATGACAAGCTTTTTGCACCGATCTTTTTGGTGACTGCTCATCGTACGCTGGGCATCTGAAACCCGGAGGAGCCCATCCCTCTCCAGGTTTTTTTTCCATTAAAGAGGTAGAGTTACGAGCTTGACAATCAACCCAAGCATGGATGGAGAGTGTGCAAGGGAGCTGGTTGGATTCGAACCCGGGACCTCTCACCCTGAAGTCCAGCGCTGATGCCACTATGCCACCAGCCAGCTAAATAAATGATTGGGGGTGTTTTAAGCCAAGATGTTATGTAACTAAGAAGGGATCTTGCAGTTACCCACTGCTTTTGACCTTAGACAAATATGCCATTATAAGCAATGTTAAGTAAATCCAGGAGCAATCCGTGGATTGAACTGAAAATGGAGACAGTTCAACTTCGTTTCTAACTTCTACCCTGCCTCATATTTACTTGGACCATTTCTGACACTTACCTCTCTTTTCTTGATGTCTCCATCTCAGGTGACAAACTATCCATAACAAAGCCATCAACTTGCACAGCTACCCAGAAAAAACCTCCTCCTATCCTGTTCATTCTAAGGGAACCACTCCTTTCAGTTCAGCCACCTCCACTCCAGGACCTTGGAGATGTCTGCTTCCTTTTTGAACTGGGGCTATACTGCTCTGCGGTTAAGTGCGCCTTCATCCATGTCTCCTCCATTATCCATGCTTCTGCTCTCACTCCACTTCCCCCCAGATACAGAAGAGATCCCTTTGTCTCTTATCTTTCGCTCCACCGCCTTGTGCATCCAGTACATAATTCTTTGACATTTCTGCCAGCTATAGCATGGCTACACCACAAGCCACATCTTCCTCTCCCTACTCCATCTGCTTTCTACAAAGCTCACTCTCACATTGACTCCCTGGTTAACTTATCCCTCATCATTCCTCTTAGAAAGCTCCCCTGCAACTACAGGAGGTGCAACACCCATCCCTACCCTGCAACACTATCCAGGACACCAAAATGCCTTCCAAATGAGGTGAAATTCATATGCAAGTTCCTTAAATGTCTTTAGTGGTGCTTTTAATGTGGTTTTCTCTATAGAACAGACAACTGCTTTGCTATGTGTTTGCACTCCATCTGCAGTTCCTGGCTGCGGGTCATTTAAATTTCCTTCATTTCTACACCAACATGCCTGCCTTCAGCCTCTTGCACTGCTGAGGGGAGTCCAAATGCAAACCAGAGAAATAACACCTTATATGCCACCTGGTAATCCACAACCCAATAGCATGAACACCAAATTATCTAAATACAGGTAATCTGCTCCCTCTCCAATGCTTTCTCCCTCCTCCTGACTTACCCAGTTCCTCACATACACACCCAACCACCCCAACCCTCTAGCACACAGGCTCTTTCCCCTCCTCTATCTACCCACCACCCACATACTCCTTCCACTCAGTCCCATCCCACTGTTGCCATCTACCCATCCCTCTCCTTTATTTGGGTCCATGCTCCAGCTTCTGCTCCAACTAGATTCCATCATCTACAGCCCTTTGTGCCTCCATCAATCACTGCCCAGCTTATCCTTACTTCCACCCATCCCTCCTCTACCTGTCAAACACCCCGCCATCTGTCCCACCCCCTTCTCCTCACCCCTATATGCTGGCCATCTATCTTTTTCAATCCAGACAAAGGATAATTTCCAGTATCTGCAGTCTTGTGTATACATTCATGTTTAATGCAAACTGTCACCAAGCATACCATTTCATATTCTGAAGTGAAATTTCAGATCTAGCATTTTATTTATTTGATCTGCGACATCTAAATATTGTACAATGTTACTATGGAGTTGTTACTCCAAGTTTCTCTGAAAAGCACAAGTTCTATCTGCATCTTCCTCCACATACCTTGTAAATACAAGAATGTTTGGAGCTGTCACAGAAGTCTTCAGAAAACTGGAAATGCTGGACTTCCTGACCCATCCTTGCTACTACTAATTTTGTATACCTCATGGGAGACCAGTGATATAGAACACTAGCTTCCTGGAGTTGTTCAGCTCCAGGAAATTTGCTCTCTGAATCTGTACCATTTAAATTAATGGAGAAGAATTACTTCTTGTCAACAAAAGAAATGCTGTAAAAAAATAGAAATGGAAAGTGGGGTAAGCTGTTTTTACATAGAGAGAAATACTTAAATGTTTGAGATTTCTGAGCCTTCCTCAGAATTGGGAGAAATTTAAAGCTGACAGTCAGGGGTGTTGGGGTTTGGGGAGCAGAAAACAGAGAATCTATGATGGGATGAAGGCCAAAAACAAACTAAATGCTGGTACTGGCTAAAATATACTGAAAGTTCATGATTTACAAAAGGCATGCGGATGAGAGGTATGAACAGGAAACCTCAAAATACCAGAAGGAACAAAGATCTGGAAATATGAGACAGCATGCAAGAATGACTATTATTTGAAATCAGCAAACTCAACATTGAATCCAGAAACCTGCAACACAGACAGTGCAGCTTACATGAAAATCAACCAAAATCTCAGGATCACACTTGTGAACAGAATGAAATGTTCAGTGTTAAGATGTATACAATGTCCTTTTGCTACAGGTACGAGCAAAATCATTTTGGTACGAGCAGAATCATCTGCAGCTTAACGTGAAAAAGACTAAGGAGCTGGTGGTGGACCTGAGGAGGGCTAAGGCACCGGTGACCCCTGTTTCCATCCAAGGGGTCAGTGTGGACATGGTGAAGGATTACAAATACCTGGGGATACAAACTGACAATAAACTGGACTGGTCAAAGAACACTGAGGCTGTCTACAAGAAGGGTCAGAGCCGTCTCTATTTCCTGAGGAGACTGAGGTCCTTTAACATCTGCCGGACGATGCTGAGGATGTTCTACGAGGCTGTGGTGGCCAGTGCTATCATGTTTGCTGTTGTGTGCTGGGGCAGCAGGCTGAGGGTAGCAGACACCAACAGAATCAACAAACTCATTCGTAAGGCCAGTGATGTTGTGGGGTGGAACTGGACTTTCTGACGGTGGTGTCTGAAAAGAGGATGCTGTCCAAGTTGCATGCCATCTTGGACAATGACTCCCATCCACTCCATAACATACTGGTTAGGCACAGGAGTACATTCAGCCAGAGACGCATTCCACCGAGATGTAACACTGAGCGTCATAGGAATTCCTGCCTGTGGCCATCAAACTTTACAACTCCTCCCTCGGAGTGTCAGACACCCTGAGCCAATAGGCTGGTCCTGGACTTATTTCCACTTGGAATGATTAACTTATTATTTAATTGTTTATGGTTTTGTATTGCTTTATTTCTACACTATTCTTGGTTGGTGCGGCTGCAACGAAATCCAATTTCCCTCGGGATCAATAAAGTATGTCTGTGTCTGTAAGGGATAACTTTGCATTAATGACATAGAATAAACATTGCATATATTTTGATTTATAGAGTATTCTGTGAGACAATGAATTGCTGGCCTGAATATGCTGGCAGCAATTGTGGCCCCAGGTTTCTGCATCTGAAAATATTCCTTCAAGAGGGTCAAAGTTTTAAGGAATTGCTATCAGTTGTGGCTCAATTGAATTCTCTTGCACCTGACAGAAATAGCTCAATACTTCTACACTGCAGTTTAAAAAAAAATCAAGATTATAATAAATGATTTTTAACATCAGTATCCAATTTCAGAACTAAATGTGATATTTATCTTGCAGCTAATTTTATTCCAATGTTGAAACTAAAAACCTTAGTAATAAATGATTTAGAGTGTTGCTGTTTATGTGAATATTTCTTAACACACACATTATATATAGGTGCTGAGCACAAGAAAAATAGAAGCAGGGCTACCCCACACGAGACAACACCCAAGATGCAGAGTGTGCAAGGAGACTGCTGAAACCATCCAGCACATTAGTAACAGGGTGCAAGATGCAGGCAGGGACAGCACAATCACATTGCAGGAATTGTGTACAGTAGCATCTGCGCTGAGTATGGATTGGACACTCCAAAGAACAAATGGGAAAGACCCAAGAATGCAGGGGAGGATAACAGAGCTAAGATCATGTGGGACTTCAAATTACAGACCGATTAGTAGGCCAACCAACCAAGACACTGTAATACTGGACAAGGAACATAAGAAAACAACAGTAATAGATGCGGCAATCTGATGACAGTAACATCAGCAAGAAAGAATATGAGAAGCTGTAGTAGTATCAGGGCTTGAAAGAGCAGATAGAAAAGATGTGAAAAGTTAAAGCCAGACCAATCCCAGTTGTGAGAGGAGCACTTGGAGCTGTAACACCTGGATTGGGAGAGTAGCTCCAACATATCACTGGAACAACATCCAAGATCTCGGTCTAGAAGAGTGCACTACTAGAAACAGCAAGGATACTGAACCAAACCTTTTTTATTGCTTTATCTCAATTTGGATTATAATTTCAAAAGTTTAGAAACTATTGTTTCACAAGCTAACTTTATTCTGGTTGATGATGTACAACATCAGCATCGCCAACACTAGGCTGAATTCATCTATTTAAAACCTTAGAAAAATTTAACTTTGGCCCCGATTTCATTCAATGGGTTAAATTACTATATTTATCTCCCTCTGCTCGGGTTCTTACTAATTTTCAGAATTCTAAACCTTTTAAACTCCAATGTGGAACCAGACAAGGATGTCCTTTGAGCCCTTTGGTCTTTGATCTGGCTTTAGAACCCTTTAGCTTTTGCTTTTCGAGAATCTAGTGATATCACTGGTTTAAGGAGAGGAACTACCCACCAAGTTTCACTTATGCTGATGATCTATTGCTTTTTATTTCTATGTTGAGATCTCGTTACCTCCTACACTTTCTTTACTCTCCTGTTCCAGCCAGTTTTCAGGATATAAATTGAATTTACATAAGAGTGAACTTTTCCCCTTGAATAATCTGGTATCAATTAATACTAACCTTCCTTTTAAAATTGTAAGAAATCAATTTACCTACTTGGGAGTAACAATCACTAATTTTAAACACCTAAAGAAAATTTTCTTACCCTATTGAATTACACAAAGGGCACTATCAAACTGGTTGCCCCTCTCTCTATCGTTGATTGGCCGAATTAACTCTATTAAAATGAATATCCTGCCTAAATTTATACACCTTTTTCAGACCTTACCTGGGTCTTATTCCCAAGTCCTTTTTTGATTCTCTTGATTCAATTCCATTTTAGTATATATGGAAAAACAAACATTCTCGATTAAATAAAGTTCACTTTCAAAAAGTTAAGAATGGAGGTTTAGCTTTAATAAATTTTAGGTTTTATTAATGGGCCGTTAATATACGAAATCTTACGTTTTGGTCATAATACATTAATCGTGAGGACTGTCCAATATGGGTCTCTTTTGAAGCTAACTCTTAAAAAATGATCTATTATTTTTCTTCTTGGATCCTCACTTCCTTTATCTTTAAATAAACTAACTGACAATTTGGTAGTTAAACATACTTTGAGGATCTGGTTACAATTTTAAAAATACTTTGGTTTATTGAGATTTTCTCTTTCTAGTCCCATTTATTCTAATTGATTTTCAAAACTTCTATGACCGATGTAGTTTTTAAAGAATGGGATAGATTGGGTATCAAATGCTTCCAGGATGTTTGTTGGAGGAACTGTCATTTTGAGCAACTGTCAGCTAAATATAGCTTACCAAAAACCCACTTTTTTCAATATCTACAAATTAGAGACTTCCTGCAATCTCAATTACATATATTTCCTATGAGTCCTGATAAGAACTTTAAATGTAATTTCTAATTTGAAACCTTTTCATAATGGCTCAATGTCCAATATTTATGGTATGTTGTTGGGAATAAGAGGCTCCTTTAGACAAAATTAAAAATGCCTGGGAACAAGATTTAGATTTAAATTTCTGAGGAGGCTTGAAATGAAATTTTTTAATTGGTTAACACTTCATCACTATGTGCTTGCCACTTCCTCCTACAATTTAAAGTGGTCCACAGGACCCACATGTCCAAAGACAAGCTATCTAATTTTTATCCGGATATATCTCCCTATTGTGATAGATGTAACAATGGAGAGGCTTCACTAATCCATATGTTCTGGACATGTCCGAGTCTTGAAAAATACTGGAAGGGAGTATTCCAAACTTTTTCTGTACTTTTTAAAGTAAATTTTAAGCCTAACCCTTTGACTGCCTTGCTTGGTATTGTTGGAGAAAAAGGCATAACTTTGGAGACATCTAATTTGCATATATTGGCTTTTTATTTCTCTTATAGCTAGGAGGGCGGTGGTGAAATGAAAGGATGTTGCTCCGCCTCCTCACACTCAATGGTTACGCGATGTTATGTCATGCTTAAATTTAGAGAAGATCCGTTGTTCAATTTCTGATTCTAACCAAGACTTTGAAACATTGTGGGGACCATTTTTGAACTACTTTCAAAACCTTCGATTTGGTCTTAAAGTACAGATGTTGGCTAATAACATAAATCACTATGTGATAAGGATTTTTTTTCGTCTTTCTTTCTTTACCAAACAGCTTCGAACTTGGTAGTGGGTTTAGATTTGTTTTTATAATAAAATTATTACAACTCAAATTACAATTTAATTAATGTATGTTTGATTATGAATATAGGGTACTAATGATTGCAAGTGTGATTTAAATATTATCTATTCGGTACTATTCTATCTTTTTTAAAATTCATAATATATATCCTCAGGTACTCTATTCTATGTAAAAATTAATAAAAATATTGAAAAAGAATTCATTTATGGCACTGGTTCTCAAAACAAGCACAATAATTGCATGCTATGTAAAATAAACAATTAACTTTAAATAGTGTAATTAGTAAACATGATCATGATGACGTTGGTGGAATATAATGTAAAATCATCTAATTTTTCAGTTACAGCACACACTTGCTGCATGGGATTATTTTGCAGGCCATTCCCTGATGCTTCAGTTCACATTCCGTAGTTCTGGAAAGTGAGCAGATCATTTATGCAATGATCTCTCATATCCTGCCAACAGTCCTTCACCTAGTTACAAAACTAACCATTTTTCTATCACCACAGTTCTTAGTAGCACTGTTTATTTCAATCAGATATTCTTGCACATCTCATGCTCAAAAAAATCCAATATCATTGATGACTGTTCTTTATATTAAGAACTTTGATCATAAGCTCTCCAGTATGTATTTGAAAGGTAGTTAATGAGACATTAGCTTTTTTTTGCATGTACCTTGAAACAGTGAAATGTGTTTTTCTGTCAATGACCAACCAACCTAGACTGAGGATGTGATGAAGGCATAGAGTTAATTGCTGTTAGGTAGAAATACTTGGATTCTGTAGATATAAATGAGTATTTATCTCAAGATTGGATAGAGTACTTAATATAGACAAAATGAGCATAACGGTACACATTATTTCAAGTCTAAAGTTCAGAGGAAATTCAATTCCCAAAAGTATATTTACATTGAACTGAGATGGGCATTCAAAGCAAGTCAATTATGGGGTTCACTGTCAGTTTAATTCTTTTGCTGAATACAAATAGTTTTAGGTAAAGCAAATAGTGCTATAGCTAGCTTCCATCCTATTGGAACTTATGAAACACCTTTGCTCCACTACAAGATACAGGGACTTCATGACTGAGAACGTTTCCAGAAAGTGTGTACATTTGTTAAAAATCTCATATATGAATTAATTTAACCATGGAACAGAGCTCAGAAGAAAACTACATCAAGAAAAACATGGGATTTCCGCCACTCTCGCCAGTTATTTTCCAAAAAAAAAGCTGTCTACTTATTGTTGATAAAACTCCAGTATTTGATAATGGCATTTCTTCAGAGGCATACAAAAATCAATGTTGCCTGAAAATGTAATAACATTAATGTCTGTCTAATCATCACAGCATGCCCTGTGCCAGCAATGAAATAGTCAGCACCAAATTTCCTCCAAAAGCTACCCAAGTCTACACAGTAAATATAATACAAAATTTGTTCTAATGTTTCAAATCAAATAAAACCAAACCAAACAGATTTCAGCTGCTGCACATCACTTCTTGTGAATAATTGGGAATAGAGCCATGATATCATAAGTGGTTCTATAAATATCCAGTACCAGCAGAATACATAAAAGCAATTATGAATTCATTTTGACACTTTTTTGCTTCACACTTTATCTGTCCTTTGAACTACCAACTCAGAACGCAGGAAAGCAAAATCAAAAGCCACATCTGACATTCTTCAACTTCTGGAAATTCACCAAGATGGGTTTCCTTTCTGGCAAAATTATCTGGCTAACAATGACAAAACAGAAGCCAAATCACACATTTTGGTTCTTATTTACATTTATAAATGAAGCATTACACTCCTCCCCTCCCCCCCCCCACCCCCACCAAATGTTCACTCTAGTTCAGTGGGAAACAGTATCTATCAGGTCACATTTTTCCTTGGCAAAAAAGCAACATTTGCAGGAAGTTACTCAAACCCAAGGAGTGAAACGCAAAGTATCTTGATATGAACACTGAGAAAGTAATAATTTCAAATTCTGATGTCACAATTATGCATAAGCATTTCTTGATAAGTTTCTGTTCCAAGTGAACTAGTTATCCAGATTTAGTACAAGTGAAGAACAATATGACATCCAGTGCTCTTAATAATCTAAGATATTGCAAAGCAGAATTAAATTGCAAAGAGACTCTTGCACACAATTTCATGATTGAAAATATACAGTTCTGAACAGCTGTTAACTTTTGGATGCAATACTTCTAACTGTTGAGAATGAAGTAGAAAAGTCTATACCAAACCATTCATAGTAGTTTCAATGTTAATTTTCCAACCCCAATGTGAAAAAAACTACATTAAATGAGTCCAAAACCTCTAGTAAGAAATGCTGAATATAACTGCTGAAGAGATATTCAACCAACTTAAAAGCGCAGAACTATTTCTCAATTGTGAAGTATTATTCCTTTCAGAATTTTTTTTATTCACTGGAATGTACTCAGTCGATTTCAGTAACATTCGAAGCAATTTATTTGTGTGTGCTGGATCTAGGCAGGCAACTCTATTTATATACTTCACTGATTTGGAGAACAAGAGCAGAGTGTTCATTATATCATCATAAAGACCAAGTACTGTAAAATGACCCCATTGACCAGATATTCTCAGGTCTTATCTTAAAAAAAGAAATTGTGAACTCATGCTCTCAACCTCAACTTTTCTCTTGTTAAACATTGGGGGAATTAAAATATGTTCTCCCCAAAGTTGCTAAATTCTAGTCTGCTGATTATTGACAATGCATACGTTTTAACTAGGCACTGTTTCCAACTCCATAACCTTCCCCATCAAAAGCATATCTACATTCACTTCAGTAATCTCTTTCTTCAACCTATTTGTCTCTCATCTTTACTTGGATTATATCCATATCTGACTCTTCCATTTCTTCATCTTACCCTAGACATTAACCTTCACCTAATGATCGTTATCTTAAATTGGCTCCCAATCCACCAAATGTTAAGTTTTCATGGATCCAGGTGAAGACATTCTGTACTGTAGTGTGTCTTAACATTCAACACCTTGCCAGCAGTCAAATTCTAGGAACATTTCCAGAGGCCTTCTGACACCCGCAAAGCAGCCGAGAGCTCAGCAAAAATTACAAACAGGAAACTGAAAGGAAGTTAAAGGGAGAAAGGCTGAACAAAAAGGGTCATGGGTTTAAAATTAGCATTTCTGGGAACTCCGTCGGTAGTTTTGTTACTTAGGCAACACGTCCGAAAAAAACGTGAATGGCTTTTACTACATCCTTGGTACCGTTTTCCAAATGAGCGTTACAGAGATTAAACCTCAACTTCAGCGTTAGAATTGAAGGAAAGGAAAGCTAAACGTAAAGCTAGTTGCACTTCGTGGTACCGTGATGCTTTTGTCCCTTATCGCAGGGCTGCGCCTTTCTACTCAACTTCCCCACGCTCTGATAGCGAAGGAAGGGAGAGGGCACTGCTGGTTTCCCGCTGACAATCACTCGAGACTCGGTATCCAGGAGTGTCGAGCCCCGGGGAACGGGCCCTGGAGCAAAGAGGCCGCAGAGGCACCGGGTGCCCATCTTCCACACTGCCGCCGGCGCCACTCACCTCTGTCCCAACGGCTCCTCTCCGACTGCCTGCCTCCCACTCCCTCGTTGCTCCGTCTTCTCCGCTTCCCTTCCCGCTGCCGGAGCGGCCAATCCCACTGATCCCGGTTCCGCTTCCCTCCTCCTCCTACTCCAGGGATGAGGTCAAACGGCCTGCACCAGGAATCACGCAACTGCGCAGGCGCCGCGCCGTCCCGTTCCCAATCCCCACCGCCGCCAGATGCCCGGGATCGGAACAAAAGAGAGCGGCGGCTCGGTCAGACCAGGCGCTGAGTTTCTCCGTCCTGGGAACTTACAGCAAGCGCGCTTCAGCAAAAACAAAGCATTTTCACCAACAATGTGAGAGTGGTATTTGGTTTCTTCCTACCTCCCCTTTTCTGTTCCTTTTTACAGGATCCCACATTCTCACATGGCATTTTGACAGCTCTTTAAACATTGTAGTGGGCCTCCACGTCAATAATACTGACAGGCACTGACCTTTTTAGTTTTCGATGTACTACCTAATATAGTTAATAACAAACCTAAGCTAATACGCTACACAATAAATTACTTGAGACCTTTTTTTTACATTTAAGAAAACTGCTTAATTAATGCACAATTAATACCCAGCAGGAAAGATTTTTTTTAATATAAGGTTTTTCTTTCCCAGAGCTACAGGAACTTTTGAACAAATTAAAGGTTAAACCAATTCAATTCAGTGGTTAGGTGAATCACCTGCTATGCTCCTGGAACGAAGGAACAGCTATCAATGTTGCATGTCGTTAAATTAGATGATGGCTGATCTGTATCTTAACTCCTGGTTCTGTGACTCTTAACATCCTTGCTTAATCTATTAATCTTTCCGTTGATTTAAGTAGCAGAATCATCTCACTATTTTAGGACAATATAGACTTTATTGAATTGAATTGACTTTATTACTTACATCCTTCAAATACATGAGTAAAAATCTTTACATTATACCACGTTCAAATGTGCAGTTATAGTAATTTATAATAAATATTCCAAGAGCTGAATTGCAATCTTCACTGTGACAAAACAATGTTATGAAAGATTCAGTCCCTTGTCAGTCAGACACCAAAGAGAAATGTTTGTAATATTTGTATAATCTAGTACAAATGGCTATACCTTGAAGACATAAGGTCTTGAAAACATAAGATTAGACAAAAAAGTTGAGAGGAGTACCAACACAGAGGCTGTGTACAAGAAGGGCCAGAGTCGGCTCTACTTCCTGAGGAGATGGAGGCCCTTTGGAATATACAGACCCTTCCTTCACATGTTGTACTAGTCTGCTGTCGCTGGTACAATTGTCTATATGGTGGTGTGCTGGGACAATGGCATCAATGTGGGTGATGCCAACAGGATCAATAAACTGATTTGAAAGACTGGCTCGATGATAGGAGTCAAACTAGACACACCGGAAGCTGTAGCAGAACAAAAGACCCTACAGAAAATCCTGGCAATTCCAGACAATGTTTCTCACCCTCTGCAAACCACCTCGGCTGAACAGAGGAGCTCTTCTAGTCATAGATTAAGACAACTGTGCTACTCCAAAGAGCACTTTTTCAAATCATTCTTACCCTTGGCCCTTAAGCTCTATAATGAGTCAACCTATAGCTGGGAAAGTGCTGACTGTTAGACTGTTTGAGGTAACTTAATTTTCATTCTTTCTGCTTCTAATATGTATATCTGTGTACTTGTTATGCTACTATATCACTATAATCTCCTCTGGGATCAATAAAGTATCTAAATCTAAAAGCAAATTACTGCAGTTGCAGGAAATCTGAAATACACCACAAAATGTTGAAAACATCCAGTAGTAATGGAGAGAGAAAAGTGACTCACTGGTGGATGATCTCTTGTTGTTTGAGTGTCTATTTGATATACTCAATATTTTTAATAAATTGCTTTTGTTTTATCATGAAAAAGTGCCTATGACATTCTTGGAAATTTCAATGATTTTGGGGTTAGGAAGTCAAATACAACTTTGTAGACTTATTTTCACCCAATTAAGCAACATGTGGAGTGAGTTTGAATACTTCTGAATAGAAGCCATAAGAAATTCCATGTAGACTATCAATATACAGTCATATGTGTTTCTGCTCCTAAATGTCTGACTTACTTAACACTTATTATGGCACAGAACGAGGCAATTCGGTCCATCTGATCCATGTCAAAATCCACTCAACAGAATAATTATATCTATGACCTTTAATTTTTACATTTTTAAGATTGGTGGACCACATTTCTAAAATTCTGTTTTCATTTTATCCCTTATGTTCTTCCTGTTCTACTTATTATATTAGTTCTTTTCATGTTCTTCTGTTCTTTCAATGCCTTCTGACTATCACATAGAGATGTTGTTCATTTTGTTTAACAGCTTTCTGTTTCACCTTTATGCCTTTGGAAAGTGATTGGTTTTGGCTTTGACTTGGATTATTTGTTGTTTGTTTTACTCCCTCTTCCTTTTCTCTTCTCAAAGGAGTCTTTTGGGTTTCATTTCTGAAGGTTTTGCCAATGGAAGTGATTCAGTTTTATATTTCCAGTAACTGTATTTTGTTTTCAAAGAAATAACTTGTATTGATATAATGCCTTTCACATCATTGAGATGCAACTGAGATTCTCATCATTGAGATTGGCTTCCCAGCCAATGGAAGCCCATTTTTGAAGTTCAAACTCTGTTGACAAACAAATAAACCAATTTTAACTTACAAACAGCAATAAAATATACGTTCAAATTACCTGTATTGAGTGATCTTAATTAAGGGATAGAGCCTGGTTAAAGCACCAAAGGAGTTCTCTACTTCCTTTCAGATTGTCCAATGGGATCTATTGGAACAATATTGCACTGCAAAAAGTTTAATATTCTACCTGAAATATAAGACATAAGGCATGTTAGTATTCCTTGAATTGCCACCAGGGTAGTTTGGTTTGGACATGAATTCACAATCTCCTAAATCAGAATGTAATCTCTAAGCAAAGCTAGTAGTGAAAATTGTTAAAGCAGGGTAATCATACCTGCCCACTCAAAATATTAAGATGATTTTCTAATATTGCACTGAATTGCAGTACAACTGAACCTGAAAAGTAGTTTTAGTAAAGCACAGATTATGGGTGGGATTCCTTTAGGAAGCTGCATCAGTCATTGAGTTTCTGCCAAATCCTGTTATAATAGTGTTCAGATTTAGAATTTTTATGTAGAACAACAATAATTGAGCCAGTCACTCAATTATTTGGTATAAATAAGATCATAGAAGTGGTTCACAGCAAATCTTTTTCGGCCAATGAAAACAATAAAAGGACATCTACATGTGAATGTCATCTTGCTTGGAGTAAGACACATTTTTCCTGCTCCCTTATGTGAGTTAATGTTTTGTAAAACAGTTTATGATATTGATAAGAAATAATAAAACGCTTCACTTACATTTCTGTGTTTCTTTGGTAGCTAAAGAAAAATGCAAACAAGGTAGATATCCTGCAGCCAGAATTGTGACTTCAGCAAACAAGATAAAAGCAGTTGCAAATCAGTAATCAGACATTGAGGTAATTACTTTCGTTGGCATAAAAATAAAATGCTGAAAATACTGCATCAGTAAGGTTAATGATCCAGTAAGTTCAAAGGCTGGCAAAGTAACTTTTCAATTGCCAACCAGTGTTGAACTTCCGTCATCTGCTAAGTGATCAAAAAGTAATTGTGCATCAAATGCAGTGAACTAACATGATTGCAGCATTATTATCAAGCGGTCATGATACTAACCTGCAAATTAATGGCTCCTCCACAGATAGAAATGGAGCTTATAAGGTTAATAAACTATTTTTGGTATTATGCTCCTTGTTTTTTTTTGTAAAATGTATTAATTCATAAAATTGATTAACACCAAATGATATCACAATTTACAAACTATTCACTTTAGTTATTTTGTGACTTGGAATAGCGGCAAATAGATAGTATTTTTATAATTCAATTTAAAAACATTATTCAATTTAAAAACATTATTCATTTTGCAAATTACATGAATCTATATGTATCCCATCCTCTTTTTGCTTTTGTTTTGTAATCACTTGTTTCTATGACCATCAAGAACATTGTCATAAAACCTTGACCTGTTGTTATACTAGTGTTATTTACAGGCTGTTACAACACAGGTGAAGAAATCACTGGCTTTCCTTTCCCATTTTCAATGGAAATACTAATGCTTAAGAACTCCAATGGTCTAATATTTTAAAAGACAAAAAGTGAAATGTAACATGCTACTATTCAAACGAATACTGCAACATAATCAAAAGAAGTTTCCTTAGAACCTCATTTCTGAAGTGCTATTTTTGTGGTTAATGCAGCCTTTTATGATGGCAGACAAGGTCACATGCAGAAATATGTCTTAATATGTCCTTCTACTTGAAGTTCCTACTGTGACTTCACTAAATACTGGCTTACGTGAATCATCCCTTTCCATTCAAATATCTAGTAAAATGACTTGTCATCCCTATTCTTCTTACAGTTTGAATTTATCCAGTTGAATTTCCACAGAGGCCTCTAAGACGTGTTGAATGGAATTTAAATAGGAGCATGAAAATTTTATACCGGTAACAGCAAAAGAACAGAAAGGAATATAAGGAAACCAAGATATAAATGCAGATAAGTGGGACAAGCTATTTGGATAATGTGAAGAAATAGTGAAGGATTAGATGCCATTACAGTCTGATTATGTTATGCAGGTAGAAGTAGTTGAAATGAACCTAGTTTGTTACAGAAACACGAAAAAGTATCATTTAGAAAGAATGACAATTTAGGTATGTGAAACAATAAAGTTCTTTATAAGGGCATAATGATCTGTGAAATTCATTTTCAAAACTAGTGCAAGGCAGAAGTTATGTCAATGTTTAAAATGAGATTGGATGGAAGAACAGGATGCAGTTAAAGGAAATTGTGAACAGGTTAAGTAAATGTGATTGGCGCATCTAAAAGGACCGGTATCACAGGATAGCATCGTTCAACATCAAGGACTCCCACCATTCAGACAGACAGACAGACATACTTTATGGATCCTGAGGGAAACTGGGTTTCATTACAGTCGCACCAACCAAGAATAGTGTAGAATTATAGCAATATAAAGCTGTGGTGACCCACTTTCTGCACAGGCGAACTGGCTCACAAATAGCTAACGTGCGGGAGGAGACTTTGGTAATGCACCTCTGATGTCATTTCCGCCTGGAGAGGGCGGGTGGTAGGGATTAAATGCCAGCGCCACAAAGTTTGAATAAAATAGTCTCGAAATGACTTACCGACTGCGTGTTGTTATTTCAGCGCTGTGTGTAGCACATCGCTACATTAGTGACCCCGATGGTCCAAACGGGATTTGGACGAAAGATGACCGACTCTTCATCTGTTCATGCAGTTTCACTAAAACTGCCAACTTTCTGGACGCTGCGACCACGTGTGTGGTTTAGCCAAGCAGAAGCCCAGTTCCAGATTCGGCAGATATCCTCTGATTCCACGGGTTACTACCACGTGGTGAGCACCCTTGACCAGGAGACGGCCGCCCAGGTTGCGGATTTCATAGAGTCGCCCCCGGAAGAAGGCAAATATGAAGCATTCAAAGCGCTGCTCATTGGGACCTTTGGCCTCTCACAGCGTGAGCGGGGTGCCCGCCTGCTTCACCTGGACGGTTTGGGAGACAGACTGCCATCAGCATTGATGAACGAGATGCTGGCCCTGGCTGATGGACACAAGCCCTGCCTCATGTTCCAGCAAGCGTTCCTAGAGCAACTGCCTGAGGACATACATCTGCTGCTGGCCGATGCAGATTTCAGCGACCCCTGGAAGGTGGCGGCCCGGGCAGACGTGCTGTGGAAAGCCAAGAGGGAGAGTGTGGCGTCCGTCCGTCAGATTACCAGGCCATGCGCCCAATAGCAGACCAGACCAGACCCGGCAGGGGGACGCACACAACACAGAGGCAGGAGTGAGGAGGCCAGTGAACAGTGGTGTTTCTACCACCAGTGATGGGGCACAAAAGCCCGCCGTTGTCACCCGCCCTGCAAGGGCCAGCTGCCGCTAATGACTATGGCTGCTGGCCACCAGGACAGCCTCTTGTACGTCTGGGACAAACAGTCGGGATACCGCTTCTTGGTCAACACTGGAGTGGAGATCAATGTCTTGCCCCCGACGGGGTACGACACCCACAACAGGAAGCCAGAACCCACCCTGAGGTCCGCAAACGGCAGCACGATACGGACCCAAGGCATCCGCACAGTGCAGCTGCAGTTCAGCGCCAGCCGGTTCACGTGGGACTTCACACTGGCCGCAGTGGCCCAACCACTCCTGGGGGCAGACTTCTTGCGAGCTCACAGCCTGCTGGTCGACTTGCAAGGGGAAAGACTGGTACATGCCGAGACTTTCCAGACGTTCTCCTTGGTGAAGCCAAGTTGCCAGCTGCACACCTGGACTCCATCACGCTGTCGGACAACAAATTCACCAGAATCCTGGCAGACTTTCCATCGATTCTGGCGCCGCAGTTCATGGCAGCCATGCCCAGACACAGGGTACAGCACCACATTCTGACCCAGGGACCACCCCTCCACGCCCGCGCACGAAGGCTTCCCCCGGAAAAGCTCCACCTGGCGAAGGAGGAGTTCAAGAGGATGGAGGAATTGGGGATTGTACAGAGGTCCGACAGCCCATGGGCCTCCCCCCTGCACATCGTGCCCAAAGCAGCTGGGGTTGGAGACCATGCAGTGACTACCGCAGACTGAACGAGGCTACCACTCCAGACCACTTCCCCGTGCCGCACATACTGGACTTTGCAGCAAACCTGCACGGGGCAAGAATCTTTTCCAAAGTAGACCTCATCCGGGGATACCATCAAATCTCAGTCCAATCTGAATACATCCCCAAAACAGCACTCATCACCCCGTTCGGCTTGTTGGAGTTCCTCCGAATGCCGTTCGGCCTGAAGAATGCCGCACAGACGTTCCAGCGGCTAATGGGCCACAGGATTATCAAAGACGAGGCAACACCTCTGCCCGTCAAGGTAGATGCAATCCGCCACTTTGCCCGGCCCAACATGGTCAAAGGCCTGCAGGAGTTCGTTGGTATGGTGAACTTCTACCACTGTTTCCTCCCCTCAGCAGCCCATATCATGCGCCCTTTGTACACCCTGATGTCGGGTAAAGGCAAGGACATTACTTGGGATGAGGAGGCCGCGGCCTCTTTCATTAAAGCCAAGGAAGCCTTGGCAGATGCCGCGATGCTGGTGCACCCAGAATAGACGTTCCGACCGCCCTCACGGTGGATGCATCCGACACAGCAGTCGGTGGGGTGCTGGAGCAGCTCATCGAGGGGCGCTGGCAACCCCTGGTGTTCTTCAGCAAGCACCTACGACCACCCGAACTCAAATACAGTGCTTTCGACCGGGAGCTGTTGGCACTGTATCTGGCAATCTGGCATTTCAGGTACTTCTTAGAAGGCAGGCCCTTCACCGCATTCACGGACCACAAACTGTTGACATTCGCGTTCACAAAGGTGTCCGATCCCTGGTCGGCTCGCCAGCAGTGACATCTGTCCTACATCTCCGAGTACACGATGGACATCCAGCATGTCTTGGGAAAGGACAACATTGTGGCGGATGTACTCTCCAGGCCAGCTATCCAGGCCCTGTCTCTGCAGGTGGACTATGCAGCACTGGTGGAGGCACAGCAGGCAGACGACGAGATGCCCAGCTACAGGACCCCAATCTCGGGTTTGCAGCTGCAGGACATTCTCGTAGGCCCAGGTGATAGGACCCTCCTGTGTGACGTGGCTACCGGCCAACCTCGCCCCATTATCCCATCAGCCTGGAGGCAGCGAGTTTTCGACTGCGTACACGGTTTGGCACGCCCATCTATCAGGACAACTGTCTGGCTGGTCTCCAGCAAGTTTGTGTGGCACGGACTTCGCAAGCAGGTCAGTGAATGGGCCAGAACGTGCGCGCAGTGCCAAACAGCCAAGATGCAGCGGCACACTAAAGCCCCGCAGCAGCAGTTCGAACCCACCCACTGGAGGTTCAACCACATTCATGTGGATATCATGGGCCCTCTACCAGTGTTCCAAGGAGTGCGGTACCTCCTAACTATGATAGACTGGTTCACGAGGTGGCCAGAGGCAGTTCCGCTCACCGACACATCTGCTGATTCCTGCACCCGAGCACTGATTGCAACCTGGGTAGCGTGCTTTGGGGTACCAGCCCACATTACCTCCGACAGAGGTGCCTAGTTCACCTCCAACCTGTGGTTGGCTGTGGCCAGCCTGTTGGGAACACAGCTACACCACACAACTGCCTAACACGCACAGTCGAACAGACTGGTGGAACGCTTCCACCGTCACTTGAAGTCAGCTCTCATGGCCTGCCTGAGGGGACTTAACTGGGTGGACGAGCTTCCCTGGGTCCTGTTTGGAATTCATACAGTGCCCAAAGAGGATCTGCACACCTTGTCGGCTGAGTTGGTGTATGGCACATTCCTGGCTGTCCCGGGAGAGTTCATTCCAGCCCCAAGGGGGCAAGAGGAAGAACCCGCAGCAGTCCTGGACAGGCTATGCGAAAGGCTTGGCAACCTGGCCTCCGTACCAACTTCACAGCATGGACGGACCCCGACCCATGTACCCAAAGACCTGCAGAACTGTAAGTTTGTGTTTGTACGAAGTGGTGGACACCGGGCACCGCTACAGCGACCGTATGAGGGGCCATTCAAGGTGATCAACAACAACGGGTCCAAGTACATTCTGGACATTGGGGGGAGAGAGGAGGTTTTCACGGTGGACCAACTCAAACCAGCCCATGTGGACTTGGTGCAGCCGGTCGAGGTTCAGGCACCGTGGCACAGAGGCAGACCTCCCAAACAGAGGCTGATCCAGACTGTGGACATTGGGGGGTGTTTCGCCGGTTCTGGGGGTGGGGGGGGGGATTATGTGGCGACCCACTTTCTGCGCAGGCGAACTGGCTCACAAATAGCCAGCGCGCGGAGGGAGACTTTGGTAATGCACCTCTGATGTAATTTCTACCCAGAGATGGCGGGCGCTAGGGATTAATGCCAGCGCCGTGAAGTTTGAATAAACTAGTCTCCAAACGACTTACCGACTGCGTGTAGTTATTTCAGCACTGTGTGTAGCACATCGTTACAAAACCATAAATATTTAAATTAGAATAAGTTAATCATGCCAAGTGGAAATAAGTCCAGGGCATGTTCTCTTCTCACTGCTGTCATCAGGAAGGAGGTACAGGAGCCTGAGGTTCCATATCACCACGTTCAGGAATAGCTTTATCCCCTCAACCACCAGGCTCTTGAACCAGAGGGGTAACTTCACTCACCCCAACACTTAACTGATTTCACAACCTCTGGGCTCACTTTCAAGGAATCTACAACTCATGTTTTTGATATTTATTCCTTTTTTCTTTTTTCCTTATTTCCTTATTTTTTAACTTTGCACTTTTGTTGTTTGTCCATATTTTTGTGTTTTTAATCAATTCTATTGTGTTTCTTTGTATTTACTGTGAATGCCTGCAACAAAATGAATCCTGGTGTTGTATATGGTGTTGTACATGTATTTTGATAATAAATTTACCTTAAACTTTGAAAATTGGACTAGTGTCAATAAAACTCGGTGAGGTACTAAAAGTTCTGAAAACTGAATTGGAAGAGGGAGGAAAGGAGACAAACATAAAGTGAGGGAAAGAAAAGGAAGAACATTAACCAGAAAAGGAGGGGGATTGAGAGCAATATTAACTGAAAGTGTATGTGTGTGTGTGTGAGAGAGAGAGAGAGAGAGAGAGAGAGAGAGAGAGAGAGAGAAGTGCAGAGATGTTACAGAGATCAGACATTCATGTTAGTCAGTGATATTGTTAGCTGAGGATTCAGCCTTACATCCAGTACCAAATGAATTTGGTTTAGTTTTGATTTTAATAATTTGGTGTATATTATAAATGTTATGAAGTTGTATAAAATGTTTATTTATACAAAAAAACTAGCCGTCTAGGAGGGAGGCATGAGGCGGTGTGGCGCAGACTCCAAGCTGGAGTTGGTGCTGCCCCCAGTGTCTTGGCAGAAGACAAGTTGTATTGTGACCACAGACTCTTGTGACGTTCACAAACTCAGGGTCAGGGACTATATTCTTTGTGTGACTCTATTTTACTGATATATGTGCTTCCTATCTTCTTTGTGCCTTCTGCTCTGTGTGACCGTTGGTACTATGTTTGCACCTTGGTCCCAGAGTAACGCTATTTCGTTTGGCTATATTCATGGGTTTTCATGTATGGTTAAAATGTCATTTAAACTTGAACTTGAAAGTTTTAAAGATGTGGTTATAATTGTATTTACCTACAGTATACTGCATTAGGTAAAAAAGGATCCTTTTCCTGTACCAAAACCCAAGTATTTGTGGTTCTGAGAAAAATATTTCAGAATAATTTTCTGAGATCTTAGTTGAATCTTCACATGAGAAATTGCATTTTCTTGTAAACTGAATTAGAGTTCTCTGTTGAGTTCAGAATGTATGTGCAAATTGTATCTTCAAATTACAAGTATTTATCTTATTTGTGACAATGACTTACAAATAAGGGAAAATTATTTCTTTCTTTCATCATTTTTCATAAGCAAAATCAACATTTTCAATTAATACCATTTTCCTTTACATTAGACTCATCTTGATGGATAGCTACCAGGATGATTAGGCACCTCTGCTATGAATTATTCATGGACACTGATGCTATTCAATATTCTATTTCTCTTTCACACGATAGATTACATTTTCCTCTATTTGGACAGCTGGTGGGCCATGTCAAGCTGTTTTGGCTAACTATTGCAAAAGGTAAAAGCACATTGAACGATGATAAGAAGAAGGTAATATGTGGTGAGTGAAGAAACAAAGGAATGGTCAGCAGCCTATTAAGTAAGGATTAAGTTGAGTGAAGCATTTGTTTGAGAGTATAGCAAGGTAGATGTCTGCAAGAAATGAAGAGTTTGTGATAAACTACTATGAAAAGTAAAACAAAAAGATGCTGACTTTGCCATGGTACCTTTAGGTTTCTTTTTGTTTCAACTCCCTTGCAATTTCACTGCAAAATATGATAATGAGTCATGCAAACTGGAATAGTCCCAGTCCCTAATCTGTGCTCAATTGGGCAATTGTGATAGTTTACTTTCTCTCCTATTCTTTATTCAGGTATTTGCTCTTGGCCAAAACCCAAAATCCTGGAAGAAAGTATATGAACATATATATCTCTGTATCAGATTAAAAAAGGGGGTTATCGTGATTGTTGTACTACTTACAAACTGTTGGTACTGTTTAACATGTTTTGGAAGCTGGATAAAGTTCCAAAGTTCCAAAAACTACTCTGAAAAATACAGGTCTGTCATATCTCATTTATGACAAGTCTGACTCTAATTGGTTTTGATATTGACTATGCTTAAAAGTATATAAAACTTCCAGATTGAAATTAATTTATACTGTAACTGGCTTCATTCTTTAAACAATAAATACTCAATAATTTAAAGATAGACATAGTATAATGCTATATTCTGCCTGGCTTTATTTTATTATTCCTGACAATTTGTATGCACTTTGCTGCCAAATTATGGAATAGGCTGCCACCTAGTGCAATTAAACAGCCTGGCTTATTTAAAGAACGTAAATGGTTTAAATTCATAACTTAATAGTTAATAGGTCTTGTAATTATGTATGAGACAATAACCAGTTTTGGGCCATAATTACAGTATTTTAGGGACAGAAATGGTAGTAAATAGAATAGAAAATATATTAGAAGGAAAGCAGTTCTGTCCCTTCAAATTTAATGACTATTAACAATTCTCAATAGCTCTCTCAGTTCAATACTAGATGTACATTTTTAGTAAAAATATAAGTTGTTAAAACTACAGGGCCAGTTGTAATATGTGAAGTGTATCTGATTGAGACACAAGAAATGATGAAATCCGGAACAAAGCACAAACTGCTAAGAAACATAGTTTATTCAGCAGCATCCGTGGAAGGAAAGGGACTATTACTATTTTGGATCAAGACCTTGGAGCATGACTAAGGTACGGGAGGGAAGATAGTAACAAGAAGAAAGAGGAGGGAGGAAGGGTGGGAAAGGGGTTAAGGCAGGGGTGGGCAAACTTTTTGACTTGTGGGCCACAAAGGGTTCTAAAATTTGACAGGGGGGCCGGACCAGGAGCAGATGGACGGAGTGTTTTGGTAATACACCTCATAAGAGAAAATAAAATATCATGGGATATGTAGAAAACATGTGCTTTAATTTCAATTGAAAATGAACAAATGCATTACAACAAAATATCTGTCTTTGAAGTCCCATGGTATGTAGCTATTTATTGAAATGACTTCTAAAACACTGAAAATTAAATGAATAAAATACAGCTTTTTTTAATAGTAACAGTTATTATATTAAAGAACTGAAAATTCTGTTATCCTTCAAGATATTATCATCATCACTCTCCTCCTGACTGTCTTTATTTCAAAAACAGTAAGAGATGCAGGTCTACTTGTCCTGCTCCTTCTTATTCAATTGCCCCTGTGCCAAAACTCAACAACGACCAGCACAAGGACAGAACAGTGACAGCGCGCCAGTATGCGGAGCGTGTTATTTGATCTGGAGCGCATTTTTTATTTTGAGAACATACGTGCACCTGCGCACTACTCATGTCCATCACTTAACAGAAATGACATGTAACATGTAAGGCTTATTGAAAAAAATATTTTCAAATGCATTTTTTACATAACACAACGAAGAAACTTATTTTTAATTTCAGTGGGAAGTGTTGTTGGTCTCCCTTTTTAGCCAGCGCATCAAAGTCTGGATTTAGTTTTGTTGTGGCGATTCTCAGGATGGATCTGAGGTGTTGGTCAGTTAACTTGGATCTGTGGCTGGCTTTGTTGATGTTCATGACGCTGAACGCCTGTTCACACAAATAGGTCAAGCCAAACAAAGAGTAAAGTGCAAATGCGGAGTAATACGCTGCACCTCAACAAAGGTCAATGTATATAGAGTGCGTCATTTATTGGGAAAACGCCAGAATTGCGGGGAAAAAACGTTAACAAGGTTTATTAATATAATTTCATCAAGTTCTGCGGGCTGGATTAAAAAGCTTAACGGGCTACATATGGCCCCCGGGCCGTAGTTTGCCCATGCCTGGGTTAGGGGATGATTGGTGGACTTTCTGTGTATTCCTCTCTGCTTCAGTTTTGTTCCTTTTCCCATAACCTCACTCTGCCCCATCACACATTTTCATCCCCTTCCCCTCCTTGTTCCATCCATTACCCGTACATTCCCTTCCTTACCAAACTCCAGCAATGTTAGCTTTTGTGTTCTCACTTAGCACCCTCCAGCAACTATTTTCCACCTTCACTCTCCTCCACCTCTGCCCGCACCCAAGACTACATTTGCCTTTTTTTTGCCTTTTTTCCTTTGTCCTTGGGCTTCTACCTATCACCCACTTGTCTCGCCAATTCCGCTCTTCCCTCTCTCCTCTTTATAACAGATATCTCTGCTCTTAATCCCATTGTAGACTCTCAAAGTAAACCATTAACAATTCCATTTCCCCACTGATGCTTGAGACAGTGGTGGAGGCAGAAATGATAGGGTCTTTTAAGAGACTCCTGGATAGGTACATGGAGCTTAGAAAAATAGAAAGCTGTGGGTAAGCCTAGTAATTTCTAAAGTGGGGACATGTTCGGCACAACTTTTTGGGCTGAAGGGCCTGTATTGTGCTGTAGGTTTTCAATGTTCTATCCTGAGTTTGTCTAGAAATTTGCTTGTTGCTGAAGATATATCATACTTGTACTTGTCTCAAAATTACAGTACTTTAAAGATCCCTTTACACAAGTGATAATAGCTTTATGGGAAACAAAAATTAAATACAATGTGGTGGTTTGTCTGGAACAATGTTCTTCAATTCTACTTTCCTGAACAAAGGTTTTCCTGTAAAATTAAATCATGCTGCTTGTGAAAAATATTTGACTAATCACCTAAGTATAAAATAACATACTAAAAGAGTACAGTTAAGAAGATAATACGTTATCCATGGTCAGGAGATTTATTGGTAAACTTTTTAGCACATCAGAAAAAACTGTCTAAGGTTCAAGATATTTACTGTTAATATCTAACTAATAGTATTGACCTATTTTCCTGAGAAACAATACTGTCAAGGCTCAGGAAGCCTGTTGTTGATGTAACTGAGACTGAAACCTAATCAAAAGAATCAACATTATCTATATAATGTGATGCTCCTGCCATTTGACCTAATCGATGCAGTTGTGAAAAAAATCACTTAAATGGTTCAATTTATCAGAGAATGTATATGGTATATAACCTGAAATTTGTACCCTTTAAAGACATCTACGAAACAAAAAAAAACAGAATGAATGACAGAAAACATTAATCCCCCCCCCACTTCCTCCAGCAAAAGCATCAACCCCTCCACCAACCACCATGCAAGCAATAGCAAAGCAGCCCCCAAAGAGACCATGACCTGGAGTCCATCAAAAACTACCGTCCATTCCAACATTTCACCATCTCAGACAGGTTTTCTGTCCCACTAGTGAGGGAGAAAGAGGAACCGCTTCTGCAACAGTGAGAGTGGAGACTATTAGCTCACTGTTTCAATGTTACAATCAGCTGCATCGCTTGTCCAACTTCCGCATTTCGAGGATCGACAGACTCTCACTCGCCATCGAGAGAGAGAGAGAGATCGCCCGAGTGCAGTGGCCTTCTTTCAAAAGCAGTGCATACCACTTGCTGCTTGATGTTCCAATCCCCCGCAACCCTTCAGTCAATGACATCAGCGAGGATTTGGGTCATTCACAGGGCCACACACAAAGAAGCACATCTTCCAGGCTGCACCTGAAGATATCAAAACATCAGGCTGCATGGCAAATCTGCAAGTGAGAATCATTGTCTGAGCTGCAGCTGTAGACCATGGACTCGGACAGGATCTCAGCCACCTTGAAAAGAAAAAAGAGACATAAGAGAAGAATCTGCTGTTTCGAGGATGAACTGGAAGAAGTTGCCTGGGTCTGAAAAAACCTCTGGTGTTATTTTGACTCCTCCCAGATGAAGTTGTCACTAGATGAATAACAAAAATAGATAACGATATTGGAAGGCAGTAAGGATGGAGAAAATTTCTGAGATGAAAATATAGAGTCAATTCCTCAGCTTTGACCCAAGAAGGATCTCTTTCTAGAGCCTTGTTTCTGAATTGGATGAAGAGTCTTGTTTATAAATTGGATAATTTGTTTGTCTGCAACTTATTGATACGATTATCTAGTTTGTAAAAGTTGTACTTGTGTATGGAAATCATTTGTAGAATTATAATCACTGTCAGAAATCACTCCTCAAACTACATGTTCTCCATTAAAATAAAATAACTGTGCTTAATCTACTTCATTAGTTGGAAGTATCTTCTCTTTGATTGGGAGAAGAGACTCACTACTCAAAATAGTGATTATTGACAGATAAACTTCTTCAGTAAGAGACTAAAGTAGTTAAATAAATTAGGCTTTGGACTACAGGTTGACATAGTATAATCTCTCTGAAGTGAGGATACTGATAGAAACTATAACTAGAAGACTTAAGGTCTTGGTTTAGGTTTAGGGCTGTAGCATGAATACAGTCAATATCATCACAGTGCTTGACATGGGGTACATTTATTTTTTTAAAGATATATTATTATTAATTATTAGTTAGCAGCTGGCATCCCAGTTCCAGCAACTGCTTAGACAAATCCTGGTTGATAAACAGAAATATAGAAGAATAGATTTGATGCTTCTGAAATTAAGGATGGAAAATGGAAAACAGATGGAGGAAAACCACCACCACACTTATCCTACCTATAAATTATTATTGACTTAACTATTAGTAGAGATGGGACACACTGCAGGCCACTTCCACAGGTATAGTAATAAGTTACTCAATGAAGAAAGCTGTTGGGATGGATCTTGCTATGGTAAGGGAGGCCATGGTTATGGTAGTAACTAATCGACAAATAAAAAATAGCCAGTATGATGTTTTATGAATATTCCCCAATACTAAAGGATTTTCGACACAGTACAAATACAAGGCTGATATTGAAGGTATTGAGGGCCTGTTTCAGTGCTGTAGTGCTCTATGACTCGATCTGATGAGGCGGCATCCTTGACTGGTGTGTGCAATATCTCCTTCCATTTCCTCGGTCCTGATCACAACAGGAGTGGAAGGAAATGGTGCAGTAATTCCAAGCCACTGCAAGGTACTCTTTCGGCAATACTCTACCAGACCTCTCAGTATTTTCAGAACTTACCGGATCAATATTCTGATAATTCTCAGAATGTCTTGATTACATTAGACCTGAAACTAAGTATTTGATGATGACTGAAACATTATATTTAAAAAAACTAAACCAAAAATAAAAACACAAAATGCAGGAAACATTCAGCAAGTCGGCCTGAAACAACAGCTCCATTTCTTTCTCCAAAGATGCTGCCTAACCTACTGAGTGTTTCCACTGTTCTCTGTTACCACCACATGGCATTTGCGCTTTCAACAATACTACCAGCCACTTGACAAATTGGCAATTGGTTTATAATCTGGTATATGTCAATGATTTGGTTGCTGGAATTGATGACTTTGTGGCCAAGCTTGCAGATGACACAAAAATAGGTGGAGTTGTAGGTAGTGTTGAGGAAACAGGAAGGCTGCAGAAGGACTTAGCCAGATTAGGAGGATCAGCAAAGAGGTGCAGATGGAATATAGTGTTGGGAAATGTATGGTCATGCACTTTGGTAGAAGGAATAAAAGCAGAGGCTATTGTCTAAACAGGGAGAAAACTCAAAATTCCAAGGACAAAAGGGACTTAGGAGTCCTTGTGCAGGGTTCACTAAAGGTTAAATTTCAGGTTGAGTCAGTGGTCAGGAAGACAAATGCAACATTAATATTCATTTTGAAAGGATGAGAATATAAAAGCCAATATGTAGTGCTCAGGCTTTATAAGACACTGGTGAGGTCTCACCTGGAATACTGTGAGCAGTTTTGGGCCTATTATTTAAGAAAGGATGTGCTGACATTGAGGAGGGTTCAGAAAAGGTTCACAGGAATGCTTCCAGGATTGAAAGGCTTGTAGCGGTGTGCTACATGCAGCGCTAAAATTACAACACGGAGTCGGTAACTGCAGTCGAAGGAAAAAACTTTATTCGAAATCCTCAGCCTCACTTTTAAGCCTCCCTCAACCTGCCCCCCGTGGCGCAGAGGCTCCAAAGCTCTGTGCTCGCAAACCCCCGTAGGCTATCTAATTGTGAGCCGGTTCGGATGTGCCAGGAAATGGGTCGCCACATAACCCCCCCCCCCCCCAGAACCGGCGATACACCCCCCAAAGTCCACAGTCTGGAACCTGCTTGGGAGGTCGGCCTCTGCTCCGAGGTGCCGGAAACTCGGCCGGTTGCACCAGGTCCACATGGGCCGGTTTGAGTCGGTCCACCGTGAAAACCTCCTCTTTCCCCCCAACGTCCAGCACGAACGTGGACCCGTTGTTCCGGAGCACCATAAACGGCCCCTCGTATGGCCGCTGCAGCGGCGGCTGATGCCCACCCCTTCGTACAAACACAAACTTACAGTTCTGTAGGTCTTTGGGTACGCAGGTCGGGTGCCGCCTGTGCTGTGAAGTGGGTATGGGGGCCAGGTTACCGAGCTTCTCGCGTAGTCTGCCCAGGACTGCTGCGGGTTCTTCCTCTTGCCCCCTTGGGGCTGGTAGGAACTCCCTGGGGACGACCAGGGGCGCGCCGTATACCAACTCGGCCGACAAGGCGTGCAGGTCGTCCTTGGGCGCTGTGCGGATGCCGAGTAGGACCCAGGGAAGCTCGTCCGCCCAGTTGGCTCCTCGCAGGCGGGCCATGAGGGCCGACTTCAGGTGACGGTGGAAACGCCGCTCCACTAGCCCGTTCGACTGTGGGTGGTAGGCAGTTGTGTGGTGCAGCTGAGTCCCCAAAAGGCTGGCCATAGCTGACCACAGGCTGGAGGTGAACTGGGCGCCTCTGTCGGAGGTAATGTGGGCTGGTACACCAAAGCGAGATATCCAGGTGGTGATCTGTGCCCGGGCGCAAGATTCGGAGGTGGTGTCGGTGAGCGGGACCGCCTCTGGCCATCTTGTGAACCGGTCCACGATAGTCAGGAGGTGCCGCGCTCTGCGCGACACTGGCAGGGGGCCAACGATATCCACATGAATGTGGTCGAAACGCTGGTGGGCGGGATGGAACTGCTGCGGTGGGGCTTTGGTGTGCCGCTGCACCTTGGCCGTCTGGCAGTGCATGCACGTTTTGGCCCATTCACTGACCTGTTTGCGGAGTCCGTGCCAAACGAACCTGCTGGAAACCATCCGGACAGTCGTCCGGATGGAGGGATGCGCCAAGTTATGAATGGAGTCAAAAACACGGTGCTGCCAGGCTGTCGGGATGACGGGACGGGGCTGGCCGGTGGCGACAGAGTAGGGTCCTCTCACCCGGGCCTACGGGGAGATCCTGGAGCTGCAAACCGGAGACTGTGGTTCTGTAACTCGGAATCTCCTCATCTGCCTGCTGTGCCTCTGCCTGTGCCTCAAAGTCTACCCCTTGGGAAAGGGCATGAACGGTAGGGCGAGAGAGCGCATCCGCCACGACATTGTCCTTACCCGAGACGTGCCGGACATCCGTCGTGTATTCAGAGATGTAGGACAGGTGGCGTTGCTGGCGGGATGACCAGGGGTCGGACACTTTCGTAAACGCAAAGGTAATCGGTTTGTGGTCTGTGAACGCGGTGAAGGGCCGACCTTCTAGGAAGTACCTGAAATGCCGGATTGCCAGGAAGAGCGCCAACGGTTCCCGGTCGAAAGCACTGTACTTGAACTCGGGTGGCCACAGGTGTTTGCTGAAAAACGCCAGGGGTTGCCAGCGACCTGCGATGAGTTGCTCCAGCACCCCACCAACTGCCGTGTTAGATGCGTCCACTGTGAGGGCGGTAGGGGCGTCCATTCTGGGATGTACTAGCATTGCGGCATTCGCCAAAGCTCCTTCGTTTGAACGAAAGCAGCGGCGGACTCCTCATCCCAGGTAATGTCCTTGCTCGGACCCGACATCAGGGCGAACGGGGGCGCATGATCCGGGCAGCTGAAGGGAGGAAGCGGTGGTAGAAATTGACCATACCTACGAATTCCTGAAGGCCTTTGATCGTGGTGGGTCGGGGGAAGTGGCGGACCGCATCTACCTTAGTGGGCAGAGGGGTTGCCCCGTCTTTAGTAATCCTGTGGCCCAGGAAGTCAATGGTATGGAGTCCGAACTGGCATTTGGCGGGGTTGATTGTAAGACCGTACTCACTCAGTTGGGCGCAGAGTTGACGGAGGTGGGACAGATGCTCCTGACGACTGCCCCTGGCTATGAGGATGTCGTCCAAATAGATGAACGCGAAGTCCAGGTCCCGTCCCACCGCGTCCATTAACCGCTGGAATGTCTGTGCGGCATTCTTCAGGCTGAACGACATGCGGAGGAACTCGAAAAGGCCAAACGGGGTGATGAGAGCCGTTTTGGGGACGTCGTCAGGATGCATCGGGATTTGATGGTACCTTCGGATGAGGTCTACCTTGGAGAAGATCCGTGCGCCGTGCAGGTTTGCTGCCAAGTCCCGAATGTGCGGCACAGGGTAGCGGTCCAGTGTGGTAGCCTCGTTCAGCCTGCGGTAATCGCCGCATGGTCTCCAGCCTCCCGTCGCTTTGGGCACCATGTGCAGGGGGGAGGCCCATGGGCTGTCAGACCGCCGGATGATCCCCAATTCCTCCATCCTCTGGAACTCCTCCTTCGCCAGTCGGAGCTTGTCCGGGGAAAGCCGCCGAGCGCGGGCGTGGAGGGGTGGTCCCTGGGTCGGGATGTGGTGCTGTACACCGTGTCGGGGCATGGCCGCTGTGAACTGCGGTGCCAGAACCGATGGGAAATCCGCCAGGACCCTGGTGAAGTCGTTGTCGGACAGCGTGAGGGAGCCGAGGTGAGGGGCTGGCAACTGGGCTGCACCCAGGGAGAACGTCTGAAAGGTCTCGGCGTGTACCAGTCTCTTCCTGGGCAGGTCGACCAGTAGGCTGTGAGCCCGCAAAAAATCCGCACCCAGAAGCGGTTGGGTTACAGCGGCCAGTGTAAAGTCCCACGTGAACTGGCTGGAGCCGAACTGTAGCTGCACCTGACGGGTGCCATTGGTCCTTACTGTGCTGCCGTTCACGGCCCTCGGGGGGGCCCCGGTGCCCTGCTGCGGGTGTCATAATTCGTCGGAGGTAAAACGCTGATCTCGGCACCAGTGTCGACCAAAAACTGGCGTCCCGACCTTCTGTCCCACACATACAGGAGGCTATCCCGATGGCCAGCCGCCGTAGCCATCAGCGGCGGCTGGCCCTGGCGTTTCCCGGGAACTTGCAGGGCGGGCGACAATGGCGGGCTTCTGCACCCCACCGCTGGTGGTAGAAGCACCAGTGTTCATTGGGCCGGGGGTTGGCGGGCTCTGCGGCCGGGCCTGGACTGGTTTGCTGCTGGGAGCGTGGCTGGGAGATCTGTGCAATGGACGCCCCGCTCACCTTTTTGGCATTCCACAGCAAGTCCGCCCGGGCTGCCACCTTCCGGGGGTCACTGAAATCCACGTCGGACAGCAGCAGGCGTACGTCCTCGGGCAGCTGCTCCAGGAATGCCTGCTCAGACATGAGGCAGGGTGTGTGTCCGTCGGCCAGAGACAACATCTCATTCATTAAAGCCGAAGGAGGTCTGTCTCCCAAGCCATCCAGGTGCAGTAAACGGGCAGCCCGCTCGCGCCGTGAGAGTCCAAAAGTCCTGAGGAGCAGGGCTTTGAATTCCGTGTACTTGCCGTCTGCCGGGGGCGACTGTACGAACTCCGCGACCTGGGCCACTGTGTCCTGGTAGAGGGAGCTCACCACGTAGTAGTAGCGGGTGTCTTCTGAGGTGATCTGGTGAACGTGGAATTGGGCTTCTGCTTGCTGGAACCATAGGTGAGGTCACTGTGTCCAGAAACCCGGCAGTTTCAACGAAACCGCATGAGCAGAGGCGGCATCGGTCATTTCTGGTCCAAAAATCGTTTGGACTGTCGGGGTCACCAATTGTAGCGGTGTGCTACATGCAGCGCTAAAATTATGACATGGAGTCGATAACTGCAGTCGAAGGAAAAAACTTTATTCGAAATCCTCAGCCTCACTTTTAAGCCTCCCTCAACCTGCCCCCCGTGGCGCAGAGGCTCCAAAGCTCTGTGCTTGCAAACCCCCGTAGGCTATCTAATTGTGAGCCGGTTCGGATGTGCCAGGAAATGGGTCGCCACAGGCTTATGGTATGAAAAGAGTTTGAAAGCACTGGAATTTAGAAGAATGAGGGGGGATCATATTGAAACCTATAGAATTTTGAAAGGTCTAGACAGAGTGGATGTGGAGAGGATGGCTCCTACAGTGGGGGAGTCTAGGACCAGAGGGTACAGCCACAAAATAGAAGGATAACCATTTAGAGCAGAGATTAGGAGGAATTTCTTTAGCCAGAGGGTAGCGAATCTGTGGAATATGTTGCCATAAGCAGCTCTTGAAGCCAGGTACTTGGGTGTATTTAAGGTGGAGTTTGATAGATTCTTGATTACTGTGAAAAGTTATGGGGACAAGGCAGGAGAATGGGGTTGAGAGGGAAATGGAGCCTCCTTGATGAAATGCTAGAACAGACTCAATGGGCTGAATGGCCTAATTCTGCTTCCCAGTCAGATACAATGAATGATGTGCCATAGGGGCCTCAGCATCTTACAATTTAGGTAAAAGAATTGATTATAAAAGCATGGTTGCTATGCTCACTGATGACATCAAGAAAGATCGTAAAGATCGTGATCAAGCAGACATAAGAAGGCTTCAAAGGGATAAGTTAAGTAAATGGGAAATATCTGTCAAGTGTAATACAATATAGGAAATATGTAAATGTACACATTGGCAAAGAAAGCGAAAGAGAAGCATATTTTATAAATGGTGAAATACTGCAAGATTTCTGGGCTGCAGAGGAATCTGTGTATCTTAGCGCTTGGTTGTCAAATGGCTTGTATGCAGGTACAGCAAGTAATTAGGAAAGCTAACAGAATCTTGTCCTTTGTTGAAAAGTACAAAAGTAGATAAGTTTTGCTTTAGTCATGTAGTGTATTGCTGACGCAAAAATCACTATTTACTCTCCTTATGTAAATTGCTTTCCCAACTTAAGGAATGTTAATACATTAATTTGAATTTATTTAAATCTTACATCCGTCCCACAAAGAGAGGGAGTAGAAATCTTTGCATTATGACTCTGTCGCAATGTACGGACATGTGAATTCCTAAGTCTAATGGCTTGTAGAACGAAGCTGTCCATGGCCTGTTGGTCTAGACTTTAATGCGGTGGTATTGTTTGTCAGACAGAAGCAGCGGAAACAGTTTATGGTTGGGGTGACTAGTATCCCTGATGATCATCCAGGCCTTCTTTACGCATCTGCTGCTGTAAACATCCTCAGTGGAGGGAAGTTCACATCCACAGATGTGTACCACCCTCTGCAGTGCCCAGCGATCAAGGTTGGTGCAATTCCCATACCAGGTGGTGATACAGCCAGTCAGGATGTTCTCAATGATGCCTTTGTAAAAGGTCTTGAGGACTTGGGGGCTCATGCCGAACATCTTCAGTCTTCTGAGGTGGAAGAGACACTGTTGTGCTTTTTTTAGCCACACAGTCGGTGTGTACAGTCCAGGTGAGATCTTCAGTGATGTGTATACCGAGGAACTTGAAACTACTCACCCTCTCAACTCCAGTCCCACTGGTGTTGATCGGGCTGAGCCTGTCTCCGTTCCTCCTGTAATCCAAGATCAGCTCTTTTGTTTTTTGGACATTGAGGGAAAGGTTGTTATTTTTGTACAACTGTGTCAGGGTGTTAACCTCTCCTCTGTAGGCATTAGAAACTGTTGAAAGGTTTACTAAGCTAATACCTGCAATAGTCGGGTTTTCATATAAGAAAAGTTCAGCTACACTCGTCTTCCATCCATTGGATTAAAGAAGAATGAGAGAGAACTTGATTGAAATATATAAGATCCTGAGGAATATTGATAAGATGGCTCTGGAAAAGAAGTTTTCTCTTGTAAGAGAATCTAGAACCAAGATTGTTTATTGTCTTTCTTCAGTAACAAGTGCAAAGGAGAATGAAATGATTGTTATGACAGTTCCTAAGCAGCGTAAAAATCGCAATAAATATAAAAGCAATCCTATAAAATACAATGTACAAGTAACTGTAAAGTGGCACTGCATAGGGTGGGGGGATGAAAGGTGCTGAGGAGCTGCAGAGCAGAGTGGCTGACATGGGTTTAGTGGTGGTAGAGTTGGAGGTGTGGGTTAATGTTGATGAGCCTAATAGCTTGGAAGAAGTAACTATTTTTGACTCTAGTGCTTCTGGCGTGGATGCTGTGTAGCCTTTTTGATGGGAGTGAGATGGGGCGCCATGGTAATGTAGCATTTAGTGTAGTACAGGTCAGGGCATTGGTGTTCAGCGATCAATTCCAATGGCATCTGTAAGGAGTGACCATGTGGGTTTCTTCTGGGTGGTCCAATTTCCTCCCACAGTCCAGAGACGTACTGATTAGTAGGTTAATTGGTCATTGTAAGTTGTCCTGTAATTTGGCTAGTGTTAAAATGGTAGTTTGCTACACACAAAATGCTGGATGAACTCAGCAGACCAGGCAGCATTTATGGAAAAGAGTAAACGGTCAATGTTTCAGTCTGAGACCCTTCATCAGGACCTGATGGAGGGTCTTGGCCCAAAATAGCAACTGTTTACTCTTTTTCAGGGGTCTTCTACAAACGCAGGCGGGGTTGCAGAAGCAGAATCATTTGATGTTTTAAGGCAGAGATAGATAGATTCATGATAAGCCTGGAGATGAAATGTTATCACACGTACAAAAGATAGGCATGTGGTTTAGATGTTACAATCAGATCAACTGTGATCAAACTAAAAGTCATAGCAGGCTGAGGTGCTGAGTGGCCTATTTCTGGTCCAAATGTATATGTCCATCTCTGGTTGTTGGATGGATGTTGAAATATTTCCACCTGTGTATGCAATTGGTAGTTGGTTTATTATTGTGCAATGTCATCAGCAAATTTATGTATGATTGGCATTTGAGCCTAGTAACCCAGTCATGAGTACAGAAGGCTAGGCACCCTATTATTTCCCATTTGCACTGGCTGTAGTCTCTCAATGAGGAAGCTAAGGATCCATTGCAGAGAGAGGTACAGGTGCTCAGATTTTGAAGCTTGTTACTGGTACAGAGGGGATGACAGTGTTGAATGCTGAGCCAAAGTTGATGAACAGCAGCCTAACATAGGCATTGCTTTTGTCCAGGTGATCCAAGGCTGAGTGCAAAGCCAGTGAGATTACGTCCACTGTAGAGTTATTGTGGTGGTAGGCAAATCGTAGTGGATCAGTGTCCTTGCTTAGCTAGGAGTTAATTCTAGCCATGACCAACCTCTCAAAGCACTTCTTCACATTAGATGTAAGTACTACTCAGCAACAGTCATTGAGGCAGCTCTCCCTGCTCTTCATGGACTCTGGTATGATTGATTACCTTTTGAAACAGATTAGAACCTCCGACTGCAACAGTGAAAGATCGAAGATGTCCTTGAACACTTGGTTGGTACAGGTTTTCAATGCTTCGCCATGTATGCCGTCGGAGATGATGCCCTGCAAATGTTCACTTTGTTGAAAGATGTTCTGATCTCAGTCTTAGAGTGATACTAAAGGATCGCCAGATTCTGCAGTCTTTTGCACAGGTGTAGTTTTATTCTCCCTTTCAAAGTGTGCTTAAGAGGCATTCAGCTCATCAGGGAGTGAAGCATCATAATCATTTGTGATGATAGGTTTCTGCTGTAGGAAGTAATGGCCTGTAAAGTCTGCTGTAGCTGATGTGCATTTCATTCCATCTCTAGTTTCATTCAGAATTGTTAATTTACTCTTAAGCCTTCTGTAGATCGTACATGGACTTATTGTATAATTCTGTATCACGGATCTTGAACACCACGGATCGAGCTCTTATCAGACTGAAAATATCCGGGTTCATCCATGGTTCCTGGTTTGGATATGTTCAGTGTGTTCTTGAAGGCACACACTCGTCCACACACATCTTGGTCAAGTGAATGACAACTGTGGCATATTCATTCCGATCTGAAGATGGGTCCCAGAATATAGTCCATTCCACCAATTCAATGCAGTCCCATAAGTGCTCCTCTGCCTCCCTTGACAGCCCTCACCACTGCTGTCCTGGTCCTCAGACTCTATATGTTGGGCATAGAAATAAAGCCAGCGTCCAGGCGTGGGATGGCATGGTAGGCATTCTTGATGGTGTTGTAACAGTGTATTGGCTCCTCTGGTTCCATAGGTGACACGTTGGTGGGAGCTGGTCGGAAACTTCCTTGAGATGGCCTGTTTGAAATCCCCTGCTTTGATTGGGAAGGCATCAGGGTGCATGGTCTCAAGACTGCTGATCAGGGTGCTCAGCTCCTCCAGTGCCAGCTGGATATTTGCCAGTGGTGGAATGTACACTACAACCAGGAAAATGACAGAAAACTGCCTGGGCAGATAGAATGGATAACACATGTTCTAGATCGGAGGAGACCAGATTTGGTAATACAAAGGAGATGTTTGGCAAACTGGCAAGCCCAACAGAAAGTTTGCATTAAATGTCAATGAGTATGAGAGAAGTCTAGCTTTTTGGCTTGTTCAGAGATTTTCATAGGAATCCGGAACCTCTACTTTCAGGATTAGAAATTTTATCAATTGTCCACACAGCTCTCAAGGAAGCGAGTGAGAACTGTAAGAATTCATTCAGATCTGAAGATGACTCTCTGAATACAATCTATTTCACTGATTAAAGACAGTCTTGTAAGTGCTCTTCCGTGTCTTGAGGCGAAGATTGTGTGTTCTGTTTTCAAAGAAGTAGAAGCCCTTCAATATATGAACAATGCTATGTTAACTCAAACTGTTCATGAGCTGTGAGGTGTTACAGAACCAATAAACCAGTGAATGTGTACAATACATGTCTGGCTCTTGTCTGTATAATTGTTAACCAAGCTGTATAATATATAAGCTACCAAATATATAGATACAAAACATTGCATTTTGAACATAGCAAGGTAAAAATAGCTTCCACATGGTTGCTTCTGCAAATGTTATTTTTCTTCATAAAAAGCATCACAATATCCTGAAAACAAAAAAGCAAAACCACAGAAATGACTCCAACTGTATTTATGAAGCCGTATTTTCACTTCATGCCACAGACTTGTTTTCATTTAAAGCTCTGAAGGTCCATTTCAGATATGCTGGAACTACAATTCTGATTAGAGACTTTAAAAAAACACAATTGCTTATTGTAATACTACAGATGAGAGTAAAGAAGGTCAGCCAAAGTGTTTGAAATATTTTTGCTGCTGATTTAGCTAAACTATTTTAATTTCTTCAAAATCACCTTTGTACTGTTGCATAAATCAGTTTCTTGCACCAAAGTGTGACGACCCACTTCCCAGCTCACTCGAACCGGCTCACAAAGTGGCGCACGCTGGCATTGAGGCTGGTCGCGAAAAGGGCGCCAAGTCTCCTTCACCAGCAAGGGGAAAAGCCCGCGCGCGGGACAAGACTGTGAATATGCGCCCCCTACAGTATTGCTGCCTGGGGAGGGCAGGATCAGGAAGGCTTTAAAGCGAGGCCGCGAAGTTTGAATAAATCTCTTTTGCAACTGCAGCTCACGGACTCTGTGTCGTTATTTCAGTGCTGCGTGTAGCACACCGATACAATTGGTGACCCCGACAGCCCAAATGATATTTGGGCCGAAGGTGAACGACGCCGCATCTGTTCATGCAGTTTCTTTAAAACTGCCAAGCTTCTGGACGCTGCGACCTCACCTATGGTTCCAGCAAGCAGAAGCCCAATTCCACATTTGGCAGATAACCTCGGATGACACACGTTACTACTACGTAGTGAGCTCCCTCGACCAGGACACAGCGGCCCAGGTTGAGGAGTTCATACTGTCCCCCCCAGTGGATGGCAAATACACAGACTTCAAAACCCTGCTCATAAGGACTTTCGGACTCTCATGGTGCGAGCGAGCTGCCCGCTTACTGCACCTGGATGGTTTGGGGGACAGACCTCCTTCGGCTTTAATGAATGAGATACTGTCCCTGGCCAGAGGTCACAAGCCCTGCCTCATGTTTGAGCAGGCATTCCTGGAGCAGCTGCCCGAGGACATACGCCTGCTGCTGTCCAACGCGGATTTCAGCAACCCCTGGAGGGTGGCAGCCCAGGCGGACGTGCTGTGGAAAGCCAAGAAGGAGAGTGGGGCGTCCATCGCACAGATCACCAGGCCACGCTCCCAGCGGTAAACCAGACTAGGCCTGGCCGCAGAGCCCGCTAACCCCAGAGGCAGGGGTGAGGAAGCCAATGAACAGTGGTGCTTCTACCATCAGCGGTGGGGGACGGAAGCCCGCCGCTGTAGCCCGCCCTGCAATTTCCTGGGGAACACCAGGGCCAGCCGCTGCTGATAGCTATGGTGGCTGGCCACCGGGATAGCCTCCTGTATGTCTGGAACAAGCAATCGGGATGCTGTTTTTTGGTCGACACCAGAGCTGAGATCAGCGTCTTACCTCCAACAAGTTACGACACCCACAACAGGACACCGGGTCCCCCCCTGAGGGCCACAAACAGCAGCACAGTAAGGACCTACGGCACCTGTACGGTGCGGCTACAGTTCGGCTCCAGCCAGTTCACGTGGGACTTCACACTGGCCGCCGTAGCCCAACTGCTCTTGGGCGCGGATTTTTTGTGGGCTCACAGCCTACTGGTTGACCTGCAAGGGAAGAGACTGGTCCACGCCGAGACCTTTCAAACGTTCTCCCCGGGTGAAGCCCAGTTGCCGGCCCCACACCTAGACTCCATCACGCTGTCCGACAACGACTTCACCAGAATCCTGGCGGATTTCCCATCGGTTCTGGCACCACAGTTCATGGCAGCCGTGCCCAGACACGGCATACAGCACCACATCCCAACCCAAGGACCACCCCTCCACGCCCGTGCTCGAAGGTTTCCCCCGGACAAGCTCTGATTGGTGAAGGAGGAGTTCAAGAGGATGGAGGAATTGGGGATCATACATTAGTTCGACAGCCCATGGGCCTCCCCCCTGCACATGGTGCCCAAAGCAACAGGGGGCTGAAGACCATGTGGCAACTACCGTAGGCTGAACGAGGTTACCTGTGCTGCACATTCATGACTTTGCAGCAAACCTGCACGGCACACGGATCTTCTCCAAGGTAGACCTTGTCCGGGGATACCATCAAATCCCGATGTATCCGGATGACGTCCCCAAAACGGCACTCATCACCCCTTTTGGCCTTTTTGAGTTCCTCCGCATGCTGTTCGGCCTAAAGAATGCCACACAGATGTTTCAGCGGTTAATAGACATGGTGGGACGCGACCTGGACTTCGCCTTCATCTATTTGGACGACATCCTCAAAGCCAGCAGTAGTCATCAGGAGCATCTGTCCCACCTCCGTCAACTCTACGCCCGACTGAGTGAATACGGCCTGACAATCAACCCGGCCAAATGCCAGTTCGGGCTCGACACCATTGACTTCCTGGGCCCCAGGATTACTAAAGACGGGGCAACCCCTCTGCCCGCTAAGGTAGATGCAGTCCGCCATTTCCCCCGACCCAACACAATCAAAGGCCTTCAGGGTTTCATGGGTATGTTAAACTTCTACCACTGCTTCCTCCCTTCAGCCGCCCAAATCGTGCTGATTTGCCCTGATGTCGGGTAAGGGTAAGGACATTACCTGGAACGCGGAGTCTGCCGCTACTTTCATTAAAACCAAAGAAGCCTTGGCAAATGCCGCGATGCTAGTGCACCCCAGAACGGATGTCCTTACCACCCTCACAGTGGACACATCTAACACGGCAGCTGGTGAGGTGCTGGAGCAACTCATCGCGGGTCGCTGGCAACCCCTGCCGTTTTTCAGCAAACACCTGCGACCACCCGAGCTCAAATACAGTGCTTTTGACCGGGAACTGTTGGCGCTATACCTGGCAATCTGGCATTTCAGGTACTTCTTGGAAGGTAGGCCCTTCACCGCGTTCATGGACCACAAACAGCTTATCTTTGCGTTCATGAAAGCATCCAACTCCTGGTTGTCCCGCCAGCAGCGACATCTGTCCTACATCTCCAAATACACGACGGATGTCCGGCATGTCTCGGCAAAGGACAATGTTGTGGCGGATGCCCTCTCCTGCCCTAACATCCAAGCCCTGTCCCAGGAGGTAGACTATGAAGCATTGGCGGAGGCGCAGCAGGCAGACAAGGAGATTCCTAGTTACAGGACTGCAGTCTCTGCTTTGCAGCTCCAGGACCTCCCCGTAGGCCCAGGTGAGATGTCACCACTGGCCAACCCCGCCCCGTCGTCCCAGCAGCCTGGCGGTGGCGCGTTTTTGACTCCATTCATAACAACCGTCCGGATGGTCTCCAGCAGGTTCATTTGGCATGGTCTCTGCAAGCAGGTCAGTGAATGGGCCAAAACGTGCATGCACTTCCAAACAGCCAAGGTGCAGTGGCACACCAAAGCTCTGCCGCAGCAGTTTCACCCCACGCACCGGCGTTTCGACCACATTCATGTGGATATCGTGGGCCCACTGCCAGTGTTGCGAGGAGCGCGGCACCTCCTGACTATCGTGGACCGATTCACAAGATGGCCAGAGGTGGTCCTGCTCACCGACACCACCTCTGAATCTTGCGCCCGGGCACTGATTGCCACCTGGGTATCTCGCTTTGGTGTACCGGCCCACATTACCTCCGACAGAGGCGTCCAGTTCAGCTGCAGCCTGTGGTCAGCTATGGCCAGCCTTTTGGGGACTCAGCTGCACCACACAACTGCCTACCACCCACAGTCGAACGGCCTAGTGGAGCGTTGCCGCCGTCACCTGAAGTCGGCTCTCATGGCCCGCCTGAGAGGACCTAACTGGGTGGACGAGCTTCCCTGGGTCCTGCTCGGAATCCGCACGGCGCCCAAAGAAGATCTGCACACCTCGTCGGCGGAGTTTGTGTACGGCGCACCCCTGGTCGTCCCATGGGAGTTCATACCAGCCCTAAGGGGGCAAGAGGAAGAACCCGCAGCAGTCCTGGGCAGACTACGTGAGAGGCTCAGTAACCTGGCCCCCAAACCCAATTCGCGGCATGGGCAGAACCCAATCTGCATACCCAAAGACTTACAAAACTGTACGTTCATTTTTGTACGATGGAGCGGACATCGGGCACCGCCACAGCGGCCCTATGAGGGGCCATTTACGGTGATTAGAATCAACGGGTCCACATTCGTGCTGGACGTTGGTGGGAGAGAGGAGGTTTTCACGGTGGACCGACTCAAACTGGCCCATGTGGATGTGGCGAGATTCTGGCACCGCGGCGCAGAGGCAGATCTCCCAAACAGAGTCCGACCCAGACTGTGGACATTGGGGGGGTGTATCGCCGGTTCTGGGGGGGGGGGGGAGCGGGTTTATGTGGCGAACCACTTCCCAGCGCACTCGAACCTGCTCACAAAGTGGCGCGTGCTGGCATTGAGGCTGGTTGCAAAAAGGGCGCCAAGTCTGCTTCACCAGCAAGGGGAAAAGCCTGCGCGCGGGACAGGACTGTGAATACGCAGTATTCCTGCCCAGGGAGGACGGGATCAGGAAGGCTTTAAAGCGAGGCTGCGAAGTTTGAATAAACCTCTTTTGCAACTGCAGCTCACGGACTCCGTGTCATTATTGCAGCGCTGTGTGGAGCACACCGCTACAAGAGTACATTTGTCATTGTGACACAGAACTACCTCTCCAATTTGCAGCAGATAAGAAACTTCATATCAGCCTAAGAAAGGAAATTCTGGAAGCCGGATCTAAGATATGAATAATGGTTAAGTTTTCCATCACAATAAAGATGCTCTGTATTGAAACAAGTCCCTCCTGAATTTTTTACTAGCGATGAAAGGGAATTTAGTAGTGCTGGGTCAGGAAGGGCTGGACGGTAGATCAATAACAACTAAGTGAAGGGGCTTGTTCCTTTTTCTAATGTATTTTTGAAGATCTTCTGCAGGTACAGTTTTCAGAAAGTTTGAGAGCTGGATTGGTGTGGAAGGAGGAGCTACACGTCACCCTCTGGTTTGAAGTAATGACCCGGATGCTTAGCAGGAAACAGCTGACAGGGTTAATGCACTGCCAATCAACCAAGTGTTTCGGAAACAGGTGCAGAGAAAAAATACTCCCATAAAGTCTGCCTTGCAAATGTTAGTCTATACTGCACTATATTATATCAAACCACAAAGTGTTCATCCCACAAACAGTTTCCTCAATGACAATCTCAGATCCGAATGTGAAATGAAGAACATGCAGACCTAGTTTATATTAGTTGCCCAAACATGTACGTTATAATCACAGATTTTAGGCAACCAGGAGGGATACATCTCAAAATCAATTGTTTAGTGAAGAGTTGTAGGAAAGACTTAAATTTTCAAGCTGTCTGTCTGTAATTTTCTGCAGCATACACTTGACAATTAGCACAATGCGTGACAAGCCAATGCTTTGTAGTCCAGCAATCAATTTTGGGAAAGTAAACTGTAAATCATGATCATTCCTATTAGAAAATAAAACTTGAATTCATTCAGTGGAATGTAGTAATTTTGAATATTTCAGGTCTTGTGACTGTGATCAAAGTCACCAGGAGACAGAAGCTGATGATATAGAAGTCTTTATTTCTCATAACAAGTAGGCATCATAATGGTTACATTCTTGAAGAACAAAGGTAACAACAGGACCATTTCTACAGTTACACAGTATTCATAATGCTTCTTTTGTGTTGCATACAATTTGAAACACCAGATCTTCACTCCAAAGCACCCGAAATGAGTGTTAAACACCTTTGTTTCTGAGCTGCATTCATGCATATGCAGACATCTCAGGTGAATGTGGGTTCCCTGGTTTGCAAACAAAGCCAGTCTGCAGTTCTAGGAAGACCAATGTTCTGATCACAAACGATCAAATATCTGCAGATGATGAAAATCCAAGCAACATACGCAAAATGCTGGAGGAACTCAGCAGGCCAGGCAACATCCATGGAAAAGAGTACAGTCAACATTTTGGGCTGAGACCCTTGGGCAGGACGGGAGAAAAACGGCTGAAGAGTAGCTGTAAAAGATGGTGAAAGATGGAGTAGCTGTAAAAGGGGAGAGAGACACACAAACCCGAAGGGGGAGGGATGAAGTAAAGAACTGAGAAGTTGATTGGTGAAAAAGATACAAGGCTGGAGAAGGGCGAGTCTGATAAAAGAGAATAGAAGGCCATGGAAGAAAAAAGTTGGGAGGAGCACCAGAGGGAGGCAATGGGTGGACAAGGAGATAAGGTGAGAAAGGGGATGGAGAATGGTGAAGGAGTGAGCAGGAGCATTATCGTTGTTCTGAGCTGCATTTAAAATTCAATCTACAGTCCCCATTTAGATCTGTTGAAATTAATATTTGCTATATTCCATAACGCCAGAATGCACCCTAACATCAGGAAATGACAAAGTGTTTTTAATATTGTATTTACACAAACATACTGCATCTCTTTCCAGCAGCGTCTTTTGTTCAATGTTCATTTGCTTTTCTTTCAGCTGTGCATCTGCTTTAATATTCTGTGTATTCTGTTCTGAAATGAGTTTTGCTGTCACTGCAAACATGTGAATTCCCCTGTTGACATTAGAAATAATAATATTTAAATGATGTAATTTATTGTGAAATTTTCCAAAATAAATATGAACGGAACAATGTTGACTTCAATGTCATTACACACTTTGATAAATTTAATGCTGTAATGAAAGCAATAACATTATTTTTGAAATTTTTTTTATAGATAAGTGTTTAAGATTGTAAAGGAAGCAGCAGTATTCACATTGCATAGGTGGGGTTAATAGGTCCCATTGATTTAACTCAGCCCAATGTCACTCTGCTGCTGTTTTCCAAATATGATTATTAATTTCATACTGTCAAATGAATAAATGCCAACTGTTTATTCATTTCCATTGATGCTGCTTGGATTTCCAGCATCTGCAGAATCTCTTGTGTTTATTAACCACCTTAATGTTTTCTTAAGAGACCTAACAAGACCTCTTTCTTAATCTCAAAATGCCCTGGTATCATTGCATTCTCTACTCTGATCTCACTATCCTCTACGTCCTTCTCCTTGGGTAAATTCCGACACAATGTACACAACTCATCCACATCCTCTACCTCTCAGCAAAAGTCCCCTCCTTTTCTCGTCAGCAGTCCTACCTTCCTCCTACTTTGCTCTTTGCATGAGTAGAATGCTTTGGGATCCTCATCGATCTTATGCTCCAAGGACTTTTCATTACCCCTTCTGGCTCTCCTAAGTTCCTTTTTGAGTTCTCTGCTGGCTCCTTTATAATCAAGCCCCCTGCTTGTATATGCTTCCTTCATTGGTACATATTATCTAATCTGTCGGAAACAGCAGGAATAGGCATTGATCGTGTGGATAGTCAGAGGCTTTTTCCCAGGGCTGGAGTGGCTAGCATGAGAGGGCACAGTTTTGAGGTGCTTGAAAGTAGGTACAGAGGAGGCATCAGGAGTAAGTTTTTTTTTACGCAAAGTGGCGTGTGCATGGAATGGGCTGCTGGTGATGGTGGTGGAGGCAGATGCGAGAGGGTCTTTTAAAAGACTCCTGAACAGGTGCATGGAGCTCAGAAAAATAGAGGACTATGGGTAACCCTAGGTAATTTCTAAGGTAAGGACCTGTTCGGCACAGTTTTGTTAGTTGAAAGGCCTGTATAATGCTGTAGATTTTCTATGTTTCTAATTCATGTAGAAATTTCATTAGAAGCAAAATCAAAGTGCCAGGAAATGCAGAAGAGACATGCCCCAAATGCAGAACACGGGAGATGATTTAACGGTGAGTGATAACATTAATAACAAGCCACAAGAGGCCACAAAACAAGAGAGAACAGATACGTAGCATGAGAAGGCAACAAATAACTGAAGGCTCGGAGCAGCCAGTTGAGGGTTTATATGACTGAACAAGGGTTGTGGCTGAGAGCTGGGTTTAAATGGGCTGCAGGTGAACGAGTAGCAGGTGACTCCTGTTGGCTGGGTGTAGACTGGGAGGACACCTACTCCCCCTCCCCACGAAGGCTGGCATCTGATGGCCCAGGGCAATCTGGATAGGTCTGGTGGATCTTCTCGATGAGCAATGGATCCAAGATGGAACTCAATGGCCACCTAAAACCTCTGGGCTGTACCCTTCCCCGTCGACCAGATACTGCACACCCCATGCATGATGAGTGTAAATCAGTGAGCCATGTATACTGGACCACCATCCATTATCTTTGGCTCCAGAGCTGCAGGCTCAGGTGGGTTGAGTGGACAAAAGGCTTGAGGCAGGATATGTTGAAGTTTGGTGTGAATCTGAGTTATGGTGGCAGCTGGAGACAGTAAGGGACTGGTTTGCGGTGATGGGTGATCTTAAACAGACCAATCAACAGGAGTAAGAATTTAGGGGATTCAGTGTGCGGGGAAAACATGGTCCCTGGGCCGGATTTGTCTGGTTGGGCACCAACAGAGGTTAGCCTGACACTAGGTGGCATGGTTGGCAGCTAATATGGCCCTCCATGCCCTCTTCCAAGCATTCTGGCATCGGCAAACCAGGGTGCTGGCAGATGGGAACTCAACCATTGGCTGCTCTTCCGTGGGGAACAACAGGAGTTGGTAGCCATGAAGCACTCTGAAAGGTGACGTACCTATGACAGAGGAGGTGTGTAGACTGTGGGACAGTTTGGCTAAGAGCAGGTAATTATTCCATGTGGTGGAAAGATTAGAGGTGGTGAAGGTTCACAGAAATGTCTCAGCTTGCTGATTTGCTTTTTCAGACTGACCATTGGTCTGCAGACGAAAGCCAGAGGACAAACTGACTGAAGTGTGGAGGAGAAAGGAGAAGGCTCGCCAGATCTATTGTGGGCCCAATCCGACACAATATCCTGGGGTAAGCTGTGGAGGCGAACTACCTGTTGGAGAACCAGGTTTGCCATCTCAGCAGCTGATAGAAGTTTGGGGAGAGCTATTAAGTGGGCCACTTTGGAGAACCTGTCCAACACTGTCACGATCACTGTGGAAGGTAGCAAACACGTGATGAAATTGTGGCCATGTGGGACCATGGTCATCGAAGGATCAGTAGAGACCACAGGAGCCCACTGGTTGGAGGAATTGGAATGGGCTCATTGAGGGCAGGCAGCAACAATTTACATTTGTGATCATGTTGGACCACCAGAACCAGTGTCGCAGAAAATCCAGGGTCTGTCGTGCATCTGGGTAGCCTGAGGGCTGAGGAATGGGCTCCCTGGAGTGTTTCAGAGTGCACAGAATGTGTAGGCCAGAGCAGGCTTGTGATGTAGAGCATCTTGTGCTCTCAAGATCCTAGATGACTGGAGCGAGGACCTGCAAGGATGGATTGATGGGCTGAGGGTCAGTCTCCATTTCAGCTGGGTCAGACTGTTGTGACAGGGTGTCTGCTGTAATATTCTAGGAGATGGTGAAGTTGCATTGCTCGAAGAGGAGGGCTCAGCAAACCTGATCTTGTTGAGTGGGCAGGTGATGCACCATCAATAACTCACACTGAGACGTAGGCGAGATATCGGCTTTTATTGACTGGAAGAAGGAACCAGGAGTGAGTGTCTATCATACAAGGTCCTGGAGACTGAGGCCGATCTTCAGGCCGCAGGTCTCCTTTATACAGGGGCCTGTGGGAGGAGCCACAGGAGCAGTCAGCAGGGGCGTGTCCCGACAGGCACATAGTTCACCACAGCAGGTCAGTTCAAATCAAATCAAGTTTAATTATCATTCAGCCCATACATAGATACAGCTGAACGGGACAGTCTTCCTCTGGGGCAAAGGTGTAAAACATTCAAAGCAGCAAGAGTGACGACGTCCAGCGATGGACGACGCTGTCTCCCGGTGGTGTGAAGACGCATGCAATCCAGTCTGTCATTCCACTGCTTGAACACGGGAGGGCAGCACCAACAGAAGAGGCCAGGCCCCAGCTGAACGAGGACATCATGCTTTAATGCTTCTGTGTTGTCTTCTCACCTGGTCTGCAGCAGCAGGCGAGCTCAAAGCTTGAGACCAGTTGTATGGATATGAGGCTCTAGGCATCAGTCCAGATCAGGAAGGGTTCAGTGTTTCCTTTCAGCCAATATTCCATTCCTCCGAGGCCCATTTAATAACAAGTAGCTCCCTGTCTCCTATTCCAGAATGGCACTGTGTAGAATTAAATGTTGCAAGAAGAAGGCACAAGGGTGTGACTTCCTATCCAGTCCTCGCTGACCGAGAATGGCTCTGGCGCCCATGTCCTATGCATCCACCTCTACCACAAAAGATCTGGAGGGTTTTGACTAGTGGAGAATAGGAGCTGTGGTGAAGCATCTCTTGAGCTCATTGAACGTATGGTCTACTTATCAGACCAAGGTATCCGTGACTTGATGAGAGAGGTAAGAGGAGCAGCGATTTTGTTGTAGTTCCAGATGAAATAGTAGTAGAAGTTGGAGAATCCCAAGAAGCAATGTTGCTGTTTGAGAGAGCACAGTTGGAAAGTCTGAAAGACGTTACTAGGTATTGTAGTAGCCTGTGGGTGTTCAGAGCGCTGTCTTCCACTCATTCCCCTGGGACCCCCTGAGTGTTTTGAACCACCCTGTCATCAAGGGGGGAGGGTAGTGGTTCCCGATGGTGATATTGTTCAGTCTGCGGTAGTTAATGCAGGGATGGAGACACGCGTCTTTCTTTTTGACAAAGAAGAATCCTGCACCAACTTGGGACTGGGACAGGCAAACGAAGGCATGCCGAAGCACTTTGGCGATGTAGTCATTCATGGTGTGGGTCTCAGGAGAGGGAGGGGGAGAGCCTTGCAAAGGGGTGATGTCTGGGAGGAGGTCAATAGCATAAATGTGTGGTCTGTGAGGAGGTAGGTTGTTGGCTTCCCTTTTACTGAAGAAGGGGCTAAGTTGTGGTATTTCTGTCGGCGTTTGTGATGTTGAGAGTTCCATCCATGTCCTCGGACGTATGGAGTGAAGTCAGTGGAAGTTGCAGGCAGGCAGGTCCCCAAATCAGCAGTGAACTAGACGAGCAGATGAAGTGTGAGTCATGGGTGGAGAGCCAGGGAAATCCCAGGATGAGAGGAGTGTTGGATGAGTCAATAAGAAGGAATTTGATGGACTCCTGGTGCTCATGTGCACAGGGCATGTGCATGCTTTAACCATCCAAACTCCAAGGGACATCCGTCAATGGTCTTGATGCAGATGGAGTGACAGATAGGTTCAGTAGGTAGCCTAAGCTGCACACACAGAAAGTTGCCTGCCTTGCCAAGACCCATCAGAACCTCCTGTGTCATTGAGTGATTAGGATGTGCAAGAGGACAGAAAGAGAGAGACTTGGGGTTTGGTGCTGGAACGAGAGGCCAGGGAGAGCTTACCAGATAGAGGGCTCCTCATCTTTACTTGGTGGTGCTGTTTTCCCAGACGCAGTGGGAATTTGATATGTGGGTCATCAGCTGCTCCACAGGAAGCGCACAAGTAGTTTCTCCACTGACACTCACACTCTTGGGGGGTTTAAGGGAGCTCTCCCTAACTGCATTGGTTTCAGAAACAATGGTGATGAGGGTCCTGCAGTGGAATGGTTTTGGGAATGAAACTGAAGTTCTGGCTGATGATTTGGAGAGCAGTTCCATAAAATGCTTGTCAGTTCAGAAAGCCAGAGTGATGAGGCTTTCTAGGTCAATGGGCATCTGGCAGGTAGACAGCTCATCTTTCAAACACTCCAAGAGGTTGTGATGGTAATGGGCCAGCAGCACTGGACCATGATGGTCCTGAATTCCATGGTGTAATCCAGTTCCAAGTATGAGTTTTGATGCAGGTGAAGTATCTGATTCACTCCCTCCCATCCACTTCCCGGATGATCGAAAACTCAGCACATCTCAGTAGCAAAATCTTCATATTTATTGCAAATGGTGGTTTTATTGTCCCATTTAGTGGCGGCCCAGATCAGAGCTCACCCTGTCAAGAGAGAGATGATGAAAGTAGTTTTGGCTCGGTCTGTAACATGCAGAGATGGCTGGGAGCTTAAAGTGTAAGATGCACTGGGACAGGAAGTTGTGGCATCACATTGGGCATCCAAACTGTTCAGGCACCAGAATTAGGGGCTCCAATGAAGGAGGTTGACTGGCACAGGGTTGGTTTATCAAGACAGGGAGTTGGTTGAGGGTGGTTTCCTGCTGCTTTGGGATCATGTGCTTCTGTCAGCACATGACTTCCTTTAGGTGAGCAAACCTTGCTGATCTATCGTTAGTTCACCCATCCTGGCAGGAAATGTAGAGGAGGCTTGAACCAAATGCAGAACAGAAACACAATGTAGCAGCGAGCGATTACAGTACTATCATAATAAACAGCAAAATAACAAGCTACAAGACACTACAAAACAAGAGAGAACGCTTACTTAGCACGAGAAGGCAGCAAGATAACTGAAGGCTAGGAGCAACTGGTTGAGACTGGCTGGTTTGTGTGAATGATCAAGGATTGTAGATGAGAGCTGCGTTTAAATGGGTTGCAGGTGATGAGTTGGAAACAAGAGACAGGCGATTCCTGTTAGCTGGGTGAAAACTGGGAGGTGCCTACCTTGGCAGGCCTGGCATGAAGACTGTTAGCTTATTATGAGTCTGTTTTATAATGCTGAAAGTTTCAGTCCCCACATATCTTTGCATATCTGTAGTTGTACGAACTGTTAAGTCTTGATTTCATTTGGCCGTGAAGAAATTTTACATGGCATGGTGCCTGGGCTTTCTGAATTCCTGTCCTCTATTAAATTTGTGAAAGCAGATTTCCAGCTCATTCCTGGTAATTCAGAGGCAAATGGAGGCTAAATGCAGATTCCAGGCAGCTAGGAGCCAGTACCAGAGGTAACAGTTCCAGCACTGGGAGCCAGTACCAGAGGTAACAGTTCCAGCTCTGGGAGCCAGTACCAGAGGCAACAGTTCCAGCACTGGGAACCAGTACCAGAGCCAACAGTTCCAGCTCTGGGAACCAGTATCAGAGCCAACAGTTCCAGCGCTGGGAGCCAGTACCAGAGGTAACAGTTCCAGCGCTGGGAGCCAGTACCAGAAGTAACAGTTCCAGCGCTAAGAGACAGTATGAGAGGCAACAGTTCCAGCGCTAAGAGACAGTATGAGAGGTAACAGTTCCAGCGCTAGGAGCCAGTACCAGAGGTAACAGTTCCAGCGCGGGGAGCCAGTATGAGAGGCATCAGTTCCAGCGCTAGGAGCCAGTATGAGAGGCAACAGTTCCAGTGCTAGGAGCCCGTACCAGAGGTAACAGTTCCAGCGCTGGGAGCCAGTACCAGAGGCAACAGTTCCAGCGCTGGGAACCAGTACCAGAGCCAACAGTTCCAGTGCTAGGAGCCAGTATGAGAGGCAACAGTTCCAGCTCTGGGAGCCAGTATGAGAGGCAACAGTTCCAGCGCTAGGAGCCTGTATGAGAGGCAACAGTTCCAGCGCTGGGAGCCAGTACCAGAGGTAACAGTTCCAGCACTGGGAGCCAATACCAGAGGTAACAGTTCCAGCGCTGGGAGCCAGTACCAGAGGCAACAGTTCCAGCACTGGGAGCCAGTACCAGAGGTAACAGTTCCAGCTCTGGGAGCCAGTACGAGAGGTAACAGTTCCAGCGCTAGGAGCCAGTACCAGAGGTAACAGTTCCAGCGCTGGGGGCCAGTACCAGAGGTAACAGTTCCAGCTCTGGGAGCCAGTACGAGAGGTAACAGTTCCAGCGCTGGGAGCCAGTACCAGAGGCAACAGTTCCAGCGCTGGGAGCCAGTACCAGAGGTAACAGTTCCAGCGCTGGGAGCCAGTACGAGAGGTAACAGTTCCAGTGCTGGGAGCCAGTACCAGAGGCAACAGTTCCAGCGCTGGGAGCCAGTACCAGAGGTAACAGTTCCAGCACTGGGAGCCAGTACCAGAGGTAACAGTTCCAGCTCTGGGAGCCAGTATGAGAGGTAACAGTTCCAGCGCTGGGAGCCAGTACCAGAGGCAACAGTTCCAGTGCTGGGAGCCAGTACCAGAGGTAACAGTTCCAGCTCTGGGAGCCAGTATGAGAGGTAACAGTTCCAGCGCTGGGAGCCAGTACCAGAGGTAACAGTTCCAGCTCTGGGAGCCAGTATGAGAGGTAACAGTTCCAGTGCTGGGAGCCAGTACCAGAGGTAACAGTTCCAGCGCTAGGAGCCAGTACCAGAGGTAACAGTTCCAGCGCTGGGAGCCAGTACCAGAGGCAACAGTTCCAGGGCTGGGAGCCAGTACCAGAGGTAACAGTTCCAGCGCTAGGAGCCAGTACCAGAGGTAACAGTTCCAGCTCTGGGAGCCAGTATGAGAGGTAACAGTTCCAGTGCTGGGAGCCAGTACCAGAGGTAACAGTTCCAGCTCTGGGAGCCAGTATGAGAGCCAACAGTTCCAGCGCTGGGAGCCAGTACCAGAGGTAACAGTTCCAGCGCTGGGAGCCAGTACCAGAAGTAACAGTTCCAGCGCTAAGAGACAGTATGAGAGGCAACAGTTCTAGCGCTAAGAGACAGTATGAGAGGTAACAGTTCCAGCGCTAGGAGCCAGTACCAGAGGTAACAGTTCCAGCGCGGGGAGCCAGTATGAGAGGCATCAGTTCCAGCGCTAGGAGCCAGTATGAGAGGCAACAGTTCCAGTGCTAGGAGCCCGTACCAGAGGTAACAGTTCCAGCGCTGGGAGCCAGTACCAGAGGTAACAGTTCCAGCGCTGGGAGCCAGTACGAGAGGTAACAGTTCCAGCGCTGGGAGCCAGTATGAGAGGTAACAGTTCCAGCGCTGGGAACCAGTACCAGAGCCAACAGTTCCAGTGCTAGGAGCCAGTATGAGAGGCAACAGTTCCAGCTCTGGGAGCCAGTATGAGAGGCAACAGTTCCAGCGCTAGGAGCCTGTATGAGAGGCAACAGTTCCAGCGCTGGGAGCCAGTACCAGAGGTAACAGTTCCAGCACTGGGAGCCAATACCAGAGGTAACAGTTCCAGCGCTGGGAGCCAGTACCAGAGGCAACAGTTCCAGCACTGGGAGCCAGTACCAGAGGTAACAGTTCCAGCTCTGGGAGCCAGTACGAGAGGTAACAGTTCCAGCGCTAGGAGCCAGTACCAGAGGTAACAGTTCCAGCGCTGGGGGCCAGTACCAGAGGTAACAGTTCCAGCTCTGGGAGCCAGTACGAGAGGTAACAGTTCCAGCGCTGGGAGCCAGTACCAGAGGCAACAGTTCCAGCGCTGGGAGCCAGTACCAGAGGTAACAGTTCCAGCGCTGGGAGCCAGTATGAGAGGTAACAGTTCCAGTGCTGGGAGCCAGTACCAGAGGCAACAGTTCCAGCGCTGGGAGCCAGTACCAGAGGTAACAGTTCCAGCACTGGGAGCCAGTACCAGAGGTAACAGTTCCAGCTCTGGGAGCCAGTATGAGAGGTAACAGTTCCAGCGCTGGGAGCCAGTACCAGAGGCAACAGTTCCAGTGCTGGGAGCCAGTACCAGAGGTAACAGTTCCAGCTCTGGGAGCCAGTATGAGAGGTAACAGTTCCAGTGCTGGGAGCCAGTACCAGAGGCAACAGTTCCAGCGCTGGGAGCCAGTACCAGAGGTAACAGTTCCAGCTCTGGGAGCCAGTATGAGAGGTAACAGTTCCAGTGCTGGGAGCCAGTACCAGAGGTAACAGTTCCAGGGCTGGGAGCCAGTACCAGAGGTAACAGTTCCAGCGCTAGGAGCCAGTACCAGAGGTAACAGTTCCAGCTCTGGGAGCCAGTATGAGAGGTAACAGTTCCAGTGCTGGGAGCCAGTACCAGAGGTAACAGTTCCAGCTCTGGGAGCCAGTATGAGAGGTAACAGTTCCAGTGCTGGGAGCCAGTACCAGAGGCAACAGTTCCAGCGCTGGGAGCCAGTACCAGAGGTAACAGTTCCAGCTCTGGGAGCCAGTATGAGAGGTAACAGTTCCAGTGCTGTGAGCCAGTACCAGAGGTAACAGTTCCAGCTCTGGGAGCCAGTATGACAGGTAATAGTTCCAGCTCTGGGAGCCAGTACCAGAGGTAACAGTTCCAGCTCTGGGAGCCAGTATGAGAGGTAACAGTTCCAGCGCTGGGAGCCAGTATGAGAGGTAACAGTTCCAGCTCTGGGAGCCAGTACCAGAGGTAACAGTTCCAGCGCTGGGAGCCAGTACCAGAGGTAACAGTTCCAGTGCTGGGAGCCAGTACCAGAGGCAACAGTTCCAGTGCTGGGAGCCAGTACCAGAGGTAACAGTTCCAGCTTGAAGGCAAGTTATTTGGTACACTCTCAAATCAAGTCTAATGCCAAAGAAAGCCAACAAATAGAATTAAAATATATCTTAAAATTACGCCATTAGTCATCTTCACGGTAACTTGTGGGTTGAATTGTTTGACTTGAAAATTCTATAATAGAAACCACAGAAAAAATAATTGCTTTATTTATTAAATATGACAGCACTGAGCTAATCTTTTATAGCCAATTGAAGAAAAATGCTTTGATGTTCTGCAGTGAGTTTAGATCAGGAAGGAACTCAATAACCATCATTGATTTGGGTAGATGTTTATCTGTACAAAGTGTTCTTTATCATCTAATGGTTACACAACATTGCTTAAACAATTGAAATATTTCAAAATTATTGACCGTTGTGACAACTACTATGTTGCTCCAAGTATAGTTTATTGATCTAAAGTTTCTTTAGATCTTTTACCCTTTCAGCATTAAAATAGGCATTTGGATTCTAGCTTTGAGATTCTATTTATTGTTTTTTTTAAATAAAAGGATTTAATTTCTCTTTTATATGTAGTGTACAAAAAGCAATAATGAATAAACTATTTTATAGGTTGACAGTTCATTGTCTGGTTTGTGATATTCCATCTATATGCTGCTGAACCTCAGATTCTGAGGGATCTGTCTTTGAAAGCAGGAGAATAAGGAGGAGGGAAAAGTAGAGGGATGGGTAACCTTTTCAGCCAATTTCTGCTCAGTTTCTCCACAAAAATTCTTATTGAACACATCACACTTAGTGCACATTTAATTTAGGCCTTTGTACTCTTGTGTAGTACAGTAAAAGTGGCTACAGCATTGCCTTTGCCTTTCAGTGGAGAAAACTGCAAACTTCAGCAGCTCATTATGTAGTGCTGGGTTATCGGCTGCACCTTAATGGCCTGGGCATCTGTTGTCCAGTCCAGTGGGTCATAAACAGCATCAAGGACACTGGTGGAGTTGCAGCTGTAAGGGGAAGGTGCTTTTTGCTGGAAGGAGGACAGAACATCTGAAATTCTTGAACCTAGTGTCCCTGACCTGAGATGGTGACTTCAGTCATCCAGAAATCTATTCAAAGTTTTAAAGGTTCATTTATTATCAAAGTATACAACTCTGAATTTCTTCTTCTCTGGGTAGCCATGAAATCTATTACAGGACAAATGACCAATCTGCTGTGATACCTCTTACATTGGACCTGGAATTTGATCTTGAGCATTAACCCTCATGGTTGTCTGTTCCCTATGCCAGTTGTGCATATTTCTGAGGAACATTCTGGACAGCCAGTCCAAATCTTTTTTTTCCATGATAGGTGTATCAAAAACAAGATGGCATAGGTCTAAGTTGAGAGGTACGAGTTTTGAAGGAGATCTAAGGGGAAAACCTTTGTACAAAGAAGGCGGTTGATATTGGAATTTGTTGCCTGAAGAGGTAGTGGAGTCAGATACAATCACAATATTTAAGAGACATTTATACAGATGCTAAAATAGCCACGGTGTAGAAATATGATCCCATTGCAGGTAAAATAAGATTTGTGTTGATGGTCTAAAAGGTCATCATTGTCACGATGATCAAAAGGCATATCTTGGTGCTGTACAAATCTATGGTCCTATCATGCTCTGCTGTGGAATACTGGCCACAACCTACCATAGTTGGAAGACCCCAGGTACATCTGAAACCCAGGAGACATCAAGAAAGTAATCATTCTAAATTGCTGGATCACAGGCCCGAAACTTGGTGTTTTTGTTTAGTTTCTTTGTGAGCCAGGAGGAAGAGGAATGATCCTTTAGCCTGGCCTTCCATTCCAACCCACAAACCAGTCACTGGAATCTGACCACCTGTCATTGATCATACCAACTGATGTTTTGTGGTATTCTGGTTACAGTTACTGCCTGGCAGCCAGGGGTAAATTGTGTCAAGGTTGGACTAACTATAGATGCTTTGAACATCAGTATGTCAGTTTGTTATTTGTACTTAGCTCCCCCATATATTGATCCTACCAGTTGTACAATGAATGAAACACACAACAATTAGTAATTTTGAGTTTATATTTTGACTGTTTAAATGTCAACTGTCACTATAGTTTAACTTAGTGAGGGAAAAAAGCCAAGATGGAGTAGGATATTTCTTCAGCCCAGAAGTACAAAATGTAATTTCATTATTATTTTTAAGTAAATATTATTTCTCTGTGAGTACCGTTTGTTTAATTTGTAACTGGAAATGATCAGAGATTATTAATACAATGCTTGCATTATTTGTTGCATAATTATACATTATTTTATATGGATGACTTTAGCAATGACTCAGGAATAGTTTATATCAAGATATAATTATAATAGTTTTAATCAGACCACCTTTACTAGAGTTTGCCTTAGACCAATTTAATCCGTCATTGGAAATTCTATTGAGGTTCACTTGATCTGCTTCCATAATTTTGTATTTAGCCGTCTATATTTCCATGGGAGTTTCCACAGATATCAATGTTATAGAGATTCATAGAGTCATACAGCACAATTTGTGAGCCTCAGCACAATTTCCACTCTTAGGGCCATAGTGTTTAGATTTTTAGGACTTTGCCGTTTGAAGCTGTTAGGCTGCTGGGACCTCAAAGCTGTCACAGTGTTGAACCTTGGTTTTGGGGACTTTGATTCACAATTGCACAAAATCAAAAGTCATCATTAAGATAGCTTTCTTAAAAAGATTCCAGGAAGGAAGGTGTTAACATGAGGAGCGTTTGATAGTGTTTTTGGTAGTTAGAAGAATGGGAGGGGATGTGATCTTATTGAAACCTACCAAATGTTGAAAGTACCAGATAAGGCGAATGTGGAGAAGGTGTTTCCTATGGTGGGGGCTATCCAGAACTAGAGGGCACATCCTCAAAATTGAGGGCCAGCTCTTTAGAACAGAGGTAAGAAAGTATTTTTTTTAGCCAGAGTGTAGTGAATTTGTGGAATCTCTGCCACAGACTGCGGTTGAGGACAAGTTTATGCGTATATTTAAGGTGGAAGTTGATTGTTTACCGATCGGTCAAGGTATTAAAAGATATGGCGAGAAAACAGGTGAATGGGGTTGAGTGGGATCTGGGATTGGCCATGATGGAATGGAGAGCAGACCTAATGGGATGAATGGCCTAATCCTGCTCCAAGGCTTACGGTCTTATGGTCTTCTCATGACTTCACTATTTCCAAACCTGTGCATCAAAAATGTTTGCTAAGAAAAAAAACTGTTTCAGAGCATTGTTTATTAAAATAAATTTGTGATACTGTATGTTTTTTATTTATCCAGGTATTGGGTAAATAAAATTAAACAAGTGCTAGCCTACACGAAATGACACAAAAGGAAAGCACCAACTTTGATATCTAGGTATTTGAACTTGTTGCATTTACAGAATCATAGAATTGTAACACCCCATTACAGCCATCAGGTTTTACCAGAATCTATTTTGGTCTCATTACCCTCCTTTTCACTCACATAGCTGCATAAATTATTTTCCATTGGTTAAATTGCTAATGCTCTTCTGAAAGCTGACTTTCAAGAGGCAGAGAATTTCAGGGCATAAACATTCACAAGTTCCTGGTAAACACATGGTTTGAAAAGCAAAAAAACCCCAATATTTTGCTCTTAGTTCATGTACTACAGTATATCTGCCCTCTGGTGGAATTAGAAAACATATTCAGTAGTTGAAAGGAGCATAAGTCAAGTCACTTTTTATTGTCATTTTGACCATAACTGCTGATACAGTACGCAGTAAAAATGACAGAACGTTTTTCTGGACCTTGGTGTTACATGAAACAGTACAAAAACTAGACTGAACTACGTAAAAAAAAAACAGAAAAAAAAACTACACTAGACTACCGAATTACCCAGGACTGCATAAAGTGCACAAAACAGTGCAGGCATTACAATACATAATAAACAAGACAATAGGGCAGTAAGTTGGTGTCAGTCCAGGCTCTGGGTATTGAGGAATCTGATAGCTTGGGGGAAGAAACTGTTACATAGTCTGGTCGTGAGAGCCCAAACACTTTGGTGCCTTTTCCCAGATGGCAGGAGAGAGAAGTGTTTGTATGAGGCGTGCGTGGGGTCCTTCATAATGCTGTTTGCTTTGCGGATGCAGCGTGTAGTGTAAATATCCATAATGGTGGGAAGAGAGACCCTGATGATCTTCCTCAGCTGACCTCACTATCTGCTGCAGGGTCTTGCGATCCGAGATGGTGCAATTTCTGAACCAGGCAGTGATGCAGCTGCTCAGGATGCTCTCAATACAACCCCTGCAGAATGTGATGAAGAAGAGGGGTGGGAGACGGATTTTCCTCAGCCTTCACAGAAAGTAGAGACACTGCTGGGCTTTCTTTGCTATGGAGCTGGTGTTGAGGGACCAGGTGAGATTCTCTGCCAGGTGAACACCAAGAAATTTGGTGCTCTTAACGATCTCTACCGAGGAGCTGTCGATGTTCAGCGGGGAGTGGTTGCTCCGTGCCCTCCTAAAGTCAACAACCATCCCTTTTGTTTTGTTCACACTCAGAGACAGTTTGTTGGCTCTGCACCAGTCCGTTAGCCGCCGCCCCACCTCTCTGTAAGCTGACTCGTCGTTCTTGCTGATGAGACCCGCCATGGTCATGTCATCGGTGAACTCAATGATGTGGTTCGAGCTGTGTGTTGCAGCACAGTCAAGGGTCAGCAGAGTGAACAGCGGTGGACTGAGCACACAGCCCTGGGGGCCCCATGTTCAGTGTGATGGTGTTGGAGATGCTGCCTCCAGTCCGGATGGAGAAAGAATTTATCTTAACGTACATTTTCTTTGTTTATGTATTTGAACAAAAGTTTTTACCTCTCAAGGATGTTTTGTAATACATTTTGCAAAACATTGAATGTCTGAATGGTTCTCAATGATAATTTAACTCTTTCTGGGCCCTTAGCATGTGGGGTCTGTATGTCTACTAGTGAGTGATGTTTATGAAGTGTCTGTACAGATTAAACACTGTTAAAGTCGGTTATTATCTGTAGATGGATTCTTTCTTAATCTCAGGTACCATTAAAAGGTCTGTCAGATTGGATTGGTGGGTTCTTAGCAACATGCACAAAATGTTGGAGGAACTCAGCAGGTCAGGCAGCAAATATGGAAATGAATAAACAATCGACAATTTTGGGCTAAGATGCTTCAAGACAGAAGGGTTTCGACCTGACCGTTGACTATTTATTCATTTCCATAGATGCTGCCTAACCTGCTGAGTTCCTCCAACATTTTGCATTTGTTGCTTTGGATCTACAGCATCTGCAGATTTTCTTGTGTTTTTGATGAATTCTTTTTTGGATCCAGACTTATCACTTATATATAAACATTCTTTTGTGAGTCCAAGGAATGCTGTGTCTAAAACATTGATGGATTAATGGATAAAGAGTGACTATTATAATATCTAATAGATATACAAAGGTATGCTGAACATTGTGTTAATGGACACAGGGTGTGTTTGAAAAAAGACAGGCTGTGTTCAGACAAGATATCAATGAGTTTGTCTGTCTCAAGGTTGCTTTGCACTGCACTTGTGAAACTTGTATTTATCATGGCGCCTTTCTTGGTCTCTTTGCACTTCAACTAATTGTAATCGGAGCCTAGCCCTCAGGGGTGGTTTCATGAGTGAGTTGGGCTTTGGAGTTCCCCTGACAACTGCGACAATCAAGTGGATCAGGAATGGTGATCCATGAAATGTGTGTGACTTGTTATGTGTATTCTGTGTGTGCTTTCTATTTGTGATAACAAATCAGGCTAAAGTTATTTTGTTGTGTGTTTACACTTATTACCACACCTCCTGGACACTTGAAAAGTTTGAGTCTGATGAACCTAGTCCATTACACTTTGACACTGTAAGCAGGGACTGGGCAAATGTGGAGGTGGACAAGCAAGTTGAATGATACTATGCTCCAGACTTATCAGCTCTCTGAAAGGATGGATAACTCTGAGGGTTTTGGATTGCTGGCTAATGTTCTGAGTAAATGGGATCTTCCCAGAAGTTCTGAGAAGGGATTTGTTGAATTGTCTAACATTATACTTCCATGTGTAGCATCATAAAACCTTAAGTATATAGCTTTCCCCTCTAACAAGAATTCTCTGCCTCAAGTAAGGTAGATGGTTATGACTGCATTTCAATAGTTGAGTATCCAAACAGCTGAATTCTCTGAGAAAAACAAGTGACTGCAACATGAGTTGGTCCCTTTGAGTTCTCAGAACACTATTTTAAGTGAAACAGAGTGTGCTGAACACTCGAACCTAAACAGATTGCTACGGTTTACAGGGATATCTGGTATGATGATGATTCAGATGGGGGTGAAAACAAGGTAATCGCTTCCTCAGACTTGTGAAAGTTAAAGAGGAATGCTGAAATGCTGATGAACAAAATCAAGCTGCAACGGCTGTCCTTACTAGCACTGAGAACACTATCCATAACTACACTCACACTGATTTACAGGATTTAGCCAAAAGCTGCATCTGCGGCCAGGGTAATCCTTGCCCAGTTGGCTCACCTGCCAGTGGGATTTAGGAGCCTCCCACCTGTTTTCTTTTTAATGTGCATGAACTGATTCAGTTAGGGTCATTAACGACGAATCCTTTGGTCCTGGCTGAATTATGGGCAGTCAGGCTGACAGAGCTGAATGCTCCCTGTGTGAGTGTTCATACAAGCTCTCTGTGTTTGCTATCCTGCCCCTTCAGATTGGGATGAGTCTCCTCATCTCTGGAACTTGACCCCCCCCCCACCCCAGAGGCTATTTCACACCTCCGTTATACAGCAACACAAGCTACCATTTATAATAAAAATGCCTTTAACAGTCCCGAGGCTGTTCCTGTTTCCCTTGGTATGTGCCCCCAATTGATGGAATGGGGACTGTGGGAGCCATCTATCTATTTTCTGTCTGCCTGTATTGTATTTTGTATTACACGTTTAGTATGGGTAATTTGTCACATGGGTTGGAGCATGATAGAAATGAATGAGAATACTTACGTATTCACGTTTTGTTTCAGGTCAGTTTAGTCTAGGTAGAACCAGAGAGGAAGCTCAAATGGTATTTTTTTTGTTGAACGCTAACGCTTAAATATGCTTAAGAACATTTATTTCTGTTACACTTATGATCGCTAAGATCACTAACGCTACAGCTTAGACAGCTTATTTTGTAATATATCACTAGTTTTAGCTTCATTAGTTTTTTTTATCGTTAAGAGATTGTTCGTCTTTACCGGTTTCTTAACGAAGGATCGTATGTCCTCTTTGAACATTGGAACTTGGATAGTGTGTCATACAATGTCAACCCCTGTGCTTAGTCTCTGAACAGTTCTGGTTTGTTTACAAGTAACAGCTGCATTTTTGTCAACAAAAAAAAACTAGTTATACCAAACGAACACTAGCCTGTTGGCAAAATTGAATCGCAACACTGCACAAGCCAGAGTAGCTTGCGGCAAATGACAACCTTTTGTTGATTCATGCTGTGTGTTTGTGGTTTGAACACAGTTTGGAATGGTCAGCACTGCTTGTCCATTAGGGACTTCTGCTTGATCTGTTTGCCTGAGGGTTCACCTCTTTGTTTTACAGAAGGGCCAAAGTTTTCCGGTTGCCGACATTTGAACTGAACGCTGTTTGTTTGGTCTGGTTTAGTCTGACAATGTTTGTTGAATCAGAGAATTGTTGGTGCTGCAGGTCAACAGAGTTAATTGCAAGTGGCGCAGCTAGAAGAAGTTACATGTGTGAATCAAAGCTTGAAACTGATGTCAGCAACCCTCATAGCGGGTCTGTCAAAAGAGAAGTCAAACTTACTTTTAAAGCTTTAGTGGGTAGAATTGAAAGTCTTCAAAAGGAATATAAGACATGTTGTCTCTAATTCCTGAGGTAGAGCAAGATATGATATGAAAGTTTTGTAAACATTGAATGCTTTAGTGCAGTTAACCCTTTAACATAAGGGATGTTAAACAATAGTTGAACCAAACATGCAATATTGAAAGTCATGTTGTTGAAACAAGTGAAAATGTTTCTCAAGTTCCAAGGCATGTTTTGACTATGCATGTAATGGTGAAAACACGGGATGACGTAAACCCAAGTGGCAGTGCATCAAGTGTTCGTGCTTCAAGTTCTGCTGCAGGCAGAGTATCTTCTATATCTAATACCCCCTCTATATGGATTTAAATGGAGACTGATTTTAAATGGAGAAGATCACGAGTAACTACATTGCTTCAGAATTGGAAGTGGCTGGCTTAGGTAGTGGAAACTATTGTGAACTACCTAACATCTATACGCAGGAAAGTATGCACGTCCACAAAGGGAACATTCCATGACAGAGGGATCTCCAGGAATGGTTTAATTTGAAACATACCCATTTGCTAAAGATTGATTCAGAAATAGTGCTGCTAATAGGGACAAATGTGCTTAAAGAATTGGAGCCATTGCAAGTGATTCCCGTTGTTAATGACTCTATGCAATCAGAACAATTTTGGGTTGGACTGTGAAAGGACTACTGGAAAGAGACCATGGTGTTGGGAGAAATGGTGCTCAGCCTGAGATGACAGTTAACAGGATCTCAGCTTAGAACTTGGATGAGCTTTGGCAGCAGCAGTTCAAGGCAGTCTTCCCTGATTGCAGTTGGGAGAAGCCATTGAGAAGTGGAATCATTCATGGATCAATGATGTCCTTCTTCAGAAAGGAATTAAGTGGACTTTTAATCCCCTGCTGGTTTACATCATGGAGAATCAGGGGAGAGATTGATCAGGTCTATGTGAAAGGTCCTCAGTTCCACCATGAAGGTACAAAATCTTGATGAAGGGAGTTTCCATTCAGTCCATTGTGAAGAATAGGGTATTATCAATAGTCATCCAATTAGTAAAGTATCATCCTCTGATCCTAATCATTTGGAAGCACTAATACCCAGTGCTTGTTGCTTCTGAAGACCTCACCATCCTTACCACCAGGGTAGTTCCAAAAGGAAGACATTTAATGCTCATCGCAGATGAAAGCAAGCCCAATACATGTCAAACTTGTTTTGGAAGTCAAGGAGTATTAACCACAGTGAAAGGAATGTTAGAAATGGTCAGGTATAAAATGCAATTTCTTCCGAGGAAACATTGTGCTTTTAGATGATGACGCAACACCTTGAAACTCATGGAACATGGGAAGAGAAATTCCAGACAGAAGAGGGTTTGTACAGCAGGTATACATCAAGTCCAAGACCAGTTGTCTGGGCTGGCCTATAACCAAGACCTGTCTTCTACTGGAGGCAGAGGTTTGAGGAGCTACAGCTCAACAAGCTTCATGACTTTGAATTGATGTACTGACTTGACAGAGAGTGGTAGTAAAGATCACTCTTTACTGGGTTAATTGCTGGTAACCTGGCCTAGATGACTGTTGCATGACTTGTCTGGAAGAAAAAAAGAAGAAAGAGGACATTTGAATTAAATGTTGATGAATTTCCCTGAAGATTTCATGACTCCTAATTTTAGTAGAATGTAGTTGTAATTATTATAGTGTAATAATTGGGAGCTGGGATGTAGGAATCCTGTATGTATTTTCTGTCTATATTGTATGTTGTGTGTTTATTATGGGTAATTTATCACATGGATTTGGGTGTGGTGGGAGCAAATGAGTAATGAGTATAGTTATGTATTCATGCTTTGTTTCAGGTCAGTTTAGTCTAGGTAGAAACAGAGAGGGAGCTGGAATGGTATTTTGTTGAATGATATTATTTTGTTGAATGCTGATGCATAACGTTAATTTCTCTGTTATGCTTAAGGTCGCTAACACTACTGCTTAGGCTATTTCATTATATTGCTAGTTTTAGTTTTGTTAGATTTTTATTGCTACAAGATTGTTTGTCTTTACTGGTTTCTTAGTAAAGGATCGAAAGTGTACAATTTGAACTTTGTTATTCTGGATAGCGCATCATATAGTGTCAACCCCCATGCTTATTCTTTGAGAGGTTTTGATCTGTTTTTAATTAACCGCTACAGGGACCCTCACAGTGGAGAGATGAAGGTTGGACTGTTAAGGCCAGCTGAAGGTTGGACTGTTGCAGAGACTTTTAGTCTATTGGACCAACCAGAAGGGTCAGATGTAGATCGGGAATGGGTGCAGGTTAAGGCTGCTTTTAAGTCCCGCAGCAGCAGGGGCAATCTGGATGAATGTGGTACGGAACTAGGAATGCCCCAAAGCACCCGATGACTGTGCCTCAACAGTTGGTATCAAAGAGCTCCTCTTCCCATTCTAATAGAAAGGAAATGTTTCTGTCCCTGCTGAAGGCAGGGTTGGATAAGGAAAAAATTAACAGTGACCTTACTGGTGTTCTTTGTGTGTTATACCTTAAGAGGGTTGCATCCTATAGCCCAGACAAAGGGACTGGTCACCCTTCCAGTCTCTACAATGAAATGTAATGTTAATCCCAAAAAGCAGGGTGTTTGCTGGTTATATCTGGACTTGGGTGAATTGGACCCTTGTTAACCTATCACATAGGTTATGGCCAGGGCTCCAGAACTTGCTTTGGCAGTTCATACTTCCTGCATTCTAGAGGGAGACCTGAGGCCATAGGTACCTAGTACCCTTTGGAGGTCACATGGCAATAAGAGGCAGTGAATCGCCCTGGTAGACACTGAAGCTGAGGTTACCTTATTACATGGGATTCCGAATTTACATACAGGGGAGTGAGTATGTATCCAAGGATATGGGGGATCGGTTACAGATGATGTATGAACAAAGGTCCATCTCACTATTGGCAAGGGACCTCCTCAGTCTGTCCCCATACTCATTTCCCAGGTACCTGAAAACATTTTGGGAATTGGGTTGGTAACAGGAACTTCTTTCATGACACCATTTGGCAAATTTGCTTTTGGCATTAGGAAGGTATCTATTCTGGCTGGAAAGGCAGAAGAGGAACCTGTAACTACCAAGTAGTAGTTACCCAGCAATATCATATCCCGGAATGGCATAAGGAAATCAGTGAGACAGTTGAGTCCCTTTTAAACCTGAGGCTTCTTTGTCCTGTCTCATCCCCTTATAATAGCCCTGTTTGGCCAGTTTGGAGACCTGATGGTTCACAGCCAATGACCATTGATTATTGCCAGTGAAATAGGTTTGGCCCTCTGCTGACCACAGCTGGTCCAGATGTTGTGACCCTGAATGAGGGTCTTTCTAGCAAGACTGACATTATTATTGATTTGGCGAATGCTTTCTTCTTCATCCCTGTGGCTGAGCAGTCTCGGGGTCAGTTTGCTTTTACATGGAGTGGCCTTCAGTACACCTTTACAGGAGTTCCACAGGGATATGTCCATTGACCTACAATTTGCCATAGTGTGGTGGCACAGGATTTGCTCTATCGTTAGAGTAGCTCATTCTATAGTTGATGTGCTACCGTGGGGATCCTCTAAAGAGGAGGTGTCTAACACCCTTAATACTTTGATTTATCACAATCAATTGAGGGAATGGGAAATTAACTCAGACGAAATACAGGGCCCAGCTATGGCTGTTCATTTTCTGGGATTACCCAAAGACAATTCCTGATGTCAGAAATAAGATCCTAGACGTAGTGCCCCTTAAGACCAAAATCGAACCCAATCTTTGTTGGCCTTCAGGGATAACTGGCGGCACCATGTACCCCATTTGACTAAGCTCCTCCAATTCCTGTACGCTGTGACCAGGAAGAAATTTAGTTTTGTGTGGGGCCCCGAGCAACAGTCAGCTTTTAAGGCCATAAAGGAGGCTGTCGCTGTGGCCTTACCCAGCTCCTCATCGAGAGGGCCTCCTCTTTGAACTGTAAGTTTCTTTTAAAGATGTTGTGACTGTCTGGAGCCCGAGGCAGCAGTAAGGAGGAAGGAAAATGTCTTTGGGTTTCTGTTACCCAAAGTTGCCACCAGACACACTGCATTTGCACAACCTCTTGTCTGCTACTGGGCGTTGATGGAGACTGAAACACAGATGAGAGATCCTTAGCATTGTAAATGCAAATGTCCTGAACACACATTGATAAAATCATATTAATCGGCTGCAACAATAGGCTTTGCTCATAAATTAAATGAAAATTGATTTTAAAATCCTAAGAACCTTCTACAGGGGCACAATTCAAAGCATCCTGAATGGGTGCATCTCTGTCTGGTATGGGAACTGTACTTTCCTCAATCTCAGGACTCTGCAGAGAGTGGTGCAGACAGCCCAGTGTATCTGTAGATGTGAACTTCTCACTTTTCAGGACATTTACAAAGATAAGTTTGTAAAAAGGGCCCAAAGGAGCACTGGGGACCTGAGTCACCCCAACCACAAACTGTTCCAGCTGCTACCATCTGGGAAATGGTACCACAGCATAAAAGCCAGGACCAACAGGCTCTGGGACAGCTTCTTCCACCAGGCCAATGGACTGCTTAATTCACACTGATAAAATTGTATTTCTATGCTATATTGACTGTCTTGTTGTACTTACTATTTATTTACAAATTACTATAAATTGCACATTTAGATGGCGACATAATGTAAAGATTTTTACTCCTCATGTATGTGAAGGATACAAGTAATAAAGTCAATTCAATTCAATTCAATTCAGGTGTATTTGTCTTTGGTGGAAGTGCTATGAGCAGCTGGGCTTCAGGCCTTTTCAGTTTATATTTCAAATTTACAGCATTTGCAATTTTTATTTTGTATTCCCATTTTATAGGTAAGGTCTGTAAACCGTTGTATCCATCAAGAGGATCCTGTCCCAAGTCCAGTAGCGCTGAGGTTCAGTAACACTAGGCCAAATTCAAAGATTTTTGGTCTGCTGAAATGCTCTTGTGATTAAGCACAAAATGCGCTTTAAATATACTTTAAAAAACCTGCAACCAACAATGTACACCTTTTTGCTGGAAAGAAATATTAGCATCCCCACATTGAAACTATTACTTTAACCATATGTTGCATTAATTTCCATTCTTCCATTACCACTGCCTTATTTTGATGGAAGATTATTTCCCCGAAATCTGTGCTCTTTTTTCCACCCGTGTGCATGATTGGCAGCGTAGTTTTAATCAAAGATATGCAGATACTGGCCCACCTGCCCAGTATTTTTAAATAATAAATGCAGTGTTAATGCGCAAGTGTTATCACTGCAATATTAAACCACTTACTACCCGAGCAGTGTCCTCTGTCACCCCTCACGACCCCGTCTCTTTGGTTCAAATGCCAAACTGCGCTTCCTCCACTATCTCAAAATTCTATAATTTGTTTTACTACTTGCAATCGAATCTTTCTCTTAATACTATCAAGCATTTTTTTCGTAGCCTGTTTTACTGCTCAGTGATAGATAGCACCGCCACTGATTCAAAGCGCCGCACATTCGGGGCAAGAGATTCTGGAAATGTTGGAAATCTTCTGCAATACATAGATTGCTGGAGGATCTTAGCAGAAGAAGCCGCTTTTAAGGAGGGGAATAAACAGTTGACGTTCAGGATGAAGGGTCTCGGCCCGAAACATGGACTGTTTATTCCCCTCCATAGATTCAATCAGACCTGCTGAATCCTCTGGGATTTGGAACACGTTCCCAATTCGGGAATTGTATCGTCCGCCCGAAACTACCGATTGGACGACGATTGCGCATGCGTATGCCCGGGTGTCCCTATTGGACGACGATTGCGCATGCCCGGCTGGTCGGTGGCGGCATGGCGGCGGCGATCGTTCTGTGTTAGCGGAGCGGAAAGCCGCGAGGGAGAGTTCAACTGAGAACGGCGAGGTCGAAGAAAGTCTGGTGGGGTGCGGGGGACACGCTAACTGGAAGTCTGTAGGAGCCAGAGTTGTTTCGAGATTGAGTCGAACTGGGCCGCCATGTCGGTGTTTCACGATGAGGTGGAGATCGAGGATTTCGAGTTCGATGAGGAGACGGAGAGCTATTATTACCCGTGTCCGTGCGGGGACAAGTTCGTCATTAGTAAGGTACTGACATGACCGGTTGTTGTAAGATTACAACTTCTCAGGTTTCATATAAGAGGGTCGTCAAATCATGAGATGGGAATAGGGTTAGGCCATTCTGATTCAGGTTGTGATTGAACCCATTACCGTATCTCTGCCCTGAACCTCTTACCAATTAAGAAGCTATACAAAATTCCCTAAAAGTGGCGTCACAGATAGATAGGGTCGTAAAGAGAGCTTTTGGTGCATTGGCCTTTATAAATCAAAGTATTGAGTTTAAGAGTTGGAATGTTATGGTTAGGTTGCATAAGGCATTGGTGAGGCCATATTTGGAGTATTGTGAGCAGTTTTGGTCACCGAATTACGGGAAGGATGTTAATAAAGTTGAAAGAGTGCAGAGAAGGTTTACAAGGATGTTGCCGGGACTTGAGAAACTGAGTTACCGAGAAAGGTTGAATAGTTTAGGATTTAATTCCCTGGAACGTATCAGAATGAGGGGAGACTTGATGGAAGTGTATAAAATTACGATGAGTATAGATAGAGTGAATGCAAGCAGGCTTTTTCCACTGAGGCTAGGGGAGAAAAAAAACAGGATGTGGGTTAAGGGTGAAAGGGAAAAAGTTTAAAGGGAACACTTAGGGAGTCTTCTTCACACAGAGTGGTGGGAGTGTGGAATGAGCTGCCAGATGAAGTGGTAAATGCAGGCTCACTTTTAATATTTAAGAAAAACACAGGTACATGGATGAGAGTGGTATGGACGGATATAGGCCAGGTGCAGGTCAGTGGGACTAGGCAGAAAAATGGTTCGGCACAGCCAAGAAGGGTCAAAAGGCCTGTTTCTGTGCTGTAATGTTTTATGGTTCTATCATTCTCCGCTTGAAATATATTCAATGACTAGACATCCACAGCCCTCTGTGGCAATACATTCTACAGATTCACCATCATCTGCTGAAAAAAAATCCTCACCTCAGTTTTGAGGGGATGCCCCGTTAGATTCCTACTAAAGCATCCAGTCTATCCAAACCTTTAAGTATACTGTAGGTTTCAGTGAGATAATCACTCTTGTACCTCTGAACTCTATTGAGTACAGGCCCAGAGATAGCAAAGGCTACTCATAAGTCGAACTTTATTCTTGTAAACCTCTGGAAAGAACTCGCTTCTCTGTCACCAGATGCATGGCCCAAAATTGCTTATAATATTCCAAATGTGATCTGACCAATTTCTTGTAAAGCTTTAGCAGTATATTCTTCATTTTGTGTTCTATTCCTCTGGAAATGAATGCTGACATTGCCTTTGCCTCCATTAGTGCCAACCCAACTTGTAAGTTAATGTTAAGGCAATCCTGAGCCAGGACCCCTGTACTGCTCTGCATCTCTGATTTCTGAATTCTTTCCCATTCAGAAAGTAGTCTCTGCTTTTTTCTTTAACCAAATTGCATAACCACACATAAGCGCTCCAGTTCTTCTGGAGACTTGCTTCTGTACAATACTACTTGTCCCTCCACATATCTTGATTGTGTACTTGGTTACAGTCCCATGATCAGTTCCTTCACCAGTTGTGTGTAAAATGGCTTGATTTGTGGGTGGTACAAACTAGGTGGCATTTTGGGTTGGGAAGAGGATGCATACGAGGTTCTATCGGATATAGAAGGATGGAGTCAATGGGCATAGACATGGTAGATGAATTAAAAATGTAGAATTGTTGGAAAAATTGAGCTTACACATTTGATAGATATTACTTAATGGTGCAAATGGTTATGTTCTAGCATGATCAAATAACCAGAACTTGAGAAGTTCAATATCCTAATGGGTTAAAATGTTGAGGGAAATTTAAGGTGAGGAAACAACAGGAAGAATTTGAAAACAATGAGAATTTGTAAGGAGATGTACCTTACATTTTGAGTACTCCTTTCCTTTCTTCAACTTTCCTGTGTCCTGAACACTTAAGAAATGTAGTCTGAAATAGAATTGGGATTTTCAGGTCATTTCAAGAACTTGATCAAGGTTAGTTGATTGTTGTTACTTAACAAGTGGTATTTTGCAGGAAGATCTGGAAAATGGAGAAGAAGTTGCAACATGTCCAAGTTGTTCTTTGATTATCAGAGTCATTTATGATAAAGTAAGTTGACATTTATTAATTGTCAGAGCTCTACCTTTGATAAAAAAAATTTGTAAGTGGCTCACTCTGTTTACATAATAAACACATGTAACTCCATCAATTTGTTTAAAACATTTCAATAATTAGAGGAAGATGATGCAACAAATAAAATGATCATAAACTTGTCTGATATGCTCAGTGACGCATCAGAAGCTGTGTGTGATTTGATAAATGCAGTAATGATGTTCTTTGTCCAAGCTTCATTGGAGAATAACTTAAATCCCCTTGCTTATTGAGTAAGGGTACACAGATACGTGCATACTTAGATTGCGTCACAGTCTTTTGCCATCAATAGATTAAGTAGTTGCATACATTTTGAAAATAATAACCTATATTTCACAATTCAATTTTTTCAGCAGTATTAGGGAAAAACATTTCCAACAACTTGCAGCAAAAATTCAGATTATTTTGCTAGGTAAACTTCCCCTCAGTTGATCATTATTTGGGTGGCATGGTAGTGTAGTGGTTAGCACAGCGAATTATAGTAGGAGTGATTCAGGTTCACTTCCTTCCGCTGTCTGTAAGGAACTTGTGAGGAGTTTCGCCCTGTGATCGTGAGGGTTCCTCTGGGATCTCCAATTTCCTCCCACAGTCCAAAGACCTACCGATTTGGTAGGTAAATTGTCCTGTGATTAGGCTGGGGTTAAATCAGGGGTTACTGAAAAGTGACTCAAAGGGCCGGAATGGCCTACACTGCGGTGTATCGCAATAAATAAATACATTTGACCCGTTACCATTCCCCTATATTCTGTGTCACCATTTCATTTGACATTCAAGGACCCATCGAAATGGGTCATTTGACACTGCCTCGGAAGACGGTGGAGGCCAATTCTCTGGATGCTTTCAAGAAGGAGCTGGATAGATATCTGATGGATAGGGGAATCAAGGGATATGGGGACAAGGCAGGGACTGGGTATTGATAGTGAATGATCAGCCATGATCTCAGAATGGCGGTGCAGACTCGAGGGGCCGAATGGTCTACTTCTGCACCTATTGTCTATTGTCTATTGTCTATCTAATTATGTTCCTATCTAGACAACCAAAGACCTTACATCTTGTACACTTTTTTTCCTTCCCTTGATTTTTCTGTGCTTTAAATATTGTTAAGAAATATAGTTTGAAGTAGAATTAGGGTTTTTCAGGTCATTTCCAGAACCTGATAGCAGTAGCAAAAAAAGTTTAGTTGATTATATTATAAATTTCCATTGTATGGCTGGGTGGCAGGAAAATACGATGATTAGGGAGTGTGTTGCAGAGATACAAGAAGGAAAATAAGATTAATGTCGATGGGTCCTTGAAGGACACTGAAGATGTGCTGAACCTGTTTCTGGGCTGTTTGGTTCTAAGATGTGTTGAAATTTTCCTTGCTGTGACTTGAGAAACTCAAGTGAGCGTTGTTCCTATGGTTCCTTCTGAAATTCTCATTATGTGGAGTCCCAGAAATGCTGTAGATTTCTTGTTTTCCAGCAACTGATTTTAATTCCAGTTCTGCTTTTCTGAATTAAAATAAATTGTAATAAATATCCTGGAGATTGCATAAAGTATAAAATAAATTCTGATAACCTCTGCCAAATTAATAAAGTTTGTTGTAATGATATAAATTTGAATTGTCTTGTTCTTTAATGTACTTTCTTTAGGATCAGTTCATGTCTGGAGAATTAGTGGAAACAGTGACCACGGATAAATTGGAGAAATTGAAATGCTGATTTTGAAGAGGCTGTAGTTGACTATGCTTTTTAAAGGACTGGCCACTGGATTATGAATCAAGACGTACATGAAAATGAATTACATTAGTCAATGCAGGAATTAACTGGATTCATGTATACATTTGCTATGCAAATTACATGCAATGACAGATCGTACAATGTATATTGCATAACAGTTTTATAATATGATTCTTCAGAAGTTTACACTTTTCAGTGGGGGTGAAACACAAAGGAAACACTAGGTCAATAAATTTATGACTGGGGCTTTCCCAACAGAAAACTGGAAACAATGGTTTGGTTCTTGTTTCTGGATATCATTTTAGTTTTGTCAAGATGTTGCTGAATGAAGTTTTTAAAATTAAAGGTGTGCTTCTGGAGATGATCAACTACTATTTTATACAGGAAGACAAAATAAACCCTTTGACTTGCTTTGGCTGAAGCAAGTTCAGCAGTAAATTATTGCTCCTGAATGTGTTCATAAAACGTGCAATTATATTTATTTTAAAGAATTTGCTTTTGTGGAAAGTTAAAATGCAGAAATGAAGTAATGATTTATTCAATAACGTTTGATATATGCACAAATCTTTAAATTGTTTATTGAAACTTTAAATGTGTTTGGTGGTACAGTACTTGTTGCTGTTGCATTGGCCTTGTTGGTTCCTGAACTGACAAATTAGAAAACACCTGTATAAACGACCTACTGCTCATAGATCTCCACTTCAAAGAAAATGTTCATGGTGATCATGCATAAGAATAAATGTAATACTTTTGGCTGCTGTCTCTAATTTTTTGTATTTAAGCTTTGATTGTTTTATGAATTTACATTTACCCTGATTTTTTTTAAGTCAATACTTAGAGTACAGTATATTGCAATAGGTAATTGTGGCAAGCTCTACTGATTGAAAGTTAAAATGGCATTGCACAAATACTGCTTGGAAGCAGACTTGGAATGTGTTTAATACGTGAATTGTTAAAAATTGCTTTACGCAGTATTTTAGTAAAAAAAGCTCATTTATTAGTATTGGTTCTTTTTAGGAAGTGGTACCAGTCAGTCATATAAAAACACTGACTCTGCTATAGAATTGTGTTGATGGGAAAATTCAGAGTTTAATTTGTTCTTGATTTCACTTGTCAGTCTCGTATTGTTCCCCTCCTGTGAGTGCAGGGGATGCAGCAATGATTTATCGAGCTAATTCTTGGAATGGCAGGACTGACAAATGAATGGAGATTGGATCGATTAGACATGTATTCATTAGAGAATGGAAGAAGGTCCTGGTGCTGCTGGAATAATCTATATCAAGGCTATTCACAATGGTGAGAGTCCAGACTTGGAGGTTACAGCTTTAAGGTATGGGGCAAGTGTGATTTGTACTAAGAAGAGATTTTTTTTCTAGCCAGTGTTCAGCCTGTGGGGTGGTGGGGGGAAGGAATCAACTGCAGAAGGTAACTGAGGCCAAATCATTAAATATGTTCCAGAAGAGTAAGTTAAGTACAGTTATGGTATTGCTAAAGGCATCAGGAGATATTGGGGACAGGGTGGAAGAAGGAATAGAGTATTGTATTTGGATGATCAGCCATGACTAAATTAAATGGTAGAGCAGACTCTTAAGGGGCTAGATGATGTCTTACACTATAATTTTATTTTTCTTTTTGTTTTTCTCCTCAATTGATCTTTTATTTATTTACTTGACCCAATACTGTTAAGCATAGTACAGTAAAGGCCCTTTGGCTCATTAGATTGTACCAACTTTTTAACCTACTCTAGATCCAATCTAGCCCCTCCCATATAGTCCTCAATTTTTCCTCATCCATGTGCTAATCTAAGGGTCTCTTATCCTTAATGTGTCTGCCTCTACCACAATCCCGACAGCATGGTCCACACATCTACCACTCTGTTTAACAAAAAAACTACCTTGGGCATTAACCATTTCTGCCCTTGGAAAAAGATGAAAGGTGTTCACGCTATCTGAAACTATATACTTCCATAAAGTCTCCTCTTATTTTCCAAAGAATAAGCCCTAGTTTACTTAACCTATCCTCACCTGACATGCTCTCTAATGCAGACAGCATCCTTATAAATCTTTGTGCACACAGTCTAAAGCTTCCACATCTTTCTTCTAATGAAGTGACCAGAACTGAAAATAATCCAAATATGGTCGTCAGTTTTATAGAGCTACAACATTACTTCATTGGCTCTTGAGCGCAATGCCTGATTAATGAAGGCCAATGCACCATATCTCTCTTCAATCATCCTATTAACTTGCATGGTAACTGAGGAATCTGTGGGTATGTATCCTAGACCCCTCTGTTCCTCCATGTTGCTAAGAACCTTGTCATTAATCCGGTACTCTGCCTTCAAGCTTGATCTTCCAAAAGTGTATCACTTCACACTACCAGATTTATCACCGTCTGTCACCTCGCAGCCAGGTCTGCATCCTACCAATATCCCATTGTAGCCTGCAACAACATTCTATGCTATCTCCTCGACAACTGGACTTCATTACATCTGCAAACTTACTAACCCTCTCCTGCACTTCCTCAGCCAAGTCATTTATAAAAATAGAAGCAGGGGTCCCAGAACAGAACCCTGCGAAACACCACTGGTCACTGACCTGCAAACAATATGCTTCATCAACTGCTGTCCCCTGTCTTTTGTGGCAAGCCAATTCTGAATCCACACAGCCATGTTTCTCTGGGTCCCATGCCTGCAGACTTTCTAAATTAGCCTACCGTGGGGAACCTTGATGAACGTCTTGCTAAAATTCATATACACCACATCCTATGCTCTACCTTCATCGATTTATCACTTTCTCAAAGAGTATATTTACTATCAAAGTATGTATACAATATGCAACCTTGAGATTTGTCTATCCACAAACAGCCATGAAACAGAAACACTGTAGAACCAGTCCAAATAAAGTATCTCATTACCTGCCATCACCCTCTGTTGTTCCTTCCCCTTTCTTCCATCGTCTTCTACCAACTAGTATCAGATTCCCCCTTGTCCAGCCTTTTATCTTTATCACTTATCAATTTCCCAGGTCTTTACTTCACCCTTCCCCCTTTTCTGGTTTCATCTATCACCTACCACTTTGTACTTCTTCCTCCCCTCCCCCACCTTCTTGCTCTGACTTCTCATCCTTTATTCCAGTCCCGATGAAGGGATTCAGTCCAAATTGTTGTGTGTTTACTCTTCCGTGGATGCTGTCTGGCCTGCTGAGTTCCTCCAGCATTTTATGTGTTGCTTGTGTTAACAGCATCTGCAGATTTTCTCATCTTTGTCCTACTACTACACTGTGAAGTTCCTTCCACGGATGTCCAGTCTTCACTTTGCTGGGACTTCAGCTCCCCCTCTGTGATTTCTGTTGCCCTCTAACTCTTCGACCATGTACTCACCCAAACCTCATGTATCCTTGGGAATATGTCTTCGCTATCTTGTGCCACACGGCTCCCAGATCAGTTGTTAAGCTTCTCAATTTGGCCCCTCTGAGGACCCCGGGTGCTTGCATTGTATTGACTGATTCTCCCGGTGCATTCTACGTGCCATGAGGAAGTAACTGGTGTCCATATCCCAGTTGCTTCCACAACTCCAGGATCCTCTCTCCCTCCTGCAATGGACCTGTCTAATATTTTATCCTCTGTCAGATTCACACTTTCAATTGCCGGCTGCAGTCACAGATGTCCCCAGACAGCGATCCCTGCTGCTGACCTCAATGGTATTAACAACCATGAGCAGATTCAGAACCCATCTACTGCCATCAATGTGGATTCCAACAACCCTAGACACCTTAAAAGTGCCTATTGCACAATCTCCAACTCCGACTCCACCCTGGACCTTGACTGACAGTATCTTCAGGCCAGGTCTTTACATGCTGCATGAGAACCCCAGTTGCCCCTTCCCCAACCATCACTCTGTCATCCCATGTCTCTTTGGTCCTCAGAGACTCCATCTTCTCTCACCCCACCTTCCGTGAACACCCTAATCCTCCCTCTCCACAGACACTACTAATCCTCTTTCCCCCTCCGTTCCCAGCTCTGATCTGTGCCTGGTCTTCACAATTTCCTCAGATGTTCCCCACTCTGAGGCAAAATGTTCTGTCCTCAATAAGGGCCTCACCTTTGTTCCCCCCTGCACCCACACCTCTGAGTACCAAGCCAACATGATGCTGCCTCTGTCTCTGTGCCTACTTCTTTGGCAAGTACTATCTAGCCCGCACCCATTACCTCTTCTCCCATCTTCAACCCTCCTCTTCATGGACCCCCTACTCTTATATTCTGCCTGCTCTGGATCTTTTCATTGCTAACTGCCGATGAGACATCAACCATTTCGACTTCACCACTCTCTCTCCAATTCTAACCTCACTCCTTACAAATGTACTGCTCTTCACTCTCTCCCCACTAATCCTAACCTCACTAACGAACCTGCAGATATGGGGAGGGTAGTAGTCTGGCAGACTGACCTCTGCCTTGCTGAGACCAAGTGACAAATCTCAGACACCTCCTCTTACTTATTCCTTGAATGGGACTGCACTACCAGGCCATTGTTACCCACATGATCACTGACCTTATTAGCTCTGAGGATCTCCCATCCACTGCCACCAACCTCACAGTTCCCTTACCCTGCAACTCTCATTTCTATCTTGTACCTAAGATCCACAAACCTGCCTATACAGGTAGACCTATTGTTTCTGCTTGTTCCTGCCCCACTGAAATATCTGCATACTTTAACTCTGTTTTATTCCCGCTGGTTCAGTCTCTTCTTACCTACCTACATCCATGACACTTCACATGCTCTGGATCTTTTCAATGACTTCAAGTTCCCTGTCCCTGATCATTTCATTTTCAACATGGCCATTCAGTCCCTGTACAGCTCCATCCCCCATCATTAAGGCATTAAAGCTCTTTGCTGCTCTCTAGATAACAGACTCAACCTGTTCCCCTCTAGCTATGCTATCCATCTGGCAGAACTGGTCCTCACTTCAATAATTTCTCCTTTGGGTCCTCCCTCTTCCTCCAAACCAAAGGTGTAGCCAGGGGCACTTGCATGGGTCCCAGCTATGCCTGCCTTTTTGTCAGCTACATGGAACAGTCTATATTCTAAGCCTACACCGGTATCACTCCCTAGCTTTTCCTGTGCTACATCAATGACTGCTTCCTGCACCCATGAGGAGCTCATCAACTTCCATCATCTTTGCCTTCAACTTCCACCCTGCCCTCATATTTACCTGGTCCATTTCTGACAACTCCCTCCACTTTCTTGATCTTTCTGTCTATCTCTGGAGACAGCTTATCTACTGACATCTTTTATAAACCCACTGATTCTCAGAGCTACCTGGACTATACCTCTTCACACCCTGTCACTTGTAAAAATGTCATCCCCTTCTTTCAGTTCCCCCATTTCCACTGTATGGGCTCTCGGGATGAGGTTTTTCATTCCAGAACTAATCAGATGTCCTCCTCCTTCAAAGAAAGGGGCTTTCCTTCTTCCACCATGAACACTGCCCTCACATGCATCTCTTCCATTTTGCATACACCTGCCCTCACTTGTACACCCGCCACCCCACCAGGGATGAGGGTCCTTATGTAGGGTCCTCACTTGTACACCCGCCACCCCACCAGGGATGAGGGTCCTCAGTAGGCTCCATGTCTAGCACATAATTCTCCATAACTTGTGCCATTTCCAACGGGATCCCACCTACCAAGCGCATCTTTCTCTTCCCACCCCCCCCCCCCCCCAACTTCCACTTTCTACAGGAGTCACTCCCTGTGCGAGTCCCTTATCCATTAATCCCTCTCCACTGATCTCCCTCCAGTACTTAAACCTGCAAGCAGAACCAATGCCATACCTACCCCTACACCTCCCTCACTCCTATTGAGGGCCCCAAGCAGTCCTTCAAGGTGAGGCGACACTTCACCTGTGAGTGCGTTGGGGTTATCTATGTTATCCGATGCTCCCGGTGTGGTCTCTTGTATATCGGCGAAACCGACATAAATTGGGAAACCATTGATCACCCACCACCAGAAAAAGTGGGATCTCCCAGTGGCTGCACATTTCAAGTCGATTTTCTGTTCCCATTCTGACATGTCAGTTCATGGCCTGCACTGCCACGATGAGAACACACTCAGGTTGGAGGAGCAACACCTTGTATTTTGTCTGGGTAGCCTTCAACCTGATAGCATGAACATCGATTTCTCAAACTTATGGTAATTGGCCCTGCACCCCACCCTTTCATCGTTTCCATTTCCCCTCTCACCTTATCTCCTTAGATGTCCATCACCTCCCTCTGGTGCTCCTCCCCTCTTCTGTCATTGTCTTCTACTCTCTCCTATCTCCTTCTCCAGCTCTTTATCTCTTTCACATATCAACTTCCCAGCTCTTTATTTCACCTCCTCCCCCTCTCCCAGTTTCACCTATCACCTACTACCTTCTTCCCTACCTCCCACCTTATTTCTCTACCCTCATCCTTTATTTCAGAGCTGATGAAGGGGCTCAGTCCAAAAGGTCGTCTGTTTATTCTCTTCCATAGATGCTGCCTAGCCTGCTGAGTTCCTCCAGCATTTTGTGTGTTGTTTGCATATCCAGCATCTGCAGATTTTCTCCTCAAAACATCAAACATGCAAAATGCAAAAAAGAACAAATTGTACAAGCGGCAAAAGAAGAGTGAAGAACAAAGAATATGAAACCTCAAACCACAACGCCATTGAAAGAGTCAGGTTCACGAGGTACAGCCTGCCCTTCACAATGCAATGCTGAATATCCCCAATCAGACTATGCTCCAAAAGCTCATAAATCCTGTCTCTTAGGACTCCTCTTCAATAGTTTGTCCACCACTGACATAAGATTCACTGGTATACTATATATTTTTAACAAGGATATCATTTGCTATTGTGCAGTTCCCTGAGTACTACTTATGTATTTAATAATATTGTAAATATTATTTAATTAAGCATCCTTTGTGTTTATATAATTCATTTCAGGTTATTTGTAAAAAGTATGGGTATGGCTTTCATCATTATGCCACCACATCATAAGTGAATGTGTCACTAAAATAAAAATGAAAGGTACATGAGTTATCCCTGTGTTCTTATTTCAATTAGTTTTATGTTTTGGAGTTACAAAACATAACAGTGGTGATGAAGTTTTAAATGAACCCAAGACAGCTACCAACTTGTTGATGTGCAGTGAGACGTAAAAGAGTTTTCAAAAAACTGCAACAAAGAGTTTGAGTTAAAGTGTAGTACACACTTCTTCGGGAAGGGACATTGACGGATTGAATTGAAGAAGCAAACAGAAAATGGATGAAAATCATGGGTTCATAAACAGTGAATAATCATTAAAGAATCAGAGATGGTTGGCTACATCAGTAAGATAGATATGTTCGATTGCACAAGTGATAACTGGTTGATATATACCTATTGAATTGAGCAGTATTTTGAAGCAAGTGCAAAGTGACTGCTAGTTTTGCTGAGTTTAATAGATGGAAAAGCATACAGTTTGCTTAGGAGTTTAACTGGCTCAAGCCAAACCAAACAAAATGAGCTTTGCTGATATTGTGAAAGTAATGCAAGAGCATTTAGAATTGAAACCATTGTTAATTGCAACTACCTGAAGTAGAATCAAAATGAAGGGGGAGTCCATTTCTGCATGCATGACTGAATTGAAGTAGTCTGAACATTGTCAGTTCAATGATGGGCTTAATGATACACTAAGAGTCTTTGTCATCTGTGGATGCTTACAGGAAAGCATTCAAAATACAGCTCCTAACTGAAACACAACTCCCATTTAAAAGAGCAATTGAAATCACTATCAATGGAAACTGCAGCCAGAGATGCAATTGAACAGCAGTCAGGAATGAAAGTGAGGGTTAACAAAATTGCAATGTCTAATCTGCCAGGCCAAGCAAATTGTGTTAATGTTGTGGCAGGGGTTTACGTACACCAGGTTTAAAGGTGAAAGCAGAAAACACAACTAAGTAGGACACAAAAAGAGCATGACAGGCAGATAAAAATAAATGGGCTGCACAGGGAAGAGAAAAGAAAAATAGTAAAGTTGCAGTTTCAAAAGGAACACTAATTTGCATGCTGTTGAAAAATCCGATGGACACAGGACTGCATAGCCTTGAGATTTATAATGTGAAAACTAGCAATGGACAAGCAATATGGCTTACACCAGAAATGAATAGCAGATTAATTAAAATGAAATTGGACACTGTTTCAGTCATTCCACAAAATGAGTTTAAATGGTACTTCAAATATATTGATCTGAAGGCTGCAATACCTAACTAAGAACTTACACTGGTGAAAAGATCACTGCAATAGGATTGACATTTCATAGGAGTAAAATACAACAGCCAACAAGCCACATTGGGCTAGTATGTGGTAAAAGCAGGAGGGCCTGCATTGTGGGGATGTGAGTGGTTGAGACAACTGCAACTTGATTGGAGATCCATCCATCATTTGCATGCCACATCCCCTACAATAGGGTCAACTGAAAGTGAATTAAGAAAGGTATTGGAAAATGCCACAGCAGTGTTCAAGGATGGCATTGGAATATTCAAACATATCAAGGGTAAAATGCCACACCCAAGTTTTGTAAAGCCCATCCAGTTCCTTCTACCATCCATGATAAAGTAGTAGTGAGCTAGATCACAGGAGGCTGAAGGAATTATTTTCAAGTTTGAATGGAACCCATTGGCAATGCCAGTGGTCCCAATATCCTAGAAGAATGAGTCTGTCAGGATCTGTGGTGATTTTAAGTTTACCATTAAACCAGTGCTGACAGTCAATCAATACCCTCTGCCCAGGATAGAGGATATCTTTGCAGACCTTTTTGGAAGAAAACATTTCAGCAAAATGGACTTAGCTGAGGCCGACTTGCAGATGTAGATGGAAGAAGAGTCCAATGTACTTCTCACCCCAAACACTCACAAAGGGCTTTAACACTATAATAGGCATTTTTTTGGAGTAGCATCTGCACCTGCATTATGGCAGAAAGCTCTGGACCAGGTACTGCAAGATTGCCCAGGAAGTGTTACCTGGATGACATCATTGTTAAAGGTAAGCATGATGGAGAACATTTCCACAGTCTTGAGATGGTGTTAAAAAGATTAGAAGATTATGGGCTCAGAATGTGATGTAACAAGTGTGAGTTCTTTAAACCAAGCATCACTTACTGGGGTCACACCATTGGTGCCCAAGAATTGCACAAGTGTGTTGAGAGAATTCAAACAGTGGTTTATGCCCCAATGTGTCACAGTGCAGTCTGTTTTCAAATTTGTCAATTACTACAACAGGTTCTTGCCAAACCTGGCTACTGCGCTCTAACCCCTGAACTCATTGCTACAGATAGGGAAGAAATGGCAATGGACAAAGCAGTGTAAGGTGGCTTTCAAAAACCTGAAGGAAATGGTGATGTCAGTATTGTTTTTAGACACTATGATCCACGTAGTCCAGTGAAGCTTGCCTATGACATCTTGCTGTATGGTATAGGTGCAGTCAAGTCACATGTACTGCGTGATGTAAGTGAATGTTTTTGCATCCCATTCCCTGACCACTGCAGAGAAGTATTATGCACAGATTGACAGAGAGGCCTTTAGCCTTGTTTGGGTGTACAATATTTCAACTAGTACTTGTATAGGAGAGAGCTTACACTCAATGCCAATCATCAACTACTGGTGTCCATTCTCAGTCCACAGGAGGGTTTTCCACTAACAGCGACAGCACAAATATTGAGATGAGCTCTGCTTCTTGGAGGACACAATTAGAAGATTTAATTCAAGCTAATCATGAAAATGTCAATGTTCCGGTTACGCTTGGAAAAGGAAATACCTGACAAATTTACAAAAGTGGTCACTCCATTTGACACATTCTCCGTAATGCAAATTGAAAGTCTCCCTTTTATGGCAAAGATGATCCAAATGGAAATCAGAAAAAGCCCCACAATCTCTCAGGTCAACATGGCAAATCAAAATGGCTGAAATCCCCATTCCCCTATTTTCACCAGTGCTAGAATGAACTTGCCTTTGATGGGGTTTACAATAGTTGAGGATTGAGAATTGTTGTACCATCCAAACTGAGAGCTAAAGTGTTGGAAGAGCTACATGCTGGTCATCTAGGTGTGGTCATAATAAAAGCATTGGCTCAAATCTTTGGTGCTCTGGGATAGATCAGCATATTGAGCAGCTTGCCGTGCATTGTTCAGGAAGCTAAGACATCCAGAAGCTGTCAAGGGCAGTGCCTTTCCATGCTTGGGAATGGGCTATATTGCCTTGCCAAAGGATTCATGTGGATTTTTCAGGATCATTCATGGTCACAAATTTCTTGGTAGTAGTGGATGTAGCTACAAAGTAGCCAGAAGTGTTCCCAATAGTCTCTATTACAGCCTCACACACTCTTGATGTGTCGGGAAAGCTCTTCTCAAGGACTAGTATTGCAGAACACTTTGTGACAACAGACCTCACAGTTTGTTGCAGAACAGTTTCAGTCATTCCTGAAAGTGAATGGATTAAGACATATTACATCCGCACCGTACCAGCTACAAGTGGCTTGGTGGAGAGGTTTGTCCAGAGTCTAAAGAAAGCACTACGGGCAACGTCAGCAGAACATACTACGTTGACAGTGAATCAGAAGCTCGCCAATTTTTTCCTTGCGTATCACAACACAGCACTCTCCACAACCAACAACTCAGCAGCTGTGCTGTTTTTGGGTCGTTCCTTGTGCTCACGCTTTGATCTCTTCAAACCCAGTCTCAGAAGGAGTATAATGGACAAACAGCTGAGACAAATTGAGGGCTCATCAAACAACGAGGTTCTGGCAACATACTGCAGAGCTGATGCTTGGAAAGATTAAGGACAGTACTGGACTACTCTCTTACACAATGGAGATGCATCTGATAACAACTGGTATATGGTAACATGTACTTAGATAATAAATTTTATTTTTGACTAACAAAATTCCATGCGATCTAAACCTAAGGAGGTGCGATCTAAATCTAAGGAGGTGCCAATCAATATTAGGGAAGTCGAAGTCTCCCTGACAAGAACCCTGTTTTTTTTTGCACCGTTCCAAAATTTCTCCTGATCAGCTCCTCGGTTACTCGGTGTAAACTGTGGAGTTTATAGTATACTCCTTATAGAAGATTGCTCCCTTCCTGTTTCTGACTTCCACACACACTGACTCAATGGACAATACTTGCCGACATCCTTCATTTCTGCAGCTATCCCTGATTAGTAATGCCACTACTCCACCTTTTCTCTCTTCCTCTTTGTTCCTTTTGAAACATCTCATCTCTTGAACATCCAGCAGCTATTCCTGCCCTAGTGACACCCATAATGGCCACATCATAATTCCATATACTGACCTATGCTCTAAGTTCATCACCCTTGTTCCTGATACTTCTTGGATTAAAATAGACACATTTCAGCCCATCCAACTGACTGAAATTATACCTTATCCATTGCCTATCCTTTCTCATAGTTTCTACATGTTGCATCTGCCTTTACACCAACTGCTCCATCCTCTACCCTATCAATTTGGTTCCTATCCCCATTCCAACCTAGTTTAAACCCTCCCCAATGGTTCTAGCAAAACTGCCAGCAAGAATATTATCCCCCCCCCTCACTTCAAGTTCAGGTGTAATTTGTTTCATACAGGTCAGACTGTACCTTCCTCAGAAGAGATTCCAATAATCCACACGTCTGAAACCCTGTCTCCTGCACCAAATCTTCTGCCACACTTTCATCTGCCATAATATCCTTTTCTTACCATCTCTGATGTGTGGCACAGGCAGTGATCCAATGTTTGCTACAATTGCAGTCCTGCTTTTCAACTTCCTACCTAGCTGCTTATATTCTCTCTTCAGGACCTCAATTGACAATATTATGCATTATACCTTTTTTTGCACTCTATTTATTTTGTAATTTATAGCAACATTATTTCTTTACTCTGTACAGCTGATGCAAAGTGACAAATTGCATGTCATATAAGGCAGTGATAATAAATCTGATTAAGATTCATTTATAAAGATACTTTCGCATTGTAAATATAAAGAACATTATTGAACAAAATTGACACTAGATCATCAGAAGAGATATTGAACTGAACAAACCTGACCTGAAGCTTCGAGGGAGATATGTTCCCAGAAGGGTGGAAAGAGCAGTAGGGTATCAGTTCATCATTGCATCGTATTATTGCAACTTTCTCAGTGAGGGAGTTCCTTGAGGACCCAGAGATAAACATGTGACCAGCAAAGGAGAAAAGCAGAAAGTGTGATTTGAAATGGGGTTCAATTGTCCATTGAAGTGTCTAAGCAATTTGGGTCAGAGTCAGAATGGACCACCTTGACTGCCCTAAACTATCTTTGCATCCAAGTTACCGGATCAAGAGATATCATGGCAAAGTGTACAGACTCTATCAGACTTGCAATCATACTGAGGTGCAGAAAGCTTTTGATCTGTTTGTGTTGACCGTCTGCACATCACAAGGGCCAACTTGGAGAGTTGAAATGTACTTACTGCTGGAAAGAATTGTAATTTTGAAAGGAATCATCTGTACATTTAACCAATGTACATTGAGATTCAGAATCTGAATAATTTTTCTGGAAGTTAGAAACCGTAGAGTCGCAGCACAACCAAAGGTACCAGATTCTATTCCTCATCATCTCTCTAGTGCAGTATGAGCACTGTTTCAAGTTGCTAGTGTATTTTTCCTTCAACCAACAGTACAATCAGGAAGCATTTATTTCACGCAAAAGGTAGCGAAATTCTGGAACCCTTTCTAAAGGTTGGAAGTGTCAGGAAAATTAAAACCTTTGAACCTAGGATAGAGTTACGTGACATCAAGGAGCATGAAATAAAGGTAGGTAAATACAACTGATCCACAGTTAAACCAATGATCCATTTGAACTGAGGACTGGATCTGAGGGTTCAATTGGCCTACTTTAAGAAAGCAGTGTATATTATAGAGCCTACCCAATAGGTGTTCCCTAGGTCCTGGCTAATATTTATCACCCAGACTACATTCCTATAACAGATTAACTAAATATTTTTCATTTGCTGTTTTTAAGAATTTGAGTTCAAATTAATTCCTATGTTTCTTTAACACACTTTAACTGAAGGTGATCCTGTAATCATATATTGGATTAAAGGAATGGTAAAGATAAGTTTGATGAAAAATGAAAAGAACCAATTTTATGTCTTTAATTACCTCCTACGATGAATTTCATATTAGGAAAACATATCACCTATTGTCCTATTACTTGAAACTGATGGAATTACCCAGCAACTTACCTTCTTATTTATTTTCTGATGTAGTTTACTAAAAAAACTCAAGGTGGCAGAAGAGGTATTTTAATAAATCGTTATTTGTTTCACCGAGACCTAGTACCTTTAAAGTCCTTGCATGTTTCTTGATAGTACAATTTTTTGAATTGTATGTTTTCTGGTGTTCTTGTCAATTTTATTCTAGTGTTTTTGTCAGTCTTGAATGAATGGTCACACTTTCTTCTTTGAGTCAGGTGCTCTATAAATTTGACTGAAAAATTTTAGAGAGTTGTTCTAATAGGGGTGCTTATTTCAAGAATTCAAAGTGCATTTATTATTAAAATGTGTATTAACAGAATACAATTCTGAGATTCGTCCTCCTGCAGGCAGCCATGGAAACTGTTGAAGAAAAAAAATCAAACAATCAATACGATGTAACACCCAATGCATCGATATTGGTATAGTATTGGCATGACTATGCCTATTGGTAAATAGTCATAGTAATAGGATTAAGGGGAAAAGAAGGTAAAGAGTTTCTAATATGAGTCCAAAATGATATGAATGTTATGTTTCATACCAAAATGGTCCCAAAAAAGTGGAGAAATTGCTAAATCAGGTTTGAGAAAATGAGAAATCAAATACATTAAATTCTGATAGAGATACACTTCAGGGACAATGATCATAGCATTAGAAGATTTAAGTTAAGTATGGAAAAGAAGGAGAAGTCTGTAATAATTAATTAGAGGAAGGCTAAATTCAAAGGGACAATAGTGAAATTATCCCATGTAATTGGAAACAAATGTTGATAGGCAAAATGTTGTCAGGAAGAGACAGTTCAGGTGTAGTTGAGGCACTATCCCAGAACTCCCTGGATGATGAAAGTTATGGGGGAAAAATGAGGGGAATAGGCTCGGGTATGACAATTGTCAGATTTCTAGTAACAGTGAGAACCAGGCTGATAACAAAAGAATCAGAAAGGAAGTGAAAAAGTGAAAAATTAAAATGAGTTCCAGAGAGAGCACATGAGAAAAGATTAGCAATCATCTTTCTAAGGATTCTATTGGTACATAAATAGTACCAGTAATAGTATAGTAATACATGGAATTGTGAGGTCTATTAATGACAAAAATAAGATCTTGCACATGGATGCTAAGGACACTGTTAAACCACTAAATGAATATTTTTCTCTTGTTTTCACCGGAAGAGGGAGCACTTGCAAAGTAATAGTGCAAGGAGGAGAAAACTGAGACAGTAGATATTTTAACAATTAATAACATGGAGATATTAGAAAAGTTGGTTGAATTATAGTGAGAAAATCATCAGGACTAGATAGGATATATCCTTTGATATTGTGGGTAGTACAGGAGAAAACAGTGGGGGCACTGACTGTAATCTGGAGATGGGCATGGTGCCAAAGGACTGTAGAACAGAAAGTGTTAGACCTTTGTTCATCAAATGAATAAGGACCTGCCTATTCAATTACAGGTCAATTAATTTAGCCTCAGTAAAGGAAACATTTTTGGAAATAATCCTCCAGGACAGGATTAATAATCACCTGGATAAAAATGAATGAATTAGGGAAAACCAATATGTATTTATTAAGAGTAAATCCAATTAGATGAAACCTTTTAATGATGTATAGCGTTGATGAGGATAAGTGTGCATGGACACACAGAAGGTTTTTGATAAGGTGGCATGTGACATACTTATCAGCAAAGTTCATCTGTTTTCATGATTGGAACTTGGTGCTCGGACCACAATTTCTGCATTTGTGATTAACACAAAGCTTGGTAGTTTTGTAAAATGTGATGAAAGTAATAATGGATTGCAGCACATAAACATGCTTGTTAATTAGGCAGATGTTTGGCAGATAGTTTAATGCAGAGAAGTGTGAGGCAATGCATTAAGAGCTATGGAAGCAACAATTCAACTGAACTTTTTCCAATCTAGTGTGCTGCATTTGGTACACACAATATGCTCCCCTCTAAAGAAACCGGGTGATCCCCTTGCTGAAAACATCCATTCAGTTTGCAAGGATGACCCCTACCTGCTGCTTGCCTTTCACTTTAATTCTCCAACCCTCTCTGCTGTGGCCCTTCTGTCTGTAGCGTTCTGTGCTGTACCATTGAGACCCAACATAATCTTAAGGACTAGCACCTCATCATCTTTCTGTATATGCTCCATCTTTTGCCATTTCCACATTTCCTGTGAATTCACTTTTATTGATTTTATCAAATTGTCTCGTGTGCCTGTAAGGTTATACATCGGTAATATTAATTAGCTTCTTCTTCTACCACAAACACTACCTGATCTGCTTGTCACTTTAGCATTCTCCTTTCTGTTTCTGCAACAGCTCTGACCTGCATGTTCTCACTGACTATACTCTTTAATCCGTTAACCACTCAGCTCTGTAAACACTGGGATCACCTCAGCACAGCAATAGGTTATTACTTGCTGGTTTAATTTATCATATTAATAGTGATAAAATAACCCAAAAATAAAGTACTGCAACTGCTGGAAATTTGAGATAAAAGCTGGAAATATTTAACAAGTTAGGCAGCATCTGTGGAAAGAGAGCCAATATTCATTTTTCACATTGACTGACTTTACCTTTCCAAAGAAACCACTTGACTTGCTGAGTGTTTTCAGATTTTCTATTCTTATTTTCTTTCTATTCTTTTGTTTTATTTATAACTTCCCCAGTTCTGAGGGATCTCAATCAACCTGAAATGTTAACCATGTTTCCCTCTCCATTTAAGGTTGTCAACTCTAACTCTAATCCAATTGAATATTCTTAATTTATAATGAATTTATTGAACCTTTTCTTCAAAGTTATGCGTCTTCTCGATTCTCTATGGAAATATACTGCCCTTTGATAACTTGGATTTTGGAAATGCCTCACTGAAGTTGTTCTGCCACTTGTTTCTTTTACTGCGCAGTTTTCGTTGGCCGAAAAGGCTAACTGGTATTCTCATCTGCTTTGTTTTGATAGTGAAACCCAACAAGCTGCTTGCTGGGTGCTGATCATCTGTTACAAGTTTAATGTTCAACAGCAATGATCATAGACTGTTCCCATACACCTTCCTGGTAGACACGAGAATCCATCAGTCCTCATTAGCATGTCCAGATGAAGAGGTACACCATGGAATGGAGCGTCTGTTCTCTCGGCAGCAGATCAGGATAGTGGAAAATATATCTTTAGCAAGAGCAATATGAGCCCTTTATCACTTAGGTAATTATCTCAAGAATGGCTCACATGGAGTTTTAAATTACCATATACATGGAGCTCCATGACAACGAATTAGTAGGAAATAAACTTTGATTTTTAGCCTATCTATTCTTAACATAATATCACTGTTCTAAAACATTCCACATTCCTGTGAAATTTCCTGAATTTAGATATCCCATTTCTTCTTTATATGTGAACACCCTTCTTCTGGAATATATTTTATGCAGCTTAACATCTTTAAGAATATAATCAGATATTCTATTTCAGTTTTTCTGTGTAAAACAATCAAATTCTATAGCTTAAGTTTATTAATATAGTAAATGACAAAATGAGAATTTTTTTTGACATACTGAAGTAGACAGATGACCCTGACCAGCAACCATACCGACATCCCACTTGTTCACAGTTCAAGTCTTTAGTAACTACAGTGCATACTCCTCGATGCTGACAAAAGTGTTATTCACAGCTGTGTTGTAAGTTTTTAAAAAAATCGTACTAAGTCTGCCCTTCCTGGCACAGGGCGCAGGTCAATCCCACAGGCTCCTTAATTCATGTCTTCTAACTCAACACATACCACTTGTCCAACATGTAAAATGTCTCTTCGCAGTGGCTCATTTACCAACTGGAAAAAGTTGCTAAGCTGTTGGTGTGCTTGCAAAGAATTTCTAAGTTAATTTTAGGCAGTTTATTGATTCATCAGTACCGTGTGCATTCAGAAGGTGCATAACCACCAGTCAGTTCTTAATTAATGTTAAAAATGTTTTCTGCTTGGTACAGTAAAGATTTATTTTGGATATTAGTTTTGGTTGACAATGAAGTAACACTGCTCACTGCTGAGTTCAAAGAAGCCTTAGAAGATTAAATGGGCTCTGTGTGGATTTCCATTTTTCTGGTATGATCTGCAGTTAGGTACATGGCTTCAAAAATCAGTGACAGCCAGCAACCATGAGCTTACTGCCCAATCAGACTGTGAACTTCTCACAGACAGCAAATCAGGAAGCATTACAATTTTGTTAAACTTTTCAAACATTTTACAGAGAACAGAATAAGGATAAAATACCACAGTTACACATCCCGGTGTCACAGAAATGCAAAGGTACAATGATGAATGATTTAGAGCTAAACCTGTAGATCCAGATATTCCTCTTATATAAAATTCCTGTTTTCAATGAATAATTATGTCACCCTGAATCATTATAGAGTACCTACCACTATTATGTACGGTAGCATTAAAGATAATTTCCACACATTCAGTTGCAATGAGTAATATCATCTAACACTAGCAGTTTCATCAAGATTTCTCCCCAAAATCCAACCACTAATGTAATGCATTCAGATCCAAGACCCGGGCTAAACTACTGGGTCTTGATTTGTGATTTTATCAAAAAGTAAGAAATTACTGCTGCTGGAAGTGTAAAATAAAAACTGGAGACTGGAGCTCAAACAACATCATGCGGAATATCCCTAGCATACTAGGTGTTTATTTGGAACCTTATATCCTTAAGTAACAGATGCGAAGATTGGGCTGGCGAGTAGTGCAGGCTCGGGCAGGGTCGCCACAAACACAAACACTGCCCATGTTAAACACCCGTACGGAGTTTGAGAAACGGATATTTTGCAAAAATAATTAGTGCTTTCTAGATCTAGAACTTGTATTCTGCTCTTGTTATTCATAATTTTGAACAGCCGGTCCTTCTTAGGTGTGGGCAGGACTGTAATGCTGAAGGCTGTACTGGGTGGCTGTTTTGCTCATCAGAGGCAGTAGCTGGTTGGAGTAAGTTGGTTTATTATTGTAACATGTACCAAAATACAGTTAAAAACTTTGTTTTGCATGTGATCCATGCAGATCATTTCATCACATCAATGTATCACATCACATCAATAAGGGAAAACAGCAGAATTGAGAATAAAGTGGTACAAAGAAAGGCAGACAATAACGTACAAGGCCATAATGACAACGGGAAAATCTACAGATGCTGGAAGTCCAAACAACACACACAAAATGCTGGAGGAACTCAGCAGGTCTGGCAGCAGCTATAGAAAAGAGTAAACAGTCAATGTTTCAGCCTGAGACCCTCCATCAGGACTGGAGAAAAAAGATGAGAGGGTGGGGAGGGAGGGAGAAAAGCAAGGTAGTAGGTAATAGGTGAAACCGGAAGAGGGTGAGTTGTGAAGTAACAAGCTGGGAAGTTGATTGGTGAAAGAAATAAAGGGCTGGAGAGAGGACATGATGAGGTAAATTATGAGGTCAAGAGTCCATTTTTCATACTGGGGAGAATTCAATAGATTTCAACAGTGGGAGTGAAACTGTCCTTGAATGTAGTGGTATGTGCTAGATCTTGTGCCTGACCCAGGACGGAGAAATGATGTCAAAGGCAATTAGTGAGACTGAAAGTGAAATGATTGTCATGTAATATTTTATTTGTTCAGAAACTTCAAGATTATCTTTCTATAATATGCTGTTGATTGACAGTCTAGTAATTTCAGATACTGATTGTTTTCTCTCATTTGTATTTCCTCCAGATTGACTCTTATTTCTTGTTCATTATCACTTTCTCTCAGCTTGCGCCACCACCTTGATTCTGCCAATTAATCTTTCTTGCCTTTTTATCTTTTCCAATTTCTCCCCATTTTCTTCGTCTTAAAGCATGCTTAGTTTTTATTTTTTTCTCTGATGAAAATGCTGAAACATTAACTGAGCTGCTCCCTCCACAGATGGTACCTGACCCGGTGAGTATTTCCAGCTGGCAGTGACTATCGGGCTGTTTAGGAAGATAACTCTTCAATTAAAGTGGGGGTGGGGGGAGAGAGGAACTTGACAGCTTTAATTGTGCTGTGATCAATTACTAATAGAGGCTTTGAGTCTTAAGTATTTATAAAATGATAGTGTCAAAATCTTGGCTTGCAGTCAGAAATTTCTATTTTATTAATTAATTGAAAGCAGAATTGTAAACCACTCACAAGGTAGCAATTTAAATTCTTGCAACAATGTTTTCTTATAAAATTCTTCAAATGTTTTGTTTATGCAGAAGGTTCCAGATGAAGATCACAACATTAAAATTTTGCTAGATCACTGCTGTGCAGATGCTTTCCACTCAGGTCTTGTTAACCTTGTAGCTATGGTAACAGTTTGGCTGTCCTGCTCTATTCTAATCACATTGCAATACCAGCCTCCCCTGAGGGCATCAAGTGCAGCTTTTATCCTAGTTATTTAATACAACACTCAGTTGTGCAGAGTAGGTTGTAAATTTTGTCTTAGCTAACTTAAATTCTGTGCATTTTTGTTTTCCATCACTAATTTTGATTTTATAATAGACAATAGACAATAGGTGCAGAAGTAGATCATTCGGCCCTTCGAGCCTGCGCCGCCATTCTGAGATCATGGCTGATCATCTACTATCAATACTCGGTTCCTGCCTTGTCCCCATATCCCTTGATTCCCCTATCCATAAGATACCTATCTAGCTCCTTCTTGAAAGCATCCAGAGAATTGGCCTCCACTGTCTTCCGAGGCAGTGCATTCCACACCTCCACAACTCTCTGGGAGAAGAAGTTTTTCCTTAACTCTGTCCTAAATGACCTACCCCTTATTCTCAAACCATGCCCTCTGGTACTGGACTCTCCCAGCATCTGGAACATATTTCCTGCCTCTACCTTGTCCAATCCCTTAATAATCCTTTATGTTGCAATCAGATCCCCTCTCAATCTCCTTAATTCCAGCGTGTGCAAGCCCAGTCTCTCTAACCTCTCTGCATAAGACAGTCCTGACATCCCAGGAATTAACCTTGTGAATCTATGCCTTCTTCACTGCCTGCTGCACTTGCTCATTCACCTTCAGTGACTGATGAACAAGGACTCCTAAATCTCTTTGTATTTCTCCCCTACCTAACTTTACACCGTTCAGATAATAATCTGCCTTCCTGTTCTTACTCCCAAAGTGGATAACCTCACACTTATTCACATTAAACATCATCTGCCAAGTATCTACCCACTCACTCAGCCTATCCTAGTCACCCTGAATTCTCCTAACATCCTCATCACATGTCACACTGCCACCCAGCTTAGTATCATCAGCAAATTTGCTGATGTTAATCTCAATGCTTTCATCTAAATCGTTGACGTAAATCGTAAACAGCTGTGGTCCCAATACCGAGCCCTGTGGCACCCCACTAGTTATCACCTGCCATTCCGAGAAACACCCATTCACTGCTACCCTTTGCTTTCTATCTGCCAACCAGTTTTCTATCCATGTCAATGTCTTCCCTCCAATGCCATGAGCTTTGATTTTACCCAACAATCTCCTATGTGGGACCTTATCAAATGCCTTCTGAAAATTGAGGTACACTACATCCACTGGATCTCCCAGGTACAAATAGGTAACTACAGGGTAGGAAATTTTAAGGGACTGGATTTAGGCATATTTAGAAAGGCAGGGCCAGTCAGCAGGCTTCATGTCGCACTCATTTGATACAGTTTTTGAGGAGGTAATGAAATAAATTGATGAAGTGAAGGTGATCGATGTTGTCTAAGTGCCTTCGGTCAGGCATTTGACAAAGTCTCATACAATAGGCTGTTCCAGAAGGCGAGAGCACATGGGCTCCAAGGTGATCTGACTAATTGAATCCAAAAATGGTTTGGTGGTACGAGGGAGAGTGTAGTAGTGGATGGATGTTTTTCTGATTGACGATGACAGGGATCAGTGCTGGGACTTCTGCTGTTTGTGAAGTACAGTATATTAACAGATGGATCTGAATGTGCAAGGTAAAATATTTTGTGAAGTAAAATAGAGTGAACAGTAAGGACTAAGGAATGGTTAATGAAAAGGGAGACAGAGGAGTCCAAGTCCATAGTTCCTTGTAAGTGGAAACACAAGTCAAAAGGTTGGTAAAGAAGTTGTTTTGCTTGCCTTAATTGGGATTTACAGTATGTCGCAATTTTACAAACACTGCTTAGGCCACTAGAAGTGTTGTGTGCATTTCTGGGCACCCTTGTGAAGAATGTGTTGCACTGTAGAGAGTGCCTGGAATGGACAACTGTGGTTAGGGAGAGAGATTAGATAAATTGGGCTTGTTTTTCCTGTAGCAAAGGAGGCTGAAGGATGAGTATATGATATCCTGACAAAGGAGTATAAGATTATGAAGACATAGATAGAGTGGATACTCAGAATTTTTTCCGATGGTAGGGGAATGAAAAACAAGAAGGTATAAGTTTAAAGTGAGAGGAAGGAGTTTTAACGTGTAGGTCATTTTTAAAAATAGAGTAATTGATATTTGGAACCCCAAGGAGACAGTGGATTTAAATACAATCATCATGTTAAAGAGGCATTTAGAAAAAGGTATAGAAGGATAAGGTCCTAATGCAGGCAAATTATATTAGTGTAAGTAGGCAAAACAATTGCATGGTTGCAGTGAGCCAAAAGACCTTTTTCTGTAATACATAACTATGTAACCCTACGTTTGAAAAATACATATAAATAGGTTATTACTGAATTGTTGTTCAACAGTCTGGATGACCAACAGAAAGCATGTACCGTTCCTGATTAAAGACAGATATAAAATGATATCCTGAGCTGATATGTGCTTGAATGGAGCATCTTGTTCAAATAAATTGGATCTTGAAAATTAGAATATTTTTAAATACCTAAGCACGAGTGAAATTCAGAATAACATACATTTTCATTGATGTCCACTTTCAGGTCCTTTTCAACAGACATATTATATATGAGGTTAATTACCTGCAACAATACCAGTAATATGTGGCTCATTACCCACAAACTTCAAACAAGTTAATGGCTAACACACTCTTAAGAAATAGAAAATGTACTAAGATTGGCATGATCAAAATAATGTACCTTGGTATTCTGCTTTGGCAATATTTCACATGCTTATTTTGGTGTAGGTAGGAATCGAAATACTTTCATTGTCCCCAATGTTAAGCTTTTAGATCCATTTCCATTAAGGTGAAGTACGTAACCAGCAGCAACCTGGCAAAGTGTGATTGAAGATTGGTTCACAGCTGCCATCTCAGCATCCCTTGGGTAAGTGAGAGGAAGGTGACCTTACTGGAATAAAGAGTTAGGGTTTGCTGTGGCTATACTGGGAATGAGAAATATAATTGGGAAAGGACACTGGAAATCAGAATGTAGAAATTTACTGATAGCCCATTTGGCCAGACTGGACTTTGTCAAAAATGTTTAGGCATTTACAAACTGGTTCCATTCAAGATATACTGTATGTTGTATGAGACCATTGATGGCATACTTTGCAGACAGAATAACTAGGAACTGCAATTATGTACAATATTTGTCCTACCACAACTGGCTTTGCCACTGTTATTTAACAGAGCATCAAGATGAGAGAAATACAGTTATTGTCTAATACACAATGTCACTTAAAGCTGGTAAACACTAGCTGACAGATTACAGTGGAAGGCTATGAGAATATGAATAGAGCATATTATAGGCAAATTGAATCAAGAATTCCATTGCTGAAGCTAATATGGCTATGTCCTATTGTACAGCCTCCACGAAGTATTGAGTGTGATAGTTGCATGCAGAATACCAAACAGTCATGCTCTCAGAATGTAAGTCAACATATTTATAGCCATTTATACTGGTCAGAACTTGTTAAACTTCTCAAGCTGCAACTGTAGTTCAGCCTCTTCAATTCAGTATAATGCCCATTCGTTTGTGATACTCCAAGGAGGATGTGGTGTGTTTCCAAAAAAGGAAGTGACTTTTTAACTATTGGCTAATAAAATGCTTCTGTAACTGCTTGAACTTTTTATTAAAGGCAGAAAACCTGGGAAAACTTTTTATTAAAGGCAGAAAACCTGGGAAAAACCCAGCAGGTCATGAAGTATCTGCTACCTGACCTCCTGACTACTTTCACCATAATGAAACCTTGATACACTTTATAAAAATCTAGGAAAATACTTAATTGCAGCTCCCCAATTGCAGAGGAGAAGAAGCTGTTCCTGAATCACAGAGTGTGTGCTTTCAGACTTCTGACACTCCTTCCCGATGGCAGCAGTGTGAAGAGGGCATTTCCTGGGTGGTGGGGGCCGTGAAAGATGGATTCCTAAGGCATTGCTCCTTGAAGATAGCTTGGGTACTGTGGAGGCTGGTACCCCAGAGCTGACTGATTTTACAAGTTTCTGCAACTTCAATCTTGTGCAACCTTTTATGCCCAGAACATACATCAGTACAACACCATTTATCTCCAGTTCACGCAGCCTCTTGAAATCCATCTGAACTCCCCCCTCCATCACAAGGCCATATTAATAAAGCTCCCTACCAAACAGCAATGTGGAAGTACCTTCATCGGAAGTACTGTAGTAGTTCAAAAAGACATCTCCTATCACCATCTCAAGGTATAATTGTGGTGGCCTTGTCAATCATGTCTAAATTTCTGGAATGAATCAAACTTGGATGTAAACCCATTCCACCAGTTGTTGATTCCGTTAGTGTTAAGTTAGTCACTATTGATGAAAACAAGTACACACTGAATCAATATTATTATATCTGATCAAATTAAAGAAAACCTCATTGAAAAACCATGTTGAGAGATTCTACATTGGAGAAAGGCCAATTTTGATGGTATCAGAAATGATCTGGCAAGTGTGGATTGGAACAGGCTGTTTTCTGGCAATTGTAAACTTGGTAAGTGGGAGGCATTCAAAAGTGAAATTTTGAGAATACAAAGCTTGTATGTGCCTGTCAGAATAAAAGGTAAAGATTACCTTGGTTTTCAAGAGGTACTGAGGCCCTGGTTAAGAAAAAAAGTAGGTGCACAGCAGGAAAAGGCAGGTAGGAGCAAATGAGGTACTTATGGAGTACAAGAAATGCAGGAGAACTCTTAAGTAAATCAGGAGGACTGAAAGAAGGCATGAGGTTGCTCTAGCAGAATCAGAATCAGGTTTAATATCACCAAATTATCTTGTGAAATTTGTTAACTTTATGGCAGCAGTACAAGGAAATGCATGATAAATAAATATTGAGAAAAAAAATGAATTACATTAAGTATATATATGTTTATTAAATAGTTAAGTTAAAATAAGTAGTGCAAAATAACAAATAAAAAAATAGTGAGGTAGTGTTCACGGGTTCAATGTCCATTCAGAAATCAGATGGCAGAGGAGAAGAAGCTGTTCCTGAATTGCTGAGTGTGTGCTTTCAGGCTTCTGAACCTCCTTCCTGATGATAGCAGTGTGGAGAGGGCATTTCCTGGGTGGTTGGGGCTGTTAGAGATGGATGCCGCCTTCCTAAGGCATTGCTCCTTGAAGATAGCTTGGGTACTGTGGAGGCTGGTACCCCAGAGCTGACTGATTTTATAGGTTTCTGCAACTTATTTCAATGTGTGCAGTAGCCCCCTCCCCATACCAGACGCTGATGCAGCCAGTCAGAATGCTCTCCATGGAAGATTTTGAGTCCTAAGAGCTTCTACTGATATGTACAGAACAAAATGATTACAAGGGACAAAATCAGGAAGATCAGAATGGTAATCTATGCATGGAGCTGAAAGAGATGGAGAAGATCTTAAATGGAACTTTTGCATCTGTATTTACTCAGGAGAGAGACACAGAATCTGTAGACATGAGGGAAAGCAGCATCAACTTCATAGACCCGATACAGATTACAGAGGAGGAGATGTTTGCTGTCTTGAGGCAAGTTGGGGAGGATAAATCCCCAGGGTCTGACATGGTGTTCCCTCAGATCTTGTGGCAGGCAAGTGCAGAGATTGTAGGAGACTATTTAAATCAGAGAGATTTAAATCATCCTTAGCAACAGGTGAGAACAGATCAGAGGATAGCTAATGTTGTTCTGCTGTTTAAGAAGGGCTCTAAAAATAAACCAAGGAATTATAGACCTGACGTCATTTGTGGGAAGGTTATTGAAAGGTATTTGGAAGGGATTGGATATATGAGTACTTGGATAGACATGAACTTATTAAGGATAGTCAAAAAACGAGCTGAAAGATGGCAGATGGAATTCAATACAGTAAAGTGGGTTGTGTTACAATTCAGCTGGACTAACCTGGGTCTTACACAGTGAATGATAGGGCACTGAGGAGTGTGGTAGAACAAAGGGATCTGGGAATACAGGCCCTTAATTCATTGAAAGTGGTGGCACTGATAGGTGGGGTTGTAAAGAAAGTTTTTGGCTCATTGGACTTCATAAATCAATGTATTGAGTATAGGAGATGGAATGTTATGATGTGGTCATATTGTATAAGAGACTGGTGAGGCCTAATTTGGAGTATTGTGTACAGTTTTGGTCAAGTAATTAAGTTTGAAAGAGTGCAGAGAAAACTTACAAGGATGTTGCTGGGGCTGGAGGACCTGAGTTATATGGAAAGATTGAATAAGTTAGGACTTTATTCTTGGAACATAGAAGATTGAGGGGAGATTTGATAGAGATATACAAAATAATGAGGGGTATAAATAGGTAAAATGCAAGCAGGCTTTTCCCACTGAGGTTGGTGGGACTACAACCAGAGGCCATGGGTTAAGGGTGAAAGGTGAAAAGTTTAAGGGCAACTTAAGGGGAAACCTCTTCATTGAGAGGGTCAGCTCAAGTGGTGCATGAAAGCTTGATTTAAATGTTTAAGAGAAGTTTGGACAGATATGTGGATGGTAGGGGTATAGAAGGCTATGGTCTGGGTGCAGGTTGATGGCTGAAGGTAGCTTAAATGGTCAACACAGACTAAATGGGCCAAAGGACCTGTTTCTGGCCGTACTTTTCTATAACTCTATGACTCTATAATCACCGTTATAATGGCCAACATACCCATAATGCTTTTTCTGTGCATAGTTCTGCTTGATTTATCTTTGGTGTTGAAAGCTGTAGCCACCAACATTGGCGGAGGCCATAGGTTATCTGTAGTCCCAGCAAGTCAGGTTTTGGAATATTCCATTTCATCTTAAATCCCAGGCAGCATCAAGCATACAAGTGGAGTGGCAGTGGTGAGATTACACATACTGTCATACCGAGACCCAAGGGGGTTACATGAGTAGCAGTTCTTCTATTAGTTTTAAGGAGTGTAAAGGAACACAACTTAACACACCACTTGACTATGGACGTAAGAATGAAAAGGCATTGCTCGGTAAATACTTCCTTTCTCATGAATAAAATTAATTTTGATATATAAAAAATATCATCCTGAGAAAGGACAGCATGGTGGTGTAGTGGTTAGCACAACGCTTTACAGTACCAGTGACCTGGGTTCAATTCCTGCCACTACCTGTGAGAAGTTTGTAGGTTCTCCCTGTGACCACATGGGTTTCATCTGGGTGCTCCAGTTTCCTCCCACAGTCCAAAGACATACTGGCTGGTAGGTTAATTGGGCACTGTAGATTGTCCTGTGATTAGGCTAGGATTAAATCGGGGGATTGCTGGTGGTGCAGATCGAAGCGCCGGTATAAAAATAAATACACTTCTGTGCTAAGCAGCCTCATTCTCTAAGTACAGCAACTCAACACTGTGAGTAGTCTGTTAGGGAGCTTTCTGCTTGGTGTGTCATGGTAGTCTTAATATCCCTTTAAACATTGGTATCCCAATCCTTAATGTCAGATGTCTGAACTCTCTCACTAGCAGTCAGGTATCGGTTGACTTCTGACTGTGATGCAGTGGAGGATGAGACATTGCCCATCTGATGTTGTGCAATTGTTGAATCTGCAAGGGCTGAAATAGAAATGGTTGCTTTTTCCATGCAGGAAGTAGTGGGGTCCAAGTTCTTGAAAAGCCTGGATTGGGATCTGTCCATGTTCCTTACATTGCACAGATGCTTTATGAAGGATCTGACAATGCATCCAACTTTTTATTGTCCTGATGTCCCGAAGTGCTGACTGTTTATCAGATGCTGCCTGGCCTGTTGTGTTCCTGCAGCATTCTTTGTGTTGCTCTGGATTTCCAGAACCTGCAGAATCACTTGTGTTTACAGCTTCTCATTGTACTTGCCCAGCACTCTTCATCTCCAAGGTGCCTTGTAAAAGTTCTTGTCTGAGCCGTTTGGTGAATTCTCACACTAAGACTACTTGATCATCAGCCATTCATGGTGATCCTGCTTTTCAATCACTCTGAAGAAGGAGCCAGTGTCCAAACTGGTGGCTGTTTTCCATTCGCATTCTTCACTCACTTGCCCTGAATTGTACTTGACCAGGTACTCGTTCTTGTCTTCATGAAAGTAAAGGGAAGTTAGATGTCAGAGGGAGTGATATGGACAGGTGCTACCTGCACCTTTCAAAGCAGAAGAGAATGTGGTAAGCAGGGAAAGTAGGGTGAGGGAAGGCCATCATCCATCATCACTACTGGCCTTGGACTCAGTGGCTGGTATTCCAATAACTCCCAACATGCTCTCACTTGCAATGTCGTGTGGGCTAAGCCCTTGATCCTGCATGTATTGCCTGTTTGCACCTTTTTGGAGGATCCTTAATGTTTTCTCTGCAACATAAAGGGAGTGTCATACCGTATGTCTGGGAGATGTTTGGGCATTTTGGAGTGAGTGTGGAAACTGTGTGTGAGGCATGAAGTATAAGTATGTGAGGGATTGGTGGGCTGTATGAATGGTAGTTAGGAATCCCAACTGAAGGCAGATTGTTGGTAGCTGTGTATGTGTTTTCTTTAGCATAAGCAAAGCTGTTTGCAGAATTGATGATTTCATGATGTCTTCCTTGATATGGTTGTGAGGCCAATAACATTTTTAAGACACTGTGTCCAAATTATAAGGCTTCACCTAATTAGTGCACTCCCCTTATCCTCTTTGATTATCAGCTTGGAGGATTTCCTGGATTTTTCTCCAATTTCCAGCTTTTTGACCTAAGTATCCAAAGTCACTTCAGAAAATGGAGGCACCTCACTGACCCACACTTTTGAGATGCTTATTACTCTCTACTCTCAATTTGAGGTGCTTCATTCGGAACAAAATAGTTATAGCTTGTGCTAGCTACTCAGGATATTGGCATGGGTGAACCTATGCTTTGTCAGTAAACAGTACAGTTCGTTATTCCAGATGCTGAAGCAAGAGCACAAATATTATGTCTGCTCTGTGCTAGGTTAAAAGCTTTCAAGTATTTTCCAATTCCTCTTCCACTTCTTTGTTGGAAAACTGAAATAATAAGTGCAGTCTGGTTGCTATAATGGTTATAATGAGAATAGCAAGATTCTTAGTTAAATGGAACAGAGCAATATACATCCAAACTTTCGTAATCAAATGGGAATTAGATTTATGTAAATTTATGGATCTTAAATATTCCAAATGCACATTGCTAGAAAACGAAGATAAAACGGCACCTATGAAAAAGTAGAAGCAGAAAAAAAATGAGTGGAAAGTCTAAAGAAGCAGTTGAGGTCATTTAATTCCCGGAAGGAATTATGTAGTAATGGTTCCCTGATGTGGATGTGAACAATGTAAGTAACAATGGAGCAGAGTTCAATATCCAAAGCAACAACATAAAAGTAAATAAAGGAGTTAAAATTATAAGGGTAAAAGTTTTTTGTAGCTTTAATGAAGAAGTTTGATATGTCATTATAGCTGGTGAGTAAAGAACAAGAAACACGCCTGATAAACCTTTTCCTAGGCTGTGATTAAAAAAAATGAAGAAATGTGATTTTCCAGGGATGATGTAAGGTTCGTGTTGCATGTGGAGAACTTCTACTTTGAATCTAAGATGTTAAAAAGCAAGATAAATATATGGTGGTTTAAAGTGAAAGATTCAAAATGATAGTATCCATATTCATCTGGAGTGACTGTGTAGCATTTACAAATTTGAGATGTAACTTCATAGCAAAACTAGGAAACTTAATAAGAGCAATCTCTAGCCATGATTTTTATACACTTTCTCTGATTTGTCCTTTCTTTATGGGAAAGTGCTTTTTCTTATGTGTTTTGAATTGAGTTTCTGGGCGGTTTTGGACCCCTTATCTATGAAAGGCTTAGCCAGCATTGGAGAGGGTGCAGATAAAGTTCACAAGAATGATCCCAGAAATGAAAGGGATAATGTATGAAGAGCATCTGTACTCTCTGGAGTTTGGTGGAATGAGGGGATCTCACTGAAACCTATTGAATATGGATAGGCCTAGATATATTAGATGTGAAGATATTTCATATAGTGGTGAAGTCCGGGACCAGAGAGCACAGCCTCAGATGGAAGGATGTCCTTCTAAAACAGAGATGAGGAGGAAGTTCTTTATCCAGAGGATGGCGAATCTGTGGAATTCACTGCCACAGGCAGCTGTAGAGGCCAAATCATTGGGTATCCGTGTTTAAGGCAGAGGTTGATAGGTTCATGATTAGCAAGGTTAAGGGGAGACTGCAGGCGAATGGGGTTGAGAGGGATAATAAATCAGCCATGATGAAATGGCGGACCAGACATGATGGGCCAAATGGCCTAATTCTACTCCTATATTTTACAGTCTAAACTAAACTTGGAATTCACTAGACCGATGGAGTTACTTCTCTAACATGGCAATAAGATGTTTTGGTCCCCTGGTCCAAATGCCCAGTAACACCTTAAATATTAAATGTATCTCTGGCTCAACAAAAGATAAATCCAAGTTGGAGGTGGAAATCCATATTTAATTTGTGAAGTCAAGTTTTAAGATGAAGAAGGTAATTTCCCAGATATTTTTGGCATTAAAAAATATCAAAGTTGGCCAAGTTCAGGCCTTGTACTAAATTGTTGATTTCCTCCAGACACAAGTTGGTAAAGGAGTTAAAATCTGATAATTAAGTTGCCTGCTAACACTTGTTATAGAGACTGTTTCACGCTTTGCTGGCCAGTGTTTCAACTCTGCTATCAGCACCCCATATAAAGAAGAAATTAACTTGTTGCTGAGGACCATAAACATTGCTTAAAGTCATGCTGAGCCTTAACTGATTGATGGCCCAGGACTAAAGGAAATGTAATAGACATAAAGACACTTTCTGAGACACTTTGTCAAAATTACCAACAGACATTTTTCCAATAAATTTTCTATGAGGAACCTCTAAAATTAAAGTGCGTTATCGACCACACCTTATTAGACAGGCAATATAAAGGACATATTTAGCTAATGGAACCCTGCTATGAGACATTGGAGAAGGAATGTAGGACTATACAGGGGAGGGAGAGTATGCCTACTGCAGTAGAAGAGAAAACCATAAAGTCAAAGGGGTTCGGATAGGATCTTCATATCATAGCTTCCCAAATAATCATGATCAACAGAACCTAGAGTGCTGCCTCTGAAAAAATGTGAACCTTTTTTTCTTTGGTTATGGACATTGCTGAAGCATGCCTTCAGTGGAAGAGGATTTATGGAATTCATATTTTTGTTCCACAAAGTGTGCTTCTTATCATTACTGAACTAGTAAACGTGGTGGCTAGAAGCACATCTGGGCTGGCAGCACCCACTCTGTGTGCTATGGCAGAATCACTTCATTGTTTTGCTATAAGTACTCAGTAGGTCTAGTAGCATCTGTGGAGAGGAGGGACAGAGCTAATAAAAAATGTGGATTTATTGGAGACATTTGGAACATTAACGACAACAAGGTTTAGCTCTCAGATGAACTCAATACTCACTTTAGGCACTTTCATGAACTCCAAGCCCTCACGACCCTGTGAGTTCAGTCTCTGAGCCCAACATCAAAGCATCTTTCAAGAGGATGAACCCATGGAAAGCGTCTGCCCTAGACGGTATACCTGGACGAGTGCTGAAAACCTGTGCTAACCAACTGGTTCGACTGTTTATGGACTTCTGCAACCTGTCAGGTCAGCAATATAAGGTACCCACCTGCTCCAAGTAGGTTTCAATTATACCAACACCCAGGAAGAATGTGGTAACCTGTCTCAATAACTATCATCCAATGTGATGAGGTGTTTTCAGGGCTTGGTGATGAAGCATATCAACTCCTTCTTGAAGAGTGATCTGCATCTGCTCCACTTTGCCCACTGTCACAACAGATCAACAGCAGATGCCATTTTATTGGCCTTTCACTCAGCTTTGGAACACCTGGACATTGAAGGTGCATATATCCAGAACCCTTCATTGAGTATAGCTTAGCATTCAACACTATCATACCCTCGAAACTAACCACTAAGAGGCAAGACCTAGACTTCGATACCTCCCAGTGCAACTGGATCTTCAATCTCCTCACATGGAGACTCAATTGAGTATGGATTTGCAAAAATATCTCCTTGACAATCACCACCAGCACAGGTGAACCACAAGTATGTGTGTTTGGCTCCTGCTCTACTCATTTTATACTTAAGATTCTGTGCCAATGCCATTTGCTGAGGATACCATGTTGTTGGCTGAGTCAAAGTTGGGGAACTAATCAGCAAATTGGAGGGAAATTGAAAATCTAGTTGAATGGTGCCACAACAACTACCTCTTACTCAACATCAATAAAACCGAAGGGCTGATTATTGGAACAAGAAGCTGAAGGTCCATGAGCCAGTCCTCATTAGCAGACCTGAGGCAGAGAGGGTCAGTAACTTTAAATTCCTTACCATTGGCAGAGGATCTGTCTATGGACCAGCACATCAGTGCTATCATAAAGAAAGCATAACAGTACTTCAAGGTTTGTGTAGCTTCATCATGTCACCTGAAACTTGGACAAACTTTGGTAGATGCAGACTGGAGAGTACCCTATCTGGCTGCAGCATGGCCTAGCATAGAAACACTAATGCCTAGGAACAGAATAGTCTACAGAAAGTGGTGGACACTCCCCAGTCCATAAACAGCATTGGCACATTTACAGGAAGTGCTGCCACAAGAAAGCAGCATCCATCAACAAAGAATCTCACCATCCAGACCATGCTCTCTTCTTGCTACTATCTTCAGGTAGGATATACAGAACTCTTAGGTCCCACACCACCGGGGTCAAGAACAGTTGTTTCCCTCAACCATGAAGTTCCTGAACTGTCATGGTTAAGTTCACTAGTCACAACTCACATTCCTCAATCTACACACTCACTTTCTCACTTTCAAGGACTCTACATTTTCAGTCCTTAAGAAGGGTCTCAGCCTGATACATTGACTGTTCATTCATTTCCATAGATGCAGCCTGATCCTCTGAGTTTTTCCAGCATTTTGTGGGTGTTGCTTTGAATTTCCAACATCTGCAGGCTTTCTTATGTTCATATATATATATATATATATATATACTTGGAACTACTGATGGAAATGATTTCCAGCTGTAGATGTTTATTTAGTACTTGCAGGTATATTCCAATTATGGTACAAGCAACTAGCCCCAAAACACCAGATTTTCAAACAGAGGAGCCTTAATAGCAGTGGACCCACTGAGCACGTGTTTAACCCGTTCACTAGAAATTCCTTTACTATTTTCCTTGATTTTGACAGATTTTTTAAAATGGTGGTCATGCACTGGAGAATGGATTCAGTTGCTGTAGCAGCAATTATTATTTCTTGTTTTGGTCTGAGAGTTCAATGATGTGGATCCACTTGTGAGCAAGTCAAGTACACAGACCACAGTTAACTTGGCAGAAACACTGTTGTTAGGGCTGAAAGAATGAAAGAGCTTATTTAATCATTAAAAATTTGGATAATTTCAACAAGAATGTAATCTTCAGTGTTGTTAAGACAGAATACAGTATATTTATACCAGTAAAGCTTGAATGCAAATTTTTAAAGTCACTTATTTTAATACTATAAAGCTAATGCATTAATACATGTTGAAAATACTCAAACATCCTACTTTTTCATTACCAAATAATCACATTCACTATGCCCATGACTGGAAAATCCTCTGTTCCTTAAAGGACAATGAATCTTAGTTTATTTCTAAAACAAATGCTGGTGAATGTTTTATTGATATGCAAACTGTGCACCAGCAATGACAATTGAGAACTACATTTAGCCAAAGTTGTATAAGATGAGATAGCATAAGTCTTAGGATGAAAATACCACTCTTCAGAGTAAACTTGCTACTGTCCTAAATTGTATTGAGGCTCTCGAGTTTCAAAGTAAATATTGCATTGCTAAGTCTCCCTGTAGTTTCTGGCTTCCTACATGGGGTTGTGGGGGTGGGGGGTGTGTGGGAGGGAAGTTCTCATCATATACCAGAAGGTCAGACAGAGAGAGGCCCATGTAAGGTGAAGCTCTGAAGCTACACTTCAGCACCAAGCCATAAATGTGTCTGGTTTAACATTGCAGACAAAATCTCATTATAACACCAGATCTAAATACAGCAGTGGCATTCTCTTTTAACCTAATGAGTTTTGGATTGAATGTAGGTTGTAATATGAAGTGGTGGCAGCTCACTCATTCCAAAACCTTAAATTCACTTTTAGCTTGAACTTGAGAAACCATGAGCGCAGCTGTTCTGAACTTTATCCTGATGCGACTTGATTAACGAATATAGTTAATTATGGGTTTGAACTAGGTCATTCCTCTGGTATTTTACCTACTTTTTATTTATTCCTGTCTCGTCTATCCTGAAGCCAAGGGCAATAGCATAGGTTCAGCATTTTTAAGTACAGTACGTCCCCATAACTAGATCGGTTGTCTAAACGTGTGAAGTTTTTGACTCTCTGAGGTTATCCTAGTCTCCAGGAGTGCAAAAATAATCTTAAGTACTTCCCTGTATTAACAGGAAAGTTAATACTTCATTAAAACTTCGTCACTTTCTTTCAATATCTCTCTTATTGGAAAGCATAATGAGTGATGGAAAAACAAACCACTGGCAGACCAGCTGAATCTGGAAGGCTATGTAATAAAATCTCTAGGAATGTACCAAAACAGTGTTTGAAACCCTGAAATCAATTTAAAAATATGATAATGTCATTCCAAGCATTCACATCCTTCAAGCTTATGAACCCAAATTAATTTCTATTTTCAATATCTTTTGAGACCTCTTTCCAACAAGGAGCTAATGCCAATTTTCAGGGAGAGTATAGCTGAAGAATATATTAGATCTTTCATGAGCACAACTCCAGCTGTTGGTAGAATCTGAGCTTTGACCATAATACTTTCCAGCCTGATCCATATCACTCTTGATTTTCACATAATCTCTGTCTATCTCAGCTTTGATTATATCTGAGCTTTGACCATAATACTTTCCAGCCTGATCCATATCACACATAATTTTCCCATAATCTCTATCTCTTTCAGCTTTGATTATATTGTAGAAGAGTGTTCCAAAGCAGAAATTCTCCCTCACAGTCTTAAATGGCCAGATATTTACTCTTTTCAATCTTTCCTTGTCAGACAAACTGCGCCCCGCCCCCTTCCCACCTCTTCCTCATCTCTGGAATTAACTCTATGCTATCTTAAGGGTTTTTAATGTCAATACTGAGACTACTGTCTCCAGTTATCAGCTAATTCTTATATATATAAAATTTGCTGCCTAAATTTGCATTTGCTAATATTCTCCTAGTTGCCCTTCAATCCACTACTTACTAATCTGAACTCATATGAAACTTTGCTTCCTGTACCCTCTCACTTACTGATGAATAAACAATGTCTCTTATTTAACTTCTGCACAACTTATGAAAATATTGATTTGACCTCCAGCTCTGGTCTCCAACAACTTCCTGATGTTCCTTTTGCATTGGTAGTCGATCTGCCGTGACAGTTGTTGCTTGATTGGTTACATTCTCACCATTATACCAGAAGATTTCTGTATAAAAGACCTGGGCACAAACTTCTTTGCAGTACTGAGCCCATGCTGCATTGTCACTGGTGCCATACTTTAGGTTAGATGTTAATGCAGGGCCTTCTTTGATCTCATTGTTGGGTGTAGGAGAATGAGCAAAAGAGACTTCCCAAATGTTTGGACCAATATTTATCACAGTCAGTTTCTCTAAACAAATATCAGCACATTGTTTGTACTGTCCTCAGACCGAATGTTATTATGATCAGCAGCTGTGGTCTCCAGTGATTCTCAATGGAAACAGAAATACAAACTGGTCTTTTTTGCTTTTATCTGTCAAGGGCCTCAGCACTGAAATTTCCTCCCTAAAGCCCTCCAACTCTTCTTCCTCATTTAAGCCCACCCTTTTAATTTACAGCCGAGGTTAAAGCAAGGCTTCGGTCTTCCTTTCTGATAATATCTTTGTTGATTTTTCAATTCCTGTTCCATTACTGTGAGGGATAACACTTGCAAGTTGTTTTTGTAGTTTGCTAACTTTACTGTTCACTGATAACAAAATAATTCAGTTCAGTCCAGACAGTGTCAAAACATTAATTATTAGACCAGGAATCTTATCCTGTGCTGCTGCCTTAACCTCACTAGAACAGAGAAGAAGCACTATTTTTATAACCCACCCCCCTGTATTTCCAGCGAATTTAAGGTGTTCATGAGAAGGAAATTCCCAGCCTATGACTAAAATTGTAGTTAACATTTTGCATTAATATAACTCTCAAACCTGGGACGTAATCCTCTGGATATTCTTTTGCAGATATTGTGATGGATGGTGTGCATATGATGTATGTGCTTATGGAGAATCTAGTTAGAAAGTCAAACATGAAAGGCCACTATTTTCTAGCAGCTGCTTTTGTCCCTTCATGATTTCTGCTGTACTACCCACCCTTAGAATTAGTAATATATGTATTTGCACAGACATTAAGAATTGGCAACAATGACACGAATAGAGCTCATGTGAAGCACGAAAAATGAAATTTCTGTCAAACAAGAAATTGTTTGTGAGCTGGACAGTGTTGGTGATCAGAGTGGCAGTCTGAGACACTGACAGTATCGTGGAGTATAATGACACCTAAGCCTGATGAGAGGTGGTGTTAAAGAGGAATAAAGAAGTTATCCAGTACAAGGTACATACATGACGGGCAGTGTACAGTGACAAAGTGATAACAAAGGCTCGAGGTTCAAAGCCAAAACTGAAGCACATGGGTGAGTCTATTGTAGATGGAATTGAAATTATTGTAAATTTTAAAAATATTAATAAAAAGGAAATACAAATAAAACCTGTAAGTTAGTCAGAATAGTGAATGAAAGGAAATCCAGTAGTACGATGTCTTCATAGAAAGAATATTTTTATGGTAAGAAATTACAGCAAGCATATGTAAACAGTTTGAAGCCAGCGAGACCTACAGAGAACTGAACGCAAGGCAACTGAAGACCCAAGAACAATAATGGAAGTCTTAACATCTTCAAAAGTATGAGCAAATGGTTAACATACTTTCATGAACTTTGCTATAGGAAAAGCTTGCTCAATAATGGGCAAGGAATCATAATTAAGTCAGTTCAGCCAAATTTCAGTAATAAATAGTACAGAGATCTTAGAAATGATGTAATAAAGACTTTAGACCAGATGAAATTTTAGTTAGGCGCAATAAACAACAATTAGAAGCATTGATGGATTTAACTCATTATGTAAGTTGATCAACATTGAAGTAATAATTGCCTCATAAAATTATGCAAGACTGAAAAGATGCAGTTATTCAAGCTTTAAAATTATGTTTATATCTATCACTGGGGAAGTATACAGAAACATTCAGGAATACCTATCTGGGTATTACAGACAATAATGCCCTCATCTGTGTTAAGCTTGTTGCAAAACCCAATGTGCTGACTCAAGCAGTTTTGGGCATAACATTCAAAACCACATTAATGGTGGCTGAAGGCTAATTTCAAACCAGCATTCTTCCAGAGTCCCAGTTGTTTGTCTCCTGGTATTTCACGATTTAAAAAGATAATTTGGTAAAATAACAATTTAGATTTGTTTGTGGCTGGTTGGACGAACTAATATGATGGCAGAGTGGAAGAGGTAGTGGAGAAGCAGCCAGTCAGCTCCTGTGATCTAGGTTCAATACTGACTGCAGGTGTTGTCTCTGTTTGCATGTTGATGCACCATCAATAACTCTCTCTGAGACGTAAAGGTGAGATATTGGCTTTTATTGACTGGAAGAAGGAACAAGCAGTGAGTGACCACCATACTACATCCTCGAGACAGAGAGGCCAGGCTCAGTCCTCAATCACCTTTATACCGGGGTCTATGGGAGGAGCCACAGGAGCAGTCAGCAAGGGGCGTGTCCAGACAGGTATATGTAGTTCACCACACATGTTCTCCCTGTGATTGTGTGCCCTGGTTTCCTTCCACATCCCCAAGATGTGTGGACCAGTACATTAATTGGCTGGTGTATATTGCCCCTAATATGTGGGTGAGTAATGGAATTTGGAGGGGGTAGGTGGGCAAATTCGGAGAATGAAATAGATTTAATAAAGGATTAGTGCGTGTGGTCAGCATGGTCTTGTTGGGTCTTGTTTTTATGCTGTTTGACTCTATTTCACAAAATAAAAAAAACAGAAAACAATGGAGATATTCAGCAGGTCAATCAGCATCTGTGGATGAAGAAATGGAATTGATATTTCAGGCTGCTCACCTTTAATCAGAACAGGAAAAAATGAGAAGGGAATGTCTCTGAGGGAGAGATTATAAGAGAAGAGGGATGATATCTGACTGGTGTGGTGCAATCTAAGAAGAGGTGGTGAATAGCTATTTATCATGGCTAGTCTGCTGTTTATAGAGAGACATGAATGAGGATAAAAACAAAAAGAATGAAAGACAATCAATGTTGTAAGATGCAGAGCATAGCTGTAGCTGGAAATTTGACAAGCAAAAGAATACTGGAAACCCTCAACAGGTCAGGTCAAGTAAAATCTTTCACTTAATTTATTTCTACATTTCAGTCAGAGGGAATCATATGATTTGTAAAGTCCTGTCTGGCTCAATATGCTTGGGAAATAGGAATAACGTTCAAGAAATGTTTTCATAGAAAGGGAACATGCTTGTGCTCTTTTTTTTCATACTGCGGCATTATTTGATAAAGTAGTTGAATACGATGCTTTTGGCAACTGGAAAAGCTATACTAGTTTATTTGCATTGCTTGAACACTGAGCTTGAACAATTTTTCCACTGTCCTGCCTGAAGTCAAACCTGCACAGGGCTTAAGCATTTAGATCAAAATGTTGTCCAAACGAACCTTTAATGTTTAAAATCACATTGCATATAGAAGAGGCTCTCCAAATGAGGGAACTCTTTGAAGTTTTGATGTCCAATTATGGTGAATGAACAAACTCGTTCCAGGTGTTACAAGGTTAAAGGGGGACTTTATAATGAAAATTCTACAAGTGTTCTTCTGTTTGGGGAAGGTATCATTTCCTTACAAAAACTTCAGATTTAAATAGAGAAAAGATGTATGCGTTACTTTATGTTTGCCTTTCCTGAACAAATTCTAGTGCACATAATGATCTAAATACTAAGTGATTTGTATGTCATGAAAATATATTTCACTAATAGTTCATTCTTCTCATTTCCAGACAATCTAATTAATTTTTCCCATTATTTTCATTCAATATTTTCTATATTTATCATTTAGTTTGTCAACTAAAACACTCAAAAACTTCTAGAAATGTGCTGTGGAGAGCACTCTGACAGGCTGCATCACTGTCTGGTGTGGGGGGGGGGGGGGCGTGCGACTGCACAAGATCGAAGTAAGCTGCAGAAACCTGTAAAACTAGTCAGCTCCATCATGGGTACCAGACTCCACAGTATCTGAGGTATCTTCAAAGCGCAGTGCCTTAGGAAGGTGGCGTACATCATCAAGGGCTCCCATCACCCAGGACGTGCCCTCTTTTCATTGTCACCATCCGATAAGAGGTACAGAAGCCTGAAGACACACACTCAGCGATTCAGGAACGGCTTCTTCCCCTCTGTTATCTGATTTCTAAATGGACATTGAACCCATAAAACTACCTCACTACTCTTCTATTACTGTTTTTTTTTGCACTACTTAATTTAACAACCAGTAAATGGACATATACTGTTATACTTACTGTAATTCAGTTCTGTACATTTGTTTATGTGATTTCATTGTACTGCTGCCTTAAAGTTAATAAATTCCACAACATAGACCAGTGATATTAAACGTGATTCTGATTCTTATTACAGTTGATTTAACTTTAACTCACTCCTTTCCCCACACTGTCACTTCAGTTTTTTAAAAATTTGTCAATCCAGTGTGCTAAACTGAAATAATACTCTGGGTGTCTCATTACTGTCCCTACATGTTATCCTTCTGATAAGTTAAAATCAGAAGTTTTTTGTGCTGTAAGGAGCAGAAATGTACATATATAATTGAAGGAAAATGTCATAAAATATTGTTATCTCTGCAAACATAAGATAAATATAAATGCACTCATCCTTTTATGCCTAATACAAGATGAGAAACTACTCGTGATTTTATTTTCATTATTTATCGTCGTTGCTGGGATACTTTGGGGTCTGAAACCTTAGGCACCATTCAGATGACTAGCATTTACATTGCAGCATCCAGCTATCAGATGAAATTGTAAACTACTGCAGATTGGGTTACTGTTCATCTGATAAATGATATCAACAGTGACTTCACAGAAAGATGATGTTTATTAGGGGCTAGCACTGTAAATATTTCCCACCTTGCATTCTAGAATATGTCCTTCTAAATTTGTTTTGCAGCAATGCTAAATGTGTTCCGAAGTGTGTTGTGGGATCTGGGCATTATATGGAAGATGTGATACTCACAAAAAGAGTGCATTAATGGCAGAAACTAAAACATAGAACTCTATGTTTTGATAGTGGTCTGAACTGTTAAATTTGTGACAAATAAGACATTTTTTTTCTGGTTAACAGTTAACTTTGACACCTTTTGCTTTGGATTATTATGGGTTAATGCCTTTCACCCCAAAACATTTAAGAAATATTTGCAACTCAATGTGATGTTGGGTCCTACAGCAGTTGATCTACATCTCTTAAATATTTAAAATGTAATATTAGAATGAGATATAGTGTTGAGTTTTTCCACAACTCAGGAAGATGAAATGAACATTCAGATGATGTGAAATAAAGCTTCCAAGCTTAACCTGCAGAGAAACATATTAAAATGCTGTCTACGTGTGTGCATTAAGGCTTTCCCTTTCGATTTAAATCCTTGCTGTTTTATCTGAAGGTTCATCATTGGATTTAACATTCACTTGTTCAGTGATCGATTACTGACCTACAATAATCCAATTGGCCAAAATGAACTTCCAAAGTTTAGAACAAATCACAAACTAAAATCAAATCTGACCACGATTAAAACAAGATTCTGTATTTTTATGTTTAATTCTCATCATCTACTTTTTTATATCACTTCTTTTGTGTCACGTTTTTAGCAAAGGCATCTTCAGACTGAAGTTAGGATACTGGGATTTAAAATTGTTGCTTGGATTTCCATCATCTGCAGATTTTCTCATCTTTAAAATTAGAATAGAAGACAATATGATGTAATCGTATTTTTACAAACATATATCATGCATTCTCTATTAATATAGATTTTAACATTAATTGACAACATGTAATGTCTGACATCGTTTGAACTCTTGTTGGTGCTAATATCCTCAGATGTCCTTCCCTGGAGCCCTGTCTTCCAAAGAATGTGAGTCAGCTGCTACTATAAAAGTAATTAAAGTAACAATGAGGACTGCTGTTAACTGAGTTTGAAAGAGGCAACAGAAATACCACAATTTTCCTTAGCACTAAAAATGAAAGAAAATAAATTGAGATTAAATTCCTGATCACTATTCAATAACCAATACAAAAATATTCCGTGGATGTCCAGTGAGATAGAGGACTGGATTCATCCATAATATTCTCCATGATTGAACTGCTAACTCACAAATATCTGTCTTGAATCACAGTTCACCACTGAGTGTAGCACTGAGAGCAAAGTTTCCACAGAGTAATCACATAATTCAGCTACAGGAACGCAGCCTTTGTTTCAACCATAAGAGAAATAAAGCATCATTAGGGAATTGAAGCTGGAATTGGATGACTTTCAGACCATTCGGGGGCTGAGGAGCTGATAGACAGGAGTTATAGGGAGGCAGGTAGCTGGGTGATGGTCAAGAGGGTGCAGAGTACCCCTGTGGCCATTCACCTCTATAACAAGTATATGACTTTAGATGCTGTTGGGTGAAGAAGGGAAATGACCTACGAAGGGAACGCTGCAGCAGCTAGGTCAATGCCAGAGAGTCTGCCTCCGTGGCTCAGAAGAGAAGAGAGGAACAGAGGAGAGTGATAAGCAATTAATTGGCTAGAAGAACAGACCAGAAATTCTGTGGATGTGAATGAGATTCTCATATGGTATGTTGCCTGCCAGGTGCCGGGGTCAGGGACACCTCAGATCTAGTCAACAGCATTCTTGAAGGGATGGTGAGCAGCCAGAAGTCGAAGTTACAGATGAGTACCAACATCATACCTAAGGAAAGGAATGAGATCCTGAAGAATGAATCAGGGAGTTAGGAAGGAAGTTAAAATGTAGGACCTCAAGGGTAGAAATCTTTGGATTGCTGCCAATGCCAGGTGCCAATGAGGGTAAAAATAGGATGATATGGCAAATGAATGCATAGCTGCAAGGGATTGTGTTTCAGATTTGTGGATCATTGTGATGTTTTCTGGAGCAATTATGACCTATACAAAAATGGTAGGTTATACCTGAATTGAGAAGGACCAATGCCCTTGTGGGGAAGTTCGCTAGGGCTATTGGGGAGGGCTTAAACCAAGTTGGCAGGGGGATAGTAACCAGCGTATTAGGTCAGATGGGGGGGGGTGGTTGATGTGAAGGTAGATGCAATGTGTAGGGAGACTACAAGGAAAGACTGACAGATAACGCATAAATGCAGTCAGTTGATGTTCTGGGATTAAGATGGTTAAAAAGGTGAATGATGTGTTGGCCTTCATTAATTACAGGATTGAGTACAAGAGCGGGATAATGTTGCTGCTCTATAAATCTCTGGATAGTTCACACTTGTATTGTGTTCAGTTCTGGTTGCCTCACTAGATGTGGTAGGTTTAGAGAGGGGGCAGAGGAGATTTAACAGGATGCTGCTTGGATTAGAGAAACATTGAATGAGCTTGGTTTTTTTCTTTGGAGCAAAAGACTTGATAGAGGTGTATAAGATGATAAGAGGCATAGAGAAGACAGCCAGTATCTTTTTCCCCCAGGGTAGCAATAGCTAATACTAAGGACATCTTTTTAAGGTGAGTAGAGGAGAGTTCAGGGGAGGTGTCAGAGACTGAGAGCCTGGAATACACTGCTAGGGCTGGTACCTGATGCTGATACATTAGGGACATTTAAGGTACTTCTAGATTAGTATATGGATGAAAGAAGAATTGAAGGCTTTGTACTATGTAGGAGGCAGGGGCTAAATTGATAATGTAGTAGGTATATATAATCAGCACGACAGCACAGGTTGTAGGGCCGACACGATACCATCCTGTCCTATGTTGATTTATGTATATACAGTACGTGTCCCAGCTGTAGAAGGTGAAAGCTGAAAGCAGAAGTCAGAATATAAAGTGTTTCCTAAACCTTACTTTTATTATCATTAATTATTTCGATGGAGGTGCGGAGTTATTGATGCTGCTGTGTATATTTGACATCATGCAATGGCCCATGTTGGTTAGGTTTTTTTTTTCTTATTTACTCATTTTTTGTAATCACTATGAGTTTGGGAGGTTATTAAATATGGATTATCATCTATTTGTATTTATACCTTAACCTATTAATTATGTATTCTCAAACTCTCGGTATCTATGTTTCTCTTATGTTTGTTTAAAATTAATAAAAAGATTTAAAAAGAAAAGATAAAGTGTTAACTTCAAATGTAGCTATGTGGTGCTTGAGTGCAATATTGACATTGCAAAACCGGTTGTCTCTGTCAAATACATAGAGAAAAGATGATAATCTAAAATGGAAGATAAACTTATGTGAAGGTAAATAAATGATGTACAATTGCACTTGAATATTTCATAGAAAACCAGAGATTGTGCTGCATTTTAAAATGTGTTGCTCCAGAAATTCACCTTCACTAGTTTTCAAGCCAAGTTAAGTCAAGTTTATTGTCATTTAACTATACACGTATACCATCCAATGAGACAATACTTCTCCAAACCAGGGTGTAAAGCACAGTAGTCCATGGAACACACATATAACACTCAATGACTTGTGAAAGTTAGGATAAAATCTACAAATGAATTACACATACTGTAAATAAACAACATAAAGTGCATAAATTAAGTATTGCAAGGTACAGAATAGATTAACCAGTGACATTTCAAATGCGATACGGCAGGGAGTTCAGAAGCCTAATGGTCTGAGGGAAGGAACTTTCTCACCCTGACCATTCTTGCTTTTATGCATCGTAATCTCCTGCTTGATGGTAGGAAGTCAAAGGGGTTGCTGGATGGATGGGTGGGATCCTTAATAGAACTAAAGGCCTTGTGTCCTGATATATGTTCCCAAAGGATGGTAGGGTGACTCCAGCCCTTCTCACAGTTCTTTGTAGGGACTTCCAGTCCGATGCTTGGCTGCTCCATCACAGACGAAGTTGCAATTTGCCAGGATGCTGTCAATGGTGCTCCTTTAAAATTCAGTTATGATGGTGGGGGGTGGTGATGGAGCCTCAATCATCTGAGGAAGTGGAGGTGCTGCTGTGCCTTCTTGTTCAGGGAGGTGATATTAAGGGACCAGCGTTAATATCACATTAGCAATCTTGTTTTACAGAGCTTTTAAAAAGGCAGAGAAATTCAATAGTGCCTGTTTGAAACCAATGCTATCAAGCTACCATCAGGAGCAGCAGACAACTCTGGTCAAACACCTCATGCAACTGACATGTATCCTAAGGGCACTGACATCAAGACACAGGCTTCAAATGGTCACATTTGCAATCCCAGTCTGGTTATATGAACAATATGAGTATGTTTAGATAATATAGCCCCGAATCTGATAGCCTGCTCCACCAGTCACCGATTGTCATCCTTGCCATCATTTTCTAGCTTTCCCCCCAAAATTTACATCCCCTTCATGCCCACAGAACTCCTGATTTCTGGTTTGAAATTAAAACTGAGCTTCTTCAGCTTCCTAGGGTAGAGAGCTCTGAAAGTTCACCACACTCTCAGACTCTTCTCCCCTCTCCATCCCTTATTCTTAAACCTTGTGCCCTGGTTATAGACTCCTCAGGCAGGAGAAATATCCTTTAAAGCCCTTAGGAGGTTTTCCAAACACTAAACACTTACGCTCCACTTAATCTCTCCCTAACAGCAAACCAGCCACATATGAATCACAGCTGCACTGGCTCAATGATAGGTTCATCCTCTTTGAGGAAAGGAGACCAAATCTGTCTGAAAAACTCCATTTATGGTCTAACTGGGGCCCTTTACCATTGCCTGACAGAATGAGTGCATACTTCACTAGTGAGCGGGGGAGTGGTAATTTTTCCAAAGGACAGCGGAACATGCACTGGCTTCTTCACAGTGCCCACAGAGAACAGCCTCCTGTGGTCACCTTGTGGCAGAAATTTGCCCAGGAAGTGCCCATAAGGATGTGAGTGCCCTGTCTAAAGGCGTGCACCTCGGACACGTCTTTAGACAGTGTTTCAAATGTTAAAGTTTGACTGAATAAAAATGGAAAGTTCCCCACCAGGACCGTTCTGTGCAGAGCTGTGTCACTCCTGTGTTGTTTGCAATTTCCAGTGACTGACAGGGCAGTTACAGCCTGAGATGGGATAAGGCAGGATTCCTTCGGACAGCCAAAACTCCATATAAAAAGGAACCAGTAGCATTTACATGGATGTTTGGAGGAGCACTTCATTGTCTACGTCCCTCAGGGCCTACCTGATGCCAACCCCAGGGGCCCACCCAGTGTTCATCCTGGCCATCTTGGACCCACCCAAACTGGCTCAGGGATTATCTTGGGACTGGGCAATCTAGTCATCCACAAGGCAGTTTTTTTTCCAGCATCAACTTTCAAAAAGCTGTTATAGGCATTCCTGCTCCAGGCTTGCACCCATGGGCAGGCACGTTTTTGAGTCTGAGGGATTCCCAGAAAATGCTGATGATCCGCACTACAGTGACTTTTAGGGAGGATTGGATGAAAATGAGTTCTGTTCTGACTTAGTCAGTTAGGAGTTATTTGTTTTCTGAAAATGAAGTATGAAACATCTTTTTTGAGAAAAATAATTACCCTTATTTCTTTTTTTCTAATTGGCTGGAGAGTCATCAGAGTTTGATGCCCATATTTACTGGCAGTTCACGTATTACATTTCTTTTCCCTTCATTACTTATTTGATATTGACAGTATCATTTAATCATTTAATGCTCACAGTTACAGGTTTTCCACTGTGACTATTACAGGTTGGGACATAACTACCCACTCACAAATCCTGTACACAAAATGTCCCACCTGCAACTAGTCCCTAATTGTTGAACTACAATTTTGGCAACGTCTTGCAATGTGATAGAGAGCAGCCAAGGGTCATACACCAGCACAGACAACCTGGGAGGGTCTCCAGGCTCGGATTCTGATATTGGTCCTGCCACAAGTGTTGATAGGGTGGTGTGAATCCTGGTGGAGAAGGTGTCAGCACTTCTCTTGCCAGATGCTTTTCTTTTGTTTCTTATTAATTTCTATGTTGATGAACATGGAATTTCTGTTCTTTGTAGCCTTTCTTCAAGTATTTTGTGCTGCAGCTTTTAATGGGGTTGATGGTGTCAGCTTATTTGAGATTTGCCATCTGTGTTCCATCAGTGAATGCAGAAGAGTTTTGTCCGGGTTTCGGCATGAGTAAAAGTTAGTTCTTAAAGACATAGGGCACTCTAGCACCATACAGGCCCTTTGGCCCACAGTGTGTGCCAATCTTATAACCTACTCTAAGATCAAACTCATCCTGCAGAGTCCTCAATTTATCTATCATTTGTGTGCCTAAGAGTTTCGTAAATGTCCCTAATGTATCTGTCTCTACCACCATCCCTTTCAGGGTGTTCCATGCAACCACCACTTGTTGTGTAGAAAAAACTTCTGTTATTGAAGAGACAATCTCGCAGGAGATCCCTTTTTGTGTTGATATCATTTGTGTGAGTTGTTACAAGAAAACAGCTGTAACCAATAAAATCTTGGTTCAAAAAGTCCATGTGAAACTAATCCCTGGCATTAACTCACCCAGAACTATGCACAGAATTAGTTTATGGCGACGCAATTTTTCTCTGAGAAATGCATGTTTTTCCCGTGTTGCAGAGATGAGTTTCTATGCTTTTCTATTTGTTCAGATGTCCAAATGTGCATTGTGTGCACGTTCAAAAATGATAAATGTCTATTAGATTTTTACATCACAGAATCAACACGGATAAATAGTATATTCCAAGATGGGTATCTTCTTGCTCTGAAGAAAGTCGCTGTTCAAGGGCACCCTATTTCCTCCCTTGTTCTTTATCACACCACATATAATGACTTTTTCATCAATGGAAGTTTTAAGGTAGCATGTGCAGATAACATCTACCTGTAAATGGTTTGAATAAGTTTAACTCTGTGAACTTTCAGACCTGTATTACTAGGCTATATTTTCTTCCATTGCACTGTCTGTGATTGTTTTTTGATCACTCCTTTGCTGAAGGTTATCTATATTTTGTTACTGTGGCTTTGCTGTAAGAATAATTGCTTAACCTGCCTTAAGCCATGACTGAATTTACATTAGGGCACTCAGCCTAAAGGTAAACCAGCAGAGGTTGTTAAGTGAAGTACGTTATCTGAAACTACTCTGCATTTATGAATCTAATTCCAAGGTAATATATTTATTTTTATGCTACTTGTTCAGTAACTTATTTTGTGCATGCGAGAAGATTTTAGAAATGGGATAAGTTACAATTGACCATAGACTAATCCCAGCTTTGTACGTCCTTGAGGTAACAGGATATGTGGTTACATTTTTACTAGTGCAGACTTTCCATTGCAGGACATGTGTTGTTAAATGTCTGATACCTTAAAAGGTAGGAAGTTGTGCACAGCAACAGCAATAGTGGTTCTTATCTCTAGTGAGCAGCAGTTGCTTTAGAGATATTGTATTTATAGACTCTTTGGCAAAAGAATGTCAATCTGCTTAATTGCTGGTGTCATCTACTAAATACGAAGCTTTGACAGTCAAATAAAGCAGTAGGTTTCTTCCCTTGTCTTGCTCGGTCATTCATTTGCCTTGGAATTGAAGACAGTTGCTGTCAATTTTGAGGTAAGGATTGGCGTTTCTCTTCATCTATACGTTTTCTGCCATAATTATCTTACATGTTCATTCCCACCATTTCTGAAATTGAGAGCTTTCTCTCTCTGGAATCATTCAATTGAAATGTTAATGAATCAATAGATTCATTATAGCACAGTGTCAAGACCAGGTACTGAAAATAGATCAGCAGTTTACTGTCCTCTTAATTATTTCTTTTGTCATCTCCTATTTTTATCCCCGAAATGAATTCAGTGTTCCATCTGTATAAGACTTTTCAAACAGATTAACTGACTGCTAGAATACAGTATGTAGCCATCAGACAGTTATAATACTTGGTGATTATTATGTTTCTCACATTAAGCTATATTGGATAATGAAATACAAATAAATTTGGGGAAATTATTGAAATATTTTGCAGTGTTTAAATTACTAATATCAATTCATCACAAAATCATGATTCCATTGTTATTTTTAAACATCCCCTCTTTAGTTATTTTAGACTCTATTCTGGGTTTTTTTCAATTTTCTCCCCATCACTCGGGGAGATCTCTGTCTTGTTGGGACTCAGTTCTACAGTGCCAGCAGCTCTCCCATGCTTGCGCTAGCTGCATCAGCAAACTGCTCAACTAAACCCAGGCAGTAAGAGGGACTTAGCTATCATCCCTGCTTTCCTGAACGATTGACACAACACTGATGTTAGATCGTGACTGAAAGTTTCCAATAAAAGCACAAGATGCGGTAGGTACTCAGAACGTGCGGCAGCAGGAGCTGATCAATGGTTAGTAACCTGAAATGTTAACTGTCTCACTGCCAACACTGCCCAACCCGCTGATGATCCCCGGTATCTTCTGCTTTTATTTCAGATTTTCTGTATTCGCAGTGCTTCTTTTTGCTTTTGAGCTAGGATTTTATGCCTGGCACATTACTATACCAACTTTGTAATTACTACCTTTGTTTGTTATTACGCTTTGTGATAAATCATCTGAAGAATTGATTTCACTGACGTTTGTGCGTTATTAATAATTGTTTCAGCTGAGCACAGAATAATACCAAAACCATCTCAGTCAATATTGCAAGATGTAGTCAGTAACCTGGTTATATAAACGTTCTTGAGAACAGTCCATAAGCTGTTTCTTTCTCTGTTAAATCAGAAGTGAACAGTTCCATCCAAAACCAAATAAAAACCCATTACCCAAAATAGTTGGGCCTCCCCTGTTCTTCTGAGGAAGAAGTAAAAAAGTGGTGTACTCTCTGTAGAGCACTGGAGTGAGTACTTATTTATACATCTTGTGTGACTGGAACTCATCGTTTTCTAGTATATGAAGGCTTCTCAATGAACCCCATGCAATGTCAGACTTAAGATTCCAACACAGCCTTCTGCCATACTTGTTACTAAGGGTCGTGAGAAATAAGATGCATAGAGGTACATAGACATGCATGGAGATGAGCAACAACATGCAAGGCATGCAAACTGCATTTGAGAACTGACTTCCAAAAAATTAGGGGGAATCCTGTGACAGTTGCCATAATGCTGGAAAAAGTGGGTCAGATAGGTCTGTTTAATTATTTCCTTGTCTATGCTTCCATCAGAATTCCTTCAACATCCAGAACCACCATAGCACCACTTTTGTCCGACTTCAGTCAACTTCTCTTTGCTCAACTTCACATGCCCCATCACTGAAATGTTCCCACAAACTCTGGACTCACTTTCAAGGACTCTTCATCACTTGTTCTTGATATTTATTGCTTCTTTCTTTCTGTCTTTCTTTTCGTATTTGCACAGTTTATTGTCCGTTACACACTAGTCGTACACGCAGTTGGTTTGGTCTTTCATTGATTCTATTATAGTTATTGGACATTGCATATGCCCTCAAGAAAATGAATCTCAGGGTTGTATATGGTGACATATATGTGCTTTGATAATAAATTTACTTGGAACTTTGAAAACACAATCCCTCTTACAGTCATGTTGTCCAAATACTTATCCCCACTTTTCAGTACCTGCCTGCAGCCTGCTGCTCATTAATTCCCAGCTCGTGCTTATTGACTCAACAAAGGTAAGAGCCCATGGAGAGATGCTAGTATGAATACAGGGTTGGGTAACCAGCAATAGGCAGAAATAAAGCCTTTTCTGATTGGCTGCGGTGACTAGTAGGGGTCTGTGTTGGGACCACTTCTTTTCACGTTCAATGATTTGGATGACGGAGTTGATAGCTTTGTGGCCAAGTTTGCAGATGGCTCAAAGTTAGGTGAAGGGGAAGGTAGTGTTTGATGAAGCAGGGAATTTGCAGAAGGAATTAGGAGAATGGCAAAGAAGTGGCAGTTGAAATGTAGTGTAGTGAAATGCATGATCATACACTATGGTCAAAGGAATAAAGGTATAGACTATATTCCAGAGAGAAAATTCAGGAATAAGACATGCAAGTAGTCTTGGGAGTTGGTGGTAAGGAAGGCAAATGCAATGTTAGCGTTAAGTTCAAGAGGACTAGAATAGAAAAACAAGGATGTAATGCTGAGGCTTTATAAGGCATTGGTCAGACTGCATTTGGAGTATTTTGAGTAATTTTGGGTCCCCTAGTTAAGAAGGAAAGTGCCGGTATTGGAGAGAGTCCGAAGGTCACAAGAATGATCCCAGGAATGAAAGGGTTAATGTACGAGGAGCATTTGATTGCTTTGCACTTTGTACTCATACTCGCTGGAGTCTGGAAGAATGGGGGGGGGCGGGATCTCATTGAAATCTATCAAACATTGAAAGTCCTGGATAGAGTAGATATGGAGAGGATGTTTCCTATAGTGGGGGATTCTAAGACCAGAGGGTACAGCCTCAGAACAGAAGGACATTCCTTTAGAACAGAGATGAGGAGGAATTTCTTTAGCCAGAGGTTGGTGAATCTGTGGAATTTATTTCCACAGACAGCGATGGAGGTCAAGTCATTGGGGAAATTTTAAGTGGAGGTTGGTAGGTTCTTGATTAGTAAGGGTTTCAATAGTTATGGGGAGAAGGTAAGAAAATGGAGTAATAAATCAGCTATGTTTGAATGGTGGAACAGACTTGATGGGCCATGTGGCCTAGTTCAGATCTTATGTTTCATGGTCTTATGAACTTCCACTGAATTAACTGACACCCAATCAAATCCTACTAACTACTTAGCCCCAATCTGTACAGTCATATGCCCTCACTACTAACCCACATACCCAAATCTAATTATTACTTTAACTACAGACACTAGCCCTCAATATCCTATCATATTCATTGATCATTTATCTCCAACCCAAAACAAGATCCCTTCTCTTAATGTGACTACCATTGGAGGGCCACCTCAAACACTGAGTTTTTATGGTGAGACCAACAGTTTTAAAATCAGCTTTGCATGCTCCAGCCAAAATGTAAATCAAAATGTTTTAATTGAAAGGAAAATGGTTTAAAGATTTTAATTTTAAACATTCTGACATAATTCTCACATCTTTCTTGCACTCTGTGGCCACTTTACTGTGCACACCTGCTCATTAATGCAAGTATCTAATCATCCAATCATGTGACAGTAACTCTGTAGAGGTTCATTTGTTGTTCAGACCAAACGTCAGAAAGGGGAAGAAATGTGATCAAAGTGACTTTGACTGTGGAATGATTGTTTGTGCCAGCCAGTGTGGTTGAGTATCTCAGAATCTGCTGACCTCCTGGAATTTTCACACACACTGTCTCTCAAGATTACAGAGAATGGTGAGAAAATGAAACACACAGTGAGTGCAGTTCTGTGGTAAAAATGGCTTGTTAATCAAAGAGGTCAGAGGAGAATGGCAAGACTGGTTCATACCATAAGATATAGGAGCAGAATTAGGACTATTTGGCCCATCGAGTCTGTTCCACCATTTCATCATGGCTGACCAATTTTCCCTCTCAGCCCCAATCTCCTGCATTCTCCCCGTATCCCGTTGAGCTCTGACTAATCAAGAATCTACTAGCTTCTACCTTAAAAATACCCAATGAAGTGGCCTCCACAGCTGCCTGGGGCAACAAATTTCACAGATTCGCCATTCTCTGGCTAAAGAAATTCCTCCTCATCTCCGTTCTGAAAGGACGCTTCTCTATTCTGAGGCTATGTCCTCTGGTCACAGAAACCCCCACCATAGGAAACTACCTTTCCAGATCTACTTTATAGAGGCCATTCAACATTTGATAGGGTTCAATGAGGTCACGGCTTATTCTTCTGAATTCCAGTGAGTAAAGGCACAGAGCCATCTAATGCTCTTCATATGACAAGCCTTGAAATACTGGAATCATTTATGTGAACCTCCTTTGAACCCTCTCCAATGTCAGGTTTCTTGGATAAGCGGCCAAAACTGCTCACAATCCTCCAAGTGAGGCCTCACAGTGCTTTATAAAGCCTCAACATTACATCCTTGTTTTTTATATCTCATCCTCTTGAAATGAATGCTAGCTTCGCATTTGTCTTCCTCAATACCATCTGAACCTGAAAATTAACCTTCAGGGGATCCTGTACAGTGACTCCCAAGTCCCTTTGCACCTTAGAGTTTTGAAATTTCTCTCCACTTAGGAAGTAGTCTACACTTTTATTTCTTCCACTAAAGTGCATGACCATATACTTCCTGACACTGTATTCCATCTGCCACTTCTTTACCCATTCTCCTAATCTGTCTGTCTTTCGCTACTTCCTCAAAACTGCCTGCACTCCACTCATCTTTGTATCATCCACAAACTCTGCCACAAAGCCATCAATCCGTCATCTGAGTCATTGACAGAAATGTAAAGAGAATCGGTCCCAACACAAATCCCTGTGAAACACCACTAGTCACTGTCAGCCAACCAGAAAAGGCTCCCTTTATTCCCACTCTTTGCCTCCTGCTAATCAGCCACTGCATTATCCATTCTAGTATTTTTCCTGTAATAACATGGGCTCTGAACTTTTAAGCAACCTTGTGTGTGGAATCTTGTCAAAGGCCTTCTCAAAATTCAGGTACACAACATCCACAGTTTCTCCTTTGTCTATCCTGCTTGTTATTTCCTCAACGAATTTCAATAGATTTGTCAGGCAAGATTTCCCCTTGAGGAAACCATGCTGAATTCAACCTATTTTATCATGTGTCATCAAGTACTCTAAAACCATAGTCTTAACAATCAACTTCATCATCCCAGTCACTGAGGTCAGATCAACTGGCCTATAATTTCCCTTCTCTGCCTCTCTCCCTTCTTGAAGAGTGGAGAGACATCTGCAATTCACCAGTCCTCTGGAACCATGCCAGAATCAATTGATTCTTGAACAATTGTGACTAATGCCTCCACAATCTTTTCAGCCACCTCTTTCAGAACCCCGGGCTGTACACCATCTGGTCCAAATGACTTACTTTCTGAACTTTCAGTTTCCCTAGGGCTTCTCGCTAGTAATGGCAACTTCATACACTTCTACCCCCTGACACTCTCGAACTTCTGGCATACTTCTGGTGTCTTTGACAGTGTAGACTGATGCAAGATACTTATTCAGCTCATATGCCATTTCTATGTCCCCTTTTACTACCTCTCCAGCATTGTTTTCCACCAGTCCGATATCCATTCTCGCCTGTCTTTTACACTTGATGTATCTGTAGAAACTTTTGGTATCCTCTTTTAATTTATTGGCTAGCTTACCTTCATATTCCATCTTTTCCTTCTTAATGACTTTTTTAGTTGCCTTCTGTTGGTTTTCAAAAGCTTCCCAATCCTCCAACTTCCCACCAATTTTTGCCCTATTATATGCCCTCTCTTTGGCTTTTATGTTGGTTTTGACTTCTCTTGTTAGCCACAGTTGTGTCATCTTGCCTTTAGAACACTTCCTCTTTGGGATGTACAAATCCTGTGTCTTCTGAATTGCGTCCAGAAATTCTAGCTATTGCTTCTCTGCTGTCATCCCTGCCGGTGATCTTTTCCAATCAATTTTGACTAGCTCCTCTCTCATGCCTCTGTAATTCCCTTTACTCCACTGATACATCTGTCTTTAGCTTCTCCTTCTCAAATTGCAGGGTGAATTTTATCATATTATGATCACTTTCCTCTAAAGGCTCTTTTATCTTAAGAGTTCTAACCAATTCTGGTTCATTGCACAACACACAATCCAGGATAGCTGATCCCTACTGAGCTGTTCTAGAAAGCCATCTCGTAGGCAGTCTAGAAACTCCCCCTCTTGGGATCCAGTACCAACCTGATTTTCCCAATCTACGTGCACATTGAAATCCCCCGTGATGATTGTAACATTGTCCTTTTGGCATGCAATTTCTATTTCCCAATGTAATTTGTCGACCACATCTTTACTACTGTTTAGGGATCTGTATATAACTCCCACCAGTGTCTTTTTACCCTTGCAATTCCTTAGCTCTACTCACAATGATTCAACGCCTTCCAACTGTTTGTCACCTCTTTCTAATGATTTGATTTGATTTTTTACCAGCAAAGCCATGCTACCCCCTCTGTCTAAGTGCCTGTCCTTTCAATATAATGTCTATCCTTGGATGTTAGGCTCACATCTATAATCTTCTTTCAACCATGATTCAATGAAGCCCACAAAATCATTCTTGTCTATTTCTAACTATGCTGCAAGTTCATCTACCTTATTCTGTATAACTGCACACATTCAAGTATAACACCTTCAGTTCTGTATTCATCCCTTTCGATTTTGCCTGTCTTTTTACATTGCAACTCATCCTGTTGACTGCAATTTGCCCCATCATCAGCCTGCCCTTGCTAGCAGTCTCACTACCCATAGATCAACTACCTCACCTTCAGCACTATCACTCTGGTTCCCATCCCCCTGTCAAATTAACTCTGAACCACTGCCCCCAGACCAGCTCCTCAGCGCACACATTTACCTGTGAAATCATTCTGTTCTGACTCTCAGCAGTGTTTGGCAAAGGCAGCAATCCAGAGATTGCTACCCTGGAGGTTCTACTTTTCATGTTTCTACCTAGGTCCCTGAAATCTCTCTTCAGGACCTCCTCACCTTTTCTACCTGTATCATTGATGCCATTATGTACCAACTCTTTCTGGCTGCTCACCCTCCCCTTTTATAATGTTTGGACCTGATCTGAGACATTCCTGACCCTGGCTCCTGGCAGGCAACGTACCAACTGGGTTTCTCTATCGAGCCCACAGAATCTCATCCCTGTTGCTCTAACTATGGAATCTCTTATCACCAATGCAGCCCTCTTCACCTCTCTTCTCTTCTGAGCCACAGTGACCTGGTCACTGCGACGTCCCCCGGTAGGTCATCCCCATTAACAGTATCTAAAGTGGCATACTTACCGTTGAGGGGAACAGCCACAGATATGCATTTCCCTTCCTTCTCCTGATAGTCACCCAGTTACCTACCCCCTGAAACCTAGGGGTGACTACCTCCCTGTGGCTCCTGATTATCACCTCCTTATTCTCCGGTATGAGTCAAAGGTCATCGAGCTGACAGAAAGGCAACAGTAACTCAAATAGCCATGTGCTATAACAGTGACGTGCAGAAGAGCACCCTGAATGCACAACTCATTGAACCTTGAAGTGGATAAGCTACAGCAGCAGTAGAATGGGTTCTATTGTGCTCTTGCAAGAAGACAAAGTTTAAGGCTGTATACTGTATACATACTTTAATAACCATACTTTGAACTTTGACCACAAACATACTTGCATTAGCCAATTTATTAGGTACAGTCATTAATTATTAGTTAAACATTTTCTAGGAATGTTGAAGGAAGGAGAAGCACTGGTCAAGACATCAGGGATAGCTCCTTTGTTCTTCCTCAGACCGGTACCAAGCTCTCCCTTGCATTTTCCTAATCCTGATAGGGTGGACATCTGGTGGATCTTTCTTCCTCTGGGAGAATCGCGAAGATCACTGGTGAAAAATAAGGCTTGTCCATTTAAGACAAGAATGAATTGATTTTTTTTCTCTCTCAATTTGTAATAAGACTTTGGAACTGTTTTTGTCAAAGATCGGTGAAAACAGAATCCGTGAATATTTTTTTAAAGGCAGAGTTAGATAGCTTCTCGATAAGTGAGGAGGTTAAACATAGTGGGAGAGGAAATGGAGAGTAAAGGTTTCATTCAGATCAACATACTCTTGTTGAATGATGGAGCAGGCTTGAGGGGGCGTGTTGTTTCTAATTCATATATTTCTATTGCACTCATTGACACCTCTAACAGTGCAGAAACTTCCTTTGTACTAAAGTGCCAGTCTGGATACTTTAGCAAAAGTCACTCCGCTGAGTCCATGCCACTCAACTAATACCAGTTACACTAATCCTACATTTCATTACATTTTACCCTGCCCATATTCCAATCTATTCCACAGCGCATCCCCACCCCTCCCCATTCTTCAACTCGTTTACACACTAGGGCAGCTTTGGGATGTGGGAGGGAACTGGATCACCCATGCAGTCACATGAAGAACGTGCACATTCCATTCGACAGCACAAAGGTCAGGAATGGGCTCAGGTTGCTGCTGTTGTTCTAGCTGTGCCAACCTTTGTGGACCCACAGTTTCTGGAGTCCAAAGAATCATGAATTCACAAATGTGCCTATGGGTGTTAAGTAGTTCAGTGATCACAGTGCACTCAAGGACATCTCATCCACCATTCCTGGAACAAGCAACCTTCACCACTTCTCAGAAGGAAATAGGAGATAAAATGAGGAAGCACAAGAAGGAAATGGCTGAAATAAAGATATCTCAGGATAGTTAGAGATGTTTTTAAGAAGGTATAAATTAATGAGATTAACCATACTCGGCCCACATGGATTACTTCTATGATTTTACCAGTGATGATAATGTTACATACCTCTCCAGACCACTAGGAGGTAGTGGCTACACTTAATACAGTGTATCATCACCTGTTGTGCAATTATTGGCAAGCTGTCCTTGTAAATATGGAACAAGAAATCCTATGGGGAAGTGGAAAGTTCAAACCAGAATTAGATTCTGCACTGTCTCAGTACATACCAGCACACTTCACAGCATCTACTTTGTTGGCTAATATCAGCCTGAAATGTTGGATCTCCTAGGGATGCGTGAGTTGCAATTTGCTTTTTTTTTGTTGTGATGATTGATTTAATGACATCATTATAAAATGACTTTCAGCTGCTGCAGAGTTTTTTTCCTCTGCATAGCAAACAGAAATTAGTTAAAAGATATCATTCAGCGTATGAAAGAAATGGTGAACTCTGGCTCAACCTAAAAGCTACTCTGTTTCAAATTATAAATTGCTAATGCAATTTTGAGCCAGAGTTAGAGAATCAAGTGCAGAGGTATTGCACCCAGCAGTGAGAATGCTATAGTCAGGGATCGAGCAAGGACCACTTTTACCTATGTTTCATGTTGTTGGGTATCACCCATTTCTGAGGGTCTGTAAGTTCTGTCAGTGTTGGTTTTAACCTTAATATTTCCCTGCACAATACCTAACTATCTGTCTTGGACTGCTTGATAATAATGAATTTCGTAGGTTGTTTCAACTTAACAATGTGTTAAGCTGCTGCTTTAAAGTCATGCAGCACAGAAACAGGCCCTTTAACCCAGCTTGTCCATGGTGACCACAACATATGTCCAACTTAGCCTCATTTGCTGGTATTTGACCCATATCCCAGTAAATCGTTTCTACTCATGTACCTATCTAAATGTCTCTTAAATATTGCAATTGTATCCACCACTTCTACCACCTACTCTGGCAACCCATTCCATACACTCACTACCCTCTGTGTGAAAAAGTTTCCCCTCAGATCCCTTTTAAATCTTCCTGCTCTCACCATATCCTCTAGTTTTGGACTCTCCTACCCTGGGAAGAAAACCAAGCATCCACCTTGTTGATGCTCCTTGTGATTGTGTATGTAAGGTCATCCCTCAACCCTTAGCCCCCAGCCCCTTATACTCCAGGGAAAATAATCCCAGTCTATCCAGCCTCTCCTTGTAAGACAAGCTCTCCAGTTCTGGTAACACCCTAGTGGATCGTTTCTACATCCTTTCCAGCTTTATGATGTCCATCATAGAGCTGAATGACCAGAACTGTACTCAATACTCTGTGTAGTCTCACTGCTGACGTATTATTGTACCACAATGTCCCAGCTCCTGCACTAAATTCCTTGACTGATGAAGCAAGCATGCCAAATTGTACCCTATCTATGCTGCCATTTTCAAAGTTCAAGTTTCAAGGTACATTTATTATCAAGGAATACGTGTGCAGTCTGCAACCCTGAGATTCGGCTTCTCACAGACAGCCACGAAACAAAGAAAAACTCCGGAACCTCTTCAAAGAGAAAGATCAAACCCCCAACGCACAAAAAAGAACAAATCACACAAACAGTAAAAAATGAGCGAAAAACATGGAATTTAAAACATCAAGCCGCAAAGTAATTGAAACAGAATATTCAGTGTAGTTTAGTTCAGTTCAGCTTAGCACCATGTTGTTTGCTGACTGCTGGCCGCAGAGCCAGTTTATCCTGATCAAAATCGCACAAAATAGTAACAAAAAAGGAGCGACTAGAAGCCAGAGACACACGATAATGTGACCTACAGAGTCCAATCCACAAACCACGTCAATTCAACCTCGCCCATGACCCAAGACTCCGGCAGTATCGAGCGAGAGAGAGAGTGAAACCTTACTCCAGGAGCAGTGAGCGAGAGTGAGAGAGAGCCGGTCAAACACCTGCTCACCTTCTGCTTTTATCCTCATTGATTTTAATTTTCCTTGTCAATGCTTTAATTGGTGAGATCGGCAAGAAATGGAGTCAATCCATGGAACTGGACACCTATAACCTTCAACACTCTCCAGAGTGCCATCATTCACTGTATAAGTCCTACCCTGGTTTAATATTCCATAATGCAAAACCTCACACTTGGATGTGTTAAATTCCATCTGCCATTCCTTGGCCCAATTCCCCAGTTCACCTAGATTCCATTGTTACCTTGGATAATCTACTTCACTATCAACAACACCAACTTACTAACCATGTTAATGATATTGTCATTCATAATGTTAATATAGATGGCAAATAACAATGAACCCATCACTGATCCTTATGGCACACCACTGGTCACAGGTCTCCAATCTGAATAACGACCCTACACTATTGACCTCTCTCTCTCTCTCTCTCCATTCACTAAGCCAGCTTTGTCTCCAATTGGCTTGAATACCTTGATTTCTATGTGATCTAGCTTTCCAGACCTGCCTATTTTCGGGACCTTTCTGAAGTCCATATAGATTTTACCAATCCTTGCCCCTTCAAATGCTAGTAGGTCTTGTCCCTCAGAATCTCCTTCAGTAACTTTCACCATTGGCATTAGGCCTACCAGCTTGTACTTCTCTTGCTATTCCTCTTAGCCCCATTTAAATGACATTAACCACCCTCTAGTCTTCAAGCGCTTCAGTCATGGCGCAAGATAAAGCAAATATCTCTGCCAGGCCCCTGCAGCTTTTTCCCTAGCCTCCCACAATATTCCAGGATACACTTGATCAGGCTCTGAGGTTTACTATGTTAGTATACCTTAAGACTGTCCACACACCCTGTATGTAATGTGGATATGTTCATTTCCTTAATAACTTAGTTTTCATGACCTTCTCCATGGTAAACACAGATGAGAAATATTCAACAAACATCTTGCTCATCTCCTGTGGCTCCACACATAGATGACTACATTTATTTTTATTTGGAGATACACAGTGGAGTTGTCCCTTCTGGCCCTTCTTGCCAACCCTGATTTAACCCTACCTAATCAGGGGACAATTTACAATGACCAATTAATCTACCCGGTATGTCCTTGGACTGTGGGAGGAAAGCAGAGGACCCAGAGTAAACCCATGCATTCCATGGGATGATATACGGACACTCCTTACAGAGGATGCTGGGATTGAACTCCAAAATCCAATGCCCCGAGCTGTAATAGTGTCGTGCTGACCGCTATGCTACCATTTTGTCCATTAATCCTTAAAGGAACCTCTTCATTCTCTAGTTACCCTTGTTCTCATAATAGACTTGCAGAATCCTTCAGGATTCACCTTTACCTGATCCGCAAAAGTTATCTTGTGTCATTTGCCTCATGATTTTCCCTCTGACTTCACCAATTACCTCGATTCCAGCTGTCCATACCTGACTATTACCTCAATGTCAGTCATCATCTAGGGTTCTGTAAAACCACCAACCATCACCTTCACTCTAATAGGAATATGTTGACCTTGAACTCGATCTCTTTTTTAAAACTTCCCAATTGCCAAATCTCCCATTACCTGCAAGTAGCCTATCCCAATCAACCTTTGCAAATTCCTGCCCAATGCCATCAAAATTTTCCTTGCCCAAATTTAGGATTTTAAATTATGGAAGAGTACTATCTTTTTTCTCATCATTTTGAGTTTTGCAACTATTTAAAAACCAGTAGAGTTTTGGTCACTTTTCCCAAAGTGCTCCCTCCACTGATACTTCAGTCAGTTGCCCAGCCACATGTCCTAACAGGAGTTTGAGAGATGCCCTCTCTCTGGTTGGGCAATCTACATACAATTTGAGAAAACTTTGCTGGAGACTTTAACAAATTTTGCAGCATTCAAGCCATTTGCCCCACGTCATTCCATTCAATATTAGAGAAGTTAAAATCACTCACTTTTAAAATCCCATTTTTCCTATTGCTGTCTGCAACCTCCCTTATTTCCTATTGATATTGGAAAGCCTGTAATATAATCCCATCAAAGTGCTCCACCCACCCATATAGCCTCACTGGATGATTTCCCAAGAATACCCTCTCTGGGTGCTGTCGTCATGTTCTCCTTAATCAAAAGTGCAACTCCCCTCCTGTCCTACACTCACATCAGTCGTACCTATGACATCTATACTGCAGAGCATTGAACTGTCGGTTTTGCTTTCTGTAATGGCTGTAATATCTCAGTCCCATATATCTAGCCCTGCCCTTATTGTTGGGCTTCTTGCTTCTGTCGATTCTGTTGACTAAACTTGTTCTCTCTTGCATTTATATTTCTTTTAAATTGCCCATCTGCTATACCATGACTTTGGGTTTCTCCCCCTGCCAGACTAATCTAAATTCTCCTGTGCAAATCTCCCCACAATAATATAGCTCTCCCTCCAGCTCAGGTGCAGTTACCCCTTTTGTTCTTGTTGCCTCTGCCCCAGAAAGAAGAGCTCACAATGGTCCCAGAACCTGAACTTTCCTTCCTGTACCAGCTCCTCATCCACAAATTAATTTGCCCCATCCCTGGTGTGCTACCCTCACAAGCACAGCAGCTTCTCTTTTGTTATTGTTGCAAATTAACTTAAGGAAACTTAACTATAAAGAGACATTTTTGATGATGTTGGTGCCGCACTAATTCTATTTTTTGATGTAGTGCTTAAAGTAAAGAGACCATCAATTTTCCCACCACAGAATTAGGTAGTTAGTCAATATTTCAGGGGCCAGAGGTAAAATGTCATGTCCTCCAAAGAAAACATGAGATACTTTGCAAGACAGAAACCACAAGCTATTTACAATTTGAGACTTTAGGCTGCTGGATTGAATGTCTGTGATATTGTTATATTCTGGAGATGTTGGCATGTCACATGATTAAATCAGGATCACAATATCAATACACACCTAGCTAATGAGGCAACATGATATTAACGTGCAGAGATCCACCACAAAATATCTTTATTCACACACAGAATGTCGGCCTACCTTTCTAGTCCATTACTGTATTGTCTTTAACCACTTAAGGAACAGTTTATAAAATAAAGGTAACCACTGATGCTTCGTTGAGATATATTTCCAGGATGGGATAATGTATGACTGAGAAAAGAGATTGCATGTGGGGAACTTCTACCCGTCATTTTGCTGGGAAAGAATGACGGTTTTTCCCAACTCTTGGCTGTGACGCTCTATTATCAACATAGAGTCAGTACCTCACCACTATCTATATATTATTATGATGGAGGTGATTAATTTTCAGTTCTATTTCTCCTAAAACATTTCTCCAGTTATCCATCCAATTTACCCACTTGAGTTAAATCAACTCCAACTAATGTTTGGCATAGGCCAAAGTTAACATGTATCTTTTCGACTTTGGCTCACTATTTCCCTGCATCTTGATTTAGGAATGGCTCGGATTTATTAATACCGTACCAGCAACTTCAGCTATATGCAAGTTAGTTATGATGTGAATTCAAACTTGTTGTGGGGACCTCTGACTCCATAGTATTCACAGGCGTGATGCTTGAAGATAAAGAACTCTGAGCTATGTTAGTGCAATAGGATGAGGCCAGGTTAGTCAGGGCAGTAGTCTTTGACCAATGTGGTAAGGCAATAATTGAAGCAAGTAAAATCTATGATGACAAGAAAATCTGCAGACGCTGGAAATCCAAGCAACACACACAAAATGCTGGCGCAACTCAGCTAGCCAGGCAGCATCTGTGGAAAAGAATAAACAGTTGTAGTTTTGAGCCGAGACCCTTCATCATGACCTGAATCAATGATGAGTGTGGATCTGTGTAATAACTATATAAAATAATTAGCATAGATTTATGAGGGATAGAGTGGTGCTTCCTTTAGAGACTTTCAGAAGAAATTTAACAGGTTTCTACACAAATGTAGAACCAAACATGGAAGTGCATAAAATTAAAGATACCTTTCTGCCCTGTAGTTAGGAGGGAGCTCGTGTTAGGGAGGAAAATAAAGGGGGTGTATATTGATGGTGAGATGTGGCATGTAGTTTTTGATGGATCTATACTGGGCTTTGGAAATTAGGCATACAGTGCCTACAAAAAAGTACTCACACTCCCTTAGAAGTTTTCATGTTTTATTGTTTTACAACATTGAATCACAGTGGATTTAATTTGTTTTTCTTTTGACACTGATCAACAGTGAAAAGACTCTTTCATGTCTAAGTGAGAAGAGATCTCTACAGTGATCTAAATTAATTATAAGTATAAAACACAAAGTAATTGATTGCATAAGTATTCACCCTCCTTATTATGACACACCAAATCATCACCGGTGCAGACAATTGGTTTTGGAATTCACACAATTAGTTAAATGGAGATCTGTGTACAGTCAGGGTGTTTCAATTGATTGTAGTAAAATACACCTGTATCCAGAAGGTCTAACTGTTGGTGAGTCAGAGTTCTGGCAAAAACTACACCATGAAGACAACAGAACATTCCAAGCATCTCTGCGGAAAAGTTTATTGAAAAGCACGAGTCAGGAGATGGATGCAAGAAAATTTCCAAGTCACTGAATATTCCTTGGAGTACAGTTAAGGCAATCATCAAGAAATCAAAAGAATATGGCACAGCTGTAAATCTGCCCAGACAGCCTATCCTCAAAAACTGAGTGACTGTGCAAGAAGGAGATTAGTGAGGGAGGCCACCAAGAGACCTATGAAAATTCTAGAAGAGTTACAAACTTCTTTGGCTGAGATGGGAGAGACTGTGCATACAACAACTGTTGCCCAGGTGCTTCATCAGCTTTATGGGAGAGTGGCAAAGAGAAAGCCATTATAGGCACTGTATATCACCAACTTGGGTAAAAGAATTTTACTGTACTGGTGCTGTTCAGCTGGAAAATTAATATGATACATTGGAGCAGGAAGTTATAAAGTATATATGCAAATTTTGTGAGTGAGTAGATGTATTTTAATATGGGGGAGTTTGCTGTCATGTACTCTGAATCAGAGAAAGAATAAATGGAACACCTTTTTATTGGTAAATGATTAGTGATCATGTAAAGAAAATTGGATTTCCAAATATTTAAGTCACTAGGAAGGCTAATGCATAGTCTAAAAAAAATCCAAAAAGATAATACAACATTGAACTTTATCATAAGGGGTGAATGGAAAAAAAATGGAGGGATTTTGTTTCTGTTCTACTGTGCCATGATAAAGCCTTATTTGGAGCATTGTGTTTTCTTTGGTCTCAGTCTTTGCTATTTCCTTGCTTATTATTTGTCTGGCATCAATTAGTCCATGTTCATGGTTAAGTAAAGATTTTGATTTTGTTTCATCAAAATTCTTTAAACACTGAAATAATCACTAGCATCCTCTTCTCTGTCTGACATCTTTTTCACTTTTGGTCTCTGTGCATGATCTAAAAGCAAAGGGGGTTCCCATGGCTACTGACCATGATGTAGATAATCACTGTCCCTACTTAGTTGTTAGAAATTTTCACGAACAAGTTTGAGTGCAGTGTTGGTCTTATAATGCCTTGAGATGGACTCAGGGTGGAGCATCTTCTTAACAGAATTTTTCCCCATCACCATGTCTTGATTTTCTTTAATTTGGAAAAAGTAGAGACAACACTGAAGAAGGATTGGGTAGAAATTGAGCACACTGTTGGATCACACACTGAGCTCAGTGGTTTTAATGTCAGATTCAATATTCAGGTTAGCCTACTAAGCTTTAATTTTGAAATTTCTGCCTCTTCTTACTCTCACTCCTAGTCATGTAGATGCTGGATAAAAAAAAACCCTTCCTTTACTTATCTGCTTCAGTGTTGTGCAACTTCTTGTTTGTGTGGATTTCTGTTGCAATCACTTCCTTGTCATTGTTATAGCTAATGGTTTTTCTTGATTGCCAGTTATGGATTTTGAATTTTATACTCTGACAAGACTCAAACAGAAATAGTTTTGTAATTTTGTTCTTCTTCATTAAGTGGACCATGAATTGACAAATGCCCTGATATGATATGTAAATATATTGCCAAATTTCTACCAAGAGGAATACTTCCTTGCACTCTGTATGGCTTTATCTAAATATTTCCACATTTGCCTCCACTTCTTACAGCTCCATTCTTTCAATGTATGAATTGAAGGATTCCTGCATTTGGGATGGGTCTGATATTTCATGCTGTCTTCCACTTTGATAAGCTACTAGGTGTGTCACTATGTCTGCACTGATCAACAAAAAATGTAAAAGTTATTGGATACAGATATATTTGATCTGAGGTTCTTCAGAAGTTGAGAATGAGGCATAAAAACCTGTTGCTTACAATTATTTATTAAGCACTGAAAGAGCAAAGGGATCAGAAAAGGAATGCAGCAAAAGCTGAGCCTAGTAGCGAGGGAAAGCAAAAGGTGAAAAGAGACTGATGCAATGTTGTCTGGTTTTCTTATAGCAATTTGTTAACAGCAATAAATCTCATTCAAATTCTGTTGCTTGAAGCAACCAATAAGATAGCCCCCGTTCAAATAACATGATGCCTGCAACTGCAGCCAAGGTGTTAAAAAGCAACTGGAACCACTTGTAAACACATGGAACCATTGCATATACATAGATAAACATATAAAATTACAAAACTGCATAAGAAAGTAAAATTACTAGGAAATTAACAATGCTGTAGTCTAACTCAACATTCACTCCTTTGATTCTAAATTACTTATTTGGAAACATTACACCTGAAAATCCGCTGGCAAACTCGTGTGGTACCTTCGTTAAGATTATAATAATCAAAAAATTCATCGACATTATGGAAATATCCATGATTATGTGATTGTTAGGTAGATCGTTTTTGTAAGTGGGCACACCCACGTGAGTTTGAACTGCTCTATTATTGATTGCCCTTAAAAGAGTAAAACACATAAATCAATGATAGGGTATATCAGGACATAGTATTTTGACACAATATATTATTGTAACAGATAATATTGAGTAATCCCAGCTCCATAGACTTAATGAATTCAGTCAAAGAAATCCCATTAATCAGACTGATGGACTTCAGTTGTTTCTTCATGAATATGATCAGTCAAATCAGTTATGTCTTCAGACTTGTATTTAGACAACACTATTTGCCTATAACTGCACTAGTTCTTCTCTGTAATTGCTAAGAGAAGATCTAATGCCATTAGACTTTGAAGAACCATCTTATGCATGGTGACTATTTCGAAGTGTGTGACATACCCAACAGCTAGAAGCATTAACAGCATCAGCAAATTCATGTGACACCTGCAAGTATACTGTACATTATAATTCATCACAATTGGCACATTGTGAGTAGGGAAAATTGACAGAAATATAGCAACAGCAAATAATATTAGAATAATTTCCGTAAAGTCCAGTTCAAAGTCTCTGACTGCACTTGCTTTCCTTGCTGGAACAGCTTCCACCTGTCTCGAAAACCTGTCCACTATTACCAATTAGTATTACCTGCATATCCTTGACAAAGAAATGTAGTCCATTTGTAAGTGTAAAAATGGACAAGGTGGGGCAGTTGCACTTAATTGTGGAAGCTCTTCCATTGCTCCAGGATTTGTTTTCTGAAATGTCATGCATCTTTCAAATTGATTTTTGAGCTTGTGCCTTGAATTTTGGATTCCACTACTACTGGGAGAATCTGCAGCTCATCTTTTGCACTGCAGTATGTCCTAGAGAGTGTATCTGCTGTGCCAGATAAGGAAGCAATGTAGTTGGAATTATTAGTCTATGACGAGTGCCATATCTCCATGCTTCATCACTGCTTAACCTCCTGCCATTCTCCATCCAGAAGCGCTTTTCCTAGTTAGAACATAAAGCTTGTATCTCTTGAATATTTTTTATGTTCATCTGTGATACAGAGTTCAACTATATTTACATAATTTCGGTCTTTGGGTTCACTGTTTACGTTCCCAGTACTTCTTTTAATTCTTTGATCTTTTTTACTTGTTTTATTTCTTTTATCCTTTCCTACAATATTTTGCAATTTCATCTGAGAATGAATTTTCATGGCCTTCCGTTGTAGTCCTTTTGGTTTGGCTTTTACATTTCAACACAGTAATTTCTGGCAGCAACTGTACGGCATTTGTGAGTTCTCATACTAGTTGGCCATTCTTGATTGTGGTTCTTAGAAACATAAGAAATCCCCTTTGCCTCCATATGTTTCCAAAGGCATGAACAACTCCAAAAGCTTATCAAGAACCAGTGTAAGTATTTGCTGATCTTCCTTCTGATTGGCTTCAATCAGTTCTGCACAGAGGTACCAGGAGCCGTGCTTCCTGATGCTTCACTTCAGTTTCAGAAAGCCCGGCCCAGCCGGCCCATTGAGGAGCCATTGGTATGCAGATTTGGGTTCAATAAAGTGTTTCCTTATAATTATTTGCTTTTTCATGGCATATTATCAATTTTGCAGAGTCATGGTCATTGGTCTTTGTAGTCTAATAAGAATTCAGCATATTCATTTCTAATTGGTAGTTAACATGTAAGACATCCAGTTTTTGCTTATCAGGGCAAGCAGGGGCTGCAGGCAAGGGCTTAGTACACCCATTATATCCAATGTATTAGGACAATACACCCATTATATCCAACATTGCTTGTCGAAATCATATTATCAGATCGGGATCTCCAGACTTTTGCAAGGCAGGGGATTGAACTTGCTGTTGAGCATGTTCCTGTTGTTTCCTACACTGACAACTTCTGGCCCAATGTCCTCTCTTACTACACAGGTGCCATTTTGTTTTCTGGGATTGGCCTTGGAGGTGTGGCTCAGACTGAGATTGCTGCAGTACACACGATGAATCCCAGTCCTGCTTTTTCTGTTGGTTAATGGGTATTGGCTGTTGACTAGCAAAACTGGCTGTTGATCAACAGGTAACTGAGTCACCTGAACTAATCCTACTTGGATTTCGATATCCCATTCCACTTTTCTAGTGGCTTGCACTAGCTCAGCTTTGGAGCACCAACTTCACTCCAATTCAGTTTTGTAAGCTTCACCGTGTTTGCAATATTTCCTTTCAAGCCACCAATAAAAGTTGATTTCAAGGGATCATATTTAGAGTCCTCTATGTTATCTTCATTTATTCCTGGAACTCAAGATTCAAGATTGGACTGTTTGTCATTTCCAGTACACAAGTGTAAAGGAAAATGAAATAATTGTTACTCTGGCTTCAATGCAGTACAAAAAAAGCATAATAAGATAAAGGACACAATAATAATAAAAATATTGATAAGATAGCTCATATACATAGATTGATTGTATGTCAATAAGGTGACGCTAGGCACTGGTGTGTCTGTACATTTAGGTGACTCTGACAGGAAATGGTAAAGTAGTGGTGGTGGGGTGAGTGAGTGGGTGGAGGTGTTGATCAGTCGTACTGCTTGGGGAAAGTAACTGTTTTTGAGTCTGGTTACATTTCCTGCTCCCTAATGGGAGTGGGACAAGCAGTCCATGAGCAGAGTGGGTGGGATCTTTTATGATATTGCTGGCCCTTTCTCGGCACCTTTCTCCTGAAGTCGAAAACCATCATGCTTGTCTTGTTGACAATGAGGAAGAGATTATTTTCCTGGCACCAGGCCTTGAGCTCTTCCATTTCCTCTCTGTGGGCCATCTCATTGATTTTGGTGATAAGCACCGCCACTGTCAGGTCATCAGCGAACTGGACAATGTGATTACTGGTGTGTTTGGCCGTGCTGTCACGTGTGAGCAGAGTGTACAGCAGTGCTCTCAGCACACAGCCCTGGGGACACCGTGTGGAGGGTGATGGGGAGGGAGGGGCAGTTGTGCATCCTGACTATCTGAGCTCTGTTGTTTAGGAAGTCTAACACCCAGTTGTACAGTGGTGTATTTAGACCAAAGAATAGGAGTTTGTTCACCACGGTCTGTGGAACAGTAGTGTTGAATGCCAAACTGAAATCCAGAAATTGCATTCTGACACAAATGTCCTGATTTTCCAGGGGCGTCAGGGTCAGGTGCGTGACTGATGCTCTGGCATCTGTCGTAGAGCAGTTCTGTCAGTAAGCAAATTGACGAGTGGCCAATGTGGCAGGAATGGAGTTTTTGATGTGTATTATTACCAGCCATTCAACGCACATCAATATATGAGTGGAGGTAGTCGTTTAGTTCTGAACATGTGGAGTTCTTTGGTGGAGACTTCATACTTCTGAATAACTTAACCACTCCGTCCTGCAGTGTCCCTTGTACTCAGAAACATTATCAGAAATATTTTGCTTGCAATCAACCACTTTCCTCCAATCAGTTTGTCTTGGGACCAGTTCTTCCAACTTCTTAATAGCATTCCAACTATCTTGTATATTTGTTTATTATCTCCCGCATGTGGTTTCAGCTCCTTGAATCAATTGTCTGAATAGGTGAGGAGACAATATAGCCGTGAAAATTTGGATGCCATCATATGGGTGCAGTTTGTGTATGTTCTTAATACATTGAAGCTCAGCCCAGACTTTTAAACTTCCATTTTCCAATGTGGGATTTCTTTGGACAATGCATCAATCTATTCTGCTTCAGATAGTTGATGCAAAAACTGTCACCTTTCATAGGTTCCATTTTGATCTGCCGTGTCTTCACTTCCTTGGTCTTTATTGTAGCAAGCTGTGGCAAAGCTGTCCATCTTATTGTTTCATCAATGTCATCCTCATTTGAGTTGTTAGAGGTTCCTGTCGAGTCCATGTCATGCCCATCCTGTAACTTAGTGGTCACCAACCTTCTTAAGCCCAAGATCCCCTACCTCGGCCTTAGTGAAAGGCGAGATTGACCCTAAATCAATTAGTTACACGCATGCGCACCTGGGCAGAAAATACCGGAAGTAAAACTCTGCAACCCAGAAATAGAAATAATGTATAAACACTAGGGGTACCCACCCTTTTTTACACTGCGGACCGGTTTAATATTGACAATATTCTTGCGGACCAGATGGGGGTGGGGGGGGGGGGATGCTGTCAAACATGACAGGAATACAGTGATACTTGAAGCAGGTTCCTTATGTCCAGTCTATTTTGCAATTTAGTTTTTGTGGCTCTCTGGACTTAGCTTCTGTCCCGCGCTGCTCATGTTTTTCCGCTGAGAAAGCTCAGTGGGTTTGTTTTTAAGTGTGGGGTGCTTGTATTCAGGGTACCAAAGCAGTTTTGAGGGCTTCATTGCCTCATTAGACAGCTTCCTGCCTGCCCGCCCCCAGACGCCTTGGCCAGGTGCGGCTGGTCGCAGGTGGCGTGAGAGGACAAGGTCAGGGCCGGAGGTCCCCGTGCCGGAGCCGCGACGGTCCAGTCCAGAGAGAGTAACCAACCGAGTGAGGAGTGAGACAGGGCACACCTGCCCCCCTTATAGGACCTATCGGCTGACAGAAGTTTTTTTCAGTAGATCGCAGCCAGGTAACTGCTCTGTTACTTACGAAACCCTGAGCCTGAATTAGGTCATTTGCGAATATTTTAGCACCGGGTTCCCCACGAACATTCGGTGTGGTGAACAGGTTCGGAGGCGGCGCCCATCTGTCCGCGCTCCGGGCCGGTGCCAACGGCGCTTCCCGCCGGCCGCGCGAGGCCAACCAGTGATCGCTGCGTTTAGGCGGCTGATGGCCGCGTGTGGGTTCAAGTTCAACAGTCGGCGTGACAGGGAATGAGGAAAGGTGCAGCTGACTCGTATCGTTTCCTCATGGCCTGCTGATTGGGGACCACTGAAATACACTGTGTAGTGTGGCGGGGCTACGCGCATGCGCACTGGGCAGAAAGAACGGAACTAAAACCCGCAACCCAGAAACATTCTCTCAACAGTATTTGTGTATTTATTTTTCTTTTTTTTTTGGGATCTACTGGGAAAGTCTCAAAGATCGACCAGTCAATCGGGTTGGCGACCACTACTGTAATTCCTCAGGTTTGGAGGGTGGCACTGTTTCAGATGACTGTCCAATGTAGGGAGTGTTTCCCAAGGAGAAGCATCGCTGGCAGGACCACCCACTTGAATCTCTGGTGGACTTTCTGATACTATACAAGGCGCTTATCATGTTCTTTTCACTTGTACAGTGAATGCAAAAATGTACTCTTTAGACTTTTTACTGTCTCTATCGTACTGTTTATTGCCGTTCATCAGATATTTCTCTTTCCTTTCCCAACTGATCAGTGAACTTCTTTTACTTGTACAAACTGACCATGTTCATATTTTTAACTGCAATAAAACAGATAAAATGCACCTAAGTTTGTCCTTTCCCTCAGGCATTCTTTGGGTCTTATCACGTGCCTCCTTAATAGTCTCAACATTAATGGCATATTTCATCTAGATTTTTTTTTCATTAATCTTATCAAATTGAAATATTTTATTCAGGTAACAACTCAAACCCTCAGTCATTCGTCCATGTGTAACTGGAGATTCAGCTCCCCTTTTTCTGTGGTAGGTTTCACGACTTTGGCCCTTGTCTCAATTCAATCTTGGGTAACACTTACTTTGTACATGCTCTTTATTACTTGGGTTGCAATCAAAATGCCATTGGATTGCTTCGAAATATTATTGGATAGTAATCAAAATGCAATGGATTCCAGTTAATTGAACCAGTACATTTTGGCCCAATTAAGCAATGGCCCCAATTAGCAGAAGTTTCGTGGAAATAGTTTATAAAAGACCGACTACCATCTAACTGAGTAACACATTATGCATTAAAATAAAATGCAGAAACATCAGAGCATTCAAACATGACCAATATAACTATAGTACTATAAAACTGTGATTTAGTTCCTAATAGGAAGCAATGAAGGAATTCATCCATTGTACACAGACAAGTGCTTTTAATGGATTGTAAATGAACTAACTTAGCACAGCAACTGATGCTAGTTGGAAATTTTTGCTTCCTCAAAATCTTCATTTTCATTGTAACATTCAAGATGATTGTCATTACTTTCAAATTCTTCATTGTTCCTATCCTGTTGAAGTAGTGAAATCATTTCTTTTTCACTCCTGGCCGTTTCTCGCATCTCCAAGCCTGAATGCTCGAAACCTCAGTGAGTAAACTGCTCTGAATTTTCTTACTGCTTATTTCTCACCAACTATCAGTGACAAAAAGTTCAAGTTCAAGTTTATTGCCATTCAGCTGTACAGACGTATAGCAGCAAATGAGACCAAGTTCATCCGGACCAAGGTGCACAACACATTGTATGTAACTCCACACACACACACAAACAGAACAGATGAAGTTAATATTACCACAAATAAATTAACAAATAATAAGGTGCATATATGATATGTTAAAAAGCAAATAGTATAACACCACTGGTGCTTCGTATGTGATGAGAGCTAGGTGGTGGCAGGGAGTTCAGTAGTGTAACTGTTTGGGGGAAGAAGCTGACCCCCATCCTAACAGTTCTCCTAATGCTATGGTACCTCCTGCCTGATTGTTGGACAGATGGGAGGGATCACTGACAACGTTAAGGGTCCTGCATAAGAAGTACCCCTGGTAACTATCTCCAGTGTTTGGAAGAGAGACCCCAGTGATCCTCTCAGCAGTCTTCATAGTCCTTTGTGGGGAACTGTGGTCAGATGCCTTGCATTTCCCATACCAGGGGTGGTGATGCAACTGGTCAGGACCCTCTCGATGGTGCTCATGTAAAAATTGGTTAAAATGGGGGGGGGGGGGGGGGATCGCAATGGGAGCCTGACTCACTTTAATCTGCTCAGGAAGTGGAGATGCTGCTATGCTTTCTTGACCAAAGAGGTGATTTTGAGGGGATTTAAAAACTGCTCTAAGGAACTCTCCAGCAGCAATCTCCTGTCCCAATTCAGTGGCATGGATAATAAACAAAGAAAACTCGATTAGGTTTTGTTCTTTACGAGTTGTCCCAAATAAGTGGCTGCCTCATTTAGTCGGTAGCCCGTCTATCTGGAATCCACTGGAGATAGGGTTGCTATTGGAATAAGCGGCATTATAATTGAAATATCGCCTTTTGGAATGCAATCTGGATATCGTTTCAGGATTGCATTTGAAAGAGAGGGAACTTGTAGAATGCCTATGAGATGGCTTTTTAGAGCAGCTTGTGGTCGAGCCCGCAAAGGGCAATTCTGGTTTCAGTGTTGTGTAATTAACCAGTTTTGATTACGGAGCTTAAGATAAGCAAACCCTTAGGAGGCAGTGATCATAATAGAATTCACTCTGCATTTTGAGAAGGAATAGATAAAGTCAGATGTATCTGTATTACAGTGGAATAAAGGGAATTACTGGGGCATGAGAGAGGAGCTAGCTAAAGTTGATTTGAAGGGGACATGAACAGGATGATGGCAGAACAGTGATGACTGGTGTTTCTGGGGGCTATTTGGGGGGCAGAAGATAAATACATTCCAAAGATGAAGAAGTATTCTAAAGGGAGAATGAGACAAATGTGGCTGATGAGGGAAATCAAAGACAGCATAAAAGCAAAGGAGATAGCATATAATATAGCAAAAAATAGTGGGGAATTAGATGATTGGGAATGTTTTAAAAACCAACAGAAAGCAACTAAAAAGGAGAGAAAAGATGAAATATGAAGGTAAGCTCACCAATAATATAAAAGAGGATACCAAAACTTTTCTCAGGTATATAAAGAGTAAAGGAGAGGTGAGAATAGATATCGGGCTGCTGGAAAATGACATTCCAGAGATAGTAACGGAGGACAAAGAAGTGGGAACAGATGAGACTGTTCAACAAGATAAGAGCCGATTGTATTACAGGAAAGGTACTAGCTGTGGTGAACTACATATACCTGTCTGGACATGCACCCCCCCCCCCCCCACCCCCGCTGACTGCTCTTGCGGCTCCTGCCACAGACCCCGGTATAAAGGCCATTGGAGGCACAGCCCCGGCCTCAGTCTCCAGGATGTAGTGTGGTGGTCAATTGCTGCTTGTTCTTTCTTCCAGCCGATAAAAGCCTGTATCTCACCTCACGTCTCCAAGAGTTATTGATGGTGCATCAATTTTATTGGCTGGAAGTTTTAAAACACGGAGAGTATTTTACATCTGGAAAAATTAGACTTGGACCCCCAAGCTCCAGAAGAAGGTCTTGCCTTTGAACTCTGGCTTGCATGCTTCCAATCATACTTGGAAGTGATTTCCGTGACTGAGCCTGCCACAATGTACAAACTCCTACTTTCCAGAGTCAGTCCGAGGGTATTCTCCCTCATCAGGGACCTGCCGACCTACCAAGGGGCACTGGATGCCCTCAAAAGACAGTACCTGCGGCCGGTGAACACCGTCTACGCAAGACATCGCTTAGCGATGCGGCGGCAGTGAACCAGTGAGTCGAGCGGGGAGTTTCTCCGAGCCCTACATTCACTTGTGCGAGCTTGCCACTGCAAGGGACTGACAAAGGAACAACATGCAGAGCTGCTAGTATGAGATGCCTTCATTACGGGGATCAGGTCAGTGTATGTGCGCCAGCAGCTGCTGGAAAATGCAGATCATACCTTACGCTCGGCGATCGAGACAGCCGACACGCTGGAGGCTGCTCTGCACAACACTGATGCTGTCCAGCCACGCGATCCCCCGCCGGTTCCGTGGACACTGCAGACCCCGCCACCCGCAAGCGATTCCACCAACGCCACTGCCAGTCGTGAGTCCACAAACTCTCCGAAACTGACCACAGCTGCTGCCAGTCACAAGTCCGTGCAGTGTTACTTCTGTGGACTCGAAAAGCACCCCCAAAAACGCTGCCCGGCCCGAGAAGCTACCTGCTCCAGCTGCGGGAAGAAGGGCCATTTCGCCAAGGTCTGTAAGTCTGAACCACGAGCGGGGTCGGGCAGCGCTGAGTGTGTGGCATGGGGGCTGCCATCTTGGTTGCCGCCATCTTGCCTGCCTGCCTCATGTGAGACATTGGGGTGGCCATTTTTGTCAGCGCCACCTCGCCCCGCCCCCGACCCATGGGTGCTTACCGGGCACCAAGATGGCGGTTCAACTCTGGCCTCCATAACCCTCGACCAAAGCGCCCCACCCCAGCCTGCATGGTCAATGATGGACATCCTGGTGGAGGGGCACAGGACTAGCTGCCTGTTTGACACGGGCAGCACTGAGAGTTTTATTGACCTGGACATGGTGCAACGCTGCGGACTCGTGACACGGCCGGTAAGCCAGAGGGTCACCATGGCTTCTGGGTCGCATTCCACAGACATTCGGAGGGGTTGTGTAGCAACATTGGTGGTGCAGGGCACAGAATATCAGGACTTTGTGCTACTGGTCATGCCTCAACTGTGCGCACCTGTGCTATTGGGGCTGGACTTCCAGAGCCACCTCAAAAGTGTGACTATGGAATATGACGGGCCCCTCCCACCACTCACTGTCAGGAATCCTCAGTTTTGTGGGACTTCGTCATATACCCCGCTACTGACCACACACACACACCGACCCACACATCCCACCCAGCACCATGCCAACGGCCATGCTACTGACACCACTTGCAGCCTCTCCACCCTCAAGATCCCTCCCCCACTGTTGTTCACCAACCTGACCCCCGACTGTAAACCTTTGGCAACTAAAAGCAGGAGGTGCAGCGCGGGGGACAGGGCCTTCATTCAGTCGGAGGTGCAGCGGCTGCTCGGGGAGGGGATCATTGAGCCAAGCACAAGCCCTTGGAGGGCCCAGGTGGTTGTTGTTCGGACTGGGCAGAAAAATAGGATGGTCGTGGACTATAGCCAAACCATCAATAGGTTCACGCAGCTTGACGAGTACCCCCTACCCAGGATCGCGGATATGGTCAACTGGATAGCTCAGTACATGGTGTACTCGACCATAGATCTGAAATCCGCTTACCACCAGCTCCCCATCCGCCCGGTGGACCGCCCCTACACCGCCTTCGAGGCGGGCGGCAGGCTCTATCACTTCCTGCGCGTCCCCTTCGGTGTCATGAATGGTGTCTCGGTCTTCCAGAGGGAAATAGACCGGATGGTGGACCAGTGCCAACTGAAGGCCACATTTCCTTATCTGGATAACATCACCATCTGTGGTCACGACTGGCCGGATCACAACGCCAACCTCCAACGATTTTTCCAAGTGGCCAAAGCCCTGAACCTTACTTATAACAGGGACAAGTGTGTGTTCGGAACCACCCGCCTTGCTATCCTTGGGTATGTCGTGGAAAACAGGGTCATTGGCCCTGATCCCGACCGTATGCACCCCCTGTTAGAACTCCCTCTTCCCACCACCCTCAAAGCCCTCAGACGGTGCCTGGGCTTCTTTTCCTATTACGCCCAATGGGTCCCTCATTACGCAGACAAGGCCCGCCCCCTGTCAAGTCTACCACTTTTCCCCTCTCTGCCGAGGCCTGCGCGGCCTTCAGCCACATTAAAGGGGACATTGCCAAAGCAACGATGCATGCGGTGGACGAGACCTTTCCCTTCCAAGTAGAGAGTGACGCCTCCAATTTCGTGCTGGCTGCTGTCCTCAATCAGGCAGGCAGGCCAGTAGCATTCTTTTCTCGTACCCTTCAAGGCCCTGAAATTCGGCACTCCGCGGTGGAGAAAGAAGCCCAGGCCATAGTGGAAGCTATTAGGCACTGGAGGCACTATCTCGCTGACAAAAGGTTCACCTTGACCAGCACTCAGTTGCGTTCATGTTCAGCAACCAACAGCGGGGCAAAATCAAAAATGATAAAATTTTGCGGTGGAGAATAGAACTCTCTACCTACAACAATGATATCCTGTACCGGCCTGGAAGGCTCAATGAGCCCCCTGATGCCCTATCCCGGGGAGCGTGTGTCAGCGCACAGCTCAACCAGCTATACGCCCTCCATGCACAACTTTGCCATCCGGGGGTCGCCCGATTTTACCATTTTGTGAAAGCCTGGAACCTGCCATACTCCCTTGAGGACATCAGGACGATGACCAGGGATTGACAAGTCTGCGCTGAGTGCAAACTGCACTTCTACCATCCTGAAAAGGCGCAACTTATCAAGGCCACCCGCCCCTTTGAGCGACTGAGTGTTGACTTTAAGGGCCCCCTTCCCTCCACCGACCGCAATGTCTACTTTCTCAATATTATCAACGAGTACTCATGGTTCCCCTTTGCCATCCCCTGCCCCGACACCACTGCCACGTCTGTCATAAAAGCCCTGCGCCAGCTCTTCACTCTGTTTGGATATCCCTGCTATATCCACAGTGATAGAGGGTCCTCCTTTATGAGTGATGAGCTGCACCAGTACCTGCCGGCTAGGGGCATTGCTACTAGTCAGACCATGAGTTATAATCCCCGGGGAAATAGACAGGTGGAGAGGGAGAATGCCACAGTGTGGAAGGCCACACTTTTAGCCCTTAAGTCAAAAGGGTTGCCGGTCTCTCGATGGCAGGAGGTCCTCCCTGAGGCACTCCACTCTATCTGCTCCCTGTTATGTACGTCCATCAATGCCACCCCTCACGAACGCCTATTTCCTTTTCCCAGGAAGTCTGCCACTGGGACCACCCTACCAGCTTGGCTGACGTCCCCGGGGCCAGTGCTGCTCCGGAAACATGCACGGAGTAATAAATACTCCCCGCTGGTCGGGAGGGTTCACCTTCTACATGCGAACCCCCAGTATGCCTACGTGGTCTTACCTGATGGGCGGGAGGACACGGTCTCCGTCCGCGACCTGGCATCCGCAGGAGCAGCAGACCACTACCCCGAACACTCCACAGTAACTATGAACCCTGTACCAGAGGTGACACCGCGCACACCAAGCCCTACACAGACTCCTCACGACACTCCTATACCGGGCGTCTCGCACACGCGTATACCAGGCGCCTTGCACACGCGTGAGGGATCACTGATGCCTAGTGGGCTGACACCTCCAGTCAGGCCGGAACCAGCACAACCACCATCTCCGGTGCAATCACTGTTGCTGCTACGTAAATCGCAGCGACAGATTCGACCATCTGATAGACTTAACCTGTAAATATACTTGTAAGAAACTTCGCCCCATGGGACTCTCTTTTAAAACAAAGGGGGGGGTGAATGTGGTGAACTACATATACCTGTCTGGACATGCCCCCCCACCGCTGACTGCTCCTGTGGCTCCTCCCACGGACCCCGGCCTCAGTCTCCAGGATGTAGTGTGGTGGTCAATTGCTGCTTGTTCTTTCTTCCAGCCAATAAAAGCCAATATCTCGCCTCTCATCTCCGAGAGTTATTGATGGTGCATCACTAGCATGGATAGAAGAATGGCTGACTGGCAGGAGGCAAAGAGTGGGAATAAAGAGGGCCTTATCTGGTTGGCTGCATGTAGTGTTAAGGAAGCAGGGAGTCTGCAGAAGGACTGATTGGATCGGAAAAATAGCAAAGAAGTGGAAAATGGAATACAATGTCATGCACTTTGGTAGAAGGAATAAAGGCATAGACTATTTTCTAAATGGGGAGAAAATTCAAAAGTCAAAGGTGAAAAGGGTCTTGGGAGTCCTTGTGTGGGATTCCCTAAAGTTTAACTTGCAGGTTGAGTCAATAGTTAAGGAAGGCAAATGCAATGTTAAAATTAATTTTGAGATGACTAGAATATAAGAGCAAGGACATAATGCCTAGGCTTTGGAAGTCATTGGAGTTTTGTGAGCAGTTTTGAGTCCCTAAGAAAACCTGTGCTGGCATTGGTGTGGGTCCAGAGGAGGTACACGAGAATTATTCTGGCAATGAAAGGGTTAATACATGAGGAGTGTTTAATGGCTTTGGGCCTGTACCCACTGGTCATTAGATGAATGAGAGGGGGTCTCAGTGAAGCCTATCGAGATAAAGTAGATGTGTTACAACCGCAAGTTAAAAAACCGGTACTTGGAAGTTTGACTTACAACTTAAAACCAAGGGGCCAACTGGCCAAGGAAGCAAATATCCTTTATACAAGTTAAAATATAAGGAAAATAACAGTTATATAGTCTAATCCAGTACCATTTACCCTTCTCCTACATTCTCGTTTGTTCTACCCACATTCTCATCAATGACTACTTACCGATACACAAAGCAATTTAGATTACCCAATGAAGGTGCATGTCTTTGGGATGTAGGAAGAAATCAGAGCATCAGGAGGTCACCCATAGAGCCAGAGGGAGAATTGAAAACACCTGAAGTCAGGAACGATCTTGAATCTCATGTCCTGTGAAGCAACAGCACTACTAACTGTGCCATGGAATTCGTTCGTCATTGGAATACTATTCTACCTGCTGAGTTCCTCCAGCATTTTACGTGTGTTGATTGGAATACTATTTCTCACTTACACATGTGAAGTTACTCTTTTGACGCCTCTTCAAATACTGGTCCTGGAAATCAGTCAGTTGCCAGTTTCTCACAGTCTGCAGCCTCACTATGATTGCAAGTCCAGTGGTGTGTCCAGAGTGTTATGGCCTAAAGATTGAAAACTAATATAAGGAAAACCACTTGTAATTTTGAAATCCACATTCACCACTTGTTAATGTTATGCAACAGAAAAACTTGTGTGACAGAGGCTGTGTGCAATATCTTGGATCGTAGTTGAGGAAGGGCACAATTATCAGAGGAAAGCAGACCTGTCTAAAGCTAAATAAAGAAAACAGTCTCTGCATTAAAAGCCAATGTATTACAAGATAGAGCCAGAATAAAGGAACTCAAAGGTTCAGCAGAACATCATTAAAAAACAAAACCTGGTAATTACTGGCAGTGCATAATGTAAGATGTGACTGCTTTCAAATTCATCAGTTTTAGCTTGCTGGTTCTGTTCCTTAGGTTATTATGCGGAGAAAACAGCTGGGTCCATCATTATTACTAACTCGGTCATGCCAATTCAGGAGATGATGTCTGCAATCTAAAGTCTGAAGCTGATTTTACCAGGTGGACTTCAATGCTGGGAGCAAATATTAATAATCATCGTTGATATGTCCTGGTCACTGGCATAGCAAATGGAGACAAGCTTTCAGTGAGAGAAATTACATTATGAATTTTTGCTCAGTCAAATAGTTTGAAGACACCAGTACTTGAACTGGCAAGATAGCTCCATCCAATAGTTAATTTGAAAGGAATATTAACCAACTTTGATAGTGAGGGTACTTGAATGCTGAAGACCTTGTATTATGAATCATTATTCTTGTTAAACAAGTTTAGTAGAGCAGCTGAAGAAACAATAATGGGCAGATACTCAGGGTTCATAAAATGCTAATATGATTGTTTTCTCTAGTTGCAAGGGAAATCTCAGATTGCTGTTCAAATCATTAGGTGGCCCCTCTATAAATAAGGTCAATCACACAAAGTTAAAATTGCTACAGAATAGGTTAATTCATATAAAAGAAAAAATGCAGGAGGAGGAATTTTTACTGCATCTGGGACAGTCCTAGAAATCAAATCCTTCAGTCATGATCATTAAAACCAGTTTGAGGTAGGATATTGTGATGAACTAAATAAATGTGCATGTGCACATTGTATGAAAGCCTTTTTCAGTTGGACACACTAACTCTTGTATTCACCTTCTAAATAAAGATTGATCCCATTATAACAGCCAAGCAATATATTTGTCTTGCATTTCAGAAAATATTGAGAATGTTTTGAGTGCTATATTAAGCAGGCATTATATTTAACTCTTGAGAAAGGTAATAATAATTTTAGTTTAATGTATATTTATCAATTATATAATTTATCAACTATATAATCTATTAATACAAAAAAAATCTAAAAAAAGGTATCACTCAAAATCCTACATTTTAATTTAATTCCAGTTCAACAATATTATACCTTTCTATAAATTTGTGCTTCTAGATGCTGAAAATCATCTTTATACAATTAAAATGAAATTTCTTTAATTCATAATGGTTTAACAAATTATAATACAATTTTAATGCTGTCTGTATTAATAAATCGTCCAGGGTTTGCAAGCCACTTGTATGTTTTTGTGCTGGTTGAAAGGAATTTGCAGGTTTGATCATTAGGAAATATTAGAGAGAAAGCAATGGAAAAGGATGTTCCACTGCCAGCTGTAATTAGGCTCTGAGACAGCATGATTTCTGGGCTTTTAATGCCTTATATGGTAAAGTGACACAAGGATTTTATTAGGCAGCCAGCCACTCATTGCTTCACCAGTTACATAACACACACCAGTTACAAGAAGTACAGCAGTTCAAACTATATGAATCCTAGGGCGTCGATGGTTTAATATTTTAGCTCATGTCTGACCATCGGAACAGTGAGTGACTGTGGCTGTTTGTCACAATTTGCATGTCTGATGTCACACTGAGATTTTTACATACGTTAATCTTTAAATAATTCTATTTCTTTCATGAATGAACTGAATCAGATATAGCTGTGCTGAAAAGCATTGAAGTAATCAGAACGGTTTCAAATTTCTGCTCTTGTTTTGAATTATAGGTGCTTAAAGCCTTCCAAACAGCAAAATGACAGAGCACTTCGACTGCCACTACTGCAAGGAATCCCTCTTTGGGAAGCAGTACATCCTTCAAGAGGAGAATCCCTTTTGTGTTAGGTGCTATGAAAGTCTTTATTGCAATACCTGCGAGGAATGCAAGAAACCAATTGGTTGCGACAATAAGGTCTATACCATTTTTCATCTTTGTTCATTGGGTTGCAGTGGTGGTGCAATGCAAAAACTGGGATCTGCACTTGAGGAATATTTTCCGCATTTCGAAGCATAGGGTTGTGTACAAAGATAATGTTATAAAAAAAATACCAACATTATTAATCCAGTGGGAGCTGGATGTGGTTCAGGGCAGCCTCTCTAAATATACTTGAAGTACTTGGAAATCACTATCAATTTTCTTTAAGTTTTCTCTATTGGAGGGTCAAAATTGACTGGACATATTTCAGGCAAGATAAAAATTTCTCATCTCTGGAACTCATATTCCCAATCTATGAAGTGCTGGTGTGGATATTAAATTTAACATTAAATTCAAATGCTTTGCATTATAAGCTCTCAATATGCTTTGTCAGTTTTAATTCTTTAATTAAGATTATTGGATTATTCTAATTTTAACACAAACAACTACTTCCAATATCAGGACTGGGCTTGCTGGTTGAGCATCTGTTTTTTTTTAAATTTTCTTTGGTTATGTTATCTTACTTCATAAATTACCTGTCTTTAGATCAACTTGGCTTTTGTAACACTGCTGCAAGCACCGCTGCTACTGAATACTTAATTGTAGCTGTCAGTTTATGTGTAATTTGAGACAAGGCATGTGGTAAGTGTAACATATTTGGGAAAAACAGCAGACTTTGGATTTCAAGCTTCCAAATTCTCCACTCGAGTGGTTCTCATGAAATGTCTGGCTCTGTTGCGAGTTAATTGACAGAGATTGATTGGCTAACAATTCTGAGACTTGTTTAATTAAGCAACCAGCAGAATTATAGCAGAAGGCAAATCAGATGGACTTTGGCCTTTGATTGTATGGAAATGTCAATGTTCTGGGAGATGCACCGGTTGTCTACCTCTTTGAATGAAAATCTTACTCCTTCACAGCGGATAAATCACATTCCCTTCTTCCACCTCATAAAAATGATGACGTTAACACCTATCCATTTATAGCAGGGGTTCCCAACCTGGGGTCCATGGTCACTCCATGGCACAAGGAAGATTGGGATCACCTGCTTTAAAGTAATTATGTCAGTCCCAGGATTGCCAAGGACTGCCAGCAGTCTTACAGCTGGGACAACTAGGGTGTATTTTAATTTTTCATGTATTTTCCTACTAGATTACCTGAATATCATTAAAGACCATGCAATCTTTGCTGCCAGAGGCATAGTCTTTTTATCCTTCTTCACAGTTCCTCAGGGTCAAGAATGACTTACTTCCACTCTAGCGTTGTGGTTTCTGATGGGGAAGTACAGACTTTTCCACTGAGGATACCTGACCATACAACCATGAAATAAGGAGCAGAATTAGGCTATCTGCCCATTGAGTCAGCTCTGCCATTTGAACATGGCTGATTTATTTTTGCTTTCAACTTGATTCACTACCTTCTCCTCATAACCATTAGCATTCTTACCAATCAAGAACATATCAAACTCCACTTTAAATATACCCAATGACTTGAACTCTACAGTTGTCTGTGGCAATGAATTCCACAGATTCACCTCCCTCTGCTAAAGAGATTCCTCCCCATGTCTGTTCTAATTTTGAATCTGTGCCCTCTGGCTCTAGTCTCTCCATCTATCGGAAACATCACGTCCACTCTATCAATATTCGGTAGTTCTCAATGAGAATCCCCCTTCATTCTTCTAAATTCTAGAGAGTACAGGACCAGAGCCATTGGACACTCCTCTCATGTTAACCCCTTCATTCTTAGGATCATTTTCTGAATTCCTACAGAACCCAACAGACATAGTTTGGGTAGTTCGTGAGATATGCACTTCTTTACCTGTTTCCTTGGGGTGTCAGTATGCTCCTGGTGCACAGACTCAAGATACTAAATGTCATTCCAAATAGTCCTTTTGCATTTTGAATGGTGGGGGATCAAGGATCCCCAAGAGGCTGTAAGGATATTGCATTTTATCAAGGAGTCTTTGAGAACATCCTAAAATACTGTTTTCAGTCAGCCAGACAATTTTATCCTGTAACGGATTTTATTTCAGGAGTCTGGTATTGTGGTGATCTACATATACCAGTCTGGACACGCCCCTCTGCTGATTGCTCCTGTGGCTCCTCCCACAGACCCCGGTATAAAGGCAGTTGGAGGCACTGCTCCTCCCTCAGTCTCCAGGGTGTTGTGTGGTGGTCTCTTGCAGCTAATAAATGCCTATCGTTCGCCTCCCATCTCTGAGAGTTATTGATGGTGAATCAGGTATTGGGCACGATGACATGACCTAACTGAGGTAAATAGGGCCGCAATACTGGGGATATTTGCCTGGGTGAGGATACTGAGAGTGATTCCCATATTCTTCCAGTGAATTTGGCAGATTTTTCAGAGACACCATTGGTGATATTTTTCCAGCAGCGGAATGTATTTATTATGGGTTATCTTGCCTCAGAAGCAAGCAGGAGTATATGGATCACATTCATTGGCCTTCAGCATTTCATTTCCTTCTGACAGTGTTGTCACCATGAGCACAGCTCGTTTGAAGTGGGGATGGAAATGTCAATCCATCTAGCGTTTTACATGTTAATGTTCTTATGTTCAAAGCTACGGAGATCATGTTACAGTCCATTCAGTTCTGTTTGGCACAATTCCAATGATATGCTGTAATCTGAGAACTTGTATAGTTTGGTACTCAGCCCAAAATATTGACTGTTTATTCCTATCCATAGGTGCTACCTGACCTGTTGAGTTCCTCCAGCATTGTGTGTGTTTACTCTGGATTTCCAGCATCTTCAAGAAATTCTTTTGTTTATCCATGAGTGCTGTCACTCCTGTTCAATTACGTACTTGCTAATGTCACATTTATCGCCACTGAACGCTCATATGCAATTCCAGCCTTGAACATCAATCAGTAGTATTCACACTGCAGGGTTTCTCATTCTCAGCCAAGCAGCCCTGGGTAATTCTGATCCCTCAACAATGTTCGCAGCTGAGATTAGTTAACTAATTACTCACCTGAAACACAAGAAAATCTGCAATGCTTACTAAAATTCTGGAGGAACTCAGCAGGCCAGGCAACATCTATGGAAAAGAGAAAACAGTCGATGTTTTGGGCTGAGACCCTTCATCGGGATTAGTCTGTTTTCCGCAGCCTCTCAATACCTGACTGCATTAGATCTGTTCTGGTTACTTTGTTCTTCTTTCCTCAACTGGGTCTTTCCAACACATTACATTCACAACTCATTAACGTTGCTATGTTACATGGGCTGAAAGCAGACTGATGGGATATAACACTAGTCAATCCCTGACCCAGAGCAACATGTTTTACAAACCAAATACAGTACATAGGGGCTGGGTTGGGGTGGTGTTGACGGTGACAAGGTGTGCATTTAACATCACTGCCATAATGGTAGCCTAGTTGTACAGACCATCATGGTGCTCCTGGTTTTGCTTTAGCAAAGTTAAAACAAGTTCTGCAAAGGCCAGAAGTATGTTGCATCCTGTTACTGCTCCAGCAAAGTTGTAAATGACCCTCAGGACAATCCACAAACATAGCACTGATGGTATTATTTACTGATATTTCCTTCCTTTGAAGGACCATCTTACCATGATTGTCCTGATAAGGCTGGGAAGCTCAATTTAAGTGGAAACCCATATGTTTAACCTGACTAGTCATTAATCTGCACCTGATTTGTTAATGGATAAAACCTCTAATGTTTATTTTGCCTCTGTTGTTCTTTCCTGTTAAGTGTCTGTAATGCTAACTTTACCAGTCTCCCAGCTCCTGACCTGTGTAAGCTTGAGCTGAACCAGAATGCAATCACCTAAATGCTCTCCTGTGCTAAGTCTCTCCGGCTATTGCCACTAAATCATCAGTGCTTGTCTAAGTTCCATTACTACATGAGAAGAACTTTGTTTCAAAAAGACCATTGGGAAAACCAAAGGTACTGGTTCTGCCTATTTACTAACCAACAACTTCATTCCTGTCACTGTCTGTAAGTGAACCAAGTTGCTTGCAACCTTATTTTCATACCTGACCCTGTCTGGGCCATTACAGAGACTGCTCATTTCCATTGTACAGTATTATCTAACTCTCCCCTTACCTCAGCCCAGCTCAAAATCTTCCTTTTCTCTTTCAAGAAACAGATTTAAACCTACCTCCTTAACCATGCTTCTTGCCATCCTTTTAGCGTCTGGTGAAGCGACTGCATTTCTTTTTAAAGTGTTATAATGCCAGGGTATATTTTTGCTCGATTGTAGGAGCTATATGATTTGAGGTTGTTGCTGTTCCTTCTGGTTTGCACATCCAGTTCATATAAAAAGCTGCTGATTTTGAAATCCAGCTTTTATCATTATCAAAATCGTTTGCTTTATGCCACTTCCACTGTCTAGCCCCACCTTGCCTTATTTATTTCTTCATGTCAATATGGATATTTTAATTTCCTCACGTAGTATAACGCTTTCAAAAGCTTTGGAGTTCTCAGCAAGAACTAGATGCATTGAGAAGAAGTGAGGGGAATCAGAGGGAAGATGGGGCCAGAGCTCACATGGGAGGAAGCTTTTTGCAGGCCAGCAGCGGATCAGACTATTTTGTGATCCAGGCAGGAACATCCCTGATATGAAATTTGGTTCACTTTGGAGCCTTCCATTGTAGAATAACCTGCAGATACCTTATAATTCCAACTGATAAATACTTGGATTTTCTTAGATTATTAAATGGATGAAAATAATCAACCTTTTACCCACTTTTCATCTTCAGATAGCAGAATCATTTGCTCCATGTTTTTGTTAGCACGATGACCTGTACATACTGCTTAAGGATCTGTGCTTGCTGCATGAGAAGGAAGATGACTTGTGCAAATGTGTAAATGATAAGAGTTCTCCAACAGGAAATGCTGGAGAAGGTTTAGTCCTTGGTATGATTGGAATTACTAAAGAACGTAATGAATACATCCGTAGGGGTTGAGAAGAGACTTAATAATAATTGATGACATATGCATGTTGCCCGAGAACATATGCAAGTTCTGAGATCATGTGTAGACATTGTATACTCGTGCATGTGTGCAACAGGCAGGATGATAGAACACATGGCATCTTGGGACCTGACTTTCCAAGATTCACATGCTTCAGGGAATTTGGCTGTAAATGTCAGGCAAGCTGCTTTGTGGAAAGGAGGGTATTCTTTTCTTCATAGTTGAAATAATATATTTTACTTGCTGTTATAATAATTGCTTTCCAAAACATCCAAAGCTTGGATATGTGGATTGCCAATTAGCATGGGGATCATTTTGTTTTTACCACAACTATGCAATTGATTCAAGTACTTAGGAGTTCAAAAAACTGAAAGTTCAAACTAAATTTTATAATCAAAGTACATATATGTCACCATATACTATCCTGGGATTCATTTTCCTGCGGCGTACTCAGCAAATCTATAGAATAGCAACTATAACAGGATCAGTGAAAGATCAACCAAAGTGCAGAAGACAACAAACTGTGCAAATGCAAATATAAATAAATAGCAAAAAATAATGAGAACGTGTGATATGAGTCCTTAAAGTGAGATCATTGGTTGTGGGAACATTTCAACGATGGGGCAAGTGAGTGTGGTTATCCCTTTTCATTCAAGAGCCTGATGGTTGAAGGGTAGTAATTGTTCTTGAACCCGGTGGTTTAAGATAAAAACAGAAGAATTCTCATAAAATACATTTTCATCTCAAGTTTTTGTTTCTTCCAATGAAAGATAGGTTTTAAAATACTTTCTGATTGTTTTGGAACTTAAAAAATTCTGTACATATCCGTGGCTCAACAATGGCAGCACTTTAGTTTGATGATGGCTGAACATCTGAAAACTTTTCATAATCTATTAATTTTATTGACTAGTATTTATTTTTTTCTATTGTAAGTGCTGAATACTATACATGAGAAAGTAAAAGAGGTAAATAAAGTTGCAGATTATTCCTATTTATGACTCATTCTGCTCTAAATCAATGATTGGTGCTACTTCAAGAGTTAAAAACTGAGGCATACTAATTCCACACTTTTAGACTGAGTGCAAAATATGGACTAAGGGTTGAGATGATGAAATCTAAGGTCATTTCAACTTGTGTGGTTAACATTATTTTGGCATCAATCCATCCTTTATTATAACATTTTCAGCAAATATATTTCTGACATATAAACAACGTTGCTTGGCTGCCACAGAAGACATATGACGGAATTTAAAGATTGTTTAAATCTTTATCCAACTTCCTGCAAGAATGACATTTATACCAGTTTCTTTGTTTCCCTGAATATAATACAATTGGCTCCATTAGAATTTGAGAATTTTGCTGAATAATTGTCATGCCTATTTCCAGTTAAAACTGCAACAAGGTACCATTCAATTCTCTGAAAAATGTGTTTGGAACTTATTTACATACAATGGAAGTGAAAAATAGTAAGTCATCTTTTAAAGTTTTTTTCCCAGAAAGATTGGTTTATTTGTTTATTGGAAACACACCAAAGCATGAGAAGTACATTTTCTGTCAAAAAAAGAATGGTGTACATGTGGGAAAAGCAGAATGTGTTGATTTCTTTTGATTGTGTTTAATTTTTGTTTTCCACAGCACTAATTTAGGCCTTTGGGGTAATATTGAAAATTTTATATTTATGTCAATAATTCAGCACAAAACCATCAGCTGGGCCCCATTTGTGCAATATATTTGTAAATCATAGCTGAGAAGGCAGGAAGCTCTTTGTGCTGCGGGTCACTGGATTAAGTTACTTGTGCTAGCAGTGAGCCTGAAATGCTGCAATAATTCAAATCGGAGCTTTACAAGTTCATGTGAGTGCAATGTTCAATATTTCCTTGCAGTAGAGAAGGAGACTATTCAGCTCATTGAGGTGAAGATGCCTTACAGAATAATTTTGTCATCCCCATTCCTCGTTCCTTTCCTCAAAACCACTCTGAAATACACCCATTTATTCTCCTACAATATGTATACTAAAGGCAATTTACAGTAGTCAGTCAACGCACCAATCAGTGTCTTTTGATTGTGGGAAGCAACTGGAGCACTGGAGGTAAACTCACCCAGTCATGGAGGGAGCATGCAGACATCACTGGAAGTCACTGTCAAATCAGGGCTGTTGGAACTTTGAAACAACAGCTCAACCAGTAGCACCACTATGCTGTTGATGTGGTTTTAAGAGGCGGGTAAGAGCAGTATTCATAACCAGGGTATTACTGAACAAGAATGATAACAAAAGGCAAGTAGACAGAATTTTAGTGACTTTTTACCAAAGATATTCTTCCTTGCTTATTGATCTCTCTCAGAAGATTATTTGGCTGTAGTAGGAATTGTAGAAGATGCTGGGGAAAGGGAGAGCGCTCGAGTGTAAAGCATTTAAAAGTTTGTACAGATAGCACATTAATGGATAGTATAAGCTTGATGGACCAATTGGTCATTTTGTGTTACTTTTGTTTTGTGTCACTACTGCTGTAGCTTGGCCGTATATTACACTGAAGTAGCAACATGTAGTCTTGTGACAACAGGCCTTTCAGCCCATCTAGTCCTTGCCAACCTGATCTTCTACCTAATCCTATCTACCTGCACCCGGACCATATCCCTCCAAACCGCGTCCAAACTTCTTTTAAATATTACAATTGAACCCACATCTATCATTCTGCTGGTCATTTGTTCCACACTCACACCACCCTCTGAGTGAGGAAGTTTCCCTTCAGATTCTCCTTAAACATTTCACCTTTCACCCTAAGAGCATGACCTCTTGTTCTAGACTTACTCAATCTGAGGGGGAAAAGACTGCATGCACTCATCCTATCTAAGCTCATAATTCTGTGTAACTCTACATGACCCCTCATTCTCCTGTGCAGAGGGAAATAAAGTTCTAACCTTTTCAATCTTTCCCTATAACTCAGGCCCTCAAAATCCTAGGAACATACTTGTAAATCTTCTCTGCACCCTTTTAAACTTACTAATATCTTTCCTGTGAGGCAAATGACCAAGACCGCACAAGATACTCTAAATTCGGCTTCTCCAATGTTCAACATAACATTCCAATTCCGGTATTGCATGCTCTGATTTATGAAGGTCAATATATTGAAAGCTCTCTTTGTAACCCTATCTACTTATGAGACCACTTTCAAGATATTATAGATCTGCATCCCCAGGTCCCTTTTTCCTATTTCATGCCTCAGAGCCTGGCCATTCGATCTGTAAGTTTTACCCTAGTTAGTCCTTGCAAAATTCAATGCTTCACATTTGTTGGCATTGTATTCTATCGGCCATTATTTTAAACCATTTTCCCAGATGGTCAAGATCATGCTGCAAGTTTTGATAGCCTTTCCTATTGTCCACTCTAATCCTAATCTTGGTGTCATCTACTCAGTTGCTGATCCAGTTTATCACATTATTATATAAATCATTCATATAGATAATAAACAACAATGGAGCCAGCACCAATCCCTGCAGCACACCACTAGTCACAGGCATCCAGTCAAAGAGACGACAATCATCCACCACTCCCTGGCTTCTCCCACTAAACTAATGTTGCCTCCAATTAGCTACTTATTCCTGAATGCTAAGTGACTTAACCTTCTGGATAAGTCTCCCATAAAGGACTTTGTCAAAGGCCTTGCTAAAGTCCATGTAGGTAATGTCCACTGCTTTCCTTCACTATCCTTCTTGGTCATTAATTATCACTTCATTTCTGCATTATGAACATTCACCTACATAAATTATATTTAAAAAATGCAACAAAAAGGAAAAGCTGAAAGATGAATTACATTGCAGGCAAACCTCAGAAGGTTGATTATACTTTCTAAAGAAGTTGACAGTTTCTACTCCCCTTTTCCACAGTAATAAATCTCCGTGGGAGTTATTGTGCTCAAACTTTTTAAGTTATTAGTGCAGCACTTCCTGTGCATATGTTCAAGATCATTTTTGACCCGCTCATGCTTTTAATTGTCAAACAAAAATGTAAACTAGAAACATCTGTGTTATCTACCAAACACATCAAGACTTCCCTAGGCCTTCCACGGACAGAGTAATGAACATTAACTTTAATTTTTTAAAAAACTGAAAGGTACTTAGTATGCAATTTGAGATGCTCTAGCTATTTGTTTTTATTATATATTTTGATTCCCACAGGACTTGTCCTACAAGGACCATCACTGGCATGAAGCCTGTTTCAATTGCTTCCAGTGCAAGCAGTCACTAGTGGATAAGCCATTTGCTGCCAAGGATGAGCAGTTGTTCTGTACAGAGTGTTACACAAATGAGTATTCCTCCAAGTGTCAGGAATGCAAGAAAGCAATAATTCCAGGTCAGAGCAAATTTTGAACTTTTTTTTTTGCTTATTTGTAGGATATATGCCAAGAATATTTATCCATCATCATTTGCCTTTGGGAGGATAATTTCTCGAACTGCTGCAGTTCCTGTGGTGGAGGTACTCCCATAGTGCTGTTGAGATCAGGATGATGGAGATAAAATTCCAAGTTAAGACAGCATGTAACTTGAAAATGAACCTTGTGCCATGCTGTATCTCTGTACCAGGTGTCCCTAACCCGGGCTCCACAGTCTCCATGTTTGATGGTATTGGTCCATGGCATAAAAAAAAGGTTGCGAGCCCTTGCTCTATACGGTATGTGTCTCTGTAGTGTTCAGTTTCAGGTCACACACTTTTAGGTAGCAGAGGCTGCAAGTTTAAGAGTAGTTGCCAAGACCAGTGAATTTCTACAGTGCATTTTATAGATAATGCACATTGGTACGGTAATAAGGTAAGAAATAAAGAAATTGAAGCAGGTCAGCTGCTGTATTTGGCTCCTCATCCCTGTTTCTGGAGATCATAAGAACATAAGAAATAGGAGCAGGAGAAATCCATCTGGCCAATCGTGCCTGCTCCGCCATTCAATATGATCATGGCTATTCCGGTAGTAGACTCAACTCCACTTACAGTGCCTTGAAAAAGTATTCAGTCCGCATGACTATTTCCACATTTTACTGTCCTATTTTCTGAATTTAAAATATATTGAGATAGGATTTTTTGAGCTAACCTACAAAACATTGAGCGTCATGTCAAATAAAAAGAAAAATTCCAAAACCTATCAGCAATGTACTAAAAATTAAAAAACAAAATGATGAGGGTGAAAAAATATTCATCCCCTTTGTAATGACTGTGCTAACTTTCCTCAAGTAGAATGTTGCATATTATCTTACCAACTCACCCAATTCGGTGATGCAGAAAATTGGAGGACCACAAATAAATACCCCCACTCTCTCTGTAAGGTCCAACGGTATGGTAGATTTTCAACAGATCAAATCAAAATGAAGGCAAAAGAGCTTTTAAGGCAAGTGAGGGAAATGTTAATAAAGAAGCACAGATCTGGGGAAGTGTACAAAGGCAATGCACATACCTTGGAGCTCAGTGCAGTCCCCATCATGAAAAAGTGGAAATATATGAAACCACAGTCACACTACCTAGGTGAGGCCACCCCTCTAAACTTCGTCACCAGAGAATAATCGCTCTTGTAAGGGAGGCTACTGTGACACCAACAATTACTCTGAGTCAGATGAAGGCTGCAAATTGAAATGAAGTTTAGAGCTCCACAATCTCTAACACCTCGCACAAAAAGGGTGCTTATGCAAGACTGGCAAGGAAAAAACCCTGGCTTAAAAAAAACATACCCTTGCCCATTAAGACTTTGCAAAGTGTCACTTAGAAGATACTGTAAAGATGTGGAAGAAGGTCTTGTGGTCGGATGAGACTGAAGTGAAACTTTTTGTTCTCAGTATTCAGTGTACATGGGGCATTAATCTAATAATGTGCCGTCACCCGCCAAGTAACACCATCCGTACGTAAAGTATGGTGGAGGTGGCATTGTGCTATGATGATCCTTTTCAGCAGGAGGGACTGAAAATCTGGTCAAGATTGATGGGAAGATGAATGCGGATAAATACACAGAGATCCTGCTAGCCTCTGCCAATAAGCTTTTACTGGGGAGCAAGTTTGTCTTTCAGCAGGACAATGACCCAAAGCACACTGCCAGAGCAACCATGGAGATAGATACTGTAGATAGATACAGTGCCAAAAAAAATTCACCCTCCCTTGGAAGATTTCATGCTTTATTGTTTTAAAATATTGAATCTCAGTGGATTTAATTTGGCTTTTTGACACTGATCAACAGAAAATGATTCTTTCACATCAAATGGAAAATTGATCTCCACAAAGTGATCTAAATTAATTACAAATATAAACTGCAAAATAATTGAGATCATAAATATTCACCCCCTTTAATATGACACACCAAACCATCACTGGTACAGCCAATTGGTTTTGGAATTCACATAATTAGTTAAATGGAAATCTGTTTTTGGAGATCACCTGTGTGCAGTCAAGGCGTTTCAATTGATTGTAGTCAAAATGCACCTGTATTCGGAAGGTCTAATTGCTGGTGAGTCAGTATCTTGGCAAAAACTACACCATGAGCACAAAAGAACTCTGCAACTCTGCAAAATGGTTATCAAAAAGCATGTCAGGAGATAGATATAAGAAAATTTCCAAGTCACTAAGTATTCCTTGCAGTACAGTTAAGTCAATCATCAAGAAATGGAAAGAATATGGCACAGCTGTAAATTTGCCTAGAGCAGGCCGTTCTCAAAAACTGAGTGACCGTGCAAGAAGGGGACCAGTGAAGAAGACCACCAAGAGACCTATGACAACTCTGGAGGAGTTAGAAGCTTGAGTGGCTAAGATGGGAGAGACTGCACATACAACAACCATAAGGAGAAGCACTGTCGATGTTTTGGGCCGAGACGTCGACAGCGCTTCTCCTTATAGATGCTGCCTGGCCTGCTGTGTTCCACCAGCATTTTGTGTGTGTTGTTGTTTTGAATTTCCAGCATCTGCAGATTTCCTCGTGTTTGCACATACAACTGTTGCCTCGGCGCTTCACCGGTCACAGTTTTATGGGACAGTGGCAAAGAGAAAGCCACCGGTGAAAGAAACTCACATGAAAACTTGGCTAGAGTTTGCCAGAACACATATGGAAGATTCTGAAGTCTTCTGAAAGACAGTTCTATGGGCTGATGAGATCAAAATTGAGCTTTTTGACCATCAAAATAAATGCTATGTTAGGCATAAGCCAAGCACCATACATCATTAAAAATACACCATCCCTACCATGAAGCATGGTGGTGGCTGCATCACGCTCTGTGAATGCTTCACTGCAGTAGGCCCTGGAAGGCCTGTAAAGGTAGAGTTTAAAATGAATGTAGCAAAACACAGGGAAATCCTGGAGGAAAACCTGATGCAGTTGTGGTGAACTGCATATACCTGTCTGGACATGCCCCCCCCCCCCCCCACTGACTGCTCCTGGGGCTCCTCCCACGGACCCCAGTATAAAGGCGATTGGGGACTCCGCCCAGGCCTCAGTCTCCAGGATGCAGTGTAGTGGTCAATTGCTGCTTGTTCTTTCTTCCAGCCAATAAAAACCAATATCTCGCCTCACGTCTCAGAGAGTTATTGATGGTGCATCAGCAGTCTGCAGAGAACTGCGACTTGGGGAGAAGATTTGTTTTCCAGCAAGACAATGACCCCAAGCATAAAGCCAAAGCTACACAGGAATGGCTTAAAAACAACAAAGTTAATACCCTGGACTGGCCAAGTCAGAGTCCAGACCTCAATCCAATTGAGAATTTGTGGCTGGACTTGAAAAGGGCCTTTTACTCATGATCCTCATGCAATCTGACAGAGTTTGTGCAGTTCTATAAAGAAAAATGAGGAAAATTGCAATGTCCACATGTACAAAGCAAATAGAGACCTATCACACAGACTCAAGGCTGTAGTTGTTGCCAAAAGTGCATCTACTAAATACCGACTTGAAGGGGGCGAAGACTTATGCAACCAATTATTTTGTGCTTTATATTTGTAATTAATTTAGATCACTTTGAAGTGACCTCTTTTCACCTTGACATGTGAGAGTCTTTTTCTGTTGATCAGTGCCTAAAAAGCTATATTAAATCCATCGTAATTCAATGCTGTAGAACATTAAAGCATGAAAACTTCCAGGGGGGTGGTGAATATTTTTTATAGGCACTGTAGATAGTTACTTTATTGATCCCAAAGGAAATTACTGTACATTGTTACAGTTGCATGACAAGTGCACAGATATACAAATATTAGAAGAGAAGTAAGAAAGAATTTTAAAAAGTTACCTTAAAGATAACATGTACAAGATTAACAAATCAACGATTGCATGACTTCCAAGTTCACAGTGATAAGGTGGTAGTGCAAGAATTACTGTAATATTATAGAGTAATGAGTGCACATTCATACCATCTGGATAAGAAATGATGGTAGTTTTGCACAGTTTGTACAGGGTGTCTGCAACAGCAGGCTTCAAATGATGAAAACTGATGACCTTGAGTGGTGCAGTCAGATTCCAAACATTACCCGATCAAACATCTCTGGCAGGTCTTTGTTTGCTGTCCACTGCTGCTCCCCAACTAACTCAGCACCCTTGAGCAATTTGGCAAGGAGGAATGGGTAAATCCTGTTCTATGACATTGTACAAAGTCAAGGGACTTATCAAAAAAGACTATTGGCTGTTTTTGACTGTGAGAGGTGGTTCATCTAAGTACTGAGGAAAGGAGGATGAATACTTTTGAATGCTAACATTGCAGTTTTACAAATTTTTAGTTTCTCATGCTTTACAATTTTCCCTGTTTTTTATGCTCTACTCTGAAAACAAAAGAGCATGTAATTCACAAATAAAAATTCTCAGTTAAATTAATCAAAATCCCTGGTTGTAATACTCATTTATGTGAACAAAGGGTTGGGGGCTGAATACTTTTACAAGGCACTGTATCTGCTTTTTCCCAATAACTCTTAATTCTCCAACTATGATAATTAATTATAATTATATGTTATTATAATTAATTATTAATTATTATTAACTATGATGATTAATTATTTTAACTATTAATTATCTGTCTAACAGTGTCTTGAATATATTTAATGAAGTAGCCTCTACTGCTTCCTTGGTCTAATACTTCTCTATCCAAATGGATCATGCTGATCCTTCATCTCAGTGAAGTTTCTCTGCATGCCTCTTATCTCCTGATTGCCTTAAAATTGATGTCAGACTGACAACTTGGCCTACAGTGGTTTCTTTGTGACTCTCCATTTATTGATTAAGAACCCTTAAGGCCAGAAAACAGATTAAGAAGGCTGATGACTGTTTTTTCTCTAAATAGTTGAGCTAAAAACAGCGCACACATGTTTGGCTGCTTGATGGTCAGAAGAAGACAGTTTTCATTATTGCCTGCACCAAAGTCATTAGGAAAGAAAAAGTTTTGTTTTTAAAGCATAAAATGTGATAAAATTCTAAGTTTAAGCTAAAGTTAGATAAGAAAGTTATGCATTAGTTGAATTATCTCCTTCACTTAACATAGTATTAAAGTTAATCTTCATTGGGTAAGTCTTGGTATCGCCAAACAGATTGTGAAGAATAATTGTGATTTCATAGTTTAATGTCATAAGCCAATGTATTCTGAGAAGATTCAAGTAAGCAGGTATGCTTTAATTGCTTGATATTACAGGTCATTAGCTTGTCTTAGCTTCAGTTCATAGCTAATACTAATTGTCTGTATAGCATGCTCCGTTGGGCTAGTATATGAGGAACAGCAGCAAATTCTTTACTGTTTTAGAATTAGCTGGTGGGAGAGCAAGGTGTGCCAACTGAATATTCCTTTTGCATCATCTCTCAAAAAAATCTAGGCACTCGCAAGATGGAACATAAAGGAAACAGCTGGCATGAGACCTGTTTCATCTGTCATCATTGTCAACAGCCAATGGGCACAAAAAGCTTCATTCACAAGGATGATAAGAACTATTGTGTGCCATGTTATGAAAAACAATTTGCCATGCACTGTGTGCAATGCAAGAAGGTGAGCAAGGTCATAGAGTCAAAGAGTTGTAGAGTCATACAGCACAGAACAGACCCCTACCACTGACCACCCACTCACCCAAATCCTATTCTACACTCCAAACATCTCTAACTCCTCAAGGACTCTATCACTCATGCCCACTCAGAGGTAATTAACAGTTTCAATTAACCCACCAACCTACACTTCTTTAGGATGCATGAGGGATCATCCTGAACAAACTACACAGTCATCGGGAGAATGAAAAACTCCGTGCAGAGAGCACCCAATCACAGTATTAGAAAAGTATTGTACCACTGTCCGACCCTGAAGCTGTTCAATATATAGGGAGGTGAAAACCCTGAGTATATTCAGCATTCTCAAAATGCTGGTGATATCAAGTAAGTCAGCTGCATCCATGGGGAGGAATAGTAGTTAATGGTTCAGTTTGATGACCTGAATTATTTATTGCTTTCAACCTGAATCACTAATTGCAGTTCTCCCTCTGCTGATGCTGCCTGACCAAACAAGTATCTCCACCATTTATTTCAGATTTACAGCAGCCACATTTTTTTTTGTGTGTGTTTTGTTTTGGTTACCGATAGCTAGAAAACCTTGCTTGGAATCTTTCTGCATCTTTTTGAAAAGGCAAAGTGCAGTGTGCATGCTGGAAAACCCAAGATAGTATCTTGGGTTTTGTAGATTGACCACATATCTGATGAGGTAAAATATGATGAAACAACGAACATGCTTGGTTCTAACTATCTTTGTAGGTCTCCTTCTCCAGTACTCACCACCTTTATATCTATTGTATGTATTTGCTACCAATCTGGAGATTAATTGCTCAAATTCCTATTCCTTTCTTTCAAATGTCTGGTAATTAATCAATCCTGATATATTTTATTTCTCTGTCTTCAACCATTTTATTTTTCTGACAAAGCATCATCAATCTGAACGATTAATTCTGTTGCTCTCTGCACAACTGCTAACTAGCCTGCTTCCAGTTCAAACATCCAGAGTTTGCTTTCTGTTGATTTTGTATAGGTGTGTGGAGTCAGAATATTGTCCTTTTATAGAGTACAGCACAGAAACTAGCCCTTCAGCCCACCATGTCCATCCTGACCATTTTTTTTAATCAACATGTGGTCCATATCTTTTATGGCTGGTGATTCAAGCATCTGTCTAGGTGTTTCATAAAAGTTGTGTGAGTGCAACCTCCTCAGCAGTGTGTTCCAGATTTGAACCACTCTGAGTGGAAAAAATCCCCCTCAGATCTCAACTAAAGCTCTCACCTTACATCTCTGCCCTAATTTTACTCAAGGTGCTATGATATTACTATCTTCACTATCTAACGCCCTCTTAACTTAGTACAATCAGGTAACCCCTCTGTCTCCCCTACTCTAAGGAAAACAAACCTGTCATACTTGATTTCTTTCATAACTGATATGTTTTAATCCAGGCAACATCACTGCACATATTCCATAGTATGAATATTCTAAGACTGATCCCTTTCATTAGACATATTTGAACTTTCCAGTGAGGTCCTACACAATAATCATGAACAGAAACTCTCTCTGCTTTCAATTCGGCAGAGGGAAGGAAGCTGAAGGAGTGAGGTGGGGGTAAGATGATGGAATGCCAGTAAAATGAAGCTAATAGAACTATACTTTGGAGAACATTGATCAAAAAGTCATGAAGCAGTAATAGTTGGCTCTAAGTATGATCAAAGAGACCAAGAAATGAGATGCTATAAGAACTCAGTGGATAAGGCAGCATCTATGGATGGAAATGGATAGTTGACATTTTGGCTCAGTCCAAATGGATGGTCTCAAACTGAAAGGTTGGCAGTTTATTTCGGTCCAGAGATACCACCTGATCTGTTGAATTCCTCCTCCAGCATCTTGTTGCTGCTTCAGATTCCAGAATCTGCAGTCTCTTGCATCTCTGTTCTCTTTGATAAAAATAAGTTGGTGTGGAGAACTTATTGAAATGTAGAACTACTGGTATCAAATCAGCAGAACACATAACCACCTGAGCATCACTTTCTTGTGGTTTGGTGTCCCAGTCCTGAACAAAGTGACATCCTTTGACCGCCTAGATGACATTGTTAATATTCTGTTAGTTTAAGTGTGACTAGGTGAGGTCTCTGTTGGTCAGAGTTGACCATGGATATCGCATCCTTGCTGACCAGGTATGCAGGCCTGGGCAGTACGATGTGAAGAACAAGCTGTTGCCCATGTAGCAAAGCATCTGATGAGCCCAAAGGAATGGCAGAGACAGGTACAGTTTGGTACCACAAGTGTCGCAGGAGCTGCCAGCCAGCATTGAACTTACAGACTCCAGCTCTGGATTTTCCCCCTGGGGTTTACTCCTGAAGCCTTCCTCATGAGTGGGTATAGCTGCAATGCAGTGGAGGTTTGAGATCAGAGTTTTCCTTCACCTAGATGAGCTGCCAACCGCGGCTGATGAGCCCCATCTGGCCAAAACATCTGGTTTTAATGTGTCAGTAACCTGCCTTTGCCCCTTCTCCCTTCAAAAGTTCTACTGGGCTTAGTAGCTAAGCCAGATATGAAGGCCTGGAGCTGGACTTGGTTGTCAGAGGCTACACACCATTGGGAGCATTTAGTAGGTAATGGGAACTTGACCCCATTACCACACCAGGCTAGAACAACCTTAAGGAACCCAAGTATTTCTTTATATTAACATTAAGATGTTATCTACCTTTATTATCTAGTTCTGTGAATGGTAATAAACAAATGTACTATATTTTATGTTTACAACTTTTATAAATTAATTATATTTTTGGAAAACAAAGTTGACCTCACTAAGTCAGCACACACAGTTGACTTTATCATAGACTTATGTGTGACCTGAGCTGAACTGCCTGCAAAGCCAGATGAAGATCAGACATGGAGGACTGTCAGGGGTTTACTGGCTGTAAGGATTTAAAGCTACTTCTCTGGTTGGTAAACAAGCCATGTAGTTCATCAAATGATTGGCTGATTCCTTTGCTTCTATGGAAACATGACCATGAAGTTGTTAATGTTCTGAGAATATTTACTCATTTTCAAAGTAATTTTCACAAATAAATGTCACTTAAATAGCATCTTACATATTTTATCAGCAATGCTATGACATCATTAAAGTATTTATATTAATGAAATAACTGTTTATTAAACTGACTATATCTTCCAGTACATAAATAAATTCTTACTCATGAAAGTAGGAAATTGGTTGATTTTACCTCTCTTTACCATAGATTCAACATTATAATTAAAGATCTGTTATTGTATAAGCAATCAAAATGAAATAACTAGTATTCTATATTTTATCTTGGTAACCAGGCGATTACCACAGGAGGGGTCACTTACCGTGATCAGCCTTGGCACAAAGAGTGTTTTCTGTGTACAGAGTGTAAGAAACCATTGAGTGGACAGCAATTTACCTCACGAGATGAATGTGCCTACTGCCTGGATTGCTTCAGTCATCTCTATGCCAAAAAGTGTGCTGGCTGTACTAATCCAATTGTGGGTAAGTTCTTCAATAAGAGCAGGTTGCAAAAAAGAGCAAATTATTGCCAGTTGGTCAATGGATCCTTTGAACTGGCAACCTGGCAAGACATGTTCGCTTGACACCAGGTGATGGGAAATGCTTAGACCAGATTAGAATATTGCAGAATTTGGGTTGAAAACTTTACCTTCTTGTTTGGGTAGTAATTTGACAGAATGTGTTGTTCCATCTTTTGATGAAGTCATTCGAGTTTCATTGGAAAGGGTTTGTTGGTTATCTGCTTTCAAAATTAGCACCCAGTTGTTAAAAGTGTTAGTGTCCCCAGTCTACAATTTGAATTGTATCTGCCACTTCCATAAGCTTCATATTACCTTTCTCTCAGTTTGATGTCACTCTTTATTTCTGAATTATTTCTGCAGTTCCTAAGACAAAATAATTGAGCTCAAGTTTTGCAATAAATCTGTTATAAAGTCATTGATCTTTATTGAAAAGTTACACTAATTGCAGACATTGCATCTCATTATCTGACCTATAAATAAAAAAGTGAAACAAAATAACGGAAGTAAAGAGATCAAGTTGGACAAGAGGCAACCATTGATCTCCATATGGTGATCAACTTGTCACGGACAGTGACAAATGAAAAATTTATCAGGGGAATGCACAGGTAGGGTTTAGAATAGAGTGGGATGTCCACAACCTAATTCATTGACCTGAGAGACGATGGAGCCATTGAGCCCAGTGTTGAGAAATATGTGAACAGGAATTTCAGTAATGATGGAGATGTGTCAGGAAATACAGTGGAAGGAAAATAGATGATATTTGTAACAAACTGAGTTTTGGTTTGAAGTTCAGAGTAGACCAGCATTTGGAGGTTGCAATGTTTAGTTTAACCTGAACAAGTAAGAAAGGACCGTTTCGGAAACAGGACTAAAGGTATTAGGTTTCTGATAAATAACTAGACAGAATAGCCCTAATTCTCATGTGTTTAAGCTATTTATTGGAGTTTCCCAGCAATAATTCTCCCCATTGTTTGCTAAGACACTCTATGTGTATGTCAAAAGCAACACACATACTAAATGCCGGAAAAACTCAGCATCTATGGAATAGCTGATGTTTCAAACTGAGACCGTTCTTCTGAACTGAGTCAATCCTGAAGAAGGGTTTTGGCCTAAAACTTTGACTATCTATTCATTTCCATAGATGCTGCCTGACCAGCTGAGTTCCTCCAGCATTGTGTGTGTGTTGCTTTGGATTTTCAGCATTTGCAAACTTTCTGATGTTTATGATGTGTTGATTAACATCTGTTTACCTTCTCTTTACAATTTTCTTTTAGGTCTAGGGGGAAGCAAGTACATCTCATTTGAGGAACGTCAGTGGCATAATGATTGTTTCAACTGTAAGAAATGCTCCATATCCCTGGTGGGCCGTGGCTTCCTCACAGAACGAGATGACATCCTTTGCCCTGAATGTGGGAAAGATCTGTAAGAGGAAATAGATCAGGAAACAATCTCATAGCAACCTTGACTGCAGCTGCATTAAAACAAAATAACCAGGCTCTCACTTGCTATGGTGCTAATTGCCCACAATGGTATGAAACGCGATTGAGCTTGATAATTGAGACAAATTGTTCAAATCAGTTTATGAAATGTTTGTGAATTCAAAGAAAGTTTGTATGAGTACACCAGGACAAGTGAAAAACTATTATTTTAATTTTATTGGAAGGCACTGATGAAATAAACAATATGAAATATTTCTGTACTTTAATGACCAAAATGTAATGGTGCATGTTGCCTCAGCAAAGGACAAAAATTCTGGTACAAGAACACTGAAAGATTTTTCTTTTTATCATAGAAGTGGCACAGGTTTAAACATGCAACAGGTTGTGAACTGAACAGAGCTGGAAAGTAGTCATTGCAGGATCTTAAAACTAGATAATTTGCCCTGCTGTCTGCATCAATTATGGCATAACATGTTTGAAAGTAAAACTTATATTTTACTGCATGATTACATAGTAAATAATGATCGTAGGTTCATCTGTATTTCATTATCTTTTTCAGGCATTAAATATTTGTAGTATTAAGTGCATTAATAAATTGAAAAAAATGTTCCTGTATTCCATTTGTGAATAGCTGTAAAATTTGAACCACACACCCAGATTTTCCATGCAATGGATCCAGCTGTTCTCCAACTAGTGAATAATACATCACTCTTGTACACAACAGATAGAAGGTTAGTACTTCACACAGCAAGCAGAGATGAGAGAGCTAAAGGAATCAGCTCTAAAATTGATCAATATAGTAATATACAGAATATAGACAGATGTATTACTGACTATGCTGCTGTGCTAGGAACTAGGCATGATCTCCTGCCTTCTCCATTCTCTGCTGGGAATTCAACATAAACCCCTGCCCACTCCATTCTCTGCTGGGAATTCGACGTGAACTCCTGCCCTTCCTGATGGTTTTCTGGCAATTGGGTACAAGAGTATGCCTTTGCTTGGAAATTTCTTTAGTTTCATCAATGGCATACTTGAAAATAATGTCTTTCATTATTTTCAAGGAACCTCCTATGGACTGTTGAATTTGCTCCTTGTAGAATGATATCCTCTTGTGGAGTGGTGCTGTATAACAGTCAGTGCGTACTAGTCAAAGTACTCTTAGAAAGATCCAGTTAGAACTTATTAGTCTCAGTGTAATAGCTATTTTAGATGATTTATTACCTTTATCCATATTTACCTTTCTTCTGATCAGACTTCCAATCAGATTCCTGGAGAAGTTTTTCTTTTCTGGTTAAGATTATGATGAAAGCCTTTGATGACAAGTGACCGATAGTGCGGACAGAGGGAAACAGACTTCCCCGACAGCACGTGTGCATATTAAACAAAAAGCTGTCAAGGCCTAGCAAATGGTGGATGGGTAAAACAAATGGAATATCTTCCAATATAGTAAGTAGTGAGTGGACAGGTGTAAACAATATTGGAGGTGTTTTTCCCAGCATATTGGCAAAGGATGAAAAATACTGACATTGGGCCTTCCCATTTCAATATATAGGTACTAAATGTTTGTTTACAAGATTGGCTTGCCTTGAATATAGCAGGTTCCACACTGGCTGTATTTAGGAAAATATGTGATCTAGATGTTCTTAATGGAACCCTTTATGCAGCTGCCAGAAAAGGTAGCTAAGCCATTGGGCTGCATAACTCTGGAATGGAGTTTCTATAGGGTCGTAAGACATCAGAGCAGAATTAGGCCATTTGGCCCTTCAAGCCTGCTCTGCTATTTCATCATGGTTGATCCTTTTCTCACCTCCTCAGCCCCACTCCTTGACCTTCTCCCTGTAACCCTTGATGCCGTTTGCAATCAAGAACCAAGCAACTCTGCCTTACACCCAATGACCCGGGCTCCACAGCTGCCTGTGGTAACAAATTTCACAAACTTACCACCCTCCGGCTAAAGAAATTTTTCTGCATCTTGGTTTTAAATGGATGCCCCTCTATTCTGAAGCTGTGCCTTCTTGAGCTAGACCTCCCCCACCATGGGAAACATCCTTTCCTCATTAACTCTGTCTAGTCCTTTCAACATTCAAAAGGTTTTGATGAGATCCCCTCCCTCATCCTTCTAAATTCCAGCGAGTACAGACCCAGAGCCATCAAATGTTCCTCGTATAACACTTCCTTTCCCAGAATCATCCTTGTGTACCTCCTCTGAACCCTCTCCAATGCCAGTGCATCTTTTCTTGAGGAGCTCAAAACTGTTCCCAATACTCAAGGTGAGGCCTCAGCAGTGCCTTATAAAGCCTCAGCATCACATCCCTGCTCTTGGATTCTAGACCTCTTGAAATGAATGCTAACATTGTATTTGCCTTCCTCACCACTGACTCAACCTGCAAGCTTTAGGGTGTTCTGCACAAGGGCTCCCAAGTCCCTTTGCATCTTAGATTTTTGGATTTTCTCCCCATTTATAAAATAGTCTGCAGATTTATTTCTACTACTAAAGCGCATGACCATGCATTCTCCAACATGGTATTTCACTTGCCACTAGCTTGCCCATTCTTCTAATCTGTCTAAGTCCTTCTGCAGCCTCCCTGTTTCCTCAACACTACCTGCTCCTCCACCAACACTGGTGTCCTACAATGTTGCATCCTCAGCCCTCAGCTCTGTTTCCTATAACGCATGACTGTGTGGCTTTAATTTTATCTACAAGTTTTCATAAAGTACCAGCATGGAATGGTACCAACAATGAGTCGGAGTACATGAAGGAAATAAAGAGCCTGGTGACGTGGTGACATGACAACAACTTTTCCCTCAATGTCAGCAAAACACAAGAGGTGGTCATTAATTTCATAAAGCTGGGGTGGGGGTGGTTTGTGGTGCACATGCTCCTGTTTACATCAACGGTGCTGAGGTCGAGAGTTTCAAGAGTGAATATCGCCTGGTCCAACTGTGTTGCTGTCATGGTCCAGCAGGTTCACGGCACCTCTGTTTCCTCAGAAGGCTAAAGAAACTTGGCACGTCCTCATTGATTTTAATCGATGCCCTACAGAAGGCTTCCTATCTAGATGCATCATGGCTTGTACGGCAACTTTTCTGCGCATGACTCCAAGAGACAGCAGAGAATCATGGACACTGCTCAGCATATCACAGAAACCAGCCTCCTCTCCATGGAAACACAAGAGATTCTGCCGATGCTGGAAATTCAAAGCAACACATACAAAATACTAGAGGAACTCAGCAGGTCAGACAGCATCTATGAAAATGAGTGAACCGTTGACATTTTGGGCAAGACCCTTCATCGGGACTGGAAAGGACGGGGAAGAAGCCAGAATTAGAAGGTGGGGAAGAGAAAGGAGTACAAGCAAGAAAGTGATAGGTGAAGCCAGATGGGTTGGGGAGGTGGGATGAAGTAAGGAGCAGGGAGTTAACAGGTAGAACAGATAAAATGCTAGAAAAGGAAACTGATAGGAAAGGAGAGTGGACAGCGGGAGAAAGGGAAGGGGGAGGAGCAGCGGTGGAGGTGAGAGGCAGGTGAGAAGAAGAGGAGCGGTAAGAGTACAGCATGGAAGAAGAGGGAATTTGCAGCGGGGAAATTACTGGAAGGTGGAGAATTTGATGTTAGAAGTGTTAAAGTTGATGGCAATTTCAAAGATCCCATCCACTCCGGAGGTTCTCTGTTCTCCCCTCTTCCAACAGGTAGGATATAGAAAAGCCTGAAAGTAAGTCCCATGAGTCTCAAGGCCATCTTCTATCCTGCTTGTATGGTTCCCTGGTGCATTAAGATGGATTCTACAATACCTTGTTATGACATTGTCTACCTGCGCTGCACTTCCTCTGTAGCTGTTATACTTTATTCTACACTCATTTATTGTTATCTCAATGCGTTGTTGTAATGGTTGATCTGTATGAACAGTAGGCACGTTTTTCATTGCAGTCGGTACCTGTGACAATAATAAACCAATCTGTCAATTTATACAAAGTGCACCTTCTGGGATTTTTATGGAGATTTGGTGGTCTGCACCATCCACACTAATCTGACCATTCACCACACTGGGGAGCTGGTACAGAAGAGCTTAAAGGGGAAATCACACCAGACCAAGTCTCCCATGATGTTAATCTAACTGTACAAATAAAGAACACAGCATAACATAACAAATTGAAAGTTATTTTTTAAACTGAAGAGACTCTGCAGATGCTGGATATCCAGAGCAACATATACAAAATGCTGGAGGAACTCGTTAGGTCAGTACGGAGGAGAATAAGCAGTCACTGTTTCAGGCTGAGACCTTTCATCTCTTTGCTATTTTTTTCCTTATTGACTTAAAATTTTTTAGAAGCTTTAATTTACAAGTTTAAAATATGCAATCTTTATCTAGCATATTGAAAAAAATATATCTGGTAAATGCCAGATTTTTTGAAAATTAACACCGTAGAATTCGCCTTACAATAGAATTGGATTTTTGTTTGCTTCTTTTGTACAATATACTATTGATTTTATATTGCAATTATTTTAGAAAATGATCATGCAGATTTAGAGTACATCACTGTATGAGTGATTGAGGAGTAGAGTCAATTCTGCTACTAAATGATTATCACTTGGCACACACCATTGACATGTCTGCTGGAAGCATGGGAATTCAAAAGTGTCATCCAGGCACATCACTGTGAGGGAATTTTGTTCTTTATTTAATCCAAACTCTTCTTTGTTCGGCATGTTATGTGAGCACCAAACAGAGAAATATTTAGTCCACAGCATTAGCATTTAGAATCAGATTTATTATCTTTGATAACCGAGACATGTACTTCAAATTACCTGAAGGTATGAAGCAGGTTACTTCAGACCTGGAAAGCATCCAGTTGGGTAAGTCACTGGGATCAGATGAGATGTACCCCAGACTACTGTGGGAGGTGAGGGAGGAGATTGCTGAGCCTCTGGCAAAGATCTTTGCATTATCAATGAGGATGGGAGAGGTTCCGGAGGATTGGAGGGTTGCAGATGTTCTCTTATTCAAGAAAGGAAGTAGGGATAGCCCAGGAAATTATAGGCCAGTGAGTCTTACTTCAGTGGTTGGTAAGTTGATGAAGATCCTGATAGGCAGGATTTATGAACATTTGGAGAGGCATAATAAGATTAGGAGTGAGATATGCCAACTAGTGGAATGGTGCTGCAGCAACAACCTGGCACTCAACGTCATTAAGACGAAAGAGCTGATTGTGGACTTCAGGAAGGGTAAGACAAAGGAACACATACCAATCCTCATAGAGGGATCAGAAGTAAAGGGAGTGAGCAGCTTCAAGTTCTGGGTGTCAGGATCTCCAAGGATCTAACCTGGTCCCAGCATATTGATGTAGTCATAAAGAAGGAAAGACAGTGGTTATACTTTACTAGGAGATGGAAGCGATTTGGCATGTCAACAAATACAGTCAAAAATTTCTAAAGTTGTACTGTGAAGAGCATTCTGACAGACTGCATCACTGTCTAGTACAGAGGGGCTACTGCACAGGACCGAAAGAAGCTGCAAAAGTTTATAAATCTCGTCACCTCCATCTTGGGTACTAGCCTACAAAGTACCCAGGACATCTTTAGGAAGCGGTATCTCAGAAAGGCAGTGTCCATTATTAAGGACCTCCAGCACCCAGGGCATGCCCTTTTCTCACTGTTACTATCAGGTAGGAGGTACAGAAGCCTGAAGGCACACACTCAGTGATTCAGGAACAGCTTCTTCCCCTCTGCCATCCGATTCCTAAAAGGACTTTGACGTTTTGGACACTACCTCACTTTCTTTAATATGCAGTATTTCTTTTTCTGCTCTTCTTAAAAGTAATCTATTCAATATATGTAATTGATTAGCTTGTTTATTTACTACCTTTTATTTTTTATTATTTTTTCTCTCTCTCTCTGCTAGATTATGTATGGCTTTGAACTGCTAAATTAACAAATTTCACGTCACATGCCGGTGATAATAAACCTGATTCTGATTAGTATTAGTCAACATGGCTTTGTCAAAGGCAGGTCGTGCCTTACGAGCCTGATTGAATTGTTTGGGAATGTGACTAAAAACATTGATGAAGGTAGAGTTGTAGATGTAGTGAATATGGATTTTAGCAAGGCATTTAATAAGGTACCCCATGCATGGCTTATTGAGAAGGTATGGGATCCAAGGGGACATTGCTTTGTGGATCCAGAACTGGCTTGCCCACAGAAGGCAAAGAGTGGTTGTAGACAGGTCATATTCTGCATGGAGGTCAGTGACCAGTGTTGTGCCTCAGGGATCTGTTCTGGGACCCCTACTCTTTGTGATTTTTATAAATTACCTGGATGAGGAACTGGAGGGATGGGTTAGTAAATTTGCTGATGACACAGAAGTTGGGGGTGTTGTGGATAGTGTGGAGGGCTGTCAGAGGTTACAACGGGATAGTGATAGGATGAAAAACTGGGCTGAGAAGTGGCAGATGGAGTTCAACCCAGGTCAGAGTGAGGTGGTTCATTTTGGTTGGTCAAATATGGCAGAATGTAGTATTAATTGTAAGACTCTTGGAAGTGTGGAGGATCAGAGGGATCTTGGGATCCGAGTCCATAGGACATTCAAAGCTGCTGTGCAGGTTGACTCTGTGGTTAAGAAGGCATATGGTGCACTGGCCTTCATCAATCGTAGGATTGAGTTTAAGAGCCAAGAGGTAATGTTGCATCTATATAGGACACTGGAACTATATACCCCACTTGGAGTACTGTGCTCAATTCTAACCACCTCACTACAGGAAGGACACGGAAACCATAGAAAGGGTGCAGAGGAGATTTACAAGGATTGGGGAGCATGCCTCATGAGAATAGGTTGAGTGAACTCGGCCTTTTCTACTATGAGCGATGGAGGATGAGAGGTGACTTGATAGAGGTGTACAAGATAATGAGAGGCATTGATGGTGTGGGTAGTCAGAGACTTTTCCCCAGGGACAAAATGGCTAGCATGAGAGGGCATAGTTTTAATGTGCTTGGAAGTAGGTACGGAGGAGATGTCAGGGGTAAGTTTTTTATGCAGAGAGTGGTGAGTGCGTGGAATGGGCTGCCGGCCGCGGCAGTGGAGCCAGAAATGATAGGGTCTTTTTAGAGTCTCCTGGATAGGTACATGGAGCTTAGAAAAATAGAGGGCTATGGGTAAAGCTTAGGTAGCTCTAAGGTAGGGACATGTTTGGCACAGCTTTGTGGGCCAAAGGGCCTGTATTGTGCTGAAGGTTTTCTATGTTTTTATGTTAGACCTTGCCTTACACCTTGTCAAGGTGATTGACATGCCACAAAGTACTTAGTTCACTGCTCTGCTCCCTCTACACTCAAGACTGTGTGGCTAACGACAGCTCAAACGCCATCTATAAATCTGCAAATTACACCACTGCCTTTGGTAAAATCTCAGTTGGCAATGAGGAGGAGTACAGGAGTAAGATAGATCGGTGGTTGAGTTGTGTGACAACAACAACCCTGCACTCAATGTCAGCAAGGTCAAGGAATTGTTTGTGGACTTCTGGAAAGGATGGTGAAATATCACACACTACTCTTTATTGAGGAGTGCTTGGTGAGCAAGGTGAGTAACTTCAAGCTCCTGGGCATTAAACTCTCAGAAGACCTACCTTGGGCCCAGAACATTGATATGAACATGATGACATGCCAGCAGCTTGACTTCCTTAGGAGTTTGAGGAGATCTGGTATGCCACCAAAGACTCACAGATTTCTATAGATGTATGGTGCCTCACAGCTTAGTAATGAAGTTCCAATGCACAGGAGGCTGCAGAAACTTATAGATTCAGCTAACTCATTTGCAAGCACAACCCTTCCCTCATTAAGGACATCTTTAAGAGACAGAGCACCCATCATTGTGGACCCTCACTATCTGGGGCATGTCCTCTTTTCATTACTACCATTGGGGAGGTACTGGCGACTGAAGAAATAGCTTCTTCCTCTCCACCATCAGATTTCTGAACAATCTATGAATGCATGAACACTACCTCATCATTCTTTTCTTTGCACTACTTCCTTATTCTTGTAAATTATAATAATTTTACGTATTTGCAAAGCAACAAATTTCATGTCACTATTTGAAAAAATTTCAAATCTCAACTCAGTGACAATAAAGCTAATTCTGGCACTCCAACTAAATGTGAATGAAAATTCTACGGCACGGGAAGGAGAATGCTGGAGGGAGAAGTCAAAGTCAAGTTTATTATTTGCACAGGTGCAACGAAAACTTACCTGCAGCAGCATCACAAACACGTAGCATCACATAAGCAGCATTCACAATAAAAACACAAATTAGTCATCATTGAACATCATTTTTACAAAAAAAACCCACAATTAGAACAAAATCCAAAATCCAATTTAGTACAAGGTTGAAGGCTGAGTAGGGAAGAATAAGGAGGTGTTTCACTAATTCCATTGCAGACTGAAATATAGAACATACATTTTGTGCCTTGTGAAATATACAGTAAACATACACAATGATCAGCTCCAAATTTCCTTAGGATTCCACTGGATTCTGTTGTAGCTCTGGACAGATTTCAGCAGAAGGTTCTGATTAATTCATGTCTCCACTTTTTCTGGAAATGTTTTGGTTACATTGCCACGTAGGTGTCATTACAAAGAAGGCACAACAATACTCCTACTTTCCCAGAACTAAATGGCCGAGGGTATACTGACATGTAGACATTCATGGCCTGGAATGGAAGCACAAATGTCTCTAAATCGAATAGTAGTGGGTACAGCCCTGTTCATCGCAGGTTGAACTCTCCCCACTAATGAGCACATCTACATGGAGAACTGACACAGGAAAGCAGCATCCACCCTGAAGGAGGCCCGTCTTCCAGGCCATGCTCTTTTCTCACTGCTGCCATAAGGAAAAAAGGCACAGGAGTCTCAGGACCCACACCACTGGGTTCAGGAACACTTGTTACCCCTCAACTATCAGGCTCCTAAACCAGAGTGATAACCTTGCTCACTCCATCACTGAACTAATCCCACAGCCTATAGACTCATTTTTAAGGACTCTACAACTAATTTCCTCAATCTTCCTGTTAATTAATTTATTTATTCCTTTTAGTATTTATATAATATGCTGTCTTTTTTTTCATTGGTTGGTTGTCTGACTTTGTGCGCATTTTTCCATTGATCCTATTGTGTCTTTTGTTACTTAGAATTTCCCAGAAGAAAAAGAATCTCAGGGTAGTGATGCACTTTGAGCTTTGAAGGGTGGAAAGAATATAACAGCGGCTGCAAAAGATGAGGACTGCAAACTGAAGTTGCCACTCTTGTGGACGTGACAGAGTAGCAGTGATCAGCCTTTCACGGAAGATGAACTACAGAGGGACATGGTGTACCTGTCCAAAAAAACCTGACACCTTGAAGAAGGAAAAACAAAAGTCAACCTGCATTGAATCCTTTCTCTTGCTTGGGACAGCTGCCTAGAACTTAAAGAAAGCCATTGAAAAAAAACAGCAAGCTTCAGACAGGAACTGTCATGTTGAAAGTTAAAGAATAATGTCCGGTTAGTGTAAATGAGCTGTCATTGGTTGGTGCAGACGTTGTGGGCAAAAGGGCCTGGTTCTGTGTTGATGCACCATCAATAACTCTCTCTGAGACGTAAAGGCGAGATATCAGCTTTTATTGACTGGAAGAAGGAACAAGCAGTGAGTGACCACCATATTACATCCTGGAGACTGAGAGGCCAGGCTCAGGCCTCAATCACCTTTATACAGGGGTCTGTGGGAGGAGCCACAGGAGCAGTCATCAGGGGTATATGTATATGTAGTTCACCACATGTGTTACACTTTCTTATGGCTGCATAATCTAGATGTGGCAGTGACTATTTGCTGGAGGTAATGACCATGGTCCATCAGTGTCTCAAATCTCTGACATCTGCTGCAGATTTGTAGAGAATCCTTCATCCACAATGCAGTCAGCTAGGTGACAATATTATCCAGGTCAGCAAATTACACTTTCTACTATGTAAAACTGTTTAATCATGAAGGACAATTAGTCTTTAATTCCCCATTAGATGTTCCAGTTAACTTAATTCTCAAATTGTCACATGTCCAGACTATCACACAGCTTTGACAATATTATATCACTTGCTATTGGAAAGCAGAAAAGAATCTGACTTTCTATGCCAGTGGTGCTGAACATAGCCCATATGGCTCCCCAGGGGTCCATGCTGGATTTCACAAGGGCCAGATTTATAAAACAAGAAACAACGGGGGGAGAGAGGGGCAGCTAGAGGGGGAACACTGGAGTTTCTGAAGGGGCCATGATAACTTTATTGTTTGAATGAAATATTACTAAAATATACTGTATAAATAAAAAAAGAAATGCATATAAGTAATTCAATTGATACCCGGAATGAAATGAATGGGAAAATATGCTAGATGATGCAAATGAGGTAGCAAAACAACTTAGCCCGAGGGTAGGGGAGATGTCGTTACCTCTGCTCCTGCTTGACCACCACAAACCACCTTTCACACCCTGCAGAGTGGCCTGCTGATCCCCGCTCCACACCCACCCCCAAATCATAGCAAGTGGGCGTGACCCAGCAGGATACCCTGCAGCTGGTGATTAGGATTTAGATAATTACATGTTAATGGCAACCATCGACACCTAATTTCAACTGAAAGACTGTCAGAAGTCACCAGGATTTCCATATCAAAACCTTGTCAGAAAGGGATTAATATGGAGGGCCTGGCATGGCCCGTGTTGTAGTCATCTCATTAAAATGGTTAGGAGTATCACTAACAAACCGAAGGTTGGGCGGGGATGTCTGTAGCAAGGTCGGTCAGCGAGTATATAGCAGGAAGCTGTTTCTGTTTGCCTTCCACTGACCCATGCGTGGTGAAGTACTTATAAAAAGTGACATGAAGGCTGCAGTAACCACAGTGGGTTTATCTACCAGAACCGTCTAAACAGCAGAGGGGCGAGAACGCATGAAGTCTACTACTTCATCACCATCTACCACTACAACTTCCCCGATTCAGTACTTAGCATATTTGGAAAGGAAGTTCAATCTACTTTTCTTGGTGAGTACATGCACTTTATTGCCACATAGAATTTGCATACTAAAGATAATAACAACTTAAGAAATATCTGCCTAAAAAATAAACAGTTTTTAAAAATACTGCTTAAAAAGCTAGTTTTATTTTGCGGTATATTCAATACCGTTCCTTTTTTACGTAATTCCTCAATGTTTACTATTTTTCTATAGGGCTTACTTACACAATTGCACTTCTGTTACTATGTTTATGTATATATATTTATGTGTGTAGGGACATGCTCACATATTTAATTATTTTTCTTTTTTCATAGTAGATGGCTACTGTGGCAAAGAAAAAAAAATGTCAGCAATATTCCATTGAGTATCTTGCCCATGGTTTTATTCCATCCCCACTGGACAAAAGGAAGCCAAATGCATCTAATTTGTATGACACCTTCAAATGAAAGCATACAGCTATGTAAACTGAGGAAGAACTTGAAGACACTGCATAAGGGCAAAGACAAGACACTGGATTACTTTAAAAAAAGTGATAATTTTAAGAGATACAAAGGTTTACGTGCATCCCACGGGATTTCAAACTTCATTGCAAAAGCAGGTAAGCCTCATAATATTAGTGAACCGGTGATTCTCCCTGCACTTTCTGTTGTAATTTCTACTGTCATGAAACTATTCAAGCCATCCATCCCCTTGAGCAACTCATCAGAATCTAGGTGTATTGATGAAATGCCAGATGATGTGGAAAAACAACTAGTTGCACAACAGCAAGTTAAGAAGTTTGCCCTGCAAATCAATGAAAGCACATTACGTGATAATGAACCCCTTCTGATGGTATGTGTTAGGTTGTTGAATGATGATCAGGCCAATGAGGAAATCCTTTTTGCCAGAAAGCTTAAGTCATCCCAAAGATGAATATTTTCGAAGAAGTCAATAGCTACTGTATTTCTTGAAAAACGATACTCTGCTTGAAAATGTAATGGCTCATGTAACTGATTGTGCTGCTTCGATGGTAGAAAGATAGAGAATTAATTGCTTATTTAAAAAATGCTGTGCCTAACTTTTATTTTGCATATAGCGTGTCAGCCATCGTCAGCATTTGGTTGCAAAAAAATATGAGGAGGACGCTAGCATGAGCACCCTCCAACCCTACTGCTGTAATAATGGCTGTCAACTTAATCGACTCAAGTGCACTCCAAGATAGTCTTTTTCAACAACTTTGTGAGGAAAACAAAGAAGATTTTGAATGGCTACCGATAAATAAAAAGGTCATTGTCTATGTCAATTTGTTGCACTTTGGGATGATATTGTAGCATTTCTAAGTGATAAGCAGTTTGGTGAACAAATTGTTGCTGCTAAGCAGACCTGTTTTAGCTGTCAGATATATCTGAAAACCTGAATTTATTGAACCAACAGAGCAGGGAAAAAAACTGCATTCTCTTATCATGCGAAGAGACTATTACCGCTTTCCTTGGAAAATTCAAACTCTTCATCAGCCATATTGGACGTCACGGGTTTATGCACTTTGTTTCACAGGCCATTTAAAAACAGAATTACAAGATGATGATCTGCTTGTACATGTTAGATCATTTGAAAAGACTGATTCTGAATTCTGGTTCAGAGCCCTGATGGAGATGCACATTCTAGAGTGGGTGGTGTTAACTCCACATTGCAGCTCAGTAAGACATTACTGCAGAGTGATACAACAGCTCAAACCATATTCAAATACAAGCAAAATTTCTGGATAAATAGTGATATTCAAAATAAGTTTCCACAGCTCTGGGAGAAAGCAAAATTGTTTTTATTGGATGTCCCACCTCTTATCTAGTCAAATGTGGTTTAAGTCGAGCTCTTCACCTGCTATCAAAAGCTCATAACTGCCTTGATGTGGTGTAGGTGATCTTCGATTATCTTTAACAATATTCAAAAATTCTCAAGTTAATATCAGTCGCAAGGATCTCACCAGATGTACAAAGTAACAATATTAATTGCTTTCTCATTGCTGGTAGGAAGACTATTATATTTATGAAATATAAAATGAAGTTCCCCTTTTCGGAGCTTTAAGCTAGTTTTTTTTAGACCTGTAACATGTATGCCTATAACTGTTAAAACATAAATATTGACTGTATATTAGAATATTTAGTGTAGTTGACAAAAACAAAACTTTAGCAACTTGTGGAGGGTTGGGCCACCCAGAGATGCATTAAATTCACAAGTGGGCCACCAGCAGGAAAAGGTTGAGAACCACTATTCTATGCAATGCATATGGCATCTAGTGGTGAAACTTGAACATTACAGCACTTTTCTGGATTAATGTCTGTCCAGCCCAGTACACTCATTAACTTTTTTATTACGAGTTTCATTATACTGTTACAAATGAAAATTATCAGTTGTCCACAGACCATGTCCTAAGTCACAAAACTCTGATTGAATGCTGCTGAAATGTACGGTAGGTATGTGTCAGGCATTGAAGAACTTTACTCTGACTCGGTTTTTGTATTGACAAGTTACTTGTAGATGTCACTGTTAGTAGATATTCTCCTTTGGAGAATGATGAGATGACACAAGAATGTTGAAGAGGAGGAGGCCATATCAAGGCAGGGTGGTCAGGAGGCTCTCTTCCTGTGCAAAACAACATAAACCATTTCCACATGGGATTTTTTTTGTTATATGGTGATAGTTATCCATTCTTCAGCCCATTATATTCATGTCAACTATCAACACCAATTACTCTAATTCTATACTAATTTTTTTTTATTCTCCCCACATTTTCATCACCCTTTCCCCTCCCAAACTCTACCATTCGTTTTCAGAACAGAGGCAATTTATGGAGGCCAAAAAGCCTTTGGAAGTACCCATCTCTAGGGTGTGGATAGAAATCAAGAGGAAAATTAGGAGTGCACAGGTGGACCTTGCAAACTGCACCCAAACAGCACCCCAAATATGGAATGAACACAGTCACTGTGCAGCCCAGGTTGTTGGGATTCTCTGCAGGGATGTCGTTCTTAAAAAAAAAACTAATTCCCTTAGCCCCAGCCTTTAAAATAGGACAAAGTCTGCTTTGCAAGTGAACGTTTATGTGTCAGCATCCTTTAATAGTTTGCCATTCACTGTTACATTAGCAAAGTCACTCATGCAACTTATTTAAAGTGAGATGACTGCATTTAATTTTCCTTTAGCGGAGAGCAACAAGCAGAAGGAGCATGCAGAATCATGAGGATTTCAAGTGTCCTGGTGGGGATGCACATCACTTATACATACTGCATGCTTAAGAGATGTGTGACAGTCAAAAGATTTTATTTCTAACTGGTTCATGAATGTGCACAGCGACCTGCCAACTATAATGATGCCATCATGCTGTAACAGCCTATTCAGCCATCTGGACTTGAATCACCATTATCAATCAAAAGGTATCAACTAGAAGAAAAGATAAGCTGATCATGTGGCTCTGTTGCCTGAATAGAGCATTACAATGGATGCATACTGCCGCAACAGTGACAGAGCAAACCATGGGCATTCTGAGAAAAATAGTCTGCTCTAGCTGGACTGCTGAAGATGCCTGTACTACTTGATCTGATCTGAACATTTATGGAGATTTTCAGCGTAACACAGCATGCCATCACCAGTCCTTGCCACCAGCTATACAGTACGTAGTTACAGAGTAGGTCGAGGGAAAAAGGGGAAGATTAAGAACTGAGTAATCGATTCAAACAGCCTCTTTATGCCCAGTTATCCCATGTCTATTCTTCCAGATGATATTCAACTAATCATCTGTAAGTGTTCCCTTGGTGTAATGTCACATTTCCAGTTTTTATACTTCAACATTGCTACTTCAGTGATTGCAACAGCTGCTGGAAGACTTGACTTCAATGTAGGATTTTGAAGATGGGTCCTATAAGGCTACTGTTTGAAGTGCACCATTTCATGAGCTCTAGCAATTTATATTGGCTAATTGACAAACACTGATAGCATGTCTTCAGTAGAATCAATTGCTGTCAACCTGTAACAGAGCAGATACATGTTACACATGGATATTGACATTCCTCTTGGGCAGGGTCACAGAAATACTGTTAGAGGATGGATTATTGGACTGTTTAAACCCTTCAAGTCCCAAAGGTGATTACAGCACATTGTCAGCACTCCGAGCAGTGCAAACTCTAATTTTCCAATGCAATTCTCACACTTCTGCATATTCCAAAATTAAAACTTTTTAGAAATTAAAAATGTGTCTGTGAGCTTCAAGAGCAGTTCACCTAGTTTATTGGCTAAATTAGTATATTAATTAATGCAGGTCCTGTAAAATATTTGAATTGAAATTTTGAAAGGCATTTTATTTCTTGGCTTGCCTGAACCCGTGAAATGATCAGCTGCTACAAGATTTGTATGTGTAGCTGAAAATTACTTCCATTAATTTCCTCATGTGAGAATATACAAAAACTTGGAAAACCTTACTGATTTAGGTACAAATCTTTTGGGTGAATATTCCATTGTGTAATACAATGATTAATCAAAGGTTGGATGAATATATTGTATTGCAAGTTAGTCAAGCATATTGTAGTCCTTTAAGTATTATCTCCACGCACAAAAGGAAGACTGGTTCTTGCATGATTTTGATTTTGAAAACAGAAGTGTATTCTTAGCATGTAATGCAACTGACCTGTACCTGACTAGTGAATAAGCCAAGTCCCCTAGCTATGTGTCATTGGAACATGTACCTTCTTAGAGCACAGTGTTTCACTGGGTGGCCCAGAGGTCCATTCTGAACATAAGGGATAGGATTGCTCTATCATTTGGCAGAATCCTAATTCCAGCCATTGATCATATTGAATACTTGTAAAAGTCTTTTAGCATTCAGAGCAAAATCAAAATACAGCTGCAGAATCAGGTTTATTGTCAGACTTGAATGTTTCTTTGCGGCAGCAGTGATGTCTAAACCAATCGTGTATAAACTGGTGGATGCTGTCAATTATACTTATCTTGTAAGGAAACAAACCGAGCAAATCTTAAAGATTAAGATAATTTATTTTACAACAGCCAAAAAAAAAATCTAAAACCCAACATACGATTAACTTCACTGTATTACTGCTTAACAAAATAATTGTATGTACAGATGTAATAGAGTTCCAGGTTTGGAAATCCGGCCTCATTTTGACAAAGATTTTAGCTTTATTTTGAATATATATTGACAGCAGTGTGTGAGTCAAAGAACTAGAGGTGGGATGCAGAGGATGACTCCCAGCATATAAAATATTCAGCAGTAAATAAAGTCAATTTTTTTTCAGGAAACACTGATTTTTTTTTTAAAAAAAGGAAACAGAAACTGCAACAACATCTGCCAATAAAAGCAGGGCAAATTCAACAATGCAGATTGGGCAACTTAATCACATAGAAAGTATGCGTGAAATATCAACCTTAGTTACCGATAATCATAGCACCAAGCTTGATTGAGAGGGAATTATCTAACTGGTTAGTAATGTCACAATGACTCTAACTTCAGTTTAAAATAAAACTAGAAGACAAGATAGAGGAGCAGAATTAGACTATTTGGCCCATTGAGTCTGTTTCTCTAGTTCATCATGGCTGATCCATCTCCAACCCCCTCAGCCCCAATCTCCTGCCTTCTCCCCATATATCTTCATGAATCTTCAGAACAATGTCCTCAACTTTGCCCAATAACTTGGCCTGCAGATCTGCAGAACATTCCTCTATGCACAATTATGATGCACTTAATGCAGAAAGTCAATTATAGAAGTTGCATATTAACTTGATGCTTAAAAATTAATTTGTTCACAAATTTAATCCTTCCCTGAATAAAATGCATGGTGAGAATTTCATGATGCTATAAATGCAGATGGGTATAGTAATAATTTACACCAAGTTTACCTCAAATGCATTTTGCAGTCTGTAAAGTGCTTGGTGGTATGCTGAGTTCATGGAAGAAAGAATATGAATCCAGGATCTTTCTTCAGAGAATACAGTCAAAGGTTCTTGGATAATTGACTACTAGTGTGACAGATAATTGGAGTCCAGTGCTATGCAGAACCTGATTTTGGGATTGGTTCCACTTGGGTGGTTTCTTAAATCATGCAGATGGCCTCAGCACTGCATCAAATAAAAGGTTGTGTGAAAAACTTCAAATATGGTGGTTTTTATATCCTACGTATATGTTCTTAGCACATTGGAGTGATAATGTATGCTCATACATATCCATGTATGCTCATAACATATATACATGTTAGATATATATAGTATATATAGTATATATCTAATCCCATTTTGAGATAGTAATGGAGAGGTCCATTCCACTACTGATTAAATTGCATGTCTAACTATGCATATTATAACAGTGGAATACCGGGAGGATTACTTCAATTTTAATCATATTTTCTGATAGAACTAGCTGAACAAAGTAGTAGAAGAAGCAGACTGCAAGGATCTTAAATGTTGTTTTTCTGCCTTGATGAATCCTGTCTGATTCTGGTCCAGCTTGTATGGATAAACATCTCCTTTTTCTTTGATTTGATACAAAAAAATCAACTTCTAGCAATATCAGCTTAATTTGTCTTATTGTGTTATTGCATCATATCTGATTTGACATATTTACAAATTTTCTCAGAGCATTAGAACAATCATTCCCAGACATGGAAGTAGCACATAGTTGTCATCGGTATTTGTTTCAGAGGCATAAGGCACGTTGCTGAGGCAGTTGCTGTAGTATATTTGATGTGGCAGTGCTTGATGCCAATTCTGGGACACTGGCAAGATAAGCTGTTTCATATTCTGAACTATTACTATCAAGCATGCTGAAGAACACAACAATTCAATAAAATATAACAAAAAATACCACAAGTACAGTACTACTTACCTAAAAAGGCATCTAATCATAACGGAGTATTTCATTTGCACTTTAAAGTTTCTTATTGGATAGCCATTACTGTATAATCAATATGTCTTGTTCATTAGTGCCTCACTAACATGATGGCAAAGTATCTTAACATGTTTGGTTCTACATTAGGATACAATATAATCATATATCACATGACTAAAAATTCTTTATCTCCATTTTTTCAATGGCAAACTTGAACAAGAAAAAATATTTATTCAGAATTAAGGCTGTTAGTATCCAGGACTGTTAGTTTAAACGCTTAATAAGAACCCAGAAAATGCAGACAGAAAAACACATAATAATTTGACCAAAAAAAGGCTTCAATATATTAAGAATTTTCTAATATTCATGTGCATGTGAATACAATGTACATTCAGAAATGAATTAGCCTTAAGTTTTATTTACAATTTATGTTGACAATAGTGCCTTTTCATAAATCAATAGATAGCAACAAGATCGTTTCCAGCAGAATAGGGAAGTTCATGAAAAACTGCCTGTTCTCAATGGATTTATTCTTATGTATGTTGGTTATTTCCATTTCTGCTCAACAGAACCAAGAACTTTTATGTTTTACTTAGGCTTTGGTTTGTAACATAACATGTTTATGGAGTTTATTCTGTAAACTAATCTGTGTTCATATGGAAAAACTGTATAAAATTAACAAAACCCTGAATTCAATACATTAAAATTTTACACCTACTGCTTATGCAGTTAAATATATACCTAATAATCTAGGCAGTACTTGTGCATAAGGTGATGTACCACAACTGATTTGCAACATGATATATCTGCATTCTATTCAAAAATTATTGGAACCTTTCACCAACAAGAAAGCTCAATCACAAATTCCATTAATATACAGAATTATACAAATTGGACTACAGCACAAAATTGCTTAGAGGAGGATGAAATCTATTAGTTGGGCTACTTTACTGAACCAAAGTTGATCCTATGATCTTTTTAAAAATAGTATGAGTGCATCATTTCCCATTCATTTACAAGACCACCATTTCCAAGGTGCTTGTTGGCTGTGCCTAGATCATAAATTTAAATAAAACACCTTCCCTGGAATATTAGGACTGATGGATTTTAAGGCCAAGTAATATGTTGAATCTTTCTCTTTGGCTCTGTGGATCTTAATTCCCCCTGTGGGCAAAAACAAAACATTATTTGCAGTACTTATGCATTCAGTGCATAACAGTGATAATGTAGTTAAATTATCTTTAACCAGAAACTAAAATATCCGATCATATTGCACATTTAAACTTATCTATGTGTTTTCAAATATTTTTTTTCATATCCGTTTACAACAGAGGAGGTCATCATTTGGTCCATTGAGCCCATGTCAGATTAGTCCTATCAATCCATTCACTTTCCCATTTAATTCCCTATGATATTATCTTGATCACATGCCCATTAACTCTCCCTACATGCTATTTATTCTTGTGCCTATAATTGCATATTTTTAGTATCCAATTACCAATCAACCAACATTCCTTTAGCAAGTGGGAGGAAAGTAGAGTACCTGAGGAAACTCATAATGAGAATGTGTAAACTCTGTACAGATTGGACTGGAAGTCAGAATTAAACTTTATAACACTGTACTGCTCTTGCTATGAATATTTCATTAGTACATAGCTACGTACCAGTATAAGTGTGAACTTCTCCAGTTCTCTACATAAGCCCATGCATTTCCCGAGAGCTCCAATATCCTCCCACATCATAGATGTGCAGGATACTTGGCCACTTACATGGTCTGAGGATACATCCACAAGTGAAATGAGGGGAGAATAAAATGGGATAATGTGAATGAGTGCCTGATGATCAGCACAGATTCAATGGGCCAAAGGACATTTTTCTCTGTTTTGTGCCTGTGAGAACATATGTCTGCAGTTAAATGATTAGAATATGAATATTGACTGCCCATTTTAAACACTAGGTTCTGCAGATACAGGAAGTACTGAGCAACACACACAGAATGCTGGAGGGACTCAGCATCAGGCAGCATCTATGGAGGGGAATCAACAGTTGATGTTTTGGGCTGAGAGCTTTCATCAGAACTGTAAGCAGAGGCCAGAATAAGAAAGTGGGGGGAGGAGAAGTACAATCTGGCAGGTGATATGGCCTGATGCTTCCATGATGAGGTCAAATTCAGCCGTCGGATGGCATGAATGTTGATTTCTCTTTTCTGGTAATTACTCCCACTTCCCTTCTCTTTTTTTCCGTTCCCTATTGTGATTGCCCTCCCTTCTCCTCAATTGCCTATCAGCACTCTCTAGTTGCCCCCCCACCCTGCTCCCCATTCCTTCACGGTCCACTGTCTTCTCCTACTGGACTCCTCCTTTTTCAGCCCTTTACCTCTTCCTCCTATCACTTCCCAGCTTCTTACTCCATCACCCATCCTTCACCCACTTACCTTCCCCCTCACCTGGTCTCATCTATTACCTCGTACTCCTTCACCTCCCCTCAACTTATTCTTGCTCCTGCCCCTTCTTGATACAGGATCTCAGCCTGAAAGTGCCACTCTTTACTTCCTTCCACAAGTGCTGCCTGACTTGCTGAGATTTGGTTGAGGTACAAATAAGAGGAAAATCCTCTTAGGTCATACATCTCACATGCCTCACCCTTGTGCTGTCCACCACCTGCACTCTCCTTGCCAAAACAAATTAAAAAAGGGCGAGTTCCATGACAAAACACAGTGATTACAGCTTGGAAGGAGATTGCTAGCTTAACAAGTTTGTAATAGCTTCTAACTTCTGGTTTCCAGCTAGAACCAGAAGTTCCCCTCACTTCCCTATATGCAAATTATTTTGGAAACTGTGCTAGGAAGAGCAATAAAAGTAATCACAGACTCAGTCAATTTTTTTTTACAACTGATTCCTTCTCCATGCAGAATTGCTGGGAAGACAAGAGTGCAGATGTTGAAATCTAGAGTAACACACACGATGCTGGAGGTCAGGCAGCATCTACGGAGAAAAACAATGGTTCCTTCATATGGAGTGATCGGATTTGAGCTGTGTGAACCAAGGAATTCCTCCAACATCTTGTGTGTTGTGCCAGAAATGGTAGAAATTTGGAATGCTGCTGCAGGTTTCAGATGATCACTGTTCATCTTTATTAGATCCACACTGTCCAGTTAGAAATAACATCCCATTATCGCCATTATATAACTAATGTAAGCTGTAAGGTCTTATTAATATTCTCATTTACATTACAATGTTAAAGTACTGTAAAGTGTTACATTTCTGGACCACTGAAACTTTATTCAGTAACAGAATCCCGAAAAGCCAGTCTTGGAGAAAGTGTAAAGGATGGATTGGTGAACACCAATGTAATAGCTACTTTAAGACTAGGGAAGCACAGAAGCAGACTAACCATATCCTTTCATTACAATAAGTTGACTGCCCAGAAATTCAACCCACTGGATGTATTAAACACTTTATATAATAGCGATAATGTTACACTTTTCCTCCAAAATTCAGTTACAATTGTTATTCAGTGGAACAAAGTTTTTAAGTTAGAATAAAACACTCATTGCTTCTATATAATGTATTTAAGGCTACTGACTTGAAGTCTTTTGGAGTTTTTAAGAATTCCACCATAAAGCTGAAACTACTTTATCTGAATTTGGGCAGTAGCAAGAACTGAAGTAACATAATAGAGGAGTGCTTTAAGAATCCTGTGGAGGAAGAAATTCATACCTAAACTCTTTGAGGGCAATAGATATTTCAGACCAAAGGACCTCCACTTTCCTTTTAAGGTCATGTTCCTTTGAAGCTTGCAGTATTATGTCATTAGGGTATTGAAGAGAATAAAGATAAAAAGCTTACACAAGTAGAAATACATTGAGAAGTGCACAAACAGTGGATGAAATGAATTTATAACTTCAACTTTTGGTTTTCTCTTAGGTAATACAATTTTAAATGAGTGAAAATGACTCACAGAAAATACGGAATTGTTTGCCAGTTATCAGAGATTGCCATTTCCTTATTAAGTATATGAATTTATACTTGATAGCTTTTAAAATGCTCATTTTAATATTTACGCACTCAAAATAGCCAGCTAATTTTTCAAAGGTCTGCAAACACACACCATTAGCAGAATCCACCAATAAATTCAGCAGGGAATATGGCCTTGGGCTCTCTTCCAACACAATATAGTTTGTAAATTAGTGAATAGTGCTGAATAAATGTGATTAGTAATGAATCTAATTGATGTTTAAAATTGTGATCATTTATGTTAATTGCTGGCTCTCACCAAGGGAGCATACTGTTTCCTAGCCAATGAAAATCAACTCCAGAGATCAGATTGCATTAGTAAGGAAGATGCAATTTTTAAAATATAAAACATTAGGTAGACATCAGAAGTACAGGTGTCCCCCGCTTTATGCCACTTCGCCTTTACAAAAGAGCTACATTAGTAACCGTTTTTTCGCATTACAAAGAGGATTTTCGCTTTTTCAAAAATTTTTCTCATATAAATTAATGGTCCTTCACTTTATACTATTTCGGCTTAAGAAACGTTTCATAGGAACGCTCTACCTTTAATAAAGGGGGGGGGGGCACACCTGTAATATAATGTTGAAGTCTTTAAGAGTATGCAATAGAATGATGCCATGAATGAGGAAACTAAGATAAGCAGGAGGACTAGAAGTTAGAATTGTCTTTAAAGTATGTTAAGGATTTAATAGGTGGAAGAAGAACCCCATGCCATTAGTAGGGCTGGTAGCCAAATAACTAATGAAGAAACATTCATTCATGCACTGAGTCATGAGCTGTTTAAAAGACAATGGAAAAGATTCAGAATCTAATTGTTAGTGAACTGCAGATATAGATGAAAAGGGAAAAATAACTAAGGCTATGTGATCACAGAAGGACTAACCCGACAGAGAGGACATAGGAGATTCTGTATGCTGGAATCTGGAGTCATACACAAAGTGCTGAAGGAGAATGTCAGGCAGCTGACTAATTAACTGCTGCAAAGAACCAGAATGGCATGTGTATGAAGGCCTTTTCCCATACATTAAGATTCTATGATGGGTAAGGTTCCCCAAGAGTCTGTACTAGACCTCAGTTTTATACTGTACAATGTTTGACAATCAGCTTTTACATTAGCACTTTTAACACCATAGATTTCTTTCCATTTTACAGGAACATTTAGAGCAGATAAGAGCTCCACATTCAAGCTTTTGGTTAAGAAAAGTAGTAAGGTGTGGGTAAAAGCTTTAAGAAGGAAGCTGCACTTTGCACAATACTCTAATCTTTAGTGGAATGAGTAAAACAGCTGATGAGATGATTGGAGTTAACATGAAGGAAGAAAATTATCCCCAAGTTGAAACATGACACTAAGCTAGTTGAGAACAAGTAATTGGTTGCAAACAAACCTAAATTAAGTGGGCAAATGGAGTTGAATATGGGGAAACATGAGCTAAACAATTAATTCCGAATTAAATTAAAACAGGAATATTCTCTTCGCCTGGAGTTACAATAAAACTAACCTGACAAATGAATCTTTGTGCCCATTTACATGTTTGAATATAGATAGAGAAGAAACAAAACAGCAATGGAATGATAATTAAGAGGGAATTAAAAAAGTACATACTTGGGATGTTTAAGACCCCTGTCTGGAAGACAGTGTCAATTTTATGCTTTGCACCTCAAAAATATGAGACAAGTTTAGGATGAGGTACAGTGCAGACCCTCTGAGATTCTCTTCATAGTTTTAAAGAGTTAAAATTACAAGGGGAAGTTACAATAGTTTATCTTGTATTCTGAAGCTTAGAAGCTCCAGTACTGAGCCATGGAAGATATTTAAAAATCACAGATTTCCTCCATGGAACAATCTGCAATGTTAGAGATCAGCTACCAAGGGCAATAAACTTTTTTTTTGCATTTAGTAAATGTTTTTACACAAATGAAATGTAAATAAAGATTGTAAAATCCAACGTGCGGTGGAAGACCTTGCCACAATCTGCTTCAATGTTGACAATCTTGAGCTTGAGTCATCTGTTTTGTACATATGATCACAATCCAGTCCATCAGTGGTTCCCTTAAGGTACGTGCATAGTTGGCTGCATGTTGAAATTTTGCTTAATTTACTTTCTCAGTCAAGCTCTATCACAAATCTCTTACGTTTTGAAGTATGAGGTATGTCTCACTGAAGTGTATAAAAATGTTGTTTCGCCTGGCTGGGTCATCTAAAACTAAGGGTCACTGCCTCAAGCCATGTTAAGCCATTCAGGACAGAGGTGAGAAGTAACTTCTTCACCCAAAGGATAATGAATCTTTAGAATGGTCTTTGAAATGGCAGATGCCAATGGAGCTTCAGTTACCTAAAACAATGACTAATGGTGAATCAAGGCATACGAGTTGGTGAAGAAAGTGGAACTAAAGTAAAAGATTAAGCTATATATATATATATATATATATAGAATGATAGAAATGACATTTTATAAACATACATAGATACATCAAGTTCAAATTTTACAAGCTCTCAAGCCATCATCTTCTAACATGGAATTACTGTTGCTTGTCCTGCCCATGAATGCAGAAGTTTAAATAGAATTTTATAACCCTACATCTTAGGAATGGGATAACAGGATGTGGTGTTCAACATCTTTACTGCTCAGCTTCCCTTTCTTGTGTTAATGAGGATCATAAGAAAATGAGAAAATTGTCAATGACGTAACCGTCTCTCAGTTCAAAGAGCAAAAGAGGATCCATCAGGAAGATAAAGGAACACATGAGTACAAGTCTCAAGCAAATTTTAAACTGTGGTCGTGGTTTGGCTTTGTATACCACTCTCTGGCTGGAAGCTGGCATACGAAATTCCCTAACTCTGCATTTGTGCCCAGCACAAGAACTTTTGACAGAAGTATATTAATGCTCACATTTGTGATTAGATTTATTATTTTAAGAATCAAAGAGACCTTGCTAGCTCAATTAGGAATTAACCATTATGTTACAATATTTTTCTCTTCTCCAGAGGAAAAATGGATAAAACAAGTAACAACATGCAGAATTTAAATCAAAGTTGTAAAACAGGAGGTCTGGGATTTGTGGAATGGGTGCCGGATATAGTTCAGTTAACAGTACAGATCTTGGTCTAGAGGCTAAGCAATGCCTGATGAAGTTTTAGCATTATATGACATTAACTTCAAGGCAAGCTCACATAATGTTGTGAAACTAGACTCTAATGATATTTCAGAATGTACAATGTTGCAACTATGATTTTGTAATCCTTTTGAAATGTTAACCTTTTCCTCTCACAATAATTAGCAAGGAAAGGTGAAAGAAATGTATGCTTACTTTCTCTTTCCAAAATAAAGGGCTACACATAGTATCCTGATTGGCATTATTTATTTATAGAACGACAGTGCAGAACAGGCCCTTCAAGCCACACCGCCCAGCAACCCCTGAGTTAACCCAAGCCTCATCATGGGGCAATTTAAAACAACCAATTAACCTACCAAATGGTTCATCTTTGGACTGTGGGAGGAAACCTGATCACCCAGAGGAAACCCACACAGTCACAGGGAGAACGTACAAGCTCCTTTTAGGCAGTAGGAGGAACTGAACCCTGGTCACCAGTACTGTAAAGCATTGTGCTAACTACTACACTACTGTGCTGCCCTGAATTATGCAGATTAGAGCAAAAATTTGACACTTTACCGAAAAACAATGGCATCCAGGGAACAACAGAGTTATGCACAGGAGTTTCTGCAGATGCTGGAAATCCAAGACAACATACATAAACTGCTGGAGGAACTGAGCTGGACATGCAGCATCCATGGAGTGTCAAATGCTACAGAGCGAAGGCAGGAGAATGGGTTTGAGGGGGACATTAAAGCAGTCATGATAGAATAGTGGAGCAGACTTGACAGGCCCAATATCCTAATTCTGCTCCTATACCTTATAGTCTAAACAGTCAATGTTTCAGCCCAAGAGCTTTCATTAGGACAAGAGTTATAATTTGTTTGTAAAAAGTCAATGGCAGCAAATACCGGCAGTCAGAACCAAAAGCAAAAAAACAGCTATGACAGGTAGCATCGATGACCTTGGACTTGAAATATTTCCTCTTATTTTTTCCTTCCATAGATGTGGACTGACCTCCTTCCAGGAAGATGATTTTATTGTAGATTTCATGATTCGGTAGTTTTTAAAATCATTACTAGCTCTGAGGTAAACATCTGTCATAAACATTAACTGCTTCTCCATTCTCAGATGTTGCTTGACCTTCTAAGACCTCCAGCATGTTCTTTGTTTTGTTAAGATTTATAACATACTGACTAGTGAATGCAGTGAAAATTGATGCAATCTTAAGGAAATATTGGCTTGTATACCAATTTTTAGCTAGGTAGTAAATATAATCACTCACAAAAAACAAACAAAAACTGTAAATCCATATTTGATTATGTTTATTGGACCAAATGCACTAACTTGAAGCATCAGGACATTACTATTTCATATGATTTCAATTAAGCAAAAAGACTGGGTCTAATGTCACTCTACAATACGACCTGTTCTTCAGCACAAGGCTCACCAGTGTCATTCATTTCCATCCATACAAAAAGATACATTGCAATTACAGATGTGCAAAAGAAATTTTACATTATAACTGCATTTTCTTTAAGGTCTGACTGAAAGCGGTAAATCTTAAAACTTACTGGTGGATCTCCCTCTCCATCTTTTGGAAGAGCTCGTTTTAGTTTTATGGGATTGGTGCCTCCAGGAGATGGTGGGCACGGCAAAGGTGAAGTTTTCAAAGGCATGTCACCTCCATGTTTCATGGTAGCCATACCATTAGTAGATACGGCACCTCGAACTGGATTTTTGACTGCATTATTATCAGTCAGAATGTGTGTGTCAGTCGGTTGTACAGGAAGTTTATTAGTGGGACGCATGTCAGCAGTCCCTGCAGGCAGACGTTTGACTTGATCGGCCATTCCATTTTCATTCCTTTTAATTTTTATTTTTGTGCTTGTAGAGTTGCCATCAAACACAATGAGAGGTCTTTTTCTTGAAGCCTCTGATGTTGGTCTGCAAAGTAAAAGAATTCCATTGAATACTTTATTTAAAAATGACCAAAATAGAATATGATGCAATATATGGGCAAAATACTCGGAGACAGAGACAAGGCTCATGGGGAATTGTCACAAATTGAGCTCAAGTAATGGGTTGCTAGATACAGAAAATGCAAAGGTCTTAAGGACCACGCTGGAAGGATATTCCATATTTCTCTTGACTGTGGTGGTAACAGCCAGGTTGGTGTTAATGCAAGGTGGGAAATGAAGAACTTCTTCAAATGAGCTGGCTTCCTCATGCAAGGAATAGGAATGGCATTCAACTCAATAAACAATGAAGAATAAGAGGGCAAATGTATCATAGATAGTGCAGTACTAAGAAATTGTTTAAACAAAAATACAATTTTAAATCATTGTTTCTTTATGATACGGATTCACCCCAATGAGAACCGCTGAGTGCATAAGTGAGATCCAAATATGAAACTAATAGAAATAAACACATCCCGCATACATTTAGTCAAGACAAAATATTTTGCTCTTCAGAGTGGTCCAGTGATGCTGCACCTATCTCACAGTTCCATAGATAAAGATTAGCTTAATTTGTCACAGGTACATCAGAACATACACTGAAATGTGTTGTTATGCCAATGACTGGGTTTGATTTTATCTGTGGTGCTCTTTGTATGGAGTATGAATATGGGTTTTTCCTGGGCATTTTAGCTTCTTTCATTATTTCAAATTCATGCTTGTTATTGGATTAGTTTCCACTCTAAATGACTCCTCTTGTAGATAGATGGATGTTTAATGAAGAGGTAAGAGAGGATAGGTTACAAGAGATTGCCTGAGAGCCAGCACCAAATGGTGTTGCTTTATGTCACATGGAGAAACTACGAGAGAAGGCCATTTCTATTCTGGCTAAATGGTAGCATGACATCATGGAAGTAGTGTATGCACTAAATAAAATGTTCAGAACAAGCAACAAAAATAAAAGTCCAAAAATTTGATCAAATCATTGATAGAAAACACTGCTCCACAGATACTGGCTGTCTTGCAGAGTCGGGTTTTTGCTGATTTTATTGGCATAATTCCTCTCAAATACTAAAAATCTTCTATGTACAAAAAAATGTCAATAAATAAATTCAATCTAAAAATAACTCCAGATGGTTTATAACTTTCAGTATTACATCAATTTTCTTTTATTTACTCAAATATTTATGCAACTACATTAAAAACATTTTTAACTAAACTGTACGTAGCAGAAGCAGCTAGATCAGAGGTATAAAGCAATCTGGCTGACCACTGTTGTTGAAAATCACAATGATTTTTGACAGATTATATCATTAGTCCAATCATGCAAACCCAAGAAATTGCTTGTTCATATTAAGCTTGGTTTATTGGCCTTAAGCTGTCTGGATTCTTCCCACTGCTGGCCGAACTATCACCAGCACCCTCCATCAATTAAATATGTCAACAGTAATTAGCATGAATTAACAGGAGCTCTTATAATTTCCAATTTCACGAAGCGAAATACACATACACAAAAATCAGGATAGACCATTAAGCCTTTTTGCTATTCAAAAAAGATTACGACTCATCAATTCCTTCCAGCCAGAAATCTAATAATGTTATGTTGAGTGCAATCAGTGGGGCAGAGTTGCCAAAGTCTGGGGGGGGAGGGGGGTGAAGACCACCTGATTATTTACTTGTTTCAGACCCAAGCTTCCTTAGACAGAAACATCCTCCTTGCAAAGCACACACTTTTGTACTTTTCAATTCAGTCACTTCTCATTCTTCTAATCTCAGAGTAAGATCTTGTATGTTACAGCTTGCTAAGGCAGGAACTAGGCTAGTAAATCTTTGCTGCACTCTACTGTTAAAGTAAAGAAACCAAAATTTTACTCAATATTTCAAATGCATTTTCACCAACTCCTGATATAATTGGGGTACTACATCTTTGCTACTGTGCTTATATCATTTACCTTGCTCTAAACTTGTTCAATGTCCTGCATGAAAATCAAAATATACCACATCCACTGGCTTTCCCTGATTTACTCTACGAGAATAGGTCTTCAAAGAACTCCAATCATTTAAAGACGACCTGCCTTTCATAAATCAAAGTGGAGTCTACTCAGTTTTAGTTATTTTCCAAATGATGTTACAACTTTTATCATATATTCCAACATTCTTTCTATCAATATGCCAGTCACTTTTGCACTCTCTCCATATCCTTTCTTATTTAGTAGGGTTACATTTGGAACCTTTCAATTTGCATATAACCAATACAGCACGGAAACAGGCCACCTCAGCCCTTCTAATCCGTGCCAACGCTTACACTCACCTAGTTCCACTGGCCTGCACTCAGCCCATAACCCTCCATTCCTTTCCTGTCCATTTACCTATCCAATTTTACTTTAAATGACAATACCAAACCTGCCTCTACCACTGCCTCTGCATGAAGTGTTTCAGAATCTATAGAATTTTGGACTAGGGTAACCAGAGCTTCCATCATTTCTACAGCATTAATAATATACATTTTTGACTTTAACACGCAAAACAGAAATTACTTGCCTTTCACTCTGAGCCACACTAATGGTCTGTTGTTCTCTTTTCTCAGCCATCTTTCTTCCCCATCTATTCTTGGGTGGCTCTCTTTGTGGCAATGGAATGACATGCTGAATGTATACTTCGACAATCCGATCCTTCTCTGAAGCATGCAGGTTTGCTGTGGCTATTTCCCTCTGGAAAGAAAAAAAAACATCTGTGATAACAGTGTGCTGCACATATTAATTTGTGAGATACAACAAAGGAACAAAAAGCTTACTTTTGGAAATGTGCTCCTGTTCACACAACTTTTGAAATGAGCTGCTGCTCCAAACACCAGTAAAAATATTGGTTTATTTTCACTTTATTAATTCACTGAATATCAGCACTGCTGAAATAATGAAAGTTCAGTTGCAAATAATGCCAGCTTCTCAGCTACCTGCATGACTAGTCTTCTGTCTGAAATTAACTTAAGGCTGACTCAGTTATAGCAACCACCACCACAGAAATCACCAGCAAGACCTGCTCACACTGCTAACTCTGTCTGAATCATTTCCAAATCACGTCCACTTCATTCCCTCATTCAATTCAGTGATAGATTCTGAACTGCGGGGGCACCAGAATTGACCACTGTAGTATTCCCAAAGTTGTAGCCACCAAATCAGATGATGACCATTTATGTCTACACTATTGCTACCTCAGCTAACTTCCTTTGTTTATTACAAGTGGGTTACAACAGAAGTTTCACCTGCCATGTTTGGATTCACCCATGACAAGAAGTACCCCACTCCATTCCAATCTTTGTCTTCGGCTACTTATACTGCTCCCAAATCCCACCTAACCTCAGAAACATACAGCACAGGAACAAACCCTTCAATTCACATTGGCACAAATCATGATGCAATCCAACTAATCCTAACTGCCTGCAGCCTGTATCCCTCTATTCCTTTCCTACTCATATGTCTAAATGCCTCTTAAACATTGATATCACATCTTCTTTTACCATCTCCCCCGTTTCACATTATAGCTACCTAACACTATTCAAGCCAAACTTGCTCACGTATTTCCTTTAAAAATTCCCCCTCGCTCCTGAAAGCAATGCTTTCTCATATTTGATATTTCCACTCTAGCACAATGACAATCTATATTGTCCATAGATTTATATATTTTCTAGCAGGTGACTCCTCTGCATCCGACACACCAGAGAAAATATTTCAATTGTCCACTATCTTCGCAATCCAGGCAATATTCTGGCGAACCTTTGAATCTACCTCTCCATCCTTCCTTCAATAAACTGTCCAGGAATGAATTAAGTCCTTGAAGTGTTTTATACAACTGGTTTCTGAACAAAAAGGCAAGCATGATATATACTTTCTTTATCACTTTCAGGGAGCAAAAGGCTTGTTTGGCAAGATCTTCATCTTTGTGCTCCCCCACCTCCCCAAGTTCAACATCTCACACTCGCCCAGAGTTAACGTCATCTACCTTTTCCCTGTCCACAGATATGCCTTCAAAAAGTCGCTCGGCCTCACTGGAGATGTTTCTGCGCATTTCCAATAGCCCTGTTCTGCCCTACATGAATTCCCAACAAGTCTCCACAAACAACCAATGGTATTCAGTTAAGAAGCGCTCTGCATCTCTCCAACTCACCTGCTCCAAGAGCTGCAGGAGAAACTCCCCAGTCAAAAGCTCAGGATGTAGCAACAAATTAGAATCAAAACCAGCCATCCCTTCTCCCACCGCCATCTTCAGCAGCTCCCACAAACAAATGCTCCAGTGCCCCCACGTGACCGCTTTTCCACCAATCGCAGCGCCGCCAAACGCACAAATCGTCGAAAACACCAACGGACACGGCAGGAGTTGCGCAAGCGCAGATCGTACGGTCTCGCCGAACGGGAAAGGGTTTGGGTTTCACGAGTCAGCGGACGCCAGCGCTTGCGCCCCTGGTGGTGGAGAAGCGCTTCACAGGATCACATGACACCAACCTTCGACTGCAGCCAAGGTAACATGACCGGAAGCACCCGGGGAAGCGCCGGAAGTGGATTGTAGCAGAGTAAGGTGCACAAGCCCAATCTGGAGTCTTAGGTAAGAAGACGAAGCAGAAGCTACCGAGGCTTCGGGCGTGGTGGTTGACGCCGCGTAACGGATGGAAATCGTGATGATTACCGGATGGTAAAGGATAAATAGATACTGGGTGTTGCTTGGAAGCATTAAGGAGAGCTATTTCGTAATTTAGAGACAATCAGGAATTATTTGCCCTACCTGCTCGTCTGTGCATCACATATTTACTTACGGACGTAAATATGCGATCCGTAGGCTAATAGGTTATTTCTGTTAACGAATTATATACCCATTTAACTCGGCATTGAAATTGCTCCAGGTGTTCGGCAATGCTGGAATTCATCGATATTGACCCTCCTACGACCTTCCAAAGAGCTTTAAAATTATAACTTTTTTGTTATAGAAACGATTGTAGGAAATGTGGCGGTAACGAATGCATACTTAACACTTGCAATGAGCAAAATTTACCATTGACGGAAAAGATTCTGCAGATGCTGGAAATCCAGAGCAACACACACAAGATGCTGGAAGAATTCAGCAGGTCAGGCAGCATCTATTAAAAATGAACAAACGGTCGACGTTTCAGGCCGATACCCTTCATCAGAACTGGAAAGGCATCAGAATGAAAAGGTGTAAAGATGGGAAGGAGGTCAAGCTAGAAGGTGGTAGATGAATCCAGTTGGGTGGGAAAGGTAAATGGGTGGAGTAGAAGGAATTTGATTGGAGTGGGAGAAAGAAAAGGAGGAGCACCAGGGTGATAGAGGGCACCAGAGAAGAAAGAGGCTGGAGTGGGTAATAGGAGAAGAGGGAAGGGGGAATTCTCTAGCCTTATCTCTTTGCAGATATCACCCACCAGCCCTTGTCCCATCCTTCTTGCGTACCTTCCCTCTACACTCAGCCCTGATGCAGAATCTCAACTGAAATGTTGTCCATCCCTTTGCCTCTACAGATGCTTCTTGACCTGCTGAGTTCTTTCAGCAGTTTGTTAGTAGCTCCAAATTCCAGTATCTTTTGATCTGCTTTCTCTTTTCTATGGATGCTTCCTTCTGTTTGTTTATGGTTTTCTCTTCCCACCCTAAATATCATTTCATATATTCTCCCCTCTTTTTAAATTACAGTATTTTCACATAATTTTGATGTAAGTATAGTGACCCAGGTAATTTTTAGCTGCTTTAATTCTGCATTTTGGAGTTTTAATACAGTCTTTAGTTTATCATGTTGTCAGCCAGCAAATCATTTGAATACTGGAAAAGCAGAAAAATGTAGGAATTGTAATTCTGAATGAAGAAAAAAATCTGAAAATACTCAGATCAGGCAGCCTCTCAATTTTGTTCTGTTTTGCTCTCCCAGTCCTGAGCTGCATTAGATGCTGGCGTTCCCTGATGAAAGGGCATTGATCTGAAGCAGTAACCCTTGTTCTTTCTCCACAGATGCTGATTCATCTGCTAAGTGTTTTTAGTATTTGTTAAAATAATGAATGAGGTGTTCAGCAATAGTTGCACTTGGATTGAGAGGTGGAGATGAAGTTAGAGTTGATATTGGAAGATTGGAAGACCATAAGAATTAGGCCATCTGGCTCATCAAGTCTGCTCTGCTATTTCTTCATGGCTGATCCATTTTCCTGTCAGCCCCAATCCCTGCCTTCTCCCTGTATCCCTTCATGCCCTGACGAATCAAGAATCTATCAATCTCAATGACTTAGCCTCCACAGCCATCTGGGACAATAAGTTCCACAGATTCTCCACTCACTGGCTAAAGAAATTCCTCCTCACCTCTGTTCTAAAAGGACACCCCTCTATTCTGAGGCTGTATCCTCTGGTCCGAGACTCCCTCACCATAGGAAACGTCGTCTCCACATCCAGTGTAACGAGGCCTTTCAGCATTTGATAGGTTTCTATGAGGTCACCCCTCATTCTTTGGAGTTCCACTCAGTACTGGCCCATAGCCATCAAGTGCTCTTCATATAACAAGCCTTTCAATCCGGGAACCATTGTTGTGAACCCTCTTTGAATCCTCTTCAATGTCAGCACATTTTCTTAAATAAGAGGCCCAAAACAGCTCCAATACACCTCCAGATTTTTGAATTTTCTCTCTATTTAGAAAATACCCTTTCATTTCTTCTACCAAACTGCATGAGCATACACCTCTTGACACTGTATTCCAGCTGCATTTATTTGCCCATTCTCCTAATCTATCCAAGTCCTTCTGTAGCCTCTCTACTTCCTCAGAACTACCCACCCCTTCACGTACCTTCATATTGTCTGCAAACTTGGCCAGAAAGCTGTCAATTCCATTATCCAAGTTATTGACATATAACAGAAAAGGAAGACCCAACAGTGACCCCTGTGAAACACCACTAGTCACTGGCAGCCAACCAAAAAAGGCTCCTGTTATTCCCACGCCTTGCCTCCTGCTAATCAGCCACTGTTTTGTCTGTGTTGTTATCTTTCCTGTAATAACATAGGCTCTTGTTAAGCACCCTCATGTGTGGCACCATGTCAAAGGCCTTTTGAAAATCCAAATATACAACATCAACTGATTCTCCTTTGTCTATCCTGCTTTTTATTTCCTCAGAGAATTCCCAACAGATTTGTCAGGCAAGATTTTCCCTTGAGGGAACCAAGCTGACTTTGATCTATGTTATTATGTACCTCCAGGTACCCAGAACCACATCCTTAACAATCAAGTCCAATGACTTCCCAAACACTGAGGTCAGACTGACTGGTCTATAATATCCTTTTTTCTGCCTCTATGCCTTCTTGAGGAATGGATTGACATTTGCAATTTTCCATTCCACCAGATCTATGCCAGAACCAATTGTTGAAAAATTATTACTAATACCTCCATAGTCTCTTCAGTTACCTCATTCAGAACCCTGGGGTGTGCACCTTCTGGTCTAGGTAACTTACCTGCCTTCAGATTTTTCTGTTTCTCAAAAACCTTTACATTAGTATTGACAACTTCTCACGCTTCTCCCCTTGGTGCTCTTGAACTTCTGGCATACTATTAGTGTCTTCCACAGTGAAGACTGATGTAAAGTGCATATTCAGTTTGTCCACCATGTCCTTGTCCCCCAATACTACCTCTCCAGCATCATTTTCCAGCAGTCCTATATTCACTCTCACCTCTGTTTTACACTTCAGGTATCTGAAGAAACTTTGGTTTCTTTTTAATATTATTGGCTTCAATATATCAAATGTGTGAGGTGGAATCACTTGCAGATTTGCTGTAGTGAAAAAAATTATTGATTTCAAATTATATTTTTGCTTTTTAAAACAATAAAATTGGGATCAATGCTGTTTAACTCAAATAATTATTGACAGTGAATTTAATTACAATTGAAGAACAAACATAATCTCATAGGATTCCATGTGAAAAGTCAGACAATCCACATTGGTTTTTCCTGAATCCGTGTTTACAGTTTGAAAACAGATAATTAAAGATTTTATTCTAATTGTGGTTTTCTGTTTACTGGAGAAGTATTACCCACTACACCTTTCTATTTTACTCTGTGTTGGCAGATGTCTCCAGAACTGAGACCACAGATGCTCTTATCTAAAGTGGTCCCAATGTCAGGGTTTCGATCTCAAATACTGACTATCTGTTTGCCTCCACAGATGCTTCCTGACCTGCTGTGTCCCTCTGGGAGTTTTTCTTTTCATGGTGAAACTGGGTTTAAAAAGTCTGCATGTGGCTCCATTATAATTAAACTGCATGCTGTAGCAGGCATCATTTGAAATGCCTGAAGTCACTGTATAACTAGATGTGAGATCAATTCGTGTGGTCAGTAATTCCTTGTTTACCCTTCTCTCCAGAAGATCATGACCCATGATCAGTTGATCTTTCATGAGCACCCGCAGGTTTCTAATAGTTGGTGATGAGTGGTCATGTGATGCTCTCAACAGTATTTGTTTTGGCAGTTTGCCTCCTGGAATATTGTCACTGGGACAAGCCAGCAACATTTTATGCTCAGCACATTTCATTAAATATTGTGCCGCCCATGTTATCCTGGCTGATCTAAGTTAGGTCAACCTTGTGAAAAGTTTAACTCTAATTGACTCTGCAACCTAGCTCTGCACTATCCCACATTTCCTTTTTTAGCTTTTCAGGGAAAGCATAGTTAACTCGAAACGTTTGTCTCAAGCATCCTCATGTTTATTTCATTAGAATTCTAAAATAGATTGCATTGATTGCATTGATTCAGCAGTCAATTCCACAACTGTTAACGATAAAGGTTATCAGAATAGATATGTTTTTTTTCATATAGTGTCATTAATGTCATAGAAACATAGATTACCTACAGCACAATACAGGCCCTTCGGCCCACAATGCTGTGCTGAACATGTACTTACTTTAGAAATGACCAAGGGTTACCCATAGCCCTCTATTTTTCTAAGCTCCATGTACCTATCCAAGAGTCTCTTAAAAGATCCTATATGGACCTCCATCACCGTCGCTGGCAGCCCATTCCACGCACTTGCCACTGTCTGAGTCATTTGTATCCTAATGATAATAACCATATTTGACAATTTTTGTTGCCTGTTAGCACTGTTAGTTTGGGCATGGTAGCATAGCGGTTAGTGCAATGCTGTTACAGCTTAGGGCATCAGAGTCTGGAGTTCAGTTCTGACATCATCGGTAAGGTCTGTAGGTCTTCCCCATGGAATGCAAGGGGTTTCCCTGGGTGCTCCGGTTTCCTCTCGCAGTCCAAGACGTGCCAGTTAGTAGGCTAATTGGTCATTGTAAGTTGTCCCGTGGATTAATCAGGAGTTGTCAGGGGTTAATGGGCAGAGTAGCTCAAAGGACCAGAAGGGTCCTTGCACTGTATCTCTAAATAATCAAATCCTCAATTCTAAATGGAGTGTTGTACATGGATTAGCAGGAAATCTATAAGGGCTTGAGTAGATTGAAAGTAAATGAAGCAGTTAACAGGAATTGTACTTGACACACATCCAAAAAAAAAGTCAAAAAGAAACTATTTATTTGTTAGGCCAGCAGATCGGAGATGTCCCAGACATGGCATTGCTTCAGAGGCACTGTCTGCAATAGTTTCTTGCTGACCCCAAGAATAGAGTTAGCAGTTCTACAAATTACTTGATAGAGCATGGTGCAGGAAAGACGTATCAAATAATTGAGAGATGGCAGACTTTTGAAAGATAACATCACTGATTTTTACTTACCCATATTGAGAAAGGAGAAAATGTGCTTAAGATCTTCTGTTAACGTCCCAATATACACTCCATTGCACATCCCTTGTATGGATGTACTTTCTAAATGATAGTATTTTTGTATATTTAGGAATGATGTAGAGGTAGCTTGTGACACAATATTTAAGCAATTTTAATATTTCTTATTTTGTTTCTGCCCTTGCATATTTTTGCATTCAATTGCATCATAAAATCAAAACGCAGATTGTTGAAATACTGAGTCTGGAGATAAAAAACATGATGCACTCTAAATACAATCCATTAGCTACATAGCAACACTGTTTTGTAATAATAGAATTAATTTTCAATAAAAGTATGGCGCCTGGGCAAATGTTAGATTTGATTTTTTTTAACCAATTAATTAAAAATAGCCTAATTACTGTTCTTCTTTGCACATTAACCATTAATCAGAAATAATTAGGCTATGTAGAATAGCTAAATTTATTTAAAATAAAGCAGATGTTTTGTCAAAATCGCAGGCTTTGTCATGGTAGGTTATTTAAAAATCTTAACAGCTTTATTACAAATAAACAGCTGGAGTATATGGATCCCAATCCTTGAAAGAAATACTGGCCAAAATGATAATGAATGGTAGAATGTGTTGTTGTGAAGTTTCCTATGCTTCTCAGTCTAGGCTCTAGGAAGACTACACTTGTTGATGTATTAGCATGAAGAAGAGTAACAAGAGCTATTGACCATGGTGGCAGATCTACTTATCCAGGTTGCATTAGTGATCAGGATTGCTCATCAATCATCAGTAGTATTCTGGAATTCTGCCCTACAGCCTGGCTGGCTCAGGTGTCAGATTGCTATTTGGCAACAGTAGGTTGATTTATTTTTGACATTCCTTTACCAAGTGTATTCTGTAGGTGTTGACTTGATGCTAGAGAAACTGTGGAAGTCACAAGTGATGCTTATTAACCTTGTTTTTGGCTCTGCTGCTTCATGTGATGTCAATTAAATGTTTGAGGTTCACAAACACTAAAGCTAAAATGTTACTAAAACGTTTTACAATTTTAAGAGCATGTCACGTTAATGAATTTATTTCATTTCTGCTAAATCTATGACAGGATGCTCATTTTCATGTGTTTGCTGGGAGCATCTTGCAAAACGCTTGAATATATTTTTGACTCTGCATGAGTTTCTGAGGGGTTTAAAACTTTTTAGATGATTTATTAAGCTTAAGTTTGTTGTTTATTATATTTTGCATCCACCCCTAGATGACTGGAAATTTACAAAGTCACAATGAGCATAAAGGCATTTGAACTTGTTCCTGTGCTTGAGCGAGATCTGCTGATAGGCGATAAAACGTGGATGACAATTGACTGCATTGAATGTTGTGGGAAGAATCTTTATGTAGGAACAAACGACTGTTTTATCTATCACTTCCTATTGGAAGAAAAAGTATCCTCCTCAGGAAGACTTGTGTTTACTCCAATAAAACAACTGCACATGTATCTGGGGCTTAAAAAAGCTGTGAATGAGCTGAAAGCGGCATCGGCTTTGAACAGACTATTGGTTCTATGTGACAATACTGTGACTTTATTACATATGATCAATCTGGAACCAATCCCATCAGGAGCTAAAATCAAAGGAGTAATTGAATTTGCTGTAAATGAGAATCCGGTGACTGGAGACCCTTTCTGTGTTGAAGTTTGTACCATTTCACTAAAACGGAAAACTGTGCAAATATATGCAGTGCATGAAGATCGTGTCCAGTTAATGAAGGAGGTATCCACACCAGAACAACCAGTTGCTATAGCTGTAGATGGCTACTTCCTTTGCTTGGCGATGAGCACACAATATATTATTTTGTGCTACAACACTGGTGTTTCACAGGACCTGTTCCCATTCAATAGTGAGGAAAAACAACCGATTGTAAAGCGGATTGGGCGAGAGGAATTTTTATTAGCAGGACCAGGTGCATTGGGTAAGTTTACTGGCTATTTGCTTAAGATATTTAATGTACAGAGAGACTTTTTATGTGCTTTATAAAGACCTGTTGTACTCAGAGAAAGGGCTGCTTAGCCATTCTTTCCGATTTTGAACTGGATGTTAAGATTCAAAAAAGCATGTATGGTGAGAAGGAAAGTCACACGAGTTCAAAAGATCATGGAAAGATGAGAGTAGTTGGCACTTCAGACAAAAATTAATTGTCAGGAAAGGTGGTATAAACTTAAATGGAGTGCAGAGACACTAGCTCCATGATTCACTATAACTTTTGAAGGACATTTTTTGATAAATAGAGGCAAAGCATGTGAAAATAATGTTATGGAGAACACCTAAAAGTTATTAGAATTCAGATAGAGAACTTTGGCTGATTACAGTTTCTGTGCCTTGGGAAGGATTTCAAGGACTTGATCAGGTACAGAGTGGGTGAAAATTATAACCATGGCCATGGAATTTATGTGGAGAAATTGTACAAAACTGGGATTTATAGGGGATTCAAAATTATGAAGAGATTTGATTTTTTAAAAAAGTCTATAGAGAAGCTGCTTTTATTGAGAGGTTCAGTAACTAAGGAAGACAGATTTAAGATTACTTAAAAAAAAGACACATGTCTGGGCAAGAGATGTAGATTTTGGTTTTAGTGAGTTATGATCTGAAATACATTGTGTAGAATAGGAGTTCCCAGACTATGATTTACAGGCCCCTTGGTTAATGGTGGGGGTCCATGGTATAAAAAAGGTAGGGGGCTCCTGGTCTAGAAGGACAATGGAAGGAGATTCGATATTAGCTTTCAAAATAAAATTAACAAGTGCTTAATGGAAAAAGTGTGCAGAGCCAAGTTATATACAACTACGATAGCATAGTTTTTTGAAAGAGTTGACAAGGGTACGTGGGTTGATTGCAATTTTCACTTTCAAAATAAATCTTCTAAATGATTCATGAGGTTGTCCAAGCTCTTCAGGAAAGTAATTACTAATTGGCTTCTCTCTTTAAAGATTGAAGATTTTTCATTGCATTGTTTTGAATTTGGGGCATTATACATATTAAATGTTTAATTAAAACCAGACTGCTGTTTTGCTCTGTATTTAAATTCTTCATTTTAGTGACTTGTTTGTAGAATTCACATATTCAAAGAGAATTTGTTATGATTGCATTTTTGTTTGCCCCTCTATGATGCTCGCAGAATCCACTTTTTCTTGAAGTGCATGATATCCCCTTTCTTTGCAAGTATATGTTCTGAATGTTCTGCTGAAATGTATGATTATTGCATTATTAGTTTGGACTCTAATTAGCAAGTAATGTTGTCTTCAAGTGACCTTGACAAAGGCATCACAAAATGTTGCACCACTATCGAAGAAAGTAAAGAAACAGAAAGCAGTTTCATATATTCTGCATGACTTTTTACTTGTCATTCACCTCAGACATCAGTTTAGCAGCTGTGATGTAATCAAATTGGTTAAGCAGCCAATCATATTGAAACAATCTTGGCCAGTGAATTGGGAAGTAACCAACCAGTTTTATAGAAAATGAAATGTAATTATGCACTTGCAAAGGAGCAATTGTTATAAGTGGTATTTACTTTTACGTTAGAAAAGTAGTCATGCTCTGGTTATGGCTTTTGCCAATCCAAATGTTCACAAGCATCTGTTATTTGGCCTTAAATTGGCATCATAAAGATAATATTCCAAATTTTGCTGGTAATTACTGGTGGTTCTATTTTTGTTTCAGTGGTGGTTAAGTCTGGGGCCTTTGCTCCCTTAGTTGTCAATTTACGACGACTCCAACAACACTCAGATCATGTTCAGATTGCAGGATCTGACACTGATTTTCCAATAATAAGGACTCCATTGGATTCCAGTGTGTTTCAGGTCAACGAGTTAGTCCCTCTGCATGTCAGCCCAGTAAATTGGGTGTTTGATTACCAGGTACAGCAGTTGTGGCCGTGGGCTAGTAAAATATGGGTCATTGGATTCAGTATTTTTGTTCAGGATGTTGGGAAAATAAGATACGAAAATCAAATTACTCAAAAAGAAACTTGATACTAAATTAACCTTTGAACTATATAGCCTGTCAATCTATTTTTATTAAAACGAATGATTCACTACTATATTTAAACTGGATTTATAATCTTATTTGTACAGGCCAAACCTAGTTTCCTTTCTGCAATTAATCCTAAAGCAATTATTTATTTATTTGTTCAATGATATTCAATAGTATTGAGTGCCTCTTTAATAATTTGGAAGATTAAACTATTTCTGCACCACAAAATGGTACTGTAATAATCTGCAAACTTGCAAACTTGGCATAGCATATTAGATATTTGTGATATAGGAAGCTATTGTCCATTGTGGTTATCCCAGCCAATGAATTAAATAGGTAAAATTATCCACACAAGAGGAATAATGTGCTAGCACTAGGAAGAGTACAAAAAGAGATTCACTTGGACTTTGCCTGAAATGGATGGTTTATCAGACGAGATTGGATAGGCTGCATTTATTCTCACTGGAGTAAAAGAGGTGAGGGATTACCCGAGAGGTTTATACAAATGAGAGCTGTAGGATAGAGAGTCAATCTTTTTTTTTACAGAGCACAGGTTTAAGGTAAAATGGAATAAACTTGAAGGAGATTTGAGGGGCAGGTTTTTCACAGATGTTGGTGGCTTTGTATGGAAACAACCACCAGGAGAAGTGGTAGAGGTAGGTAGAATTGCAACATTTAAAAGGCATTTGGACCGGTACTTGGAGTCGAGGGGTACTGGCCCAATAGGGGTAAATGAGAATAGTGTAAGTAAGCATCACTGCCAGCATGGATGAGTGGTGTTATCTTGTCTGTTTCTATGCAGAAACAATTCTATGACTCCTTATTCAGTATCTGGAGATTGAGGAAGACCCATTTCCCTTCCCGTGCTTTGGGTTCTGAGATGCCAGTGAAACTAATATTGGGTTGGCAGACTCAGCCACAGGTGAGGCAGGAGGATTTAGATAATTGGGTGGTTCAGAAGATAGTGCAGTTCATCCATCATTCATGCCGGGTCTCAGAGTACTCAATGAATGGGCTTGAGTTTCTTGATGCCATCTTAAATGCTGTTTCCCCATCTTGGCTGGTCATAGAACAGTACAGTACAGCACAGGAACAGGCCCTTCAACCCAAAATGTTGTGCCAGGGCAGCTAAAAAGTAAATCGAAAACTAATCTTTCCTACCTATGCAGTGTTCATATCCCTCCATCTTCCTCACATTCGAGTGCCTGTCTAAACGTCTCTTAAAAGCTTCTAATGTATTTGCTTCTACCACCATATCAGGCAGTGCATTGCAGGCATCCTCCACTGAGTTTGAAAAAAACTTACCCGTCACATCCCTTTTGAGCTTACCCCCTTCTCCCTTGCAGTGCATCTCCTCAGTAATTAAATATTTCTGCCCTGTGGAAAAAGATGCTCCCTGTCTACTCTATGCCTCTCATAATCTTATAAACCTCTATGAGATCTCCCACCAGCCTCTTCCACTCCAAAGAAAACAACCCAAGGTCGTCCAGCCTCTCATGATAGCATATGCCCTCTAAACCAGGCAGCATCCTGGTAAACCCCTTCTGCGCCCTCTCCAAAGCCTCAGTGGGTTGACCAGAACTCTATGCAATATTCCGAATGTGGCCTCACCAGAGTTTAATAAAGTTGCAATGTAACCTCTTGACTTCTGAATTCAATGCCTTGCCTAATAAAAGCAACCATTCTATAGGGCTTCTTAACCATGCTATCGACTTGTGTAGCCACTTTCATGGATCTTGGATCCCAAGGTCTCCCTGCTCAGCAAAACTGTTAAGGGTCTTGTCCTTAACAGTGTACTGTCTCTTTGCATTTGCCCAACCAAGGTGCAACACCTCACATTTATCATTTTTCTGCCCTTATCTGCAACTGATCTATATCACACTGTCTTTTTTGCTGGTCTTCAACACTATTCACACCACCACCAATCTTGTTATCGTCTGCAAACTTACTAGCCCACCTATTTACATTTTCATTTAGGTTATTTATATACATCACAAGCAGCAGAGGTCCCAGCACATATCCTAACGAAACACCATGAATTACAGACCTCTAGCTCGAATAAGTCTCCTCTGTCTTCTATGTGCAAGCCATTTTTGAACTCAAAGAACCAATTCACCATGGACACCACGCATCCTAATCTACTGGATTAGCCTCCCACGTGGGACTTCGCCAAACACCTTACTAAAATCCATGTAGACAACATCCACTGCCTTACCTTCATCAAACTCTCTCATCACTTTGTCTAAGCACTGAATCATGTTGGTAAGACACTACCTGCCCCACACAATGCTAGCTCTCCTTAATTAGGCCATGGGTTTCCAAATGCTCATATATCCTATCCTTCAGAATTTTCTGCAGTGATTTTCCTACAACTGATGTGAGACTCATCATTCTATGGTTTCTGGAAATTTTCCCTTGTTCCCTTCTTAAATTGAGGTAGAACATTAGCCACTTGCCTATCCTCTGGGAACTTGCCTGTGCCTAGAGGATGTGAAAATAGTTGTCAAGACCCCAACAATCTCGTCTCTTGCCTCCTTCAATAACCTGGGGTAAATTCCATCAGGCCTTGAGGACTTAGCCATCTTAATACTTGTTAGGAGACCCAATGCTTCCTCCTCTCTAAAATCCCTGACATATTTATTCACTCAGCACTGATCTCCTGGTCCTCTATATTCTTTTCCTTAGTAAATATAAATACTGAAGCAAAGTACTGATTAAGTACCTCACTCACATTCTCTGCATTTAAGCAAATGTTCCCCTCTTTATCCTTGAGTAGCTCTACCCCTGCTCTCTAGTTATCCTCTTGCTCTTGATGCAGTTATCCTTGGCAAGTGGGATTAAGGGGAATACCAAGGATTCACCTTAATCCTATTTGCCAAGGGCTTTTTATGGTCCCTCCTGGTTTTCCTAATTCCCTCCTTTAGTTCTTCATAATCCTCATGTGCTCTGTTTGATCCTAACTTCCAAAGCTTTGCATACTTTTTCTTCTTGGCTAAATTCATCACCTCTCTTCAGGGTTCACTGATCTTTCCATCTTTGTCTGATGTGGACCTGCCAGAAAAAAAGGTGTTTCCAATGGACTCTTCTTAGTTCCTGCTGAATGCCCTCATAATTTGCTCTACTCGAATTTAAAACTCCTGCAAACAGAGTTTCCAGAAATTGTTAATCCCTTTTTTAAGGAGCTTTTGAGGTATTCCTTAGTAAATATACAGTAAATACTACTGGTAAAATCTTCCCATTACAGAGAATAATTCAGTGTTTGCAGTGACTTGGAAGTGAAGAGGGTGATGAGGTAAGGTGGTATGGAACTGAGAAAAAGACATTTTGGGTGACTGGGAGGTCATAGCCTGTGGAGCTGGCAGAGGTTATAATTTCTGTACAAGTCAAGAGATTATCGTTCTGTTATTTCTAGAAGCGAAGGAAGATGCTTGAAATGATATTTCACTTATTTCCCCCTCATTGTTCTGCTACATGGTGGATTTGGTCGTGGTGTTCTGAGAGCTTATTTTTTGTCATTGTTGAATTTTATTACCTTTCCTGCCAACATTGTTACATCTGATGGTGCAGAAAAGTTTCATTTTATTCTGATATCGTTTATTTACTTAACTGTTTGTTTAAAATACCAAAGCTAAATAGTAGAAAATAAAATTTATCATTCAGTGACAATGTCATGTTCTCCCTATGAAAAGTATAGATGTTGATTTTTGCTTTTTGTAGTTGTGGAAAGCAAATAAAAGCAGAAATAGGTGATGTTTTGCACATAAAGGAAACAGGCTTTGAAAATGAAAGTGAGGATGTAGCTATGTTTAGGGTGGAACTGCTACCCTGAATTACCAGTACAGACTGTTCAATGCAACTATTCCCTCCTGACCCAATATGCTATTTGCAAGAAAGACTGATCTGTCACAATTTCCAAGGCTGGTCATAAGAGCAACTTCGAAGTCTGTCAGGCAACAACCAGAAGAACATCTGTGGGTTCATGCTTCAGCTCCCTGAAGGGAATAATCAATTTTTGGTGACTTAAATCGTTGGTCACACAGTTAACCTTATCTACCTAACATAGCTTGAACCAAGTATGTAGAATCCGTCTGTTATGATTCCACTTTCTTCATACCTTCTAGATGTCTGTTGGAGAGGTTGATGATAACTCCTTTTCAGCCTTTCCTCTGTCCCGGGGAAAAAAAACTATCTTTGTGACTATCAATTATGAGAACAGATGTTCTTAAAGTGTTTATCCTCAGAATTTCTTTTTCTGAATCCTATTATCCACCTTCATCTCATTAACTGCAGCCTTAAGTAATTATGTTTGCGTATGTTTAATTGTTCTACCTATAAACACTAGCATCCAATTTCTCTTTGCTGCAGGCATGTTGTATTGGAGCTTCAGTTTATACTGGCCTAAGTACAGCATTCTATACAAGCTCATGTAGAACTGTTTGCTGCCACACTTTATACAGTATTCCGTTTTGAGATTTTGGGTATCCCTGGCAAGACCAGCATTTAATTACCTTTGAGAAGCTGCAGATGAAGCACTACCTCAAACTGCTTCTGACCCAATGAGCAGATAACAACAGGCATTCGACTTGACAAGGATGAAGGAGTAGCAGTATTTTTCACACCAGAATGATAAACTTTGAGGGGTCTTCCTAGTGGTGGTGGTTCCTTGTCACCGAAGATTAGCCTTGGCAAGTAACTGCAGTGCATTATGCTCATGATTCATTTGCCAGAGTAAAAGTTTAGGTTGGAAATTGTGGTGTCACCCAGATAGGTTGTTTTCCACTTCTCTGGATTTGTTGAACTAGCATCAGGTATGTGCAGGTTGGTAGGTTGAAGTCCATCTTCCCCAGAATATACTGGTGCAATTCTACATTGCTATCATAGCATCCTAACATCAGCCATTACTGTCTGGTTCGGTGCAGCATCGTTTCACAGTGTATGAAAGCTACAGTAAATTGTCAGGCCAGCAGCTAAAGTAACTTTCTGCAGCCTACCATCACTGCAGGACTTGTATGTGTCCTGGACCAAGAAGCTGGCAGCAAGAACATGACTCACCCTGCAAATCGCCTTTTCCAAAAGCTCCCTTCTGGAAAGCACTGTCGGGCTTTTGAAACAAAAACCTCACGCCATCTCAAAAGATTCTTCCATTTGGCAGTTAATCAGATCAATCTTTCTATTTACTCTGGACCCATCTATTAATTCTGCACAGTGAACACTTTAACCCGCTTTATATATTGCTGTTCACTTTGTAAATACATGCTGGTATTTATGTATTTATGCACATTTTATTTCAAATCCTTTCTTCAAACTTTATTGTATATAATTCTGTATTCTTTATAATTGTCGAATGTTTTTGCTTGCATGCTGCGCCAGCAAATTCCTAATACGTGTAAATATATATGGTGAATAAATTTGATTCTGCTATATTTTCCTCGTGTCGGAAATGGCAGAAGGATTGGATTGAGATATGTGAGTGAGATTATGTTGTAGGGCAGCAACAACACATGTCAATTGGCCACTGCTTTACATTTCTCATTCCTCCTTCAGTCAGCCCAGCCCATCAAATCTAAGATGACTGTCAGAGCAATCTCATTAATCTCTTTCCCCTACTTTCTCCCTCTCTCATGTGCCCATTAACGCTCCCCTGATACTTCTACAAGTAACTGTTCAGTAAAGGCAGTTTGAAGCATAAAATTAAACTATCCACCAGCTTATTTTTGGGATGAGAGAGGAAGCTGGCACACTCAGTACTTGGGCATACGAACACAGACAGTACCAGAGGTTGGAGCTAAACCCAGGTTGATGGAGCTGAGACAGCTGCCTTTGTTCAAGAGTTCATGCATGTTGCGAGAATTTCATCACGTATTTGCAAAGATAGGGAAAAGGTGTTAAGGAATTAAATGGAGGACCAGTATGTGCAAGATATCCAAGCTCAGAGCTGCTGTTTTAATCACTGCTTTTGTGTGGCTAGTCCATTAATACTGTTGGTTAGTGTTGACTCCTTGCTTCCCTCTCACCTCCTTATGGACTATTTATATCTCCTTCCCAAACAACAGCCAGCATATCTGTCCACTCGTGAAAATGCGTCATGTTTACTTACCCATTTTATCAAACCAGTCTTGAAAAGTAAAGGTATTAAATCATAGCAAACTTTATATATGTATCTTTATAATTTGTAGAGAATGAACTTCCTATTTTGGAGCCATACATTTTAGATTAGGGGTTCCCAACCTGGGTTCACAGACCCCTCGGTTAACAGTAAGACTCAATGGTATAAAAAAAGGCTGGGAACCCTGGCTGGAAATGTAAAATAAAAGTAGTGAATAGTGTCTGTGTGAGGAATCTTACTGTGTTGACAGTTTATTGAAACATCATTTATTTCTGTTACCTGCAAACAATTTACAATAAAATTTATATTAATAGATATAGTTTCCTATGTAGAATGATTCTGCTACATAACCACCTTCATGTTATTAGCTTACGATAATGGAGGCACTGTGGGTGAGAACTCTTAATTCTTCTCTCTGGCTTTTGAGCATTTCTAGCAAAGACACATCACATTTGTAACAAGACTATTTCACTGAAAAAGGATATCAGCAGTAATGCTCATGATTGAATTTTTCCAGCTAATATCACTCTTCAATGGGAGAACAAACTGATGTATTTTGAAAACCAGATACTTTAGTTTACCCACCCAGTGTAGCTGGCTGTTACACTATATCACCTTGCTTCTGCAGTTGCTTCTACATCACTGAGGTGGAAGAGAGGAAATACTGTACCATAACATAGTTTGTCAGCAGAAATATGCAGACTTACTGTGGGTGAATTTTCTGTCAACTCTAAACCAGATGTGTTCGTCTTAATACCAGAACAAATGTAAAAGCCTTTTGATACTTTGGAAGAAAAAATGGCATTTTTTAATTCTAATATATAATAACTTCTACCCTGAGTTGTATGGAGGGTTTCATTCTGAGTATAACCAATCTCTTTCCACCTTACTTCACGTCACCCATCCTTCTTTATTCCCGTCTCTGTTGTGCAACTATCTTTTCCTTAAGTGCATCTGTATTTCTCCCCATCAAACTGCTTGTGTTAGCAAATTTGTATTGCCATTATTTTGTACTAAAGCTTTCTAGGCTTTATCATATAGCTGAACAATGAGTGAAAAGGTGGTGGAAATGAGTGACTAGTCAAATTCCATACAAACCTGCAAGTTCAACCCAGGGTCATTCTAATGTTCGTGACCATAACAAGTGTTTTGCGAAATCACCTTTTTTTAAAACTTGGCTGTCCTCTCACCATTAACTATTTTTGTTGTGCGGAGAATCATACCTTGTACATACTCCAAAATGTGGGGTAAAAATAATTGCATTTTTTTATATAGGGGATTGAACATTTTGGAGTATTGGTCAAGGTTCAAGTCACCACATTAAAAAATATAGTTCTGTGCTTTTCCAATTCTCTTTGCCCAGAAACTACTTTTGAAGATTTACATTGTTACCAGTGATGTCATTATTTGCTCCTATTATAGAAATAGTGATTGGATTTTGTTTTTGTGCTTAAATCAAACATGGTTAAGCTAATTGTCATTTATTGTAATCAAATTTCTGTTGTTGTGGTATTTTTCATTTCCTGTGCATGGAGAAAGAAAAGGCATTTTTATATACTTTTTAAAAAACAGTGTCGCATGACTGTAGGATAACTTCAACATTGTCAGTATTGTTTTCACTATTTTCTCACAGAGCAATATTTGAAAACAGTTCATTTACTTAATGGAAGTGAAATAATCAAGGTTTGTAATGGGGAAAAATAACGTGCTGGATGAATTAAGTAGCTCAGTTTCTGTAGATAGAAAAACAGTTAATATTTCAGATTGATGGCTTTTCAGGATTTAAATATTTTACTTTTAGATAGTGCATGAGCGGTTTCACCAGCACAATTTTCACATTGTCTTAAAAGTTTACTTCAATCAAGTTTCTAGGAGAGCACCATGAATATTTAATCTAACATTTTTGCCAACGCTAGTCATTAGAAGTCTGTTGTTTTTTTTTCCAAATTAAGACTAATTGTTCCCTAATACTTAGACTTAATTGATAGCTTCAAATTTTACTGATGTTGAATATGACATTTGAAGGAAAAAATCTTGACTTATCTGAACCAAAAGCAATATCTAAGGGTTAGCACAAAAAATAGCAAATACCAAACAGTGAAAGGAAACTGGAACAGAATTTTTAATATTTTAAAATGTATTTGTCTTGTATGGATCTTGATGTCAGTGGCAAGGCTGGTGTTTATCGACTCTCCCTAAATCCCCTTGAGAAGGTGGTGGTGAATTGCTCCCTTAACTCCTATATTTCTTCTGGTGAAGGCACTTCCACTGTGTTTGTTGTTGGATAGAAAGTTCAGGATTTCGACTGATCAGTGAAGGATCAATAGAATATTTATAAGTCTGGTCCATTTGCAATATGAAGGGGATATTTGGGTGCCAATGCTCCCTTGCAGGAATACATTGCATTAAAATGCCAATGTTTAATCCATGTTTGGACCAATACTGTGAGCAATTGTTTTATTTCAGATCCAAACTACTAATTGGTAAGTAGGTTATTGGCAGATAAATGCTGCTTGACAACACTGTTGATGTCACCTTTCACTTGAAAATAGACTAGGTGATAATTGGCTAGTTGGATTATGAGTTGTAGAGTTTGGAAACAGTCCTCTTGGCCCAGCTCATTCATGCAGCAAGTTGTCTGTCGAAGCTAGTCCTCAGCCGTTTCTTGTCATCACGTGGCTGAAGATTAGGTTCTGTAATAATGGGCATCTGAGCAAAGGATATCTCAGTATAGATTGTCTATCAGCACCTCTGGCTGGATGTGGTTGTGATTGCTTCACCTTTGTCTTTAGTACTTGCTTGCCACACTTGCCACATTGTTGAGAATAAGAATGTTAATGGCATCATTAGCTATTTGTCTATCACCATTCACGTTGTGATGTGGCAATCTGCAGTGCTTTTTATCTGATGTGTTGGTTGTGAGGTCTCCTCTGCTCTATCCTGTGTTGTTTTGCTGTTTAGCAGACATGTTGCAGCTTCATTGGCTATACCTCAGTTCTAGTCATGCCTTGTGCGGCTTGAGTGGTTGAACTAAGATTGATTTCTACTTTGATAGTAATGGTAGGCTGAAGGAATACCGAGCCCCAAGTTAAAGATTGTTTTGGTGTACGTTGCTGCAGGTGGTCCATACTGTTCCAGGGATGCCCAGTTTTGAGCTTTGGAGTCAAAAAGAAAATGTAGGAAATATTGAGCAGTTGAAGCATTATCTCTAAAGAGTGTCAGATATCTCCCTCTCCCTCTCCCTCTCCCTCTCCCTCTCCCTCTCCCTCTCCCTCTCCCTCTCCCTCTCCCTCTCCCTCTCCCTCTCCCTCTCCCACTCCCACTCCCACTCCCACTCCCACTCCCACTCCCACTCCCACTCCCACTCCCACTCCCACTCCCACTCCCACTCCCACTCCCACTCCCACTCCCACTCCCACTCCCACTCCCACTCCCACACACCCCCCACCTCCCGGTGGGTAGAGGGAACTGTTTGTTGCTGCCCCAGTCTGGCAGCTGTCTCCTCCCGACTGAGTTCAAACAGTGATATTGCTACTGAGCCTTTCTGATAATGGACATTGGAGTCCAGTGCCAGGAGAACGCTTCCTTTCATTGTTGATTTATCCACTGAGGGAATACAGTTGGTGGAAATCCGGAGGTTTCCTTGCCAATGTTTGGCCTGATGCCATGAAACTCATGGAGTGTAGAGTGAATGATTCTCAAAGCTACTCCTTTTTACCTTTCTATCTGTATAGCACAGCGTCACCCCTGTGGGGAGTTGAATGTCGGGAGGATGTGATAGAAGACTCTGGTGTTTTATCCATAAGGTGCGATTTTGTTTTTAAGGACACCTATGTAATATAGCATGGCTAGCCTGTGTTTTACCTCTTTTTTTTTGTCCCTAGGTCTTTGTGCAGTGAATTTTGGTAGGTCCGGAGTTCATTGTGCCAAACAGTGCTCACTGGTTTTCTTAGTAATTTCTGTCACAATTTAGTGGCCTAGTCAAGTGATACAATCGATTTAGTGGTTCAGTTTAGTGATACAATCAAGTAGTGTGCTAGGCATTTTAGCACCGACAGCATTGGTGGGTATGGAATCAAAGATGGACTATAGAGATTGCAGTGTTTCTCCAAAGCGAATATTTGTGTACCAATTTTTTTTAATGGTGGCCATTATTAATAATGGAAAATCAACTATTTTAAAAATTTGTGTAGGAATAATTTGGAATCAACTGTTATTTTTATTTAATTGGCTTGGAGTTAGCCTGTCAAGCACATTGCCTCAACAATCTCTCAACCCTGATTAACCCTAACCGAATCACAGGGCAATTTACAGTAACCAATTAACCTACCTGGTACATCTTTGGACTGTAGAAGGAAGCCGGAAGATTCAGAGAAAACCTGTGCATTCCATAGGGAGGACCTACAGAGTCTTGGAATTGAATTCCAAACTCTGGAATGCCCCAAGCTGAATAGCGTTGTACTAACCACTACACTGTGTGGTGCCCAGCTGTTAGTATAGATACATTTTTGTTAATGACGTCCAAAATTGGCATGTGAATTTCATAAGATATAGGAGCAGAATTAGCCTATTTGGCCCATCAAGTCTGCTCCGCCATTTTATCATGGCCTATCCAATTTTCCCCTCAACCCCAATCGCCTGCCTTCTGCCCGTATCCCTTCATGCCCTGACCAATCAAGAACTCATCAAATAAACTTCTGCCATAAATATACATGAAAGCTTGGCCTCCACAGCTGCTTGAGGCAAAGAATTCTGATAATTGAAACATTTTTGTGCTAAATGTATGAACTATTGAAGAATAGGATTAAGCAATTTGGAATTGGTGAGACAGTACAGAATCACTACCATGGCTGATCCAGCTCAGATTGACAATATTTATTACCAAAAAGAGAATGAATGAAATTTAAAAGGGCAGACCCAGCACCTAATAGAAGTTACATTTGTTGGAGTCTAGGGAATGCGAAAGGATTGAAAAACTGCTTGTAATTAAATGTGTGAATTAGCACATTTTATATTCTCAGTGCTGTAGGTGCTATAATTATGAATAAGTACTTACCATTCAGGCATCAAATTTAGTGCAAAACATTAGGGACATGATAATTGCTACTCATTAATTACTTTAATTTTCCTTTGCAGGAATGTTTGTGACAGCAGCAGGAATCTCCCAGCGTGCACCTGTTCACTGGTCGGAGAATGTGATTGGAGCAGCTGTGTGTTTTCCTTATGTGGTGGCTCTGGATGAAGAGTTTCTTACTGTACATAGTATGCTTGACCAACAGCAAAAGCAGACAATTCCATTCCGAGACGGTCACATACTACAAGACTTTGAAGGTAATTTAAATAAGATGCCTCCACCTAGTCCATTTGCACAACCCAGCCTAAAATGTTGCTATTTAAGTTGATTACAGTTCTCAAGGTTTTGAGGGTTTTAATGCACCAAGTTTTAATTCTAGTACATTTTTTTTAAAAGTGATGTGTTTGTATATACGTATGCCTTTTGAGTTGTTTGTTCCAGACTTCTGTGCTCTGGGAGAATTTTTATTTTCCTCATCTTATCTTGAAATCTTTCATAATTAATGTGAATTTTAAGTTCCCTAGTTACTGACTTCCCTTTCACCTGTCAAGTCTTTTCATAGTTTTATTGTTGCTCATTATTTAAATCTTTGGTCAAATTAATTTAATCCAGAGGAAACATTCTCAGACCATCTGGTCTGTCTTCATAATCATAATTCTCTAGTCCAAGCATCTTTGTAAATTTCCCCTCTGCCCTTTGTAGAGTCACTTTTGTATGTAATAATAATCGGAATATTTGGTACTCCATCTGGCCTAATTAGAGTTTTGTTCCATTTCAGCATGACATCCCTGCTTTTGTATTCTGTGATGGAGCAAATGGATGCAATTATCCCATATGCTAACTCACTCACCCCATTTATCTCTTCAGGAATCTGTCTGCAAGTTCCCTCTGCTGTTGTACCATTTTAGTAACCTATTATTTATTGTGTACTCCTTTGCTGTATTTTACTTTGTATGTTTTCTTACTCCTCACATCACAAGGTTGAATTCTGTTTATCATCTTTGTGCTCACCTAACCACTTCTACTATCGCCTGTACTTCTGTTTTAGTACCATCAACGAACTTTCATATAGGGGACAAATTGTTCACTAAAGACAAGCAATAAATCCAGTAAATTACCTTGTTTATAATCTGAAGGCTGAAATGTAATGCAGTCCTTTTAAATGACGTTTTGTAAATAGTTTTGATTCTACAATGTTTTTTTTATCATGCCTGCTGATACATTTAACCTGTACATTCTGGCATGGAGTTGACAGTGTTTTTTTATTTTGGTAGAAACTGTCAAATGTACACCACAACTAGATCTCAAGATTTTAAATCCTTGGAGGGTGATACTGCACATCTAATCTTACAAACAAATCTTGTGATGATTTTAGAAGGAAGTGCCCGATGAAGACAAATGTCTCATGTTCCTTCTTTATCACCTTTTCTATCTGTGTTGCCACATTCAAGTCAATTATGTACTTATATCCTTATGTTTTTGTTCTACCACACTCTCTAGTGTCATTTATTATGAAATTCCTGCCAAAAACCTTGCTAGAATCTATGTAAACTTAGAAAGATGTATCATTTTACACTTGTCTGAGTTAAATACTATCTGCCATAATCCTTTGCTCACTTCCCTAGTTGATCTAGATGTCTTTAATCTTAGATGACTTCTCCACTATGCCTATCGCTACAAATTTTGGGTCATCTGTAAATTTACTAATCATACCACCTACATACTCACCCAAATCATTAAAGTATAGACAAAGAGCAGAGGACCCAGTATAAGTCCTTGAAGTATATTGCTGCTCATGGGCCTCCAATCTGAAAAGCTACCCTCCACTACTATTGACTTCTTCCAACAAGCCAATTTTGTATCCAGCTGGCTAGCTTGCCCTGGATCCCATGAGATCTGCCCCTCCAGACCAGTCTACCACGTGGGACTTTGCAAAAGCCTTGCTAGAATCTATGTAAACAATGTTTACCATCTTAACAATCCTCTTGGGCACTACTTCAAAAAAAAACAATTAAATTTGTGAGATTCTCATGCACAAAGCTGTGCTGAGTTAACTCCCTTATAAGCTATGGAGTATTAAGATAATGTTCATTTTATGTAGACTGTGTATCATGCTTATTCTTACCAATGAGTTCCTGAATGAGCTATCCAATTTTATCCCCACTTAATCAGAAATTTGGGTAAATAGTACAGGATGCTCTCCACCTGCATTTTCCCAGTTTCCTGTATCTGGTGATGTAGAAAGCAGCTGTTTACCAAAGTGAATAAAAGTATAAATTCTGACTTCTCAAAATAAAACCCCAAAGTGCTGGAATCACTCAGGCAGCATCAAAAGGAATTCAAAACATTTGCGTTTTTTTTAAATGCAAATAAAACTGTTTTAAATGGTAATATCATTTACTGCAACTGAGCAAAATCTTTTTCTGCTCACCATGTCCCAGTAGCGATGCTATAAACATACCAAGGATCTTTGGAGCAAATTGTGTTTAGGGAAATCAAATTTGACTCTCTGACTTGGCAAGTGATTAGGTTTTGAAAGTGAATAGAAAGTATCAGGATCCTTTGATTTATTTGTAGATGTGACAATTACTGTTAAGATTTCTATGATGCACTCAGCGGTATGAAATGACATGAAAGAGGGGATATCCCTGCATCTGCAATGGTATAAACACAAGAAATTTTTGCAGATGCTAGAAATCGAAAGCAAAATACTTAAAATGCTGGAGGAACTCAGCAGGTCAGGCAGAAGCCATGGAAATGAACAAACAGTTTCAAAGGGAAATCATTCTTCAGGACCTGAAGAAGGGTGTTGGCCTGAAACATCGACTGTTTATTCATTTTCATGGATGCTGCCTGAGCTAATATAGTATGGTTGGCAGGAAAATCTGTCCAAGGGCGTTTCCAAACTTGTGCCATGGGCCTCCAGCTAAAGATTTCTTTCTTTCCCAGTGAATTGGAGTCCACCAATGAAGGTGGATTTCTGTTAGTGTCATGTAGACTTCAAAAGCTCCAGCTACAAGTATCCACACCATTGAGAGCTCTTAAGATTGAGTGCAGCAAAACAAAGACATTGATAGCATATTCCCTGCAAAACACTGCTTTATGTGGTGTCATATGTTTGTAATATTATCCAGTTATCAAGCATTTGGACTTGAACATTTGAGAGTATATTTGAACTTAATGATGGGTTGATTCCTGATGTTCATGAACCAAACACTTCTTTGTATTTTTCAAGCTAGTGATATTAAAATGTCACCTTAATTCTTTAAAACAGGAACAAAATACTGTGATGCTTGAAACTGATGTTGTCTTGTGTAACCTGTGTGATAACCTAAATTTCTGCTTTGGTTCAAATGTTTAACCGAATCCTGGAGTTCTGTATAGGTTCAAATAAAGTATGGTAGGTTTTGTTGATCATCTGTCAAAATAGTTTTCTCAAAAATGGTCCAGGCGATAAACATTGTATTAAGAGACCATAAAGACATAGGAGCAGAATTAGGCCATTTGGACCTTCGAGTCTGCTCTGTCATTCAATCATGGCTGATCCTTTTCCCCCTCCTCAGCCCCACTTCCCGGCCTTCTCCCCATAACCTTTGATGCCGTGTCCAATTAAGAGCCTATCAATCTCTGCTTCAAATACACCCAATGACCTGGCCTCCACAGCATCTCTGTGTCCTAGACTCGCCCACCATGGGAAACATCCTTTCCACATCTACCATGTGAAACATTTGAAAGGTTTCAATGAGATCCTCCCCCATGCTTCTACATTCCAGCATATTGTCATTTGTTTTCATGTAACGCATTTGCTACAGATATTAAGTGCATTATAAGCTGCAGACCTGACATGTTAGATCTATTTTATCCAACAGGGAAACTGATTTTGGCCACTAGTAAAGAAATACATATTCTGGCACCTTTGCCTTTGGAAAGGCAGATCCAAGATCTTCTTGCCAGCCACAGGGTGGAGGAAGCTCTTGTCCTAGCAAAAGCAGCGCGACGGAATATTCCAAAAGACAAATTTCAGGTTAGTAGGATATTAAGAGCTAAATTACCAAAGCCATTCTGCTCAATGTAGAAATCAAGCAGTGTGTTCCTGGTTGTAATATTTATATAACATGCATTGTTTATTGCCAATGATGTAAATTGATCCTTGTATTGTCCATTTTCTATTCATCCACATCCAATTGTGTACAACTCCCTTGTGGAAAATGGGCAAGGGTTTCTCCTTAGTAACCATCCACTAAAATAAGGATGTAGATTTTTATTTTGTTATTAATTGCTGCAGTTGTGGTTCTGCATATCCACAGAAAATGAGTATATTTTATTCTTTTGAGCTATAGTGAATGAATTGCTAAATGTGATTATTTATATAGATAGTATAGAGACATCTGCAATATGCTCCTGTTTGATCTTTTGCCATTGACAGTTATTATTGAAAATATTAGGTGAAATATTAAAAGTATTTCAGCATGATAAAACTGCATTATTTGTGTGGTATTGCAAATAAAAATTAAGCACTATATAATTTTCCTAATGAATTGGAAAGGCACTAATTTATTTGTTCATAGTCCATGTTCATTGTCCCAAGGCTTTGACTAACCATGTCTGAGTAATGGTCTTTAAAGCTATTTGACTAAGAAAGTCTGTTTATAATCTGTAGGTTATGTACAGAAGAATTCTGCAGCAAGCTGGGTTTATACAGTTTGGCCAGCTTCAATTTTTAGAAGCTAAAGAACTCTTCAGGTAAGAATTGCTTTGACAGTGTAGATTCCGACTGATGTGTGGTGGATTCTGCTTCTTATTTTGCAGCACAAATCTAATTTTCTGCAGTAGTTTTGTTTTAACTCTATTGCTACTGATCTTGCACTGCAGTTCCATTTGTTTCACAAACACTAAGTGGTAAGGAAGGTCAGATCCAGTAAGCCATTAAGAACTTACATTAGATTGCTCTTAATTCAGACATTTTAAACTAACTGGTGCATGTAGCAACTGTTCAATTAATGATAGTTCAGGGAGAAGTGTCCAGAGATAAAACGCTACTGACATCTGTAATCAACCCTAATATATACAAATTGCATGTAATGTGCCTCAAATTCTTATAGTCTTTAAGCAACAATTCAGGTGTTGCTTGGGCATTGAGCATAGTTTTAAATATTTCAATCAGTTGTGTTTGATGATGCTTAATGAACTATTGTAATTGGGTTCCCAAAGCTTCTCTTGTATTCTATCAAAGCTTCTATTTGTTATAATATTGGTCAAAAGGTTCAGTTAGATCTAATCCCCTATATATTTGTTTCTAAGCAAGTTTAAATAAATTACGAATCTAAATATCATAAATTGATAATCTTGTTGTGTAGACAAAGCTCATTTGGCTTATGATGCATGTTTCTTAGGCCCTATGAAAGAGCTTTCCAGTTATACATAATTCTGTTTCTCTCACTACAGTAATTAATGGTTTTCTCTGAGGTCAATTGTTAATTTGTATTTATTAGTTGAATGACTTTCGTTGACAGATGTTGTTCAGGGTAGTCTGAATCATTTGACTGTCCTGTTTATGTTTTTATTAAACATTGATCAGCTTGTGTTTATTTGAATGTTTTCTCTTGACAGGAATGGCCAGCTCGATGTAAGAGAGTTAATGTCTCTCTATCCACTACTGCTTCCTTCAACCTCTACATTTATACGGTCCCATCCCCCTTTACATGAATATGCTGACTTGAATCAACTCATGCAGGGTGACCAAGAGAAAATTAAGAAGTGCAAGCGTTTCCTTATGAGCTACTTGAATGAGATTCGAAGCACTGAAGTAGCAAATGGCTACAAGGCAGAAATTGACACAGCCTTGCTAAAGTTGTATGCTGAAGATAACCATGACAGTTTGCTGGATTTGTTGGTTTCTGAAAATTCCTGTCTATTAGTGGATTCTGTTTCTTGGCTGGAAAAATACCAGAAGTATGTAACAAATGATTTGTATTTTTATAAATGTGGGGACGTTATTGCCTTAAACAATGTTAGAAAGACCAAGGCAAAGACCCTTTGCTGCCTTTTAATGCCTGTGAGATTTCATCAAAGCAGAATGCAAATGAATCGTGCTATCTACCTCCATTTGTGTGTTCTTCAAATGCAAGTTTATCTTATATTTATTTCCTCTGGACCTACATTTTTTATATTGAAGCAACTTATTTAATTTCTATACAGACTTTATTTGATATCATCTTTTATCTTCATACTGTAGAAGTTAAACCTCTAATCTTTTTCATTCAGTTTAGCTTTAGGATTAGACTTGTTCCTCTTTTATGCACTAGTACAGAAAATTAAGCATATTTATACAAGGAGCTTTCAGGACGCCTTGTGTAAATTCAGTCCTGCTCTTTATGTGTTATGCACCACGTTGTTTTGGTCTTTCAATATTGTCTTCACCCATGTTTGGTAAATCCATAGACTGGACAAGATTGAAGTTATTTGTAATTTAAATTAAAAGTGGCACGGTCCTGTAATATTCAGCTTCAGCCTGACAATTTGTAGTTCCTGTTTCCCTTGCTAGATACCATGTTCTCTGTTTGTGTATCAGTAGAGTAAACATTTTCCAGTACATTTAGCTGAGTATCAATAAAATTACATCACATGGTATCACTGGTTATACAGAAAGGATGAATTGAAAGGAGTGAATTGGAAATTGTTATTGTTGGAAAAAAATCACTAGGGCGAAATGTATGTGAAACAACGTGGATTAAATGGATTAAAGTTTGTTTGGAAATTAAAGAATATAAAGTCTATTAGACAGAAAGAAGTAAAACCTTCAATTCAAGTATTAACTTAAGTACAAAGAACTAAGTAAATTCAAGAGATCAATTTTTTATAACGGTATTAAGCATGCAATGTATCTCTGGAAAAACAAACTAACGCATTTTTAAATATGAAGAGAAAACAGTGTGAATATTTGCATATATGCATATTTGATAAAAGCGTTGTTAAAATACTCGCTGTCCAATATTGTAAGACACCAGGTATTCTAAGTTCGAAGTTAGTGTGTTAGGGAAAAGTGAATGACTATCCACTTGGCGATTCAACCGTTGTGTAAAATATGGCCACTTGTTTCAGGACTTCGGAAGGTAATATATGGAATAATTTTACTTATTGTTCCCCACCTTGGACTAGAGATGGTGGCAATTGTAAGAGATGAAATGGAAATAAAGAAATAAAAATATGCCGGAAATGAGCTGATCAGGCAGCATCCATGAGGGAGAAATGGCTACCCCTTCAGGTCAATTTCATCATACTTTCACTCCTTGTGATAAAAAATTAAAATGGCTTTCTCTCCACAAATGCTGCCTGACCTCAGCATTTTCCATTTTTATTTCAGATTTCTAGCATCTCCATTTTTGGGCTTCTGTTTTTTGACTGTTTGAAGAAACAAAATCACTTTTTGTAAAGACAAAAGTGCAGCAGCAGGGACTCGATTATGCGCAGAAACAGATTGCATGTATATTTATAAAGAATGAATATTTGTTGTCTTGAATGACTGTCTTGTGTGCTCTAAATACTGCATTTTTCTGCTGGATGTAATCTTTTTGAAGTTTAACGAGTTCAATGTGTTTCTTGAACAGATACTTTGCACTTGGTCTTCTTTATCACTATAATGGACAAAATGAAGCAGCACTACAGGTAAAGTTGTGTTTAGTTTTTCTGGACTGTCTTAAAATTTGCATTTGCTTCAATGCATGCATTTGTGAAAATCTTTGGAAGAAAACTGAGTTCTCTCAATGTGTAAATGGGCATGAAGAGAAATGTACGAGTAGCTGGGTAAACAAATGTGGAATATGAGAACAGTTTCCAAGTGATTTAACTGTAATGTTTACCAGGTACCATCTTAGTGGTGGTTTAATTGATGTTTTGCAGTTGCATCTAGAGTTTCAAGAAAACATAAGTATTCAACTTAGAAATAGTACAATGTAAATAGATATTTACATTACAAAGTTATGACTGACATTGTTTAAAGGTTGCCATGATAATATAGCAGATAGTGTAACACTGTTAAAGCTCAGGGTGTTGGAGTTCAATCCGGACTTCTTCCTGTGAATGCTTGGGTCTCCTCCAGGTGCTCCAGTGTCCTCCCACAGTCCAAAGATGTAATGATTAATAGGTTAATTGGTCATTGTAAATTTTCCCATGATTGGGCGAGTGTTAAATCAGGGGTTGCTGGCAGAAAGCACTGGAAGGACCTGTTTTGTGCTGTGTCTCTAAATAATAAGTCCGTACAGACAAAATGCATAATGATATAAATTCTTGTTCTGGGTTTATCATTTTACTAGTTATAGTTACAGCCTGTGTAAGTCAAATGAAGCTGACAACCTCTTCTGTCAAGATCATTTAATAAAATTAAACAGCTGAATAGCATCTAAAGTAGGAAAAAGGAATCTATTAAAAGTGAAGATTTTGGCCAAAAGAACAGTTTTGCCTTCAAGCAATTACCCATTGTTGTGAAGCAATGAATAATGAAGCCCCCCAAAGGATGGAGATGGTACTATAGTACAGTGAGCCTAACATTAGTACTGGGGAAAATGCCAGAGGATGATGAAAGTGAATACTTGGAAAATAACGAGAATGGATGGGTCATTATGGTTTCTGTAAGATAAAGCTTGTTTTTCAATCCTGCTGGAGTTTAAAGGATATAAATAATTAAGATTGATAAGGGAAGATCACTGGATATGATTTACTTTGATTTTCAGCAAGCCACGGGTAAAGTCCTATATTAGCATGTAATTTAAAGTACATGGCAATACAGGAGGCTGCAGATTTTGGAAAGAAAAAGCCAGCATATTGAGCAGCATCTGGGGTGTGGGGACTGATGGGACGGAGAAGGAATTGTCAACTGCTTGTGTGTTGCTTTTGATTTCCAGCATCTGCAGAATCTCTTGTGTTTTGGAATTGTCACTACTCTACATTAAGACTGAGTGGTGAAGAAAGATAGCTGGTATAAAGAGGAGGGGAGAGGGGTGAGGTGGCCAGGCAATTAGTAGGTGATGAAGTCTAATAGTCTTGTGTGGGGTGGGATGGAGTTGGGAGACAGGCTGATGGAAGCAGACAAAGATAAAGGGGTGAATACAACAGATGGAGCCAGGACTGGTAGTGGTGTGCAAGATGAAGGTGGAGACAGTTGCTGGAAGCAAAAAGAGGATACTAAAGTTCTTAATGCTGGAATCTGATAAATAAAGTGAACATGGAGTGAAGATGAAGGATAGATAGAACCTGGTGGGGGAAGGGGTCTGATGAGTGAAAAGTGCAGGTGGATGGAAGCAGGAGGAGGTCAAACTGGGTAATTTGGGGCAGGAAGAGGTGTAAATTAGATGGCGGATGTTATCACGATCTTATATGATGTCAACTTTGTTTTGTAGTAGCAGTACAGTGCAAAGACATAACATTACTATAAATTACAAATTATATAAATAGTACAATAAACAATAAAATGGTAGTGTTTATGAGTTTATGGACCATTCAGAAATCTGAGGATTGAAGAGAAGCTGTTCCTAAATTGTTGAATAAGGGCCTTCAGGCTCCTGTACCACCACGCTGGTAGTGATGAGAAGAGGGCATACCCTAGATGGAGAGGGTCCTTAATGATAGCAGTTTTGCAACAACCACCTTACACTCAGCATAAGTAAGACTAAAGAATTCATTGTGGACTTCAAGAAGGGGAAGTGGAGGGAACACCAGTACTCATTGAGAGCTCCGCAGTGGAAACGGTGAGCAGTTTCAAGTTCCTGTGTGTCCACATTTCTGAAGAACAATCCTGGGCCCAACATATTGATATAGTTATGAAGAAGGCACATCAGCAGCTATATTTCATTAGAAATTGGAGAAGATTTGATATGTCAGTAACGATGTAAAGAGGAGAACCTTTTGACTGGCTGCATCACCATCTGGTATGAAGGGGCCAATGCACAACATCAGAAAAGGCTGCAGAGGGTTGTAAACTCAGCCAGCTTCATTGTGGACACTAGCCTCCATAGCATTGAGGACATCTTCTAAAGGCGATGTCTCATCATTTAAGGACTCCACTACCCAGGACATACCCTCTTCACATGACTCCATCAGAGAGGAGATACAGGAGCCTGAAGGTGCACACACGCAATGTTTTAGGAACAGCTTCTTCCCCTTCGCCATCAGATTTCTGAATGGACAATGATCCCGTGAATACACTACTTCACTACTTTGTTCTCTGTTTTGCACTATGTTTACAATATATTGTATGTATTGCACTGTTCTGCCACAAAACAACAAACTGCGCAACATACTGTATGTCAATAATAATAAATCTGATTATGATGGAAGCCATCTTCCTGAAACACTTTCTCTTGAAAATATCCTTGATGGTGAGGAGTGTTGTGCCCCTGATGGAGCTGGCTGAGTCTATAGCCATCTGCAGCCTCTTGTGACCCTGTGCGTTGAATACTCCATACCAAGCTGTGATGCAACCAATCAGAATGCCCTTCACCAAGCATCTACTGAAATTTGTAAGTCTTTGGTGACGTACCAAATCTCCTGAAACTCCTAATGAAGTACAGCCTCTGTTGCACATTCTTCGTGGTTATATCAATGTGCTGGGCCCAGGGTAGATCCTCCAAGATGTTGCCATACAAGAACTTACAGCTGCTCATCCTTTCCTCTGTTGACTCCTCAGTGAGGATTGATGTGTGTTATTCGGACTTCTCCTTCATGAAATCCAGAATCAATTCCTTGGTCTTGTTGACGTTGAGTGCAAGTTTGTTGTTGTGGCAGCTCTCAACCATCACAATCTATCTCAGTCCTATAAGCTTCCTCATCACTATTAGAGATTTTACCAACAACAGCTGTGTCATCTGTGAATTTATAGGTGGTGTTTGACAAGAAGTGGATTGGGAGAGAGGGGAAGCTGGGAGATGAGCAGGAAACATTTCAAACCTAAGGTTTGGAAGTGAACCTTTCAACAGTTGTAGAATGAATAGCTTTTGCATTCTGTCAAAGTAAAGTTTATTGTCATATGCTCAAGTACATATGCAGCAAGAAACTTGCTTGCAGTAGCATTACAGGCACATGCCATCATAAAGCAGCAATCACGAGAAAAACAAATTCAAAAATTATACACAATTTTTACAAGAAGTAGCAAAATTAGTGCAAAATGATCAAAGTAGTTAGTGGTGCTAAACTAGTGATTAGGGTTGTGCCACTTGGTTCAATATCAGAATGGATGAAGGGAAGTAGCTCTTCCTGAATGTGATGGTGTGTCCTCAGGCTTCTGTGCCTTCTAACTCCTGGTAGCTGAAGATGCAAGGCCATGATGGTTGGGATCTTTGATGCATGTTGACTTCTTGAGCAGTGCCAACTGCAGATACTGCTGATGGTGATGAATCAGCATAATCTTTCCAAGAACTGGAAAAACATTAGATTTCTCCATTTTAATTCGCTCGGTATCCAAAGAAATCCTTATCCTTAAAATGGACAATCTAGCAAAAGAGCAATGCCTCTAGTCTTGTATCGGGTGCCAACAATAGATGCTGCCTGCTTATATCAAATAAGCGTGTCTTGGATGTCTGAGTGATTGTTGCTCCTTCAACGTGTATAACAATGCTCACAAACTTGTGTGCATTTATCTGTAAGTACCATATCATCAGAATAAAGCCCAATGAATTAACTTTTGAGGGAAGAAAAGTGAAAGGTAGGAATGGATCGAGAGAAAAGCAGCTTATATTTGGGGATGGTAACAGACAGTATGATACTGAGAAACTAGTTGACAGTAAGTAATGAGAAGATGAGAGAACAAGGAGCTGAGAGTATATGTGTGTCCACTCGCCCCAAAGGTAGCAAAGCGTTTAGGTAAGATGATAGGAATGAGTTTGGGGTACTTCCTTTCTTAGTTAAGACTTAGAATACAAGCTAGAACTGTATAAAATGATTGGGTTATGGTAAAATTTCTCTCCAGCATCATGACCCAAAATACAGAGGAGGAATATGAAAGTATTTTCAATATCAACTTAATATCTGCTTTGATTTGGAGAATAAACAAATATTTGTTTTGGAGAAAATCAGGACCAAAGAGGGAGAAAACCTTACAGATTTGAGCCAAAACAGAAAGATGCAGAAACACAGTCAGTTTTTCAGGACAATGTCAACCGTTTCCTTCAGATAACTAATAGAAGTGACTTGATAATTACTTACTATCTGATGTTTTTGTTATATTTATTTTAGAAAAGATTAAATTATCATGTTCAAACTAAGCTACTTTATTCAGTTAAATATTAAGGGGAAAGTAATTTCAACTATTTGACAAGTTTTTAAGCTACATGACAAATGGATTTATTTGCTATTATGATTTATTTTTGAATTCTGATGTGTCATTCTGCACTGATCGGCTTTGGGGGTGAGGAAGGAGGCCCAATATTGGTTGTGTGATGACAGTTGGAGGTATAGTATTGATTTGTAATATGGTGTTGAAGTGTTATAGTATTGAAGTGTTTGAGTTTGTAATTTAAGTTTTTAAAAATTCTTTGGCAAAAGATTACTGCAAATTCTATTAAGTTTTTTTCTATTTCTGATTCAAAGCATTTATGAACCAATATTTCTTTCCTTGTAGTTGTGGGTGAAGATCGTTAATGGACAGCTCCAGGATACAACCCGTTCCGATCTTTTTGAATATATTGTTGATTTTCTAAGCTTCTGCTCTAATCGCGAACTGGTATGGAAGTATGCTGACTGGGCCTTACAGAGAATTGAAGAGGTTTGGTTTTCATTTCATTGATATAAATAATAAATAAGTTGATCTTGTTTTAACGTTTCTTAATAGAGCTGCAGAGTTTACAGGAAAATGTCAGCAGATCCTTGCTCATCTGCAGACATTTCCCTAAAGGATATCTATGGCTTTTTCCCACCACTTGTGATTGCATTTCCTCAAAAAACCTAAGCAAATAACTCAATTGATTCGAATGAAGAATAGCTCCAATGTACTAAGTACTGATATTTGCATGCATTTAAATATTTTCTGTATGTGTCTCTCTCTTGAGATTTACTTTTCTAATAGCTAGAGTAAATTTTTAATTTTATTCAAGTGTCAGAAATATTCAATATTTTTGAGCGTGTTGATGATTGGCTACGCTAGAATTGATGTTGTTTGACTACCAAAGTGTCCATAAAGCTGCTTTTGCGGACATTTTTTTTGGCTACGCTAGATAACACTGCAGAAGCCTATGAAGGCCTCGCCTTCTCTTTAAGCCCTGTGCCGGTAAATGAATTTTTTTTTCTGTAGTCCATTAAAAAACATGGTGGCCTCACAGCTAAGTGCAAATTGTGGGCTATGGCTTTTGTATTCTTGTGGCATCTGAAATATTTTTTGCTTAATATAGATAAATAAGAATTTTTTAAAATTTAAAAAAAATGTATTTGTTTAGTATGTCCTTTATATCTACAGGATTAATTAATAAACTTAAAAAAAAAATACCTGAGTTCATTCACACGAGTTAATGTTTAACTTGTGTTACAGTAAGTTAATTATCAAGAACAGCAGCAGTACATTATGGAAAATGGTGCAAGAGCTAAATCCACCATGAAATGTTTGATACATATTTTTTGAAAACCTGAACAACTGAAGCAGTAGTTTTTATGGTTTGTGGATTATGCCATGGAGCAAGGGTTTAAAGAAAAATGACAATTTTGAAATGAAGCACCAATTACATTGAGAATTATCACAACTTTTTTTTTAGCATACAATGTTTAAAAACACTGTAACTCCCTTAACTGCACAAGTTACAGATTGTTTATATTTGAATTGTATTCCATTCACTGTTACTGTTGTTTTTTGAGTCCATTTTTAAGAGTGATGGATGGTTAAAGTGCATGGAGCTTAAATGAAGATATTGATTTGTATGATTATTGCAAAATTTTCAAATATTCCTTTTTAAAAACAGTAGAAATGCTGTTAGGAGAAAGGTCATGATATGGTAAATTAAAAATCACCAGTAATACGGTTGTCATTTTGCTGTTTCTGGTAAGGTTGGTGTCCGGATTTTCACAAGGCGACCAGTTGATGAAAACCAGACAACCTCTATGAATCCAGATGACATTGTCAACTATCTTCACAAGTATAAGAAAGCTATTGTTGTGTATTTGGAACACTTAGTATTTGAAAGAAAGATTCAGGTAAAAATTCATCAAATCAACAAATGTGAAAATGCAGTTTGTGTTCTAAAATACCTATTCTGATATTTAATTTATAATTATTAGGTGCACTTTCATGGAAAATACCAGATTAAAATATATTTCATGTAGTTTTGCATGACCAACTGAAAACACCTAAGCTACTCAAATACTTTATATCAATGTAAAAATTTGATTATAAGAAGCTGAATAGCACCTCTATTTCATTGTGCTGAATTGAAGAGTTGTTTTGAAGAAACCTCTGGGAAAACAGCACTCATTTTGAAACGAAATAACTATCAGTTACCTTCTCTCATTGATGTTTTTTCTTCCCAGGAATGGAGTTGATCCTTCTAAGTTTATGCATACTGAGAAGTATTGGTGTGTCGATCTTTTATCCCCTTTTGTTTTCAGTTATCCTCACCTCCCACCCTGATGTTTCATCTGAGAATCCATTTATTGAGTTTATGTTCATTGCCTTCACTGAATGTTTAATTTGCTACATACGCGTCTGAAGTAATTTCTGACGAAGCTTGATTTAGAACATGTTGCTGTGTTCTTTTGCATTGGTTTTACCCTGGAGCTAGTTTTATTACCTCAAGTATGTTGGTGCCATCATAGCATAGTGTAGATGCTATTACAGCTTGGGCCGCTTTGGAGTTCAATTCCGGCGTCATACTGTGCTGTTGTCTGCGTGGAATATGTGGGTTTACCTTGCTGCTCTGGTTTCCTTCCACAGTCCAAAGACGTACGAGGTAGGTGAATTGGTCATTGTAAATTGTCCTGTGATTAGGCTAGGCTTAATTGGGGGTGCTGCAGTGGCTTGGCTCGAAGGTCCAGAAGAGCCTATTCTGTGCTGTATCACTAGGTTTAAATATAAATGTTTAAATAGTGGATTCCTGTTAATTGAGCCGTTGGTTAATCAGAGTAGCTGCTTATTTGGGACTGGAGACAGTTACCATACAGTTTCTAACTAACGTGAGTTGAGTGCACTTGTGCGGCTTTTAGACACTACACTGTGCTTAGAGCAGTTTTTAAGTGGCATCGGTTGTGTGTTTCTCTGTTCAAAAAGCAGTAAATTTTGTCACTGATAGTTACCAAGAAATAAGAGGTAAGACAATTCAGAACTGATTTGCTCACCATGGTTTCAAGCATTCAGGCTTGGCGATGCCAGAAGTGGACAGGAGTGAAAATGATTTCACATCTTCAAGTTACGAAGAATTTGAATGTATCTTGAATGTTACAATGAAAATTAAAATTTGGAGGATGTTATCATCAAAAGCATTGTATGAAGTCAGTTCATTATCTGCAATAGGTGTCTGCTGATTTTATTAATTTATATTTAATCAAAAGAATATGGCAGCATACACCGGATGAATTTCTCTATCTGTTGGGAACAATTACACTTTTATGATACTGTAAAGTTATTGTTAGTTTTCTACTTTGTTTGGTATTTCATTTAAATACATAATTTATTACTTAGTTGAATTGTAGTTTATCTTTTTATGCGTTCCTAACTATTTCCTTGATACTGGCTAATTGAGGCAGCTGTTTAGTTGGGCCAAAATGATCCTTGTGTATCCCAATCCACTGTATTTGTGTAATGTATGCTGTAAATTTTAAATTTACATTTTGTATTCAACAGTCTGCTGGGTATGCTGTTTCTCCCCCAATTCAAATTGATGTTCAAACAGATATACAATTGTCCCTAAATGTAAAGGACCAGAAAAGCCTATTGACTTCTCTCAAAATTATGTAGCAGAACAATGTTATCTGTTACCTTTAGTGATTTATCCTTGCTCTGTTTGCATCTACAGAAGGAGAAATACCACACACATTTGGCTATATTATACCTGGATAAAGTACTAGAATTGCACTCCCAGGGAGAAAATGTTTCAGAAGAACTATCTTTAGCACGTTGTACTCTGAAAAACTTACTACAGCACTCAAATCTTTATAGAGTTCATCTTTTGCTAGGTAAAATGTTAACATTTTTCTGTTTGTTATGCACAATGGTGTTATAATCATATAAAGATCACCTTTATTTGTCACGTGTTCATTGAAACATAGTGAAATGCGTTGTTACAACCAACACAGTCTGAGGATTGTGCTGGAGGCAGCCTAGAAGTGTTGCCATGCTTTTAGTGTCAACATGTCCATACTAAGCATTACTAACCCATATGCCATTGGAATATGGGGGAAAACTGGAGCACTTGGAGGAAATCCACACAGTAATGGAGAGAACGTACAAACTACTTACAGACAGCGGCAGGAATTGAACCCCGTTTGTTGGTGCTGTGAAGTGATACGCTGCCCTACCGCCCATCTCTAGGCTACGCCTGCACTAAAGAGTTGAACAGTATTTGCAATGTAGCTCATTTTGGTTTGATGCATGCATTGGTATATAATTAGATTTTTGTAACTGGCTTTAGCATGAAAGGTTGAACTTTGGTTTTTCAAAGTAACTGTTGAAACCAACTGTATTGAAACTTCAGTAATCTGGTACAGTCATGATTTCATTGGTCTCTGACCTGGCAGGTTATTCAGGCAGTTGGATGTTATTAATACGTCAATGCATTAGTGTTTTTTTAGATATTATACACTTATAGTAACTTCTCCAGGGAAAAATAGTGAGTTTTGGGAGAAGCCTAGGACTGGGGTCCCTTTGAGGATTTGAGAGAGCAGGGGAACGACAGCTGGCAAAATAGACGCTGAACCATTAGAATTTCCAAAGTTAAATCATGATCATCCACAAAAAATGTTTGCAATGTCCTGTTGCCACAAAAAAAACAAACTTTATGACATATACAGTGACATTAAAGGTGATTCTGAAAAATAGGAACTTAACATTTAAAAAAAATAGAAATCAGTGTTTTCCTTTATCTCTACATTACAGGTAAAATTAGGGAGACAGATCTCTACATGGAACGTGCAATATTACATGGAAAACTGGAAGAACATGAAAAAGCTCTCGAGATCCTGGTTCACAAGTTAAAAGATTTCCAAGCTGCTGAGGACTATTGTTTGTGGAATTCCAATGGCGAGGATCCTTTACGGAGGCAGAGGCTCTTCCACATGTTATTAACCCTTTATTTGCAGCCAGATGACACCAGTGATGAGCTAGTAATGGCTGGTGTGGACCTTCTGAATAAACATGCTGTTCATTTTGATGCAATTCGAGTTCTGCAGCTGATCCCAGAAGAGTGGTCATTGCAACTGCTTTCACCATTCTTAACCAAAGCAATGAGAAAGAGCTTTCATTCTAAGTGCACAGCAGAACTTTCATCCAACTTAGCGAAGTCTGAAAACTTAATTTTTAAACACACAAAGGTGAGTAGATTTTTGGAGAAGTAAGCATTGCTCTTACCAAAGTTATTTTCAACAAGTGGGTTGGATAGATCTTTCAAGAAGTCAAATATATAATTATTTTACATGTATTGTGCATTATTAATTTAGAAACCTGGATTCTGATGCAATCTTTTATTTAATCGTGGATTTATTCTAAACAGTTGTATGATTAAATGAAACGGAATCCTCTAGGTTTCCATTTGTGTTGATGTGCTTCTGTAATTTGTATCCTCCTTTTCACCTTGTTCACATCTTTGGCTCAAGCCAACAGGTTGAGAATCGTTGTTCATCCCTTCACCTCTCTTTAGAATAACTTATTTGCTATGAATGCAATCTTTGGCATGCACCATCTTATTTTAATACTTCTGATTCACTGTCTCTTAATAGATAGATGCTTAGATATTAAGAGAATAAAAAATCTAGGAATAGTGCATGGAAGGTACTGAGAAGAAAGATCAGCCATGTTCTGATTGAATGGTGGAATACAAGGAGTTGAAATACCCTGCTCCCACTTGTATTGTTCATGTTCTTTGCACATCTAATTGCAATGCCTGATGGCCTCAGTAAAAACTTGGTTTCTAGATGAAGACATCTTGTCCTTTATTGAATTCTACTATTCTCATTTCTATCAACGACATGTTCACTTCAAATCAATCTCTCATCCCTTACTGCAGTGGTGCTTTCTTTTCCTTTAGACATTTCGCTTGACATTCACTTAGTGATTTTGTTCCTGTCATCAACACAGAATTTTATTTGGATCAGATCTATTATGCAGCTGCCTTGGGTTGCCAGGTCATGTGAAAAGTCTAATTCTATTTGCTGTATCACATGTTGTTATTTATATTTTTTCAATGGAAGTTTAAGATCTTGTGTAGCAAACTGAACTTTTTTAAAAATTTCTCATCCTTTTAGGTAAAATCAAGAGGAAACAGTATTAAACTTTCAGATAAAAAAATTTGCCAAGTATGTTGCAGCTCTTTCACAGAACCAATGTTTGTGCGATACCCAGATGGGAGTCTTGTTCATATCCACTGTGCTACAAAGCCCCGTAGTTCGCCTGCCACTGACCAGAACCTTGTCCGTCATAAAAATCAATCCTGAAGTATTGGCTGCAGTTGCTTTGATCAATCATTACAGAGTTACTGCAGATCAGAGTAAGGAAGAGGACCATGCTGCTAATTAGAAGGAAGTGTTTGTTACTGGTCTGCATCTGCTACCTTATTTTTAACTGACAGCACAGACATGAGTAATCGATGCAGTCAAGCATTATCTGAACTGTTATTTTCCCCCAATTTTGAGGATTATCGATTGCCCGGTATTGTGCAACATGGAGAGAACAAGTTGATCTTTTGAAAACTTTAAATCTAACTGTATCAGGACTAAGGCTTTGGTTCTGTATTTCCTGACTGTTTAGGAACATTGTTCTGTGTGCAAGTACACTACTTCTGGAATTGACTATCCACTGGTTAAGTGTAGGCTTTTCCTTCTTGTCAAAGAACTCCAGCTTTGGATCATTTGAACATCCGTAATGTGTCCAGTAATTGTCATAGAATAACCAGTTAAAGATGAATCAAAGTTGTACATGTCACATGATTGACTTTGGACCAGTACGTCCATAATGAGACTGCTATGAGCAATTCACAAGGTAATGGTGCATTGCCCTTGGTATCAGAACTTGCTGACCAGCTGGTGTACAGAATGAATGAGTAAGCATCTAATTTCAATTCTACAGTTTTTAAATGAAACCTTTTCCATCAGGTGAGAGTGGAATAGGAGGGCACCAATAAGACAGGACAAAAGAGGAAGAGAAAAGATTCAAGACTGATTATCTGATCTCCAAGGTGCTGTATTTATGAAAACTATATACTGCATACATGTAATTTCCACAAAATTTTAAAGGGAAAAGGGTTGGAAGGAAACGGACTAATTAGATATTATTTCAATTATATCTAGAATTTGAGAACCATGTTTTCAACTGCTTTATTGAAAATGCCAATCAAATAAATGGGCTACAGCTGGAACAGGACTCTTCTTAAGTAATATATCTGAACTTCCTGGGGTGTAGCACAAAGGTCCTTCTGATGTGCTGAAGAAATTAATTACGTTTTTAATCTACAGCCATATATCTAACCATGGTGCAATTAATTTATTGATACTGTAATAAAGCTTTTCTCTTGGCAGTGGCTATATTTGGCTTTGGTTATCTTCCAATCTGTACTGAACATGCCTCCATCCATAATACTAAACATATTTTGTAAACTTGATTTGCATGTGTCGTTAGGAGGTCCATATCGCTAAACGTCAAAGGATTTAATGAACATTGGAATGGTCCTGTTGCAGTTCAATTGCATCCATTACATGCAGTAATGGATTAAATCATCCTGGATATCTTAAGTATCTAAGTGAAAAATAAACCAAGGAATGCTCTTTACAACATTGCTTTCATATCTTAATTATTTTTGCTTTAATAAATCTTTCACTCTTTTCTCTGAGGTTACGTTTCATTTGATATCATTTATGTTACTATTTAAATAATATCAAGTACAATTTAAATGTGTTCTAAAGTTACCAAGCCCATTTTTCTTTAAGATACATAATATTACGGACATTTGGATGATCAGGTTGGCAATTTGTACATTGTACTAATTTTTTAAAATAGACACATTTTTGAATTCTGCAGGAAGCAAGTAACCAAGTCTTAAAACTTACAGTACACTTAATGCAATGAAATGTGGAAAACTGAACCAAAGTGCATGTTTACTATTTAATCACAGATATGCACTTGTTTCTGTGGTTTTGTACAGTGTATATGCAGTAGTGCTGGTAACAATATTGTACATTATGGATAAGATTTAAACTTGTGGCATTTAATGGAAACATTTTAGATTTTGCAAATTGCCTAATGCAGTGAAGTATTTCTACTTTAATTGTTGTATCTAACTGCCCCGCTTACATTAAAGTTTGCACTGTAAGTATTGAGAGAAATGTTTAATTGTATAAATGTACATATGACAATTTTAATAAATTCCACTGAGAAAGTAGAATTAATTTGTATGAGAATTTTAAAATTGGGCTTTGGTGAAGCAGGAAGGGAAAAAGCACAGAAATCGGTGACTAGGACATGGTGCAGCAAGTGGTACTGGCAGCAGAGTTTTACATAATCTTGGATCAACATTGTATCCAGAAATAATTTTAAAATGTTATTTGACAAGTGCTGAAATAAATTTTATATTAATTGTATGCAGTGGATTTATCTGGTTAATGTTTTTTTTGAATGTCTTTGATTCAAGGATATTGTATTCTTATTTATCATGCAGGTGATAATTTTTTGCAACACTGGTACAGTGTTTTACCATTGTCTTAAATATGTGCTCTCCTATGAGGAAACATTTTCTTCTGTCCTTTTCCAACCCATTAGGAGCTTGAACATTTTAATCCAGTTCACTCCCACTCTTCTAAACTCTAGAAAATATAAGCTGGCTGATCTATCCTTGTAACACAACCTATCGAATCCATTTGTTAGTTTGCGCACATTTCCAGATCTAATTCTTGTGTATTAATATCATCCAAAAAATGCAAGACGTACTTTCACTATCTCAGCTCTTTTTTTAAAAAAAAGAAATGCATCAGGACACAGACTTGTTATCCTGCAGCTCCATATCGTTCTGCTCATATTGTAATCAACAACAATGGAGTTTCTCCCTCCCTTCTACTTCTCAATTCAGAGCCATTTCAGCGATGTTGCCTGTTCCCTTTATAGTAACGACTTAGAAAAGCCAGTTTAATTCATCTGGTATCTCTTAATTTTCCATTATTAATCTTCCAAATTCAATTTCTATAAAATGAATGCTCATTTAATTAACTCTTTGAAATACTATGGAAAACTTAATATGTATCTTCATATTTTTGCCTGCTTTATTTCAAACTCCAGGATTTCCCTCTTTTAATTTAATCACTTACTTTTTTAATATTCTGTTTATCCTCTAACCTGCTATTCACCTTTATGCAATTAAGCACTTCATTGAGTTTTTAAATATTTAACTTATTTAGTTAACCAAGGATAAGGAGTCCTGCCCTTGGAATTTTCAGTCTTGTTGCACTATATCCTGAGTATTCTGAAAGATCCTCTTAAATATCTGCCATGTCATCTAGAGCAATCACTGGATCTCCTTTGGCAATTCAGGCTTTCATGGTGTGAGAATTAACCCTAAGTTTAAAATAACTCCACCGTGGACAATCCCAAACCTGGCTGCGTAAGGGGGAGGGTTGGGCATGGAGCTAGCAACATCATCTCGTAAAAATAAAACAGCGTTACAGAAGCTAGGAGAGGAAGGATCTTTGCCAGATGATACCAAGAAGATGGGCTACACCTGGGGACAACTCGAAAGGCTCTGGCAAGCTGCTGTCAGGGGTGATGGGCCTAAGTAAGTTAGTTAAAATAGCAGTGTTGGACTCATTCTTCCCTCACTTAAATTGAATCTTTTTGATTACAGCTATCTAGGTGTATATTCTAAATGAGGTTGTTAATTAACCTTGTCAAATTGACTAAAGTTGGCTTCAGAACGTGCTGTACTAGAAGCTATCCCAAAAACATTATGCTGTTCACCAAGATGACATTACTGAACCTTTCTGATAAGCTCCCATTATTTCTTCCTTTGTACTCTATGCTGTAGTTGCTATTAGGGAAGCTGAACAGCACTCCACAAATAACTTCTCACCTTTTTTCTTACCTCTACCTAAACCACCTTTACATTCTATTTCCTGAACTTGCATCATCTTTATTGTACACAGGTCATCAGTAATTGACACAGTCCCTCCTCCATCTTTGTGTCACTTCTTGATCTTCATAAATGTAATATACCCTTTAGTATTCAAATCAGAATCATGCTTAATATCACTGATGTGTGTATGTTGTGACATTTGTTTTGTGACAGCAGTACAGTGCAATACATAGAAATAATATTAACAATAATATAAAAAATAAGTAATGTCAAAAAAGAGCAAATATAGTGATATAATATTCATTGACTGTTCAGAAATCTGATGGAGAGGAAAAATCTGTTCCTAAAATGCTGAGTGTGCATCTTCAGGCTCTTATACCTTCTCTCTAATGGTAGAAGTGCATGTCCAGGGCTAGGGGTCCTTGATGGATACCACCCTTTTGAGGGATCACCTTTTGAAGATGTCCTCAATGCTGGGGAAGCTAGTGCCCATGATGCAGCAGGGTGAGTTTGCAACTCTCATTTACCAATCCTATATATTTGCCCAATACCAGATATGAGTCAACCAGTTAGAATGCTGCTACTGTGCTTTCTTTGTAATTGCATCAGTATGTTGGGCCCAGGATAGAGCCTCAGAGATATTCCAACTAGGAACTTGAAACTTCTCACCCTTTCCACTGCTGATCTCTCAATGAGGTGATTCCCACTCAATGTCATTGCATAGCCATGGTTTTATCATGGGCATTGGAACATAATTATTTCTATTTGTTTTGATTATGTGCATTCAGATACAGAAAAAGATATTAACTGAAATTTGCCTTGGTTCATTTAAAAGTTGTAACTTCACCGTATAGCTTCTAGATTAAATGGACTGCTGTTATTAGAAATTAACTATGTTCATTCTCAGCATTTCTGTTACATCGTTTTTACCTTGTAAGCAAACCAGTAGCTAGATGGGTGTTGTATAAGTATACAAAAATATGCTGAAAAAATCTGTCTATTTGTTTATTGTGACCAAAATTACAGTGGGTGATGTGGGAAATTAACAGTTCATTTTTGAACTAAGTTCATTTAATAAGTTCTGAAATTTGCTCATAAGGTCCGGCTGAGATATTGATGCAATACCTCCTAACTATTGGGTTGACATTAGGAATTTTGACTACTCAAGCAGACTGCACACTGGACAATTCTGTGGCAGTCTTGGGAATAAAGGAAGCATTTTGTTGTTAATCCTTGTCTACCAGAACTAGATGGTCTATTAATGAGAAAACATGTTTCTTTTGTATACCAAATTTGAATCATAACCCTATAAGAAGCCCACACACTGCTGGAAGAAGTCAGCAAGTCGGTCAGCAACTGGGGAAGTTTTTTTTTAAGTATCCCACCTCCTAATTTGGCACATTGGTCTTCAACATCAATTTAAATAGGCAGGCAGCCCAGCCTTTTACTACATAATTCCAGCTTCCAGAGGGAACTGACATGAGGGGTTGATCAGTTATGATATTGAATAATCGCAGACTCTGAGAGACCTGCTGGCCTATTTCTTCTACTCCTATTGTGCTCTTGAGCCTGAAAGGGTTAAAAATGTAGATTAAAAATAAAGATAAGGAAAAGCATAGTTCACACTATGTGAGAAAACAAATGAAAGCACTTTAAAATGCCATTGATGCAACTTCTTCATGTGATTTAATTTAAACTATGCTTGCCTGAGCCTTGCAGAGCTAATGTCCTGCCATGATACATTGGTTCAAACATTCTCAAGTGATGAGCCTCATGGCATACTCTGTAGGAAAGATGTTTCCCCACACCTTTCAACATCACAAGGTGGAAGGCACTAGTCTGAATGGTAAAGCATTTGATGTATTTCATTAACGAAATTTGAAAACTGGAAATGCAAGAGCAATACAATGGAGACAGGTGAAGTAAAGTCAAGTTGGGTTGAGAAATAGAAATAAAGATTAAATAAAAATAAAAATCTCTTAAAACAATTTACTATCTCTGAAGTAAGACGCTCCAGTTTCAATTCATCCTTTTCTGGGACAATCTGGGTGTCAGGACAGGAAAATAAACCTCTTTATCTTTAAAAGGATACTCAATACAGTTTGCAGCAAGTTGAAGTGATAGTATACAAAGGCAGAAATTCTTTGAAACAAAAGCAGAAATGTAGTCCTGGATGTCACTTAGCATTGCTACAAAAGGAGGCAGCTGCATAAAGAAAATCATTACGAGTCAATCATTCAAGAAAGGAGCTGCTAACATTTTTCCTTCTGCCACCCCCACCCCTCATTATTCCTCTAAAGTGTCCATGAGCTTACTGAGTAACATTTAGTTTCACCATTTTTCCACGTATTATCTCAGAGAGGCAATGGATACTGTACATTCATCATCAGCTTCTGCAGACTGCTTCAATTCTGTGCATGTCTGATGTTTGTCTTTTCCAGTGATCAGAGCCTACCTAGTCAGTGGATGCCTTGCACGTGCATCTCACCAACAGTTCAGACTGGATGTTTAGGCAGCTTTTTACTATCTTTTGTCATACTGCTTGGCTGTACTCACTTGGATCAGGGACTTACCCAAAATAGTTTCCTTAAACTCACTGCATAACTGTCCTGAAGAACTGGTATCTCTCAGCAGTTGCAGCAGGTTGTGATGCGTAACATGCTGGGATATGGCCTATTCCTGGCTCTCACCAGTTAATTGTATCTCGTTTTGAGAAAGCATTGCCGGATTGGGAAATATATTTTGGTATCAATGGAGATAATGTGCTCTATATACAGTATTTCCTTTCTGCAATGTGAGCAAAGGTGAAAATGAACGAAGGCAAAATAGTTATTTGGAAGATAAATTTGATCTTCAACACTTTTCTTTATTCCCCTTGAACAGGATCTTCACCAGCTCCTGAAGTTACATCAGATGTAGTTGTCAATTGTTCATACTGACCCTTCCCTTGAATAACTCTGTCACTTGAATGCCACCACATTATAGTCAGCCAGGCATCCAGTATCTTCAGAAAAGGACCAAGGCAGTGTGCTTCAAGTCCTGGCTTTGTATAATACTGGGAGCACACTTCTGCACTTTTTCTATCATCATACAATGCCCTCCTGTGCTGTTTAAACACATTTCAAGTTTAGGTGTTGCCCATGACACACTCCCAAAATGCTACAAACCACAAGATTATTTCAGTATTTATGAATTTATACAAAACCTAGACATTAATTTTTGGGAACTGTGATTTAATGTTTTCTTATTTGTTTCCAGGTGCTCTCGATCTTAACTGTTCTGTGGATTCTCTCCACTACTTCCACTCGGGAAACCATGGCCTCTGCTTTTAATAGGAGGCAGCATTTCCCACAAAGGAATTTATCTTCCTCCTTTCCATCATCTCCTAAGTATCTGCATTGCAGTTGCCAATGAAAGGGGAGTTTTCTAACAATTGTGTGTTTGAAGGGGTAATGGGACAGAAACAGAGGTGCAGTTCATGACTGAACATCAGCTCTAAGACTAGTACTAACACCAAGCATCGGCAAAGGATGTGAGTCATCTATGTTTGGTTTTCTAGCATCCACATGATCATTGGTTGTTTCAAAGGCTTGACCCCAAAGACAGAATTAATTAAAATTAAAGGTTGGCCGCTCTTTTAAGGGGATTGCTGAAGGAGAGGAACTGGCAATCTAAAACAAGAGAAAATCTGCAGATGCTGGAAATCCAAGCAACACACACAAAATGCTGGAGGAACTCAGCAAGCCAGGCAGCTTGCTGAGTGCTATGGAAAAAAAGTACAGTTTATGATTCAGGCTGATATCCTTCAACAGGACTGGCAATCTAACCATCAGAGATACAAAGATGCTTACATTCTGATAGTGAGTCCCTTAGGGAGTCTGTGTGCTAGGACATGACCAAGAGCCATTTCATTATTTTTGATAAAATGGAATTGAATTTTTAAGACGTTACCATATTGGCTAATGATGAAAAGTTTTGGAACATTATGATATAGAAGCTACATTAAAGTGATCAAACTGGACTAATACGATATATGTTTGAGTTTCTTGCAATTATATTGCTGTACCTCTTACAAAGTAATTAAATAATAATACAGTTTAAGATCAATATGCAAGTTTATAAAGGATTTTAAATAATCTGAGCAACCCACACATTGCTGGAGGAACTCAGCAGGCCAAGCAGCATCTATGGAAAAGTGTAAACAGTCGATGTTTTGGACCAAGACCCTTCATCAGGACTAGAAAGAAAGAGGAGACTTTTTTTAAAATCCCAGTCCCAATGAAGTGTCTTGGCCTGAAATGCCTACTGTTTATTCATTTCCAAAGATGCTGCCTGACCTGCTGTGTTCCTCCAGCATTTTGTGCAATTTGCTTGGGATTTCCAGCATCTACAGATTTCTTCTGTTTTTAAACTAATCAAACACAGTTTGTTATATAAAGAGTCCATGGGCCAGACATAAAAAAGATCACAATTTAGCATTAATATGAGAGGTTTAATTAGACATTGTTAGCTTTATCAGTTTGGCACAACTGAGTGGGTTGAAGGCCTGTGTCCTGTGTTCTATGATCTACATGTTAAATCATATTCTTCCACAAATGGCCCACAGATTCTCTTCCCTATTGTTGCTTTTAAATATTAATCCTATTCCTAACTGTGTCAATTGGCTGCATGTTATAAAAGCTTCCTGTTTTCATTACCAATAATTTATAAGTATAACTAATCATGTGCTTTGAGATGCTGATCCACAATGTTATTTTACCACAACTACTCAATGTAAAATCCTGAAAAACTCATATCTATTTCATGAAAATATTTTCAAAAATCTTTCATAATGGTACTAATGGAGTTAAACCAGAACCAGAAGAGTCATATTTACATTAATTGTGAACACTAACAAACAGATAATCAGTATTAATAAATTACAATATAGTGGCAACCAATCCTCATAGGAGCAGGCTTTTATACAATAAATATCAAGTGTATATAACAGGAAAATATTCTACTTTATCGTATTTGCTAAAGACATATTGAAAAAAGTTTTACTTTATACAGCTGACTGATGATCATTGCAAATATAAATTGTACTGGGACGGATTCTCCGTTTTGTCCGGCCTGGTAACTTTGGTAGGATTTTGAATGTTTTTGGCATGAGTTCAACACAGGATTCCCGGAATTTCTTGATGCGCCAACAATAGATGATGGGATTGAAGACTGACTTCAGGTAAGTTAGCCATAAGACCCAGATGCTAATGGTGTAGAAGGAGTGACTGTGATAGAAGTTCTTGCTGAAAACAGAAAGGAGACTGAAGACAGTGTATGGCAACCAGCAGAATGAAAAGCCAATGAAGAGGATTAAAATAGTTGTGAAGGCTCGTGTTTTGAAGCTCATGTCAATGTTTATTTGATGAGGTCGCTGTAAACCCATTAATCCGAGCTTGCTTACTTGATTCAAGCAGAGATTATCTGCATGGTTATGGATCCGCACTGCATTTCTTCGCACTGTGTTCAGAATGCAGAGGTAAGAGTACAGCATCACGCTGAAAGGAATGAAAAACATCGTCACCAGCAAGAGCAAGGCATAAACCCGGTCAGCACCCACCTCTGTGTATCCTAGGACACACTGGGGTGCCCGGGTAGGTACTTCCACTGCAGTCCAGCCAATCACCGATGGAAAGGAGATACAGAAGGAGATGGTCCATGAAATGACAATCATTATTTTGGCACGATAGGTATTTAGTTTGTCTTGTCGTCGCACAATGATTAAGTAACGGTCAACACTGATTATCAGAAGAATTGCCACACCTTCTAAGCCAAAGAACCAGTAAAACATAGCAGAAACCCGGCAAAAATAACCCCCAAAGATCCACTCAACTGTTAAAATGGTGACTGTGGTAAAAGGCATGCACATCAAAGATAGCATAATGTCAGAAAATGCAAGGGTGGCTAAGAGAAGGTTGATTGCCGAGCGCATTGCAGGCTTCTGGTACACGATTAAACACACTATTGCATTGCCAAGGAGACCAATTGCAATCATTGACATCATCACTATTGCAAGCATTATCCTTATGAAGATGGGAATATTTGTCTTGCTTGAATTCACAACTGGATTTGTCACATTTAAAAACTCAGGGATGCATCTCTCCAAGAGTGTTTTGTTGCATTCAATCATTGTGAAAGTGTCGCTCATTCGCTTCTAGGCTGGAATTGGAAGCTTTTATATCCATGCACTAACAATGATTTTAAATCTGGTATATATTCAAAATTCTAACAAAATAAATATTCTTTGCCATGGGATGCAATGGAGTGCAGGAAATCTTGATAACAATAATCTTCATTACATATTGTTGGCCACCTTATATTCTGAAGTATACTTGATTGTCTAGGAGCAATAAACAAAAAAGAGAATTAATGTTCTTAGTTTTATTATCAACTTCACAATTAGCTGTTTTAAGTTCATAGTCTTTCAAAGTCTTAGCCACACCAGGGCTACAGAAAGTGGTAGATATAGCCCAGTCCATCACAAGCAAAGCCCTCTTGCCCCTTCTGTTAATAACATTTACAGGAAATACTATCAGAAGAAAGCAGCTTCCATCATCAAAATCCCCCACTAGCCTGGAGGCACAGAAGCCTTAGTTCCCACACCACCAAATTTGGAACTAACGTGGATAACTTCATTCACCAGTACACTGAACAGATTCTACAACCTCACTTTCAAGGACTCTTTACAACTCACGTTCTCAGTTTTTTTTTATTTGCATAGTTTGACTTCTTTTGCACACTTGTTGTTTTTCAGTCTTTGCTTATGGTATAGGTTTTTTTTCTTGTAAGATTCTATTTCTTCTTGTAAAAGCTTGCAAGAAAATGAATCTCAAAGTAGTATATGCATTGTGATGATAAATTTTCTTTGAACACACCTAGACATCCTATCGTAACTTACACAACTAGACTACAATTCTCAGAGCAAAGCCCGAGGCTTGGATCAATGAGTAAGTTGCACCAAATAAGTTTAATACATTGTAAGTTGCATTAGTGATTATTTCCCGGTGAAATGGTACCCAGAGTGGAATCTGACTGGCTTCTTTCATGTTAATACAGCTACATTGCAATGCTTATTTCCTCCTTTATCATCAAGATTGGTGGAACATGGAATAATCTCTGTACAGTGAGTGGTAATTCCACAACAATGTCTCCAATTTTTTTTTAACAGTTGCACAGACCAACTCTTAAGTGTGAAATTTTTACTCTGCCTGAAAACTGCGAGGCACTTTAAGTGTTTTTGTAATCTGTATAAATATTTAGAATGAAAACTGAAAAAAAATCACACGTGTCACTGGCAGCAGCCTGCCCGCCATCAAGGAGATGTGTATGTGCAGAAAAGTGTCGGAAAAGGGCAAGTAACATCATGAAGGATCCCACCTAACCAGATCATGGACTGTCTCCCTCCCTCCCATCAGGAAGGAGGCGATGTAGTATCCATGCCTGGATCACCAGACTCAAAATCAATTACTTTCCCCAAGCAGTAAGTTATATCAACACCTCCACCTGCTAATTTCACCACATTATGTCAGCCACTTTATGTATAGTCTTGCCTCACTTCATTGGACATGCAATCAATCTATTAATAGGCTTCTGTTAGTCTTGTGAGACCATGGATTTGCACCTTGGAAGGTTTCCAGGGCGCAGGCCTGGGCAGGGTTGTATGGGAGATCGGCAGTTGCCCAAGCTGCAAGCCTTCCCCTCTCCACACCACCGGTGTTGTCCAAGGGAAGGGCACTAGGACCCAAGCAGCTTGGCACTGGTGTCGTCACAGAACAATGTGTTGTTAAGTGCCTTGCTCAAGGACACAAACACGCTGCCTCAGCTGAGGCTCGAACCAGTGACCTTCAGATTACTTGTCCGATGCCTTATCCACCAGGCCACGCGCCAACACAATCTATATATAGAAGCTATCTTATGTATTTGTATGTATCATGTTTATTATCATTATTATTTTCTTTATCTTTTGTGGTTTTTTTGGTGCTGCATTGGATCCCAGAGTAACAATTATTTCATTCTCCTTTACCCTTGTGTACAGGAAATGATACTAAACAACCTTGAGTCTTTATCTTGTTATATCGAGTAAGGCTGTGAGATTTCCTGCAGCACTACCCCATTCTCTGGGGAGTTTCAATTCTTGTCCCCGCCACCCTACCTCTACCAGCCTCTTCAACTGGCAGACTGACAAAGTACCTGATCTATGCTGACTGCTCTTTAAGATAAAGGAGTTAGCCTGCTGATGTCAAATTATTCCTTTTGAAGGCTGTCATTACCAAACAGCATCCATTAATGATAAATGAATGACCCAGAAACCCTGTCTCCTCTCTTAGCGGTTCAAAGAACCTTCCAGTCCGAATGGCTTTTGATATAAAAGTAGAGCAAATTTTAGTTCACACAGATGGTGGTAAGAGGAATTTCTGCTGAATGATCTTAGCTGATAACAACAGGAGTCCGTGTCTTTAGAAAGACTGATGGCAGCAGGCAAAATATTTGTATATGTTTGCACTGATTTATGATGTCTGAATAGCTGACACATACTGTAAGGACTATCTGTAAATCAAGTTGCCACATAAAAACATTCATCCAGATATCCTAGTGATGAAAATGATGGAATTCAGATTTCAAAGTTCAAAAGTTCAAAGTAAATTTACCAAAGTATATATACTACCTTGAGTTTCTTTTTCTTGCAGGCACTTATAAGAAAAGAAATATTGAATTTATAAAAAAAAACAGCTATACAGATATAGGACTGACAAAAAACAATATGCAAAAGAAGGCAAATTGTCCAAATATAAAAGCAATACTGAGATTTGGATTTATCCTTCCTTCAACTATATAAAATACACAATATTCTGTTCTTACAATGTGATGGAAGGAATGATACTCGTCAAAATTCTTCCAATGAAGATGTTGAGTATCATGATCTACCGAGAGATTCTGATCAGCTGAATAAGTGGACCGAAGCATGGGAAATAGAATTTGATTTTGATAAGTGCAAGGTACTGCAATTTGGGAAGACAAATCTGGGTAGGACCTTCAGTCAATGCTAGGGCCCTAGGGAGTGTTGTAGGAAAGAGGGGTCTCAGAGTATAAGCACATGGTTCCCTGAAAATGGCATTGCAGGCCAATAGGGTGGTGAAGACTTCATCAGTCAGAACACGAAAATAGAAGATAAGATGTTATTTTGTCATTGTACAAGATATTGGTGAGGTTCCATTTGGAATATAGTGTTCAGATTTGGTCATCGTGCTATGAGAAAGATGCCATTAAGCTGAAAAGAGTGCACAGGAAATTTAAAAGGATGTTGCCAGGACTGAGTTATGAAGAGAGATTGAGCAGGTTGGGACGTTCTCATTGTAGAATGGGTGGTGATCTTAGAGAGGTGTATAAAATTATCAGAAGCACAGATTGGGTGAATGTGCCTAGTCTTTTTCTCAGAGTTGCAGAATCAAGAACTAGAGGGCAAGGTTTAAAGGCAGAGGGGTAAAGATTTAACAGGAACCTGAGAGGCAACTTTTTCATCCAGAGGGAGAGTGGTACAGGTTGAGCACCCCTTATCCGAAATTCCAAAATCCAAAACCACTGAAATGACATCACAACTGGAAAATTCCACAAGGTGCTTGGAAGGTTCCCAGGTGATGTGCAGGTCTCTCCATATCACGTATAGTTCTGAGAAGTAACATCACAAATGTAATTAAAAAGTTAAAAATTGAAAATTATTTCATAAAGCTCAAAATGAAGATCTTAATTGTATATTGAAAGAGTGGATTCATCATTGGAGTGAACAGATGCTGACTGATCATGTAACAAGCAAACAGATGCATCCCTGAGTTTTTAAACAGAAAATTGAAGGTAATTGTGAATATTCAGCAGGCTGGTTACAAGAATTTAAGAAAAGGCACGTCATTAAGTTTTTAAAGATTTGTGGTGAAGAACCACGTGCTGATCATGATACAACAGAGAAGTTCGTTATGAAGTTTGCCAAGAATGTCACTGATGAAAATCTAACACACTGAATGGCTGCATCAGTACATATGTGTGATAAACAAGTGTAAGACAAAGACTGTTCATCAGCAGCACAGAAAGTCAGAGTCGGAAAAGGTACCAAATAGCCATTAACCCTCCACCCAGGCATCCGTGGTGGTGATAGCCTTCCTTTCTGATGGTTCAATGTACACTCTATTGTTTCATGTACAAAATTATTATATGAAACTAGCTTCAGGGTGTATGTATAGGCTGTATATGTAATGTAAATGGAACTTGTGTTTAGACCTGGGTCCCATCCCCTAGCTATCTCATCATATAGATGCAAATATTCCAAAACCTGAAAAACTTTGAAATCTGAAACACTTGCAACTCCAAGTATTTTAGATAAGGGATGCTTAATCTGCATATGGAATAAACTGCCAGAGGAAGTGGCTGAGGCAAATATGTTAACAACATTTGAAAGGTACTTGGACAAGTACATGGATAAGAAAGGTTTAGTTGGATATGGGCCAAATGTGGGCAAATAGCACGAGCTTGGATGGGAATTTTGGTTGGCACAGATCATTCGGGCCGAAGGGCCTGTTTTTGTGCTGAATGACTCTATGACTAATGGATTCCAATGCAACTAATGAAAGTTTCTTTTTTTTTTGAGAAAGATATCATAAAATATTATTGTGCAAAGTAATATTATTGATAGGTATGCAGCAGACCCATGGCTAATGCTCCTTAAAGCAAAGCTGTCCAGAATCCTTCATTTGTTTAAATGTCTTGGCCAATTAATGCTAGTACAGTACTACTAGTCTTTCTTTATTTTACACACTGCACAATGTGTGGCTGTAAGAGAAAAACTTACGTTTGAGCAAAATGACAAATCCCGTGTTTTCCTTGAGGAAGTGTCTTGCCCAAATTCTAATTTAAAGTGCTATCACCAATAATAATTATCTCTTTAGTCACTACTCTTGTTAATGAATGAAACAGCAACTGTATTTACTTGTAGAGTGCAATGGATGGGTACCTGATGGTCAGCAAGGCCTGCTTCTGTATACTTTATTTAATAAGTAACTGCATTTTAGAGCAATTAACTTGGAATATTTCAGAGAAATTATAATATAGTGAATGATGAGAATCATTATTTTTACATAATTAGCATGTGGATAAATGGTGGTTTTTTGAGGATGGGAAAAATTAAAGTGGCCATTGTTTTTTCTGATTGGGATTAGGTGATCTGCAGAGAAAAATGTGCTTTCGGTTGTCAGACAGGCGTTGGATCTCTCCTGAAAATGCTGATATTTGCTGTTTGGGATGGAAAAAGAAATTGGATGATGGTAGATCTTCCTTTGATCATAGAGTTAGCTCTGCCTCATTTGATGGCACTTCTGCCCACAGTTTGAAAGGTAAAGGGTTCACATTCCAAAGACATCAGTATAAACATTCTTGTTCAACAATCCAGGACTGAGTGCGTGCAATACCACTGATGTGCAATCATTTGTTTAGGATGTTAAAACGAGGCCCACTCAGCATCTATTATGTTATTTTTAAGAGCAGTGGAGTTACCTCCACTGTCCTTGCTAATATTCTTCAATCCTACAGCTCTAAAGCAAATTATTTAGTTATTTTCATTTTTAAGTGGTACTTTCTCCTTGGAGCAACAGAGGATGAGAGGTGACCTGATAGAGCACAAGATGATGAGAGGCATTGATCGTGTGGATAGTCAAAGGCTTTTTCCCAGGGCTGAAATGGCTAACATGAAAGGGCACAGTTTTAAGGTGCTTGGAGGAAATGTCAGGGGTAAGTTTTTTTTTATAAATACAGAGAGTGGTGAGTGCATGGAATGGGCTGCTGGTGACGGTGGTGGAGGTGGATACGATAGGGTCTTTTAAGAGACTCCTGGATAGGTACATGGAACTTAGATAGTAGAGGGTTATGGGTAACCCTAGATAATTTATAAAGTAAGTACATCCTCGACACAGCATTGTGGGCCGAAGGGCCTGTATCGAGCTGTAGTTTTTCTATGTTTTTATGAAATATTTCTTTTAACAAAATTTATACCGCCTAAAATACAGCATTATAATGCTGATTTTTGAACAGTTTGTGCACCCATCAACAGGGAGCACCTCCTTTATTCATTTTTTGAAATAATTATTTTCTTTTGTAACTTATAACAATTATATATCTTTGCAGTTTACTGTTGCTGCAAAACAAATTTCATGTTCCCTAAAGTAATTATAATAAATCTAATCCTGAATCATACTTTCATCTTCACCATGGATGTCCAGCCCCTATACAATTCTATCCCCCATCAAGGCTCAAAGCTCCCACTTCTTTCTTGATGAAACAGCCAACCAATCCCCCTTCACTACCATCCTCCTCCACCTGGTAGAACTGGTCCTCGCCCTCAACAACTTTTCCTTTGGCTCCCCTCACTTTTTCCAAATTCGAGGGGTAGCCATTGGCACTTACCAGGAACCCAGCTATGCCTGCCTCTTTGTTGGCTGCGTAGAACAGACCATGTTTGAACCCTTCCGCAGTAATACACCCCAACTCTTCCTCCGTACATTGACGATTGCATTGTCAATGCTTCATGCATCCACACTGAGCTCATCAATTTAATCAACTTTGTGTCTAACTTCCACTTTGCCCTTAAGTTCACTTGGTTCATCTCTGAAACCTCTTTCCTTTTTCTCAATCTCTCTGTCTCCTTCTCTGGTGATAGACTGTTAACCAACATACTTTATAAGCCTACTGTTTCCCTTGTTTATCTCAACAATACCTTTTCCAACCCTGTCTCCTGTAAAAACGCTATTTCCTTTTCTCAGTTTCTTCAACTCCGCTGCATCTCTTCTCAGTGCTTGGCTTTCTGTTCCGTTACTTCAGAGATGTCCTCCTCCTTTAAAAGAACAGGGTTTCCTTCCCTCCACCATTGATACTGCCCTCGCCTCCTCCATTTTCAGAACATCCTGCTCACCCCATCTTCCCAGCACCTTAACAGCAGTAGAGTTCTTCTTGTCCTCACCTACCACCCCATCAGCCTCTGCATCTAACACATTACCCTCCGAAACCTGCCATCTCCAAAGGATCCTGCCACTAAATAAATCTTTACCTCCTCCCCAACCCACTTTCCACAGGGATCACTGCCTGTGTGATTCCCTTGTCCAGTTGTTCCTTCCCACTAATCTCCCTCCAGGCACTTACCTCAGCAAGTTGCCCAAGTACCACAGCTGCCCACAAACGTCCATTCAGGACCCCAGGCAGTCCTTCCAGGTGAGGTAACACTTAACCTGCAGATCTACTGGGGTTGCCTATTGCGTCTGGTGCTCCCCATGCTGGGGTGAGACCCATCATAAACTGGGTGACCGCTTCTTGAGCACATCCACACCATCTGCCACAAGCGGGACCTCCTGGTAGCCAAACATTTTAATTCCAATTTCCATTCTGACATGTCAGTCCATAGCCCTCTCTTGTGCCAAGGTGAGGCCACCCTTATCTTCCTTGTATTCCTTATAGGAGCAACACCTTATATTCCATCTGGGTAGCCTCCAACCTGATGTAATGAATATCGATTTCTCCTCCTGATAAACAAATTCCCCCTGCCCTTTTCTCGATTCTCCAGCCTGACCTTTTACCTCTTCTCACCTGCATATGACTTCATCCTGCTTCCCTTCCTCCTTCCCTTTTCCCTACGGTCTGCTCTCCTCTTCCATCAGGTTCCTTCTTCTCCGGCCCTTGACCTTCCGTACTTCAGAAGTTCCATCTTCCAGCTATCCTCCTTTTCCTCCCCCACCCCTTTATTCTGCTGTCTTCCCCCTTCCTTCTTAGTCTTGAAGAAGGGTCTCGGCCCAAAACATCAACTATCTTTTTATTTCCATAGATGTTGTCTGGCCTGCTGAGTTCCTTCAGCATTTTGTGTGTGTTGCTCTGGATTTCCAGCATCTGCAGACTTTTCCTTGTTTATGCTTTCAACCTTGTGTTTGCTAAAATATGGAATCAATCCATTTATATGAACAACTGAGACTGATAGAGTGAATATAGATGTTAAAAACATTCCATTTTTTAGACTTTGCTTTATATATTGTTGTGTTTTTGCAACAAAAGAACATTGGTGATAATAAGAAATACCCTCCAGGTAACAGAAGTATTTGGCCTTCAATCTACCACAAGAGAACCCGATCTTCAGTGACCAGAAAACACCCTCTCATTGTGACTTTTGCTTCTCTTAGCTTCACAAGAGATACCTTTGCTCTCGGATTGTAATACCATATTAGATCATTTAATTTAGGTCACAACTGATTTCAAAGGCCAGTTATCATTCTGCTAGGAATCAAACACTCCAGAGCACGTTTCTTGCTATAAACAAAAATCTTCGGAAAGACAAGCTTTTGGTGGGCCCTGACAGTGCTGTTATTTGTAGGTGACCCAAGTGACCCAACTGTTGAGTTGAGCAAGGATTCTTCAATGAAACTTAGATTATCGAGAGAAATCTCTGTTCAGTATTGCAGTCAAGTAGGCACTGGGAACACTGATCATCAAGATGATTAAGAAGAAAATGGAGTTCACGTTACAGGCTGAGATGGAGGCACGTGTCCTGATGGAATGGTCAAAAATGTGAACTACTGTTCATGTTTACCTGAAATATAGATGTCAGGACCATTGGCAAACTGAAGCTATGTGATAAGGCTAAGGAAGATCAAGCCCTTCCGATAATCCAATTCTAAAGCTGATTTGCATCTACAGATCTTCACTTACACATAAATGGTAGACTGGTGACTCACTCAGTGAACCAACAGGGGCCCCAACAACAGCACCTTTCACCATCAGCAAAGTGAGCAGCATCTCTATAGAGAGTTGCAGAAGCTTCTCTACCACAGTGCTGGAGGATGTTCATCTTCTCTTTAGTGCATTTGGAAGTAGGATAGTTTCATCTGGCAAAGGCATTACTACCAACTCAGTCATGAACATGGTCATGAAGCTCTAGCAATCAAGACAAAGCAATAGAAACAGGTGAAAACAAGCGGATGGGTTTAGATACCCTACAGGGACAGGGAGAAAGTATTTCAGTATTTATGTGGAAGTCCTGAAATTGTGGACAACTTATGGAAAATGAATTGCATTGTCACTCCTGATGAAATATTACCACTCAGTTTTGTTTCCTTCTGCTAGGATATAACAGCCACCAATAGAGAGCTTTCAGGAGAACGATGGCTGTGTGTCATAAATTTTGCCAAGTAGTTAGAACAATAATGGGCTTCCCTTCCCTGCAGTGTGGAGTGTTTGATGTTTCCAGATGAAAGCATTATTTTATCCTCTGAGCATTAGAAATAACAAGAAAGCTCAAGGCATTGTCATAGTTTCAAGTCATTTCATTGCAATAGAGCTGTACTGGAGTATACTCCGCATTTGATGACCCACAATCCTCATTAAATGAAGCTTCATAGCAGCTAAGGACATAAAATCTAGTTTAGAAGGATAAAAGGAGACTGGCAATTAGGGAAAAGAAGCCTGACGGCACTTGAGAGGGGGAAGAATGAGAAGGGGCCGAGCAGAGAGGATGAGCAAGGGGGAATGAGAGAGAAACTAGCAGAGAAAATGTTCACGTGGGAGCATGAGGGAAATCATGCAAGAGAGAGGATGTGTGAGGGTTTGTGAGAGAAAATGTGCAACAGTGTATGTGTGAGAGAGCGCGAGAGATAGATTGTGGAAGAGAATGTGCGCAACGTGAGACTACTTGAGAGTATTGACACAAGAGAGCGAGTGAATGCATAAGTGGGATCACGAGTTGGAGGGGAAGGGGGAGGAAGTGAGGGAAAGAATGAGAGAGTGAGGGGGAGAGGGTGGGTGAGGGAGAGAGAGAGATTGTGAGGGGGGAGAGGGTATGAGAGAAAGTGAAAGAGTGAGAGAGAAAGAAAATCCAACAGCAGCAATAAACTCTCACAGTCTCTCCTCTCTAGGTTCATCAAAGGAAGGATAAATGGTTTTGCTGACTACAAAGATATATAATGAAGGCTGAGTTATCAACAGAACATTCTTACTGAAGGCAGCAAACTCCCAACGATACCAGAGTATGCTGCAACAATATCTCAATAGTCATTCTGTATCGTATACCTACATTAATAACCATAATGCTGCAATGGGATCTATAACACCTTTGCTCATTATCTTTAACCAACTAACTGTCAATGTTCCAAATGGAGAAACCCCAGAGGATGTGATGGAACCAGAAGCTGAAATACACCTATAAGTGCTTTCTGCAAAGTATCTGGATTCAACACATAAAGGCGCAATCCAGTTTGCAGCAACTAGTGGATTGCTAATCATCAGTTGCTAATCCAGGAATGATCCGAAATATCAAATACATGTACAGCTTTGGTCACTTCATATTTACTTCTTGAAAAAGGAAAGCAAAGTAGATGTACTGTAGAATATGTCCAGATTTGCAATAATTATCATTACATGATAGACGTCAATCTAGCAATTGTAGACAAAACCCACTTCATACCTCTTGACATGTTGGAAAGAAACTATAGATATGTGGCTCCCTATTATTTTTGCAGTAAGCATTTTAGATGTGCACCATAATCAGGTCAGTCTATTAAGAATGGCAATTAAACTGCCACACTGGCTATTTACTAACTATCTAACCCCTCCACCCCCTGCAACTCAAAGCTGCCAGGTAATCATTGATCCAATTGATTATATAAAAAGTAAATGGTAAGAAAGGAGGTGATGACTTACGTTTTTTCAGAAATGCTCGATTTGTGCTGCATCTGAGGGATGGATATTGGTCTTGATTGTGACAGTATGAGTATCTGGAACTCTGCATTAGTATAATCTAGCAAGAAAAAAATAATTAATTTATCACTTACACACTTCCTCTTTTCTAATGTGAGGACTAATGTTTCTATCATTTATACATTAGTTATAAGCCCTATAAGTTTATTGAATCAAGAGAAGCTCCACATATATCAAATAAATGAGAATTAAAAGCCAACAACAATATTTGTGTAAAAATGTAATATCACTTTTGTAGCTAAATTTTAATTCAGCAGAATTTTTCTTGAAATATCATAAATCAAGCAAATGCACAATATGTGGGTATGGTTATACAAATTCACTAGTAATTATGGAGAGAAAGAGATATTAAAACATTACTTGACAGTGATGATCTTAACTGTTTCATCTTGAATGACTGGATTATAAGACTAACATCAAAAATATATACTTTACCCAATAAAGGTGTGTGAAGGTCTGGGAATACAGATTCATAATTAATTGGAAGTGGTATCACAGGTAGAAAAGGTGGTAAAGAAAGCTTTTGGCTTATTGGCCTTCATAAATCAAAGAATTGAGTACAGGAGATGGGAGGTTATTTTGGAGTTGTTTAAGGCACTGGTGAGGCCTAATTTGGAGTATTGTGTACAATTTTGTTCACCTATCTATGTGAAAAATATAAATAAGGTTGAAAAAGTACAGAGAACATTTACAGAGATGTTTGCCGGGTCTGAAGGCCCTGAGTTATAAGGAAAGATTGAATAGGTTAGGACTTTATTTCTTGGAACGTAGAAGATTGAGAGGAGATTTGATAGAGGTATAAATTATGAGGGGTATAGATAGGGTAAGTACAAGCAGGCTTTTTCCACTGAGGTAGGGTGGGACTACAACTAGAGGTCATGGGTTATGGGTGAAAGAGATGAAGTAAATAGCAATTTCACAGCTATTTACTTCATCCCTCCCCTCCAGGTTTCACCTATCACCTGGTGTTTCTCTCTCCCCTCCCTCCACCTTTTAAAACTACTCCTCAGCTTTTTTTCCCTCCCAGGATTTTGGCCCGAAATGTCGACTGTACTTTTTTCCATAGAAGATGAGGAGGAACTGCTTTTCCCAGAGAGTGGTGAATCAGTGGAATTCTCTGCCCGATGAAGCAGCCGAGACTACCTCTGTAAATACATTTAAGACAAGGTAGGATAGATTTTTGCATAGCAGGGGAAAAAGTCAGGTAGGCAGAGACGAGTCCATGGTCAGATCAGCTATGATCTTATTGAATGGTGGAGCAGGCTTGACGAGCCTACTCCTGCTCTTATTTCTTATGTTAAGACTGAAAAGGCACCTTTTTTCCCCCTCAGAGTGTCATGCATTTTGGAACTCATTGTATTCGAGGGTAATGGAAAGAGCATCTTTGAACATTTTTAAGGTAAGAATTAGCAGATTTCTGATAGGAATAGTGTGTAAGGTTACAATGGGCACACATTAAATGAGGTTTGTATCAGATCAATCCAGATTTTATATAAAAAAAGGGGCCTCATGACTTATTCTTTTAACTTACATCAAAGACTGTTTTAGCAAGTATGTGTAATGACAGAGAGAAACATTAACTGTAAAGCCTGACCAACAGCTTAAGATCTTGACTCTTCAATATCCTCATCAACTATATTTTCCTAAGAGATTGTCATTGATAAATCCAATATGCACTTTGAATTGAACTGAATAATATTTGGAAATATTAATAATATTACGTTGCTGCTAATTTCAAAAGAGCCAAATAGCTAGGAAAGTAACACTGTCTTTCAGTGGTGGCAAGAATACAGCCCTCCTGAATACGGTATCCAGCAGTTCCTGTTGCTGATCACTTAGCAACAGGGATTTATGGGGGCTGTAATTAGAGGAAATGGGCTCATACTATTAGCCGCCATATGTTAGATTTCACACTAAGTATATCAAGTTACCCACACTCTTTGAATAGGGCCCTTTTAGTGGGGGAAATTGAGAACACAATTTAATATAGAAAAGATTAAAGAAAAGAACGTATAAATAATATTGTTTTGTTTACCAGACCAAAATCTTTAATGGCTCAAATGAAATCTATGCTCAGTCGTTGGCGCTGCTTCAAAGGTAGATTCTGATAGATGGCTGAAAGACCAACATATTATTGTTTTTAATTCTTGAAATACTTGTAGATGAAAGGTATAGTAGTTAAGGGGAATGTGAGGGGGAACTTCTTCACTCAGATGGTGGTGGAAGTGTAGAATGAAGTTGTGGATGTGAGTTCAATTACAACATTTAAGAGAAATTTGGATAAGTACACGAATGGGAGGGGTATGGGGGGCTATTGTCCATGTGCGGGTCAATGGGACTAGGAGAATATCAGACCAGATGGGCAATAGGGCCTGCTCCTGTGCTATAGTACTCTATGAAAGTAATGTTCCTTTCATCTCTCTTGGTCAACAGGAGATCTTTCTTTATTGAAATTTTTAATCTTAATGTTTGTCTTTACTGTACAATTCAAGTTTGTGTCAAAGTCAAAATATTAGCACAAGGTTTTCGGAATGAAATGCATTTCAATACACCAAAGACACTGAAATGGGACAACAAATCCTGGTGTACCGTCTTGAGCCTTTTTTTTGAAAAAAGAACAGCCAGTTTAACTAATGCAGTATGATTAAAGAGTTTTCACTCTCACAGCTACCCCCACAACCAATTCTGATGCTTTAATTTGTCGAAGCTGATCAATGAACATTTCAGCTTATGGCCTGCTTTTAGTTTCCATGGTAACCCAAAATATCCCAGTAGACATCCTTTGATTTAAATGAACACTGTGCTTGACCCAATAAATAATTCAGAACAGTTCAATAGAGAGAAAAATAATTCTCTTTTTCCACTTTCACAATGGATCTGAAATCAAGTAATAAAAGCTGTAGAGATGGTCGGACTGGCTGCTAAGTATTATACACAAATGCACACCATGTTTAATAGAGCAGGCAGGGCAGAGTACAGGACTGTTAAAAGCTATCACATTGAATTCCTAATCCTCACTTTCCTGAGATCGATCTCTCAGCTCATTTACTTTTTCCTCTGTCATTTTCAAAGGACTTGGACAAGGGATAGAAACTCATCACAGGTACTGAACTTGCAATATAGTTGCACTTCCGTGTTGTACTCTTGTTCTGGAATTCTGTTCCACTCATTTCAATTAAAAGCCATTATGCAAGCAAGAGTCAGTGAGAACATGGCTGGGAGAGAAAGCTTAACTAATACTGGATAGGTACGAGTGTTTGCATAAATTTCAGGTAGGATGGCAACACAGAGGCTATCAATATGAATGAACAATCAACTGGAGGTGTTAAAGACAAGGCTATAATTGTGGGAGACATTGGAATGCAGTTAATCCTGATGTCCAGTGGCCACGTCCCTGTGTTTGTTCGTTCTTCAGTTTCCTCATGCATTGCAAAGACGTGGGAGAGTAGATAAACAGGCCACTGTAAAATTGCTCAAATGTGCGGTGGTTGGGAAAAGTTGATGGAAATGCAAAGAGAATAAACACAGGGAAATTAGTAGAAAAATTAGATTGCTCCCTGGGCTGGCATGGACTTGATGGACTGAATGGCTGCCCTCTATGTTGTAAAGAAATATAGAAAATAAGGTGGTGGTGAGTTTGTTATAAAATTTTGACATATATCTGAGATGGTTTGGATTTGGAATTAATGCTTCTGGCTGTCAAGCAGCACAGACATTGCATGCGAACAGTATGTATCTAAGTAAACAATGGTGGATGGAAGTCAAATCCTGTCGTAAAGTTGCATTCAACCCCTGTACTTGTGGTCATGTTCTTCAACCAGAATCAGCTACTCTTTTCTCATGGTCTTTCAAATGTTTAATCAATTTCCATGTAAACTCTGTTATGATCTTAGCCTCAGGAGCTACCCAGCTGGGTTGCCTCTGATGATGTGGATGTGATTGTGGGCAGATCAACACCTTGTATTCAGTAAAATCCCAAGAAACTGCAGAGTGTGGACAGAGCTCAGCGCATTACAAAAACCAGCCTCCACGGACACTGTCTACAGTCTGGTTGCCTCAGTAAAGCAACCAACATAATCAAAGATTCCTCAACTCTGAACATCCCCTCTTCTCCCCCCTCCCATCAGGAAGAAGATTATAAAAGCCTGAAAGCACATACCACCAGGCCTCAGGGATAGCGTCCATTATGCTGTTATATTTACTGAACAAACCTCAAGTTCAAAGTACAATTATCAAAATATGTATACTACTTACAACCTTGAGATATGTCTCCATACAGCCAGCCATAAAACAAAAGAAACCCAATAGAACCCACTGAAAGACAGTCATACACCCAATGTAAACAATGAAAGTAGCATTGTTATTTATTTTTATTGTTTGTCATGCAAACAATAAAAGCAAGCAAATAACATTCAGAAGTGCAGTTCATATAAGTGAGTTCACAGCCACAAAGCCAGTCACAACCAATCCAGGAGCCTGTTAGATGTAGGCCACAGCCTCAGTTCAGCGCAGACAAGTAAACCTCACCACCTTATCTTATACGATGAGATGGACTCTTTTTCTATTCACAGCGCTACGGTACTCTGGCAGTTACCATGACGCTATTACAGCTCGGGTCGTCACAGCTTGAAGTTCAATCCCAGCATCCTCTGTAAGGCGTTGGTACGTCCTCCCCAAGGAATGCAACCGTTTCCTCCGGGTGCTCCTGTTTCCTTCGACATTCCAGACATACCAGCTAGTAGGTTAATTGGTCATTGTAAATTGTCCCGTGATTAGGCTAGGGTTAAAAATTGGGGTGGCTGGCAGTCTGTCTCAAAGGGCCTATTCCGCACTATCTTTAAATAAACAAAAATACATGAAATGAAAACCACTATATTCTGAACTCTGTTATTGCTTTTCCCTAGTATTACAGAGTGATGAAATGACCAGTATGGAACGAATGAAAAACAGTTATTTTTCACTCTACCTTACTACACATGAAAATAATGAACCAATTTACCAATTATCCCGTGTCTATTACCAAGCCCAATTCTTGGATCTTTTCGTGACAGGTTGGAAACGCAGTGGAAGTTACTGGTCCTTGTGGTCTGGGGGGACTGTATTCATCACCCCCTGTAAAGGAGTCAGCATTTTCAATATCAATTTACAATGGGTTAGACTGCAAGGTTTTTGTCAAAAGAAACAGAATTGCCTTATCCCCAAATTTTATTAATAGCTCTCCTGAAAGCTTGTCCAACTCATTAGAAATTAGGCAGAACCTGACCTCAATGATTCAAAGATTTTGTGGACAATCTTTTAAACTACACCCACTCCCTTACAAAGTCAAAGCTTGGGTTATCTTTTCATCTTGAATACCAGCATCTTTTTGCATTGTTAGATTCACACACCAAGAAAGATACTAATGATTATAAAATCATATTTTCCCAAGAAAATACACTCCTTCATTAAATGTTAAAATTTCTTTAACATTTTGAATAAATCTATAATGCCTAATGAACAGGAAGAAACTCAAAGGCTCAGGCTTTAATGCGGGGACACTATAATGAGCACACTCCCACTGTGTCACACAGGAGAAGTTACGTGCTCTGGCTCTGCAATCCTCAGACTCTGAAGAGACAAACTGGTTCTACTGTTCGTTTCAACATGTGTTTGGTAAATATAATGTTTTAAACAATTAACCATGGCCTGCATGTTCCTGAAGACTCTTTCCCTGGGGATAAAGCAGTTCTACAGAATTGGACTCTCAACCAAGTAACAGGTAGAACAGGAGAGATATCCTGGAGTCCAGTAAAAATTTAAAAGGAGGAACATGATTATAAAATCACAGCTGTATTATTAAAATTAAAGTTGAGGCATTAATCTCTTACATAGAGGAAGAAGAAGAAGAATAGCCCTTAACTTGGCAATGGGCACCGTCATGATGGTGTTTATGTAGCAAGTTATTCTATTTTTTAAAACGAGGCCGAGTTGCTAGCTCGACACTCAACCCGACTTGGATTCAAACTCAGGAACCTATGCACCAGAGTCCGGCGCTGATATTATTGCACCACCAAGCTGGATATTTTCTTACATAGTGGCCACTTTATTCGATGCCCCCCCGTCTGCTGCTGCCGTCGCCCATTCACTTCAAGGTTCAATATATTGTGCATTCAGAGATGCTCTACCGCACACCACTGTTGGGATGTTTAGTTATTTGACTTTCTGTCAGCTTGATCCAGCCTGACCGTTCTTTCTGAAATCTCATTAACAAGTTTTTGCCCGCACAATTGCGGAATTTTTTTTTGTTTTCTGCACCATTCTCTGTAAACTCTAGAGCCTGTTGTGTGTGAAAATCGCAGGTCAACAGTTTCTGAGATACTCAAACCATTACATCTGGTACCAACATTTATTCCACAGTCATGGTTGCTTAGATCACAATACTTCCCCATTCTGATGTTTGGTCTGAACAACAACTGATACTCTTGACCACGTCTGCATGCTTTTGTGCACAGAGATACTGCCATGTGATTGGCTGATTAAATATTTGCATTAACGAGTTGTACAGGTATGCCGATTAAATATGGGCTAAATCTCTTTTCAGTTGTTTATGGCACTGTACATATGGGTAGAATTTCACTTGTGTGTAAAACAACAGTTGTGTACAACATTAAGAAGAAACTGATCCTTATTTCCACTGAAATCAATAGCATGTCCAGGACAGAACTTCAAAGTGGATCCTTGGAAGCATAAACAAAATCATTCGGCTGGTGCTGATAATGGAAGAAATGTTGGCAAGGAGATACTATAAGTCAGTAATTTCCCCCCATTAGCATTATTTATCAGTTCTCCTTGAATTGAAGTATACTGGGCACCAGCTCCATGTACCGTTGGACAAGGAACTTTAATGACACCAGATCTTGGCTAGTCAATGACTGCAGAAGATAGAGCATGCACACTAAATGCATGAAATTATTTTCTGGGTTTAAAATGGTCAATGAGTGGAATGGCCACAATTCTGTATATATTCATATTCCATTTCAGTGCTGACCTGTCAGTACCTTTCTTACTGGACCTTTAATAAAACTCATCTTGATTGTCCACCCCTTCCATCAAAAATTATATTCAGATTTGTGGATGTTAATGAGTTCATAAAGAAGGATGGGAAGCAAATGTGTTACCTGTCCATTACAACAGACAAGTGGCTTGAATTTCCTATCTTGACTGCACAGCCGAGAGGTTTTTAAAAATCTCTAGTTAAAGTTAGGCTTGATCATGTCAGTTGAGGTGGGGTTGAATGTGGGAGAGAAAGTTTTGGATAGGAAGTACTGAAGTCTTGGTTTTCCCACACATTACAACATTTTTGACTCCCTCATTGGTGAAGAGAGAGTTAGCCAGACTGATGTACTTCTTTCCCAGGAATTAGAGTGGGGCTCCAGGCTGATCCCTCATTCTGGCTTCCAAGGGTTATTATTGCTTATCATTTGACATCCATCTGTTCTGTTAATGTTTTAAATTTATAGAAGTAAAAACTACAGAATTTTACATATTAATATTATAGCATCTTCAAATATAAAAGTTACTGCAAGATCTAAGCATGTTTGCCCCAAGTCCAGATTGGTTCCTAGATTAGTAAATTTGGAACCCATTGTTTAAAATGCCCTCAAATGTTCCCTACCTAAGATGGAAATACATACAAATGGATGGTTTGCTTTACATTTAATATTATTTTTACTGCAATTGGGAAAGAATTACGTAGCACCGTATTTCATACCAACAGTATCTGAAATGTTTTACAAGCAATTCATTACTTTTCAATGAGCAATTGAAATTATTCCACAGGAAAAATCAATTGCATATAGCACATTACAAAGACAGGATAAAAGCAAGTGGATGATGAAGAAATGTTGGTCAGAACAGGAAGAAACTGCTTGAATTTAATAAAAACAGACCTGTCTTTTGGGGGGAAATATTGTCTTCTTCTCTAGATGAATTAAAAAAATTCTATGATACTTTTTAAAATAGTGCAAGAAGAAATATAATTGTCCATAAACATGCCACAACAGTATGTCAAGGCTTCTTCTACTTCTATTAGTGCATATTTTTGTATGCATACCTTGTGTAGAGGACCCCGTTGTGACTATTTATCTTTTAGGGCACATTAAGACCTTCAAAGGAATTTCACACATCTGCTAAAATCAACCTGTGCTAATGACCACCGTACCTGCATCTCCTAAAGACAAGGGGAGCATTGCATCCAACCACTGTTGTTTGGAGAGTAACAAGAAGAGAAGAACGTACATCTGTTCAGCAGCACAGAGAAACAGGCCCTACGGTCCACAGTCTCTGTGATAAACAAAATCCCAAATTAAACTAAATCTCTTCACCAGCAGGTGGTCTATATCCCTCATTTCCCTGCACACTTATGTCTTTTGTACGCCACCACAGTACCCGCTACCATCATGATCCTTTTCAGCTTACTCCAGATACCTACCACTCTTCGTGTAAAAGTATTTGCTCCAAACTTCCCCCCACTTACCTTAAGTGGATGCTCCCTAGTATTTGACATTCCTACCCTGATTCTGACTGTTTATGCCTCTCATACTTTTATGACTTTTTATCAGGTCTCCCTAGAGAAAACAACCCAAGTTTGTCCAACTTCTCGTTTGAGCTCACAACCTCTATTCGAAGTGGCACCCTGGTAAACCTCTTTTCCATATCGTTTTTATAATGCAGCAACCAGAATTGCACACAATACAGAATTACAGCCCACATAAAATTTTACATAGCTCCAACATGACTTCCTTTACTCTTAAACTCGATGCCTCAATCAATAAAGGCAAACACGTGATTCACCTTAACACCCCATCTACCTGAGTACCCACTTCTGGGCAGCTATGGACATGGGCTCCAAGATCCCCCTGTACTTCAACGCTGCCAACGGTCATGTCATTAACTGTGTACTGTGCATTTATTATTTGGCATTATGGAATTATAACCCTGAAGGAGACACTCCTTTTCATTTATAGGGGAAGATTCAGAAGCCTTTGGTTGCCCAAATGAAACAGCACAGAGAGGTGTTTTTGATTTTCACTTCAAAGCTGCTACAGTGGCTGTAACATTAAAATGACTTCCCAAAAAGCTTGCCGCCTGTTAATGATCTCTATAAATAGTGCAAGTGGAGACTTGTATTTGCAATTAAGACATAATTTTCTATCTGTATAGAAGCTGTGTGTATGGATCAGTTTCAAAGGGAGGATGCCTATTGTGTGATGCATGAAAATTGATGTCACCCTGCCAATTCCATGTTTCAAACAAATGCATCATGCACTCAAAAATCATTATATATTCCGCATGCCATGGAGTGCTCAAATTGAGGCATAAAATCAATCTGATATTGCACAAAAACCTGCTTGTGATTAAATCTCCAAGCCACAAAATCTACTGATTGAGCTAGACACTTACTTATAAGCTGATGCTTGTCCCATTGTATAGTTTTTGTGAATACATACGTAATGTTTCCTTGCAAAAAATAAGATCATATTCCACTCCAGAGCAGCACATAATATCAAAATTATGCTGTCAACAAGGTTGGTCTATTTTAAGGAAAGGATGCTCAAAAGCAATATTAATGCAAAATCCAAACACACAAAATTCTGTAGATGCTAGAAATTCAGATCCATACACATAAAATGCTGGAGGAACTCAGCAGGTCTGGCACCCTCATGACATTTCGAGCCGAGAACCTTCAACGTGATCATGCTTTAAATACCAGGAATAAAAACCTGAAGCAAGCTTAGTTTATTTTGACAAATATAATAAATTTTAACAGCTTTTAGAGTTTTGAACATGTTCTCCAGACTCCAGTTAAACATCTATTTCTATATAGAGATCTAACAATTTTTTGTTTTCCCCCATTATTATCCACACAATAGTTACTTTAATTTCTGTTTTGCTCAGACTTGTATGTCTAAAGTGTGCCAAGGGTTTCCCTTTCATTAAATACTAAGAAGGATTAAGTTCCTTCAAATAAAACATTCCCATCAGAATTTGCCATCTCAAAGGAGGATCATTACTAGTCACTCTGGCAGAGTTTTGACAGGAAATTATGTGAAATGTATGGGCTGAAATGGAAATGTGTGGGGGGTGGGGTTGGAAGGAGGAATGCAGCCATTCCTCCTGATGATGCTCATTAACCCTCAATCCACATGGCCTCTGTGCAATGTTAAATTAAATTATGTAGAATGTCACTATTATATAGAGCACTATGATTCTGGTGTAATTCCCCTCTTACATATCACCTTCACAGTTGCATAGCTCATTAACTGGTATTCTCCAAAGACAAAAATCATCATGCATCTTTAAGCAATGACTGATGGAAGAAAAAGAAAACACACCATCATGGGTTGGAAAATACATATTTCATGCAACAGTGCTGGACAAAATGGAAATAAAATCTGCAATGCCAAGTGTGCAGAAAAATTGCCCAAAATGTCATATTATTTAATTGCCTGAACTAAATTTGCCTTCATGTCTACACCACATCCCATACCCATTAATTACAAAGAATTGCAATCATAACAATGTTTTCCCTAGCAATGTGTCTACATTTATCAAATATTCTTTAACTTATTTGCCAACCACATATATTGGAGTAAATCATAGAAAATATGAACCTCATAATTGTAAACAAGCTGATAGGTGCTGCCTGTACTTATCCAATGTTGCAATGAATGGTGTGGTAGGACAGGAGTAATTCTATCACTCCAGCTGAGATCTTTTACCAGATGAGAATTTGGACCAAATATAATTTTCTATTAATTAAACATATGCCAATTTGTTACAGAGTCACAGAGACAGATAACATTATGGATTCATAGATAGTGTCACAAGAAGATAGAAAGATACATCCTTTCAACACCTAGGCTGCCTCAAACATTGACTGACCCACTTACACTAATGCTGGTCATGGAACTCATCAACTAGCACCTACCACTGAAACAGGCCCATGGCCGACGCCATCTGCCTGGAGTCAACACTGGTGCCCCACAAGGCTGTGTGCTCAACCCCCAATTTTACTCTCTACACATTCACAACTGTGTCACCAGCTTCTGCCCTAACTCTTTCTACTAGTTTGCAGATGACACCATCACAGTGGCCCAGATCTCAAACACGCGTAATGCACTGTAAGCTTTCGCTGTCAATGTAATGGCTTCTCTGTAGCAGCAATGTTTGGGTTATGACTAGAGATAACGGGGCTTTGGAATGTGGGGCTATCCAATGAGAGGGATGTTGTTCTTTCTTGTGGGTCTGGGAGCAGGGATTTTGCGGTCTTTTGGAGAGAGAGAGAAGACGCGAATGGAGAGAGTTGGTAGACTGCTGGACGGAGTGGACTTGGAAAATGGATCCGAGGGTTGGCTATGCTTGGAGGAGGTCGATAGGAAACAAGTGGACTGGACCATGAGCTGTAAGATGGCGCATTAGGCTGTTTCATGAGAATGGGCCCTTTTCTTTTCTCGTTTCTTTACTAATCATATAGTCAAATTAAGAATTCTAAAGCTCAATCGTTCAATCGCATATTGTGTACTGTTTGTTATTTGGTGGTACTGATGTTTAACAGGGGTCACATTGCGCAGCATCCACCCAAACAGGATTTCTTAAGTTTGGCTGGGCCGAGGGCTGTCTTCCCCTAGATTAGGCTGCTAGCCGAACCAAGGGTTACACATGGATGAAATGGAGTACAGGAAGGAGATAGAAAGCCTCATGGAGAGGTGTCAAGATATCAACTTTTCTTTCATTGTTAGCAAAGCAGATCAGTTGGTCATTGACTTTAGGAAGAGGGGCAAAGTACATACCATTAATGGCATCAATTAATGGAGTGGAGATAGTCGGAAACTTCAATTCTTAGGTGTAAATATAACCAACAAATGTTTTCTGGTCTAATCGCATAAACATAATGGCCAAGAGGCAGCACTTCTCCCTCAGAAGACCAAGGAAATTTAGCATGTCCTTGATAACCCCCACCAATTATTTTTTTTTACAGATGAACCACAAAAAAAAATCCTGTTCAGATTCAGTTTGCTATAGCAACTGCTCTGCCCAAGACCACAAGAAACTGCAGAGTTTTGAACATAGCCCACTCTATGTATCACAAGAAAACTAGCCTCTCCTCCACTGACTCTGTCTCCACTTCTCACTGCCTCAGGAAAACAACCAAAATTTATCAAAGACTCCTCCCACCATGGTCAACTCTCTTCTCCCCCATCCCATCAGGCAGAAAATACAAAAGTTTGAAAATACGCACCATCATCCTCGAGAACAGCAGTTATCAGACTCCTGAACAGATAACCTGTATGAGAAAAATGAACTCTTGATTTCTCAATCTACTTCATTGTGGCCCTTTCACTTAATTGACTGCAACTGTAACACAGTATATTCTGCATTTTGTTATTGTTTATCCTTTTGTACTACCTCATTTGGAATGATCTCTCTGGATGGCATACAAGTATCACGGAACACATGCCAATTATAAACCAATTATCGGTCGCTTCATTTTTTTTCTTGCCACAATCTGAATTTAGATCCCACTACCCATCAACACACGGACTAGTGGCAAAAGTAGTGCGATTGCTGGAGTCGAGTCAGATGTTCTCCTAAGGGTTTGACTACTGCTGTGTCCTCAGGTGGCTACAGAGTTTGGTCCAGGACCTACATGTTCTATTGCTGTGTGGACATGAGTAAGTGGTGGCTGTAGTTAGCAGGCGGACCTTTTGGTTGTTTGTTCTCTCCTTCTGCAGCTGCTGCTTGTTCTCTGTGGCACAGTGGAGGCTGCTCATGTAGTGCAGTCCCTCTTGAACAGATCTCCTCCAGGTGTATCTACTGAGTGCAATGTCCTCCCAGGTTTTAGACATAGATACTTCAAGCTGATTTTGATGTTTGAAGCATTTCTTTGCCCACCAGGGGCTCACTGACCTTCCTTCAACTGGGAGTAAAGGATCTGTTTGAGGAGATGCAAGTTAGGCATTTGAATGACATGAGCTACCCATCAGAGCCGCTGTTGCTTTATTGTAGTGAGAATGCTGTTCATGTTGGCCTCTTCGCTGCTGTTATTGTATTTGCTCTTCCAGCTGATCCTCAAAATCTTTCGCAAGGCTGTTTGTTGGTGTTGTTAAGGGATTTCAGATGTCTACTGCATTGCTGCGGTCCATGATTCACCTCCATGCAGTTATGTAGGAAGGAAAACGCAAGGATTGTTGGGTCACAATCTTCAAAGACTCTTTTCCTTAAACTTGCATAGGCTCCACTAGCACCTCTCAGGCAGTGGTTGAGCTCTGAGTCGATGTCTGCTTTTGAGGAGAGAATGCTGCCAAGGTAAGGGACATAGCCTATATTTTCAAGGGCGACATTGCCAACTTTTATAGAGAGCTAGATGGGTGATGACTGATGTAGGATCTGTGAACAAGACCCAGAACTCTATATACTTTGGCAAAGACATTCAGGATACATTGGAGGTTTTCTTCAAAGTTTGCTGGCAATAACGTTGTCATCTGCATACTGAAGCTCCATGATAGTGCTGGGGCTGACTTTGTTCTTGGCCTTGAACTAGTTGAGGTTGAAAGCCTATTGTCCATTCTATACACAATTGAGACTCGCTGTGGCAGGTCTTGGCCAATGAGGTGAAGGGCGGCAACAATAAAGATAGCAAATAGAGTGGGTACAATGATACAGACATATTTGACTCCTGTCTGAACAGTGATGGGTTCCGATTCAGGCTCACTATTGTTGAGTACTCTGGCTGACATGCCAAGGCAATATGCATTGGGCAATTATCCTACCAACTCAAATGTCCTTAGGCTGTGGGAGGAACCTCACACGATTACAGAGAAAACACCCATCTTTCTTTGTTTCCCTGTCATCTTAAAAGACACTGCAGTAAATAGGGCTGAAGAAGCAAATTCAGAAGTGGGAGACTCTAGTGCAGATCTATTGCATTGGTAGCCTCCATAGGAATTTCAATGCACCAATCATTTGCCTCATATAACCTGCATATGTTTATTTTAAAAGTGTGGACTACCCTGTACAATATGCCAATCTCTTGCTTCAATCATCAACAGACAGCCACAATCACTAGTTAACATTTCCTTTCAAATAACTGACGGGGCTCATCTCAGCAGTGTACATTTGGATTTCATCATGTCAATATTAGAATATAAAGTGCTACTACTTTGCTATATTAAATTTGGCATGAAGAAGTTTATGGTGTTTTAGACATGACAGAGTGGGAGGGATTAAAGTGGGAGGGGTGGCGTTACTCATCGGGGAAATGTCACGACAGTGCTCCATCTGGACAGACTGGAGTACTCAATACTGAAGAGTAATGGGTAGAACTGAGATACAAGAAAGGTATGACTCCCACTTTAATGGGACTATGTTACAGACCACCCAACAGTCCTACAGATTTAGAGGAACAAATCTGTAGAGAGATCACAGACTGCTGCAAGAAACATAAGGTTGTTATAGTAGGTGATTTTAATTTTTGACATATTGACTGGGAATCCCATACTCAAAAATGGGCTCGAGTTTGTCATATATGTTCAGGAAAGTTTCCTTCATCAGTAAGTAGAAATCCCATTGAGAGAGAGTGTGACACTAGATCTACTATTAGAAACATAGAAAATAGGTGCAGTAGTAGGCCATTCGGCCCTTTGAACCTGCACCGCCATTCAGTATGATAATGGCTGATCATCCAACTCAGAACCCTGTACCTGCTTTCTCTCCATACCCCCGACCCCCTTAGCCACAAGGGCCATATCTAACTTCCTCTTAAATATAGCCAATGAACCAGCCTCAACTGTTTCCTGTGGCAGAGAATTCCACAGATTCACCTCTCTCTGTGTGAAGAAGTTTTTCCTCATCTCAGTCCTAAAAGGCTTCCCCTTTATCCTTAAACTGTGACCCCTCACTCTGGACTTCCCCAACATCGAAAACAATCTTCCTGCATCTAGCCTGTTCAATCCCTTTAGAATTTTATACATTTCAATAAGATCCCCCCCCTCAATCTTCTAAATTACAGCGAATATAAGCCTAGTTGATCCAGTCTTTCTTCATATTAAAGTCCTGCCATCCCAGGAATCAATCAGGTGAACCTTCTTTGTACTCCCTCTATGGCAAGAATGTATTTCCTCAGATTAGGGGACCAAAACTGCACACAATATTCTAGGTGCGGTCTCACCAAGGCCTTGTACAACTGCAGTAGATCACCCACTTTGCTAAGAGGCACTTTATTCTCTCAACTTGCTTTTGTAGGTTCTTTGAGCAGAGAACTAATGAAAGAAGTAATCCCTAATTACAAAATGGTTAAAAGTTAATGATTCAAACATTTATTCTCTCATGATATTTCTGTGACTTAGAATTCCTCTCAAATGCTGCTTTACAAGGCTGTGTATGCTTGCTTATCAGCACACTCCCATAATTTCCAACTTCGCACCCACCATTGGACCCCGGGCCCCCTGCAGGAACCACTAGATCCACAATCTGCTGATGGTCGGATCAGAGGCGTTCATCTGGTGACCAAGAAAGTTATAAAGAGTCCGGGTTAGATCTCCAAAAAGTCATCGCAGGGCAAACAGGCTATTCCGGACTAAATTTGAATCAACAAAGGATGCTTGACGGTTGTGGCAGGGCTTGAATGCTGCCACCTCTTGTGACACAGGTAACAACAGGGCTTCGCTTCCAGATGAGCTCAATGCCTTTGATGCTCACTTTGACCATCAAAACATGGAGGAACCATCACGAACTCCCACTGCCCCTGATGATCCTGTGATTTCAGTCTTCGAGGCTGATGTGCAAGCAGCCTTCAGGAGGATGAACCCATGAAAAGCATCCGGCCCAGAGGGGATACCTGACCAAGTATTAAAGACTTGAACTGATCAGCTGGCTGGAATGTTCATTGAGATCTTTAACCTCTCTCTCCAGCCGTCTGAGGTACCCACCTGCTTCAAGCAGGCTTCACTTATACTGGTGCCTAAGAAAAACGTGGTAGCTTGCCTCAATGAGTGTCATCCAGTTGCACTTACATCACTGCGATGAAGTGTTTTGAGAGGTGAGTGATGAAACATATTAACTCCTGCCTGAGGAGAGATTTGGTTCAGCTCCAGTTTGCCTACCAGCACAACAGGCCCACAGCAGACGCCATCTCATTGGCTCTTCACTCAACCATGAAATATCCGGACTGCAAAGACTCATCCATCAGGATGCTCTTTATCAACTACAGCTTGGCATTCAATACTATCATCCCTGAAAACTAATCAATTAGCTTTAAGACTCTGGCCTCAATACTTCCTTGTGCAATTGGATCCTCGACTTCCTCACTTGCAGACCCCAGTTAGTTTGGATTGGAAACAACATCTCCTCAATCTCCATCAGCATGGACGCACTACAAGGCTGTGTGCTTAGCCCCCTGATCTACTCTCTTTATATTTACGACTTTGTGGCTAAGCGTGTCTCCAATGTAGTATTCAAACTTGCTGAGGAAGCAACTATTCAAAGGTGGCGACAAATCAGCATTTAGGAGAGAGATCAAAAATCTGATTGAGTGGTGCCACAACAACAATCCTGCACTCAAGTCAGCAAGACCAAGGAGTTGAATATTGACTTCAGGAGGAGGAAACCACAGAACATAAGCCAGTCTTTATCAGAGGATCATAGGTGGAGAGGGTCAGAAGCTTTAAATTCCTCAGTGTTATCATTTCAGAGGACTTGGCCTGGGCCCAGCATGTAAATGCAATTACAAAGAAAGCACAACAGTGCCTCTGCTTCCTTAGGAGCTTGTGAAGATTTGTCATGACACCTAAAACTTTGACAAACTTCTATAGATGTGTGGTGGAGCATAGAATGACTGGCTGTGTCACAGCCTGGGATTAAAACAGCAAAGCCCTTGAACAGAAAGTTCTACAAAAAGTAGTGGACACAGCCCAGTCCATCACGGGTAACGTCCTCCCTACCATTGCGCACATCAGGAAAGCAGCTTCCATCATCAGGAGCCCTCCCCACCCAGGTTACGTCTCTTCTCACTGTTGCCATCAGGAAGAAGGTAGGCACCAGGCACGGGAACAGTTATTGCCCGTCATCCTTTAGGCTCTTGAACCAAAGGGGATAACTTCTTTCAACTTCACTTGCCCCATCATTGTAATGTTCCCACAACCTAAGGACTCTCTTTCAAGGACTCTTCATCTCATGTTCTCGATAGTTATTGCTTATTTATTTAATATTATTATTTCTTTCATTTTGTATTTGCACGATTTGTTGTCTTTTGCACATTGGTTGAATGTCCAAATTGGTGCAGTCTTTCATTCATCCAATCACAGTTATTATTCTATTGTGGATTCACTGAGTATGCCCACAAGAAAAATGAATACATGTACTTTGATAATAAATTTACTTTGAACTTTAGAACTCTGCACCCCATCTATCACTTTTTGTTATCCATGTTGCTTCACTGTATTGTCTGACTGCCTTTCATCCTGGCCATCAAATTTGCATACCAGATGTAGCCTGATCACCGCACTGAATATTTTTTGCACTTCATAATTAACACCCAGGTCTCACCAGAAACTGAACTAGGGTCCTTGCAGGGACCCATTGGCTGCAGTATTCCCATGGAAAACTGTATTCCCATGCAGTATTAAAAAAAATACAAATTTAAAATGCTTTCAATACTGGAAATCTTTAATACAATCAGGAGATGCTGGAAATCCTCAGTGGGTCAGACATCATCTGGGGAGAGGGGGAGAGGAAAAAACAATATTTCAAGCTAAGAACTTTCATCATTTCTTGGAAATTAATAGAACGTAGTGATAGGGAAAAAGTCATTTTTAATATGCTCTGAATGATTTAAGGTGCCCAGGTGAAGTAGAAATACCTGGTAAGTCTTACCCCTTCAGATAATGTATTCATGAATCATTAACTTTTAATGCTTTCTTCTTTGTTAGCAATTACCACTATCATTAGTTATCTGCTTAAGTGCCCCATAGAAATGGTTGCCAGATGTCAAATTGTAGATCTCTGTACTATTACGGATCAAGATATATTGGTGCTAATTCAATTTATTTTTATTCTTCACTACTATCACATTTCTAAAAATTTTGTTATTTATCCCAATAGCAACTCCTTTACCAGTACACCATTAACTGATTTGTCATTTAATTTCTCCTGCATAGCTCCATGTTACACTTTTGTGTCCTCCGTTTCACTGCATCTCAACACTTATGTCAACTCTAACTTTTCCACCTCTGATGGCAGATCATTGACTTGGAAGAACACAAAGACATGAAGCACAAGGTATTACTCAAGTAGTAAATGAGTACTGTTGGATCTGGAGATGATATTTTCTAGAATTTTCTTCTGAAGTCAAGAATAAGGTAATTATGGCGGTTTTATTAGGTGTTCATAACAAACTCACAACCATAAATAAGGACGAAAGAAAGACAAAGAAAGAGGTCATCTTACACTAAAAAACTAGCTCAAACTAGACAGGTAAGAAAATTCCTTTGGTAAAAACAGCTTCTGAGATAGTTTGATTTATGGCGGGTGACACAGGCTGCAGACAGTAAAAACTATAAAAGATACAGAACCAGCTATGCCACAAGTTACTGAAAATCCACTGAACATTTACAAATGTATAAACAAGCATAAAGAAAGTTATACCACAAGGAAAATAACAAATTGAACCCTAATCTAACATTACCAAGGAACATGAGTTCAGAAGAGTTATTAATGAGGAAGTTATTGAAACTTTGAAACAGCAAAAAAGTATAGGTGGTGAGGTAGGTTGCCAGTCCTTAAGTGGCTATGTTATATAGTTTAAACAGGTTGCATGTTGGATTGCCCAGGAATAGAGGGGCAGACATTATGGAAATAATAACTCATCTCTTTTATACAGAGGTTATTAAAAAAAGTCAAAATGACTTTAAAATGTTGCAACCTTTCCAGAAAAGGAAAGGGAATGAATGTGGCAAATGCAGTCATGGATGTAGTGGGGAAATTTTCAGAAATAATATTGGTGGAGAAATTTAATATCCATTGGGAAAAAAAAAACTTGGATGGTAACAGAAAATCTTGAGCACGACAATTTGTGTTTGCTAATAGAATTGTTTTTGATGATCCAGAATGTGGACAAGGGCCAATAACAATTTGATAATTGATGTTTAAAGTTTGTTCAACTGGCCCAAATTAGGTTTATCAGCAAAACTGTAGCAGATGCAATAAATGGATCAGCAGCAATACAGATTCAGAACTGGCAAAGAAATAGAAAGCAGAGCGGCGGGGGGGGGGGGGGGGGGGTTAGAATATAGATTCCCCTGTAATCAGTACCAGGACCTCCATTATTTGTGATTTACACAGAAATGACTTGGATGTGGTATGAATTTGAAATGTACAGATAACACCATCCTACAAGAGGGTTAATAATGGCGTGCAGGAGTACACAGAATAGCTGGTGGAATAGGTAGACTCTTGGAAGAGTATTTTCAGTGCAGTAAAATATGAAGTATTTAGATATGACAAGTAGGGAAATACTATGCATACTAAATGGTGCGATTTTAAAGGGGTTAAAACTGAAGGTGTGTACAAATTTTTAAAGTGACAGTTTGTTAAGACATAGAATCCTTGACTTTATAATTAGAAATTTAGAGTACAAAAGGCTCTGTGCTCTGAGTTATATAAACGGTTCTGCCCCAGATAGTTAGAAATTGGAAAACACTTCCTGACAGGGCAATGGCTGCAGATTAAAGTAGCCTTCAAAAATGAAACTGGGTAACTATTTTACAGCCTTGCAGGGTTGCTATTAAAAAAGCAAACTTAATGGCTCCTTCTATGCTCCACTATTCTATGACTCAGGCATTGACACGGCCCGCTCTCGTATTGTAGGGAATTGTAATTATTAATGTGCCTACTTGACTACTGCAAACAGGAGGCAGTAAGTGACATAAATGTTTTAAACAGGCACAAACAGTTAAAACAGTGACTGGTATTTAGAAAATATCCTGCACTAAATTGCAATTATGCAAAATTGACCATTAGTTGACTATCTAAATCAAATTTTTTTTTGGAGCAAATCAGCAGTAATGGACTATGCTGTCCTATCACCAATCAACACTGCTGGTCATCTCTAGAATGAAAGTGGCCATTCAACATTTTCCAGAGGAGTGTAGAAGCACCTCAAAAATTGAGTAACAGCTGCAATTTCTAGACTACACTGCAGATACAAAAGCTGACACACACGGGAAGTCCGAACTCTTTTAGCAAGATACAGGTTAAAAAATTAAAATTGTAACTGGCAATTTTTAAATAGCTGTGCATGTGAAGGTTGTGCTGTATTTATTACAACAAAAAGTGAGCAGGCAGCAGGACTGTCTAAGTAGATGTGCAGAACTTTACATGACATTTGTTCCTGTCAATGCTCCATCATTTAAAAGGCCACAAATTATAAATATCAGAGACTCAAGAGTTCCCTCTGGGGTAAGTATTGTTGCCTGAGCAGTAGGGAGGTACTAAACCACACTAGACATCAGCATTCCCCCATTGCAGCTTTCTAAAACTCTGATTGGAACACACTTGGAGTACTGTGTTCAGTTCTGGCCGCCTTATTATAGAAATATGTGGAAGCTTTACAGCAGATGCTGACGTGATTTACCAGGATGATGCCTGGATTAGAGAGAATGTCATATGAAATAAAAGAGGATCAGTGGCTCATGCTGGCTGCTTGATTGTAGGGTTGTGTGCCAAGTCTGGAGGTTAGGATGCAAACCATTCATCACCAGTTGAGGTGATATCATCAGTGTGCAATTGAGTGTTGTTTCTGCCCAGTGCTTGTGGTTATATTGGTCCAAATCGTTGCTCTGATACACGATTCGGACCAATATAAATGTGAGCACTCGGCAGAAATGACACTCAATTGAGCACTGATGACATCACTTTGACTGGTGACGAAACGCTTGCAACCTAACCTCCAGGCTCAGTGAACAACCCTACAAACTAGTACGTCTTATGAGGAAAGAGCCTTTCCTTTTGAGGCAAAGGAGGATGAGGGGTGGCTGTACAAGAATAATAAGAAACATTAATTGAATGGACAACCAGCACCTTTTACCCACAGGACAGCAATGACTAATACGAGGAGGCATAATTTTAAGGTGGTTGGAGAAAAGTATAGGGCGGATGTCAGAGGTAGTTTTTTTCCCCAGTGCATAGAACACATTGCCGGGGGTGGTGGTAGAGGCAGATAATTAGGGACATTTAGGATAGGCACAAGGATGAAAGAAAAATGGTGTTGTAAAGGGAAGGGTCAGGATGATCTTGGAGTAGATTGAAAGGCTGGCACAACATCGTGAGCCAAAGGGCTTGTACTCTTCTGCATTCTATGTTCTGTGACACAGAACCATCTATGGCTTATAGTTAATATTTATTACAAATAGCTCTGACTCAGATTTTAAGAAAAATGCTGGAATCACGTTACTGACTTAATTTCACAGATTCACTATCATTAACTTCTACGTGGGTGAAGGTAATGTCTAACAATGAGACTCAGTGTGGGAGTTGGAGCCACTCAGGTGATGATTTGTTCACTTAGGTCACTGTCAGTGATTGTGCTGAATGCAAAGACACTTCCACCTCCTCCCTGAATCAGAGATTTAATAACAGGCAAGAAATTGCCGTTTGATAGTAACATAGTTTGATAGTAAATGCCTGTCTACCAAACTACTCTTAATGCATACTAAAAATGAAATTCTTTGCAAAGTTTATCTATTAAACTACTCCTTAATGCAGACAAAAAATTCCTAAGTTTGTCTCCACTTTTTTCCCCATTTCTGATGAGTTGGCACCTCCGTTGGATAGAGAATATGAGGAAATGGTGAAACACAGCAATACCACAGATGATCAAAATAAAAATATGCTGTAAGTACTTAGCAGTTCTACACAAGTAAATACCATATGGACATTTTAATACTCCATTTAAAAATAATTATCAATATTTCATCTTGTCATAAGTCAAGATAAAAATAATCCTCGATTAATATTGGATTAGTGTAAATGAGACTTTAATAAGACCATAGGACCATAAGATATAGGAACAGAATTAGGCCATTTGGCCCATCGAGTCTGCTCCACCATTTCATCATGGCTGATTCATTTTCCCTCTCAGCTTCAGTCTCCCGCCTTTTCCCTGTACACCTTCATGCCCCAGCTAACCAAGAATCTATCAACTTCTTTCTTAAAAGTATAGAAAAACAGCTCCCACAGCTGCCTGTGGCAAAGCATTCCACAGATTCGCCATTCTCTGGCTAAATAAATTCTTCCCCACCTCTGTTCTAAAAGGATGCCCCTCTATTTTGAGGCTGTGTCCTCTGGTCTTAGACTTTTCCACCACAGGAATGATCCTCATCAGATCCACTCTACCAAGACCTTTCAACGTTCGACTGGTTTCAGTGAGGTCACCCCTCATTCTTCTGAATTCCAGTAATGGTCAGTGTTGAGGGATGCATCTCCATGCTCTATCTATGACTGAAGGTAAAGGTAAATGCATTTGAATTGTATAAATATTGATATTCAGGCAGAACTGGGTATCTGAAAAGGAAAAAAAAATAATCCTGAAAGTTAACGTACAGGTTCAACACATAAATTGGGAGGCAGATGGGATGCTGGAGGCACAGAAAAAATTGTGGAGTGCCAGAAGCTCGGACAAAAAAAAAACAACGAACTGCAGGTAGAACAGCGTTGGTGAGAAGGAAGGAATTGTGGACACTTCAGGTTGGTGTTGGGTCCTTCATTGTCTGTCATCTACATTAATGATAAGGATGATAATGAAGTAAACTGGATCAGCAAATCTATGGATGACACCTAGATAGGGTGCATAGTGAACAGCGAGGAAGGCTATCAAAGATTGCAGCAGGATCTGGACCAGCTGGAAAAAATGGTAGATGGAATTTAATGGAGATGTGTGAGATGTTGCATTTTGTGAGGACAGGGCTTACAAGGTGAGCGGTAGGATATTAAGGAGTGTGGTACAACAGAGGAAAATGGGAATGCAGATCCATAATTCCTTGAAAGTGGTGAAACAGGTCGAGAGGATCGTAAAGAGAGCTTTTTGGCACATTGACTTTCTTAAATCAAAGTACTGAGTACAGGAAATGGGATGTTATGTTAAAGTTGTATAAGGAATTGGTGAGGCCTATTTTGAAGTATGGTGTACAGTTCTGGTCCATAGGACCATAAGACAGGAGCAGAATTAGGCCATCGAGTATGCTCCACCATTTCATCATGGCTGATCCACTTTCCTCTCAACCCTATTCTCCTGCCTTCTCCCCATAATCTTTCATGGCCTAGTCAAGAGCCTATCAACTTCTACCTTAAATCCATCCAATGACCTGGCCACCTACCCTCAGAAAAAATATCAATAAGATTGAAAAAGTGCAGCGAACTTGTACAAAGATGTTGTCAGGAGTTATAGGGAATGGTTGAATAAGTTAACAAATTATTCTCCAGAGCATAGGAGAATGAGGGGAGATTTGATAGAGGTATGCAAAATTACAAGGGATATAGATAGGATAAATGTAAGCAGGCTTTTCTCACTGAAGCTTTGTGAGATTACAAGTAGTGGCGCATGCAGGTTTAATTTCAACTTTTAAGAGATATTTGGACAGGTACATGGATGGGAGGGGTATGGAGGGCTGTGATCCAGGTGTATGTTTATGGGACGAGGCAGATTAATAGTTTGGCACAGACTAGATGGGGCAAAAGTGCAGTGGTGTTCTATGACTGAATTACTCTACGTCAAGATCCTGCATAAGATTGTGACCTTTACTCAAAGTCTGATCGAAAATAATAAATGTAAAATCTTGCTATAACAGTATAGACCTCAATGATACCACATCTACAGCACTATTTGGAAGCCTGGTTTCATGTAAAGAAGGTCATACTTGCATTGACAGCTTGACAATGAAGGGTCTCCTGGTGGATTTTGGGAGGACTGAATAGATTGGATATTTTCTCTTTGGAGTTGAGAAGAATAAGAGGAGGTCGTACTGGAACAGAAGCTTCTGAGAGTGGAGAATGTTTTGGCAGGATTATGTTGTGAGAGTATTTCCCCAGTGGGGGAATACAAAACCAAAGGGCTAGTCTCCAAGGGCTAGATTGAGAAAGTTAATTTCCTCTCAGTGATTATGTAATGTTGGAATTCCCTGCAGAGAGAGCAGTGAATTGCAGTCATTAATTATAATCAGTGTAGAAATACAGAGTTTTTAGTGACTATAACAGAATTAAAGGTTATAAAATCAGATGGGAAAGCATTCAAGCCAAAATCAGATTAGCTATAATCTTATTGATTGACAGGGAAAGCACAGGCAGCTATATTATCTACTCATTCTCTTAGAGGATTCCAAGATAAACACAAGTGGAAAAGCCACAGATTCTTTATTAACAATTATTTACTGTGAAAAGGACCCAGTCTTTACTTCAGTCTCCAAGGATTAATTAAAAGTGAGAAAAATTAAAAAGAAATAACATTTTTAATTCTCTGAGGGCATTTTAACTGAGGTTTTTGCTGTAGAGCCTTACTTAACACGGAAACTTTGGGAAATTCTTGAGCTTAAATAATTAATAACAGATGACATTAAAATGCACATCATCTGAGCCAAGCTAGAAATCAAAACCATTAGGTGGCCTAGTAGAGTTAGCTTTGTTGTTTTTTTTAAAACAAAGGCTTGCCCCTGAAAATTTCATAAGGCACTAGAAATGTGGCATTAATAAAGTATGTGGTCATAATGAGTCCCAGCCACCTCACCCCATGTCACATTGTAAAAGGCAACAAACCTCCCACTGTTGGTACCCCAAACCAGACTCAAGGCCTCTCTGTTAATTTTTTACTGTTGTGGGATAACATCTTTCCTGAGAAGTGAGGGGGGAGGTGTCATCATTCTGATTGGCAGGTGAGAATTATGGCTGTGAAATAATCTCAGGTCCTGGGGCCTTCTCTATGGTGGTTGTAGGAGTTGATTCTAGGACTGCAGGAAGTTGTTCTGACTACTCTGAACACCTTTCTTCTGGACATGCTGGTATCCTGAACAGTGCATGGCAAGCTGCTCGATCTGCAGAACTATCGCAGGCCACCAGACAAAGCTTCGAGCCACTGCGTTCATCATGACCATGCTTACAGGACCAGCAAATACTATAGCTTCTCCAGCACATTGGCTTTTAACTTGGAAGATTAAAACAACTCTCAATCCACATGTAAGGTGACCCCTCCCCACACCATCAAGGGCAAGTTTATCCTGGTGCTGGTAAAAATAGGGGAATTGGAATTCTGGAACTTCTGTTGCAAATTCCATTTTGGGTTGCCATGTAGACCCAAGACAATGTTGAGTCTTCTGGTTTTCCTTTTGACCATCACTGCCATAATAGGGAGACATTTGATTTGCACAAGGGAGAATACATCCAAAGGAACATCCTTCTATTGTAAATTGTTCAGGTATTTCCTCTTCCAAAGGTAAATTGGACAATCCATCAGCACTTCCATAATTAATTGACCTCTTGAATTTGATCTTCTAAACATGTCCTCCAAGAAATAGAGCCCACCTCTGCATCTGTGCTCCTGCTGTTAGTAGAACACCCTTCTGTGGATCGATTAGGCTAGGGATAAATCAAGGATTGTTGGGCAGGATAGTTCAAAGGGCCTGTTCTGTGCTGTATTGCAATTAAAAAAATATATAAAGGACACCAGCGGCTGATGGTCAGTAATGAGGGTAAACTCTCATACAAGTATTGGTTGAAACACTTTATATCCCAAACTAGACTTAAGGCCCCTGTCAATCTGTGCATAATTTTTCTCTCTGTAGTGGTAAAGGATAGTGATGCAAAGGCTATAGGATGTTCATTTCCATCACTCATAACATTTGACATGACTGCACCTGTACCGTAAAGCAAGACATCACAGGCAAGCTTCACTGGACGAGGTGGATCATAATACATGAGTACAAAGTCTGACGTCACCATTTCCCTTACCTTTGTAAAGCCACCTCACACTGTTTTGTCCATTGCCCTTTCTTCCCGATCTGTAGTAATGAGTTCAAAGGCTGGAACACAGTAGCCAGGTTTGGCAGGAACCTGTTATAGTAGTTGACCAATCCTTAACAGGACCACAAATGTGACAAGTTTTTTGGCTTTGGTGGATCCACCAATGCTTGAATTTTCTCAGCACACTTGTATAATGCTTGTGCCTCAATGGTGGGACTACAGTAAATGAAGCTTGGTTTAAAGAATTCATGCTTGATGTGTCCTGCTCTGAGCCCATAATCTGCCTCGAGAATCGGGAGGCATTTCTTTCCATTCTCACTGCTAACAATAATGTGATCAGATAACACAAGGTACCTGGGTGCCATCAATCCAGTACTGTCAGTAAATCAAAACCCTATGCCCAGCGTAAAGGATACCTTTGCCAAACTTTCTGGAGGGAAACACTTTAGCAAAGTGAATTTATCTGAGGCTAACGTACAGATGCAACACCTGGTCCATAGCTTCCCACCAGGTGCAGACGTTACTCCAAAAATAAGATTATTATAGTGTTAAAACCCTTTGTGAGTGTTTATGGTGAGAAGCATCTTCTTCCATCTCCATCTGTAGGTAAGCCTTAAATATAGTCCACTTTGCTGAAGTTTTCCCTCCAGAAAGCTTGGCAAAGATGTTCTCTATCCTGGGCACAGGATATTGATTTACTGTTAATACAGGATTTATGGTGATCTTAAAATCATCATATATCCTGACAGCCCTATCCTTCTTGGCTACTGAGACCACAAGCATTGCTCACCCGCTTAACCTTGGAAAGAATCCCTTCAGCCTCCATGCGACCTAGCTCACTGACTATATTATCACACATGGTATAAAGAACCAGGTGGACTTTGTAACACTTGGGTGCGGCATTTTCATTTTACACCATTTTAACATTGATATGTTTAAGTTTTCCTATGCCATGCTTGAACACTGCTCTGGCATCACCCAGTACCTTTCTTAATTTGCTTTAATTTGATTCAATTGCAGAGGAGATGGCATGCAAATTGTCAAAGGATCACCAATCAAATTGTAGCTGTCTCAGCCAATCATGGCCCCACAATATTGTCCCCCTGTTTTTACCTCACAATAGATATCTACAAGCTTCAGTTCAGTTTCTTTGAAATGCTGTTCAGACCAATTTTGTGGAATGATGGAAACAGCCACCATTCACTTCTGGTGCAAGCCATATTGCTTGTCTATTGTTAGTTTTTGCTTGTAAGTCTCAAGGCTACCTAGTCCTGTGTCACTCTCATCATTATCAGATTTTTCATTAACACCATGTCGATTAGTGCCCCTTTTGAAACTGCAACTTGACTTTTTTCTCTTCTATGTGCAGTCCATTTATTTTTGTTTGCCTGACATATTCTTTGTATGTGTCATACATTGTTACATTTTCTGTGAGTATCATTTTCAAATCTGCATTGGACTGGTGTATGCAAACCTCTGCTACAATGATAACAAAATCTGTCTGGCCAGGCAGGTTTCTGTTTAGACACTGCAATTTTGTTCAAGATCAATTTCATCCCTGACTGCAACTCAACTGTGTCTCTGGTTGCTGTTTCAATTGATACAGCAATTTAAAATTCTATTTTAAATGTAGGTAATGCTTCAATGAGAAGCTGTTTTTGAATGCTTTCTTGTAAGATCCCATTAACTAAGCTATCTTTCAGTGCATCATTACGCCAATCACTGAACTGGCAATGCTTAGATGATTTTTTCAGTTCAGCCACACAAGGTGAAATGTACTCCACTTCCTTTTGATTTCACTTATGCAACCTAAAGCATTCTGCAATTAACAATGGTTTTGGTTCTCAGTGTTCCTGCATTATTTTCATGATATCAGGAAAGCTCTTTTCAGTTGGTTTGATTGGAGCCAACAGACTTCTAGACAAGTCCACATGAAATCAAGTCCATATAATCCCACCTAGTTGGTGACTACAGCAGATGCTGGAGGAGCACCATGTGGTTAATCATATCAAAACCACAGGCAAGCTGGAAAAGGTGAAGAGGAACTTGGGTTACAATAACAAAAGAATTTATCAGCAACCAATGGGAAAGTTAATATACAGTGGCATGGAAACTCAGTTCCATGGGTTTAGATCTAGAGTTTTGGGTAACATGGTAGAAATGGTTGAAACTAGTATATGATGGAATACTTGACCACTCAGGAGCCAGCTGGAAGTTAGACTGCTGGTGCAAGTCAAGAGTAATATTGAATGATAAGCACAGTATCAGAAATTCAAATACACAAGATATTAAGGCTCCAGGAACCAAAGGGGGGGGGTGGGGGGGGTGGGGAAGATGCATCTGGCATGAACACTGAGTCCTGACAACAGGGAACAATGAGATCTGTTAGACTTGCATTCAGATAATTGACACCTCTTGGAAAAGGTTGATCATGCACTGACTGTGTCATGCAAAGTTGTTTGCCTGCTGGTATAAATATGGGCTATGTGTTGCCTTTATGGCAGTTATTTAGTTTATAATATTTTCGCTTAGTAATTCGTTTGTTAGCATTTTAGTTAAAGTTAGGATTGTTTAAAGTAAATTCGTTGTCTGTGATATATTGCGGCATGCGATGACATCACATCCGGTTTCGCCGCATCTTGTGGAAAAATACCGGTTTGGAGAAACGGGAAGGTGGGGGCCACACACGTGCGAGTACAGCGTAAGAAAGGTTGTCTTTCTACGCACTAGGAACATAGTGAAAGCAACGCTGTAAGTTATGAGATAATCGATATGTTGAATTAAAATGTTAACGCCGATCCTGTTAAAAGTAACGACGGTCGATAAGGTTTATGTTTTCGTTAGTTAAAGAGTTGCGGATAGTTTGCGTTGAAGTGTACTTAAAGCAGTCAATGGCATAGGTAGATTCTCAAAGTATGCTGCACTTTAATGTAATGTAGTAGTTGTAGTTTTACTTTTGCAAGTATTTACGATGTAAATGTAATATCAAGAAGGAAACAAATGCTGTACAAATCTTGTATTGTTTTATCAACAGTTTTCACCATACATTAATGTGGAAGAGTGAACAGTAAATGGTTAATCTTCCTGTGATCCTGTCTTCATTGACAACGGTTTATCTGGGTGTTTAGTTCGGTGTTCCGTTACACCCGAGCGACAACACTACAGACTATGTAGAACTTTTAAAAAAATCAGAACTCTGGCAGTGGTGGACACTGCTGCAGATTCCATTATATCATGTTAATAAACTCTTGAAACAAAACTCGAAGTCGCTCTGGCCTTCTTAGTTAGTATTTCCACAACAAGTAATATTGCCATGAAGTTGGGAATCTACCTGTTGGAAAGACTGAAGAGCAAATAGGAATTACAAGAATAGAGAGATGTTTGTTTTGAGAAGGGTGATGAAAGAAAACAGAAAAATAGGAGCAGGATACCGTTTAGTTCTTAAAGACTGTTCTGCCATTTAATAACAATTGATTTATAGAACACTTTTCATTCAAATGATGTAGTTTGAAGTGCTTTACAATGGGATAAAGTGCAAACATAAAAATAAAAGACAAAATAATACAAAGTTAGAAAAAATAGGATAGGTATATGAACAGGAAAGGAATGGAGGGTTATGGGCTGAGTGCAGGACGGTGGGACTAGGTGAGAGTAAGCATTCAGCACAGACTAGAAGGGCCGAGATGGCTGGTTTCCGTGCTGTAATTGTTATATGTTATATATGGTTATAAATAAATAGGTTTTGAGCTGGTATTTAAAAGTATCAACTGAGTCTGCATCCTTTTCAATTTAGGTAATGATTTTCACAGCTTAGGAGTATTGTTAAAATAAAATGTCCTGCCTATTTTCCTTTGAGGGAGATTGGGTAACTTTGAGAGATGGATGGAAGAGTTTGACCTGACCTGAGAGATTGAACAAGATTATAAAACAAAAGCAATTCTGTTATGTACTCTGGTCCCAGACTATTGGGAGCTTTAAAAACATGTAAAATAACTTTAACATCAAAACAGGAAGCCAATGTGGAGTAGTTAGGATGGGTGATATGCTCCCTCATCCTGGTTTTAGTTAAAAGTCTAGAAGTGGTGTTATGAATGAGTTGAAGTTTATCAATAGATTCCTTCGGAAGGCCAATGAAAAGTGTGTTGCAGTAGCCAATCTATGCAATATAAAGGTGTGAATTAGTATTGTAGCATCATTATATGACAGAAGCAGAAATACTTCTGCAATATTTAAGTATAGAAATGTTGCTCTGGTCACTTTCTTTACATGGGATTTAAAGCCGAAATCTGAATCAAGGATAATACCCAGGCTTGTTAGTTCTGATTTTACAAGGGGAGCCAAGTTTGCCAGTTTATGAAAAAGTTCTTTTGGTTTTGAGAGCAACTAAAAGCATTTCAGTTTTATCATGATTTAGTTTTGTTCATCCATTTGTCTACTGCAGCCATACAAGAAGTCAGGAAAGATAGGGTGTTATCATTGTCAGACTTGACAGATATACAGTTGTCTGTCATCTGCATCGTTTAAGCTCGCTAATGATGTTTCCTAAGGGAAGCATGTATTGGAGAAGAGTAGAGGTAGAAGACAGCTTCCCTGAGCACACCAAAAGGTACATCATATCTCTTAGAAAAATGGTTTTCAACACTGACAAAATACTTTCTCCATGAGACATATGAGCAAAACCAGTTAAAGGTGCCACCAGAGACATCTTTACAGCAATTTAATATAATTGTGGCTGATCTTCTACTTCCATACCACATTCCTATGCTCTTTCCCTGCACCCTATCATTACAATTGTGTCTTTCTAAATTTCGTAGCCATTCCTGAAATTACCATTCTTGGTACTCAGCTCTTTCTTGAGAGATAGCTAGACAAATCTAATACAGCTTACTATGCAACAGGCAAAGTTGTTTGTAACAGATCAAACACCTTTTTAATAATCTCGTATAATATTCCAATACAAAGCAAATAAAAAGCTAACCTTATTCTCAGATAAATGCAAATGTTTTATAAATATTAAATTGAAGAAACTAAGCTCCAGTGCAGAAATAAGTTTCAGTTTATTTGGAGAAGTAACAATGTGTGGGGAAGATAGCTGATTTTCACAGGTTACTTGTATACTATGCTTGTGCAAACTATACATTCTCTGCTGAGAAAAATGTCACATATTTTTTGCCAAGCTGCCATAAAATGCTGATGCAGCCTCTAATTCTTTAAAATTTATAAATAACTCAGGAGTATGATCAAAGAGCAATTCTGAATAAAAGTGAATACCATAAAATACTTTATATTATATCGGATTTCAGGAATGTTGTTTGTTTTACAATCATATTCCACAAATCAATTTGCTTTCAATTTTTTTATGGTAAAATAAGCAGCAAGTGAGAGCACAGCGTGAAACACTTATAAATTCTGCCAATTTTCTATGTTCTAGAAATAAATATGTTACAGCTGAGAATAATAAGAGTCACGAAGCTTTCAATTTTCGAGTAAATGGAGGGTGAATAGCTGTTAGGGACTGATAAAAGTGTTAAGATAATTTTAAATGTCTGTGGATGTGTTTTCACACACAATGCTGGAGGAACTCAGCAGATCAGGCAAAATGAACAAATGACATTTCGGGCCAAGACCCGAGGTCAATATCGACTATTCAGTTCCATCTATAGGTGCTGCCTGACCTGCTGAGTTCCTCCCACACGTTCTGTGTTTTCCCTCAAGATTTTCAGCATCTACAGAATCTTTTGTATCATCTTTTTTCCCCATTTTATGTTAATGTTTAAGATAGCTTTAATCATTTGTGAATACTTATTGTTGTTGATGCATATCAGTAAGTTTCATAGTTCTTTTAACAGTTGGCCATTGATTTTAAATATCACACCAATGACTGTATTCCTTTGCAACCTACTGAATTAGCAAGAATTAGCTAGATTCCCACACCCTTCACGCACCAGGTTTCTGCCTCTGGTGAAAGTGCTACCACTAATCTACTGCTGACACATCCAACTGATTTGATTTCACCCTCAATAAACTTTTCCTCTGCAGCTGGATCCTCGACTTCCTCATCAGGAGACCACAGTCACCATAGATCGGTAATAAGATCTCCTCCTCACTGACAATCAACAAATTCACATCAAAGGCTACGTGCTTAGCCCACTGCTCTACCTTACAGCAAGACTGTGTGGTAGGCACAGTTCAAGTGCCCTCTGTAAATTTACCACGACGTCACTGCTGTTGGCAGAATCTCAGACGACAAAGTGGACAGGAGTGAGATACAGCAGATCAGCTGGTAAAGTGGTGTCACAAAACAGCTTCACACTCAACATCAGTAGCACCATGGAATTGATTCTGGACTTCAGGAAGGGGAAGTTGGGAGAGTACACAGCAATCCTCATTGAGGGGTCAGTGGTGGAAAGGGTGAACGGCTTCAAGTTCATGGGCCCATCTTAGGCCTGACACATAGATGTAATCATGATGAAGGAATGCCAGTATCTCTAATTCATTTGGAGTTGAAGGAGATTTGGCATGTCGTCAAAGAGTCTTGCACATTCTTGCTGGGCATTTCTTTTTACAGATGTATGGTGGAGAGCATTCTGACTGGTTGCTTCAGCCTGGTAAAGAACCTCCAAGAGGTAGGATCACAAGAAGCTGCAGAGAGTTAGAGACTCAACTAACTCCATCATGGGCACAAACCTACTCACCATCAAGCATATCTTCAAGAGGTGATGCCTCAAGAAGGTGACATCTATCATTAAAGACCTATGGGGGAAGAAACCTGCAGAGCTACACTCACTATTTTAGGAAGTTTCTTCGCCTCCACATCAGATTTCTGAATGGTCCATGAACCCAACTTTTGAAGTATCTACTTATTTTTGTAACTTGCAGTAACTTTGTCTTGCTCTAAACTGCAGCTGCAAAACAAATTCATGCTGTGTCAGGAATAATAAACCTGATCCTGATTCAAATGTTTGATTATAAATTTTGATCGTTTATTTGTCTCATCTCCATAAACAATCCAATTTGCTGTTAACTTAGTTTAATAGCCTGTTTCTCCAAAATGTTTGGAGCATAAGACATAGGAGCAGGATATAGCCCATCGAGTCTGCTCTGCCATTCAATCATATTGATCCTTTTTTCTCCTCCTCAACCCCAGTTCCCAACCTACTCCCCATAACCTCTGGTGCCATGTCCAATCCAGAACCTATCAAGCTCTGCCTTAAATACACCAACGACCTGGCCTCCACAGCTGCATGTAGTAACAAATTCCACAAATTCACCACCTTTTGGCTAAAGAAATTTAGCCTCTCTATTTTGAAAGGGCACCCCTCTATCCTGAGGCTGTACCCTCTTGTCCTAGACTCTCCCACCATGGGAAACATTCTTTCCACATCTACTCTGTCTAGGCCTTTCAACATTCAAAAGATTTCAATGAAAATCTTTCATCCTCGTCATCCCCTCATCCTTCTGAATTTCAGCAAGTACAGACCCAGAGCGATCAAACGTTCCTCATATGATAACCCCTTCATTCTTGAATTATCCTTGTGAACCTCCTCTGGGCCCTCTCCAATGCCAGCACATCTAAGATGAGGGGCCCAAACTGTTCATGGTACTCAAGTGAAGTCTCACCAGTGCCTTATAAAGCCACAGCATCACATCACTGCTCTTATATTCAAGACCTCTTGAAATGAACGCTAACACACCTTGCCACCCAAGTCCCTCTGTATTTCAGATTCCTAGATTTTCCCCCCATTTAGAAAATTATCCGCACATTTATTTCTACAACCAAAGTGCATGACCATACATTTTCCAACATTGTATTTCATTTGCCACCTTCTTGCCCATTCTCTTAATCTGTCTATGTCCTTCTGCATCCTATTTCCTCAACACTACCTGCCCCTCAACCAATCTTCGTATCATATGCAAACTTGGCAACAAAGCCATCTATACCATCATCTAATTCATTGATATACAGCATAAAAAGAAGTGGTCCCAACACCAACCCCTGCAGAACACCACTAGTCACTGGCAGCCAACCAGAAAAGGATCATTTTCTTCCCACTCGCTGCCTCTTACCAATCAGCCAATGCTCTAACCATGACAGTAACTTTCCTGTAACTTTCCATGAGCTCTTAACATGATATGCAGCCTCATGTGTGGCACATTGTTAAAGGCGTTCTGAAAATCCAAATATACAACATCCCCTTTATCTATCCTACTTGTAATCTCAAAGAATTCCAACAGCTTTTTCCTGAAGGAAACCATGCTGACTTTGTCCAATCTTGTCCTGTGTCAGCAAGTACTCTATCACCTCATCCTTAACAATTGCCTCTAACATCTTTCCAACCACTGAGGTCAGACTAACTGGTCTATAATTTCCTTTCTGTTGCCTTCCTCCTTTCTTAAAGAGTGGAATGAGATTTGCAATTTTCCAGTCCTCTGGCACCATGCCAGAGTCCAATGATTTTTGAAAGATCACTTCTAATGCCATCACAATCTCTAACGCTACCTCTTTCAGAACCCTAGGAAGCAGTTCACCTGGTCCGGGTGACTTATGTAGCTTTAGGTCTCAGCTTTTTGAGCACCTTCTCCCTTGTAATAGTATTGCTCCCACTTCTCTTCCTTCACCCATTAGACACACTGCTAGTGTCCTCCACAGTTATGACGGATGCAAAATACTCATTTAGTTCACCAGCCATCTCCTTGTCCTCCATTATAATTTTTCCTGCCTCATTTTCTAACGGTCCTGTATCCACTCTCATTTCTCTTTTATTTTTAAACATACTTGGAAAAAACTTTTACTATCCACTTTGATATTATTTGCTAGCTTGCTTTCATATTTCATCTGTTCCCTTCTAACGATTAGTGATAAATATCCGTGTCAAATTTTCAAACATGAAGATGATTTTTTTCTTCAATGTCTATATTCTGATTAATGCAGTAAATGCATAAGATTGCTGCAGTAAAATAAATGTATTTTGTTTAACCACTACTGGATGCATTATTTCAAGCAGATTAAAAATGACAGAAGTCCCTTTCTAGATGAAATCACCTTACATGTCATCTATCTACTAAATTTAATGCCTGAATCATGTAGGAATTGCAGAGTGAACAGTACCTGGATGACCTCAGGTTTATCCCCGAAAACGAGGGTTTTCTGGACAGGACCTACAGTGAGGTCGTTACACTGAGGATACCGGAAGAGAGAAAGGGGGCGACGATGAGGAAGGAAAGGATGCTTGAAGTACCGGAGACCCCAGGGGATGTACCCCTCGTAAACAGATTCACTTTCTTGGAAGTTGTCAGGACAGAAGGTACTGCCGGTCTGAGAGGTGGACAGGTCTGGGAACCGAAAATTGGTGCAGAAGCAGAGCCTAGGAGTCAGATGTCAGGAAGAGCCGTGGTAGTAGGGGACTCCATAGTAAGAGGTACGGAAAGGGGTTTCTGCGGCACCAGGCGAGTTTTAAGGATGGTGTGTTGCCTCCCTGGTGCAAGGATCCAGGACATCACAGACCAATTGCAGGGAATCCTCAAGGGTGAAGGTGAACAGCCGGAAGTGGTAGTGCATGTCGGCACAAATGACATCGGAAAGAAGAGGAAGGACATTCTGCAGCGGGACTTCAGAGAACTCAGAAGAAGGCTGAAAAGCAGGACTTCCAGGGTGGTTATCTCTAGTTTGCTTCCAGTTCCTCATGCTGGAGAGGGCAGGGACAGGGAGATAATGGATCTGAATGTGTGGCTGAGGAACTGGTGCAGGAAGCAAGGATTTACATTTTTGGACCACTGGGATCTGTTTTGGGGTAGGGATGATTTGTACAAATAGGCACCTTAATAGGCGGGGGACCAACATTCTGGCAGACAGGTTTGCCACTGCAACACGGATGTGTTTAAACTAAGTAGTGGGGGGGGGGGGGGGGAGGGGATGAACTGGAAATATAAGAATGGAGTTAAAGGGAAAGTGAAAATAAGAAAAGTTAAAAAGGACAACAGAATCAATGGAGTAGAAAGCTCAAGAAGAGATCATACAGTATGGCCAAGTGAAATAGGAATTGATATGAAAGGAGAGGGGAGTACTGAATTAAAAGTATTATATATGAATGCACTAAGTATAAGGAATAAAATAAGTGAGCTTGAGGCTCATTTGGAAATTGGCAAGTACAATGTTGTGGGAATAACAGAGACATGGCTTCAAGCGGACAGGGCCTGGGAAATGAATATTCAAGGATACACATCTTATCGAAAGGACAGACTGACTGGCAGAGGGGGTGGGGGTGGCTCTGTTGGTGAGGAGGGACATAGAATCTGGGGATGTAGAGTCAGTATGGATAGAACTGAGAAATTCTAAGGGTAGAAAGACCCTAATGGGAGTTACCTACAGGCCCCCAAACAGCAGTCTGGATGTAGGGTGTAAGTTGAATGAAGAGTAAAACTTGGCATGTCGCAAAGGTAATGATACAGTTGTCATGGGGGATTTCAACATGCAGGTAGACTGGAAGAAGCAGAATGGTACTGGACCCCAAGAAAGGGAGTTTGTGGAGTGCCTCCAAGATGGATTCTTAGAGCAGCTTGTACTAGAGCCTACCAGGGAGAAGGCAATTCTAGATTTAGTGTTGTGCAATGAACCAGATTTGATCAGGGACCTCGAGGTAAAGGAACCATTAGGAGGTAGTGACCATAATATGGTATGTTTTAACCTACAATTTGAGAAGGAGAAGGGAAAAATCAGATGTGTCAGTATTACAGTTGAACAAAGGGAACTATGAAGCTATGAGGGAGGAGCTGGCCAAAGTTCAATGGAACAATACCCCAGCAGGGAAGACAGTGGAACAACAATGGCAGGTATTTCTGGGAACAATGCAGAAGGTGCAGGATTGGTTCATTACAAAGAGGGAGAAAGAGCCTAAGGGGAGTAAGGGGTGGCCGTGGCTGACGAGGGAAGTAAAGGGCAATATATAAATAAAGGAGAAGAAGTATAACATAGCAAAGATGAGCAGGCAACCAGAGGACTGGGAAGCTTTTAAAGAGCAACAGAAGATAACAAAAAAGGCAATACGCCAAGAAAAAATGAGGTACGAAGGTAAACTAGCCAAGAATATAAGGGGGGATAGTAAAAGCTTCTTTAGGTATGTGAATAGCAAAAAAATAGTTAAGACCAAAATTGGGCCATTGAAGACAGAAACAGGTGAATTTATTATGGGGAACAAGGAAATGGCAGACGAATTGAACAGGTACTTTGGATCTGTCTTCACTAGGGAAGACACAAACAATCTCCCAGATGTAATAGTGGCCAAAGGAACTAGGGTAAAGGATGAACTGAAGAAAATATCTATTAGGCAAGAAACGGTGTTGGATAGACTGTTGAGTCTGAAGGCTGATAAGTCCCTGGGACCTGATGGTCTGCATCCCAGGGTACTTAAAGAGGTGACTCTAGAAATCGTGGATGCATTGGTAATCATTTTCCAGTGTTCTATAGATTCAGGAACAGTTCCTGCTGATTGGAGGGTGGCTAATGTTGTCCCACTTTTCAAGAAAGGAGGGAGAGAGAAAATAGGGAACTATAGACTGGTTAGCCTGACGTCAGTGGTGGGAAAGATGCTGGAGTCAATTATAAAAGAGGAAATTATGACACATTTGGATAGCAGTAGAAGGATCAGTCCAAGTCAGCATGGATTTATGAAGGGTAAATCATGCTTGACTAATCTTCTGGAGTTTTTTGAGGATGTAACTATGAAAATGGACAAGGGAGAGCCAGTGAATGTAGTGTACCTGGACTTCCAGAAAGCTTTTGCTAAAGTCACATAGGAGATTAGTGGGCAAAATTAGGGCACATGGTATTGGGAGCAGAGTACTGACATGGATTGAAAATTGGCTGGCTGACAGGAAAGAAAGAGTAGTGATTAACGGGTCCCTTTTGGAATGGCAGGCTGTGACCAGTGGGGTAAGCAAGGTTCGGTGCTAGGACCGCAGCTGTTTACGATATACATTAATAATTTAGATGAAGGGATTAAAAGTAACATTAGCAAAGCTAATTAGCATTAGCAATGTGACACAAAGCTGGGTGGCTGTGTGAAATGTCAGGAGGATGTTATGAGAATGCAGGGTGACTTGGACAGGTTGGGTGAGTGGGCAAATGTATGGCAGATGCAGTTTAATGTGGATAAATGTGAGGTTATCCACTTTGGTGGTAAGAACAGGAAGGCAGATTACTATCTAAATGGAGTCAAGTTAGGAAAAGGGGAAGTACAACAAGATCTAGGTGTTCTTGTACATCAGTCAATGAAAGCAAGCATGCAGGTACAGCAGGCAGTGAAGAAAGCTAATGGCATGCTGGCTTTTATAACAAGAGGAATTGAGTATAGGAGTAAAGAGGTCCTTCTGCAGCTGTACAGGGCCCCGGTGAGACCTCACCCGGAGTATTGTGTGCAGTTTTGGTCTCCAAATTTGAGGAAGGACATTCTTGCTATTGAGGGAGTGCAGTGTAGGTTCACCAGGTTAATTCCCGGAATGGCAGGACTGTCATATGTTGAAAGATTGGAGCAACTGGGCTTGTATACACTGGAATTTAGAAGGATGAGAGGGGATCTGATTGAAACATATAAGATTATTAAGGGATTGGACACACTGGAGGTAGGAAGCATATTCCTGCTGATGGGTGAGTCCAGAACTAGAGGCCACAGTTTAAGAATAAGGGGTAGGCCATTTAGAACAGAGATGCAGAAAAACTTTTTCACCCAGAGAGTGGTGGATATATGGAATGCTCTGCCACAGAAGGCAGTGAAGGCCAAGTCTCTGGATGCATTCAAGAGAGAGTTCGATAGAGCTCTTATCGATAGCAGGGTCAAGGGATATGGGGAGAGGGCAGGAACGGGGTACTGATTGTGTATGATCAGCCATGATCACAGGGAATGACGGTGCTGGCTAGAAGGGCCGAATGGCCTACTCCTGCACCTACTATTGTCTATTACTCTGACCATGACCACGACAGGAGGATGTGCCGACCTCCAAACGAATTTCTATTCAGAGTGTTAAATTTTACTTCACGTAGAGATTATTGGTAATGCAAGTATTATATTAGCGCAGGTTAAATGATACAAGTTGCAGCGATAGAAGATAAATCTACAAATATTCCTCGGCACAGACAATACCTTCAGTTACTAGTACTGGGACAAGCAGTTTAGTGTTAGACTAAAACTGCTTTGAGTAATTGCTCCGATCTCTATTTTGTTTTCCGAAACAACTCTACACTAATTCGGTATCTTAAATGCTTACCGACGAAGCCGCATGCGAGCTCCAGGTTTTACCGCCTCTCACGCCGTTCACCTTACCCTCCCCTCTTCAGGAAGTATCCAATCTATCGATGTGCGGTAACTCGGGAGAAGGTCCAACATGCATTACCAACTCACCGAGCGTCTGAACATCAATCAGTTACAAACCATCGACCTTCACTCTCCCTCACCATCGCCAGGGGAATCCAAATTTTAAAAAAACACAACTGTGTTACCGCAGCGGTGCAGAAACAAGCCTCAGCAACGGAAGCTGAAATGTGCGCAGCGTGAGTGTGGATACGATGAATGCGGATGGTCCACTGGGTTTGCCTGAGTGAGGGCAGGAGGCGTCTCATCGAAGCAGCGGGCCAGTCTCCCAAGTACGGCAGGCGCCCTCTGGTTCCGCAGCGTGCACGGTGACCGGGAGAAGGCTCAGCAGCCTCAGGCAGCTAAACTGTCCGACGGCTAAAAGGCGGGCTGCACTAAGTTTGGGGTGGGGGTGGGGGTGTGGGGGGGGTGGTTATTGACGGTGAGCGCAGAAAATAAACCGTTTCATTATTTTCACCTGATACAAGGACTCCAGGTTGAAAAGCTGAGAGACAAGAAATTTCACAGAGCGGGTTACATACCAGTGGCAATTTAAATTGCAGCAACCGAACTTCTTAAAGAAAGTACAATATTGAGGCGGGTGGAAATCAGAACGTGGAGCAAGCAGCAGCCGTGAGGGAACCTGCGGAATGACCTTTCACCAGAACTGTGACGGCTTTTAAAGAGGACAAAGCCCTTTGATAAAGATGAAGGAGAATTTTAATTATAAAAGTTGGCAAAAATCTGTTTAGAGGAGGTGCAAATGGAAACAACGTTCAGTATATGGGCAAATTTGGTATTAGTTAGGATCTGACGCAATTACTATTGAAAAAGATGTTCAAGTGATAGGTCCTCATGTTTTTGTTGAGCATGGAGAGAATAGTGCAGTGTAGGAAGCCTGTAATGAAGAAATCCAAGTGAGGAAAGCAAGGAAAATCTCAGTGAGCTAAACAAATGATTAATCTCCTTAATTTGTAGACAGAAAGCAGAATACATTAAATCAAAGTAACCAAGTGGAAATAGTCTACTTTTGTTCTGAAAGGAAATATATTTGATTACATTCAGTAACCTTGCAACGGACTTGGTCTATCATCCACAATTATCTTTCCCCTTGCCATGGAAGGCAGAAGATAATAGAGCAAGTGTTACATCTACTGCACTTCCAGGACAGGAGGAGAGTTTCTGGGGAGATAGAGAGAAGCAGCTGCTGTAGAGGTATGGCCCCTACAGAATGCAGAATGGAGCTGTTTGTGAATGTGTCGATGAATGCTCTGCCATTTGATGGTTACACAATGACTGGAAGGAATGAGGGAGGATTCTGGAGGGAAAGAAAAGGGATTTAAGCAGAAATAGGCTGGTCAGGGACTACACCTGCAGCATGCTATCACCCACACCAGACCCCTACAATTCGCCTACCGACAGAACGACAGATGATGCAATAGCCGCAGCTCTTCACACCGTCCTTGCACATCTAGAGAAGAAGGATACTTATGTGAGAATGCTGCTCTTGGACTACAGTTCAGCATTCAACGCCATAAATCCCTCCAGGCTCGACAAGAAGCTCAGAGACCTTGGCCTTCACCCTACCTTGTGTAGCTGGATCCTGGACTTCCTGTCAGATCACTAGCAAGTGGTAAGAATGGGCTCCCTCTCCTCTGCCCCTCTGATCCTCAACACAGATGCCCCTCAAAGTTGTGTCCCAAGCCCCCTCCTATACCCTCTGTATACCCATGACTGTGTCACCACCCACAGCTCCAATCTGCTAATAAAATTTGCTGACAACACCACACTGATTGGCCTAACCTCAAATAATAATGGAACAGCCTACAGGGAAGAAGTCATCACCCTGAGACAGTGGTGTTAAGAAAACAACTTCTCCCTCAATGTTGCAAAAACAAAGGTGCTGGTTGTGAATTACAGGAGAAATGGAAATGGGCTAGCCCCTATTGACATCAATTGATCTGGGTTTGAGAGGGTGAACAGCTTTAAGTTCCTCAGCATAAACCTCACTGAGAATCTCACGTGGTCTGTACACACTGGCTGTGTGGTGAAAAAGGCACAACAGCACCTCTTTCACCTCAGAAGGTGGAAGAAGTTTGGTATTGCCCCCAAATCCTAAGAACTTTCTTAAGGGGCACAATTGAGAGCATTCTGACTGGCTGCACCTCTGCCTGGTATGGGAACTGTACTTCCCTTAATCGCAGGACCCTGCAGAGAGTGGTGCAGACAGACAACGCATCTGTAGATGTGAACTTCCCACTATTCTGGACATTTACAGAGACAGGTGTGTAAAAAGGGCCGAAAGGATCACTAGGGACCAGAATCACCCAGACAACAAACTGTTCCAGCTGCTACCATCCGGGAAATGGTACTGTAGCATAAAAGCCAGGACCAACAGGCTCTGGGACAGTTTCTTCCAGCAGGCCATCAGATTGATTAACTCATGCTGTCACAACTGTATTTCTATGTTGTATTGACTATCCTGTTGTACATATTATTTATTATTACTGTAAATTGCACATTTGGACAGAGATATTTACTCCTCATGTAAGTAAAAAAAGTCAATTCAATCGAATGTAAAGTAGAATGGATGTGAATGAAGGCTTTGTCCTCCACAGTGAATAGCTCGCAGTTGAGGAAGGTGATATCATGAGAATAGATGAGAGACAGTTTGAGAAACTGAAATGTTATCAAGGAATCCACGGGATGTAGATGGGGTTATATCTTTGGAAATGGAAATAGACGGTTCAAGAAAGGTAGGGAAGAATCCAAGGTGGATCATGAGAAGTCAGGAGTGGAAATTGGAGGATGGTTAATGATATTCCCCTAAATATGCTTCAGTCTAAAAGCATGGCCCAGAGCTTCCACTTGCTTGTCATTTTAATGATCCATTCAATTCTGAACTCTGTGCTTTCCCTTCTGCTCTTTTTGAATTGGCTCAATTAATCATTATGGAACAGTAGCCAACCCTTCTGTTTGGCAGTTTATAGCCTTTTAGGCTGAAAATTAAGTACAGCTATTTCAGAATTTATTACTGAACTCACTTTTGCAGACTGCTCTCATTGGTAAAAAAAAGCACTGTTCCATTTCATACCTTTTCTAATCTTTTGTTTTGATATTCGCTTGGCTTTGCTTCTAATTATCTCCCCTTTAATCTCTCTAGCCTTCCACCCTATTAGAGACCTTCCATTTTGTTTTCTCAACCTCTCTACTAACACTGCTTACTTAAGACTTACTACAGTTTTTTTCAGTTTTAATGAAAACCTATCAGAATGAGAACCAATTTTATTATCACTGACATATGTCTTGAAATTTATTGTTTTGCAGCAGCATCGTGCAAGACATTAAAATTACAGTTGTTACAAAATAAATAAAAAGTGCAAAGACGAATAGTGAGGTAGTGTTCATGGGTAAATGGACTATTCAGAGTTCTGATGGTGAAGGACAAGGATCTTTTCATAAAATGTTGAATGTATGTCTGCAGGTTCCTGTACCTCCTTCCCAATGGTAGTAATGCAATGAGGGCAAGTCACAAGATATTGTCTGGCATGGTGCGTGCAGGCAATATCGGAACCCAGATATAGAGAAAATACAGATCTCCGATGTAGAAATGATGATGAGAGTTTATTCAAAGTAATTCCAAAAGAACATCAATAGCTCGGCTGAGCGATGCTGTGAGAAGTAACATTCTCAGAAGTAGGACCCCAGGATTAGTGCTAATCAGGCATCCACTTAAATAATACAAGTGACATGGAACCCCCCCCAGGTCTATAAAAATAAATGCACAACTTTTACAGAAAGGACCAGGAGACTACATTACAGAGAGTAATTCGCTCAGGAAAAACGTAACACTAAACGAATAAGACTCTCATTAAATAACAATTAACCAATTCAGGTGTTCTAAAAACCTTGGAGCCCAATGCTCTCCAGTGCCCCTACAGGTGTGAAGAGCTCATTACAGTGCCCCCTTGCCTATGGCTTGCACTGGATGGCTCAGGGAAACCTGAAAACTCAAAACCAAGAGATGAATGAAGAAGGAGGCAAAGAGAACTCAAGAGAGAGGCATGAGAAACCACAAGAGGGACCTCGAGCAGGAGGCCTGGGAAACCCCGAGGGGAACCTTGAGAGGCAGGAAGACTTGGGGACCTTGAGAAGCAGCGAACCTTGGGAACTCTGAGAAACTGAGGGACCAGGCAACCTTGAGTGGAGTCTGGGAACTTCGAGGGTAACCTCAAGTTAGGCCTGGGAAACTTTGAGAAGCAGAGAGATTGGGTACCTCGAGAAGTGAGAACGTGGAAAGTCCTTGGAGACCTTGGAAGGGCCATGCAAAACCTGGAAAACCTTGACGACCTTGTGAACCTCGGACACTTAGGCAAGGAAGCTTGGGCCGGGATGCTTAGGCTGGGAAAAAGTATTGAGACCCAAAATCTTGACCCTTTGAAAACCTGAAACTTGAAACCTAGGGAAGGATCTCACAGTGTTTTACTCTTCACTATTTTCCAGAGGCAATTAGGATACAGAAGGCTGTACTCTTAATTTTACAGATTGAGACAGCATAGACAGGCTCTTCTTATTGCTGAGCTAGCTGGCTCTCAAATTTGTTACATGATAGTTTATTTTCACAGTCTGTGCCATAACTTTCATCAATAGGTTAAATCTATAAGACAGCTTGCTCTTCTTGATAGGGTTACTTTACTTTCGTGTTTGCACACTCCAGCTAGGGATCAGCCTTTGGAATAGGGCACTCCAGGGTTGCCAATTCAAATTACTGTTTCAGGAGACACTTGTACATTGGAATGTTTGCTATGATTAGCATCACTCATCAGGACAGGCAGACGGGAATTATGGATTGTATAAGGTTAGCTGTTGGCATGTTAGCTTATTTCAATTATTCCCAATAGTGTCCTTCCAAGCATTGATTTGACATTTGACATTACTTGCAAGGAACAACATTAGGAAAGGGCAAGTTCTTCCAAAATTTACATTATTGACTTGAATGCTTTTTTGAATCAAATGAACTTTATCGTAAGGTCGCTTGAAGTGCTCAATTGTTGCAGACCTGAGTCATGGGATTCTGAAGCTGGGAACCTGGTTACTTATGACTTGAAAGGCTTGGACCAGAGAAGCTCGGAACATGGATTTAAGAAACTCAGAATGTAGGCTAGAGACACTCAGAACATAGACTCGAGAAACTCAGAACGTGGACTTGAGAATAAATGGCATTCTCACCTAAAGCCAACCGACATCAAAACACTGCTGTTAAAACTCTGCAGGGTCCATTACTTGACAGGGTCCTCCTGTCATGATATGCGCTGGCAATATCAGAACTCAAGAGTGGAGGAATGAAAGAGTTTGATGTAGAGATGGCAACGACAATTTGTTTATTCATAGTAATTCCAAAAGAATATCGGTAGCTTGGCTAAATGACACTGCAAGAAATAACGTTCTCAAAATTAAGACCCCAGGATTAGTGCTAATCAGGTGTCCACTTAAATATTACAAGTAACATAGAATCCTTGAGTCTATAAAAATAAAGTTAATAACCTTAAACAGTAAAACACAAGGACACTGCATTATAATGAGCGAGTCGCTTGAGAAAAGCACAAGGAACTTTAAATGATTAAGAACTCAGGCACTCCTGATTCAATGACAGGTTAGTAATTCAATCTTAAATGACTCGGGCACTCCTAAAAACCTTGACACACAGTTTACTCTCTGGCGCCCCGCATAGGCTTGAAGAGCTCATGACATCATATGAGTCATTGATTTCGTCACTGAAACAAAGTCTTTGAATTTAATTTAGTCCACCAAATCTAATTGTTTTACATGAATACTGGCCCAATTTTATTTTATTCTCCTCCATTCCCATCAACATCCCCAGATTTTGTCAACCACTTGCAACAATAGCAATGTAAAGTGGCCAATTAATCTATCAACAGGCACATCTTTGGGATGTGTGAGGAAGAGGAGCACCTGGAGGAAATCCGAATGATCAAGGAAGAAGTTCAAGTAATGGCATTGCTAGTAGTGGGACAGTTGAGCTCATGACGGCTTGAACTCTCACTAATTAGGCCAAAGCTGGTACACTCAGGGGTTCCGTAAGACCATAAGAAATAAGACGTAGGCCATTTGGCCCATCAAGTCTGCTTCACCATTTTATCATGGCTGATTTATTATACCTCCCAACCCCATTCTTGGGCCTTCTCCCTGTAACTTTTGAGACCCTGACTAATCATGAACCTACCAACGTCCGCTTTAAATATATTAAGTGTTTTGTCCTCCACAGCTGTCTGTGGCAATGAGTTCCACAGATTCACTACCCTTTGGCTAAAGAAATTTCCTCTCATCTCTGTTCTAAATGGATGTTCCTCTATTCTGAGGTTGTGCCCTAGACTCCTCCACTATAAGAAACATCCTCTCCACATCAACTCTATCTAGGCCTTTCAATATTCAAGAGGTTTCAATGACATCACCTCTCATTCTTCTAAACTCCAGTGAGTATAGGCCCAGGACTATTAAATGCTCCTCTTACATTAACCTTTTCATTCCCAGAATCATTCTTGTGAATCTCCTCTGGACCCTCTCCAATGCCAGCACATCTATTCTTTTATAAGAGGCCCAAAACTACTTACAGTACTCCAATTGTGATTGTATCAGTGATTTATAAAGCCTCAGCATTATGTGCTTGCTTTTATATTCTATCCCTCTTGAAATAAATGCTAACATTGAATTTGCCTTCTTCACCACCAGTCTGAAAATTAACCTTTAGAGAATCCTGTATGAGGACCCCAAAGTCCTTTTGCAGCTCAGAATTCTGAATTTTCTCCATTTAGAAAATAATCTATGCCTTTATTCCTTCTGCCAAAGTACATAGCCAGACACTTCCTTGCACTGTATTCCATCTGCCGCTTCTTTGTCCATTCTCCCAATCTGTCTAATTCCTTCTACAGACTCCCTGCTTTCTCAACACTACCTGCCCCTCCACCCACCTATGTATCAACCGCAAACTTGACCACAAATCCATCCATCCTTTCATCAATATCATTGACATATAATGTGAAAAGAGGCAATCCCAACACCGATCCCTGCGGAATACCACTAGTCACTGGGAGTAGGTCAGAAAAGGCTCATTTTATTCCTACTCTTTGCTTCCTGTCGGTCAGCCAGTCTTCTATCCATGCTAGTATCTTTCCAGTAATACCATGGGCTCATGTTAAGCAGCTCCATATCTGGCACCTTGCCAAAGGCCTCCTGAAAATCCAAATATATAACATCCACTTACTCTCCTTTGTCCACCCCACCCTGCCTGATATTTCCTTGAGGAATTCTAACAGATTTGTCAGGCAAGATTTATCTTTAAGAGAGCCATGTCATCTTTGACCAATTTTATCAAGTGCCTCCAACTACCCTCAAACTTCATCCTTAATAATAGACTCCAATATCTTCCCAATCAGTGAAGTCAGGTTAACTGGACCATAATTTCCTCTGCTTCCCTTCTTTCTTAAAGACTGGAATAATGTAACCCCCTGGGTCGCCTCAGGCTCGCTCAGCTCGTTCTTGTCTAGGGGGAGCAGCTTTCGGCCCTGCCAAACTGGGTAATCAGCTGGTGTGGATGCTGTGTGATGTCCCCACCTCGCCCAAAACCAGACAGTACACCATATGTGATTAAATGAGTACAATTTATAAAGGTTACTATAACTAAGTGATTAATAACGATACAGTATATATGAAGAGAAAATTAAAGAAAAGGCGCCAAACTTATCAAAGTCCAAACCACTTCGTGCACAGCCGTTGGAGCTCAATTACTGAAGTCTTCTGGCCACCATTCGCTCCCCTCCGAACTCCTCGACTCGCAGCTCAGGACCCTCCGAACTCCTCGACTCTCCAAACAGCTCAGGACCCTCCGAGTGGTCAACCAAGCACATATAGCTTCATTCCCCCCCCCCTCCTCGGAGAATCTCCCGGTCTCGGACCCCCCTTTGGGGTCCGATCCTCGCCCAGCTTAGAGCATTGCGTCCTCTCTCTCGACCCCCTCGCGCCGATCTGCCCAAAAGCCTGTCAACAAAAGCTTACAGACTCAGAAGAAAGAACATTAATCCCCATTTGGTTTACAAAGGAATACCATTCTCGGTATCAGTAAATTAGCATTCCTGCTAGTTAACAAAAAGAAATCCTTTCCCAACAGTAACAAAGAAAAAAAGAAGAAACCCCCTTTACACTCTCCCTCCACCAAATGTCATGTCCTCATGACTACTAAATAACTCGCCACCTTTCCTGCCAACACACCGTAATCCAAGCACAAACAGTGACATCTCCTCCCCACACAGTAACCCTCACGCCCTGTTCCTCAGGCGCTACTTAGGCCAACTATCTGGGAGTTCCCTAACCTGTCACTCCTCACTCTCCAAACAGTACGGACAACCCATGGTCCCATCACCATTTCGTCAGCACTAGTTGGAACTCGAACAACGACCTCGAGGCTAATAACAGCAACCACCCCACCCAACACACACGCAGCGATAACCAGCAATCACACACCCACAAAGGCACACCAGCTCTTCGCCGCAGACACAATTTAAAGAGGGTGATCAGCTGGTGTGGATGCTGTGTGATGTCCCCGCCTCGCCCAAAACCAGACAGTACACCATATGCGATTAAATGAGTACAATTTATAAAGGTTACTATAACTAAGTAATTAATAACGATACAGTATATATGAAGAGAAAATTAAAGAAAAGGCGCCAAACTTATCAAAGTCCAAACCACTTCGTGCACAGCCGTTGGAGCTCAATTACTGAAGTCTTCTGGCCACCATTCGCTCCCCTCCGAACTCCTCGACTCGCAGCTCAGGACCCTCCGAACTCCTCGACTCTCCAAACGGCTCAGGACCCTCCAAGTGGTCAACCAAGCACATATAGCTTCATTCCCCCCCCCCTCCTCGGAGAATCTCCCGGCCTCGGACCCCCCTTTGGGGTCCGATCCTCGCCCAGCTTAGAGCATTGCGTCCTCTCTCTCGACCCCCTCGCGCCGATCTGCCCAAAAGCCCGTCAACAAAAGCTTACAGACTCAGAAGAAAGAACATTAATCCCCATTTGGTTTACAAAGGAATACCATTCTCGGTATCAGTAAATTAGCATTCCTGCTAGTTAACAAAAAGAAACCCTTTCCCAACAGTAACAAAGAAAAAAAGAAGAAACCCCCTTTACAATAACATTTACAGATTTCCAGTGGAACCATTCCAGAATCTAGTGCTTCTTGAAAGATCATTACTAATGCCTCCACAATCTCTTCAGCTATCTCTTCAGAAGCCTAGAGTGTAGTCCAATTGGCCCAGGTGACTTATCACAACTTCCCAAGCACTTCTCCTTAGCAATATCAACTACACTTACTTCTGCCCCCCGACACTCTCGAATTTCTGGCATACCACTAGTGTCTTCCATGGCGAAGGCATGGTAGCGTAGTGATAGCACAGCACTTTACAGTACAGGTGACCCAGGTTCAATTCATGCTGCTGCTGCAAAGGGTTTCACGTCTCCCTGTGACAGTGTGCATTTCCTCCTGGAGCTCCAGCTTCCTCCCATTGTCCAAAGATATACTGGTTAGTAGGTTAATTTTGGTCATTGTAAATTGTCTCGTGGTTAGGCTAGGGCTCAATCGGGGGTTGCTGGGCACATGACTCGAAGGGCCAGAAGGGCCTACTCTGTGCTTTATCTCAATCAATAAATTAATAACATACTTATTAAATTCATCCATCATTTCTTGGTTCCCATTTATTACCTCTCCCGTGTCATTTCCCAGAGGTCCAATATCCCCTCTGGCCTTTCTTTTACTCTTTATATATCTGAAAGAACTTTTGTTGTCCTATTTTATATTATTGCCAAGCATACCTTCATATTTTGGTTTTTCTCACTTTCTGACTTTTTAAATAGCTTCCGTTGTTTTTTAAAAACTTCCCAATCCTCTAAAATCCAACTAATTTTTGCTATATTTTATGCCCTTTCTTTTGCTTTTATGCTGTCTTTGACCTCTCTTGTCAGCTATGGTTGTGCTGCCTTCTTTGGGATGAACCTTTCCTGTGCCTTTCGAATTGCTTCCAGAAATTCCAGCCTTTGCCGTTCTGCCATCATCCTTACTCGTGTCCCCTTCCAATCAACCTTGGCCAGCTCCTCGCTCACAGCTCAGTAATTCTCTTTACTCCACTGTAATAATAATATATCTGACTTTACCTTTTTCACCTCAAACTGCGGGGTGAATTCTATCATGATCACTGCTTCCTAAGGGTTCCTTTACCCTAAGCTCTTTAATCAAATATGTTTAATTACACAATACCCAATCCAAAACCTTAGTTCCTTAAGGTTGTTATAACTGGTGGTGGTAATGGGGACAAGCTCCCACTACCTATTAAATGGTCCTAATGGCGTGCGTCTCAAATAGCCTTGACAACCAAATCCAGCTCCTGGACTTCACATGTGGCTTAACTGATCAGTTGATGGATGGCTGGTACCCCGGCAGGGGAGATAAAAGATGAATCTGTTGAGACGCAGGCAGACACGCCACTGGACACTGAACGAGTGTTGTGCACCCACAGGGAGGTGGGGCCTTGGAGGATCGATTGGGGGAAATTGGTCCGAAGCTCACAGTGTGTGAAGGCAGGCCAGTGGGGGCTTGTGTGTGTGTCCATCCTCACCTGGGTGACAGGCCCACCACTGAAGAACGGAAGGGTCATAATTGATGCCCACAACGGAACAAGAAGACAACGGAAGGTTTGCCTGCTGCAGCTGCTCATCTCTCGCTCTCTCTCTCTCTCCAACGTCACAACAGCAACTACCTCAATCCAGACTGAACTGAACCGAACTCTGAATTACCCTATGTCTATTCATTCACCCCTAGACTACGATAGAGTTTGGTTTTGATTCTTATTTTTACACTTCTGTATTTATTTTTGCTAACCTGTTTTATATGTATATTTGCATTTTTGATACTGTATTATTTAGTTTACTAATAAACACCTTTAGTTACAGTACCACCAGACTCCAACGTATTGTTCCATTTCTGCTGGTTTGGTAACCCGGTCACGGGGTACGTGACAAATTGGTAAATTGCTACTAAGCCTGGCAGAACTGCTTCTAATGATAGGAGAAGGGGCAAAGGCAGGTTACAGGAGCCTTAAAACCAGTCACTTCAGGCAGATGGAGCTCATCAGCCATGTTTGACAGCTCACCTCGGGGAAGGAAAGCTCTGATCTCAAAGCTCCGTTGCTTTGCGGCAATGCCCACTCACGGGGAAGGCTTTGGGAGTAAACCCCGAGGGAAAATCCGGAACTGGAATCCCTAGGGCAGTCCTACATTGAGTTCAACAATAACTGGCAACTCCAGTGGTACCAAACTATATTGGTATCTGCTCTTTGTTTGAGTTCATCAGATGCATGAAGAGAGGGAGCATGCTACATGGGCAACAGCTTACTCTCCATTTCGTGCTGCCCAGGCTTGCATATCTAGGTAGGTAGGAGGCAATATCCATGGTCAACTCTGACCGATGGAGGCCCTCATCTCACCTCACCCAATCCTGAATTTTCTTTCCCCTAGTTAGCTCAACTACAATCTGCTCTAAAAAAGCATCCTGTAAGCATTCTACAACTTCTCTCTCTTTGTATCCAGCATAGGCGTGATTTTCCCAATCTACCTGCGTATTGAAATTCTCCATGACTATCGTAATATATTTACATGCCTTTTCAATCTCCTGTTGTAACTTGTATCCTACTTCCTGGCTACTGTTCAGAAGCCTGCATATAACTTTCAACAGGGCCTTTTTACCCTTGCAGTTTCTTAACTCTACCCACAAGCATTCTTCATCTTCCAATCCTATGTCGCCTTTTCTGAAGACTTGATTTTACCTTTTACTAAAAGAGCCACCCCACACCCTCCATCTACCTGCCTGTCCTTTTGATACAATATGTAACCTTGGATGTATCATCTTCTTTCAGCCACGACTCAGTGATACCCACATCAAACCAGCCAATCTCTAAATGCACTACGAGATTATCTTATTCCATATCCTGCCTGCAATCAAATATAACACCTTCATATCCTGCATTCATCACCCTTTTTGAGCAGTGTCTTTACCTATAGGAGCTGGGGTGAATCAGGTGTGGGTTAGTGGTAGTGGAAATGGGCAGTTTGCTGCTTCCAGGCATTCACTGCTGCTAGCCACTATTCTCTAATTTCCATCCTTATCACTCCTTCCCCTGCATTCCATCTCACTTCTTTGGTCCTCCTCCAATTTCAGACGAACTTCTAACTACAAGACAACTTCCTCCCCTCATCACTGATCAGCTAATAGCAAGGATTCAACTCCATGCACTGTAGGTAGGAATTTCTCTTTACTGCCTTACAGAGGCCGCAGGTTTCTTCACTTTGATTTGGGCAGCTTGCTAGAAGCAGGATGGTTCTAAACCTTTGGCATTCACAGCAGGGCTCAGTCAGAGGTAAGGATAGAAAATGTTGACATTTTTCTGCTCCAGGAGGTTCTAGTTCATTTTCATTATGTTCCTGATCTGCTTTCCACTACAGACATGACTTGTATTGCTCTCATATTTTTAACTAATTTGCCTTTAATGAGTTAATTCAATGGTTATCTTATAAAATTGCTTATGTTGTCTGTAAATCCACAATAGTTTTGAACTTCAGTTTGGAAGATATGGATAATTCTTAATATGATGTTAAACTTTAACACACTCTTCAACCCTGAGGTTATGATGGACTTTCTTAGATTTTGTATCCACTAACATGGACCCAAAGGACCTGTATAGTATGTGAAGGAAGCAAATGATAAATAACCCTGTTTCAACTTTGACTAACCAATATCAATTTTTTTTCCCCCTGCGAACAGTTACAGTGACAATGATGAGATGTTTGTGGGAGGTAGTGTGACACTTTGCATTAGGATTTCAGCTCATTCTGTGATCAGCTTTTTCAATGCTCAGGGAAAACAGTGCCACATGCTTATGCTTGAAGGAATTTCACCTTTTTGGGGCCAAGTTTTCTTCCTCACAGCCAGTGATCTGATGGAGTAGATTAGCAGCCCATTATAGAATTTGGTTGGTCTTCATCCCAGTAGCTTACATAACATGAAAGACTGGATTTTATTTGTATTAATGATAGTCATTTGGTGGTTCAACACATACATGCTTCATTATATGTCACTAACACATACACCAGGATTATTCCAAGCTGAAATAATCTGCTGGAGGAACTCACTGTGTTGAGCAGCATCTATGGAGGGGAAAGGAATTGCCATTATTTTGGGTCAAAACCTTGCATCAGAAGGTCCAGAGAACGTTCACAAGAATGATCCTGGGAATGAAAGGGTTAACATACGAGGAGAGTTTGGTGCCTCTGGGCTCGTACTCATTAGAGTTTAGGAGAATGAGAGGGAAGGATCTCAATGAAACCTACCAAATATTGAAAGGCCCAGATAGAGTGGACATGGAGAGGATGTTTCCTGTAATCGGGGAGTCTAGGATGAGAGGACGCAGCCTCAGAATAGAAGGATGTCTCATTAGAAGAGAAATGAGGAAGAATTTCCTTAAGCAGAAAGTGGTGAATCTGTGGAATTCATTGCCACAGATAGCTGTAGAGCCCAAATTATTGAGTATATTTAAACCAGAGATTGATAAGTTCTTGATTAATAATCATGTGGAAGGAAGAAGGCAGGTGAATGGGGTGAGGAAGGTTAACAAAAATCAGCCATGTGGATAAATGCCAGTACCAAATTAGATTCTTAAAAATTGAAAGGAATGTTGGCTCAGCTGTAGATTGGACAGTAACTGAGTCCATCAAAGTTGAAGGGAAACTTGATCTCTGATTGATATTTGCTGAAATTCCTTATGCTTTAAGCATTATGCTCAGGTTGATTGACAATATGGGATTGAAGATTTTCAGAGAAGCCTCACTCTGATGGAAGAGCAATGAGAGTTTCAGTTACAAGTGTTGATCTTCCGGCAAAGTAACAGAACAGAGTCTTGTACAGGTGCCAGATTTGGAAAAGGGAGCTAGCAGTAAGGTTCTTCACAGGACAAGGGAAAATCTGCAGATGCTGGAAATCCAAGCAATACACGCAAAGTACTCAAGGAACTCAGCAAGCCAGGGAGCATCAATGTAAAAGAGAAAACAGGTGATGTTTTGCGCTGAGACCCTACATCAGGACTGGAGAAAAAGGATGAGAGGTAAGATTAAGAAGGTGGGGGAGGGGAGAAATAAAGATAGAACATAGAACAATGCAGCACAGTGCAGGCCCTTCAGCCCGCAATGTTGTGCCGACCCTTAAACCCTGCCTCCCATATACACCCCCCACCTTAAATTCCTCCATATACCTGTCTAGTAGTCTCTTAAATTTCACTAGTGATCTGCCTCCACCACTGACTCAGGCAGTGCATTCCATGCACTGACCATTTTCTGAGTGAAAAACCTTCCTCTAATATCCCCCTTGAACTTCCCACCCCTTACCTTAAAGCCATTTCCTCTTGTACTGAGCAGTGGTGCCCTGGGGTAGAGGCGCTAGCTATCCACTCTGTCTATTCCTCTTAATATCTTGTACACCTCTATCATGTCTCCTCTCATCCTCCTTCTCTCTAGAGAGTAAAGCCCTATCTCCCTTAATCTCGGAAGATGATTGGTGAAAGAGATAAAGCTTTTGAGAAGAGGGAATCTGACAGGAGAGGACAGAAGGCCATGGAAGAAGGGGAAGGGGGAGGAGCACCAGAGGGAAGTGACGGGAAGATAAGGCGAGAGAGGGAAATGAGAATGGGGCATGGTGAAGGAGGGGGGCAATTACCGGAAGTTTGGAAATCAATGTTCATGCCATCAGGTTGGAGGCTACCCAGACAAAATTTAAGATGTTGATCCCCCAACCTGAGTGTAGCCTCATCACAGCAGTAGAGGAGGCCCTGGGCTGACATGTTGTAATGGGAATGGGAAATGGAATTAAAATGGGTGGCCACTGGGAGATCCTGCTCTTTCTGGCAGATGGTGTGCGGGTGCTTGGCAAAGCTGTCTCCCAATCTACATCGGGTCTCATCGACATACAGGAGGCCACACTGGGAGCACCAGATACAGTAGATGACCCCAGAAGACTCACAGGAGAAGCGTCGCCTCACCTGGGAGGACAGTTCGGGGCTTGAATGGTAATAAGGGAGGAGGTGTAGGGGCAGTTGTAGTACTTGTTCCCCAACTTTTCCTGTGTTACGTCGATGGCTGCATTGATGCTGCTTCCTGCACCCACATGGACCTCGTTGACTTCATCAACTTTGCCTCCAACTTCCACCCTGCCCTCAAATTTACCTGGTCCATTTCCAACACCTCCGTCCCATTTCTCAATATCTCTGTCTCTGTCTCTGGAGACAGATTACTTATTGACTCTCACAGCTCCCTGGACTACACCTCTTCATACCCTGTTACTTGTAAAAACGCCATCCCCTTCTTTCAATTCTTACATCTTTGTCGCATTTGCTCTCAGGATGAGGCTTTTCATTCCAGAAGTGCTATATCTTGTCCACTGCTATATGGTAAGAGAATTGCTCAGATCTTCTCTCCATTTCCTTTTCCACTGCTGTTTTCAGAACTTGTCCTGTTCAGCACATTTCCGAATATTCTTGTATTTCTAATGGAATGCCTAGTAATTTGCTGAACACATCTGACTTCAGGACGCATCAAAACAAACAAAGTCAGAAAACATATCCTGCAGTTTAGATAACTTCAGAACTGGCATTGGGAAATGCAAAGATAATGTTCATTAATTTCATATGTTTCTCTGATTGTGTTTTTTTGGCAGCCAAGGTTCCACTGATTGGCTCTTGGTGGTAAAATAAAGACCAATTTTTGGACCACCCAAAAATGGGTGGCAGCAGGTCGAACTCTTCTCAAGACGTGTTTGTTGATTACTGTTGTAGAGATGAGCATAGCGGACTGATCTTCATTAATTAAATTATTTAAAATACATCCAAGTTATCTGATGCGTCAGCTTCCTTTGTCACACAGGATATTTAGTTGTATGCAGCGACACCTAGTGGGAACGTCACAATGTAGCATTCAAACAGCTAAACTTCTATAGTTTAAACACAGACCACACTAAAAGGAATTTTTCTTCACTTTTTGGGAAGGAGTTTACCGAGCAAAAATAAGTGAAATTCTCTCTTAGATGGGAGATAAAATGATGTTTTACATACATTTGAAGGAAGAAGGTCATTGAAAGAGTTTTGAATTAAATCAGTAACAGATTAGTTTACTGCCAATGTTGTGGTTAAGTTACAACAAAAAAAGAGAGACCCAGAATCAGAAATAATAGGAATGGAAAAGACTTTAGAGAATGGCCACAGAAAAAATAACACACAGTTTTGAAGTTAGAGTTCAGAGAACAGAAGGAAATACTGACAATGGTTATTTAATTAATTTCAGGTAAAATTATGGAATCAGAGTCAGGTTTATTATCACAGTTTTATATGACATGAACTTTATCGTTTTGCAGCCGCAGTACAATGCAAGCATATAAAATTAATATAAATTACAAATTAAATAAATAATGTTGAAAAAGAAAGGAATGACCAGGTAGTGTTCACTGACCACTCAGAAATCTGATGGCAGAGGGTAAGAAGATGTTCCTAAGTTGTTGTATGTGGTTCTTCAGGCTCCTGTATCTCCTTCCTGATGGTAGTAATTAGAACAGGGCATGTTGCAGATGGTGAAGGTCCTTAGTGATGGATGCCACCTTGTTGAGGCACCACATCCTAAAGACATCCTCAATTATAAGAGAGTGTTGTGTGTGTGTGATGGAGATGGCTGTGTTGACAAATTTCTGCAGCCTCTTGCCATCCTGTGCATTGGAGACTCTTTACTGAGTTATGACGCAACCAGTCAGAATGATCTTCACCATATATCTAAAGAAATTTGGAAGTATCTTTGGAGACATACCAAATCTCTACAAACTCCCAGTGAAGTTATGATGGTGATGTAACATATTCCGAAACATAGAAAACTTACAGCACAATACAGGCTCTTCAGCCCACAAAGTTGAGCTGAACTTGTCGTTACCTTAGAACTACCTAAGCTTACCTACAGTCCTTTATTTTTCTAAGCTCCATGTCTCCATCCAGGAGTCTCTTAAAAGACCTTATTGTTTCTGCCTCCACCACTGCTATCGGCAGCCATTCCACACGTTCACCACTCTCTGCGTAAAAAAATAACCCCTGACATTTCCTCTGTACCTACTTCCAAGCACCTTAAACCTGTGTCCTCTTCTGCTAGCTATTTCAGCCCTTGGAAAAAGCTTCTGACTATCCACACAATCAATGCCTCTCATTATCTTGTACACCTCTATCAGGTCTCCTCTCATCCTCTGTTGGTCCAAGGTGAAAAGGCCAAGTTCACTCAACCTATTCTCATAAGGCATGCTCCCCAATCCAGACACAATCCTTGTAAATCTCCTCTGCACCCTTTCTATGGTTTCCACATCCTTCCTGTAGTGAGGTGACAAGAACTGAGCACAGTACTCCAAGTGGAGTATATAGCTGCAACATTACTTCTTGGCTCTGAAACTCAATCCCACGATTGATGAAGGCCAATACTCTTAACTACAGAGTCAACCTGCGTAGCAGCTTTGAGTGTCCTATGGACTTGGACACCAAGATCCCTCTGGTCCTCCACACTGCCAAGAGTCTTGCCATTAATGCTATATTCTGCCATCATATTTGACCTACCAAAATGAACCACCTCACACTTATCTGGGTTGAACTCCATCTGCCACTTCTCAGCCCAATTTTGCATCCTATCAACGTCCCGCTGTAACCTCTGACAGCCCTCCACACTATCCACACCACCACCAACCTTTGTGTCATCAGCAAATTTACTAACCCATCCCTCCACTGCCTCATCCAGGTCATTTATACAAATCAGAAAGAGTAGGGGTCCCAGAAGAGATCCCTGAGGAACACCACTGGTCACCAGCCTCCATGCAGAATATGACCTGTCTGCAACCACTCTTTGCCTTCTGTGGGCAAGCCAGTTCTGGATCCACAAAGCAATATCCCCTTAGATCCCATGCCTCCTTACTTTCTCAATAAGTCTTGCATGGGGCACCTTTCAAATGCCTTGCTAAAATCCATATACATTACATCTACTGCTCTTCCTTCATGAATGTGTTTAGTCACATCCTCAAAAAATTCAATCAGGCTTGTAAGGAATTTGACAAAGCCATACTGACTATTCCTAATCATATTATTCCTTTCCAAATGTTCATAAATCCTGCCTCTCAGGATCTTCTCCATCATCTAACCAACCACTGAAGATGAATTACAGAACAGACAAAATAAGGTGGAGAAGATCCCAGGGTCTGACAAGGTATCTCCTCAGACCTTGTGGAACTAGTGCAGAAATTGCAGTAGTCCTGACAGAAATATATATGTACATATATTTGTTAGGTAGGGCATGATTAGAGATAGTCAAGATGGCTTTGTGTGGGGTAGGTTGTGTTCTTGGAGGTTACCAGCAAAGTAGATGAAGGAAAGACAGTTGTCTACATGGACTTCAGCAAAGCCTTTGACAAGGTCTTGCATGGATCCGTCACTCGGCATTCAGGATGAGGTAATAAATTGGATTTGACATTGACATTGTGGGAGAAGACTGAGAGTGATAGTAGATTGTTGTTTCTTTTGTAATTAGTGGTGTGCCACAGGGAGTGGTGATGGGTCTGTTGTTTGTCATCTATGTCAATGATGTGATAAACTGGATCAGAAAAATTGACCTCAAACATTTTTTTCTGCAATTTTACCTTTTAACATTTTCAGCTATTTCTATTTTTAATGCACAAGTGTAGAGATAATGGAAGTAAAAGGTTTATTGTGAAAGGATAACTAAGGGGTAAAATGTTGTGGAGGTAGGGAAAAGGGTCTTAGTGATGGACAATTCAAACAGAATTCCAAGATTATAAACAGCCTGAAGCAAAATGGAAATGACAACAAGAGTTATAATCTCTCTACAGAAGTTTCGTAGCAAATCTTAAATACAGTGGTTTTAGTTATGTTTAGCTTTATAAAGACTCTGCTCAAATGAGATTCTAGACCTGATGAAACAGGAGGTGGAGCTGATATAATCAGTGTATATTTGAATCCTTCCTCTTCGGTCTCAGCAATAGTACTGTATTTTATTTTTTTCAAGCAACACCCATGGACCAGTTGTAGTACCCTCATGTGGACAATAGTCTTGTGAGTTTCAGTCCCACTTTGTTTCATTGCATTATCAGTCTTCGACCTTTCAGTCTGAATATTCTGAGGACGTATTGCCTATACATCAAACTGACAGCATGTCGTAGTCCTGCAATCTGTACTACCATGAAAAACAAGAGCAGCAACGTCTCCCAGGTGCTATATTACTTCCAACAATCCTGCAACATTATAGGTTAAAATCCTGGAATAACTTGCTTAATTTAATCTTTAGGGTGTGCCACATGCACAAAATACCACTATTACCTATAATTCAGGACTACTGGAAATGGGCGTTATAAACAGACAAGGCAACATCATACATAAGCCGTTATATCATTTTTTTTATTGCAAAGCACCTTCAACTGATTAAATTACCCAAGAAACAAGCCCTGAGATTCACTCTCTGTCCAAGAAGTAGGTGAAAGAAAACTCCAGAATAATGATCAGATTTAGACCTTATTTATTAATCGTTGTTGACGAAAAGTTATTTGTCATCTCCAAAAAGAAGAGCTCTTGGTCATCTTGTTTGTAACTTGGCTGGCATGTTGGGAAAAATTAGCTTTGAACGACAGTATAGTCCAGGCCTTTGGCCCACAATTCTCTGAATAGTCTACTGTCCTGGCACTGAAGAGGGGAACAGTAACCTACCTCAGGGACTACTGTCCAATGGCACTGACTTCAACAATAATGAAGTACTTTGAGTGGCTGGTTATGGATCACATTAAATCCCATCTCCCTCCTACATTGGACCTTTTCCAGTTTGCTTATCACCCAAGTCTGTCCACTGATGATGCCACTCCATTCCAACCTGGAAAATGGTGCCACATATTTATTAGTGGGATACAGTGCAGAATAGGCTGTTCTACCCGCTCCAGCCACTTTGCCCAACAATCCCCAATCTAACCCTAGCCAGATCATGGGACAGTTTACAATAACAATTTAACCTGCCAACCGGTATGTCTTCGGACTGTGGGAGGAAACCCACACGGTCATGGAGAGAATGTACAAACTCCTATCAAGGGGGTGGTGGGAACCACTACACTACCAGGCCAGGATGCCTTTTATTGATTTCACCCAGCATTTAATATGATCATCCCTCAGAAGCTGGTGGGTAAACTGTCCTCATTGGGTCTCAACACCTCTCTCTGTATTGGATACTGGGCTTCTTGGCAGAAAGGCCACAATCATACTGTGTTGGCGGAAATATCTCTAGCTCCATCACGCTGAGCACCAGTGCTGCGTGCAGTTCACTCTGTTGATGAACAACTGTACTGCTGAATCCAGTTCAAATTGAATCATCAAGTTTGCTGATGACACAACAGTGGTTTCCCTCATCAATGATGAGAAGGCATACGGAGAGCAGGTAGAGCTGTTAGTAGAATGGTGTAAGCACAACAACTTGAGTCTCAATGTGGACACAAGACCCAAGAGATGGATGTGGACTTTTTGGGAGGTGCACATTGACCACTCCTCACTGCTCATCCAAGTTTCTGGGAGTACACATAATACACAACTTCACCTGGTCCCACACCATTACCTCTTTGGTTAAGAAAACACAGCAGCGTCTGCACTTCCTGAGGAAATTGAGGTGAGTAAGGCATTCTCCCCCCCCCCCCCCCCCCAAATCACTAACCAATTTTTTTTTTAACAGGAGCACCATTGACAGCGTCCTGACCAGCTGCATCACTGTCTGGTACAGGAATTGCAAGTCAGCTGACCACAAGTCTACAAAGGATTGCAAGGACTGTTGAGAGGATCATTGGGGTCTCTGTTTCACCCATCAGAGATATTTATCAGGAACACAGTGTATGCAGGACCTTAGCTTTGTCAATGATCCCACCTATCTGTCCCTCAATCTCTCTGACCCCACCATTGGGCGGCATTTGGACTGGAACTGTCAGGATGGGAAACAGCTGCTTCCCCTGGGCTGTAAGACTACTGAACTTCCTGCCACCTCCCAGGAATCACCATGCATGAAATGCCAGTAGCATTATACTGTTTACTTTTTAACTTGTGTTGTAAGTGCACCTTATTATTTATTAATTTACTAGTGGTAATATTACTTTGAGCTATGTGTGTGAGTTACATGTACTGTATTGTGCACCTTGGTCTGGAGGAATGCTGTTTAATTTGACAATATACATGTGTCTGGTTGAATATAAACTGAACTTGAACTTGATGTTGCCCTGATCTTATACCCTACTCTGTGATCAATCTATCTCCTTCCTCCTACCATTTTTCTACTATCTGTGTGCCTATCTAAGAGTTTCTTAAATGACCCTAATGTATCTGTCTCCTCCATCATCTCTGGCAGGGTGTTCCCCATATCCACCACTTTCAGAGTAAAAAAACTACCTCTGACATCCCCCTAACACTTTCCTCCAATCACCATCAAAGCAAACGAGGTTGGTAAATGTAATATACCTTAGCGTGTCAAGGATCTAACAAATACAGAGCCATCTCTGGGACAAAATGATTCCGGTAATTTAAGTCATTGCAATTTAGCTCAGTTGGAGAAATTACCACATGCCAATTTTGCAAATCTTTTGGGGTTAAAGTACTGAATTTCCAATGGCTGTTAGACAGCTCATTCTGCAATGCAGCAAAAGCAAGGGCAAACAAAGGCATTTTGTACGAGAAAGAATATTTGTAGGCTATTAAATGTAATGAATAATTAAGAACAATCAAATACCCATTACCAACTGTCCTTAGTCATCCCTAGGAAAAGCATTACTTTGCCACTTAATAAAAAACAACATTTGTGCAATCAGAATGCCATAAAGTCAAAAATATATAAAGTCTAGAGCAAAAGATATTTATATTATGCTTTTCTTAACATCCAATGATGTACTTTTGAAATTGTAGTTATAGTGAAATGTAAATGATTGCAACACACACAGAAGCAAAGGGACAATGGCCAATGTAGCACAATAAAACACCAAATAGTGCTCCAGTGACCAGGTTCAATCGTGACTTTGGAAGTTATTAATGTGAAGTTTGTACATTCTCCCATTAATTCTGTGGGTTTACAAGTTTCCTTCCATACCATTTAAACATTATAAACCATTCATCTCTATTTTAATCACATAGTTATAAGTAACTAACCTGCTGCAGGCACAAATATTAGTGGTAGGGTGTACAAGTTTAAAAAAAAATCAATTGCTTTGATTTATAAAATATTATAATAAAGCTCAGAAAAAATTGAGATGAGCAGAAACAAGATACTGCGTCAAAACAAATTCTACTCTGAAGCAAACTAAATAATGTTAAACCACTGATGCAAATAATGGAATTAAGAAAAAAACAAAATTTTATGCAAAATTTTATTAGATTCACTAGCAAAATGAGGTCCAGATTCTGGATGAAAACATTTAAGGAATTAGATATCGTTGAGATTTTACTTAATCATTCCATTGGGAGGAAGTGGATAAAGAGGTGGTATGTGGATTGAGTATAATGTTCATCAAATAATTACAATGAGATGATTTTAAATTGTCATTGGCACAGTGGATTCAGTATCTAATCTCTACCCAAAATGTGTTGGCCAATAAGGAAAATGCATCATAAAACACACTTTCTTAACAACACAAGAAACTGTGAATTCATTGCAAGAGTTCTCAGTGAAAAAAAACACCTTTTTTTCACAGCCAATAATAAAGATATTCATTTTTTAAAATGACGAAAGGACTCATTTCTAGATAAATAGAACCGCGTAAGATTTGTTCTCAAAGGCAGGAAATTGAGATCTGAGACAATAATGATCTTGCAACTCCTCAAATCTGTTCGAGCAGGTGTCCAAACTACAGGTCTTGTTGAGGTTCTGCTTCTGATTTCAAACCACCTCAGGGTTGCTTCACAGGAAAAGCCACTGATTAACGTTTCTTCCAAGTGAACTTCCTGCGCGCTCCCTCCTGACCAGGCTTCTTCCGCTCTCTCACACGAGGATCAGGAGTCAACAAGCCAGCTGCAAGAAGTTGAAATGAAAGTGAATGCAAAAGGTTAACTTTTAACTTACACTTAAAATGTTGTAGCTGGGGGTAAAACTATAACGTACATTGGTTCAATTACAGTTACATTCTTAAATAAGTTACAAATTTGAATTCTTGATGACAAAACAATTCCCCATAAAAATTATTTCAATTATACATCAGTTGATACCAAAGTCAGGATTAAAATTCGCACCATATATAAATTAATTCCTTTGGTTAAAAGTACACAGTCATGTTGGTGGCAAAATAATTTATCTCTTATGTCAGGAATAAGCTTTTATATTTTTTGTTAAATGGAGCTCCAACAATACAGCTTGCTTAGTGTTTATGATATAAATAATCTGGCAAGCTCTACGGCAATATTTGCTTGAAACAGGATCAGAAAAAAAGATAATAAAGAAATTGAAATTGATAACTGGTTTGTGGTTGTTCATTTCTTTTCCTCAAGCTCTCATTTTACTCAACAAAGTAAATATAGATATATCTATTCAAAGAACACAGGATAAAGGAATCCTGCAGTGAAACACCTGTACTTTCCAGCTGGAGATTTAAAATTTGACCTTGATTTGAAAGGTGAAACTGAGTTACACATTATTTTTGATGTTAAGCTGATATTCCAGTACCTTGCCTCATTGATTCCATTTCTTTCTCCGTGATGAAGCTAAGCAGAGCCCTTGATGTAGCCAAACGAATAGCTCCTGCTTGTGAGGATACCCCACCTGCGTGTACTGTACAGTCCATATCATGCATCCCTAATCGATCCAGGTACTGGAAAGGGAACATCAGCTGTTCTCTGAAAATTCACAGGAGAAAAAATTGTTAACTTACAATAGCGTCTTCTTCTTGCAACATTATTCTTGGTGATACGGGTATTACAATGTGGTGCAAATGGTCAAAGTGCGCAAAAGTGCTCTGTGTTGATGTGCTCATTGATGGGGAGGGCTTTAACCGTGATTAACTGGGCCATATACATTACTTTCTGTAGGATTCTCAGTGATGCAGCCAGTCAATATACACTCCACTAAACATCTATAGAAATTTGTCAAAGTTTTAGATGTCATGCCAAATCTTCACAAACTTCTAAGGAAGTAGAGGCATGCTGTGCTTTTAGTATAATTGCACTTAGGTGCCGGGTCCAGGACAGATCCTCTGAACTGATAACACCAAGGAATTTACAGTTGCTTACCCTCTCCACCTCTGATCCCCTGAAGGACCTCTAGTTTACTCCCCCTTGTCAATAATCAGCTAATGGGCTTGTTGACAATGAGTGAGAGGCTGATGTGACACCACAAAGCCAGATTTTCAATCTCCCTGCTGATTCATCACCACCTTTGTTTGATTTGGCCTACAACAGTAGTGTCATTAGCAAACTTAAATGTGGCATTGGAGCTTTGCTTAACCACACTGCCATAACTGTAAAGCAAGTAGAGCAGGGGGGCTAACACACAGCCTTGTGATGCATTTGCAATTTTACATACAAGGTAAAAGAGAAAGGTGACTTTTAAAATGTGAATGATGCACACACTAGAAGTATGGAGCGTAAGGTCCCCTGTAGCAAAGATTATAGTAACTTAGCTGTTCTCAAAACTGTACATCAAACATACCATACTTTCCAGGTAATATACTATTAACTGAAAGCTTGAATGCCATCTTTTGAGCTTTTAAAAAATGTGAATCAAGGGACAAGCAATGAATGTCTGTTTTTTTTTTGCTTTGCTATGATTGTTTTGATTATCCTGTGAATTAATACTATGGAATAATATCCTTGTGGTTGACCGCTGAAGAAAAGATCCTCATGTTTCATCCATGAATGAATAGTTGTGGGAACTTATCATTTCAAACTGGATTTCTTGGGGAAGACTAAAAGACTCTTGGATATGATAATTTTGGGGCAAATCTCATTTCTTCAGTATTCTTCAAACATTAACAGAAGGTGTGCTAAGAATTAATTCCTTATCTCTAAAATGCCTTTTCCCATGAAACATGCCTCTTGGCATCTGAAGTCTTAAGCTATTCTCAGTACCAAATGCACATAAATCTATTTTTCAGCACACAGAATGTAAAATAATTACATAGATTGAAAATATGTGAGAAAGTACATAGAATTCTAAATCATTATATTTCACTCAGTAATATATTTACGAACCAGGCAATTTTTAAGTTAGTAAATGCAGTGATAAAACTAGTCTAATCTGCAATAATCCAGTTTTATTTTCCTGTGCTACTGTACACTTAAATCTATTGAATTTTATTGATTGAAAATTATTCATTGCAACCAAAATGGTTCACACTTACAAATAACACAAGACTAGTTGAGCCCCTGCCTCACTATGCCAAAGACCAGGGTTCAAACCCAACATGGGTGCTGTCTTTGTAGTATTAGTACATTGTCTCTGTGACTATGTGGGTTTCCTCCCACATCCCAAACCCCTGCAGGTTGATAGGTTAATTCACCATTGAAAACTGTTCCTAGTTTACAGATGAGTGTAGAAACTAAAGGATAGTCTAAAATGAGTAGTTGATGCGTGGCTTTGGTGGGTTTCCACACTTAAACTGACTCTAAGCCACACGCTTTGAAGTTTTCAAATCTCTTTATTCAACTTCATCCATTAGAAAAGATTTACAATTTTGACTAACTCTTCAATTTTTCAGATCCTTGCAGAAGGATGTAATTGCATAATTCTATTTCAGAACAATATGATTACCTTTCTTGTAGTGATGGAAAATACTGCAAATAATCCATCCCATTCACTGTAATTTTGCCGCTTCCTTGGTCTCGAACTACAACTACTGCTTTTGCTGTTTTTCTTTGAGCTAAAGTTAAGAAAAATAATGATTAACAACTGCATTGATCTTTTTAAGAAATACTACATCTAAAAGAAAACACTTCTATAAACAGCTGCAAATTCACCCATATTTAATTATGAAGTAGATGAGCTCTTCTGGTTTTTAACATTACAATGAAGTTTTCAAAAGTTAGCAGGGGCAATATTCTTCAGTAAGAGATTCCATAAACCACAACTGAATTCATGGTACAAATTTTACTATTTATCAAATTACCAACAGTTTTTAAAGTGACAAGGATTTTTACTTCCCCCTTTCCCTTTCTCCATTCCTTCATTTAATCTTGGCTCACCTCCTCTTCAATCTTCCCACTGAAATTCTCCTTGAACCCATTCATCCCCTCCAGTTTGTTTTTACCCATTACATCATTTCTTCCCTACCTTTTTAAAATATCCTTTTGCTACCGTTTCCTACACTTCGCTTACCTCTTCTTCCATCACACCTATTTTCCTTTCACTTTTATCTTCCCTTGTACTCCCCTTCCTTTATCATCTTGCTTTGTTGCCTCTTCCTCCTCTCTCTCTCCTGCTTTGTTTGTATCTTTCATTGTCCTTTATTTCTTTCCCCGCACAGGACATTATCTAAATCACCAAGGCTATTCACCCTGAAAGTACCACTTAGTTTAGATACTCAATATGTCATGCCCTGGGAAATAGATGTAAAACTTGACACACGATATGAAGACATAATTTCTATTAAACAACCTTTAAAGCCATGTTCATCGTCATCCACTCCCACAATCAGATTTATTGTTCCTAACATTTGCTGTGAAATTACAGTAAGTTCTACAAATAAATAAATAAAGCAAACTAGGAATAATAAGGTAGTGCTTAAAGGTTCATGGGCTGTTTAGAAATCTGATGATGGAGAGTTTGTACAGTTTGTAGTATCATTACACATCAAAATCTTCAAATTGTTCTAATTGGATTATGGATTGGAAACATGACATCATAGATTTTCAATCCCTTTGCTAACATGTCTGTAAAACTAGGGAATTGAACTGTGGTGTAAAATAAATTGCAGCACTTTCTACAATAGTGCACACATTAAAACATTCAGTCCTATCGCATCAAGTATGGAACAGTGACGTCAATTGACTTGGAAGATTTAATTGATGTCACAACTGCACAACTGGCAGAATATAGCATTAATGGTAAAGAGTCTTGGTAGTGTGGAGGATCAGAGGGATCTTGGGGTCCAAGTCCATAGAACACTCAAAGCAGCTGCGTGGGTTGACTCTGTGGTTAAGAAGGCATACAGTGCATTGGCCTTCATCAATTGTAGGATTGAGTTTAAGAGCCAAGAAGTAATGTTGCAGCTAAATAGAACCCTGGTCAGACCCCACTCGGGAGTACTGTGCTCAATTCTGGTCACCTCACTACAGGAAGGATGTGGAAACCATAGAAAATGTGCAAAGGAGATTTACAAGGATGTTGCCTGGATTGGGGAGCATGCCTTATGAGAATAGGTTGAGTGAACTTGGCTTTTTCTCCTTGGAATGACGGGGGATGAGAGGTGACCTGATAGAGGTGTACAAGATAATGAGAGGCACTGATCGTGTGGATAGTCAGAGGCTTTTCCCCAGGGCTGAAATGGCTAGCACGGGAGGGCATAGTTTTAAGGTGCTTGGAAGTAGGTACAGGGGAGATGTCAGGGGTAAGTTTTTTTTACACAGAGATTGGTGAGTATGTGGAATGAGCTGCTGATGGTGACGGTGGAGGCGGAAACGATAGGGTCTTTTAAGAGACTCCTGGATGGATACATGGAACTTAGAAAAATAGAGGGCTATGGGTAAAGCCTAGGTCGTTCTAAGTTAGGGACATATTTGGCACAGCTTTGTGGGCCGAAGGGCCTGTATTGTGCTGCAGGTTTTCTATGTTTTTATGTTAACTGTTTTTGCTGTATTGGAGCAGCTGAGTAGAAAGCATATAGGAAACCTGGTCTCAGCTGAAGAAACAGTCATGCTGAAGCAATACTAGGAAGTTTGCACTTTTACTTATTTTGCCACTTTCCTTTAATAGTTCTCCTCAAGCATTACACTGGCTCCACTAGTATTGCAATTGAGCATCTCCATGTCAAATTGTGCATTGGTATACTCAACTCCCATTTAATTGTAGTTCACATAAGCTATTATGTAAAAAAATATTAATTCTGTTGGTCATCACGTGAATAGACTTAGACAATGTGCAGTGAAAGTTTCTTCCTACAACATGAAAACAAATGGTCCAGGTCTCCCAAATAGCATGACTTTAGCACTTGTTTCCATATCAGAATCAATTTCAATTTCTATTCTGCTGCTTGAAGGCTATAATGGCCAGCCCATTGTTTTGTAAAAGAAATAATTGATAAAGAAAGGTGAGCCTATTTTTATTTCCTAAGGCAAATCAGACATTTAATAAAGCAATTAAAAACTGCTTCAAAATTAGCTTTTGAATTGCAGAAAATATCTTTTAAAAGAGAACTTCCTCATCCATAACGGGCAAATGCCTTGCCCTTCACCTGCTGGTGAGCTGAACTGAAGCAATTTGAGTGGGAACACATTATAAAAATGCAAGCTCTTTCATATCAGGGATACAGTGTTTTGATGACCAATTTATTTTCTAAAAGCGAGAAGTCATTTTCTGACCTGGAAGTTCCACATGGTACAAAATAGAGCATCAGCTATAAACAGGATCCAGAAGCAAAACGACTGTCTTGTGATCCTATTCTACGCCCCATGTTTCAATGAACTAGAATAGGTACTGTTTATCATGACGTTTTGATGTGCTGTCAGTGTTATGCAGACACAGACAGCAGTCAACATAAACAGAACAGCTAACAAACAACAGGAAAATGAAATCTTGCTAACAGCCAAAAGGGATTTCAATTGTCACTTCCAAAAGATATTTGAAAGAGCTTAAAGAATGAACAGCTGTTAGTGGCCCTCAAAACATTACCATTGTATGTAATGTTGACAGAGGATGTCTCCTATGGTGGGGGATGTCTAGAATTAGAGGGCACAGCCTCAAAATTCAGGGGTGACCTTTTAGAGCAGAGGTAAGGAGAAACATTTTTAGCCACAGAGTAGTGAATTTGTGGGATGGTCTGTCACAGATAGCTATGTAGGCCAAGTCTGTGGGTATACTTAAGAGAAAGTTGATATTTTCCTAATTTCAAAGGACACGGTGAGAAGGCAGGTGTATGGGGTTGAGTGGGATCTGGGATCAGCTAGGATAGAATGGCAAAGCAGATTCGATGGGCTGAATGGCCTAATTCTGCTCCAATGTCTTATGGTTTAACATGTGGTCTGGACAAAGTAAATCTGTTGCAAGGTTTAGGGGTTTCAAACGTAATGCAGAATACAGTTTTATAAATCTTAATTAAAATTTTCAAAGGCACTATTATTTAATAAACACTTGGAGTTTCATGAATATGACCCACTTTGATGGCTTAAAGTAACAATTTATACTTATGGTTAGGTCTGGAGAAAACAAGAGATGTGAATGAGGGTTTCAGCAGTAGATGCACCATGTTTAAAGAGATGGGAAGCTGTGACAGACGTGGTAATATGAGACATTACTGATAAGTACTAGTGGTGGTACATCCTAAAAGTCAAACAGAACATTAAGATTTCATAAAGTCTAATTCAATCTCAGACACATGTCACTGTTGGTACCAAGATAATCATGTCAACATCTTGGGTCTCTACAATATTCAGTTGGGAGAAATCTGCAATTTTCTAGTATAGCATATGAGACAGGTTGACTGAGAGTGGAGGAGTTGCAAGGTAGAGTTGGGTGGTGCTGGCACACATATGGAAAGTGATGTTGTGTTTTTAGATAATATCATCCAGTCTTAAAAGGGGTTCAAAATCAGATTCTTGTAGGGCAACAGAAGTAAAAGTGTGAGGGAAAGAACAAAAACCACCACAGCTTCTTTGTAGGTTGCATTGGGCTAGCACTAACTGAGTTGCTGGAGTGTGGATGACAATGGAAAAGCATTGGATGAGAATGGTCAGTCAACCATATTAACTCAATAGATTATAAAGGAAGAGAGAGTACAGTTTGCATCTAGCAAATTATATAATGTGTTTTCATTAAACAAAAGATACTACCTCAACCATTGGGCATTATGTTAGCATTTATGATTAATGCTACCATAAAATTGGTAACTAAATGTGATACTCAGCATACTTCAAGAACAAAACCTACTGCAAGATAGTTTATATTGTACATATTGTACCTATCAGCAGTCATACTCATGGTGATGCAGCTGTGATCTGAAACCAATAAACTCAGTTATCATTTATTCAGTTTTCATCACATTATGAAGTTGTGAGACTTTTAGACTGTATGGCTTAATTTTCATTACTGAAATGTCCAGAATCTGTGAACCATATGTATAACTGGAATATATAAGATGGCAAGTTCAGTGTACGAGACAAGGCACGTCATATAAATAGCTGGAAGTCAGCCAACTCCTTTTTCACACAATCTTTCTTTCATTAGTGGCCGTCTGTTAACAAAAAAAAATCACATTCCTTAAGTATGTAACATAAGTAACACACATTTCAAATTTGGTTTTTGCTTAGCTGAAGAAAATGATCCATAGTTTGATTGAAAAGTAGGTTCTCTGGCAAGGTGCCAGTAATTGAGAACTCTAGAATGGCATTTACGTTTAAAACTAATTTTGGCAAAAAAATTACAGCATCAGGTTGGTAACTCCTAAACATCACACAAGAATCTGATGAATAGAGAATTTATAAAATATTGTCTCCAAACCTACCATTTTCTCTGGTACTAGCAAAAGTAATAAAAACTAAACAAAATGTTTGGTATTAATCATGTCCCAGAAAAAACAGATATAGTAAAACATTCAGCACCATGCTAGTGAAAAGAATTTTACCACAAATCAAAAAAGTAATTAATGAGTGAATCCCACACTAGGATTTTGTTCTACCTTCTCCTTTGCTGAAAGCTACTCCATTCTCATCAAACTGTAAAGCTTCAACTTTCTGTTTCTTGGACTGATCTTCCACCTTTCTGAGAAATTTCAACACATATTCTTCCTTAATACTGCAATATGGTAAGGTCAGCATACGCTCCAGTAACTGAAGAAAGTGCATGTACTGTTCAAAGCATAAAAGAGAAGACTAATGTTACTTGATGATAGCCAAACATTTATTAAACCAGACAATTGACAATTAAACACATTATCTTCAGCACAGTCCGAGACATAAAATGTCATAAGTTTGTCGCAGTAATTTCAAAATTGGAAATGGGCTGTGACTAGATCAGACATGGATTGGGAGAACAGTTGAACAATATGCACTAATATCCACAGAACCCATTTTTCAGTAAGATAATAATGAAGTATTCACCAGGCAAGCTTTGATTATTCACCATTGTTAGAACAGAAGCTGCATACTAGTTGAAAAATATCTCTTTCCATAGAGCTGAAACTCTCACATCACAGCAGACAGACTTAAATTGTGTAGGATGTAAATAAAAATCAGTGGTTTGGCACCAGCTATTGTAAACCAACAATTCATCTAAGAAGGATGTAATGCATCCCTGGATTATACAATTAGAAGGACAGTAATAAGTAGAGATTCTCATTGGGTTGTGCAAAACATTTAAAGGTCTTGAGCAGTAATTTATGTAAACTCCTTTTGTTTAAAATAAAATACTCCCATTACATGTTATTATACAAAGGTAGCTCTGTCTGTGAATTGAAGCTACCATACCTCAATGAACTCACTCACGGCAAAGTTGTCAAAAAAAAAGTATGTCACCTCCAACTATCAATCAATTGACATATAATTATATTTAAAACTAAAAGAGTTAAAGCATAATTAATATACTCCAGATAGGTAAGCTATTTTACCAAATAAAATTCAAATTCTAATGTGCAGTCAGTAATCTATAATTAAAATATTGGCAATTTTACAAGATAATAAATTGTCTACAACTATGCAACAGAAAGAAGGAACTCAGGCGCATGCAAAGCATATAATCAAGTGCACAGCAGTAAACATTTAATTATTTTTTAAAAAGCAGCCAATTCTTTGAGATTAACAGTCTACTAGTAAACCCCTGAATGGCTTTAAAAGTGACAGCAAAGGAAGGGAAAAAGACTATGCTTAGTTCTTCATTAGACTCCTTGTTAGTCAAGTGTAAAAATGGAATTAATCTAATTACAGGCCAAAGGTTTATTTATGTAGAATTTTTTTACATGTTTGATTAACCAGTATACACATCTTGTACCAACAAAGAACTGTGTGTAAACATTCCATTCATGCAAATGCAATTCTTTCACCACAGCAGAGGCTTTATCTAAATGCAAGCTGAAATTTCATATAAGCCTGACTTCTGATTCTAAATTTGATTTGTTTCAGAATTAAAAACAGGATCAGATTTTTTTTTTGATTTTTTTTTTTCCTCTTTATACAATTAGATTTTAGTTCTATTTATTTCCTCTGCAGTCCAAGTTTTGATGAGGCAAAAAGGAAATGCGGTGTTCGCCTGGCCATAGCTGATTAGTTTACCAGTAACTTCACACATAGATTACAATGTACTGATGTTTAAATTCCAGACCTACTCTAATAATACTGCCAGTCTCTTCCAACTTACTCAATTTGCTCCTGTTGCTCTTATTTATCTATCAAAACATTTCATTCCTATATCTTAGAACCCTACTTTTATTCTTCTTTACTTGTAAAAATTCCAGTAATCATCTCAACAATTTACCTAATTTCTCACACTACTTCTTGCCATCAAATTATCCGATTTCTGTAAAACAATTTTAATTTCTCTTTAGACTGAAGTTCTTCTTACTTCCACACTCTAATAAATTTTCTCACTTCCTTTTTCTCCAAGCACAAAGACAATGCATGTTATCAGGATACATTTGAATGGGTGACAGTACCAATCCAGAAATGTAAATTCTTTGAAATAATTTGGAAGTAAGTGTGAGTAGGTTATTCATAGAACACTACAGCACAGTGCAGACCCTTTGGCCCACAATGTTATGCCAACTTCTTAACCTATTCCAAGATCTAACACTTCCACCCCCCATATAGTCCTCCATTATTCATTCATTTGTGTAACTATTTCAGGGTCTCTTAAATATCTCTAGTGTATTGCCATCTACCACCATCCCTGTTTCATGCACCCAGCAGTCTCTCTGTAAAAAAATTTACCTCCTTTTTACACTTTCTTCTCATCAGCTTAAAGTTATGTTCTTTCTTATTAGCTAATTTGCTCTGGAAAAAAAACTGGCTGTCCACTCTATCAATGCCTCTTATCATATTACACACCTCTATTAAGTCAAAGGGAAAAAACCTTAGCTCAATCAACCTTTTCTCATAAGACATCAGTTCTAATCCAGGCAACGTCCTGGAAAATCTCTGTATCTTCTCTTAAGCTTCCACATCCTTCCTACAATGAGGTGACCAGAACAGAGCACAATGCTCCAAATGTGGTCTCACCAGAGTTTAATAAAGCTGCAACATTACATCATAGCTCTTGAACTCAATCACCTGACGAATGAAGGCCAACATGCAATCTACCTCTTTAATCACCCTGTCCACTTGTGTGGCAATTCTGAGGAACCTAATGCATGTGGACCAAAGGACCCTCTGTTCCTCCATACTGCTAAGAATTCTGACATTAAACCTGTATTCTGCCTTCGTTCGACATGCCAAAATTTATCACTTTTCTGGACTGAACTCCATCTGCCCTTTCTCAGACAACAGAAAACTTGCAAATGTTGGAAATTCAAGCAACATACACAAAATGCTGGAGGAACCCAGCAGGCCAGCCAGCATCTATGGAAAAGAGTACGGTTGATGTTTTTTTTTCCCATAGATGCTGCCTGTCCTGCTGAGTTCCTCCAGCATTTTGTATGTGTTGTCCCTTTTAGCCCAGCTTTCTGTCTTATCAATGTCCTGTTATAACCTACGATATCCTTCTACACTATCCACAACACCACCAACCATTGCATGATGTAAAAACTTTCTAACCCACCCTTCCACTTCCTCATCCAGGTTATTTATAAAATCACCAAGAACAGGCATCCCAGTACAGATCCCTGTGTCACTGATCTCGAGGTAGAAAATGCTTCATCTACTACCACCCTCTGCCTTCTGTGGGCAAGTCATTTCTGAATCCCTGTATAAAGTCAACCATGCACTTCATCAGAATTGATTTTACCAAGTGTCCATTTGCAGATATTCTCAAGAAAAGGTACTAATTGGAGTCAAATTTGTACAGCACAGTAAGAGGCCCACAGCCCAACTTATCCATGCTAAGGTGCCACTTCATTTGCCCATTTTTGGCCCACATCTTTCTAAGCCATGTACTTATCCAATTGTCCATGAATTTTGAATAGAAACATAGGTTCTGGCTTCTGGTTGATCTGGAAGAAAGTTTGTCAGTCTAAGTATTGCCCTGACAAAGAGCAGCAAACTCACACAGACAAAATATGCTCTTTCTTTACAGCTCAATATTGCTTTGTGTGACAAATTTACTCCCTGGTAGGAATGAAGCAACTGTTTAACTCATGAACATCTTGTTCAGCAAGAAATACCTGAAAAGCTGATGATTAACATAAAGCAACACACACAAAACGCTGGAGGAACGCAGTAGGTGAGGCAGTGTCTATGGAACAGAGTAAGCAGTTGATGCTTTGGGCCAAGTCCTTCATCAGGACTGGAGGGAAGATTTAAACTTCTTCAGGGTAGGCCTCTCTCTCTCTGAGACTTTGCAGCAGTAGTAGTATCGCAAACGTGAGAAAATCTGCAGATGCTAAAAATCTAAAGCAATTGCTTTGGACTTCCAGCATCTGCAGATCTTCTTGTGCTTGTGATTAACATAAAAAGAGACATGTTGAATTTTATCAGTGGTTGAAGGGGGTAGAGTTAGAGGTGGGGTGGAGAAAGGTGAAATCTGTATTTGCCGTTCAAACCCAAAGGCAGATGTAGTAGCTTTGGATAAGTTTATCACGGTAGGTAAAAGGAAATTTAAAAACCTAACAAAACTAAATGTGTATGGAGTACAACCGGGAAGAACAATTCCAATTTCAAAGAACGTGATTCCTCTTCAAACAAAAAGGGAAAAAGCAACAGAACTTGAAAGCTTTGTTTACAGCAAGTTCTTAGTGAATCTAAATAATCTTCTGATAGCTTATCTATTAATATAGACTTCAGAAAAAGCAGAAATGTGAATAATTTCAAGCAGTATCAAGTAGTTGTAGATTAAATCAAAAGTGTATGGTGAATTGGAGAGTGAAGTGCATTGGGTATCGTGCATTAAGAATATGAACCAGTAGCAATTATTAAAATCTGACACTCTGACAGAATTCCTGAGAAGAATAATGTGCTATGTAATCATACTGTATAAATATAGGCAGTCCCCAGGTTACAAACAAGTTCCATTCCTGAGTCCATCTTTAAGTTGGATTTTTACGTAAGTCGGAACAAGTACATCCGGTATTATTTAGCGCCAGTTAGTAAAACATTTGTCTTAGTATATAGTATATATTTTACCTTTCTATGCATATAAAATACTTAAGAAACTTATGTATTCCAATAATTAAACCACTGCGTTGCTTAGTAAAAAATTGTAGCTTCCATCGGGGCAGGGCCTTTCACATGCTCCATTATTCTCACTTTATCCTTTAAAATTGTTCCAATCTTTGACCGACAGTAGCCTAACGCTTTTCCAATGATTGATGAAGTTTCACCTCTTTCCAAATGCTTTATTATTTCCACTTTATTTTCAATCGCGATCGCTTCCTGTCAATGGAACAGAAACACTGCGGGCGGCGGGTCCCGAGCTCCGCCAGGTCCTAAGGGCCACCACACTGAATTCCCTGGGTCCTAAAGTCCACCGTACTGAGACAGGTTAAATGGGACAAATGGGGGCTGTGCTGGGTTTGGGTACTTGATCCTCCACAATATTTCACATGGGAGTTCAAACTGGAGGCGGCAGTGTTTTTTTTAAACGAGGTCCAGTTGAGAGCTCGACATCAACCTGGCATGGATGGAGAGCGCACTCGGGAGCAATCTGTCACTGGATCGAACTTGGGAACCTCCATTCTCAAGCCCGGTGCTGATCTCACTGCGCCACCAGCTGACGGGGGGGGGGTCAACAGGGTGAACCTTGCTAAGAAAAATATAAACACTAAGTTACACACTAAACACAGTGTCAACAGCAATGACTTAAAATGGCGGACAGCGTCGTGATCCAACTTAAAATGGCATATGGTGTTCTCCTTCCAAGGTTCGTAAGTACGAATTGTTTGTAAGTCGACGTTCGTAACTCGGGGACTACCTATATACAAAGTTTCTTAACATTTGAAAGAAATTAAGTGAAAATGTGCCTCATATTCTTTTATGAAAGACAAGTCAATTATGGACTGTCTTAACAAGAAAACCTGCCCAAACTTGATTCCTGTCTTCATCTTGGAATATTTTTAGTTTTTAGCTGCATGCAAAATTGTTGCTTGAATGTCTGATTCCAACAAAAGTTCAATCTGATCTTCTAGTAAAGTTCACTGCAAATTATGGGTTTTGTTTCATGCAACAATGCAGACACTCACCTAATTATGAAGTTATAGTGCTCTAAAATTAATACTTTGAAAAAGGATCTAAATAGACTCATTAAATAAAATTAGATCACAGTAGGCATACAAGTTTGTAAATGCTCTAAGTAACCATTTGGAATACTATGGATTGCTTCATCAGAAATTACCAACTAGGAAAAACATAAAGCTCAAAGGCATGCACATAAATTCTGTAAATTTGTCTACTTAAGGGATGGTTAGAAATCTTCCCAGGTTATCAAAAGAAGATACTTTCCATTTACTTTATTTAAGTTACATACACAAGATAAAGCTGATTTAGTTTGTAAGTCAAAATCCTGCTAGGTTGTCACAATTTGCACTTTTTTTTAAACTCGTGTTGCTAACCTTAAAAAAAGCCTTTATAAAAAATCAAAAGAAAACACTTCTGCTTCATACTAGAAAGGTCAAAGTTTCCTGAATAACATGCAACATGTGAAAGATTGTTTACTTACATCATGGTCAGAAATTTGTTCAAGCAATATTTCTGCCAGTTCTTCCTTTGTCAACCATCTGCTTCCAACTATGTTTCTACATGAAGAGGAAAAATATCATGTAACTGTGAAATCTAAAGACAATCTTACCCAGGTTTTCTCTACGTGAACATTGATATTAGTAGGTTGTCACACAATAGCATAAGATTTTAATCAAAAGGAATTACTCTTGTTCAATGACTGATAAAAAATATATAGCTTTGTCTACTGGATGAAATGAAATAAAAACATAACACCTTCAAATATTCAGCAAGTTAAGCTACATCTGAGGGGAGGAAGCAATTAATATTTTAGTACAGGGAATTACTAAAGACAAGACGAGATTTGACTTGAAGAACGGTGTTGTGTACATGATGTAGGCTAGCAAGAAGCAGGTAAAAAGGCAGAACAAGGTTAAATTGATGAAAAGAATTGGCGATAGGCAATTAAATCCTGAAGGAAATATAAATGTGGATTAATTTTCTGAAATTACCAAAGTTAAAAGTAAAATAGGCAAAATATATTAATTATTCGATACTCCAGGGCCCAATGTTGAATCCAAAAGGTCGTTCTGTGCTTTGTTATAAAGTACTAAAGTATATATAACAACTAACATGGAAACTGAATTCTAAACTACCTTGAACACACCATTCATTAAAAATATACATTTTGGCTCAATGCTTTTTAAAAAATATAACATTACTTAAATCAAGTCTCCAAGGAGGTAAAGATATTGCAAAGTATATAACAATCTTTCAGATTTCAGAGCAAAGCATCTTTAGAGAAACAAAATTATCTGTTAATTTGCAAATGTTGAGTAGCTCATGTCACTTCTGAAGACATCACTCTTGCTGCAATCTCCATTTCCAGGAAAACACCAGATGGCATTGTTGTGCAGTACAGGATCAATGTAGCAGCAAATTAAATTACAACATCAGCGTCAATGATTCATTACTGAGCACAGCAGGTAATACAGTTGACTAGCTGGGATAAACAACAATATAGCCCTAATATTCATGGGAGCATTGGCACTTAGAAGCATGGTCAATTTTTCAATAAGCCCTTTTCTGAACAACTACAGTAAAAAAAACAAAATTTACACATCAAATCTGATATAGTACAAAATTACAGATCAGATTTATACATATTGTTATTAGTCAAGAATCTGTTAAAATGATGATCTACAGTTTCCTGAAAATAAAGTAATGCAGATACGGAAAACGTGAAATAAAAGTTAAAAAAAAATGTTCAGTAGGCCAGGTAGCATCTAAGAAGTTAACTACATCATTAGTTGATGTGCTAATGAACTGATAATTATATAAATTCTGTGGAAACTAATTCCCTTAATCTTTGAAGTATAAATTTGCTAACATATCATCGGGCAAATTCTTCACAAGTTGAAAGGAAGAGTATTTAAACAAATCCTCATTTACCAAGTTGGCAAAAATCCAAAGGGTTCTTTGAAAGTTGCTGTAGCGACAAATGTTTTTATTCCTTAACAGCTATATATGTTGGTAAAAACTCTAATTACACATTTATAAAATAAGCCTGTAGGAAGCAATTTATATAAGCCAGGGTAGATAGATTTACCAGGATAATAATCTGTTCATAAAGATGCATTTAATCTTTCTCATGTAGTAAGAACATTGTAAAATATAATTGAACAAAAAAGATAAAGCAGAACACTGGAAGATTAGAATTTTACAATAATGCACAACCTAGCTCTTGCACAAGCTACCTGACTACAAAGTAAGAACAAGCTGATGATGTTGTTAAAGAGTTAGGAAATCTACCAAAGGATAGATAAAAACGGTTCAGGAAACAGGCAGGTGACTGGCAACACAGTGTGAAGCACAGCAGTCAAAAACAAATATTAAACATGTCAAACTGTTCATTAAGATTATCTACTGCTATTTGCTACAACGAAGAATAAAAAAGGATTTGGGTATGGAATAAAAGCATTATCAAAGAAGAAACTTATGGCATTCCTATCTTGCACCAGGAAAAGCAGTGAGTTTTCTCAAAAATAAAACTATTCCATAAGTATTTTCTGCTGTGTTTTTTTTTCATTCAAAATTAAACCAGGTTATTTTAATGCAAGCTGCAAGGAAAAATTCTCAAACAACTTGATCTGATATAATCAATGATCACAAATCAGCAAACTTAAATTCCATTGATCATAATTAAGCATATGTAAATAATGTCTTAGCTACCAAATTATATAGTTGGCTCTGGAGGTACACCTGTATATTTTCTACAGCACAGCCAAAAATTTGCTGTTCTATTGGCAGCCTGTTAAATACTGTGGTTCAAAGTTTACTTATTTTAGAAGAACATTCAGTTTATATTATGGCACATTTCAACCAGCAATAAGGCTAAGTTCTGTAGGGAGAGAATTGAAAGTAGAGAATTATGATGGATTTGTACCCGAAATTCTAGCCTCTATTACTCAAATAACAGTGAGAATACGAAGAACAATATTAAAGCTACCAAATTGTAGCCACAAGGATAGGGTAAGATGAATTGCTCTTTTTTTCCTCTCAATAAAAGAGTAAACATGACCTAAGTAAGATCTTAAAACATTGAAAATACAGAGAAGAACTTCCATTCACAGGAAGCTTAAAATTAGAAGCCACCAATACAAGATAACCATCTAGAAAACTGACAGGGAATTCAGAAGAAAACACTTCTATATCCAGATCATGGTGAGAAATGAGAGTATAATAGAGAAAAATATTAAAGATGCTATTAATGAAAGCTCATTAAATGTAAGGGAGATATGTACAATGAGGAAGAGGGTGCAGGAACTGTAAAAGCAGGGGGGAGAAATTGGAAAGATAAGAAATGCTTTCACTAGTAGAAGCCTTGCTCATGTGTACAAGGAAACACTGTACTTGGTGGTAATTAGGGGAATATATTCACCAATAACCTCCAAAAGAAAATTATGAGAACACTGTAAGTCTTAATAGGGCAAATGGGAACAAATAGATGCATTAATTATTTTACCGAGAAGCTGACACAACACGATGGGCTGAGTGATCCCCCCAAGCAGAATCATAACATCCTATAACCATGGACTATGCTGTATAATTGTTACTTGTAAAGACAATTTAATGATTCACATGCAACGGAATAAATTTGAGCAACCTAATATAGGTTCTTTAGCATGATGGCGGCGCAACACAGTTTGCAGCGGCTTCTCCGGTGTTGATAACTGTCATTTGTTAAGCTGGGTGCCATGCACAGTCCTAATCTGTTGAAAAATGGATGTGGGAGCACAGAGGAACATCTAGAAATCTCCAGGAAGGCCATCTTTGTTGCTGCTACTGTTGTGAGGTCCAGGTCTCTGCTGAGAGAAACAGGCCCCCGGTCCTCGGGGTCGCATTGCCAGGGGTGTTATTGTGCCTATGGTCTGGTTTTTAAAAAATTAATTATGGCATTGTTTGCACTGTTGTAACTATATGTTGACTATAACTATACGTAACTATGTGGTTTTGTGTAGGTCTTGTAGCTTTAGTCTTTGGTTTGTTGGGTGGTAGAGTTGGTCTCCTGACTTGGTGTGTCTGGGTAGTCTTGTTTTGTCTGGTGGTTTTGGATCTCCTTTCTGGGGAACATGCTAAGATGGTAGCGTGATATTAATATGCAGCAGCCTCTCCGGACTCTGGATTTGGGGATTGCCAAACATTTCTAAGCTCAGCTGCCTGACCTGGAATGCTCCCTGCACTGAAATAAATGCAACTCGGAACATTAGCGCCACTATGCTCAACCTTTTGACTCCTGTCTTGTATGTGGACATAACATCTAACTTTCCCCACAACCACTCTACTATCCGTCCAGGCACTCGGGTTCCCACACCTCCTGCAACTCTAGTTTAACTCCTCCCCCTCCCCACCTGCCAGAGTGGAACTAGCAAACCCTCCCTCACAGATATTTGTTCCCCTGCAATTCAGGTGCAAACCATCCTGTTTATATAAGTCCCACCTACCCTAGAAGAGAGCCCAATGATCCAAAGATTTGAAGAACTTACTCTTGCACCAACTCCTTAACCATGTGTTCAAATGCGTTACCTTCCAATATCTAGCTTCACTAGCACGTGGCAGGGGTAGCAATCCTGAGGTCACTACCCTGGAATTTCTGTTCCTTTAACTTAGCACCAAACTTCCTGAACTCACTTTGCAGGATTTTGTCACTTTTCCTGCCTACATCACTGGTACAACATGGACAATGACCTATGGCTGCTCTCCCCCCCACCCCCTTAAGAATGCTAAGGACCCAATCTGACATTCTTCTGACCTTGGCATCTTGGATGCAACATATCATCCAAGAATCCCATTCTCATCCACGGAACTTCATGTCTGCTCCCCTTACAAATTAATCCCCTATCACTACTACTTGCCTCTTCTAACCACTTCCCTTTTCAGTCACAGAGCTAGACTCAGTGTCAGAAACCTAACTGCTGTAGTTTTCTCCTGCTAGGTCATTCCCACCCAATAGTATGCAAAGAAGTATACCTGTTAGGGAATGGCCACAAGGGTACTCTGCACTGTTTATTGCATTTCCATCTCCTGCCACTCATCCAGCTAAAGTGTGGCAACCTCCCCGTAACTTTTATCTATCACCTCCTCGTTCTCCAAGATGAGGGAAGGCTATTCAGCTGCAACACCGGTTCCCTAAAAGGTATGTTCAAATCCTTAACATGGTCTGTAAGGAGCTACAGCCAGATACATTACTTGTAGCTGAAACAATCTGGAAGTCAAGAGGTCTCCCAAATCTCCTTAATCTTACATGAAGTACACACCGCTGACCCGGGATCCATTCTCATTATTTTAGCTAAGCACTAATAAAGAAAGAAAGAGAAACTTGACAAAAACCTCAGTCCAGCCTCTGCCTCTTCTTGCTGAAACCTCTTGAGTCAAAGCCTCATCTTCCCACTCTAATGTTGGCCCACTTCAACAATGGCCACTCAGATTAAACCTCACTAGATTTAACCTAAACAACCTCAAACTCTGCAGAAAGTCCTGACAGGCCTTATTCTCTTTTTAAATTTGGTGCTAAACTCCACAGACAATGGCTTCCATGATCTTACACTAAATTTATTTCCCACCCTCCATAATTCTTTATCTATCACCTCCTCATTCTCCCCGATGAGTGAAGGACTTTACCAGAAATTCAATATCTTAAGAATAATCACATTTTTAAAAAACCATGGCAGTGATTTTATACTGAGTTAATTCCTAAAGATAACAATATAAGGTGCTTAATTACGGTATGATTAACACTTAATTATGGTATAAATACTATACTTCTTCTCACTTCTTCAAAATAGTGTGTGAATCTTTTCCATACAGTTGAGAAGACAGTGTAGTACATCGGTTTATTGGATTGTCATTTAAAGTAGCTCTCCAGTTCACATTTATTCTTGCAATTAGAAACTTACATTGGTTTGGTATCCTGAGAGAAGAGACCTTTTGCCCTCAATTTATCTTCATACATTTGGATATTTAGGAATTGTTCATAAGTATCCTGGAAAAGATTAGATGAACATTTTTTTTTATGAATTGCTGAGATTGCATTCCTATAAAAAGGTGACATTGTATTTTGGGGATTTACCATCAGGAAAAAAAGTAAAGCTATTACTGTATACAGCAAGACATGCTTATCAGCAAATAGAAATGGAGGGAGTGGCATCAATTCTGACATGGGTTTAATACTGGTATTGGTTTATTGTCTTGGCGTACCATCCTGGCAGATCATGCCATACACAAGTACACTGAGGCAGCAAGAAGAAAACAGAATGCATAATACATGTTGCAGCTACACAGGAAGTGCAGTGTGGCTGAGCAAGATAAGTGCATGGGCTGCAACAAGGTAGATTTGGAAATCAAGAATACATATTTAGCATATGAAAGCACCATTCATGAGTCTGATAACATCAGGATAATAGCTGCCCTCGAGTCTGGTGGCACATGCTTTCAAGCTTTTGGTTCTTCTGCTCGATGGGAAACAGGAGGCAGAATGACCAGGTAGGTGAGGACTTTGATAAAAGTAGCCTGTTTTCCAGAGGCAGCAGGGAGTGTGAACTAAGTTAATGTTTGCATAATGGATTGGGTCATGATCATAATTCCCTACTATTTCTTGCAGTCTGGGCAAAGCAGTTGCCATACCAAGCTGTATTCAACTGGATAGGATGCTTGCTATGGTACATTGATAAAACTGTTAAAGAGTTTGCAAGGACAGGCTAATTTCTTTAGACTCCTGAGGAAGTACTGGCAGTGGTGTCCTCTCTTGGCAGTAGATTCAATAGGGCTGGACCAGAAAAGGTTGTTTACCATATTTACACCTGGGAACTTGATTGAAAGCATGTGGTACCAGACTCAAGGGTACCTGTTGTTATCAGACTCTTGGATAGTGCTTTCATATGTTAAACATTTCCACAATGTACGAGTCCCACCTTATTTGATATCCTGAAATACAACACCCCACACCATCCAAATTTAAAGCCATTTGCCAATACTTAGCCCACTCACCAAGCTAGTCTGGACTCTCTGGTAAACCTTGACAATCTTCAATATCTATGAAACCACCTACAGTGCCTTGGAAAAGTATTCAGCCCTGAACCCTTTGCACAAGGGATTTTGATAATTTAACTGAGAATTTTTATCTGTGAATTACATTTTCTTTTTTCACAACAGAACTAAATAAAAGGGAAAACTGTAGGTCATGAAAAATGAAATATTCAAAAACTGAAATGTCAGCAGTTCAAAAGTATTCATCTGCCTTTGCTGAGAACTTAGTTAAAACACCTCTTGGAGCTGTACAGCCAGTAGTCTTCTTGGATAAGTTTCTATTAACTGCACAATGTGATGGAGCAAGCTTGCCTTTCCTCCTTGCAACATTTCTCAAGCTGTGCCAGGTTGGTTGGGGAGTGATCTTGACATTTTGCACGTGATGTTTGATTGGGTTAAGATCAGGACTCTGGGCCACTCAAGGGCATCAGTTTTGAAGCCACTCCAGTTGCTCTGGGAATGTGGTTTGAGTGATTGCCTTGCTGAAAGATGGATCTCCTCCCCAGTTTAAGTTACTGGCAGAGGCTTGGTTTTCAACCTGGATATTTCTGTATTAGCAGCATTCACCTTCCCATCAATCCTGACCAGATAGTCAGACCTTGCTGCTGAAAAGCATCCCCATTGCATAATGCTAATAACACTATACTTTACAGTAGGGATGGTGTTCCCTGGCTGATGGGCAATAATGAGGCCAAAAAGTCATCCACAACTTTCTCTCCAGACCTGCTTCCACGTCTTTACAGTATTATCTAATTGACACTTTGCAAAGTCTTTATGGGCAAGGATATGCATTTTTTAACCATTCTGTGCAAGGTCTTAGAGACTGTGGAGCCATGAGCTTCATTTCCAGTTGCGGCCACTGACTTCTGCAGCTCACTGAGAGTGACTGTTGATGTTACAGTGGCCTCTTGTACAAGTGTCCTTCTTCTCTAGCGATTACGTTTAGAAGGGCGGCTCAATTTAGCAGTGTGGCTGCAGTTTCATATATTTTTTTCCCCGCTTTTCCATGATGGACAGCACTGCGCCCCAAGGTACTACGTTCAATATTTTTGAGATGGTCTTATACCCTTCCACAGATTTGTGCTTCTCTATTATCATTTCACTAACTTGCCTTGAATGCTCTTATCTCTTCATTTTGGTTTGGTCTGTTGAAAATCTACCATACTGTTGGACCTTACAGATAGAGGAGATACTTACTCAAGCGATCCTCCAGTCTTCTACATCAACATATTGGGTGAGTTGGTAAGGTAATACACAGTAATATACCTGAGCAAAGTTAGCATAGTAATTGCAATGGGGATGAATACCTTTTCAACCTCACAGTTTTGATTTTTAATTTTTAGTAAGTTGTTGACAGATTTTAGAATTTTTCTTTTGATTTGACATGATGCACAATGTTTTGCAGATTAGCTCAAAAGAAATCCTACCTCAGTATGTTTCAATTTCGAAAATGAGACAGTTATACGTGAATATAGTTGTGGGGGCTGAATACTTTCTCAAGGCACCGTATTTTACTATAACCCACAAATAAACACTACAAACCTACTGTTTTACATATAATGAAAGCACATAATTTTGTATTGTACTGCTAATGTCAACTTATTTTCTGATATCACGTGGAATAAAAAGAATTGGCCAAAGACCATAATAGAAAATAGTGGGGTCTTAGGAAAAGGCCAAGATGAATTTGGGACTTCTAGCTGAATATGGTTGCCTATGCCTCAAAGTCTTTTCAAGATCATTGCAAACAACAGATTAACAAAATTCAGAAATAAAGACATTTTGCGCACTGTGAAATTGTTACAACAATGATGGGGTTTAGAGGGCAAACAGATGGCAGAATTATTAAGCTTAAGGCTCAGGTAGCAATCACGTCGTCTAATCCTGAGAATAAGGGAAAGTAACAGGTGCCAGAGCAGGAGGAAGTCACAAGGTATATATTTTGTAGGTTACTTGGTAGATGAATTAACATTATAGTGATATCCTTGTGAATCCATAAACTTATTTTCATTTGGGAAGCAAACCTTACGCCAGGGATCTAAAAGACACTATTGTGGCAAACTTCAAAAAGGTGTCCCATTGCAGTAATTATACAGAGGGGTCTCCCTGCTTACTGCCACAGGGAAAGTCATTACAAGGATACCCCTCAACTGCCTCCTCCTATTGGAGGAAGAGCTTTTCCCTGAATTGCAAAGTGCATTCTATCCATAAAGGAGTATAATTCTCAATTATTAAAAAAGCTCCCTATAATCAGACATTATGTGCATAAAATACATTAAAGCTATTGATGATTAATTAGTGATAGTTCTTTCAAAATCAGAATAATAACGAGGAGGGATTGAATGTATAATTCGAAGAAAAGCACTTAAGTTAATATAACTCAATCCTCTTCAAATACATTTGGTTTCAAACATTCCATTTTACACAAAGTACATCAGTTCGAAAAAAAAATTTTAAATGCAAAAGTTCACAGAAATCTGAGAAAACAGATAATCTAAGACACTGTTTGAAAGTTTAAATGATGATTGAATGGAAAGTTAAGCATCATTTTCCAGATATGCACTGTGTTCTGCCCATCCATGCGAGGAGCTGACAGCACCACATTTCAGCTACATCATCCTCTCCGACAGCTAAAATGTGGTCTTGCATCCTCTTCAGAGAAAATTTGTGTCTGCACTATGAAGCATTGTACATTATTTCTTGCCACTGCAGGGGTTCAAGTCCATATGGAACCTTCACAAATATTACCACAGATCAAACAGGCAGCATTTCAAGGCAGATTTGACATACCTATTTAAATGAACAGCAGGGGACCTTGAGCTGCCTCAGGCTGTAGAGGAATAAAACTCTGCAGAGAAGCCTTCACTGCAGTCCCATTACTCAGCAAAGGCACTTTCTGCATTTATCATTCATTTCATTTCAGCTAGGGCAATAAGCTCATTTGCCCAAGGTCAATGAAGAGTGAAAGGGTTTCAAGAAATTAATGTGCCTGACAAGCCAAGATTTTGTCTTGTAGCTCTCTTTGGAAACTACAGAAGACCCAAAGTGAATTCCTACTGTGCCTAAAGGTTCAAAACCTATGTTATAATACATCCTTCAGACAGATTTCTGTAAGATTTTGAATGTTAATATGTTAAATGGAATTTGACAGTCATCATCTGACGTAATGCTGCAGATCTTTACCATCAATGAACTTCAACTAATTTCATTTATGTGCTCTCAGTTACTAACCCTTCCAAAAACAATTTAAAATAATCGGATATAATCATTAATTGCTAAGGTTTACTCAGCAGATTTTGGCTCCACAGGTTTGCACTCTAGCTTTGCATGATAAAATTGCAAGTAACGTTAAAATCACAAAGCTAGTCAGGTGTTTAACACTTCTACCAAAAGGATTTTCTGTGGATATTTCCAATCATAGATTATATTTAAAGTAACTACACAATGTATACATTGAAAAATGGAATTGTAAAGAGCTGCCCAACATTTTCCTATTATTTTGTTATCTTCATTTAAGAATGATCTGTAAAACAAACATTATTCTATGCACCTATTTTCTTCTCCTGTACAACATTCACTAACCAAAAATAACTTAAAATAGTCAATTCTTTATGCTTGTATATTTAATATAACAGATACTTTCCAAAGAGCTTTTCAAGCGTTCTATTAACCAATGATAAAATGGCTCTAACTAAATATGCAAATGAGATTTGGAAACAAATTCAAGGACAGTGTAGAATAATACATTCACGAATATCTTAGTTTGTAGAATATATATTTGTTGTCTGCATATGTTAACTCATTGTTAGAGTGCTGATAGGAGGAGATATGAATCAATTGATGAGGTATTTCAAACTTGCAACATGAAAGCACACATCAGGTGTAAGCAATATATTATACAAAAAGTAACTGGCATTTGGAAGAGGAAGTGGTATAATGAATACAGATCAATTAGCTTATAAACATGGTCTTTTCAGACTCCATATTCATATTGGGTGTATGCAAGAGCACAAAAGGGCAATGAAGCCATAACTAGGGAGAGAGGAAAAGAATAATATACTAGGAAAGGGATGATAAAGGAACAAGGCAAAATATCTTTATGTTATTGTTGGTGTTATAGGCATCAAAATCCAAGGAAGAAAGGAGTTACACAGCAAGTTGATGGTATCTGTTCATAACTCTGTGATGTGTATTAGTGATCACTGTTTCATAAATTCTTACAAAAGAGCCAAGGTATTCATGCCAATGTATTACATTAAACAACATTCAGTGAATTCCAAGGTGATTAATGAGATTGCACTAATGCTTTTGGACTCCAGAAGAAAACAGATGCTAATACTGGCAGATTCTTTCATTCATATTTCCAAAGGAAAATAATGCAAATATTGGAAGATTTGGTGCAAAACTCAAGAGTACAGTTAGTTTGGTACCGAATCAGCATTTGTAATAATAGTGGGATGCTTCTCATATATTAGATATATGGGCAATTTAATTTCACCTCTATCCTTCAATGGTTACAAAGAAAAATTACAGGTTATTTAGATATGTTTTACTTTAATGATTACCTGCAACTTAGACAGAGACTGGGAGGAGGTGGGAAGACAGACAGACGTGGAGGGAGACCGAGCTAAGGGGGGGAAGAGGGAGGGGGGAGGGAGAGACACACATAGATGGGGAGGGGGAGAGGAGAGAAGAAGGGAGGGTGGGAAGAGGGTAGAGGGGTAGGGGGATGGAGGGAGAGGAGGAGGGAGGGGGATGGTGGGAGAGAGGAGGGGGATGTGGGAGAGAGGAGGGGGATATAGGGGGAAGGGGGTGGAGGGGGAGGGTGATGCAGGTGGGTTTGGGTGATGGAGAGGGGGAGAGGGTGATGGAGGGGTGAGAAGCTGGGGCAGAGAGAGAGGCAGCGAGGGAGAGACGGGGGAGAGAGAGAGAGAGAGAGAGAGAGAGAGAGAGAGAGAGAGAGAGAGAGAGAGAGAGAAAGGTAGGTGGTAGGGAGAGTGCTGTATGTGAATGATCAGACTTTATTCAACTTATTTTGTTATGTCACTGCTCTTAAGTGAAATAAACTGCCTCTTAAGTTTAGTAAGTGCACATAAATAAACACATTGCCCATATTATTAACTCTTGCAAATCTGTAGAGGGGAAGTATCGGTAAAAGAGACACAATTTAATGTTAAATACTATACTACAAGTGCATCAGCTGTAAATACACCAAAATTCAAATATACTCACTGGCAAAATACTGCATTGCTACTGCTATGACAATCTACAAATGTAGATTAATTTCCCTCCAGAAAATACAGGTTAAAATTGCAATTTACTCCTCCAGTTTAAACCAAAGTACGAGTTTACACGAGGAAAGAGTTTGAAGATAGACCACACTGTTTTCACAAGGATAGAAAAGGAATTGATATTTTACACCTAGCTTGTGTAATTTTAGTGAATCCAGTGGCTCAGAAAGACAATTTACCAGATATGTCAGTTTGCTGAATGGCTTAGCATTTGATTGCTTAGTTAATTGAGTAAATGTATAACGCAAGTCCCTTGACAGAAATACAGACATTGATAGTGTCTGAAGAGTAGCAACAACAGGAGCAAACAAATTTTGCTTCTAATGTTCAAAGACAACTTATTAAACTACTTTTCAAACACAGAATTGCAGCACACAATGACATTTGGTCTTGCAGTACTCAACTTTGCAAATAAGGAACAACATACTTAAAGTGAATTAAATATTGTACTTTGATACCTAGTGATTTTTGGACAGACAAAACTATTCTTCCAAGTTTAGACAAACATTAAAGCTTTAAAATAGAGAACGCTGTAGTAAAGCCAGGTAATTAATGATATCCCATTGCAGGGATGAAGAGTTTCAGTTCATGTTGGCAGGATGGTAATGACGCTAGCACTGGTGGATACAATGGAGTAAAAGGAGGAAACAGATCTGGGCTAAAAAGAATTTGCAAGCAAGTACTTGATAATACATGAGACACATAAAATATGCTAAAGATTTAAAATTATAAGCTGGTAATATATCACAATAATTATCAATGTTTTATGGAGACGCAAATTATTAAACTAGTGCAAATCAAACTTCTGTCAGAAAGAAGTGGAACATGAAGGAGGTCATGAGTAGCCAAGTTTTAAACAAAGTGAAACTGAAGGAAGAGAACTTTTGAATGGTCTGGATAAGCTTTGATGACAAGGTCAGTTTAAACAATTTCAAAAATGGCCAGCTCGTATATGCATTTGATTGCAAAATTAATTTAGTTTTGCCAAAACAAATTCAGTTCAAAAACTTAAATTTCACTTAAGCATTAAAGCCAATTTTTAATGTGTAGCAAGTAATTTAGTTTGTATCTGAATCATTTGAATACTTACGTGCATAAGTGAATAGTATGATTGCTTTCCTGTGTAAAACAGGAAATTGAAAGGACGACCATCTTCTCCCCACTGGACAGCTGTAGAACATGGAAACAAAAATCACATTTTGATTTACTTGAGACATAAATTTTGTACAATAAATTTGTATGTAGCTTTTTCAGAACTCTTGTGCACATAGTTGGATAAGCACCAAAAGCAACTGTCAATTTTGCCAACAGCACTTCAATAGGGGAAGAAATTGATGGAAACACTGCTAACATTTGTTTAATATTTTCAAAAGAGCAAGTGAAAAACTAAATAAGGGAAAGTACACTAATTCAGAAAATAATATTCTACTACCATAGCAAAATAAATGGAGGACAAATTACAAAATGATGGAAGCAATTAATAAAGGCAAATTGCATTTCCAAAGAATTGGTCAGACTATACATTTGATTCTAGTCAACACACTAAAAGAGTTATGGACCTGTGGGGGGAAAAGTAAACCTAAACAAAAATTTTACGCACTCTTGGTTGATTTTAACAATCATTAATAAGATAAGGTAATTTAACAGCCTCAATCTTGTCAATCTTAGTATTCATGGAAACCTGATCACTTTGCTGTCCTCCTATTACCTGCACATAGGCAGAGGATAAAGAGCAGGGCTCCAGAGGTAAGGACAAACAGTTGGTCATGGGAAGCCGAGGAGCGGCTATGGGATTACCTTGAGTTGGTGGACTGGGCACTGTTCACCAGGAATCAGAGGATTTGAACCAAAATACCACCGTTGTCACCGACTTTTCAAAAACAGTCATAGATGAGTGTGTCCCCACAATGTTATTTAGTCTTCTCCAACCAAAAGCCATGGTTAAATCATGAAATCTGCAATCTGCTGAGGGCCAGATTAGTGGCATTCAGGTCTTGCAAACAAGTAAAGTACAAGAGGTTCAGGTACAATCTCCATAAAGCCATCTTACATGCAAAGTGGCAATTCTGGACCAAACTTGAATCACTGAAGGATGCTGGACAACTGTGGCAAAGTTTGAATACTATCACCTCCTACAAAGTGAAACCAAAAACATAGGTGACAATAACACTTCACTCCCAGATGATCTCAAATGCCTTTTATGCTCACTTTGACTGTCAACACGTGGAGGTAACCTTATGAACTCCCAAAACCCACAGAGAGCACCTGGCCAAGGCAGGGCACCTGTCCGAGTACTAAAGACCTGTGTCAACTAGCTGGAGTATTCACTGACATCTTTAACCTCTCAGTTCAGCAGTCTGAAGTATTCAACTGCTTCAAGCAGGCTTCAATTATACCAATGCCTAAGAACATGGTAACCTGCCTCGATGAATAATGTCCAGTAGCACTAACATAAACGTTGATGAAGTGCTTTGAGAGGCTGGTGATGCAACATATCAACTCCTACCTGAGAAGCAACTTGGATCTGCTCCAATTTACCTACTGTCACAACAAGTCACCAGCAGATACCACTTCATTGTCTCTTCACTCAACCCTGGAACAGCTGGACAGTGAAGATAAATCTATCAGGATGTTCTTCATTGATAAGAGCTTGTTATTCAATACTATCACCTCCTCATAAATAATCAATGAGCTTCAAGACCTTGGCCTCAGTGCCTCTTAGTGCAGCTGGATCCACGATTCTTTCACCTGCTATTTCAGAGTTACAAAATCTGCTCCACAATCTCTATCAACACGGTTGTACCATTAGGCTATGTGATTAGACACCTACTCTACTGGCTTTATACTTAAAGCCTTGTGGCTAAACACAGCTCTAATGCCATATTCAAATTTGCTGACACCACCACTGTTGTTAGCTGAATCAGCATATAGGTTGAAAATCTGGCTGAGTGGTGCCACAACATCAGCTTCTCACTGAATATCTGCAACACTAAGGAACTGATTATTAAAATTCACTAGGAGGTCCATGAGCCAATTCTCATCAGGGGATCAAAGGTGGAGAGGGTCAGCAACTTTAAATTCTTCAGTGTTACCATTTTAGAGGATCTGTCCCAGATACAGCACGCAAGTGCCATTATGAAGAAAGCACGGCAGCGCCTCTACTTTCTTATGGTCCAGTCCATCACAGGCATCCCATCACTGGGCACATCTACACGAAGCGCTGTCGCAGGAAAGCATGATCCTTCATCAAAGACCCCCACCTTCCAGGCTATGCTCTCTTCTTACTGCTGCCATCAAGGACATACAGGAGCCTCAGGATTTACACCACCAGGTTCAGGAATAGTTACTTCCCTTCTGCTTATTAGGCTCTTCAACCAGACAAGAGAATTTCACTTGCCCTGTCACTGAACTGTGCCAAAAAACCTCTGGACTCCTCATCACGTTCTTTAAATTTATTGTTTATTTATTATTTCTATTCTTTTTGTATTTGCAGTTTGCTGTCTTTTGCATATTGATTGTTTGTCCTGCTGGGGGCGTTCTTTCATTGATTCTATTGTGTTTTATGTATTTACTGTGAATGCACACAAGAAATGAATCTCAGCATTGTGTATGGAAACATGTATATACTTTGATAATAAATTTATTGTGAACTTCAGTTAACATTTTACAAGCGAAATTTTAAAGAATGAGTTACAAGGTTAAAATACTTTACACATGCTTACATTTTATTTTAAAGTATTCCGTAAAGAAAGTCGCTTTGCTTATAAATATTTTTAACCATTTGAGGTGTTAAGCCCTGCTGTTTGCCAACATGCAGACACAACCAGCAGCAATGACAATGCAAACTTTAGCTGCATTTCTTGAACAAGGAGCTGAGAAATGCACTCACAAAGATTCTTCTTTCAGTCAGTTGGGCATTCACCCATGATGAATCTGACAAGCTTACAATGGAGCCAGTTCCCCATAGTCCTCAATTTACCAATCTTTCAAATATGCATCTACTTCCTCATAAAAGACCTTAATAATTTACCCTCTGCCCCTTCTGGAGTTGAGAATTCCAAAGATTCAGCACCATCGATGAGAAACAAGTCAGTGAATAGTTAAGTTCACAATTTCTACAGTATTTCTAAAAACTAAATTTTATACCTAGCTTAAAAACTCTGAACAAGGAAATGGGAAAAAAGATCAACAACAGCACAAGTAAGGCAGTGAAAAATGAATGATTATTCTACTCAAACAAGCATACACGGTAGCACTTAAAGGTCTATGATTGGCTAACTTCTTTATTGGTCAGAAAAGTGCAAAAATGGGGATGAGTTGTGGAATACACACAAAAGCTGGCCACTTGCCTTGGTTAACAATTTTAATTCAGTCCTTGGAATTTTTCAATGGGCAAGTGTTTATCTGTAGAATGTTGTGCCCATGATAAACTCCATCCTGACTTTTCCTGATAAAAAATTTTCCTCCTATGCTCAAAAGATTTTGCATTAGACTGTGCTAACAGGCCTATGGTATCCTCAATCCTGCCCAAAATGAAGATTAATTTTGATTTTCACAGGACACTAAGACATCTGCCTAGTCTAGTTTAAGGTACCGAAAGCATGGACGTGATGCCACAATTGCAGACAAACTAGATAAACTGCAGAAATTGGACAAGAACAGAAATTTAATTAGTGTTAAAGGGTGAAGTTAATGTGCAAAGAGAATCTGAAATTCAATCTGAAAAATATGTACCTGGATGGGTGCAGCTCAAACAATTAAAGAAAGACACACCATTCAGGACAAAGCTGTCTTGATCAGCAGACTATCTACCACATAGAAAATAGATGCAGGAGTAGGCCATTCGGCCCTTCGAGCCTGCACTGCCATTCAGTATGATCATGGCTGATCATCCAACTCAGAACCCTGTACCTGCTTTCTCTCCAACCCCGATTCCTTTAGCTACAAGGGCCAATAAAGATCAACAACAGCTCAAGTAAGGCAGTGAAACATGAATGATTATTTTCCTCAAACATCCATACATGGTAGCATTTTTTTCGGTACCTTAAACTAGACTATTCTTGCCTTGAATATTCACTCTTTCCACAGGTGCAGTGGCAGCAGGGTGAACCTTTACAAGGTTCAGTGCAGTTACTCTTACAGACTGTCCTCAAACATCAATCTCCATTGAAGAGCAGGAAAAGGGTGGTACGTGCATGGTAACACCAGCAGGCTTCCATAAGTTATACATCAACTGACTTGGGAGATCTCACTAGTCTTTCATTGTCACTGGGTCTAAATCCAGGAAATGCCCAACCAATATTGTGTGAGAATAATTTCATCAGAAGAATTGCAATTGCTCAAGTTGGTAGCATACCACAACCTTCTTGGGACCATTTAGGGACAGGCAATAAATGCTGACCTTGTAACTTCACTGGCTGTAAATGCTTTAGAACAGGGGTTCCCATTCTTTTTATGCCATGGACCAATACCATTAAGCAAGGGGTCTGTGATCCCAGGTTGGAAACCCTTGCTTTAGAGCATCGAGAGATTAAGAAAATGGTTTAAAATTAAGTGTTTTTCCTATTAGAAAATTATCATGCGGGCTTATTTGTTATATAATTAAACCTGTCAATCAACAGTGATGAGACCTTCAATAAATATGTTAAGGAAGTTATTAAAGTTCAAGTTCAAACTAAGTTTATTATCAAAGTCCATATGTCATCATCTACAACCCTGAGGTTAATTTTCTTGCAGGCATACATAGTAAATCCAAGAAACACAATTGATGAAAGACCACCCTTGAAGGGACAGACAACCAAAGCGCAAAGGACAACAAATGTGCAAATACAAAAGAGAAAAAAATAAATAAGAATAAATATCGAGAACATGAAGTGAAGAGTCATTGAAAGTGAGCCCATAGGCGGTGGGAGCAATTCAGTGGTGGGGTGAGTAAAGTTATCCCTTTGGTTCAAGAGCCTGATGGTTCAGGGGCAATAACTGTTCCTGAACCTGGTGGTGTTGGTCCTGATGCTCTGGTACCTTCTTCCTGATGGCAGCAGCGAGAAGACAGCCAGGCCTGAGTGGTGGGAGATGCTAGCATAATAAAGGAAATAATCAAAACATTTTTTCAATATAATAATTAAAAAACACAAAGCTTTCAGTGCAAAATATGCACTGCCTTTGGTTAATCATGTATCAAAACAAAAGCTTACAATGACACTTTTATTTATACAGGTTTTACTATTGAAGTACAACATCTAAAGCTTCTTCAGAAGGGTAAAATCAGTTAAGAATTTACAAAACAAAAGGTGCTCACTTTGAAGTGATACACTTTGACAAAAAAACAAGAGATGTTATTGATTTGCAGGCACATGGTCAAGAGGATGGTTTATAATTCTATGTGCCAAAGGTTAGATAGTTGCAATTTTAAGTCCCACTTCAATGACGAGAATACAAAATCAAAAATAATCTAAAGGTAATACTACACTGAATTTATGCCAGACCGTCAGAAGTGTTCTGTAGGAATTGAGAAACTTGGGGTTACATGTTTATGAAGCCTTGACAGTAATAGGAGATATGTAAAATGGAAAGGACACTTGCTCTTCAGATGCACTTAAAGAGGCAGAAAGCACAAAAACAGGGAAGTTATGTTGAAGCTATACAGAACACTGGCAAAGGTCACAAATTGAATATTGCAAACAATTCTGGCCACCACACTTCTGGAAGGACGTGAGGGCCCTAGAGAGCTCACAGAAAGATTTTATTAGAATGGTTGTAGGGATAAGGGATTGCAACTAGAAGATAACAATAAGGATACTGGGATTGTTCTCTTTGGAAAAAAGAATGTTCAAGGAGATAGTAGTACAAAATCATGAACTGATTAAACAATTAATAGAGGGAAGCTGTTCCTATTAGTAGGTGCATCATGTACCAAGAGATAGTGATTTAAAATTCTGGGCAAAGGAGAATTTTTTTTTAACCCTATAGTTATGATCTGGAACTGCCTGCCTACTTGATGGAAGCAGAATCTATCATTGTGAACCATTTCCTTTAACATGCAATTTATTACAAAAGCTTTAAAAAGTTTTATTATATATACTCTTACCCAATGATTTAGTGGAAAGAGTTTCAGTTTAAACCTCTCCTCATAACATGAATCATGCTGTAGCTTTGCTCTTCCTTTCAACCATGGAAGCAGGTTTCGGTATGAGAAAGATTATATAACCCAAGACTTCAGGGACAATGCTAGGAGAATCAATGGTTATCCATATGAAATGTAAAGTGTTTCACTCTCCATAAATGCTGCTTAACTTATGTTTTCTGACTCTTGGCATCCACAATATTTAGATTTTTTTACACTGGAGTACACATTATGAAAAAAAAACTTCTATCCTTGTTGCAGCCTTTAAGTTCATGGAAAAAAATAGCAAAGGGTCACAGGTGGCTCATTATCAAACATTCTTAATTATTAATTAATATTGTTACTCTGCCATGGTTTAACAGCAATTCACTTCCTTAACAGACTGAGAATTTTAAAATTCCCATTAAAAGTTTGCTTTCCTAAGTAACTTGCAACTAAGCACTCATCATTTTATATCAAGTGAGTTATACTTTACTCTGTAACTATAAATATAAATATTACCTTGGTAATGTAATTGTTGTGTATCAGACTAAAAATCATATGCAAGCCTGAAGATGGCCACAGTTGTGGTGTGACTGACCCCTCAGACATTCTAACGTTCAAAGAACAAAGTTCAAAGTATATTTTATTATCAGAGTACATATACGTCATCACATACAACCCTGAGATTCTTTTTTTTTAAACACAAATTATCTACTCATAGAGCCAGGTCTGTTCCTGTGCTTAAGCATAGCAATGCAAAACTACTTAGTTATTTTTTTAAATGACAAATTAAGAAGAACACAGGTATCCCCTGCACACCTCACTGCTCTGAGACTGGTAACTGAAATAGAATTTACATCTAAAAATACTGCATTGAAGAAAATTGGAGACAGAGAGATTATGTAAGATTCTCCATTTTGCAGCATCTGGAATTAGAAAGGTGAATAGTGAAAATCATTTCCATTTTGTTACGGAAAAGTATTCCCACGACAATTGCTCGGAGGTTGCTTTTGTTCAATAGTGTTAGAGACAACTTAAACATGATAAACCAACTTCTCTAACTTCCGTTAATGCCCCTCCTCCCCTTCTTACCCCATCCCTGACATATTTAGTTGTTTGCCTGTTCTCCATCTCCCTCTGGTGCTCCCCCCCACCACCTTTCTTTCTCCTGAGGCCTCCCGTCCCATGATCCTTTCCCTTTTCCAGCTCTGTATCACTTTCGCCAATCACCTTTCCAGCTCTTAGCTTCATCCCACCCCCTCCGGTCTTCTCCTATCATTTAGCATTTCCCCCTCCTCCCACTACTTTCAAATCTCTTACTATCTTTCCTTTCGGTTAGTCCTGACGAAGGGCCTCGGCCCGAAACGTCGACAGCGCTTCTCCCTATAGATGCTGCCTAGCCTGCTGTGTTCCACCAGCATTTTGCGTGTGTTGCTTGAATTTCCAGATTTCCTCGTGTTTGCATGATAAACCAAACTCTTCTTTTAAAATTACGGAATAATTCAGTAGAAACTATTGCAGTAAGCATTTGATGCAGCAGAGTACAACAATGGATAGATGGTAGCCTGGTTTTTAAAACTACAGAAAAGTCCCGTAAGGATCTTCACCATTCAAACGCTATCAAGTGTGCCCAAAAATGGTTCTACTTTTCACTGTTCATTAAAATGTCAACTTACCTCTCTGTTTGGGAAAGATCTCCAAAGGATGCTGCAATTAATGAAACATATTAGAATCAGCAAAGGTAATTAAACAAATAAACAGTGAACTGTGGCAGAATTGTAAAATTATAAAACATTTTCAATACCTTCATGACAGGCCTAGCCTTCTTTTCAAATAACCCAGATGGGAAGAGGTACTTGATCGCTCTCTAGAATAAGAAATGATAAATAATTCTTTCAAGCACCTTTTTCGTTAAGATAGAGATTTTTTTACTATTTAACAGCCAAACGTTGTTCAGCGTCAACACAACTAGAAGTTTGCCACATCTTAAAGAAACAACTATGATACAAGCAAGAAGGGTAATTACACAAAAATTTAAAAAAATAATTTTGAAAACATAGCCACTTGAAGAAACACTGACAGCTAGAGGTAATATTATATTCTAACATAAACTTGCCTTTCAGAAGAAAAATGACATGGTTAAAAATTACAGCAAATACTGTTTATTGGTGTACAATAGTTTTGTATTATGAAGACAGACATTGAGACTATAAAGAATTTACAGCAGTATGTGACAAGAAATCTAGGGTTCTAAGACATTGGGACCACTTATTGATGCAAGGAAGATTAAGAGAACACTTAGTGGGTTTTTGAAATTAAGGAGTATTTTGGTAACACAAATAGAACATTATTTTCCCTGTGGTTGAAGAAACTGTAACAAGGACAACAATTTCAAAATTTGTCACAGATTCAGGAATGGCAATAGAAATTTCTTTCAACAGAATTGTCAGAGCATGAAATGCTTTTCCACTGAGTGTAGGCAAGGCCAGCACCATAATGATTTGTAAGGATGGAACAGAAAGAAAGATGAAGTAGACAATGATATTGTGCTAAGGAGAATGCAGGGCAGTGGTATTAGTTTTGGATTACTCCAGCAAAGTTAATGGGCCAAAGAACCACCATCTGTGTTGTAAACTTGAATAAAAGGCTCAATGTTCAGATATTTATATAATGATTCAAGATATTGAGCTGCTGTGCCAGTATACTAATTTACATACATAACAACAAATTAAATAGAAAAATTAGTTAAAATTGCTTGAGACACAAGAATGCGGAGCAGTGTAGTTTGCAAGGATGCTTCATGTTTACTTACATCTAATATAATTCTCCTGCTTCATTATTTTGAGAAATGTATACATGTTTTTGCATTCTTGAAAGGGATAAAGGATACAATTACCAAAAAAGAGTGAACATGACTGGCTCTTTTTGTAAAGCTGAGGGGACCTAACAAAAGTCATCAAAAAAGAGCCAACATGAAGACATTTTCACTATCAGAGCATCCAAAACCCACAGAAGTTAGCCAGACATGAGTAACGCCCACACAAAATTCACAAGAAACTACTCTATTGGGATAGTTGAGAAGGTAGAATGAAGAATTGTTAAGGTGAACATCACAGACACTGTTAATAGAGGTTTGCTAAGATCATCCAGAAATAACAAGCTATGTCAATATGGCAAAAGGTTGTAATGGTGTACAGAGTGAGAAGTGGAATGTAAACATTGGCATGGTTATTTTTGAAACCTTGTAATATAACTCAGATAAATGTTAACTTATCAATCTAAACTGCCCTTAAATAAATAAAATAAGGCCAAACGATTCATAGGCACTTTTACTATACAGGTTTCCCCCACTATCCGAAAGTAGACTGTTCCTATGAAACCTTTTGCAAACCGAAATGGCGTAAAGCAAAGTAACAATTACTATTAATTTATATGGGAAAATTTTTTGAGCATTCCCAGAGCCAAACAATAACCTACCAAATCATACCAAATAACACTGACATATAGTAAAAGCAGGAATGATATGATAAACACACAGTCCATATAAAGTAGAAATAATGTATGTACAGTGTAGTTTCACTTATCAGAATCGGGAAGACAGTGAGCATGCTGGAAGGTTCACACATTTTTCTATCATACAGTTCTTTGTAAGCATTCAAAACATCCTGTAAACCTGCCCTAAACCTACATGTCCTTTCAAAATTAAAGTCGTACTTTTCTGCAATCATTGCAGCACTGTCAATTGCAGCAAAAATCTCACACAGTTCAAAGTTATGGTGGCTTGATGCTGAATGTAGTTTCTGGGAAAGGAGCTTAGTGGTGCCACTCTCGCTGCTCGGGGTGCACGCTGCCTCTACAACAGGTCGCTGCAAATGCTGAATGCTATTTTTGCTTTTCGCCTTTTTTCGTAAACAGGTACTAATGTAGATCTTTCGAAAAAGCAAAGTGGCATAAAGTGAACTTTTGAACAGTGGAGGACACCAGTACTTTCCTCTTTCAAGGGTCTGGTACTGTTTACTCTTATGCCCAAAAGTATAACTTGCCTATTTGACAAAAAAAGATCTTCATTTTGCTCACTTTATCAATAAGGCAGTAAATTAATTATCCCCAAAACATTTACATTTTTCATTCCTGTTTCACACCCCGTTTTGGCCATTTATGACAGACACAAATAAAATCTTAATTTACACATATTCCACTCAACACAAACTCCTCACATATGCCCATGCTATAGAATGATTTCCTAAATGCTGGTTCTTATTCCCTTTATCCCTGCTTAAATGTACCTGAAACAATATTTTCTAGATATTGTTCCCAGTCAGGATCCACTTAAACCTCTATGAAATACTTACACAATACCTTGCATGATTTTTCATGATTCTTTCTCTCCAATTTTGCATCAACACTTTTGGTCTTTATCTAGCAAAATATGAACCTCCATTTTTTGTGTCTTCTGTATTCCATATGTCATATTTGATGACATTTATCATATCTTTCATTTGTTTACTTCTCTGCTAACAGATTTTGCTTTAGCCATCCTCTTTGAGGGATAATTATCACATTCATGTACTGCCAACTCAAATATGACCAAGGTAGTGTCCTAAATTGTCATGCCAACTTAACCCCTCATTCTGAAATTGAAAAAGTAAGCAAGGCCAAGATCCCAACTTCTGTTATTTGTACCAACTTCATGCCAAACTCCCACACTACCTTCAAATTAAATTAGTCCATCACCCCTTTCACTTCCTTTGATCTTTCTTTTTCTATCTCAGGAGAAAGATTATCTACTGTCCTCTACTACAAAGGCACTGATTTCCACAGCTATCTTGACCACCTTTTCTCCCATCCTGTCACTTGAAAGGACTCCGTTCCTTTTCCTGTTCCTCTGTCTCTATCACATCTGTTCTTACACTGGGCCTTTCACACCAGGACATTTGGGCCAACTTCCTTTTTCTTTGTAGAAAACAAGTTCTTTCCCCTTCCACCATACCACACTGATATTGATGGAGTCTTCACTCTCATTTTCCAAACCTTGCCTTCATTTCCCACATCACCACTATACAGAACAAGATACAGTTCTCCTGTGGCTCAACTATCACCTATGCATCCAGCATATAACTTCATGGCTTTGACCAGGTACAATACCAACAAATCTTCCCCCCTCCCTTTTCTGCTTTTCCCTAAGATCACTTTCTCACTCCATGGTCCGCTCATTCCTCTGTACCCATCACCCTTTCCGCCCCTGGCATTCTCCCCTTTAATCATGTGTGTCACCAGCCCCTGTACCTCCTCCCTCACCACAATCCAGGCCGACATACAGCCCTTCCAGGTGAGGCAATCTTTCACATGCATATCCCTTGGGAGTATTTATTCCAACCTGTGCTCCCATTGTGGCTTCCTGTATATTGCTGAGTCTGAAAGCAGACGAGGCAGTTATTGTGCTGACTACTTTTGCTTTTTCCACCATGGCTGCCTGAACCTTCCCGTTTTGAGCCATTTTAATTCTTTTCCCTATTTCCACACCAACACGTTTGCATATGGCCACCTCTGCTGCATGATGAGGCCATATGTTAACTTAGCAAATTGTACTTGGGTAGGCTACAACCCAACAGCATTAACACTAACTTTACCAACCTTTGGTTACAGCTCCCACTTTGCCCCTTTCCTCTCTCATCCTGATCTGGGCCCAATTACCATGTCTTTTCCCCATCATCTCCACCATCTGCCTGTCGCTCCACTCACTGACCTACTTCTCCACCTCCTCCCTTTATACCACGCGTCACCTTCCGCTCCCATTGGATTCCATCATTATTTTCAGCCCGTTGTCACGTTCATCTATCAGCTCTCATTTTTGGCACAATTCCCACTCTCCCATCACTACACCCTCTTACCTGGGTCCACCTGTCACCTGCCAGCTCTTGCTCCATCCCTCTAACTTTATACTGATTATTTTCTGTTCAGGTGACGAGCCTTGACTCCAAATATCAACTGTCCATTCCCCTCCAGAGATGCTGCCTGTCCTGCTGAGTTCCTATGGCAATTTTTGTGTTGATCCTGACTCTAACATCTGTAGTTTCGTGCATCTTAAGCTCTAATGCCTGGTTAATCTATTGTTTATATATCAGCTTGATAAAGAAACTGAACTGTGCACAACGAATAACTCTGCAAGGGATTGTCTGAGTTGCTGATTAAAACTCATTAACGAGGTTGCCCTCAATTTTGGTCTACACTCTGTTAATTGTATATGATACTAAGTTTCACATTCTTATAGCAATAACCAGTTGCCTGGAAGCAAAGCCATTACTGATCATTTTGAGCAGCAGTAAGGGTACCAGGTCATGGCATCTAGAAGGGGGTTCCTGTGGTGCACAGGAAAGGAAAAAGTTGGCATGAGATCACGACAGCAGGAAGCAGCAGACAGGTAGTTGAAAATGAGTAGAAACAACTGAAGCTCCCCTGAACCACCTCCTCAGTTAAACATAACACTTTCAGAGCAAAACAGTGCCACCTTTGTTCTCTTTTCCACAGCATACAAACCCTTGCAGATTTGTTACTCAATTACCTTTATTTAAGTCAGTTTCAGTCACTCCTGTAAGTTATTTCTTTCACTATAGCTCTTCAATTTCCAGCTGCCTTATTACCCAAGCAGCAAGTGTAAATAAACATCAAGATTTTGGCTCTTTTGAAATTATTTAAAGTTGTCTGGTGGGGGCAGTCAGATAACTTTCATTTAAAGTGCTCTTTATCTTCAGGTTGTCGTGTCAAGATTCCTCTTCAAGAAAGATCTATTTTTCTTGGCAACAGTTAACTGTGAGAAATAAGGACCATACCATGCTTCTGATTTACCCTGGGTTTTGTAACTATTTCTACGTAATAAATTCAGATTACTAATTTAGCCACTTAGATGCATACAGTACTATCCTTACAATAAGACAGTAGGTATGATAAGTTACCTTCTTAGTACTTATTTACGTTTATGCTTATAGAAGTTTGATTTTGATCCAATAAACATGTTAAAGAGTATTGGATAGATGTTGAATAATTATAATTATAGAACTGTCTAATCAATACTGTGCAGGGTTTAGTCTTAACACTTTTAGCACAAACTTAACACTCAAAGACATCTCTTACAGTACTTACACCATATAAAATGTAGGAAGGAAGTTGTGCTACAATACTTTGCTTCATTAATCTATTTTGAAAACTATCAATATATTTACGTTTTTAAAAAATGTAGAAGAAATATTTGATTTGCAATTTGAGTAATGTATGATAACGCTGAATTTGGACACTTAAGCTTTAAACCATCCACACTTTACCTTTTCATCTGAATGGGGTAACATCCGTTCATTACAAGGGTAAATAAAGGCAAGTGATTTCGTCTCTATGAAACCTTGGTGTCAATTAATTAAAATTAGAGACATTTAGAGACACTGGAAGAGGCCACTGAGAGCAATAAGGCATTGGAAAGCCTCCAGGACAGTCTGTGGGTAGGGACTCAGTTGGTGCTGCCTAAAAAACAATGTGCCAGTTTTGGTTGATGGAGCTCAATAACTTTGTTCCACAAAGATGTAGGGTCCAAGCACAAATTCAGGCTGGAATTACATCTTAGTACACTGCAAAAAGGTTTCTGAAACTCAGAGCATGCTGTAAGAAACCCTCAACAAGAAACCCAATCTATATATTTAACAATTTCCAAGATTAACAAAGCTTTACCCAATGCATTTTTTTTGTCTCCAACTTGGAATTTTAAGGCACGAGGCTAATCAAAATCCTCATAGGATGTCAAACTTTCTTTTACAAGCACCTTGACAAAGTTACTGATTTTTGTATTTGACAGTTACAGCTGCAGCTTTGAAGGTATTAGAACAAAATAAATATGTGGAAATAACTTTATAATTCACCACTAGTCCAATTTTAAATTCATTTACAAATAGAATTTATCAAGTTTAATTTAGCTAGCAAAAATCTAGGCAAACTGCCAGATCAATAATACAGAAGTAGGGCTTGTTTCACCTGTTTTAGTGACAAAGAATTAAATATGACTATATGACTGACATGGGAAAAGTAGCAGGTCATGTTGACCGTTTTTATCAATTAGTTATCCTGCCTTGGCAGCAAAAATGAAGCTATTTACTTAATCAATGATTCTACCAAATGTCATTTCTACTGATTCGCTTATAAATTAATAGCAAGACCAGCTAATGTGCAGGTGCTAATTTATTTAAACTGTTCTCAGCAGATAGTTGGAGCTCCATAATCAACATCTGGCTCTTCATGTTAGTTGTCAATTTCACTTAGACACGCTTGTCTTAACAACTTTATTTATTATAAATGAGTAAAAATCATAATACATCATGAATAATTGCATAATGGAGGAAATAGGCAAAGTAAATCAATTAGGAAAAGCAATACAAGTATTTTTAAAGTTCAAATGAGTGTTCTATTAAGCAACTTCAGATTCTTCTCGTTTTTAATAGTACTCTGGTGCTTAGAAGTAGGTACAAAGGAGTTGCCGGGGTAAGCTTTTTTTTTTTACGCAGAGAGTGGTGAATGCCTGGCATGGGCTGCTGGTGACAGTGGTGGAGGCAGATACTATAGGGTCTTAAGAGACACTTGGATAGGTACATGGAGCTTAGAAAAATAGAGGGCTAAGGGTAACCCTAGGTAATTTCTACAGAAAGTACATGTTCAGCACAGCATTGTGGGACAAAGGGCCTGTATTTTGCTGTAGGTTTTTCTATGTTTCTATGTTTATTTAAAATAGCTTCTTCTGCAGCATACCATAAAGTAATTGCACTGAAGGCACTCCATATTAAAACAAACTTCCTACATTAACACATACAAACAAGCTGGATGAACTCAGCAGGTCGGGCAGCATCTGTTGAAATGAGCAGTCAATGTTTCGGGCCGAGACCCTTGTCAGTCCGAAACATTGACTGCTTATTTCAACGGATGCTGCCGGACCTGCTGAGTTCATCCAGCTTGTTTGTATGTGTTGATTTGACCACAGCATCTGCAGTATACTTTGTGTTAAACTTCCTACATGTATTTCTTCAAATTAGAAACAGCTTTAACCAGCAGGAAGAACTTTACTTTAAAAAGGAAACAAAAAATCTACATTCCAAGGACTGCTTCATCAGTCATTAGTTACATTATTCTGAAGAGCAGAAAATTTGAGTTGCTCTTTATATTCCAGTGTGGAATTGCACTCAATTTGCCAAGAATATTTGGGTGCCAAACATCCTATTCTGGTTGGCTGCTGGTGACTTGCTGGTGTTCCGGAGACCTTGGTACTAGGACTGCTTCTTTTCACATTATGTCAACAATTGGATGACAGAAATGATGCCTTTGTGGCCAAGCTTGCAGACGGTACAAAAATAGGTGGAGGGGCAGGCAGTGTTGAGGAAGCAATGAGGCTGCAGAAGGACTTAAGGCAGATTTGGAGAATGGGAAAAGACGTGGGAGATGGAATATATTATAGGGAAGTGCATGGTCATGCACTTTGGAAGAAGGAATAAAGGTGTAGACAATTTTCTAAACAGGGCGAACATTTAAAAATCAGAAATGCAAAGGGACTTAGGAATCTTTGTGCAGGATTCCCTAAAAGTTAACGTATGGATTGAGTCAATGGTAAGCAAGGCAATGTTAACATTCATTTTCAGAGAACTAGAATTTAAGAGCAAGGACGTAATACTGAGGTTTTATAAGGGATTAGTCAATCCGCATTTGGAGTATTGCGAGCAATTTTGGCTCATACAATGTTTATTGTATGAGGAGCATTTGATGGCTCCAGTCCTGTACTTGCTGGAGTTTAGATGAATGAGGCGGTTATCTATTGAATATTGAAAAGCCTACAGTGAGTGGACGTGGAGAGGATGTTTCCTATAGTGAGGGAGCATAGGACCTGAGGTCATAGCTTCAGAACAGAGGGTGTCCATTTAGAATTGAAATGAGTATGATTTCTTTAGTCAGATTTTGATGAATCTGTGGAATTCATTGCTACAAATGGTTGTGGAGGCCAGGTAATTGAGTAAATTTAAAGCAGAGGTTGAAAGGTTCTTGGCATCAAAGGTTACAGAGAGAAGGAAGAATGGAGTTGAGAGGTATATAAAATCAACCATGATGTAATAGTGGAGCAGACATGATGGGTTGAATAGCCTAATTCTGCACCAACGTCTTATAGACTTATCCTTCAGGAGTTAGGTAGGTAGCAGCCATTTACACAAATGAAATTTGTCATCATGAACTATTTCAAAATGGAAACTACAGCTGAAGTTAGTTTTGAAATTAAAAGGACAGCTAACAGAAATAAACGGTATAATACTCAAAGCACAAATTACCAGCCCACAGCAGGAGGCCACTCAAGATAAGTGGTTTGTAAACCGAGGTAATGACAAGATATTATCGTATCCAATAGTCAAATGTAAGATAATGGGTCAAACCAGGCTAACTATTACTTGGATTGCACTACCTGTATGTATAATCTATATTTTCATTTATATTTATCATTATTATTGTTATGAGCAGAGAGACAACATCTGCCGGAAGTAAATTCCTTGTATGTGCACAGGTACTTGGCGATTAAAGTCTGATTCTGATTCTGATACTGTATCCTCAGCAACTTCACAATTGAGATAGATAAAGAAAGGTTCTATACCAGACTTTCCACATCCAATGTGGCCATGGGAAAATTCATCCTATCAATAAGAATGGTATTTCTGTACCAAGAGAGTTGTCCTCACAATGTTAACTTTTGAATGTTGTTTTGAATGTTTTGGTTTTGGCATTTGGAAGCCTTTTAGACCATGAACTATTTTGTCTCAAAAATGGTATTTGATAATCTTATTAAATAAGATGTTCTCCCACTATAAAAATCGAATTCAATAGAACCATTTGTCTATGGCTAAAATATTGACGTAAATGGTGCACCTGTAACTATTGAAATGGTATTTAATCAGCTGCTATTACCTTTTGTTCTTAAGAGTCCAAAAAGAATAAACTGTAAGTTCAGGGAGACTCCACTGAGAGATTCTCCTAGGAGAGAATGTGTCTGCTTGTGGTGAATTAAGACCTTTTACACCCAAGGCTGCAATTTCCGTGAGGCTCATACAGAGTCATACCAGTATTGTGGGAAGTAATGCTAGAGATTAGTTTCTAGTGGAAAATTTTTACACTTTCTAGTGGAAAATTTTCTTTATAGAAAGTACATCATCTGTTACATTTTCATTCTCAAAATCTATACAAAGAAACTACTTTGTAAACATCAGTTCATGAGGTCTACATATGGTTGTTACAGGCTTTGTGCAAATACAAAAATAAAACACCATTCTGTCAAACACAAAAAAAATCTTAAATTCATAGATTCTAATTGTGCTGATATCGGAACAAACAAATTCTATGTACCCAACACTAATCCGATATTGGGCGATTTATACATGGGATTTAACAAGCTCAATTGACCCCAAATTCATTCATGTTTGTGTTAAACATGGAAGATTATAACATATTCCCTCTGCTCTTGCTAATTCTCTTTGTGCTGTGCAGCGAGCACTCCTTTATCAAGATCATCTCATGGTGCTGAATTTGTAAAGGTGTGATTAAACAGATCTTCTGCCCCTTAGCAAATGTTACAAATATACACACCACTCAACCACAGCATTACTGCACTTGTTAAGACAAATAACGGTACTCCAAATGCCAGAAACTGCTATATAATTTTATGTAGGAGAAAGATTATCAGTTAAAAGCATCAGGCATAATATGTCCCTCAGAGTGCCCAGCTTCCTCGGAGATCAGTACTTGCAAGTGGCAAGTACAATTTTAGGGAGAAGTTTTGAACAATTTTTCTTGAATATTTCCTGTCATTTTATAACTGAATATGAATAAAAACTGCCTGAGAAAATGTCTGGTGTCTGTATTACCCAGCTTCTCGCTGATCAACCTTTGTATTAACTTACATCAAGACAGAACTAAAAAAAATTTTAAAACATAATTTATCAGTTGCCACTATTAGATGTGGTAGCTTAAAATATATTTCAACTGATTGTTGTCTGCTGCAATACTAACATTAGCGAGATTCATACAGACATGTGCCTGTAAGTTTTAATTAATTCATGGAATCCACTTTTTCTTGTGTGACTGATTTGAAGCAACATTTATAAATGAAGTTTAAGGTCGGTTAAGCATGTTAATGCTTGAATACGGAAAATACAACTACTACGATCCACTTTGCGAAGAGGTCAGGGTGTTTTTGTGTGGTCCGTAGTTTGAACAGTGCAGTTTCAGTCACATTCTCCAGAATATTCCACTGTCAAGTGACCACAGTGGCAATGGCTTGTTCAGGTCCGATTTACTGCCTTTTGCAATCTACATGGCTGGTTCGAGATTTGATGTATTTTCCAGATCGAGATCTCTTTCAAAGTGTCCTTGACACCCCTGCATTTTTATGACTTACAAGGACATGGGCATACATCTATAAAGGTTTCTAAGAAACTAACTTGTGAACTTGGTCTCCTGGTAATCATCATTGATACAGACTTCAGGGCTTGATAGTTTATAAGACAAAATTGATAGAGACATCCACTCATTTGACCATAAGACCCTAAGACAGAAGCAGAATTGGGCCTTTTGGTCCATCAGTCTGCTCTGCTATTCCATCAAGGTTGATTTATTATCCCTCTCAATGCCATCCTCCTGATTCCTCCCTGTAATCTTACCCAATCGAGAATATGTCAACCTCCACTTTAACTATATTCAATGTCTTGGCATCCACAGCGGTTTGTGGCAATGAATTTCATCACCCGCTGGCTAAACAAGTTCGCTGTTCTTAAAGGATGTCCTTCTATTCTGAGACCGTCCCCTCTGATCTTGGATTCTCCACATCCACTCTATCCAGGCCTTTCAGTATTTGATAGGTTTCAAAGAGATCCCCCCCCCTCATTCTGCTAAACTCTTGAAAGTACAGGCTCAGAGCCATCATGTCACCGGCCCACATCAAATACGTTTACACTGTCATTCCTAGGATCATTCTCGTGAACCTTCTCTACTCTTGCCAATGCCCAAAGCTGCTCACAATACTCCAAATGCAGTCTGACCAATGCCTCAGCATTATATCCTAATCCTTGAAAAGAATGCTAACATTGCATTTATCTTCCTTAGCACTGACTCAGGCATACAATACCATTTTGTAAACTCTCACCTTCTGAGACTTCAATCACTGGTCACCACTTGCCTTTGTCCAATAAATATTCTTCCTTTTTGTTCTTAAATAATCTCCATCTTCAGGTAAACTCTCCTAGCTGTTGATGCAGCTAATTCTTGACCTCATCATTTTCCATGACCTCAATTAATTGAAATGCCTTGCTGCAACCACTTTCTTTTAAACCCCAATTCTTTCCAACTGCACTTTATTCACCTCTTAAAAAAGCACTTCTCTAAATCCTAATTAATTATTGAACTTCTAAGGTCTATCCCTTTGCTTTCTAATCAACAGTAACTTTATATATTACTGGTTTGTCCTTTGACTGCAAGCTTGGGTCCCACGTACTCAATAAAATCTCTAAATCTTTCATTCATCTTATTCCCACCAGTATGGCAAAAGGGAAAAAAACACAAGGGTATCCAGTATACTTCTGCTTTTGCCTCCAGTCACATTTACCATTGGATCCCCTAAAAAAAACCCAAAGCATCCCTGTAAACAAAGGTGGCTCTACTTCTCTTGATCCTTTCTCCATCAAAATCACAGCACAAATTATACACTCTACCTCAACATGAATGCTTCTCTGGTTTCTTGATTTTCAGTATAAAGATCAAGACGAGTAAAGAAACCAAAAGGGGGACATCACATGATGACGTAGGATCGTGACGTGGGATTCCAGCTCTCCCGTAAAAAGTAATAAAACAAAGTTTAAGTGAAGAGGAGTTAATTAATACCTTCTAGAAACTACTTATAAACAATTCAGGATTATCTTTGGAAATGTCTCCTAAACAGAAACAGAAGAGAACTACTACTTTGAAGACAACGCAAGTCGGCGGGAAAGAAGGCCCGGCCGTCTTGGCGGAGCCTCGTACTCAAGTTAGATCTCCTCCCAGCGAAGTACATGCCCCCTCCGATGGTGCAGGGCAGGAAGCTGCAGCAATATCGACGGTCTCTAAGAAGAAACAGCGAGAACGGCGCATGCGTGAAGAAACGAGTATACACAACAGGTGCAAACAAAACTACAAGTTCCAACTGCGACTGGAAGTGAAAATGAAAGTGAATCGGAAGTAGAATCAGATTCTCTGGAAAACACAGATGAAGAAACAGATGAAGAAGAAGAAGAACAGGAGGAAATTAAAGGTGGAAAATTTTCTGGAGACATAAAAGAAGTCCTGATACAAATAATGCATGAATTAAAAGTAATAAAAACAGATATTAGAAGTGTGAAGATTACGCTTGATAAAGTGGTGGAACAACAAAAGAAGATGAACAAGAAAGTTAAAAAGTTAGAAGAAAAAATGGGAGACAACACTGAAAGAATGGATAAGATGGAAGATGATATTCTTGCCTGGAGAGCAGAAAGAAAACCGTTGTTGGAAAAAGTAGATGTGCTTGAAAATTTTAGTAGATGAAACAACATTAAAATTGTTGGTCTTAAAGAAGGTATGGAGGGAGAAGATTCAATAAAATTCTTTCAAAAATGGATTCTGGAAACTTTGGAAATGGAAGAGGGAAGTAGGCTAATTGAAATTGAAAGGGCTCACAGAGTTTTAAGACCAAAACCTCAACAAGATCAAAATCCACGATCAATCTTGATAAAATGTTTAAGATATCAAGATAAAGAAAAGATCTTGACGGCAGCTGCTCAGGGTGCCAGAAAGAGAAATGGGCCATTGATGATAGAAAGGAAAAGAGTTCTTTTTTATCCCGACTTAAGTTACGACCTTTTGAAGAGGTGGAAGGAATTTAATTCAGTGAAAAAATCCTTACGGGAAAAGGGTTATAAATTTATATTGAGTTACCCAGCAACATTGATAATTTTTCTGGATGATGAAGAAAGAAGATTTTTTACTGATCATCAGAAAGTGGAGAAATTCGTACAAGAACTCCCTAATATTCGCGAGATGCAGTAAAGAATTATAGAAATGAAAAGGATTAAAGATGAAGATTGAGATAGGGATTGGATTCGATGGACATTTATCAGTAGAAGAACACAAATATACTTTATGATAGAAGGGGAACAAGAAAAAAGAATATAATTGACATTAACTTTTTTTCTCTTCTTCACATATATATATATCTTTTTTCTCTTTTCTTTTTTTTTGCGGGGGAGCTGGAGGAGCTTCTGATCGATGGCTGCGGGATTCACGTGCGCAATCATGGCGATTGCCGTGACCCGTAAAACGGAGGGTGGTAATGTTGTGTTTCTTTTTATTCACAACATTAGTGGGGGGGGTGGGGTACTTTGTTTTTTTTTCTCTATATCAATTATCTTTTTTCTATTTTTCTTTTTTTTGCCTGGATGATTGGGGAGAGACACATAGCAACATGGAGAATTTTAAAGAGATTCCCCAAGGTAGTATGAATGACTAATTTACTTAATTTTTTAAGTTTTAATGTTAATGGGCTTAATGGACCTGTGAAAAGAGAAAGAGTTTTAACATACATTAAGAAAATGAAAGGAGATATAGCTTTTTTGCAGGAAACACATTTAACAGAGACAGAACATCAGAAATTAAAGAGAGATTGGGTTGGAAGTGTTATTGCAGCTTCATTGAATTCAAAATCGAGGGGAGTTGCAATTTTGGTTAATAAAACCTTACTAATTAAAATAAAAAATGTATTAATTGATTCTGTGGGGAGATATGTGATTATACATTGTCAAATCTTTTTGGAATTATGGACTCTTATGAACACTTATGCACCAAATGAAAATGATGCAAAATTCATACAAGAAGTTTTTTTGAATTTGGCTGACGCACATGATAAAATATTAATAGGTGGAGACTTTAACTTTTGTTTAGACCCAGTTCTAGATAGGTCAACTAAAGCTGTTACAAAATCAAAAGTAATAAAGTTAACTTTATCATTAAAGAAAGACTTAAATCTGATTGATATATGGAAAAAAATTAATCCAAGAGAAAGAGATTATTCATTCTACTCAAATAGACATAAAACTTATTCAAGGATTGATTTTTTCCTATTATGAAATAATATTCAGGATAGAGTGAAAAGTGTGGAATATAAAGCAAGAATACTGTCAGATCATTCCCCCTTGATAATGACAATGATAATGATGGATAAGGAGGAATTGATTTATAGATGGAGATTTAATTCAATTTTATTAAAACATCAAGATTTTTGTGATTTTATGAAAAAACAGATCAATTTTTTTGGGATACAAATTCACATTCAGTTGAGGATAAATTTGTATTATGGGAAATGATGAAAGCATATTTGAGGGGTCAGATAATAAGTTATACTTCTAAAATTAAGAAGGAATATATGGTAGAAATAGATCAATTAGAAAAAGAGATTACAAAATTAGAAAAAGAATCCCAAAGATATACAACAGAAGAAAAATGAAAGAAACCAAAAATAAACTCTAACCACTAATATTCGCAGATCAAGAGTGAAGCACAAATACTTGTACAGACTTGCAGGGCTAGTTTCTGCAATTACATTTTATGCAATTACTTCCTTTAAAAATGCATTTTTTTAAGATAACATCACTAGTTTTGCACCATTCAGGAAACTTCCTAGCAGCTGCACTACACAAAGTTATACTGTAATTTGACAGTGGCGGTAGTAAAAGATGAAAATGTATAAAATTGTTAATAAAACTGCAAGAAACCTAACTTACGTCAATATCATCTTGATTGATTGCTTCTGGATCTTCCCCCATCATGTTAGCTAGATGTCTCTTTCCAATATTGAACTCTTCAATTTGCTGCTTTATAAATTCTTCGGAATAACTCTCATGGAATGTAGCAGCCATACTCTTCTTCTGCAAAGAGTTGCTGCTGCAGAAAAATCGCACCAGCTGCAATAAACCAAGAAGCACCATTATTCATTGACTTGCTGCTCCAGAAATGCATATTCCCTTTTCATGCAAATGATTTTGATATCCATCCATTGCACTCACTTCATCAAATATTACCTTTCCAGTTCTCTTGATATAATGACAATACACAAGTGTCCACACAAAATAGCAGCAAACATTCTCTTTCAAATATTGTAAATAATACCTTCCATAATACAAAAAAAATAGTGCATATGACCTGCTAATTTTTGTGGGCTTTCTGTTTTTATTGTAGGCAAGTTTATATCCTTATCAATATGTAAAATTGCTGTGGAGGACTAGAATATTTAGTGTGCACCTTTGCCATCTGCTGTTGACAAACACAACCATGTATAAACAAAACATCCTTCTTATTCTTTATTACTTCCTGGGATCCAGAAGTGCTTTTCTTTCTAGCTTAATGTGGTTTCTTTCTAGCTTAATGTGGAATAGACTGTGTGACATTAAGACATTTTTGATTCATTTTCAATGAACTATAGTTAATCTAATCTGAATTGTTTTAAATCAATTTATCTGTTAAATCCTTCAAGAGATTTTCTATAAAAGCAGTTAACTGAAAAAAGTATGATTTCTTAATTACAGAACAGGAGCAGAAAGGTTCAATATTCACTGTGATCATGGCTGATGCACTATTCCATATCTACTATATTAAAGAAATCATGCCTGTTTCATAAACCTCGATGCCTTTGTGTCAAGAAATCAATCTTATCTACTTCAAACATTTAGGAGTTTGTACTCCAAACATTTGGTGGTAGAGTATTCAAAATGTTCACCAATCTCTCAGGGGTTCCCAACCTTTTTTAAGTCATGGACTCCAACCATTGACCGAGGGGTCCGTGGACCCCAGGTTGGGAATCTACTTAGTACGTGGAGATATTTCTTTTAATCTTAGTTCCAGATGTCCTTCTCAATCATTTGAAAATCCAAGATCACTTGCTCTATTCTTTTCACTAAGAGAATACGTTCATCCACAATCCAGTTTGTCTGTCAGAATTTTGTGAATTTTATTGAAATCCTTTGTCATCTTTTTTGAACTCCAAACACAGACCTAGTCATCCAATCTCTCCTTTTAAGACAGCTGTCATCCCAAGAATCTGTCTGTGAATCCCCACTGCATTCCTCTTTGACAAGTTTATCCTTGCTAGGACAGGACTGGTCTCATTACTCAACGAATTGCAAAGAATACTAAAATTAAGATTTTATTATAAATCAGCTCATCAACACAACTACTCAATAACAATGCAGAATCAGTTCAGAATACAAATATATAGAACATAGTGTAACACAGTACATGCCTTTCGGCCCATGATGTTGTGCTGAATTTTTAGCCTATTCCAAGATCAATGAAATGTTTCCCTCTCACACAGCGCTCTATTTTTCTTTCATCTATGTACACATCTAAGAGTTTAAAAAATGTCCCTAATGTATCTACCTCTACCACCACCCTTGGCAGTGTGTTTCATGCACTCAGCACTCTGTAAAATAAAAATCCGACATATCCCCATGCCTTCTGCTGATCACCTTAAAATTAAGACCTGTCATATTAGCTATTTCTACTCTAGGAAAAAGGCACTGGCTGTGCATTCGACCTATGTCTCATCTTCTTATACACTTCTCATCCCATTGCTCCAAAGGGAAAGCCTTAGCTTGCTCAATCTTTCCTCATAAACTCCCAAATCCAGGCATCATAGCTCTTAAGCTCAATCCCCTGACTGATGAAGGGCAACACCACATGTCTTCTTAACAGCCCTATCAGATTGTGCAGGACAATAACCTTCTAATCTATCCACAACACTACCACCCTTGGTGTCATTTGTTAACATACTAACCCATCCTTCTACTTCCACATTTATAAAAATCACTTGGTCCAGGGGTCCCAGACAGATCCCTGCGAAACATCACTGGTCACCAAACTACAGGCAGAACATGCTCCACCTACGACCACCCTCAACCTTCTGTAGGCAAGTCAATTCTGAATCCATGCAATCAAGTTTCCAGGATCCTATGCCTCCTGGCTTTCTGAATGAGCTTACCCTATGAAACTTTGTTCGGCACCTTAGTGAAATCTATATTCACCACATCCACTGCTCTACCTTCTGTGGGGCAGCACGGTAGCATTGAGGTTAATGTAATGTTATTCCACCACCAGCGACCCAGTTCAAGTCAGTCAGGAGTTTGTGAGTGCTCCGGTTTAAAGATGTATAAGTCAGTGGGCTATTTGGTCACATGGGTGTAATTGGGTGGTGCAGACTTGTTGGGCCAGACGGTCCTGTATCTCTAAATAAAATAAAAATAATATCGTGACTTCCCTGAAAAACTCAATCAGGCTCATAAGGCACAACCCGCCATGCTGACTGTCCCTAATCAGACAATGCTTCACCAAATACTGATAAGTCCTGTCCACCACAAACATAAAACTCACTGGTCTATAATTCCCAGGATTATCTCTATTAAGTTTTTTGAACAAGGGACTAACATTTGCCACCTTCCTGTCTTCTGGTATTACTCCTATGGCCAGAGAAGACATAATGATGATTGCCAAACGCGCAGCAATCTCTTCCATCTCTTCCCATGTAACCTTTCATCCTGTCACCCTTGCTCAAGAGGACAGACCTATCTAGCATCCCATGCAAGTGCTCCCAAAACAACCTCCATATTTCAGTTATGCATTTCCCTAAGTGCATCAGATCCCAATTTACACTCCCAAGTTCCTGTCTAATATCATAATTTATGATCCCACAATTAAATACTTTTCTATACCAACTGCTCCTATCCCTGCCCAAGGTCATGGTGTGATGGTCATTGTCTCTGAAATGCTCACCCACCAAGAGTTCTGTTACTATAGTGCTATATTCAGTACAGCATCTCTTGTCATTGGCTTGTGCACAGTGTATCCAGAAAGGACTCCTGATAATATAACAAATTCTGCCCCATCTGGACCTTTTGCTCTAAGAATATTAGGGAAGTTGAAGTCACTGATGACCAACATCCTGTCACTTTTACACCTTCCCAAAATCTTCCTCCTGATCTGCTTCTCAGTGTCTCTGTTGCTATTGGGTTGGTGGGGGGAGGGGGGAAGGAGGGGTGCAGTTCTATAGAATACTCCCAACAGAGTGATTGCTCCCTTCCCATTTCTGATTTCCACCTATACCAACTTAGTAGACAATACATCCACTAGAAGGGCCGAAGGGCCTGTTTCTGTGTTGTACTTTTCTATGGTTCTTTCTACCCTCCCCTTCTGCAACTGTGATACTATTCCTGATTAGCAATGCCACTACCCCATCCCTTTTAAACAGACGCTACTGCCCTTGAATCAGAATGAGGGTTAATATCACTCACACATGTTGCGAAATTCGCTGTTCTGTGCAGCAGCACATTGTAATATGTAACAATAAAAAACTAACAATTACAACATGAAAGATACAGAAAAATTAAATTAGTACAAAAAGCGTGCAAAAAGAGGTAAGGTAGCATTCATAGTTTCATCATTCATTCAGAAATTAGATGCAGAGGGGAAGAAACTGTTCCTGAAACACCGAGTGTGAGTCTTCAGGTTCCTGTAGCTCCTCCACAATGGCAGCAATGAGAAGAGGGTAAGGCCTGGATGATGGGGGTCCTAATAATGGATGCCTACTTTTTGAGGCATCATCATTTAAAGGTGTTTTCGATGCTGGGAATGCTTGTGTCCACGATGGAGTTGGCTGTGGGTGCAATGTTTTGTGGATTTTTCTGATCCTGTGCAGCAGCTTTTCCAAACAGATGGTGATACAACTAGTTAGAATTTCTATATAGAAATTTGCAGTGTCTGGTGACATACCATGTCTCCTGCAACTCCTAATGAAATATAGCTGTTGAAATAAAGCCTTCTTTGTAATGGCACCAATATTTTGGGCAAAGGATAGATCTTCAGAGATACTGACACCAAGAAACTTGAAACTGCTCACCCTTTCCACTGCTGATGCCTCGATGAGGACTGGCGTGTGTTCTGTCGACGTCCCCTTCCTGAAGTCCACAATCAATAAGGATATCAAAGAGGTAGTCGGGAGAGGCAGAAGAGCAGCTACAGGATTGCTTCCAGTCGGTACACTGGGCTATATTCAAGGACTTGTTAGAGGATTTGAACTGTTATGTACCAGCAGCAATAGATCACAAATGAGTCAGGTTTTAATGTTAAAACCACTGTCTTTATTAGTATCTACTCAAAAATGTAGAAAACAAAATGAAATAAACAGAAGTTAACACTGTTATGTGTGTGTGGCTCCCAAACTGTCAAGCTTAGGAACAGTTCTTAAAGTCTTAAGATGGCAAACTAGAAAGGTCCAGTAATCCACGGAATGAGTGAGGAGAAGGACTGGTAAATCCACATTAAAATATCGAGAGGAGGCGATTACGAAGAATTCCACAGGTTCCACGCGAGGATCTCGAAGTTAACAGCTGCCGAAGATCTTATCCGTCGAGTCATCCCGAAATCTACTTAGAAACATCACGAGGTGACAATCACGGAATATACCCTAGCACAAGTGGTTACCACATAACATGCCTGAAACCAGGTAAGGGTTAACAAAAGTGGTCACCACAGGATACTCCAACAAAATCCACGTATGGATCATACAAAATGACAGTCACACATCCAATGTGGACTTTGTCCCGTTAATCAACCCAATCCTTTGGGCACGGGAAAGTATCAGACTTTACCCATTGTTGCAGCAAGCTCCTGTCAACTTCCACTCTCTCTCTCTCTCCCCCCCCCCCCTTCTCTCCCAAAGTCCCAGCTTGTTATACTGATGTCATAGTCCTGCCTCATCCAGGCGTTTTAAAGTGACACCCACAGTAAACGAATCCGTGGTCACATAACAGAACGAGTACACCTCAGTTGTCAAAGATTTCATAAAAACAGTTGCAGACGAGTGTGTCCACCCCCCCACACAAAATCACTCAGAGTATTCTGCAACCAGAAGCCCAAGGTGAACAATGAGATCTGCAATCTGCTGAGTGCCAGGTCAGTGGCATTCAGGTCTAGCAACCAAATAATATACAAGAGGTCCAGGTATGATCTCCAGAAAGCCATGTGAAGTGGCAATTCCAAACCAAATTTGAATCACTGAAGGATGCTGAACAGCTGTGACAGGGCTTGAATGCTATTATCTCTCACAAAGTGAAACCATGCGACATAGGTGGCAACAAAGCTTAATTCCCAGATGAGCTCAATACTTCTACATTCCTTTGACTGTCAAAAGATGAGGAACCTTCTCAAACTCCCACAGCCCCCAACGACTCTCTGATTTCGGTCTTTGAGGCCAATGTGAGAGTATCCTTCAGGAGGGTGAACCCACAGAAAGCATCCGGCCAGATGGGGTACCTGGTTGAGTACCAAAGACCTGTGCTGATCAACAGGCTGGAGTATTCACCAACATCTGTAACCTCTCGCTTTGGTAGTATGAGGTAACCATCTGCTTCAAGCAGGCTTCAATTATACTGATGCCTAAGAACATCTCAATAACTGTTGTCCAGTAGCACATTATCTGCTGTGATGAAGTGCTTTGAGAGGTTGGTGATGAAACATATCAAGTCCTGACTGAGAAATGACTTGGATCTGCTCCAATTTTCTTGCCATCACTGGCAGATGCCATTTCATTAGCTCTTCATCAACTACAGTTTGGCATTCAATGCCACAATCTGCTCATAACTAACCAATAAGCTTCAAGACCTTGGCCTCAATACCCCCTTCTGCAATTGGATCCATGATTTCCTCACTTACAGATCCCCAGTCAGTTTGGATTGCCAAAAATATTTCCTCCACAATCTCCATCAGGACAAGTGCATCACAAGTCTGTGTGCTTAGTCCCCTGCTCTGTTTGCTTGACACTGCAAAGAACAGCTCCAATGTCATATTTAAGTTTGCTGGTGGCACCACTGCTGCTGATCGAATTAAAGGTGGGGAAGAATCAGCATATAGGAGGGAAATTGAAAATTTGGCTGACAGGTGCCACAACAACCTCTAACTCAATGGCAGCAAGACCAAAGAGCTGATTATTGACTTCAGGAGGAAACCAGAGATCCATGAGCCAGTCCTCATCAGGGATCAGAGGTGGAGAAAGTCAGCAACTTTAAGTTCCTCAGTGTTTTCATTTCAGAGGACCTGGCACGGGCCCAGCACATATACACCATTATGAAGAAAGCAAGGCAGCACCTCTATTTCCTTAGAAGTTTGCAACATATGTGACATGACATCTAAAAATTTGACAAACTTCAATAGCTGTGTGGTGGAAAGTATATTGACTGGTTGATCATGGCTTGGTCTAGCAATGCCAATGCCTTTGAACGGAAAATCCTACAAAAAGTATTGGATATGGCCCAGCTAACACGGGCAAGGTCCTCCCCACCACTGGGGACATCAACATGATGTGCTGTCGCAGAAAAGCAGCACCCATCATCAAGGATACCCACCATCCAGGCAATGCTCTCTTCTTACCGCAATTGGATCCGCATGTGTATTTTGTTCAGGTGCAACACAACTTTTTAAAAAATATATATGTCATACCGTCCCCAGACAAGATTCTAATGATCCACAAATCTGAAAAAAGTGACACATAATCATGTGTATACAATGTGTATACATCAGGAAGAAGGTAGTCAAGCCTCAGGGCCTACAACACCAGCTTCAGGAACAGTTATTACTCCTGAATCATCAGGCTCTTGAACCAGAGGGGATAAGTTCACTTGCCTAATTACTGAACTGTTCCCACATTTTCATTTTCAAGAGTGCTTCATTTTCAAGGACTCTTCGTCTCATGCTCTTGACATTTATTGCTTGTTTATTTATTTATTCTTTTGTATTTGCACATTTTATTGTCTTTTACGTCTTGGTTGTTTGTCTGTCCTGTTGGGTGCGGTCTTTCATTGATTCTATTGTGTTTCGTTGATTTACTGTGCACACCCACAGGAAAATGAATCACTGTATTGCATATAGATGACATACATGTATTTTGATAATAAATTTACTTTGAACTTTGATCTTACTGATGTTGAGTGCAATGTTGCTGCAACATCAACGAGTTGATCTATCTCACTCTTGCATATCACATCACCATCTGAAATTCTGGCAACAGTAATTATGTCATCAGCTAATTTATAGGTGGCATTGACATTTTCCTAATGGACATAGAGAGAATAGAGCAGTGGGCTAAGCATGCATCCTTGAAGTAAAGGTATGTGTGCGGATTATCAGCGAGAAGATGTTACAGTGGTCGCCCAGTGAAGAAGTCAAGGATCCAGTTGCAGAGGGAGGTACAGAGATGTGAGTTTGGAGCTTGTTGATTAGAATTATGTCAAAAGTAGAGCTGTAATCAATAAACAGCAGACTGACATTGTGATCGAAGGCCAGCTGGAGAGCCAGTGAGATTGCATCGCCATAGACTTATTGCAGCAATGAGCAAGGAACTGGACCCACTGCAATTTGCCTAGGCAGGAGTTGATTCTGACTGTGAACAACGTCTTGAAGTACTTCAACACAGTAGGTGTGAGTTCATGAGTTCCATGTACCAATCCATGCTTTAAGTTCATCACCCTTGTTCATGATACCTCCCATTAAAGTAGACACACTTTAACCTGTCCAACTGACCGCATTTATGCCCTATCCACTGCCTATCCTTCCTCGCAGTCCCTATAAATGTTGCCTCTACCTTTACACAAACTGCTCCATCCTCTGGCTATTGTTTTGTGAACCCAGCTCCATGCCAATCTAGTTTAAACCCTCCCCAACAGCTCTAGCAAACCTACCTGCAGGTATATTAGTCCCTCTTTTGTTCAAGTGCAACACAACTTTTTAAAAAATACGTCATACTGTCCCCAGACGAGATTCTAATGATTCACAAATCTAAAAAAGTGACACAAAATCATGTGTACACAAACTTAAATTATTATTACCATGAATGTTTTTTACTCTGTAATCTTCACTAAACCTTCATTTTACTGTAATCTTCATTGTAAACTAAGCTGAATCTAAAGCACTTTCAGAACCTCTTATGTCTAAAACATTACTATTTATCCAACCAACTTTTCTTTCATTTTTGTTACATGGGCTTCTTTTCTCGCTGATCTTATTTCACATGCAGCTATTATTTTCATATTTTTTGAGTTCCACTGACAGAGAACATAAACAAACAAGCTATGCTTTTATTCTTCAAAGAAAATGAATTATTCCTTTTGACATACAGGAAGGCAACAACCAATTTGCGAATATCAAGATCCAGAACTTAATGCATGATTAAACTATTTTAGTAACTTCGCAAATTCTTACACTTGCTTTGGAAATACCGTGTGGGATATTTTAAGAGAGGGGATCGACTGAACTATAATAATTGTTCAAAAAAAAAGACAATACTTAACAGTGCACCACCGCTTCTGCACTATTCTAAAGTGTCTGCGTGCTGGGGCTTTAACTCTTCTGACCCACAGGTGAATGCACCGGATCTGAGTCGATGTTGGATCATGTCATGCTCAAAAGCACAAAGCGCTGGTAGAACTCCGCGGGTCAGGTAACATCTATGAATGGAAATGCATCTCGACCTTTCAGGTCGACACCCTTCATCTGGACTGCTGCTGCTGCTGGAACCGTGTATGACTTGGTGGATGATATGAGGGCGAAGACTCCAGCGCAAGGCCTCAAAACATCTCTCTCTTTTTAACATCTAAGATGCGTTTCACAACCATAAAAAGAGAAAAAATCATACAGTAAAGGCCAACACTCACAAATGACGTCCTGCCAGCAATGGGTACAGTCTGCATCACCGTACATCCACGACATCGCTGCAACAACCCACTCAGTCTTCCACTGCGCGCCGCCATATTTGCGGCCACACGGACTTTACTGCGCACGCGTAACATGTAACCTTTCACCCGCAAACATACTATGAAAAATAAAATCAAAATAACGTAAAATACACGAATACAAAAAATAGTATAAAATTTTAACTTGTAATTCGTCGTAGTGATTGAATGCGATGAATCGAAGATCGCGAGCCTCATACGGAATGGATAATACAGGAGGGTTACGTGATGCGCGTGCGTTGTTTATAAACGCGCCTCCCAAGCCGCTGGAGTAACCATGGTGATGGGCGCCGGCTGAGGATGTGTCTGCTGTGGCTAAGAGCTGATTAGTATCGCTTTTGCTGTGCTGCACTGATTTTCTTTTAACATAGGTCATTCTTCAGGATCGATGATGACTTATTTCCAGTTTTGACAAAGGCTTGTAGAATCCAAGAACTATTTAGCTATTTTTTCTCTGTTTCAGACTTCCAGCAACAGTTTTAAAAAAAACCATTTGCACTCCTTCCCAGGTGGCCGATGGCACTGGGAAACTAGTATGTTCGCTGGTGTTATACCCACAGAATGTGTACTGCATGGGTAGGGAGAGCTTCAGGCGTTGAGCAAGTGGATTATTTGGGAGATGGTGTGCATTTTTTGATATTTAATCTGGGATTTTTTTGTGTTAGCGACATCTAGAAAGTAGAGTCATCGAGCCATACAGCGTGAAAACAGCCCTTTGGCCCATCTGGTTCTACCAACCACTGCATCCTCCCTGCTAGACTGAGTCGATACATTCAGCCCATAACCCTCTAAGCCTCTCCCTCAGTATACCTAACCGAATACCTCTTAATTGTTGCATTTATACCAGCTTTGAGCACTTCCTCTGACAACTTATTCCAGTACTCACTACTCTCTGTGTAAGGAAGATGCACAGGTAACTAACTCTCAAGTTTATTTTAAATCTCTCCCCTCTTTTATCTGTACCTTCTAGTTCTGGACTCCCCAACCCTGGGGAAAAAACTGCATTGCTCAAAATATTATAAACTTCTATGATGTCAATTTTTATTTTTCTGAGCTCTAAGGTATAAAAATCCAGTGTAGCCAGTCTCTCCCCTTACCACAAGCTGTGTAGTCCAGGCTGCATCCTCATAAGTTTGACATGTACATTATGTGCATGAAAAACAAGACCCAGCACTGATCCCTGATGCACCTTACTAGTCACAGGCATACAGCTGGACTAATCAAGAACTGATCTAAGTCCTTCTGCAGATTCCCTTCTTCCTCAACATTACCTGCCCCTCCACCCTTTGTATCATCTGCACACTTGGCACAAAACCATCAATTTTGTCATCCAAATTGTTGACACCATGAGTCTCTGACTGTAAACCAGAATAGATCTCCTGTATTGCTGCTCTTTGCCTCCTGCTGGTCTTCTGTTCATGGTAGTATATTTCCTGTAATGCCATGGGCTCTTCTGTTGTGAAGCAGAGTCATGTGTGGCACCTTGTCAAAGGCCTTCTAAAAATCCAAATAAACACCATCCACTGACTTTCCTTTGTCTATCCTTGTTATTTCCTCAAAGAATTCCAACAGATTTGTCAGGCAAAATTTCTCCTGAAGGAAACCATGCTGATATTGGTCTACTTTATCATGTATCTCCAAGTAACTCAAAACCTCATCCTTAAAAGTGGACTCCAACTGAACTTCCCAACCACTGAAATCAGGCAAACTAGCCTACACTTCCTTTCTTAAGCCTCCCTCCCTTCTTAAAGAGTAAGTGACATGTGCAATATTCCAATCCTCTGGAACCATCCTAGAATCTAGTGATTCTTGAATAATCATTTTTAATGCCTCCACAATCTCTTCAGCTACCTCTTTCAGAACCCTGGGGTGTAGTCCATTTGGTCCTCGTGACTTGCCTACCTTCAGACCTTTAAGCTTTCCAAGCACCTTCTCCTTAGTAATAGCAACTATACTAACTTCTGCTCTCTGACACTTTTGAATTCTGGCATACTGTTAGTGTCTTCCACAGTGAAGACTGATGTAAAATACTTATTAAGTTTGTCTGCAATTTCTTTGTCTTCCACCAATACTTCTCCAATGTCATTTTCCAGAGTCCAATGTCCTCTCTAACCTCTCTTTTACTCTTGATACTGTAGTTCTGAAAAAACTTCTGGTAACCTTTTTTGTATTATTGGCTATCTTACCTTCATACTTCATCTTTTCTCTCCTTATGATTTTTTTTGTGTTGCCTTCTGTTGTTTCTTAAAAGCTTCCCAATCCTCTAACTTCCCACTAATTTTTTTTGCTATATTATACTGTATACTCTCCCTTTTGCTTTTATGCTGTCTTTGACTTCCCTTGTTAGTCACGGTTGGCTTATCCTTCCTTCAGATTACTTATACATCTTTGGAATGTATCTATCCTACACCTGAGTTGCCTCCAGAAACTCCAGCTGTTGTTGTACTACTATTGTCCCTGATAGTGTCTCCTTTCAATCAGTTTTAGCCACCTCCTCTCTCATACCACAGTAATTCCCTTTACTCAACTGTAACATTGATATATTTGACTATATCTTCTGCTTCTCAAACTGCAAAGAGAATTCTATCATATTATGATCACTGCCTCCTAAGGGTTTCTTTACCTTAAGTTCCCTAGTCAAATCAGGTTCATTACATAACACCCAATCCAGAATTGCCTTTCCTCTAGTGTGCTCAACCACAAACTGCTCTAAACAGCCATCATGTAGGTATTCTACAAGTTCCTTCTCTTGGGATCCAGCATCAGACTGATTTTCCCAATTTACCTGAATGTTGAAATCTCCCATCACTATCATGACATTGCCCTTTTTCTTGCTTTTTCTACCTGCTATTGTAATTTATATCCCACATCCTGATGACTGTTTGGAGGCTTGTAAATAACTCGCAAAAGGGTCTTTTTACCCTTGTAGTTTATTGATTCTACACCTTCTGATCCAATGTCACCTCTTCCTAAGGATTTGATTTCATTTTTCTTTATCAGAGCCACCTGTATGTTTAGCTCCCAATTATGATCTTCCAGCCACAACTCAGTGATGCCCACAACTTCATATCTGCCAATCTCCAACTGCGTTACAAGATCTCCTACATTTTTCCCATATACTGTGTGCATTCAAATACAATACCTTCAGTCCTGTATTCATCACCCTTTTCAATTTTGCTCCCATGTTACACTTCAACTCAACCCACTGACTGCAATTTTGCCCTATCATCTGCCTGTCCTTCCTCACAGTCTCACTACACAATGCATCAACTTGCGATAGCTTCCCCTGTAAGAGACTGCCGGAAGATCCTTCTATAGTCAATGCAATTAGATTTGACTCCATTTAAAGATTATCATGCTAATGTTCCTTGTTTTTCTTCCTGTCCCAGATCTGAGATGGTGAAGTGGTAGGTTTGTGACTGAGTTTTAGAACTTAAGCAAGAATATCATGTGGTCTCCATCCTGTTTTTTCTCATTTTGGCTTCTTGTCATTTGGACTGGATGATTTACTGTGGGATCTCTTCAAAGTGTTCTTTTCAGTAGATACTGTCTCCTTATCTTTACATGTTTTTCTCTCTTCTTAGCTTTCAGAAGCATGAGCTCTTGGGTGTTGTGATTGTGGATGATTTTAGTAGAGCAATGCAATAAGCTGCTCCTTTGGTAAAGCTATTCGAAGTTCAAAGTAAATTTTATTATCGGAGTGCATACTGTATAGGTCACCAAGTATGACTCTGAGATTCATTTTCTTGCAGGCATTCACAGTAGAACAAAGAAGTACAATAGAATTAATGAAAAACTGGACACAATGAATGACAAATTGTGCAAATACAAAAAGAAGCAAGTAATGATGATAATAAATAAATAATATTAAGAACATAAGTTGTAGAGTCCTTGAAAGTGAGTCCATAGGTTGTGTTCAATGAACAATTCTGTGTTGTGATGAGTGAATATGTCTACGTTAGTCGAAGGGTAATACCTGTTCCTGTATCAGGTGGTATGCGACTTGAGGTTCATGTACCCCCTCCCAGAGGTCAGCAGTGAGAAGGCAGCATGGCCTAGATTGTGTGGGGTCCTTGGTGATGGATGCTGCTTTATGTTAGTGCTCTTTGTAGATGTGCTCAATGATGGGGAGGGCTTTTCTTCCTGGCCTGCTGAGTTCCACCAGAATTTTGTGTGTGTTGCTTGGGCTGAATCCACCACTTTTTATAGCCTTTTCCATTCTTGGGCACTGCTGTTTCCGTATCTGATTGTGATGCCAGCAGTCAGGATCATCTCCACTGTGCATCTGTAGAACTTTTAGATGACATGCCTAATCTGTGCAAGCTTCTACGAAACAGAGGCTCTGCCACGCTTTCTTTGAAATGGCATTGATATGCTGGTCCCAGGACAGATCCTCTAATATGATAACCCCAGAAATTTAAAGTTACTGACCCTCTCCACCGCTAATCCCTTAATGGCCACTGGCTCATAGAACCCTAATTTCTTCCTCCATAATCAGCTCTTTGGTTTTGCTGACATTGAATGAGAGGTTTTTGATGTTGTACCATTCAACCAGATTTTCAATCTCCCTCCTATATGGTGATTTATCACCACCTTTGACTCAGCCAATAATAGTGATGTTGTCAGCAAACTTCAATATGGCATGGAGCTGTACGTAGCCTCACAGTCTCAAGTATAAAGTAAGCAGGAGGCTAAGCACATAGCTTTGTGGTGCACCTGTGCTGATGGTGGTTGTGGAAGAGGTGTTGTCACTCTGTCTGCACGTGAAGAAAGGGAGGATCCAGTTACACAAGCAGATATGGAGGCCTTGGTCTTGGAGCTTATTGAGCAGTTTTGAGGAGATGATAGTGATAAATGCTGAGATATAGTCAATGAAGAGCATCCTGATGTATGCATTTTCACTGTCCAGATGTTCCAGAACTGAGTGGAGAGCTAATGAAATGCATCTGCTGTTGACCTGTTGTGACAACAGGGAGATTGTAACTACAGTTACAGCAGCATTATCTACAAGAGAATATGGAAGTTGTCCAAGAATACCCTATCCACAAAATTCTAGACAAATTCAATTTGACATCATGATGCCATTGCCATGATCATTGAGCCAAGCTCAAGCCCTTGGAGGGCCCAGGTGGTTGTTGTTCGGACTGGGCAGAAAAATAGGATGGTGGTGGACTATAGTCAAACCATCAATAGGTTTACGCAGCTTGACGCGTACCCCCTACCCCGCATCACGGATATGGTCAACCAGATTGCTCAGTACAAGGTGTACTCGACAATAGATCTGAAATCCGCTTATCACCAGCTCCCCATCTGCCCAGAGGACCGCCCCTACACCGCCTTCGAGGCGGGCGGCAGGCTCTATCACTTCCTGCGCGTCCCTTTCGGTGTCATGAATGGTGTCTCTGTCTTCCAGAGGGAAATGGACTGGATGGTGGACCAGTACCAACTGCAGGCCACATTTCCATATCTGGATAACATCACCATCTGTGGTCACGACAGGCCAGATCACGACGCCAACCTCCAACGATTTCTCCAAGTGGCCGCAGCTCTGAACCTTACTTATTACAGGGACAAGTGTGTGTTTGGAACCACCCGCCTTGCTATACTTGGGTATGTCGTGGAAAACGGGGTTATTGGCCCTGATCCCGAACGTATGCGCCCCCTGTTAGAACTCCTGGTTCCTTCTTCCAGTCAATAAAAGCCGATATCTCGCCTTACGTCTCAGTGTGAGTTATTGATGGTGCATCAATTTTAGTGACTGGAAGTTTTAAAACATGGAAACCGTTTTGCGTCCGGAAAGGTTGGATTTGGACCCTCAAGACCCTGACGCAGCTCTCGCTTTTGAACACTGGCTTGCATGCTTCCAATCGTACTTGGAGGAGGTTCGTGCAACTGAACCCGCCGTTATGCACAGAATCCTACTCTCGAGGGTCACCCCCAAAGTTTACTCCATTATCTGGGACCTGCCGACCTACGATGGGGCACTGGACGCCCTCAAAAGACAGTACCTGCGGCCGGTGAACACCGTCTACGCAAGACATCGTTTAGCTACCCGGCAACAGCGGCCTGGTGAATCATGCGCTGAGTTTCTCCGAGCACTACAGACACTCGTCCGACCTTGTGACTGCAAGACGCTCACGGCAGAACAGCATGCGGAGCTGCTGGTGCGAGACGCCTTTGTGATGGGACTGAGGTCAGTGTACATGCGCCAGCGGCTGCTGGAAAATGCCGACCTTACCTTACGCTCGGCGATCGAGACGGCCAACGCTCTAGAAGCTGCTTTGCATAATGCTGACGCTGTCCAGTCGCGCGATTCCCCGTCGGTTCCGTGGACACCTCAGACCCCGCCACCGCCGGCTCCCGGGAGCGAATTCGCCAACGCCGCTGCCAGTCGCGATTCCACGAGCTCCCCGACCCTGACCACGGCGGTGGCCCGTCAGAAGCCCGTGTGTTATTTCTGCGGCCATAAAAAACACCCTTCTTCCAGTCAATAAAATTGATGCACCATCAATAACTCACACTGAGACGTAAGGCGAGATATCGGCTTTTATTGACTGGAAGAAGGAACCAGGAGTGAGTGTCCGTCATACTATGACCTGGAGACTGAGGCCGAGCGTCAGGCCTCAGATCGCCTTTATACAGGGGCCTGTGGGAGGAGCCACAGGAGCAGTCAGCAGGGGGCGTGTCCAGACAGGCACATAGTTCACCACACATCACAATACATAAGATGTAGTTGATAAAATTGTTAATAACCTCCACATTGAACCTTGGTGCAGATTTCATGATAGCCATTCATTATAGCTTTGACCAAATACAAAACAAAAAGCTAATTTCTAGAAGTGAGGTAAGAATGATTGTCATTGACATCATGCAGCATTTGAGTGTACAGCCATCAAGGGGAAAATATTTCAATGGTTGGATTCCAACTCACATAAAGAAGATTAGTTATTGTTTTTCAAAGTCAGTCATGACAGCTGTAGGACATCACTGCATGAATTCCTCAGGGGTGTGACCTAGTGCTAACTATCTAGCAGCTTTATAAATGACCTTCCTTCAGCTGGAACATCAGATGTGGAGATGTTTGCTAATGATTATGCAATGTTCTCCCACTTGTAGCTCCTCTGAAGACAAAACAATCAATGTCAGCATGAGGCATGACCGCAATGACATCAGGCATGGGCTAAAATAAAATAACCTAACCATAAAAATGCAAAGCAATGTCCACTTCCAACAACAAAGAATTTACCTACTTGACAGTCAATGGTAATACCACCACTCACTTGGAGGTTGCAATTCACTAGAAATTCAACTTTACCAGCCACTTAAATACTGTGTGCATCAGAAGCTAGGTTTCTTTTTGGCAAATGGATGACCTAATATTCCAGTACCTTTTCACCATCTGCAAGATGCAAGTCAGCAGCATGATTGCGTGCTCTCTATTTGCCCGTATGAGTGCAAATCTTACAACTTTTGAAGCATAACAGCATCTAGAACAGAGAAAAATGTTTCATTGACACTGAAACCATCACTCTAAACATTCACTCCTTCAACTATTGGCATAAGGTGGCAGTAGATTTTACTGTGTACTGAAATTACTTGACTAGATTATTACAACATCATGGTGTAACTTATGATTAATAATGAAGTCTACTTTTGCATGAGCATGGAATACCATCAGCTTCAGAATGTGTTTTGCCCTCCAAACATACAGTATTCTGATGTGGAAAAATATCCCGCATCTCACTCCCAAGTAATAGTGAAGGAACCTTTTGCAGTAGTGCAGTGGTTTGAGGTTGACCAGCATCATATTTGTAAGGTCCAAGATGGCACTGGTGACAAACGGCGATGCTTTGCAGGCAGCTCATGAAGCTACTAGATCACTGTAATTTGCAGCCTGTAGTTTTGTTTTAAGAAATATACTTCTGCTTCATATAAATTAACTGGTGATTGTGCAATCTCCTGATGAACTTGGTGAAAATTACCTCTGAAAATACAAAATGCAGCTGGACACTACATCGAGGCCTGAAAACTCAGTTTCAATATTCCATGTCAATTAAAGCGTTGAAGACCAAGCGTGGACAACGAATGGGTGTTCAGCACCATCTGCCTGTATTTGACCCATCTCCTTCCCTTCAAGCTACTACCATCAGATGCAAGTTGTGGGTCCTGTGCCGCCAGGTCTGGGAGTAGTTGTTACCTTGCAACCATTGGGCTCCTCGTTTGGCTTCACTCACCTCAGCACTGAATTGCCTGCACAGCCTGTAGACTCACTTTTGGGGATTCTGCAGCTCATGTTCTATGTATTATTGGTTTACTTTTTTTTTACTATTTGCATGATCTGTCCTCTTTTGCACATTGGATGTTGCCAGTCTTTGTTGTGTGCAGCTTTTCGTGGTTTCTATTGTGTTTCTTTGGTTTTTGGGTGCCTGCAAGAAGGTGAACCAATTTGTCTTGTTCTTTTCTCAAATTTTCTGGAAAACCTAGAATTAGCAGATAGAATGCAAGCCCATTAGCCACATAGAACTGTTAATAAGTAATGTTGTACATCTGAAGCCATAAATTCTGTGCCTGGTTGATTTACTGCCATCAGTCACCCTTTGTCATTTTCATTCAACCACGAATCTAGCATATTTCTTTATGGAAGAGATCACAGTCAATATCAACATGCCAGTGATTGGGTACAAATACGGACAGACAGAGTAAAGAGATAAATTGTGCCACAGAGGCAAAATTCAAAAGGGCAAAGAATGCAGGACTGAAGGTGCTGTATTTAAATGTGTGTAACATTTGGAACAAGGTGATGAACTTGTGGTACAATTAGAGATTGGTTGGTATGAAGTTGTGGGCATCACTAAGTCGTGTAAGAAGGCTATAGTTGGGAGCTTAACATCAAATGATATACTTTGTATCAAAAGGGCAGGTAGGAAGGCATAGGTGGTTATGCGGCTCTGTTGGTAAGATGGAATTATATCTTTAGAAAGAGCTGACATAGGGCTAGAGAATGTTGAATCTGTGGGTGGAGTTAAGAAACTGCAAGGTTTAAGAAACCATTATGGGAATCATAGATAGGCCTCCAAGTAGTAGCCAAGATGTGGGGTTGAATGAATGAATTCATGCTGCAATTTAAAAGGCAGAAGCACAAGTCACATGTATCAGTATTACAATGGAATAAAGGGAATTACAGAGGTTTGAGAGAGGAGCTTGCCCAGGTGGATTGGAGGAGGATACTGGCAGGGATGATAGCAGAGCAGAGATGGCTGAAGATTCTGGGAATAGTTTACAAGGCACAGGACAGCTATGTCGCACAGAGGAAGAAATTCTCAAATGGCAGGGGTAAGTAGGCAACCGTGGCTGACAAAGGAAGTTAAGGACGCATAAAAACCTAGGAAAGGGCATATAAGGTAGCAAAAGTGAGTGGGAAGTTGGATGATTTTAAAATCTTTTAAAATCCAACACAAGGCAAATAAAAAAAAGCTATAAGAAGGGAAAAGATTAAATATGAGGGCAAACTAGGCAATAATATAAAGCAGGATACCAAAAGTTTTTTTCAGTTATATGAGGAGTAAAAGGGAGGTGAGGGTTGATATTGGACCACTGGGAAATGATGCTGCTGAGGTAGTAAGGGGGGGCGGGGGACAAAGAAATGGCAAATGAACTTAATGGTACTGTGCATCAGTCTTAGCTGTGGATGAGCTTCTGTACTCCCTTCTAACTCATTAGGACCCTCGTTTCTGCACTCCCTTGTGACACACACACACACACTGACTTTCAACTCATAGGGGACCCCATATCCTGTGCTTGCTTTAAACCGACCTGCACCTCATTTACTATGCTGCCTTTAAATTGCACGCTTTCTTCAAAAATGTATTATCATACTATGTAAAATATGAAAAATGTGAATTATGATATATATTGTGGTATTAATAGATCTTGCCTGGGACCATCCAAGCCTTGAGTGTACCAGATCATTGGAATCTTATTGCATAGCACCCGACAACCTTCATTGCTGATATTAACAAAACAGTACCCATCTAAATTATTAATATAGATGATAAACAAAAACAGACTCAGCACCAGTCCCTGTGACACACTACTAGGCATAGGCCTCCAGTCAGGGACACAACTATCTACTTCCACTTTCTGGCTTCATCCACTAACCCCACTTACCGTATTAATTAGCACCCTTGTATGTGAAAATGTTTATCTCTGAATGGAGCTGTAAGAGATGGGTGAGTTCTTAAATACATCTGCATTTATTCAGGAGACAGATGCAGAGTTTATAGAAGTAAGGCAAACCCAGTTGACCACTTCATCCTGAATGCCAAGGACTTAATTTCTGGACCAGCCTCCCATGTAGGACTTCGCCAAAGGGCTTACTAAAGACCATTTAGAGGCATTGTCCATCAACTGCCTTTCCTTTACTGACTTTCTGGGTAACCTCCAAAAAAACATATTAAGATTGAGAATTATAACATAATTTGTGTCTCAGTTATCACATTCTTGACCATGAATTGGATGGATGTGGATCTTGAAGTCCCGATCCAGATTTGACTCTAGAACTCAAGATGATACTTCTACTTAATACAGGCAGGATTGTCCATTTCCTTTTGGATCCCATTACATTATTTCAAAGAACAAAGCATTGCTGTCCAGTACCTGGCTTTCAAGTGGAGCTCATTTTTGATGGATTTCTAAATTCAAGTCTTCACTATAACTTTAAATAGTAATGGTCTTTAAAATAATTTCTCAGCCTGTTATCTTGTGTTTTTGACCCAGATATCACCTTAAATCCTTCCTACCTTAAGGTAAATGATTAGACTTTTAGTTGAAATCCATCAAATAAATTTTAAAAGATGGCACATTATTTGAAGAACTTTCCACAGCACACATACATTCTACTCAAAGTCACAGACTGGCAGGTAAATAAAGCTCAAGTTTATAGGACAGAAGAAAGTGATTTGTGTCTGTGATATCTTTACGATAACAAACCAAATCTGTGCCTCCTGTTTGAACTGTCTTTATTGTCTTATATCCTTTCTGCATCAAACATTTATACAGCTTTTATGGCAAAGTTATGCTTGTATTTTTTCACAACTCCTGTGGCTGGCCACTGAAGGCTTTAGCCATCATCCTTGTAAAATGATTTAATCTATTGTCTATCTTAATTTTCTTGAAATACCCTTTCAGCCATTTCCCCATCCAGAATATGCCTAGAAATGCATCTCTAGAAGGTATTGCTAAACTTGCCACATAACAACAGCTGTGCAATGCAGAAAGCTTCCAAAACTTGATTTCATTGAAGTTATTGCAATTGATATAAAAAGCGGAGAAGGATTTAAAGCCACTTGCTAATTAGCACCCTTGTACATCAGAATGCATGGAGCTGAAGGAGATGGGTGAGATCTTAAATAGATCAGTATTTACTCAAGAGACAGACACAGAGTTTATAGAAGTAAGATGAAGCATCAGTGAGGTCATGGACCATACATGGATTACAGCGGAGGAGGTGTTTGCTGTCTTGAGGCAAATTTGGGTGGATAAATCTCCAGGGCTTGACAAGATGTTGCCTTGGACCTTTTGGGAGGCTAGTGCAGAAATTGCTAGGGTGATAGCAGAGATATTCAAAATATCCTTAGCAACAGGCGAGGCACTGGAGATTGGAGGATTGCAAATGTTGTTCTATTGTTTAAGAAAGGCCAGTGAGCCTGACATCAGTAGTGGGTAAATTGTTTGAAGATTTTCTAATGGACTTGATACATAAGTATTTGGATGGACTGGGACTGAGTAAGGATAGTCAATATGGCTTTGTGCGTGGTAGGTCATGTCTAACCAATTTATTGAGTTTTTTGAGGAAGTTATCAGGAAAGTCGATGAAGGCAAGGTTGTCTACATGGACTTTAGCATGGCCTTTGACAAGGTCCTATATGGGAAACTGGTCAATAAAATTCAGTTGTTTGTCATTTAGCATGAAGTAGTAAATTGGATTAGATGTTGGCTTCGCCGGAAAAACCAGAGAGTGGTGGTAGATGGTTGCCTCCCTAACTGGAGGCCACAGGTGCTGGGTCTGCCGTCAGCTATATCAATGACCTGGATGATAATGTTGTAAACTGGATCAGCAAATTTGCTGATAGCACCAAGATCTAGGGTGTAGTGCATAGCAAGGAAGGCTATCAAAACTTGTAGCGGGATCTGGAGCAGCTGGAGAAATGGGCTGAAAAATGGCAAATGGAATTTAATGTAGATATGTGTGAGGTGTTTCACTTTGGGAAGACAATTCAAAGTAGGTATTCCACACACTTAAAGCTACAAGGTTTCTGTTCTTCACACTTTTAGTGACTTTGCACCTAGTATATATTCCAGCAAAAAGGTAGTGCCTCAACATTTCTCACTTTATGCCAACATTAAATTAATATAAAATCATACAGCAAAGGAGGTGATTCAGCCTATTCTGCCTCCGATTTTGCTTTGAAAGAGCTATCAAAAATCACTTATTTTTTAATCCCACCTTTTTTCTGTTGGTTATTTTTAATCAATTCACTGATCACTAACTGTCTTGCTAATGGAAATTGCCATAGTGAGAATGTATGTGCACTTGGTTCTTACTGCTAAAAGTCTTACCTACCCTGAACAATAAACTTTTCTTCCCTACCTTTTCATACTTTGCTATCAATCAACCATTTTCCTAGATATGCTGATACATTTTCCCTGTGGCAAATCCTGGAATTTCTCTTAAAAACCCCCACAGTCGATTAGTTTGCAAGGAATTCAGAATCATCCATCTACAATCTGTACTTTAGCCCCACAGTGTCCTACAAAAAAAACTCAAATATATCTCATATGATTTTCATAAATATATTCTGTTTGTTATTGATTAATGCAATGCTCTTTGCAAGCAGGATCGTGGAAAATCCCATGGCATTTTATGCATATAATATGAAAAAGAGGATAACTAAGGAGAAGGTAGATGCATTCAAGGATAAAGAAAGGAAATTGTGCTCGTAGTGAGAACGAGCTGCGGAGGTACTTAACAAATACTTTACTACATAATCTAAAACATAAAATGGTGCAGCACAGCATTGGCCTTTTGGGGTAATCATCATTAAGGATAGCCAGTGTAGTTGTACTGACCTATATAAACGTACTCCATGATCAATCTAAATTCTCCCTCCTATGAAGCCCATACTTTCCATTTTTCTTTCATGTAAGTAATGTATTAGCTTCAACCACTAACCCTGGCAGTACATTCCAGGCACGTATTACTCTTTGTGTAAAAAGAATATATAATTTTGACATCATCCCTAAACTTTCCTCTGCTCACCCTAAATGGATATCCTCTTTTATCAGCCAATGCTGCACTGAGGGAAAAGGTACTGGCTGTCCATGTTTTCTATTTCTCTTATAATCTTACACACCTCTCTCCAGTCGCCTCTCATCTTCCTTTGCTCAAAAGAAAGCAGCCGTAGCTCACTTAACCTTTCCACATAAGGCATGTCTCCAATCCAAGCAGCATCCCAGTAAATAGTCTCTGCATCCTCCCTAGGCTTCCACATCCTTCCTATAATGAGGCAACCAGAACTGAACACAAAACTCCAAGTGTGGTCAAACCGGAGTTTTATAGAGCAACATCACCTTGCAGCCCTTGAACTCAATTAGCTGACTAATGAAGGCACTACACCTTCCTAACTACGCTGTCAATCTGTGCAGCAACTTTGACGGCTCTATGGATGTGTACGCAAAGATAACCTCTTTTCTTCCACACTGCTAAGAATCTTGCCATTAATGATGTACTCTGCCTTTTATAGTGTATCATGTCATACTTTTCTGGATTGAAATCTATCTGCCACTTCTCAGCCCAGCTCTGCATCGTATCTATGTCCTGCTGTAATCTCCAACATCCTTCTACGCTATCCACAACTCCACCAATTTTCATACTATTTGCAAATTTTCTAACTGATCCTTCCATTTCCTTTTCCAAGTCAGTTATAAAAATCACAAGCACCAGTGGTCCCAGAGCAGAATCCTGTGGAACATCACTACTCACTGCACTCCAGGCAGAATACACTCTATTTTCTATCTTTCTCTGCCTTCTGTGGCTATCCAGTTTTGAATCCTCACTGCCTCATGAATTTCTTGATGATCCTTCCATGAGGAAGTTTGTCACACATCTAACAAAATTCCATATACACTAAGTTCACCACTCTACTTCATCAATTTTTTTAGATGAGAGGGTATGATTTATAAGGAAAGGTGGAGTGAATTTGAGTTGTTCTACCTAGAGCAGGGGTCGGCAACCCGCGGCTCCGGAGCCGCATGCGACTCTTTCATCTCTGTGCTGCGGCTCCCTGTGGCTTTGGAAAATAAATGATGAGTATTTAATTAAAATGTATTTTATGTTAGTTTGTTAGTTTTTGAAATGTAATTCTAAGTTTGAAGATTGTGAGCTTGTACAATCTAAATAAAACGTGTTTTTTGTCGCTATTAATATATGTCTCCACTGCCAATGCCTGACTCCCGCCAGTGCGCGATTTCTTTAACTTTTCGATCCAAGGTAGGCTAACTATGGAGAATTCTAAAAAAAGAAAAGTGACTGAAGAAAACAGAACGTTTAATGATACGTGGGCAGATTCATTTGCTTTCACTGCTGACGAGACTGGTTGACCTGTATGCTTAATGTGCAATGAGAAACTAGCAAACAACAAAAAGTCAAAAGTCAAAAGACATTTCCAGAATAAACACGCAGCCTTTGCTCAAAAATATCTGGATGGAGATGAGAGAAAAAAGCCGTTTCGGAACTGATGCGGAAGGCTGAGCAAAAATCATTGGATGAAGTCTGGAAAATCAACTACATATGCTAGTTTTGTTGCCGCTCAGGAAATAGTCAGGCACGGGAAGCAGTTTACAGATGGTGAATATATAAAATAATCTTCCATTAAGATTTCAGAACATCTATTCACGGACTTGAAAAAAAAGAGTGAAATTGTACAGGGATATGCCCCTCTCTGCAAAGACTGTCAAAGACAGAACCATAAAAATGGCAGAAGATATCACGAGACAGCAAATTAAAGACATCAGTTCAGCTGTGGCCTACTCGATTGCCTGTGACGAGTCTAAAGACAAAAGTGATATTGAACAAATAGTACTGTTCTGCCGGTATGTAAACTCTGCCGGGCCACGGGAAGAAATGATTGAGTTGATACCTCTAAAAGGCCAAACACGGGGGGAGGACATCTGTGAGGCTGCCTTGAACTGTTTAAGAGCCAAAGGAATGAAGACCACCCATCTGGTGTCAGTAGCTACTGATGGGGCACCAAGTATGACAGGAGCGCACAAGGGATTTGTGGCTTTACTGCAGAATTCGCTGGACAGAAAGCTGCTGACTTTTCACTGCATCTTGCACCAAGAGGCACTGTGTGCTCAAACATTTCCTCTGGAATGCACAGAAGTAATGGATCCACATATGTATGTGAGCAGGTGTTCTCCAACATGAACTTTATTAAAAACAAACATCGCGCACGCCTCACAGATGACAGCTTGCGATCCTGTGTAAAGATGAAGGTGACGTCTTACAGCCCTGATGTGCAGACGCTGTGCGCTGAGGTCCAGGAGCAGAAATCCCATTAACCAAGTATGATAAATATTTTAATTGCCTATTATTTTACGTATATTCATATTTTTCATTGTTCAGTGAAATAGTCCTTTTGTTTTTCAGGTTGACAGCTGGCTGACGTTATTTTTGGTTTGCTGCTGGCGGACAATTTAAGTTCGGCGTTTTTCATAAATACAAGAAGGACTCAAATAGACATTGATTATTTTACTTAAGAGTAACCTTCAACCCAACGTCTTTTTTTTGGAGTTCAAAATGTTTTTGTTGCATGCAGAAATGTAATTTCATTTTCTCTGCAGGAGTTCATCGATTTCATAAATGCAACACATTATAGTTTGTTTATACATAGTATAAAGGCAAAAAAAAAACGTTGTATGCAGTGTTATTTCATTTTAAATGTCAAACGGGTTTTGTGGCTGCCAGTGTTTTCTTTTCTGTGGGAAACGGGTACAAATGGCTCTTTCAGTGTTAAAGGTTGTCGACCCCTGACCTAGAGCGTCAAAGCCTAAGGAAAGATCTGAAGTTTAAAAAGAACTAATGGTTTCATATTTAGGGTAGATAGTCAAAATTTTCCCCCAGGTAGAAATGCCAAATGCCAGAGAATATGGTTTCAAGGGTTTCTGGTGTGTGTGTGGGTGGGGGTGGGGGGAGGTTTAAAATTAATAAGAGGCGCAAGCTTTATACATAGAGAGTGGTAGGTGCCTGGAATAGGGTACCGGGCAGCTTTCAGGATGTTAAGAGGCTTTTAGATAGGTACATGAATATGAATGGAATGGAGGAATATGGATGATACACAGGAGGACATTTAATATAAATTGGCATCAAAAATGACACAACATCATGGGCCCATCATCAGGGATCTCCACTATCTGGGCCATGCCTTCTCCTCAATGCTGCCATCAGTCAGGAGGCACAGGAGCTACTGAAGACCCACTTCTCAAGGTGCAACAATAGCTTCTTCCATCAGGTATGTGAATGGACTTAAAAATCATTAATTCTAATTCATTTCTTTCTCTCTCCTTTTCTCTCTCTCTCTCAATTTTGCACTAGTGTCATTATGTTTATGATTTTTTATATCTTGCACACATGTATGTAATGTATAATTTATGTTAATTTAAGTTTATGTTAATTTGTTTGTTCTCATCTGTAATGTACTATGCTGCTGCAAAAGACAATTTTCATGTAATTTATACTCTGTATGCATTCCTGTGACAACAATATCTTTGAGTTCTATATGAAATTTTATATTTCATGAAAATCTAATCAAAGGAGAGGATGAAGAAAATTAATAGTTAATGATGAATTACATTTGATTCTGAAATATTTTTGGTGGTACACCAATAATGTGTCAGGTTTGGAACTGACAAAGGTTTTCTTACACTTTTCTAATACATTCCAAAGCCATCTGTTATTTTTTCTTGCTTAGAAATCTGGCATTGTATATCAGAACATGTTGTTGGTAATTAGCAATGGATGCATAATAGTGGAAATGCAAAAAATAGAAAAAGAATGTGGCACTGGAGAAAGTAGCATATCAAAAAATTATACAATGCAATGCCAGAAAAGCAAAATGCAAAATTTATCTTTCATGAAGTAGAACAGTTGATACTTAAACAGAGAGTAGATATCTATATATGATCACCTGTAGTCTGGCCAAGGAAGATTCTTAATTATTTCCTCCTTTTCAAAGCATTCTGTATTTTATTTAGAGGTACAGGCCCTTCCAGCCCAACAAGCTGCACCATCTAGCAACTAGCCTATTTAACACTAGCCTAATCACGGATCAATTTACAATGAACAATTAACCTATGCTGTATCTTTGGATTGTGAGAGGAAACAAAAACACCCAGAAGAATCTCACACAGTTTGTGAGGGGAATGTACAAACTCCTTACAGAAGGCAACAGAATCAGAATCAGATTCCAAACTCCACAGTGTCCTAAGCTGCAATATTATTGCACTAACCAGAGCGTTAATGTAGTGCTCAACTTCTTCAGAAGAAATAGATATTCTTCAGTTATCCATATTACTTTCACTCATCAGATGACCATGTATCATCCTTCTTTCCTTGTCTTTGCTCTAGCAATGAAAGAGGAACCATGGTACTTATGTATGGTTGAATATGACTTGGAGATAGTGATGTTTTCATTTACCGGCTTCACATTTTCTTCTGTTTAATGCTTAAAGAGTTTGAGAAATGTTGTTAGTGGACTGCTGCAGTGCATCTGAAATTGTCCAGTAAGTTGTGGCTATTTAAGATGGCAGATAGACTGCCAATGTGGTTACTTTGACTCAAAATGACAACTTGTTGGAGTTGCATTCACCCAGATAGGTGGGATGTATACTATTTCAGCTAATGTGCCTTGGAGATGGAGGAGGCAGTCATTCACCACATGATACCTGGACTCTGACTGATCATTTAACTGACAATATTTATGTTATGTTTCAGTTTAGTTTATGACTTTTGATAATGTCATGGAAAGATAGTTTGGAGTTGGTTGTTTTCCACACCTGATGAGGATGTTACACACCTGTTACTCATTTTGTAATATAAGCAGGCATGGGCCTTTTCATTTTTTTGAGGGGATAACAGCAACCTATACCTCAGGGGAAATAATATTGAATAAGCTGGGGGCTCTTAGAAAAGGGAATTAAGGGATGACATGATAGAGATTTACAAGATTGTGAGAGTATTAAGTAAAGTTCAGAAAATATGCTTTCATTTTTGGAGTAGGAACCAGAATTATGAGCAATAAAACATTGTCACCAACAAAATCTAATGGGAAATTCAAGAGAAGTGGAGGTAATGCTGAATTGGTACACTGAGATGACTGTCATGGACATATTAAGAACCCAGAGAAACACCGAGGGAAAAAGAATAAAATAATACATTGATGAAGCTGTATGAACAAGCAGGTTCAAATAGAGCATAAATAGTAGTCTGGACAATATAGGCAGAGTGATCTATGTATGTGCTGTCTTATGTAATATATGTTATATTCCTAACAAAAACATTGCAATTGCAGGAAATATTATTATCCTAATTGGAAGTTTTTGTTTCTCATGCTTTAAAAATCAAACTGACTTTTGTCATTTTATTGTTCTGATTAGTTTGAGTCTTAAATGATTTTCATAGCACAGAGAGTCAAGCTAATGATGTGACACTCAGTATATTTGTTCACTTTTGAGTGTTCTTCTGCTGATACAATGATTTTCTCAAATACTTCTTACTATACCCCTTTTTAAACTACAGGTATAACAAGCTGAATCGCAACCAACTCTGCTCTAACATTCTAGAATTCCAAATGTATATTTTTATAGAAATCAACAATACTTCAGACTTAAAGATACTTTTGCTTGAACCACTTCAATGCCTCCTGTCTTTTGTCAGCTCACTTACTGGAATCCTCAATTTTAATTCAAGTATTTCAGCACCTAGCTCTACATCCTAGTTTATTTTAACATCAATTGGCTTTCATCTTGATAGATTTACGTGTAAATTTGTTACCATTGAATTTGAAATCTTGCTACTATTCAAGCTACTGATCCTTCCAGTTACTGATTTGTGTGTTGTCAATATGACAGAGTGTTACATTAATCTAGGTATTTTGATCACTGGGGTGTTCGGTAAACTTATACTGGGGTTTGATCTGTGACATTCTGGGAAAAGCATGTTGCTTTTTGTGTAAATATTTTGAGTTTCCCCCTCTTTAATTACAACAGGTTGAATGTTGAACAACCTATATTAATCATGCTTGAAGACGTTCAAATATTGAAATAAATTTTGATTTAATTATAATGAACTATAGCACCATCTCACCTAAAGGTCAAACTAAGTCAGAGATGCCTTTTAGTCCAGGATTTTGTTCAATATGTGGTCTCTGGTCACTCAGCAGGTGTATGAGAAATCTTGGAGGAGCAGGAGATGCAGATGATGAGACAGTCTTGTTCCTGTAGGCACTGAGGGGAACCTATAAATAAGCAAACAGAAGATTGATGGGTGGCAAATCATTCTGCTTTTCCGGTTACTATCCAACATGAAAAGTATGCAAATTCTGGCAGGTATGGCTGAAAATGCTGATTGGCAGGTCAAGTTTATTTTGGTAAATAACCAAGTATGGAAATAAATGGCCTAGCCTAAATATTCTTGCCTTTTCCTAACATTTTTAAGGAGAAATGCTGGCAAAGTCTTCCTCACAGCTAAGCTAGTTTCTGACTTCAAGTCCAAGGTATATGATGAACTTTGCGTCAGCCAATAATAATGTGCGGAGTGCAAACCCATTTATCTGCTGAGGGGGCGAAGATTGTGCAGGCATTACAAAACTTGATTAAAAAGGTAAGTAGTTGTTTATTTTTTTCATTATTTTATGGTGCCCATGTGTTTTCAAGTATTTTAAAATACCTGTGGATTCCAGTTAATTAGGACACACTGGGACCCAGTACATTTTGTTCCAATTAAGTGACAGCCCCAATTAGCCGGTTTCCTGGAAATTGTTAAAAAGGTGTAAAAAAGACAAACTGAGTAACAAATTATGCATTAAATAAAATGCAGAACAAACTAGAACGCTATCAATACCACCGAAGAATTATAAAAATGTATTAGTTTGTGGTGATCCACATTCTGCGCAGGCGAACCGGCTCACAAATAGCCAGTGCACGGGGAGAGACTTTGGTAATGCACCTCTGATGTCATTTCTGCCCGGAGAGGGCGGGCGCTAGGGATTAAATGCCAGCGCCGCGAAGTTTGAATAAACTAGTCTCGAAACGACTTACCAACTGCGTGTCATTGTCTCTAGCTCTGTATGTAGTACATCGCTACATTGGTGACCCCGACGGTCCAAATGAGATTTGGACCAAAGATGACCGACTCTTCATCTGTTCACGCAGTTTCGCTAAAACTGCCGACTTTCTGGATGCTGCGACCACGCGTGTGGTTTAGCCAAGCAGAAGCCCAGTTCCAGATTCGGCAGATATCCTCTGATTCCACGCATTACTACCACGTGGTGAGCGCCCTTGACCAGGAGACGGCTGCCCAGGTTGCGGATTTCATACATTCGCCCCCGGAAGAAGGCAAATATGAAGCATTCAAGGCGCTGCTCATTGAGACATTTGGTCTCTCACGGCGTGAGCAGGGTGCCTGCCTGCTTCACCTGGACAGTTTGGGAGACAGGCTGCCATCAGCATTGATGAACGAGATGCTGGCCCCGGCTAACGGACACAAGCCCTGCCTCATGTTTGAGCAAGCGTTCCTAGAGCAACTGCCCGAGGACGTACATCTGCTGCTGGCCGACGCAGATTTCAGCGACCCCCAGAAGGTGGCGGCCCAGGCAGACATGCTGTGGAAAGCCAAGAGGGAAAGCGTGGTTCCCGTTGGTCAGATTACCAGGCCACGTGCCCAACAGCAGACCAGACCAGGCCTGGCAGGGGGGCGCACACAACACAGAGGTAGGAGTGAGGAGGACAGTGAACAGTAGTGTTTCTACCACCAGTGGTGGGGCACAGAAGCCCGCCATTGTTGCCCGCCCTGCAAGGGCCAGGGCCAGCTGCAGCTAATGACTATGGCGGCTGGCCACCAGGACAGCCTCTTGTACATCTGGGACAAACAGATGGGATGCCGCTTCTTGGTTGACACTGGAGCGGAAATCAGTGTCTTGCCCCCGATGGGGTACGACACTCGCAACAGGAAGCCAGGACCCACCCTGAGGGCCGCAAACGGCAGCACGATACGGACCTACGGCACCCGCACAGTGCAGCTGCAGTTTGGCACCAGCCGGTTCACGTGGGACTTCATACTGGCCGCCATGGCTCAACCACTCCTGGGGGTGGACTTCTTGCGAGCTCACAGCCTGCTGGTCAACTTTCAAGGGAAAAGACTGGTACATACTGAGACTTTCCAGACGTTCTCTCTGGGTGAAGCCAAGTTGCCGGCCCCACACCTGGACTCCATCACGCTGTCGGACAACAAATTCACCAGAATCCTGCTGGACTTTCTATCGATTCTGGCACCGCAGTTCACGGCAGCCATGCCCAGACACGGGGTACAGCACCACATCTTGATCCAGGGACCACCCCTCCACGCCGGCGGACGAAGGCTCCCCCCCCCCCCCCGGAAAAGCTGCGCCTGGTGAAGGAAGAGTTCAAGAGGATGGAGGAATTGGGGATCGTATGGAGGTCCGACAGCCCATGGGCCTCCCCCTTGCACATGGTGCCCAAAGCAGCCGGGGGTCGGAGACCATGCGGCGACTACCGCAGACTGATAGAGGCTACAACTCCAGACCGCTACCCCGTGCCGCACATACAGGACTTTGCAGCAAACCTGCACGGGGCAAGAATCTTTTCAAAGTAGACCTCATCCCGGGATACCATCAAATCCCAGTGCACCCTGAAGACATCCCCAAAACAGCACTTCTCACCCCATTCGACCTGTTTGAGTTCCTCCGAATGTCATTCGGCCTGAAGAATACAGCACAAATGTTCCAGCGGCTAATGGACGTGGTGGGACGCGACCTGGACTTCGCGTTCATCTACTTGGACGACATCCTTATAGCCAGCAGTAGTCATCAGGAGCATCTGTCCCACCTCCACCAGCTCTACTCCTGCCTGAGTGATTTCTGCCTCACGACCAACCCGGCCAAATGCCAGTTTGACCATGTTGGGCCGGGCCAAGTGGCGGATTGTGTCTACCTTGGCAGGCAGAGGTGTTACCCCGTCTTTCGTAATCCTGTGGCCCAGGAAGTCAATGGTATCAAGATCAAAGGCCTGCAGGAGTTCATTGGTATGGTGAACTTCTACCACCATTTCCTCCCCTCAGCAGCCCGAATCATGTGCCCTTTGTACACCCTGATGTCGGGTAAAGGCAAGGACACTACTTGGGATGAGGAGGCCGAGGCCACTTTCATTAAAGCCAAGGAAGCCTTGGCAGATGCCGTGATGCTGGTGCACCCAGAATAGACGTTCCGACCGCCCTCACAGTGGACGCATCCGACACAGCAGTCAGTGGGGTGCTGGAGCAACTTATCGAGGGGCACTGGCAACCCCTGGCGTTCTTCAGCAAGCACCTATGACCACCCGAACTCAAGTACAGGCTTTCGACCGGGAGCTGTTGGCACTGTATCTGGCAATCCGGCATTTCAGGTACTTCTTAGAAGGCAGGCTGTTCACCATGTTCACGGACCACAAACCGTTGACCTTCGCGTTCACGAAGGTGTCCGATCCCTTGTCGGCTCGCCAGCAGCGACATCTGTCCTACAACTCCGAGTACACGACGGACATCCAGCATGTCTCAGGAAAGGACAACGTCGTGGCGGACGCACACTCCAGACCAGCTATCTCGGCCCTGTCCCTGGGGTTGGACTATGCAGCACTGGCGGAGGCACAGCAGGCAGACGACGAGATACCCAGCTACAGGACCGCAGTCTCGGGTTTGCAGCTGCAGGACTTTCTCGTAGGCCCAGGTGATAGGACCCTCCTGTGCGACGTGGCTACCAGCCAACCTTGCCCCATTGTCCTTGCAGCCTGGAGGCGGCGAGTTTTCGACTCCATACACGATTTGGCGCACCCATCTATCAGGACAACCGTCCGGCTAGTCTCCAGCAAGTTTGCGTGGAACGGACTTCACAAGCAGGTCCGTGAATGGGCCAGAACGTGCATGCAGTGCCAAACAGCCAAGGTGCAGCAGCACACTAAAGCCCCGCTGCAGCAGTTTGAACCCACCCACCAGAGGTTAGACCACATTCATGTGGATATTGTGGGCCCCCTACCAGTGTCCCGAGGAGCGCAGTACCTCCTAACTATGGTAGACAGGTTCACGAGGTGGCGAGAGGCGGTCCCGCTCACCAACACATCTGCTGATTCCTGTGCCTGAGCACTGATTGCAACCTGGGTAACACGCTTCGGGGTACCGGCCCACATTACCTCTGACAGAGGTGCCCAGTTCACCTCCAGCCTGTTGGGAATGCAGCTACACCACACAACTACCTACCACCCACAGTCGAACGGACTAGTGGAACGCTTCCATCGTCACTTGAAGTTGGCTCTCATGGCCCGCCTGAGAGGACCTAACTGGGTGGATGAGCTTCCCTGGGTCCTGCTTGGAATTCGCACAGCACCCAAAGAGGACCTGCAGGCCTCGTCGGCCGAGTTGGTGTACGGCGCACCCCTGGCCATCCCAGGAGAGTTCATACCAGCCCCAAAGGGGCAAGAGGAAGAACCCGCAGCAGTCAATAGACAATAGACAGTAGGTGCAGGAGTAGGCCATTTGGCCCTTCTAGCCAGCACCACCATTCACTGTGATCATGGCTGATCATACACAATCAGTACCCCGTTCCTGCCCTCTCCCCATATCCCTTGACCCCGCTATCTATAAGAGTTTTTCCACATCTCTGTTCTAAATGGCTTACCCCTTATTCTTAAAAGGTTATCCACTTTGGTGGCAAGAACAGGAAGGCAGATTACAATCTAAATGGAGTCAAGTTAGGAAAAGGGGAAGTACAACGAGATCTAGGTGTTCTTGTACTTCGGTCAATGAAAGCAAGCATGCAGGTACAGCAGGCAGTGAAAAAAGCTAATGGCATGCTGGCTTTTATAACAAGAGGAACTGAGTATAGGAGTAAAGAGGTCCTTCTGCAGCTGTACAGGGCCCTGGTGAGACCTCACCTGGAGTATTGTGTGCAGTTTTGGTCTCCAAATTTGAGGAAGGACATTCTTGCTATTGAGGGAGTGCAGCGTAGGTTCACAAGGTTAATCCCTGGAATGGCGGGGCTGTCACATGTTGAAAGATTAGAGCGACTGGGCTTGTATACACTGGAATTTAGAAGGATGAGAGGGGATCTGATTGAAACATGTAAGATTATTAAGGGATTGGACACACTGGAGGCAGGAAGCATGTTCCCGCTGATGGGTGAGTCCAGAACTAGAGGCCACAGTTTAAGAATAAGGGGTAGGCCATTTAGAACAGAGATGTGGAAAAACTTTTTCACCCAGAGAGTGGTGGATATATGGAATGCTCTGCCCCAGAAGGCAGTGGAGGCCAAGTCTCTGGATGCATTCAAGAGAGAGTTAGATAGATTTCTTATAGATAGCGGGGTCAAGGGATATAGGGAGAGGGCAGGAACGGGGTACTGATTGTGTATGATCAGCCATGATCACAGTGAATGGTGGTGCTGGCTAGAAGGGCCAAATGGCCTACTCTTGCACCTACTGTCTATTGTCTATAAAGTTTATAATGTACAGCACTCCTTGTTGTCATTTTCATTGCCATTAAACACATTTGAATGTAAATCTTGTCGAGCATAAGGATTTCATTAGAGGCAGGCAGCAGCAGAATTTCACTGTCTGTTCTCACTCAAATCACCAGTAACTCACTAGGAAATTTTAATGTATTAGCCCAGTTTTAAGAAAAATGTGTCATTTATGGATCTTCCATATGGTGCTTCCTGCTGTCTTTCGTGTTAACTTTCTCAAATCTCCTACTTTAGATATTAATGTGGTTGTGGTGCTGCATTTTGATGCCCCAATCCACTGTAGAGCTAAATGGTAGGGCATGGATTAGGTCCACCATCCCCAACATGATGAAATCTAAATCATCACCAGATGTTGTGTGGATGGCAGATGATTCCTGATAAGGAAAAGTAAAATCAGCAGTCCACTCGTGCTGCTAGCATCTTGTGGCAGATTAATATTAGTAGAAGTGTTTCCAGACATAATTCAACTTGCCATTTCTGCTCAGCTGAAGGAAAGTGGTGAATTAAGGGTGACTAAATAGCCTTGTAGTTTTGTTTATTAACATTCAACGATCCGAATTATAATTATTATCGAAGTATGTATACAATATACAACCCTGAGATTTGTCTTCCCCACAGACAGCCACGAAACAAAGAAAAACCCCGGAACCTGTTCAAGGAAAAACATCAACCCCCCCCCCCCCCACCACTCCATGTGCAAAAGTACCCCAAATCACACAAATATCAACAAAAAGAAGAGGGGAAAACACAGAATATAAAACACGAAATTAAGAGAGTCCAGGCACTTTTAGGTTCAGTGTTCATTACCTGTAGGCTGCCCAGATTCAAAATAGTAACAGTAACAAAAAATGAGCAACTGGAAACCAGAAACACCTCAAAATGTGGGCTACAGACTCCAATCCACAAACCACTTTGATTAAACCTTGCTCCGGCAACATCCTTCGACAGGAGAGCGAGAGGTGGGGGAGGGAGAGAGGGAGGAAGAGGAGGAGAGAGAGATAGAGAGAGAGAGAGAGACTCCAATCCACAAACCACATTGATTAAACCTTGCTCCAGCACCATCCTCCGACAGCATCAAGGGGGAGAGAGAGATCATTCAAACATGATCAGATATTTAGACTGGAAACACCTGAAGGTTCTGTTTGCAATATGTTTGAAATTGATTACAATTGAACTCAACATTCCTGGGCTAAATTGAGTAAAAACTTGGTTGACATGATTGTTTTCTATTTTTTAAACAATTGCCTGAAAATTTGGGAAAGCAAAGGATTGAAAATGCATTTTATTGTGTTGAGAAATAATAATTAAAAACTAGATCCAACTTATTTGTAGATTTCCAGCAGGGACGGTATCAGATTTGAGTTATCTTGATGTTGCCTAACTTAATGGGACTGAGGGAATGAGGGAACTAATGAGGGAGCTAAATACAACATTTACAAATCCGCACATGGCACAAAGATGGGAGAAGAGCAGGTGGTTGTGGGCGATGAGCTTTTTAGTTGGGTAGGCAAGTGATTGACACAAATAGAATGAAATAAAAAATGTAGTGTTATCCATTTTGATTCTTATAAAATAGAAAGACAAATTATCAAGTTGGAGATAGATTGGGGTGAGTCATTGAAAACAAGTGTTCAGGTGCAGCAAGAAGTTAGTAACTGGTATGTTGGTCTTCATTGCAAAAGGATTTGTGTACAGAGGATTTCTTATTGCACATTTAGAGCAGGAGAATGGAATGATCCTCTTGCAGGATATGGATGTGCAGGGAGACCTCCAGTATCCCTGATGACTGCTCCAGCAGGATGTGCATCCAGCTGCAGCTTCTTTCAGGCTGTTTTAAGGAACTGGAGCTCCAGATCATTTAGGAGGCTGAGTGATTGATCGACAGATAACTGGGTGACTGTCAGGATGGGGAAAGGAGATGGGCTGCCAGTGCAGAATTCTCCTTCAACAACAGGTTTACTGCTTTGTATACTGTTTGGGGGGGTGGGGGGGGAAATCACCTAGCAAAGGAAAGTCACAGCGATACAGCGATGGGTCTTTGGAACTGAGTATGTCTCTGGGACTCAGAAGGAAAGAGGGAAGAAGAGGTGAGCTGTAATGGTAGGAGAACAGGCAGGAGGTTCTATGGATGAGAATGAGATTCCGTTCATACGTTGTCTCATCGGTGCCAGGTCAGGGACATCTCAGATTGACTTCACAGCATTCGTAAGTGTGCAGGTGTGCAGCCAGAGGTTCTGGCCATTTGTGAGACTTAGTTGCAGGAAGGGCAGAACTGGCAGCTCAATGTTCCAGCATTCTATTGTGATAGAGCTGGGGGTGGGGGGTTGTGATTAAAGGTGGAGTGGTTGCATTACTAGTCAGGGAAATATCATGGCAGTGCTCAGACAGGACAGACTGGAGAGCTCATTTACTGAGGCTATATGAGTGTAACTGAGGTATTAGAAAGGCGTGCTCAAGTTAATGGGATTATATTATAGACCACCCAACAGGCCACGGGATTTAGAGGAGTAAATTTGTAGAGAGATTGCAGACTGTTGCAAGAAACATAAGGTCATGATAATAAATATGAGACATCTGCAGAAGCTGGAAATCCAAAGCACCTCACCCAAAGTGCTGGAGTAACTCAACGGGTCAGGCAGCATCAATGGAAATGAATAAACAGTCAATGTTTCAGGCCGAGACTCTTCTGCAGAACTCAAAAGGAAGGGGGAAGATGCCAGAATAAAAAGGCCAGTAGAGTGGAAGGAGGATAGCCAGAAGGTGAAAGTTGAAGCCTAGTGGATAGGAAAGATAAAGGGTAAGAGAGGAAGGAATCTGATAGGAGAGGAAAGGGAAAGGAAAGGAAGAGGGGGAGATGATAGGCAGATAAGAAGTGATGAGAGGTGAGAGTAGGAAATAGAAGAGAGGGGAGAGGGAGGGAAATAATTTTAACAGAAGGTGAAATCAACATTCATGCCATCAGTTTGGAGGTGACTCAGACGGAATATAAGGTATTGCTTCTCCATCCTGAGGATGGCCTCATTGTGGCACAAGATGTGGCCATGGACCAACATGTCGGAATTGGAATGGGAATCAGAATTAAAATGTTGGCCACCAGGAAGTTCCGTTTTTGGCTGATGGTGCAGAGGTGCTCGACAACGCAGTCCCCCAATTTATGACAAATGTAGACAAGGCTGCATCAGGAGCACTGGGCACGATAGCAACCCCAACAGATTCACAGTTGAAGTGTTGCCTCACCTGGAAGAACTTTTTGGGACCCTGAATGAAGATGAGGGCGAAGGTGAATGGGCAGGTGTAGCACTTAGGCTGATTGCAGAGATAAGTGCTAGGAGGGAGATTATTGAGGAGGGACAAATGGACGAGGGAGTCATGGAGGGAGCAATCTCTGTGGAAAATGGAGAGGAGGGATGTAAGGTTTAGTGGTAAGATCTCTTTGGAGATGGTGGAAATTGCAGAGGATGATGTGTTGCATTTAAAGGCTCATAGGGTGGTAGGTAAGGACTAGAGGAATTCTATCATTGTTAAGGCAGTGGGAAGATAATGTGAGTGCAGATGTTCAGGAAATGGAGGAAATGCGGGTGAAGTCAGTATTAATGGTGGAGGAAGGGAAACCCTGTTCTCTGAAAAAGGAGGACACCTCTGCTATCCTGTTGGTCAGAAGTTTGTCTCCAGAGATGGAGAAAGAGGAGGAATGTGTCAGAAATGGAGCAAGTAATTTAAGGGCATGGTGGAAGTTAGAGGAAAAGGTGATGACGCTGATGAGCTTGGCATTGATGCATGATGTAGCACCAGTGAGGTGGAGGAAGAGTTGGGGAGCATTACTGAGGAAGGCTTGGATCACGGACTGTCCTATGTACATTTCTAATGAAGAAACAGGCACAGCTGGGCCCATGTGGGTGCCCATGGCTACTCCTCGAGTAGGAGGAGCTGAAGGAAATGTTGTTGAGTGTGAGGACCAGTTCTGCCAGACAGAGAGGGTGGTGATGGAGGGGAACTGGTCAGTTCTTTTATCAAAAAAGAAGCAGAAAGCTTTAAGACCTTTCTGATGGGTGATAAAAGTGTATGTGGACTGGACATCCATAGAGGTAAAAGGTGATTTAAACTTTCAACATTTCCCATACTATAAAAGGGTTGGATGGGACAGTGTTTTTCAAATGTGTTCAGGAAAGTTTCCTTAATCAGTTTTTAGAGGTCCCAATTAGAGAGAGTGCTATACTAGATTTCCTGTTAGGGTATGAGAAAGGCAGGTGACAGAAATTTGTGTAGGAAATCACTTTGCCACAAGTGAACATAATGCAATTAGTTTCAAGATAATTATAGAGAAGGATAGGTCTGGTCCTTGAGTAGGGATTCTAATTTGGAGAAAGGCCTATTTTGATGGTATTAGAGAGGATTGGGCAACTCTGGAGTGGGATAGCCTGCTTTCTGTAAATGGGAGATTTCAAAAATGAAATATTGAGTGTACAGAGTCTATATGTTCTTGTCAGAATGGATATAAGTTTTCAGGAATCTTCGTTTTTGAGAGATATTGAGGCCCTAGTTAAGAAAATCAAAGAGGTACATAGTAGGTGTAGGCAGGGTGGAACAAATGAGGTACTTGAGGAATATAAGAAATGCAAGACAACATTTAAGCAAGAAATCAGGAGGGCTAAAAAAAGGCAAGGGATTGCTTTAGCAGATAAGGTGAAGGAAAATCCCAAGGGACACTAAAGATATACTAAGTGCAAAAGGATAGCAAGGGACAAAATATGTCCTCTGGAAGATCAGAGCAGTCATCTGTGTAAGGAGCTGAAAGAGATGGGGGAGATCTTAAATTGACTTGTTTGCACCTGTATTCACCTGGGAGATGGGCTCAGAATCTATAGAAGTGAGGCAAAGCAGCAGTGAAATCATGGAAAGTATACAGATTACAGAGGAGGAGGTATGTACTGACAAATTAGGGTGGATAGATCCTCCGTGGCTGCAAGGTGTCGCCTTGGACCCTAAGGAGGCTAGTGCAGAAATTGTTAGGATATTTAAAGTGTCCTTAGCCACTGGTTAGATACCGGAAGATTGGATAGCTAATGTTGTTCTGTTGTTTAAGAAAGGCTCCAAGAATAAGCTAGGAAATTATAGGCTCTGTGCTTGATGTCAGTATTGGGTAAGTTATTGGGAGATATTCTAAGGGATCAGAATCAGAATCAGGTTTAGTATCACTGGCAAATGTCGTGAAACCTGTTAACTTAGTGGGGCTGATTAAGGATAGTCAGCCTGGCTTTGTGCCTGGCAGGTTGTAGAGTTTTTAGCAGGAAAGTTGATGAAGGTAAGGCAGTAGATGTTGTCTACATCCACTTTTGACAAGGGCTTTGATAAGGTCTTGCATGGGAGGTTGGTTAAGAAAGTTCTATCAAATGGCATTCAAGATGAGGTAGTAAACAGGATTTGACAGTAGTTTCATGAGTGAAGCCAGAGAGTGGTAGTAGATTGTTGCCTCTCTGACTGGAAGCCTGTGACTAGTGGTGCTGGGTCTGTTGTTTGTCATTAATATCACCAATCTCAATGATAATGTGTTAAGCTGGCTTAACAAATTTGTGAATGACACCAAGATTGTGGGTGTAGTGGACATCAAAAAAGACTATCAAAGCTTGCAGCAGGACCTGAAAAGATGAGCTGAAGAATAGTTGATGGAATTTAAAGCAGTCAAGTGTGAGGTGGTGCACTTTGGGAGGACCAGCCAGGATAGGTCTTACACAGTGAATGGTAGGGCAGGGAGGAATGTGGAAGAACAGAGTGATCTGGGAATACAGATTAATTCACATGGAGAGAGTCATAAAGAAAGCTTTTGATGCATTGACCTTCATAAATCAAAGTATTCAGTACAAGAGATGGGAAGTTATGTTGAAGTTGTACAAGATGTTGGTGAGGCCTAATTTGCATTATTGTGTGCAGTTTTTGTCACCAACCTACAGGAAAGATGTAAGTAAGATTGAAAGAGAAAATTTACAAGGATATTGGCAGGACTTGAGGACCTGAGTAATCGGGAGAAGTTGAATACGTTAGGACTTTATTCCCTTGAGCGTAGAAGAATGAGGGGAGACTTAATGGAGGTATGCAGAATTATGAAGATATAGATAGGGTAAATACAAGGAGGGTTTTTCCACTGAGGTTGGATGAGACTAGAATTAGAGGTCAAGAGGTTAAGGGTGAAAGGTGGAACAATTAAGGGAAACACGACGATGAACTTCTTTGAGTAAGAGGATGGTAAAAGTGGAACGAGCTATCAATGGAAGTGGTGGATGCGGGTTCAATTTCAACATTTAAGAGAAATTTGGATAGACACATGGATGGGAGGGATATGGAGGGCTGTGGTTCAAGTTCAGGTCAACAGGACTAGGCAGATTGAGTTTGGTATGGACTTGATGGGCACAGGGTCTGTTTCTGTGTTCTATGACCCAATGAGCAAAGATATCTTCCTACAGCTATACAGGGCCTTGGTGAACTTCCATCTGGAGGAATAAACTCTTCTTGGGCTTCCAACCAGGTACAGGTATTGATTTTAACCAAAGTTTCAATGACAAACTCTGCCATCTTCATCAGGGATGATGCCTGTGTTTGTCTAGTCTGGTGGTATTTATACTCCTTTCGTCCATCCCTCCTGATAGGTTAGTCCTCTTCCAATCAGGCTTCCACTGTCCCACTTTGTTTACAATCATATTCTATTTGTTCCTCAGAGTGAGACCTTCATCTTTGTTAAAATTCTTTTCCTCTAGTTTTATTTCAATGACTTCCTTTGCCAGGAGGTCCCAAAACCATTGGCATGGCACTGTGGTTTTGTACCATTAAAGTCAATTCTATAACCATTGTGAAAGCAATGGTCTCCTACCACTGATTTCTCTGGATAATCCAAATGCATACATCTCCTGTGCTCCTTGATGTGGTTTTCCACTGTGTGTCCTGTCTTGCTGATTAATCCTGATAATGTCAGGAAACCCAACAACGAGGAGGAACCTGCCACTACTGCCTGTCTCCCCTATATTTCTGCGATTTCTGGAAGCACCCCCAGCATCCTGAAGAAATACCAGATGATTACCATCCACAAACTTGTAAGGAAGCTCAAATCACAGCTTATGTGGGGCAAAGGTAAAGTGGGTCTCAGGATGGCTGGCATTTACAGGATTCCCTGTGCATGTGGAGCTGATATCGGCCAGACACAGTGGAAACTGGCATAAAGGAGCACATGAAGTGTATCCCTTTGGGTTACCCAGAGAAATCAGCAGTAGCAGAACACTGCATTTGCAATGGCCATAAGATTGACGATGACAGCACAAAGCTACTGGGACCACCTCGTAAAGGAGGCATTGAAATAAAACTAGAGGAAAAGAATTTTAACAAAGACGAAGGTCTCATTCTAGGTAAGAACTGACATTCAATTGTAAACAGGTTGGGACAGTGGAAACCTGATTGGATGATGGCTAATCAGTCAGGAGGGACGGATGACGGGAGGATAAATACCACTGGACTAGACATGCTCCTGCATTGTCCATGATGAAGATGGCAGAGCTTGTCATTGAAAGTTGGATAAAATTGATACCTGTACCCTGCTGGAAGCACGGAAAGAATTTATTCATCATATACACTGGGAAAGTACTAGATCCTTTATTACTCCATCTGGGGTTTAATATGCAGTTTTGCTCTCCTTAGCTGAAGTCGTGTGTTCCTTTTTTAGAGTGAGTACAGTATGTTTACAAGACTGACTCCTTGGATGCAAAGGCTGATCCGTGAGGAATGATTAGGTCAATTATATGCTCACTGGAAGTTTGGTAAAGGAGAGGGGATCTCATAGAAACTAATATAATTCCAACAGGACAAATCAACTGGATGCTGCGACTGCAGATGGTGGAATCTAGTTCAAAGTTAATTTATGATCAAAGTGTGTGTACTATATACAAACTTGGGATCCATCTCCTTACAGGCAGCCACAAAACCAGAAACCTAATAGAACCCATTAAAAAAAGAAGACTGTCAAACAGCCAAAGTGCAAAAAAGAGCAAATTGTGCATACAGTAAAAGTAAGCAAGTAACATTCAGAACTGAAGTTCACAACAGTGAGTCCACAGCCATGAACCCAGTCATCACTGCAGCCGATCCAGGAGCCCATTAGTTGCAGGCCACAGCCTCAGTTCTGCACAGAGGAACCCTGTTGAGCAGCGAACTGAACACCTGCTTGTTCCTCGCTTCTGGCCCCGACATTCTGACCTTTTCAATCTGGCATGAAGCTTAAATCAGCCCAAAAGCAAGTCAATCCTTGCTCTCGGACCTGGGCTCTACTGCTTCAATATATTCTCAGGCTCAGGACCTGCAGCCTTGTATCGGCTCATATTAAACAAAAAACAATCTTATGGAAGAATAATGGGTCAAGCATTATCTGTGAAGTCAAAGGAATGGATAAAGGGAGGATGTTTTTGTATGGCAGTCAGAACTGAGATCAAGAAAAGAATGCTCCATCCAGAAGTTGATGATCTTGTAGAATTCTTTAACACAGAAGGCAGTGGAAGCCAAGTCATTAAATAAATAAGGCAATAGATATATTTCTTCGAAGTTCAAAGTACATTTATTATCAAACCACATGTATGTTACCATATACAACCCCGAGTTTCATTTTTCAGTGGGCATACTCAGCAAATCTATTGAACAGTAACTACAACACGTTCAATGAAAGATCAAATAGTGTACAAAAGACAACAAACTTTGCAAATGCAAATATGAATAAATAAAGAGAACATGAGATAATGAGATAAAGAGACCTTGGAAATGAGATCATTGGTTGTGGGAACATATCGATGGGGCAAGTGAAGTATCGTTATCTCCTTTTATTCAAGAACCTGATACTTGAGGGATATAACTGTTATTGACTCTGGTAGTGTGAGTCCTGATGTTCTTGTACCTTCTACCTGATGGCAGCAGTGAGAAGAGAACATGACCTGGATCATGGGGATCTCTGATGATGGATGCTGCTTTTCTGCAACAACGCTTTGTGTAGATGTGCTCAGTGGTTGGAAGGGCTTCACCCATGATGTGCTTGGTTGAATCCACTACTTTTTGTAGGATTTTCCATTCAAGTGCATTGGTGTTTCTATACCAGGCTGTGATACAGCCAGTCAATATACTCTCCACTATACATTATTGAGAAGTTTGTCAAAGTTTTAGATGTCATGTTGAATGGTAAAGGAAGTCAAAGAGTATGGAGGAACGAAGAAACAGGATATTTGTGATAATATTGAATGACCGACCTTTTATGATTATATATTTCTATTAAGTTATCTATCTTGGGTCACACAGCTAGCAAAGCTCATTGATGAGGGCACTGAAATGCATCTGTAGTTCAGTGACTTAATAGTTCAGGAAGGAGAGGATAAAAGGGGAAGAATGTTGCAAAAGAAGATATTTAAACAAAGAACTAAAAAATATTGTCTTAAAAAGTACTGAAATGCTTGCCCAGCCACCATCTCCTACATTATGTGTTAAAATCTCGGCAAAGTGGTTGCTGCAATGAAATGTTCTCATGGAAGTGTGGAGATATCACTTGTAATGTACTTAATGTGATAAAGAACAAAATGTGATGATTCCCTGCAGCTGATGATATGAATCACAGTCTGCTAATGTTTCACAGCAGTTTTATGTGGTTTGTGCATTAAAAAAGCATTTTGAATTATTGATACAATGCTTCTCATGTGAAAGGCTACAGTACGTCCACTGCAAGTGAAAGGGATAGATTCAAGAAAGGAAGTAATTGGAGGAGGGGCAGGAAGATAGACATGGATAGATTTATAGATTTTTGAAGGGAGAAGGAGGGATAACAAAGTTGTGTTGCTTGATTTAGCACTTAGTCATACTAATTGAGGGATTGACATCTAATCATGAACCTGAGGTGTCAGAAGGCAAGTACAAACCTGGAATCAGAGTAACAGAGGTTGCTGGAAAAAATGCTGGTCAGGAAGGTCAAGGTAAGTACAGAAGAAAGAGGAGGAAAAAAAAATCAATCAATAGAACCTGGCCAAACAGTGCCAAATGTTTGACACCAGAACCAAAAATACGATGAGAAATATTAGACCAGAAATTGCTGATGGCTGTGATTTTGCTGATGAATATATCTTTTCTTGGACCCCTCATTATCAATGGACTCCAAATCATTAACAGCATGGCTCACCTGGTGACGGATTTGAACTAAGTATAATGTCATTGGGGTGGGGTGGGGTTCCAGAACCTACTGCTCATCAAAGTGCTGAAAGATTCATTGTAATCCATGCATTCAAACTAACCAAAAGCCTTTAATTGGTTGATTCTTATTTTTTGATTAATTCTGTGCTTTTAACATTTAGAAACATTCAAAAACTATCAAAAATCAGTCAACTTAATAAATCGAGGATACTGAATAATAAAAAAAACAAACTATTTACAAACATTCTGTAATGCTTTTAAACAATTAAGCACTACCTACATTTCATTCAAAAAGGGTAAATTCAGAAAATTCATTTGCTCCCTGACAGCGCATCATTTCTATTCAAATAAATAGGATTGCTTTTCCTTTATGAGGTTTAATCAGAGAAATTGCCGGTGAAGTGTGATCAACAATTTTGGAAATTATTCTTATGGTCCTTTTCATGGTTAAGCCAGAAGTTTGATAAACTATCTTGCAGCTTGTAATCTGTGGTACGTAAACTGGAGATTGTATTGTGGTGAGGCTATTGCTTTGTTTCATGGAAATAAGCAGCACTGAAGGATTGGCCCACTGCAACTGTGGCAGGCCTTTGAAAGAAAAGTAAATTTTAATTAAAACTTCTATATTCTGGCAATGTTCAGATTTTGGTGGTACTAGACTGGATATTCTTGATTACTGGATAGAGTATATTTAGTAGAAAACACTCTTTTAAAACTGTTTTTAACATGTAGCATAATAGAATGGTAAATGTCCTAGCTATAATGCCTATAAAAAGTATTCCCCCCACCCAGAAGTTTTCTTGTTTTATTGTTATACAACATTGAATCACAGTGGGTTTAATTTGGCTTTTTTGACACTGATCAACAGAAAAAGACTCTTTTGTGTCAGTTAAAATGTATCTCTACAAAGTGATCTAAATTAATTACAAATGTAAAACGCAAAATAATTGATTGCATAAATATTCACCCTTTTCATATGACACACCAAATCATCACTGGTGTAGCCAATTGGCTTTAGAAGTCACATAATTAACTAGATGTTAAATGGAGATCACTGTATGCAGTCAAGGTGTTACAATTGATAGTAATAAAAACACACCTCTATCTGGACTCAACTGCTGGTGAGTCAGTATCCTAACAAAAACTACACCATGAAGACAGAAGAACACTCCAAATGATTCTGCAAAAAGGTTATTGAAAAGCACTATTCAGGAGATGGAAACCAGAAAATTTTCAAGTCACTAAATATCCCTTGGGGAACAGTTCAGTCAATCATCAAGAAATGGAAAGAATATGGCACAGCTGTAAATCTGCCTAGAGCAGGTCATCCTCAAAAACTGAGTGACCGTGCAAGAAGGGGACTAGTGAGGGAGGCCACCAAGAGCCCTATGCCAACTCTGGAGGAGTTACAAGCTTCAGTGACTGAGATGGGAGAGACTGAGCATACAACAACTGTTGCCCGGGTGTTTCACCAGCCACAGCTTTATTGGAGTCTGGCAAAGAGAAAGCCACTGTTGAAAATAACTCACATGAAATCTCAGCTAGAGTTTGCCAGAGGCATGTGGGAGACTCTCAAATCAGCTGGAAAAAGTTCAATCATCTGATGAAATCAAAATTGAGCTTTTTGGCCTTCAGACTAAACGCCATGCTTGGTGTAACCCAAACACCGCACATCTTCAAAAACAAACCATCCCTACTATGAAGCGTGGTGGTGGCCGCATCATGTTGCGGGGATGTTTCACTGCAGCAGGCCCTGGAAGGCTGGTGAAAGTAGAGGGTAAAATGAATGGAATAAAATATAGGGATATCTAGAAGGAAAACCTGATGCAATTTACAAGAGAACTGCGACTTGGGAAAATATTTGTTTTCCAGCAAGATGAGGACCCCAAGCATAAAGCCAAAGCTACAAAAGAATGGCTTAAAAACAACAAAGTTAATGTCCTGGAGTTGCCAAGTCAGAGTCCAGACCTTAAACCAATTGAGAACTTGTGACTGGATTTGAAAAGGGCTGTTCACTCACAATCACCATGCAATTTGACAGAGCTCGAACAATTTTGTAAAGAAGAATGGGGAAAAGTTTTAGGTAGTGCAAAAATGTAGTGAGATAATGAACGTTCATGTGTTCAATGACCATTCAGAAATTGAGAAGTTGGATGGCAGAGGATGAAGCTGTACCTGAATCACTGAGTGTGTGCCTTCAGGCTACTGTATCTCCTTCCTGATGGTAACAATGAGAAGAGGACATGACCTGAGTGATGGGGTCCTTAATGATGGATGTCACCTTTTCGAGACATCGCTTCTTGAAGATGTCCTGGATGCTATGAAGTTGACTGACTTTGCAACACTCTGCAGTTTATTTTGATCCAGTACATTAGCCCCTTCCCCCATACCAGATGGTGATGTGGCCAGTTAGAATGCTCTTCATGAGGTACATCTGTAGAAATTGGCAAGTGTCTTTGTTGACATAACAAATCTCCTCAAACTCCTAATGAAGTATAGCCGCTATCGAGCATTCTTTGTAGCTGCATCGATATGTTAGGCCCAAGATAGATCCTCAGAAATGTTGACACCTAGGAACTTGCAACTGCTCACGCCTTCCACTTCTGATCCCTCTATGAGGACTGGTGTGTGTTCACTTGTCTTACCCTTTTAAAGTTCATAATCATTTCTTTGGTACTAATAATGCTGAGTGCAAGGCTGTTGCTGTGACACCACTCAACTAGCTGACCTATCACATTCCTGTACACCTTCTCATCACCATCTGTAATTCTGCCAACCATAGTTGTATTGTCAGCAAATTTATAGATGGCATTTGAGCTGTGCCGAGCCACTTAGTCATGGGTTCCTCATGTTCAATACTTCTTATTGAATTTACTTCACCAACCCCTAGGGAAAGGTAGTGCAGATTATAATAACTAGCTACCAAAAATAATTCTCTATATTTTACCCATAGATCATTTGTCATTTAGCTTAACTCCTCTGACTAGTGCTCATTCTAATTCTAGATGCAGCTTCCCCTTTCCTGTTTTATCAAACAGAACATAGAACAGTACAGCACAGGAACAGGCCCATCAGCCTACAATGTTGTGCCAAACCAATTAAATAAGTATTCCAATGGCCAATACACATTATTGCACACACCCCTCCCCCCCCAATCCAGGCAACATACTGGGAAATGTTTCTTTCTATAATGAGGCGACCAGAACTGTATGCAATATACCAGATGCAGACTATCTAGAGCTTTTTAAAGCAGCAACATAAATCCCCAACTTTTGAACTCAATGCCTTGACTAATAAAGGCAAGCATACCTTTGGGCCTTCTTAACTAGCCTAGCAACCCATGTAGCCACTTTTAGGGAGCTATAAAATGGGACACCAAGGCTCCTCTGCTCATCAATACTATTGTCCTTAACAGTGTACTGACTCTTTACATTTGACCTACCAAAGTGCAACACTTCACATTTGGCCAGGTTAAAATGCATCTGCCATTTTTCCACCCATATTTGCAACAGATCTACAGCACTGTGCAAATGTTTTAGGCTTCCTTGCTATATATATGTACCTAACACTTTTGCACAGCACTGTATAAGCCCGCTGTACTCTTTATCACTCTTCTATGCTATCCACAACACCAACAGTCTTTGTACTATCTGCAGACATCTGTACTTAGCTGAGGCTAGGTGGCAACTCTCAGCCAAGGCCTCAAACCTACCTCTTGAATAGGACCCCATTCTGGACCATCAGAAAACTTGCTCTGACACCATCACGGATCTCATTAACTCTGGGGAACTCTCATTCACTGTAGTCAAACTCATAGTTCCCTTACCCCACACTGATCATTTCTACCTCCTACCTGACTGTCTGGATAGACTGATTGTCTCTGCCTGCTCCTGCACCACTGAACTCGTCCTCAAACCTCGACTCCATTCTATCCCCCTTGGTTCAGTTCCTTCCCACCTACATCCATGCCACTTTGTATGCTCTTGATTTCAGTAACCTTTAATTCCCTGGCCCTGACTGCCTCATTTTCACCATGACTGCCTAGTCCTTATGCGTTTCTATCTCCCAGCAAAAAGGCCTTCATGTTCTCAATTTCTTTCTCAATTAAAGAACCAACCAGTTCCCCTCCATCACCACCCTCCTACATCTGGCAGAACTGGTCCTCACCCTCAACTATTTTTCTTTGGCTCCTCCCAGTTTCTCCAGACTTGAAGGGTAACCAGGGGACTCAGCTACACTTGCCTTTTCATTGGCCACAGAGAACAGCCTGTATTCCAAACCTTCCCTGGTAATGCTCCCCAAGTCTTCCTCCACTACGTTAACGACTGCACTGGTACTCATGCACCCATGCTGAGCTCGTCAATTTCATCAACTCTGCCTCCAACTTCCATCCTGCCCTTAAATTCACTTGCTCCATTTCTGACACCTCCTTCCCCTTTCTCGATTTCTCAGTCTCCATCTCTGGAGACAAACTGTTGAATTACATCTTTTATAAACTTACTGATTCCCAGTTATCTTGACTGTACCTCTAAATATGTTATTCCCTTCTCTCCGTTCCTTCGGCTCCACCGCATTTGTTCCAAGGACGAGGCTTTACTTTCCAGGACACTGTCGATGCTGCCCTCACCCGCATCTCCTCCATTTCCCGGACATCTGCGCTCACCCTTAACAGGGATAGAGGTCCTCTTGTCCTTACCTGCCACCCCATGAGCCTCTGCATCCAACACATCATTCTCTGCAGCTTCCACCACCTCCAAAGGGATCCTACCTCCAAACATATCTTTACCTACCCCGCGGCTTTCCCGCTTTCTGCAGGGATTGCTCCCTCTGTGATTCCCTTGTCCCTCCCTGCTCAACTTTATCTGACACTTATCCCTGTAAGTGGCCAAAGTGCCACCTCTGCCCATTCACTTCCTCCCTTGCCTCCACTCAGAGCATCAGTCCTTCCAGGTCAGGCAACACTTCACCTACAGATCTTCTGGAGTCCTCTACTGTGACTGGTGCTCCTGATGCAGACTCCTCTACACTGGTGAGAACTGTCATAAATTGAAGGACCACTTTGTCAAGCCCCTCTGCTCCATCCACCAAAAGCAGAACTTGCCGGGCTCCAAACATTTTAATTCCAGTTCCCATTCCCGTTCCGACATGTTGGTCCATGGCCTACCCTTGTGCTATAATGTGGCCACCATCAAGGTGGAGGAGCTATTCCATCTGAGTCTGAATATCAATCTCTACATCTAGTAAAAACAAAATTCCCACTCCCTCCACTCTCCCCTCTTCTTCTATTCCCCACTCTGGCCTCTTACTACTTTTCACCTGCCTATCACCTCTCCCCGGATCCCCACCTCCTTCTGTTTCTCCTATGGTCCGCTTACCTCTTCTATTAGATTCCTTCCTCTCCAGCCCTTTCTTTCCTACCCAACTGCCTTCACCAATCACATTCTAGCTATCCTCTTTCCCCTTGCCCCACCTTTTTATTCTGGCATGATCCCCCTTCCTTTCCATTTCTGTAGAAAGGTCTTGGCCTGAAATGTTCACTGTTTATTCATTTCCATGACTGCCGCCTGACCTTCTGAATTCCTCCAGCATTTTGTGTGTATTGCTTTGGATTTCCAGCATCAGCAGAATCTTTCATCTTTATAACTTAGTAACCCACCCATCTGCATTTTCATCCAGGACGTTTATATACATTACAAACAACAGTGGTTCTGAATCCAAATGGCCAATTCACTATGGATCCCATGCATCTTAATCTTCTGGATGAGCTTCCCATAAGAGACCTTGTCAAACATCTTATTAAGATTCTCGTAGCCAACATTCACACTCAATGAAGTCAGTAAGGTATAACTTACCGTGCAGAAGGAGGAGGAGCCTGCCAAGGATGTGGCCTAGAAGTCTAGTGCACCTTCAGGGATCTGGGATTTTGTGGCTCTGGAGGTGGGTGGACTCATGGTTGGTGCCGTCACCAAATTGGTGTATCGTGGGAGACGGAAGATCGAAAGCAGCAAGCTGGCTGTGTGCCCAGAGACCCGAGTTCTTTGGACACAGAACTCGGAAGAAGCGATGCAACAGACTTCTAACATCGTCAATCAGCGAGTTGTTTGTCATGTCTCCCCTCTTGCTGTCATTTTTCCTTATTAGGGAGAGAGCAAGCCACAAGTATGTTGAATTACTGGATGAATGAGTAGTCTTTGTAGTACTGCAAGTCTGTGTCTATATTGATGCTTTGCTACATGCTTAGTGGAGGGGGGTGTTGCTTTGCTGCTGTTTGTGTGTGGGGGGGAACTGGGTGGACTTTGGGGTTCTAACTTTAACTGTCATTCATTCTTTAGGGCACTCCTCTGTGCTCCTGGATGTTTGTGAAGAGGAAGAGTTTCAGGATGTACATTGTATATATTTCTCCGACATTAAATGTACCCTTGAAACCTTTGAAAGAAACGTTGGCTCTCCCTAATTAGCCCATGATTTTCTAAATACTGATAAATCCTATAGCTAAGAATTCTTCCCAGTAACTTCCTATCACTAACGTGAGACTCACAAGTTATAGTTTCCAAGACTATTCCTAGTTCTCTTAATGAGTAATAGAACAGTATTAGCTACTCACCAGTTCTCTAGGACCTTGCCTATGGCTAGATAGGACACAAAGATATTAGTCAAGGCCCCAGTAATCTCAACTCTTGCCTCAATCAATAACCTGGGTATATCCTATCAAGCTCTGGGGACTCAACTACCTTAATGCTCTTTAAGAGACCCAAGCATACCTCCTCCTTTACCTCGAAATGTCCAAGCTTATCAATGTGCTTGGCACTGATCTCCCTATCCTCTATGTCCTTTTCATTGGTAAATACTGATGTGAAGAACTCATTAAGGTCCTCACCCACATTCTCCCCATCCAAGATCACGTTCCCCCTTTATCCTTGAGTCTCCCCATCCTCTCCCTAGTTTTCCTCTTGCTCTTGATGTATGTATAGAATGCCTTGGGATTCTCTTTAATCCTACTTGCCAAGGTATTTTCATGCCCCCACCACCTTTATTAATTCTCTTCTTGAGTTCTTTTCTGGCTTCTTTATAATTGTGAAGGGCTCTGTTTGACTCTGGATTGCTAAGATTTACATACTACTTCTTGCCTAAGTTCATCACTTCTCTCAACATGCAAGCCCCTCTTACATTGCCATTCTTGTCCTCTCTTCTGACTGCAACATACCTATCCTGTACTCTGTGCAGCTGGTCTTTAAGCAATCTCCACATATTGGATGTAGACTTGACTAGAAATCACTGTTCCCTACTAACTCTCCCTAGCTCCTGCCTAACACTTAAGATTTGCCCAGCTCCAATTTAATACTGTCCTGCAACATCCATACTTATCCTTATCTATAGCTGTCTTTAGCCATAAGGAGATGTAGTCACTGTTTCCTAACTGTTCACCCCCTGAAAGATCAGTTACCTGGTCAGGCTCATTACCCAATGCCAGATGCAGTACAGGCCTTCCTCTTGTTGGACTATCTATGTATTGAAACCCTCCTGGATGCACCTAACAAATTCTGCCCCATCTATTACTCCTGCACTAAGAAGGTCACAGTTTGTTTTTACAGCTCTCCTTAATTTGCCTGCATATCTGTTCCTCAATGTCCCAGTGGCTACTGGTGTTTGTGGTGGGTGGGGGGGGGGGGGGGGGTGGTGTTGCAGTACAATCCCATCAGAGTGATTGCACCCTTCCTAGTTTTGAGCTCTACCCATATGGGTGATGTGGTGGAGATACATCTCTACCAAAGGGGGTGTAAGGTGTCCTTCCCTCCGCTAGCCTGCAGGTCATCCTCGGACAAGGTACAGCACCTGCTTGACCCGCCCCTATCAGGGTCACGTGAAGCCATGGGAGCAGGAGGTGGATGGTCGTATGAACAGCTGATGCATATCCATAAGTCCTGGTTATGCCACCACTGACGGCAGGCAAACAATCTTGCAGAGCATTGCTAATGGCTGAGGTTACTTGTCTTGTAAAGATACTGCCCAAAGAAGGCAACGGCAAACCACTTTTGTGGAAAAATTAGTCAAGAACAATCAAGGTCATGAGACCATGATGGCCTTGATCATATGACTGGCACATAATGATGATGACCCATATAGACTCAGTGGGTGAGTCCTTCATTATACCCTCAGAGTGCAGCTGTGATACCATCACTGATTAGTAGTGCAACTCCGTAACTCTTGTACTTCTCTCTCTCTCTCTCTGTTTTCTTAAATATTGAAACCCTGGAACATAATGCACCCATTCCTGTCCCTCTCTCAACTAAATCTCTGTGATGGTACCATGTACTGATCTAAGTACATCAACTTTACCTGTAATACTTCCAGCTTTAAAACATGTGCACTTCAAACTATCTGTTCCACCGTATCTATTACCTTACTCCTGCCTGTTTATACTGGCCCTGACACCTACCTTCCTCTCCATCACTCTACTTTCAGATCCCATCTTCCTGCCAAGCTGGTTTAAGCCCTCCAGAGTACCACTAACAAGCCTCCCAGCCGGGATATTGCTTCCCCTGCAGTTTAGCTGCAACCCATCTATCTTGTACATGTCACCCCTACCAGAATCTGAAACCTTGCCACCTGCACATGTTCCTCAGCCACTCTAGTATCATCTCACTCCTGCTCTGACTAGTGTGTGCCAGCAGGAGTAATCCAGAGATTACTATCTTGGTGAACACCCAGAGGTTGTGGTGCACATTGGCATTGCTAGAAAGGGGAAGAGGTCCTGCTCTTTGGCCTCTTTCCTAACTCCCTATACTCACTGTGTAGGACTTCTTTCCTCTTTCTACCATTGTCATTGGTGCCAATGTGCACCATAACCTCTGGCTGTTCATACTCCCCCCTTTGAGAATATTCTGCGTCTGGTCTAAGACATTCTGGACCCTGGTACTTTGGAGGCAGCACACTACTCTTGCATTTTTTTCATGGTTGCAGAATCTCCTGCCCATGTACAATATGGGAATAAAGGATTGCTTATTAAGTTTAGTGAAATAATTTTACATTACTAATGCTGTTAATTGTTGCGGCATTTGATATATGATTTAGACTTCCAGATAACGCTAGGGTTTGCAGAGCTCGCCTGACCTCAATAGGAGTTTTAAGGTAAATTGCTGTTTATATTTTACATATATTGCCCATATCAGTATTAGAGATATATGAGATATATACAATTTTTAATGGAACAATACAAAATGGTTCCTATCTTTGAAGCTCCAAGAATCTTGTAGGTCTGAGTTGTGTGTGAACCTACAAAAAGCTTTTGGCCCAGACAGGGTACTCGGCCAAGTACTAAAGACTGGTGCAGATCAACTAGCTGGAGTGTTAACTCAGATCATTAATCTCTTGCTTCGGTAGTCTGGCGTACCCACCTGCTTCAAGCAGACTTCACTTATAATGGAGCCTATGAAGAACATGGTAACCTGCCTCAATGACTATCAAGCAGTAGCACTTACATCCACAGTAAGGAAGTGTTTTGAGAGGTTGGTGATGAAACATACCAACTTCTGCCTGAGAAGTGATTTGGATTTGTTTTAATTTCCTACTGGAACAACAGGTCCACAGCAGATGCCATCTCATTGTCTCTTCACTCAACCCTGGAACATTTGCATAGCAAAGGTGCATGCAGCAGGATGCTCTTTGTCAACTACAGCTTGGTATTCAATAGGATTGTCCCCTCTAAACTAATCAATAAGCTCCAAAACCTTGACCTTAATAACTCCTTGAGCAATTGGATGCTTGATTTCTTCACTTGCAGACCCCAGTCATTATGGCTTGGCAACACCATCTCCTCTACAGTCAGTTCAGGTCATAGCTACAAGGCTAAGTGCTTAGCCCCTGCTCTACTTGCTTTACACTTATGACTGTGTGACTAAACACAGATCCAATTCCATGTTCGAAGTTTGCTGACAACACCACTGTCCTGAGCCGAAGAAAGCACAGCAGGGCCTTTACTTCCTTAGGAGTTTGCAAAGATTCGGCATGACATCTGCAGTAGAACTTCTTTGACAAACTTCTATAAATGTGGTGGAGAGTATATGGACTGGCTGCATCATAGTCTGGTGTGAACCGTCAATGCCCTTGAATGGAAAATCCTAGAAAAAATCATCGACATGATGCAGTCTATCATGGTTAAAGCCCTCCCCACCATTGAGCAGATCTCCACAAAGTGTTACAGGTAAGCAGCATCCATCTTCAAGGACCCCAACCACCCAAGTCATGCTCTCTTCTTGCTGCTGCCATCAGGAAGATGATACAGGATCCTCAGAATTCACACCACCAGGTATAGGAAGTTATTACCCCTCAACCATCAGGCTCTCGAACCAAAGGGGATAACTTCACTTGCCCCATCATTGGAATGTTCCTGAAGCCTTTGGACTCACTTTCAAGGACTCTTTATCTCATATTCTCAATGCTTAATATTATTTCTTTCTTTTTGTATTTGCAGAGTTTGTTATCTTTCACACACTTGTTGAACACCCAAGTTGATGCGATTTTTCATTGATTCTATTATGGTTTATTGTTCTATTATGGATTTATTGAGTATGCCCGCAAGAAAATGAATCTCTGGGTTGTATATGTACTTTGTCAATAAATTTACTTTGAACACTGATCTTTGAAGGTGATTGACAATACTTTCAAATTCGTCATAGTTTCTAGCTTGTTGAAGTCGTGAAATTATTTCATTTTCACTCCTGGCTGTTTCTGACATCTGTAAGCCTGAATGCTTGAAACCACAATGAGCAAAGCAGTTCTGAGTTGTTTTGCTGTTTATTTCTGGCTAAGTGTCACTGACAAACTGTACTGCCTGTAAAAGGTTATCCCTTACACTCATGTTCTTGGCTGCTGAAGAAGGTGTCAGGAGATTTTCTTCAATTGTTTCAAGAACATGGTTCCCTAACTTTACACGATACGACTTATAATATATTTTTCATTCCCATACTTACTTTGAACTTTGAATTGGTGTATGAAACATTTATTTCAGTAACCTTAATTAAAAATTTGAAAAACAGGAGAGAAAAAGGACTAAATTCAGACTTAGGCCCCGGTTGCAGCTTTGTATACCCTGTCATAACACATATTGTTAGTACAGAATACTAAGGAATTGCATCTTTAAAAAAATGGGTACCACTAAGGGGCAGCATTCACAGGCAAATAAATCTTGTTATCAGTCCTTTAAAGAAATAAAATCAGATCTCATGGAATTCTTGCATTCAACATTATTGCTGTACTTCTCTGTCCATATGACCATAGGACATTGGAGACTTGGCCAGTCAAGACTCCTCTGTCATTCAATCATGGCTGATGTACTTACCCTCTTAACTCCTTCTCCTGCCTTCTCCCCGTAACCTTTGATGCCATTACTAATCAAGAAGATTAGCTTCCACAGCTGTCTGTGGCAATGTGTTCCATGGATTCACTACCCTTTGGCTAAAGGAACTCCTCTTCCTTTCTGTTCTGAAGGGATGTCCTACTATTCTGAGGCTGTGCCCTCTGATCTTTGAGTTTCTTGCTAATGGATGCATCTTCTCCATCTATAGGTTTTTCAATATTCAGTACATTTTAACGAGACCTGCCCCTCATTCTTCTAAACTCCAACAAGTTCAGGGCCCAGAGCCATTAGACACTCCTCCTATGTTAACCCTTTCCTTCCTAGCATCATTGTTGTAAATCTCCTCTGGACCCTCTTCATTGGTAGCACATCCTTTTTAAAGTATGGGGCACTATACTCAAATGTGGTCTATCCAATTCTTATCAAGTTACAAACTTGTTTTATATTCTGGTACTCTCAAAATGTATGCTACATTGCATTTGCCTTGCTTGCCATCGACTCAACCTTTTGGAATCCTGCACTAAACTTGCAAGTCCCTTTGCACCTCTGACTTCTGATCTTGCTCCCCATTCAAAAAATAGTGTACACATTATTCCTTCTACCAAGCTGCATGGCCATACATTTCTCTACACTGCATTTCATCTGCTACTTCTTTGCCTATTTTCCTAATCCGACCGAGTCCTTTTGCAGACTCCCTGCTTCCACAGCACTACCAGCCCCTCCATCTATCTGCAAACTTGGCCAAAAAGCCATCAATTCTGTCATTCAAATTGACATATAACGGAAATGAAGGGGTTCCAACATTGACCCCTGAGGAACATCACTAGTTACTGACGGCCAACCAGAAAAAGCCCCCTTTATACCCACTCTTTGCCTCCTGCCAGTCTGAGTATTCTTCTATCCATACTAGTATCTTTCCCAGGATACCATTGACTATTAACTGTCACTGTCCGGTCCGTAGACTCTGCATTCCAGTTCACAGTCCGGTCTGTAGATTCCGCAGTCTAATTATTTCAGTTTTCCCTTGTTTCGTTGGGTGCCTTAATTGAGGCACCTGATTCTCGTTTCGGGCTGGCAACATAAATAGCTTCGGGGTCCAGCTATTCCTTCACTGGACTGTCCCATCAGAAACCCACAACTAGAAGCTCGGCATCAGAAACCCATACCAAAAAGCTCAACATCAGAAACCCACACCAAGAAGTTTGGCATCCGAAACCCATACCAAAAAGCTCAACATCAGAAACCCACACCAAGAAGTTTGGCATCCGAAACCCATACCAAAAAGCTCAACATCAGAAACCCACACCAAGAAGCTCGGCATCCGAAACCCATACCAAAAAGCTCGGCATCAGAAACCCACACCAAGAAGCTCGGCATCCGAAACCCATACCAAAAAGCTCGGCATCAGAAACCCACACCAAGAAGTTTGGCATCCGAAACCCATACCAAAAAGCTCGGCATCAGAAACCCACACCAAGAAGTTTGGCATCCGAAACCCATACCAAAAAGCTCAACATCAGAAACCCACACCAAGAAGATCGTTGCCAGAAACCAGTTGCTAGAAACACGTGACCTCAGCCAGTGCGGGAATTCTGGACCATTATCAGAGCTACCGACTATCGTGGACTCTAGGTTGCTTCTGTGCCTATGGCTGCTTAGTGAATTAAGTCATTTTCATGTTCAGCTGAGTTGCCGGCTGTCTGCTGCTGCTCTGAGTAAGGTACAAATTCTGATGCCTTCTTAGCCAGCTGAGAATTGCTGGCAGTTTGCAGTAAGAAGAGTCCCTGCTCTGTGTCCAAGTAGAGTCCAAGTCTAGTCAAGTCTGAGTCTGAGTCCGAGTCCTAGTTCCAAGTCAAGTCAAGCCTAAGTTCCAGGTCAAGCCAAGCCTGAGTCCCAGGTCAAGTCAAGTCCGAGTCCCAGGTCAAGTCAAGCCCGAGTTCCAGGTCAAGCTAAGTCAGAGTCCCTGGTGAAGCTAAGTCTGAGTCCCTGGTGAAGTCAAGTCTGAGTCCCTGGTGAAGCCAAGTCTGAATTCCAGGTAAAGCTAAGTCTGAGTCCCAGGTCAAGTCAAGCCTGAGTTCCAGGTCAAGTCAAGCCCGAGTCCCAGGTCAAGCCAAGCCTGAGTCCCTGGTCAAGCTAAGTCTGAGTCCCTGGTGAAGCCAAGTCTGAATTCCAGGTCAAGTCAAGTCTGAGTCCCTGGTGAAGTCAAGTCTGAGTCCCAGGTCAAGTCAAGTCTGAGTCCCTGGTGAAGCCAAGTCTGAGTCCCTGGTGAAGCTAAGTCTGAGTCCCTGGTGAAGACAAGTCTGAGTCCCAGGTCAAGTCAAGCCTGAGTCCCTGGTGAAGCCAAGTCTGAGTCCCTGGTGAAGCCAAGTCTGAGTCCCTGGTGAAGTCAAGCCTGAGTCCCTGGTGAAGTCAAGCCTGAGTCCCTGGTGAAGCCAAGTCTGAGTCCCAGGTCAAGTCAAACCTGAGTCCCAGGTCAAGCCAAGTCTGAGTCCCTGGTCAAGCTCAGTCAAGACCCAGGTACCGAGTCCCTGCCAAGACCTGAGTTCCGAGTCATGACCCGAGTTCCCAGTCAAGTCCGTGTCCCGAGTCCAAGCCCAGGTGGTATCCTACGTCTACATCCATGTTGTCATCTTGTCCTCACTCCTTGGCTTCCCTAGTATTCTTAATAAACATTGTCCTGTTCATACTACTTCAGTGTCTGTGTCTTGCATCTGGGTCCGCTCCCAACGCCCCCTTGTGATATTAACTTGTTAAGCATCTTCATGTGGCACCTTGTCAGAGACCTTCTGAAATTCCAAGTCAATAACATCGATTGTCTCTCTTTTGCCTATTTTGCTTGTGATTTCCTCGAAGAATTCCAACAAATCTGTCAGGTAAGATTTCCCCTTAAGGAAATCATACTGACTTTGGCTTATTTTATCATGTGCCTCCAAGTACACTGAAACCTCATCCTTAATCATGGACTCTATTATCTTTCCAGCACTGAAGGCAGGCTAACTGGCCCATAATTTCCTGTCTTTTGCCTCCCTGTCTTCTTAAAGAGTGGAGTGACATTTCAAGTCAAGTAAACTTTTATTGTCATTTCGACCATAACTGCTGGTACAGTGCATAGTAAAAATGAGACAACGTTATTCAGGACCATGGTGTTACATGACACAGTACAAAAAACTAGACTGAACTATATAGTTAAAAAAAAGCACAGAGAAAGCTACACTAGACTACAGACCTACATTGGACTGCATAAAGTGCACAAAAACAGTGTAGGCATTGCTATAAATAATAAACAGGACAATAGGGCAGTAAGGTGTCAGTCTAGGCTCTGGGTATTGAGGAGTCTGATAGCTTGGGGGAAGAAACTGTTTCATAGTCTGGTCGTGAGAGCCTGAATGCTTCGGAGCCTTTTCCCAGACAGCAGGAGGGAGAAGATATTGTGTGAGGGATGCATGGGGTCCTTCATAATACTGTTTCCTTTGCAGATGCAGTGTGTAGTGTAAATGTCCGTGATGGCAGGAAGAGAGACCCTGATGATCTTCTCAGCTGACCTCATTATCCGCTGCAGGGTCTTGCACTGAGATGGTGCAATTTCTGAACCAGGCAGTGATGCATTTGCTCAGGATGCTCTCTATACAACCCCTGTAGAATGTGATGAGGATGGGGGGTGGGAGTTGGACTTTCCTCAGCCTTTGCAAAAAGTAGAGACGCTGCTGGGGTTTCTTTGCTATGGAGCTGGTGTTGAGGGACCAGGTGAGATTCTCCATCAGGTGAACCCCAAGAAATTTGGTGCTATTTATGATCTCTACCGAGGAGCTGTTGATTTTCAGTGGGGAGTGATCGCTCCGTGCCCTCCTGAAGTCAACAACCATCTCTTTTGTTTTGTTCACATTAAGAGACAGGTTGTTGGCTGCTAACGTGTTAGCAGTCCGTTAGCCGCTGCTAACGTGTTTTCATGTCCTCCAGAACCACTCTAGAATCTAGTGATCCTTGAAAGGTTGCTGTTTATGCCTCCGGAATCTCTTCAGCTACCATTTTCAGAACCCTGTGGTGTAATCCATCTGCTCCAGGTGACTTAATTACCTTCCCAAGCATCCCAACTTTCAGCTTCCCAAGCACATTCTCCTTAGCAAAAGTGACTGCAATCACTTCTGTCCCCTAACACTCTCAAATTTCTAGCATGCTGCTGGTGGCTTCCACAATGAAGACTGATAAAAAAAAAACTGGTCCACCATTTCTTTATTCCCCACTACTGTTACGTTTTGTAACTTCATAACAATAAACTAAATCACAACTTCCTGTGAATGGAGTCTGAAATGCGGGTGTAACTTAGTCTTAGTGAGGCATACACATATCACATGGTAGCATGATGATATATACAATTAATGTACTTTTACATATAACCCACAATTAATTATATAAATGAACAAGAATGTTTAATCAGTACACACACACACACACACACACACACACACACACACACACACACACACACACACACACACACACACACACCACACACACACACACACACACACACACACACACACACACACACACACACACACACACACACTCACTCCATTCTTCCAATCAGACATACACATTTAATTGCTGTGGAGGACTTCTTATTCTTGTGTGATAACATGTTTCCCAACAAGAGGGAATCACTCTGCTTGACAGGTGAGACTTGTGGCTGTGAAACAATCTCAGGTTCTAAGGCCTCCTCTGTGATGGTTGTAGGAGTTGACACTGAAGCTATCAGAAGTGGTTCTGACAGCTCCAGACACCTTTCATCTCTTTTCTTTTTCTTCTACTGGTTTGAGCATCTTGATCTTGGGAAGGTGCATTTAGTTCACTGGAGTGTTCTCATTAATTCTTCTATTGCTCCTTTACAATCTGATCCCTCCTTTTGGTTTCTACGTCCACATTGTCCGATGAATCCGTTTTCATATCTCCATTGACTCCATTTATTTTGGCATTCCATTCATCCAGTTGGGCTTTAGTCTTTGCTTCTATTTTTGAAAACAGCATTTTGTCTCCTAGTTGAAGATCATACAATAACCTTAAAGCATATAGAAAAGATTTTAGTTCTTAATACTCAGAAAAGCTGAAAGTTTGCAACTTTCTTGAAGCACCTTGAATTCTCTTCCATTTTAAAACCAAGCTACATTTCACAAGTAATTGTCTGAGGAACAATTCAGAAGCTTTCTCAGATATGTTGCCTACAGAAACAGTTACAATTGAATTGCTGCTTTTGTCATTTACACACTTCCTTTCAGCAACATAGTCCTTCCTTAGACCAATATGCTTTCCAACCATAGAAACCGAGATTGGCACCAACAACTCTTTATTCTCTGTTGGGCAACAGTTTATGGTGGTCAGCATGGAGACAGTTATGGCAACATCCAGTATATTTCTTAATTCACTTTCAGTTGACTCTATTGTAGGGGATGTGGCATTGCAAATGGCGGAAGGATTTCCAATCAAGTTGCAGTTGCCGCAGTCAATCATACCCCTGCAATGCTGCTGCTTTTGTTTTTACTACGTACAAGCTGGTTGGTTGTTGCACTTCACAGTTATGGATGTCATTCCCACTGGAGTTACCTTTTCTCCAGTGTAAGTTTTTGGTTGGATACCTGCAAGCTTCAGTTTAGCATTTTTGAAATGCTGTTCAGACACATTTTGTGGAATGACTGAGGCAGCTGAACTGTGTCTAATTCCATTTTAATTAATTTGCTGTTCACTTCTAGCATAAGCTGTATTCCTTGTGTATTGTTAAATTCTACACTGTAAATCTTAAGGCTGCACAATCCTGTGTCACTCTCATCGATATCAGAATTTTCATCAACGGCATGCCAATTAGTGCTCTTTTTATAACTGCATCTTGACATTTTAGCTTTTTCTCTTCCCTGAGCAGTCCATTTATTTTTGACTGCCCAGCATAGTCTTTGTACGTGTCATACTTTGTTGCATTTTCTGCAAGTTTTGCAAGTTCTGCAAATCTGCATTTGTGGTGTATGTGAGCCCCTGTCACAATGGTAACACAATTTCTTTGGCCATGCTTGTTTCTGATTAGACACTGCAATTTTATTCAGGCTCTCATTTCTGATGGCAACTCAATTGCGACCCTGTCAGCGGTTTCCATTGAAACAGTGATTTCCACTACTTGTCTAAATGAAAGCTGTGCTTCAGTTAGGAGCTGTTTTTGAATGCTTTCTAATTCTGCTCCTTTATCTTATGGTCTTATATCTGAAATAACTTTTGCTTATATTATTAGCTAGCTTACCTTCATATTTCATCCTTCCCAAAGCTTCCCAATCCTCTAGGTTCCCACTAATTTTTGCAATTTTGTTTGTCTCCTCTTTTGTCTTTATGCTGTGTTTGACTTCCCTTCTCAGCCACAATTGCCTCATCCTTTTAGAATAGTTCTTCTTCTTCAGTATGAAATATTTTTGCATCTTTTGAATTGTTCTCAGAAACACCAGCCATAGTTGCTCTACAGTCGTCCCTGCTAGTGTTCTCTTCCAATCAGCTTTGGCCAGCTCCTCTCTCATGTAATTCCCTTTACTCCAATGTAATATCAATATATATGATTTTATCTTCTCTCTCTCAAACAAGAGGGTGAATTCTATCATATTATGATCACTGCTTCCTAAGTGTTCCTTCACCTGAATCAATTTTTTCCTAGTGGGCTTGACCAAAGCTATTCTAAAAAAAACATCCCATAGACATTCAACAAATCTCTTCTCTTGGGATCCACCAGAGTAGATGTTGCCTTGTATTTCACTGGGATATACTAGAATGTCAAATATAGCTCTTAGTTGCTGTCAAAGTCACTTAAGAGGAATCAAAGTAATAAGTTTATAAAACTGAGCATTGTGGAAATTTGGAAAGACTTTAGAGTTCATCTTTAATGCACAAGAGGTCCACTCAAGAGTTATAACAATGGGGCAGAATTTGCCTTTGAGTTTGATGGTGCGTGCTTTCAAACTTTTGTATTTTATACTGGATGAAATGAGGGTATGTCAAGGGTGGGACGGTCTTTGATTATGCTGGCTGTTTTTTTCTGATGCAATCTGAAGTACAGACAGAATCCATGGAGGGAAGGCTGGTTTTCATAATGGACCATTATGTGTCCACAAATTTCTGCAATTTCTTGCTGTTGTGGGCAGAACAGTTGCTGTGATGCACCCTGTTAAGATGCTTTTCATGGTGAATCTATAAAGATTTGTGGGGGTCAGTGGGTCGATACTGAATCTGCTTAGCCTTTTGAGGAAGTTGAGGTACTGGTCTTGGACCAAAACAAGCTACTGGTACGTTTACACATGGAAGTATAAATCTCTCAACAGACCCCAGTACAGTACCATTGGTAATGCAGGGTCATGTTTGCCAAGTTTCCTGAATCCAACTCATTTAGTTTGCTGACATTATGGGAAAGGGTGCTAAAACTGCAAAATGCCTCACTTGGTCCTTTATCTCCTTCTTGTATTCCAACTCATTGTTATTTGAGATCTGGCCCTATGGTAGTGTTCAATCAGATTATGGCCACACAATTCTGAGTTTATAGGGAGCTGAAGACACAGCCACTAGTGTTGAAGATGATCTTGGTAGAGGTATTGCTGCTATCGTTATTGATTGTGGTCTGTTGATCAGGAAATGAAAGTTCCTGTTGAAAATGTTGGAAATGAATCCTAGGTCTAGGAGCTTGGAGGTGAATTTGTTTGGAATTATAGGTGCAGCTGTAGTCAATAATTAAAAGTTGGTGCCTTCATTATCCAGATGCTCCAGAGATGAGTGTAGGGCAGGGAGATGACATCTGCTATGAACCAGTTTCAGCAGCAGGCAGTTTGCAGTTGGCCAGGGTTGTCTGGGAGGCTGGAGATGATGTGAGTCGTAACCATCTTCTTGAAGCACTACATGATGGTGGATATCAGAGCCACTGGGCAATAGACATTATAGCACTTTACCTTGTTTTTCTTTGGCACTACAATGATCGTGGACTTCTTAAAGCAGGTGGGAAACTCAGATTGGAATAAGGAGAGGTTACGAATGTCTGCACATACTCCAACCAGCTGATCCATACAGGATTTAAATACAGGCCAAGAGACTCCATCTAGGTGGTGCTTTCTGCATGTTCATTCTTGGAAAGGCTTATCTGAAATATGCAATGGTGACTGAGAATACAGGGATGACTGCGGCTGTTGGTGCCATGATATCATTCATTGTCCTTCTGTTCAGAACATTTTTGATTACCTCAGGTTCACTGAGTGCAGAATGAAAGATACCACTGACAAATGTATTGGGGCAGTTGAATGTAAGTGCAGTGGAGACTTGGGTGAGAGTTTCAGCAGCTGATGAGCTGAGACAGAAATGGAGTTGAGCAATGTCTCAAAGACGGAAATAAGATGTGAATTAATCAAATGGAGACAGCAAGACTGTGAACAGACAATTCCAACAGTTCCTAACCAGGAGGAAGAGAGAAGGAATGGAGTCTGTTGTAATGTCTGAACATGATGGATTTAGCCTTCTCAATAAAAGGAAGAATGTGTTTTTTCTTCATCTTGTACCTAGAACTAAAGGTTGAAGAGAGTCATAAGAACCTGTAATGAGATAAATTTGAGTAGTATCAATAGACATGAAAATTCACCTTTTTGGGGTTTTTTTGGTGCTTGACATTCTCTTTTTACTGGGTTCCATTAAGTTTGTTTTGCAGCTGCCTAGAAGGTAGACAAACTGCAAATAAAAATAATACTGAGTTGTAAGTTAGTCTGTAGAGCATAGAATCAGTTCAGAGTAGCGAAGTTTGAAATTATCCACACCTGATAGTTGTAGGGTAATACCTCTGACAAGAGTTCAGTGATGGTCCAAGTGCAGAGGAAGAGACAGCCATGAAATGAAGAGTACACTGTTTTAATGAGAACTGTGCAGAACAAAGGAAAATACTGAATGCCTGGCCAACAAGGCTACTAACTAAAAACTCTTAAATAAACTAATAAACTGAGTATTGGTGTTTCCATACCAGTCTATGATGTAACCGGTCAGGATACTCCACATTGTGCATCTGTAGCCAATTGTCAAAGCTTTAGGTGACATGCCAAGCCTACACAACCTTATCGTGATTTGGAGGCTTGTGTGCCTCATTGACCTGGAGAGGTTTGTTGCCTGGAGTCAGGATTTTATGCTTTGGCTTTTGGTAGAGTCACCCATGCCAAACAGATTTTAGGGAAAGGGTAGAGGCTAAAACAAGAGTGGTCCACCAGTCTGCTAGGTCCAGGGGTTCAGCTCAGGGCTAACAACACTGCCTAGTAAAACAAAACTCTCAAGGAAACCGCAAAAAAGAATCTTTCTACATCTGAGTTTGGCAGTATTTCTAAATCTCCACCTGTGACTTGCATGTAACAGTAGTGAAAACTGAGAGGAAGTTACTGGCATGATGAAAGAAGCCCTAAGTACCACCAGAGATGGAGAACCTTCATTGCTGCCCTGAATGCCAATGGCATAACGGGCAGTAAGTAAGAACCTGCACAAACTTCTAAGGAAGTAGAGGCACTGTCATGATTTGTTTGTAATGAGTTACGTGTTGATGCCATGATGCCGAGAAATTTAAAGCTGCTGATGCTTTCCACAAGACCGTAAGATATAGGAGCAGAATTAGGCCATTTAGCCTATTGTTTCTGCTCCACCATTCCATTATGGCTGATTTATTATATCTCTTAACTCCATTCTCCTGTCTTCTCCCTGTAACTTTTGACACCCTGACTAATCAAGAACCTATCAACCTCTGTTTTAAATATACTCAATGACTTAGCCTCCACAGCCGACCATGGCAGTGAATTCTACAGACTCACCATCCTCTGACTAAAGAAATTCCTCCTCATCTCTGTTCTAAATGGACATCCTTCTATTCTTCAATAGGTTTGACAATTGCCCTCCTGTTCACACCCCCCTCAGCACACCATTCCAGGTGCAGAGGCACACAAAGCTCCCCCAGCACCAATGCCTCTCCTCCTCACTTCTCCCCCCTCCAATTCAACACATGGAAGACTAGCACAGGGTACCACTACCTGCATCCCTTCCTTGACCTGTACCTGCTATCCACACCTCCACACACCAACTGCTATTGTCTCAACCTTTACCTCCGCCAGCCCCCATCTTCCACCACTCCCCAGTCTTCATGGACTCACCTTCACTACTGAGCAGGTGAGAAGGTCTCTGTGGAAACTTGGAAACAGCAAAACATTGGAAACAGATGGTGTGAACCCCAAGGTCCTGAAGGAGTATGTGGAGTTCTCTAGTGCATTTTAAATCTGAGTCTCAGCCTGGAAAGGGTCCCAACTGTATGGAAAATATCATAGTCTTGAATGACTACTGCCCAGTAGCCCAGACCTCACACATCTTGAACACCCTAGAGCAACTGATCCTGGCTTACCCCTTACAGCATCTTTGGAGGGCAATAAGCAATCGATGTTTCAGTTCCAGATTCTTCATCAGGACTGGAATGCAGGGAGGAAGATAGCCAGTATATAAAGGTGGGGGAAAGGAGTGGAGCAGGAGCTGGTAGGTGATTGATCAATCCATGTAAGAGGAGTAATGAGGGAGCAGGAAAATGGGGATGGTATAAAAATCTGGGGAGTAATATGTGGAAATGACAAAGGGCTGTAAAGGATGGAATCTGACAATAGGATAAAGTGAAGAAGGTGAGCAGGGAACCTGATGGAAAGAATGTGTGGGAAATACATATATGAAGAGGGTTGGGGAGGGGAATGATATTGTGATTAGGGGGCTTGTGTTTTAAAAGAAGAAAAAGGATGGAAAGAAGCAATTAATGGAAGTTAGATAAATCAATACTTTTGCTGTCAGGTTGGAGTCTATCAAGGTTAACTATGTTCCTCCAATCTGTGTCTAACCTCAACTTGGCTGTAGCCATGGACAGTCATGTTGATGTGGGAATGGGAAGGGAAATTAAATTCGCTGGTAACCAAGAAATCCCACCAGGTATGATGAGTAGAGCAATGGTTGGCAAAGAACGTTCAAGTTTTTTGGATGGGAGTTCTTGGAGGAATGATGCCCTGGATGTTATCTACTGACAGGCAAAAAGCAGTGTGAGGAAATAATTGTGGATGCACCATTATTTAAATGCACTATTAGTCTCCAGTAAACCCCAGTTCACCATGCCCCAACATTTACTTAGTTAGACTCTCTTTAAATCAGGAATTATTCCTAAATTTAGATTTCCACTAAATCGTACTCGATTGGCACTGCAAATAGTCTCACATCCACTTTTGCCAGCTTGCACAAATAGATTGCGCACTACTTGTTGGTGTACTTCCATCTCCCTTGCAGGATAATATGGAACACATATTGAGACAACGGGAGCTTGAATTGTATTCACTCTCATAGAAGAGACAGTTCTGGTTAGAACTGTTTTGCTCTCTGCAGAAGCCTGAATTGTTGTATATTTAATATTTCAGTAATACTTAAGTAATATTGTAAATGTATTGTTTGATTAAGCATTCTTTACTGTTTACAACATTGTGGGTTATATGTAAAAGTACATAAATAGCATATATTGTTACGCTGCCACATCATACGTGCACACCTTGCTTAAAATAAAAATTAAACTAAAATATTTTATTCCTGGCTCTGTGTTCTTGCTTCCAATTAGTCTGTCCAGTTCCTTAAACCATCCGTAATAAAGTAACCTGTGAGCTAGATGACATGGAGGCTGAAGGAATTCTTTTCAAGGATGATTGAAGCCCAGGGACAATGCCATTGGTCCTAGCAGCCAAGAAGAATGTGTTTGTCAAGATCTGTGAGGATTTTAAGGTCACATCAACGCAGTACTGAAAATAGATCAATACCTTCTGCCTAGGATACAGAATATCTTTGCAAACCTTTCTGGAGGAAAACACTTCAGCAAAGTGGAGTTATCTGAGTTGGAAGAAGAGTCCATGGTGTTTCTCACCATAAACACTCATAAATGGCTTTATTGCTATAATAGGTTTATTTTTGGAGTAATGTCTGCACCTGCACTCTGGCAGAAAGCTATGGAGCAGGTGCTGCAAGGCTGCACAGGCACTCAGTATTACCTGGATGGCAACATTGTTACCAGTAATAATGACAAGGACTATCTCCAATATCTCGACAGCATTAAAAAAATTAGAAGATTATGGGCTCAGGGCACAGTGCAACTGTTGTGAATTATTTAAACCAAGCATCACTTACTGTGTTTACACTTCTGATGCTCAAGAATTACATAAGTGTGCTGAGAAAATTCAAGCAGTGGTGGATGTCCCAAGATCAAAGGAAATGTCATAGTTGAGGTCATTTTTAGGATTTGTCAATTACTATAACAGGTTCCTGCCAAACCTGGTTTTATGATCCACATTATCCATGCACTGTTTGGGATGTCAACATGTCCAGAAGAAGGTGTCCACAGATGTCAGAACCAGTTCCTGCAGTCCCAGAGTCAGCTCCTACAACCACCATGGAGGAGGCCCCAGAACATGAGATTGATTCACAGCCTCCCATTCCAAGCAGAGTGATCCCCCTTTTGAGAAAAGACATTATCCCGCGAGAATAAAAAATCCTCCACAGTGATTAACTCTTCAGGCCTGAATGGGACATTAAAATTTACTGTGCTGTGCATGTCTATATAGTAGTATTATGTAGTATACTGTATGTATTAATTGTATGATATAGTATACAATATATATGTGTGTGTGTGTGTGTGTGTGTGTGTGTGTTTAGCTAAGCAGGGAGGAAAGTTGTGTATTTAATATTTCAGTAATGTTTGAGTAATATTGTAAATATATTGTTTGATTAAGCATTCTTTGTTGTTTACATACTGCATTGTGGGCTATATATAAAAGTATGTAAATGGCATGCGTCATACCTCACATAAAATAAAAACAAAACAAAGATACGTTAGTTCTGGCTCTGTGTTTTTGCTTTCAATTAGTTTTATGTTTTGAAGTTACAAAACATAACATAATTTCTGGTTTAAGATGGTGCTACTGAAGGCGTGCAATGGGTTACTGGGTGGTTTGAAAGCAAAAAAATTTGAATAAAAGTAATACTAGTAACACTTTTGTTGAGTAAATTGTGGTGAACTATCTCAGCAAGTAATGAAGAGGTGAGTGAAGGCAAAGCGAATTTGAGAGATGTTCTCTGCTGGTACTTTGCAAAATGGACGCACTTGGAGTTGGAGCCATGCTGGTTGGAGTGAACAATTTGGAGAGGAGAAGACAAGGCAGAGGAGTTCTGATGCCCATCCAACTAACCTGGGTGTGAGGGTGGATCACCCTAAGCACTGAGCTGATTAGGAGAGGTCAAAAACGGCTTAGATGACAGCGATATCTTGGTCCAAAGCAAATTGTGGAGGGGGTGGGGAGGGGGCGAGCATTCACCATGGCAGAGCCTGGGTCCTAATGCAAGGCATGACCTGCTGTTCAGCCACTGGCCAGGATAGACTGAAAAGAGAGGGTGTCGAGAGTAGGGCGAGGTTGGTTCACTCTTGGCGCCAAGCCGATTCAGAGAGATCAAGAACCGCTTCCTCAGCAGTGAAATGTAGGCCAGAAGCAAATCACTGGGTGGCAGATTCTAGGCCCGGAGCGATTCACCAAGGAGGAGCCCGGGTCCTAATGCGAGGTATGATCCGCTGTTCAGACAATTTAAACGATGGCCCAGATAGACTGGGGCTCCTCTCTCCATAATGCTATGGTTGTGAGACTGCCCCCGGCTGCTGTGTTTTGTGCCTGCAGAATTTGCAACAATTTGCCCCATTAATATGAAGAACTGATTACCGAGGCTTTGGCTCTATTCTGGGCTTTGGGGATTTGGATATAAAAAGTCAATTTGATTCAGAATGCTGTTGTTACTCACTTCTATTGTTTGCGTGATTGGTGTTTTTTTTTTCTCTTTCTGCACATGGGGGGGGGGGTTTGCTCTGTTTTTAAAATTGGGTTTTCTTGGGTTTCTTGCTTTGCGGCTGCCCGTAAGCAATCAAATCTCAAGGATGTATAATTTATATATTCTTCTGTGGCGACCCATTTCCTGGCACATCCGAACCGGCTCACAATTAGCCAGCGTTCCGGCTAAGGGAGATAGCCTGCAGGGATTTGCGAGCACAGAGCTTTGGAGCCTCTGCGCCATGGGGGGGCAGGTTGAGGGAGGCTTAAAAGTGAGGCTGGGGATTTCGAATAAAGTTTTTTCCTTCGACTGCAGTTAGCGACTCCATGTTGTAATTTTAGCGCTGCGTGTAGCACACTGCTACAATTGGTGACCCCGACGGTCCAAATGATTTTTGGACCAGAAATGACCAACGCTGCCTCTGTTCATGCGGTTTCGTTGAAGCTGCCGGGTTTCTGGACACGGCATCCTCACCTGTGGTTTCAGCAAGCTGAAGCCCAATTCCACCTTTGGCAGATCGCCTCCGAAGACACCCGCTACTACTACGTGGTGAGCTCCCTCGACCAGGACACAGAGGCCCAGGTCGCGGAGTTTGTACAGTCGCCCCCGGCAGACAGCAAGTACACAGAATTCAAAGCCCTACTCCTTAGGACTTTCGGACTCTCTCGGCGCGAGCGGGCTGCCCGTTTACTGCACCTGGATGGCTTGGGAGACAGACCTCCATCGGCTTTAATGAATGAGATGTTGTCTTTGGCCGACGGACACACACCCTGCCTCATGTTTGAGCAGGCATTCCTGGAGCAGCTGCCCGAGGACATATGCCTGCTGCTGTCCGACGCGGATTTCAGTGACCCCCGGAAGGTGGCAGCCCGGGCGGACTTGCTGTGGAACGCCAAAAAGGTGAGTGGGGCGTCCATCGCACAGATCACCCAGCCCCGCTCCCAGCAGCAAACCAGTCCAGGCCCGGCCGCAGAGCCCACTAACCCCAGGGGCAGGGGTGGGGGGCCCAACGAACAATGGTGCTTCTACCACCAGCGGTGGGGTGCAGAAGCCCGCCGTTGTCGCCCGCCCTGCAAGTTCCCGGGAAAACGCCAGGGCCAGCCGTCATTGATGGCTACGGCGGCTGGCCATTGGGATAGCCTCCTGTATGTGTGGGACAGAAGGTCAGGACGCCGGTTTTTGGTTGACACCGGTGCTGAGGTTAGCGTTTTACCTCTGACGAGTTATGACACCCGCAGCAGGGCACTGGGTCCCTCCCTGAGGGCCGCGAACGGCAGCACAGTAAGGACCTATGGCACCCGTCAGGTGCAGCTACAGTTCGGCTCCAGCTAGTTCACGTGGAACTTCACACTGGCCGCCGTAGCCCAACCGCTTCTGGGTGCGGATTTTTTGCGGACTCACAGCCTACTGGTCGACCTGCCCAGGAAGAGACTGGTCCACGCCGAGACCTTTCAGACGTTCTTCCTGGGTGCAGCCCAGTTGCCAGCCCCTCACCTCGGCTCCATCACGCTGTCCGACAATGACTTCACCAGGGTCCTGGCGGATTTTCCTTTGGTTCTGGCACCGCAGTTCACAGCAGCCCTGCCCCGACACGGCGTACAGCACCACATCCCGACCCAGGGACCATCCCTCCACGCCTGCGCTCAGCGGCTTCCCCTGGACAAGCTCCGACTGGCAAAGGAGGAGTTCAGGAGGATGGAGGAGTTGGGGATCATCCGGCGGTCCGACAGCCCATGGGCCTCCCCCCTGCACATGGTGCCTAAAGCGACAGGGGGCTGGAGACCATGCGGCGACTACCGCAGGCTGAACGAGGCTACCGCACCGGACCACTACCCTGTGCCGCACATTCAGGACTTTGCAGCAAACCTACACGGTGCACGGATCTTCTCCAAGGTAGACCTCGTCCGAGGGAACCATCAGATCCCGATGCATCCGGACGACATCCCCAAAACGGCTCTCATCACCCCATTTGGCCTTTTCGAGTTCCTTCGCATGCCGTTCGGCTTGAAGAATGCCGCACAGACATTCCAGCGGTTAATGGACGCGGTGGGACGGGACCTGGACTTAGCGTTTATCTATTTGGACGACATCCTCATAGCCAGCAGCAGTCGTCAGGAGCATCTGTCCCACCTTCGTCAACTCTGCGCCCGACTGAGTGAGTACGGTCTAACGATCAACCCCGCCAAATGTCAGTTCGGAACTCGATACCATTGACTTCCTGGGCCACAGGATTACTAAAGACGGGGCAACCCCTCTGCCCGCTAAGGTAGATGCGGTCCGCCACTTCCCCCTACCCACCACGATCAAAGGCCTTCAGGAATTCGTAGGTATGGTCAATTTCTACCACCGCTTCCTCCCTTCAGCTGCCTGGATCATGCGCCCCCTGTTCGCCCTGCTGTCTGGTCCGGGCAAGGACATTACCTGGGATGAGGAGTCCGCCGCCGCTTTCATTCAAACGAAGGAAGCCTTGGCGAATGCCGCGATGTTAGTGCACCCCAGAATGGACGCCCCTACCGCCCTCACAGTGGACGCATCTAACACGGCAGTCGGTGGGGTACTGGAGCAGCTCATCGCAGGTCGCTGGCAACCCCTGGCGTTTTTCAGCAAACACCTGCAGCCACCCGAGCTCAAGTACAGTGCTTTCGACCGGGAACTGTTGGTGCTCTACCTGGCAATCCAGCATTTCAGGTACTTCCTAGAAGGTCGGCCCTTCACCGCATTCACGGACCACAAACCGCTTACCTTTGCGTTTACGAAAGCGTCCGACCCCTGGTCATCCCGCCAGCAACGCCACCTGTCCTACATCTCTGAATACACGACGGATGTCTGGCACGTCTCGGGTAAGGACAATGTCGTGGCGGATGCGCTCTCTCGCCCTACCATTCATGCCCTTTCCCAAGGGGTAGACTTTGAGGCACTGGCAGAGGCACAGCAGGCAGATGAGGAGATTTCGAAGTACAGAACCGCAGTCTCCGGTTTGCAGCTCCAGGACCTCCCCATAGGCCCAGGTGAGAGGACCCTACTCTGTGACGTCGCCACCGGCCAGCCCCATCCCGTCGTCCTGACAGCCTGGTGGCGCCGTGTTTTCGACTCCATTCATAACTTGGCGCATCCCTCCATCCGGACAACTGTCCGGATGGTTTCCAGTAGGTTCGTTTGGCATGGACTCAGCAAACAGGTCAGTGAATGGGCCAAAACGTGCATGCACTGCCAGACGGCCAAGGTGCAGCGGCACACCAAAGCCCCACCGCAGCAGTTCCATCCCGCCCACCGGCGTTTCGACCACATTCATGTGGATATCGTGGGCCCCCTGCCAGTGTCGCGTGGAGTGCGGCACCTCCTGACTATCGTGGACCGGTTCACAAGATGGCCAGAGGCGGTCCCGCTCACCGACACCACCTCTGGATCTTGCGCCCGGGCCCTGATCACCACCTGGATATCTCGCTTTGGTGTACCAGCCCACATTACCTCTGACAGAGGCGCCCAGTTCACCTCCAGCCTGTGGTCAGCTATGGCCAGACTTTTGGGGACTCAGCTGCACCACACCACTGCCTACCACCTGCAGTCGAACGGGCTAGTGGAGCGTTTCCACCGTCACCTGAAGTCGGCCCTCATGGCCCGCCTGCGAGGAGCTAACTGGGCGGACGAGCTTCCCTGGGTCCTACTCGGCATCTGCACAGCACCCAAAGATGATCTGCATGCCTCGTCGGCCAAGTTGGTATACGGCGCGCCCCTGGTCATCCCCGGAGAGTTCCTACCAGCCCCACGGGGTCAAGAGGAAGATCCTGCAGCAGTCCTGGGCAGACTACGTGAGAAGCTCGGTAACCTGGCCCCCATACCCACTTTGCAGCATGGGCAGAACCCGAACTGCGTACCCAAAGACCTGCAGAACTGTAAGTTTGTGTTTGTACGAAGGGGCGGGCTGCAATGGCCCTATGAGGGGCCGTTTACGGTGCTCCGGAACAACGGGTCCACGTTTGTGCTGGACGTTGGGGGGAGAGAGGAGGTTTTCACGGTGGACCGACTCAAACCGGCCCATATGGACCTGGCGCAACCGGTCGAGTTTCCGGCACCTCGGCGCAGAGGCCGTCCTCCCAAGCAGGTTCCAGCCCAGACTGTGGACATTGGGGGGTGTATCGCTGGTTCTGGGGGGGGCGGGGTTATGTGGCGACCCATTTCCTGGCACATCCGAACCGGCTCACAATTAACCAGCGTTCCGGCTAAGGAAGATAGCCTATGGGGATTTGCGAGCACAGAGCTTTGGAGCCTCTGCGCCACAGGGGGCAGGTTGAGGGAGGCTTAAAAGTGAGGCTGGGGATTTCAAATTTTTTCCTTCGACTGCAGTTACCGACTCGTGTCGTAATTTTAGCGCTGCGTGTAGCACACCGCTACACTTTGATAATAAATGTACTTCAAATCTCTGAATCATTTGAAATTACTCTTTCTATTTTCTCGCATCATCTTCATGACTCTGAAGCTGTAGTTGGCATAGATAATCATCTAATGCTTTGTTTTTGTGGCTGATCTTGAATATACCTTTTTCCTTTCCCACTTTTGGATCTCACTCAGTGAAGGAATACATGCAAGGCTTATTCTGAACACCCGCTATTGGTTGATTTCACAGCCATCGGCTCAATTACTGTCATGACAACCATCACAAGAGGCAGGACCTGAAATTGCTGTGACACTAGCTGTGTGCGTTGTAGGTAGGTCAGAAATCAAAAATAATGCAAATGTCAGCATGATAGTTATTGGGCTAGCTCAAAATGCAGGTAACATCACTGGGGCAGGTGACGGTAGGGGACCAATAATGTAAATAATAAAATGCCTAGTCCTTTGGTCTGTTTAGCACAAAGCCCAAGTCTAGTATCAAGAAGCATGTCAAGACCATTCAGATATAGATTGCTCTAAGCTTGGGACCATCATTTTGTTATAGAAATTGTGAGTGATTTGCTCAGCAAACTTGTTGGACCCAAACATGCTGTGGAAGGTGGAATCTCAGCTTATTATTCAGCCCATGCGGCTTCCACCTAGAGTCAGTCTGTTGCCAAGAATGCTGAGAGTGAAGACACTGAAGGTCGTCTTGTACTGTGCAAACCCACACTATTCTCATTTGAAGTCATCTAGGTATAAGACAAGCTGAGACTGCTATCATATTGACTGAGTGAAACAATGCTTAAAGTGGCTTGTGTCGTATCTCAATGTCCATCTAAAATGCTGTCCATCTCATGTGCATAACTATTAATTTTTAAGAAAATGTGAGTAATTGAGGCCAGAAATTATTGCCTGTCTATAATTCCTTTGAGAAATTAGTGGTGAATCTTGAACTTCGGCAGTCTTCTAGTGAAGGTGCTCTCACAATGTGGGGAAATCAGGAACTAGATCCAATGGCAATATATTTCCAAATCAGGATTTTGTGGGACTTGGAATCAGGAAAATTTGGAGGTGGTTTTGATCCATTATTCTGCAATCATTGTAATATGTGACAGTTCTGAATTGATATGGTGCTGTACAATTCAGATAGATGTTATCTATAACATATAACCACTTATGTAGTTGGTGCACATTATAGCCGCTATTCATGAATGGTGGAGTGAATAAATGTTTTGGCTGGTTAATGAGATGACTGGATGACGGTGAGCTTCTTGTGTACTATTGGAGCTATGTTTATTCTGGCAGCAAAGAGTATTCTGTCGCACCCCTGACAGTAATTTTCACTGCTGTTTGATTACATGAGGAATTAGTAATACAATCCTCTTGATGCTTTCCCCTACCTATTGAAGGCACACCTGATCATTGTTCATCATGTGCTGTGGCTAAAGTGCTGACAATGCAACATCAGTATTTAGCTGCTGTGAGCGTAGGGTTGAGAATTTCAGAGAGAATCTGAGACAAGAAATCTACATTTTGTTCAGAGGTCCATGCCCTTTTAAATAGTTGATACTCAATGGGAAACATAGATTCTGTAGTGAGAGATTTCAGAACTTGGATAATGAGTTAATTCAAGGCCTCTCTCTGGTTCCTTTCTGCTTTTTCTTTTCCTCATCGTGCAAGAGCTCCTTCTTTTGGCATCTGCTGCAGTCTCCAGATGACCAGATTGAGCAGCAGAGCACAGATAATGATAAATTCTGTGGCAAATATTGCAGAGCATCTCAGACTGAGGCAGGCAACAAGATATAATGTTCAGTAATCTACTGCTGTGATGGGATCTCATACTGGCATGGGGAGCCTGGCAAGTAAGGGAGTAACTCTTATCTCCCAAGAACACACTCCAAAGAAGATGTCTGGCTGTTTGTTCTCCCTCTGGATAAATGCAGAAATGGTGCTGCTGGGAAACTGAGTGGTCAGAGTAAAAAAGACTTCTAGTGATCACCAACTGCCTGTTGTGAGTGACATTCGTGTGGACGCTAGGAGAAAGGCTGACTGCAGCTGCACTTTAATGTAGGATGAGGACTTCTAAAGCCATTTATAAGGTAGTAAAATAGATAATGTATATATATATTTAAAAGAATATGATGTTCCAATCATTGTTAAATCGACTTTGCAACATTGCTGTGTTAGTACAACCACTAGTGTTGTGAAAAGTAGAAAATCCTTCTGAGGCGAAGTCTTGTTTTCCTTGCTAGATTGAACTAGTTAAATTTCCTACCAGTGGCCAAATATTTTAATTCCTGGTCCCATTCCCATTCCAACATATTGGCCTATGGCCTCTTCTTGTGCCAAGACAAGGCCACCCTAAGGGTAGAGGAGAAACACCTTATATTCCGTCTGGGTACCCTCCAATCTGCTGGCACAATTCTCATGTTTATTACTAGTTAAATTTAGCCTTATGAATACCCCTTTGGGACCCCACAACTGAATACCTAAATGATGTAAAATGTATTGAAAGTCGCAGTCCATTCTGTGAACAGTGGAGGTTCTTTGAACTCGTGCAGGAAGCTGATCTGATGCTTAGTAGTCAGGGCTGGATCAAAGTGAAGTAGTCCTAACAGAACTGATAGCAAACACAAAAGAATTAAGCTATACAGAAAAACTCAGAAGTATGTAGTTAATAGTATACTGACTGTTGCACACATTGATGGCATTGTGTAGAGCTCTCATTGGCATCAACTAAGTGATTGGTGAAGTTTCTTAAAAGGTGGGATATCCCTAAGAAACATGTGCAAACACTTCAAAACATGTCCAGAATAATATCTAGGCATGTTTTATGTATTTACTCTAATCGGATTTCAAAACTGTTGTGTGCACTGATGCCATGTTTGAATAGGATAAATGTGATTCTGATTCACTTTAGCATTATTCATGTTGCAGAATCAAATTATCTGACTAACAGTTCATTTGATTATGACATCAAATCAGATTTTAAGGGCACCTTACAATTAATTTCAATATTCAATGTCAATGCTGTTGCATTATTAATAATACAGATGTGTTAGTCTGGTACTTTTATAGGAATAAATGCATATTCATGTGAACTTCCAGTTCCACAATAATGTTTTTTAATTCATTTATTTAAACTCTTAACAAGAAAAATATGCTTGAAAAGCAGAGCAAAATTGCAGATGCTGAAAATCTGAAATGAAAATAGAAAATGCTGGAGATAGTCATCAGTTCATGTAGCCATAGTGGAGACAAAAGCAAAAAGAAACTGGGTATTTTCTACATTTTCTAATTTCACTTAATAATAAATCCTAACAGTGCATGGCAGTAAATTTAGCTTTTCAACCACTATCATCTGATAGGACAATTTATAGGATTGTAAACATATCAAGAAAATAGAATTCTGTGTTTATGCTCTATTGTTATATTTATGTTAGCTTTTATGTTCAAGCAGATTTAAGTTAGTTACACATATCTTATTGATTTAAAATAGCACTCATTATGTTTATTAATTTTGACCTTTCTGTGCTTCCTCACTTCATCATATTAATTAAAGATCTAAATATATACTCACATTAAAAAACTGACTGCGGCAGAAATGTTGTTAAATATTTTAATTAAAATATTTTATAAATAATTTAGAATTTTCTGTCAGTTGTGGGTAATATGTAATATTTTGATTTTCAGAATTGATTAAAAATTCAGACTACTAGTCCTCAGGTGAGAATTTAACAAAATATTTTTTTATCTATCAATATTTATCTATTCCTAGAATTTTGGGGGTCAAATTCTATTATCATTTTAGCAACTCTTGTTTTAGCTCCTATAATTAGAACTGGAAAAATAACAATTTTTATAAAAAAAAAGTAAGGTCTTGATATGATCGGTTGTAGTGTATATGGGTAGTTTCCATTACCCTGATGGCATGCTTATTATATCCTGCAAGGCTATCACTATCAAAGAAGACTGAGGCAGCCTGATCTAAGAGTTTCTGTATCTTCAATCTCATAGGATGCACGATTACACTGGAGGTTCTTGGAGGTCAATAGTTGGAGTATTGTCAACAGTTTTGGGCCCCATATCTCAGAAAGGATGTGTTGTCATTGGAGAGAATCCAGAGGTGGCTCATGAGGAAGACTCCAGGAATGAAGGGGTTAGCATATGAGGAGGATTTGGCAGCTTTGGCCTGTACTCGCTGGAACTTAGAAGAATGCAGGGGGATCTCATTGTAACTTAACTAATGTTAAAAGGACTCGATAAGGTGGATTAGGAGAGGATGTTTCCTATGGTGGGGGTATCCAGAACTAGATGGTACAGCCTCAAAATTGAGGGGTGACCCTTTAGACCAGAGGTAAGAAGGACTTTTTTTAGCCAGAATGGAGCAAATCTGTGGAATGCTCTGCCACAGACTGCGGTGGAGGCCGAATCTGTGCATATATTTAAGGTTGAAGTTGATAATTTCCTGATCAGTCAAGGTATCTAAGGATATAGTGAGAAGGCCGGTGTGTGGGGTTGAGTGGGATCTGGGATCAGCCACGATGGAATGGCAGCGCAGACTCGATGGGCTGAATGGTCTAATTCTGCTCCTACATCTTATGGCCTCATTATGGACGCAAAAAAATTTAATTCATTGTTGTAATTCATAATTGCAGCTCCATTAACCAACTTGCTTGTAATTCTGAAGACTTGTATGTTCTACAAACTGGGCTACCATACTACATTTTCCATCAGTCTTGTAATAGTGTCTATTGTAGACCAAACTGATGCAATTCATAAAAAACTTATTCTAATTAGATACCCTCCCCAAACCATATAATGTGGTGTCTCTAACTAGAAGGTACTATGTGATTTATTTGTTCTACAGGAAAAAAGTGCACTATTTACAGGTCAAATGAAAATGCTTTTTCTGGTAGGTATTTTGGTCTGTACATTCAAAGATGGAAGGATTGCTCAGATATACAGAAACCAACATTGGCAGGGTAAATATTAATCCTTTCTTAGAAAGGTGTGTGTGAAAGGCATTATACATTGGTTAATGTGAACTGATGACAGCTGCATCATGGCCTGGTATGGGAACAGTAATGACCTTGAGCGGAAAATCGTACAAAAGACAGTGGATTTAGTCTGCTATATCATGGGCAAAGCCCTCCCAACCATTGGCATATCTACATGAAACATTGCCATAGAAACAGAGCATCCATCTTCAAAGAGCCTCACCACCCAAGCCATGCTCTTTTCTCACTGTGGCCATCAGGTAGAAGGTACAGGTGCCTCAGGACTTGCACCATTAGGTTCAAGGACAGTTACTACTCCTCAACTATCAGGCTCTTGAACAAAAAAGGATAATTACACTCATTCTATTTCTGGTGTTCCCACAACCAATGATCTCATTTTAAGAACTCTTTATCTTGTTATTTCTTGCTATTTATTTATATTTGCAGTTTGTTGTTCATTGATCCTGTTTACAGTTACTGTTCTATAGATTTGCTGAGCATACTCACAGGAAAAAGAATCCCAGGGTTGTATGTGGTGACATGTATACACTCTGATAATAAATTTAACTTTGAACCGTAAATACTATATTTGCCTAGAGTCATACTTTCCCCCATTTAGAACTACTAATCCACATGAACCACTAAGTAATGGTCGAAATGAGATGAAGTTACAGAATATCAATTGTTAGAACTCTTATCAGTTTGGAATTTTTGAGATGTCAGTTTTTTTTGTTTAATTTCTGGTAGTTACAAAATGTTTTTATTCTTGTGTGACATTACTAATAATAAGAATAAGGCAGGACAAACAAATGTTATTGTTACAGTTTCTCCCAGATTGCATATTGTTAATTAACAAAGAACAGTATCTATACCATAATAGTAAAGAAACAGCTTACAGGAGAATGTAACCCTATTGTAGTAGGCTAATAATACACCCACTGTTAGCACATAGGGAAAAATCATACAATGCGTTTCACATATGATAATTAAAAACTGTTAAAATAGAAGTGCCGTGGTGCTATGACTTCCAAGTATACTTTTTGAATATTAATTTTTATAATTTGTATGTATATTCAGTGACCACTTTATTAGATATACTTGTAGACCTTCTAATTAATACAAATATCTAATCAGCCAATCGTGTGGTAGCTACTCGATGCATAAAAGCATGCAGACATGGTCAAGAGGTTCAGTTGTTGTTCAGAACAGACATCAGAGTGGTGAAGAAATGTGATCTAAGAGACTTTGATTGTGGAATAATTGTTGGTACCAGATGGTGTAGTTTGAACTTATCAGAAACTGCTGTTGTCTTGGGATTTTCACGCACAGCAGTCTCTAGAGCTTACAGAGAATGGTGTGGGACACAATAAAAAACATCCAGTGAGCTGCAGTTCTGTGGGTGAAAATGAGAGAGAGCAGAGGAGAATGGCCAGATGGCTTTAAGCTGACAGGAAGGTGACGGTAACTCAAATAACTGCACACTACAACAGTGGTGTGCAGGAGAGTATCTCTGAACACACAACACATTGAACCTTGAAGTGGATGGGATGCAGTAGTAGAACACCACAAACATACTCTCAATTATTAGGTACAGGAGGCTACTGAGAGTGTATACTGGATGATATTATTTTAACATTTACCGAATTGCCTGAGGTTTATGATCTATTGCTGTAAACAAAGGACAGATATAGTTAGGCATAGTTTTAACATTTGAAACATGGTTTCTGTCATGATGATTAATTTACAGATTTTAGATGATTTAGACTATTTGACCCATTCTATTAGTCAGAATTTTTAGAATCCTAACTTACTTTTTCTCTTTAATACTAAAAGCTGCTTATATTGTTGGCAAATTCAGAATTCTGATTTGAAGGAATACAAATTCCGGCCTGAGACCATTGATGTCAAACATTAATCCTTGTGTTATTCTTTCCTGAGGTGAGTACTCATAATATTTTCAGTTTCCATTCTGTTTCCCAGGCTTTAACTGAGAATGCCTTCACTGGACTCTGCAGTGAGCCAAATCAAACTGCCTGATTGTTAGCAGTTTCTTTGGGGACTTCTAGCTGTCAGCCATTTGCAGTGCATGCGCAGCCAGCACACTTCACATCAAGCCCCTTGCCTTTAAGCCAGGGCTGAATGACATAGCTTGATCGAAAAAGCCTAGGGTAGGTAAATGTTTGAATTTTTTCACTTTCATTTTGTTTGTAACATTTTGATTGAAACATATAAGATTATTAAGGGATTGGACACACTGGAGGCAGGAAGCATGTTCCCGCTGATGGGTGAGTCCAGAACTAGAGGCCACAGTTTAAGAATAAGGGGTAGGCTATTTAGAACAGAGATGCGGAAAAACTTTTTCACCCAGAGAGTGGTGGATATGTGGAATGCTCTGCCCCAGAAGGCAGTGGAGGCCAGGACTCTGGATGCATTCAAGAAAGAGTTAGATAGAGCTCTTATAGATAGCGGGGTCAAGGGATATGGGGAGAGGGCAGGAACGGGGTACTGATTGTGTATGATCAGCCATGATCGCAGTAAATGGCCCACTCCTGCACCTACTGTCTATTGCCTATTGTAGTTTATAGTGTTTTATTTAAATCTATTTAGTTCTAAATTAATTTAAATATTTTGTTTTATTTGACTTGTATTTAAGTATCTCTGACTGCCAGAAATGGTTCAAAAGTGAGGACGTATCAAAACTTCCCAGGTAGGGGATCTCCATGGCACACATGTAAAGCCTTGGAATGTACTACACCACGTGGGATTCCTCTCAGTTCTGCTAAAAGTGAGTTAGGCGTCACAACAGCGAGGCTGAGAAACCTGCTGGATCCAACACAATCATGCCTAATGGCATACTCTTTATAAGCTAATTGTTATAGGATTTCAAAAAATTATGAAACTACACACTGTATTGGCAGATGTTTTCAATCTGGTCCAAGCTGTATTAACTGGCGTCATATAAATAATGGATGGTGAAAAAAGAACTAATCAAACAAAACCCCAGTGAAGGCTGTAAAATCAAACCATTAGAATGCATGACCCCATCTACATGTTTCCATAACCACTTCTGAAGCAAGTTATTAACGCTGGTTAAAATTACATGAATGCTGGTGTAAATAATAATAGTATTAGAGAGAAATTAAACCAGTAACAGTTACAATTGCCTTAAAGCATTATTGCACAGTTAGTTGTGTCCTGAACTCAATACCATATCAGATGTAAGGAGATGAAGTTAAAGAGGAAGGTTTCTTGACTGATGCTTATTCAAGGGGATGTTGTAGAATGATACCTCCTAAGCAACCAGCATTCAGAATATGCAAAATAAAAAGAAACATGTTAGTTTCTTGAATGGCTGGGCCACTCTCTTGGTTTACATGAAACAGAATTCTTTAAAATGTTGAGAGTGAGTGTAGGGAAACTCTCTTGGACTGGAGTTAGTTTTCAATGCCCACACTCCTTAGCTCTGAGTGACAGCTATGTAATAGTTTGAAAATTGCGATCTAAGGGTTGTAGAAATAACAACTGGCATTTTTTCCGTATTACCTCCTGAGGTTGAAGTTATTCTTTATTGTTTTTATACTGCCTAATGTAAGTGCTCTCATTGAAATAACGTGTCATCCACGGAGGGCTTGTGAAACACTGATTCATTTGAACATTTTCATTTGCTAACACACTTGCCGAAACTATCTGGCCATCAATTTTAAGTACCCAAATGCTTTTCCGACAAAACTTTCCAAGGGCTATATTGGTGAAAGGGTACAAACCATGAAGTCTGGTTTTAGTGTCAGTTTTATTCTTAATTCCTGGTTAACGTGAACTTGCCTGTAGTTGCTAACACAAGCATCTGTAGATTTCACACTTGAATGCTGATTAAATGGAATTAAATGAATATTTTTTCTAAATGAGGGTGAAGCAACCATGGTTAGCAAGAGATGAGGAACATTTAAACAACAAGAAGAAAAAAGGATACTTAAGGCTTAGGAAACAAGGGCCAGACAGGATTCTTGAGAGTTATAAAGTAGCCAGGAAGGAGCTTAAAAATGAACTTAGGAGAGCTGAAAGGAGTCATGAGATGGCCTTGGTGAGTAGGATTAAGGAAAAAACCAAGGCATTCTACACAAATGTGAAGAACAGGAAGATGATTAGTGTGGGGTTATGACCAATCAGGGATTAAAAAAGAGTTGGAGGAGGCAGGGGAGGTTCTAAATGAATACTTTGCTTCAAGTGCGAAGGATCTTGTAAAATGTGAGATTAATATTGGAGGCTAGCACGTTGACATTAAGAAAGAAGATTTGCTGGAACTTCTGAAAAACGTTATGATAGTTCCTGGGGCCAGACAGGATATATCCTAGGTTGCTATGGGAAGTGAGGTAAGAGATTGCTGCACCTTTGGCGATGATCTTTGTGTCCTCTCTGGCCACAGAGGTAGTGCCAAAGGATTGGAAGGGAGCAGATGTTATTATTTTGTTCAAGAAAGGAAATAGGAATAACCCTGGGAAGTATAGACTAGTGATTGTCAGAAATTCAGGAGGCATGGGGTCCAAGAAAACTTGGCTGCATGGATTCAGAATTGACTTGCCCACAGAAGGCAGAGGATAGTACTAGATGGGTGTATTTTGCCTGGATGTTGGTGACCATAGGCATTCCGCAGGGATCTGTTCTGGGTACTCACTGTGATTTTTATAAATGACTTGTGCGAGGATGTGTGGCAATGTGGAGGTATGTCTCTGCCAAAGGAGGTGTAAGGCGCTCCTTCCCTCTGCTAGCCTTCAAGTTACTCTTGGGCAAAGTGTAGTTCCTGCTTAGGAACCACCCCCCCCCCCCCCCACCCCCGCCAATCAAGGTCATCTGAAGCCTTGGGAGCAGAAGGTTGTCATGGGTTACACTGGGACATTGTTAGGGTGCACAGCTGAGATGAGAAGTGGCAGATGGAGTTCAATCTGGAAAAGTGTAAAGTGATTCTCTTTGGGAGACTCAACATGTTTGCAGAATACAGGGTTATAGGTATGATTTTTAGTGGTGTGGAGGAATAGACAAATCTTGGTTTCACATGTATAGATTCCTTCAAATAGCAGCGCAATTTACTTGGTTGGGTAAGAAGGTGTATGGTGTGTTGATATTCATTAGTTGGGAGACTGAGTTCAGAAGACGTAATGTGATACTCTATAAAACTCTGGTTGGACTACGCCTGGAATAATTGTGTTCAAGTCTTTTCACCTCATTATAGGAAGGATGTGGGAGCTTGAAAGAGGGTACAGTGGAGATTTAGCAGGATGATGTTTGGATTAGAAAGTAGGTCTTATGAGGATATTTTGAGTGAATTTGGGCTTTTAGTGGGGACAAGAAGGATGAGAGGTGGCGTGGTAGAGGTGTACAAGATAATAAGAGGCATAGATCAAGTGGACAGCCAGAGGCTTTTCCTCAGAGTGGAAATAACTAATACAATGGGCATAATTTTAAGGTGTTGGGAGGAAAATATAGGGGGAATGTCAGAGGTAGTTTTTTTATATACAGAGAGTGGTGGGTACTTGGAGCACACTACCCATGTGGTGGTAGAGGCGGACACATTAGGAACTTTTAAAAGACCCTTAGATAGGCGCATAGATGATAAAAGTACTGAGGCCATGTGGGAAGAAGGGTTAGATAGATTTTAGAGTTGGTTAAAGGATTGGGACAATATTGTGGGCCAAATGGCCTGTACAGTGCTGTGCTGTTCCATGTTGAAGCTCAAGGTTCCATCTTAACCGTGTTGGAGAGTTCTTAGTACTTAGCACGTTACCCGCAACAACTAAACATCAGGCTTTAAATAAGGAGTAATATAATATTAGTTCAAAGGTTCTTTATTATCTAAGTATACAACTCTGAAATACTTCTTCTCCAAATTGCCATGAAATCAAAGAAGAAAACAATGGCAGCATGATCATCAATCCCCCAGTCACACTTACCTGAAAAAAAAAGGAACAAAACAGAACAGGCATATTGACCCACAAATTCCCTTCCCCAAACACAAAAAATGAGGAAGATCAGGCAAAAAATTCAGAATATAAAAAAAATCTATAAAAAAGAATCTAAAGTCCAAGTTGATATCCAAAACACACAAAATCTGGGTGACATTCTCCAGGCACAACGGCAGGCCTTTCCCACTCCATACTAGAGTGATCTCACCAGCGTTAAAACTGTAGTCTCCCCTCTCTGTAACAGCGATCTCACCAGTGATAAAATGGCAGGCAGCTGGCACTCAACTTTTGCACTTGTCTCGATGTTTCAATATCCCTTCTCTCTTTAATTGACAAACAATGGAAGCTCTAATTGGTGACATGGAGTTGAACATTGGCTCACGCCACATAGCCGTCCCACAGCCTGCTTGCCACCAGCTTTCTGCAGCTGCCTCTGTTTCCCAGAACCTTCTTGGAGACTGCAGAGCGCTGAAACACCCAATCTCCAAACTGCAAATCACAACTTCAACAGTTACAGAATCATATTCAAGATGAAAAATTAACATAAAATTCATAAAAGAGGTGAAATATATGGTTTCATAATCTATCCAGAAGATGCCGACCGGAGGAGCGTTGAATGCAGGGGCCATCTTCACTGGTAGTTCTTACAAATCAATATTATGTGGTATTGGAAATAACTTTGGTTTTAGTGACTTTGTACGTTAATGGGGTTAGTGGGGTTTGTGTGGGAAGAATTTATACTAACTCCCATCATATGATCAGTTCATATGCTCGACTCCTTCTGCAGGTGCATACCAAAAGCCTCAGGCCATAAATCTATCTGTGTTCTCCTGTTTTCCCTTAAACTGCCTGTGGAACGTTTGTAGTCCAGATGGCTCTAATTTAAGGTCCAAGTACAATGCATTTGGTGTATTGAGTTTCTACCCTGAAACCAACAGCACTTGCTCTTGCATTTGCTTGGATTAAAAAGTTTTGCCCTGGTTTGGGCATAACGGAGTTGTGTAGCAACTGGAGGAAGGAAATCATTACAAAGTTACACAGAACAAGCTATGTGCTGCAGCTGCTCGTCGTTTAAGAGGCAAAAAATATGGGGCCTCAAACATGAAACAAGATTCTTTAGAAATGGTTGAGAGCAAACCTAGAAAAAACATCCTTAGAGGCTTGTTTAATAAACATTATGTGTAATAGTCTCAATGTGTGCACATGCTTCCTGCGGTGCTTTCACTAACTTCCCTTAGCTAACAAGGTCCCAATATAGAACACTGAATAATTTAATATGGAGTTTTAACAATTTGTGTTAAGACTAATATGATCAATTAGTAGCTGTCATTTTTATAAACAATGAAGATATATTGCTTTATACTTTGCATTAACTCATTACTTTCAACATTACTAACGACTGTCATGTTTTCAGGTTCATGTACAAATATAGACAGGAACTAGCTTTCAAGCAGCGATTTCTGTCACTAGTTTTACTGGCAAAGCTTACAGAATAACAAAGAAAAGCACTTTGCTCTGCAAGTGGAGAAGTTGTCTCCTGCAACTTAATATTAAAATAGTCTTCAAAATATGAACAATTTAAAAAAAAACAGTATGTGAGGGGATTGTCTTGAGTTCAGCATTTAAGCAAAAATAAATCTTTTCTTAACACTCAAGCTTTATTTTCTTAAAGTATAAATTCTGGCTTCAGTGAATTTTATTATATTAAAATTATTTGAGAAGTTACAGTAATTACGTCACAGAAATTCAGTAGTGTTATTATCATTAATCAATCCTATGCCTTAAGTGTGATGATCCAGATGAAAGAAATAGAGACTCCAGTTTGGTGTTAGCCTCCCTAGTGCTGGGATTAAGGATCTCTCACAGTGGGTACTGATCATTCTGAGAGGAGAGGGTGAACAGCCAGAGGTTATGGCTGATATTGGCACCATTGACATAGAGAAAAGGAGGGACATGGGCCTGCAAAATGATTCGAGTGAGCCAGGTGAAAATTTAAAGAATAGGATTCTCAGGTCTATGGTTTCAGGATTTTTTAGCCATATCCTTTGCCAGTGAGGTGAGCAATAGCATAGTTCAATACATGACTCAGGACCTGGTGCAAGAGAGAGAGGGCTTCCAACTTCTGCATCATTTGGCTTTCTTCCAGAACAGGTGGGACTTCTACAGACAAAACAATTTGCATTTCAACTGGAGCGTAACTAAGGTCCTCAACAAGATGTTTACTAATGCTACTCAGGAGTGTTTGTGCTCCATAACAGTTGGGATATAGTTGATAGAGTAAGGGCAAGAAAGATGGTGTGACAAGTAAAACTGAAAGGAAGAACAGAAGGATCAGGTTAATATACTTACAACATATTTCCACATAGTGATTGGGACTCCCATATTGTTAAAAGTCTCGACCAGTTAGAGTTTGTAAAATGTGTTCAGGAAAGTTTTGTAAATTAATATATAGAGGTACTGACTAGAGAGGATGCAATATCAGATCTCTTATTAGGAAACAAGTTAGGACCCGTGACAGAAGTGTGTGTAGGGGAACACTTTGGTTCCAGTGATCATAACACCATTAGTTTCAACTTGATCATGGATAAAGATAGATCTGGTCCTCAGGTTGAGGTTCTAAACTTGAAAAAAGACAAATTTGAAGAAATGAGAAAGGATCTAAAAAGCGTGGATTGGGACATGTTGTTCTCTGGCAAGGATGTCGTTGGTAAGTGGGAGGCATTCAAAGGAGAAATTTTGAGAGTGCAGAATTTGTATGTTCCTGTCAGGATTAAAGGCAAAGTGAATAAGAGTAAGGAACCTTGGTTCTCTAGGGATATTGGAACTCTGATAAAGAAGAAGAGGGAGATGTATGACATGTATAGGAAACAGGGAGCAAATAAGATACTTGAGGAGTATAAAAAGTGCAAAATAAATACTTCAGAAAGAAATCAGGAGGGCTAAAAGATGACATGAGGTAGCTGTGGCAGTCAAGGTGAAGGATAATCCAAAGAGCTTTTACAGGTATATTAAGAACAAAAGGATAGTAAGGGATAAAATTAGTCCTCTTGAAGATCAGAGTGGTTGGCTATGTATGGAACAAAAGGAAATGGGGAAGATCTTAAACGTTTTTTTTTTGCATCTGTATTTACTAAGGAAACTGGCATGGAGTCAATGGAAATAAGGCAAACTAGTAGTGAGGTCATGGAACCTATACAGATTGAAGAGGAGGAGGTGCTTGCTATCTTGAGGCAAATCAGAGTAGATAAATCCCCAGGACCTGATAGGGTATTCCTTCAGACCTTGAAGGAGACGAGTGTTGAAATTGTAGGGGCCCTGGCAGATATATTTAAAATGTCAGTATCTACGGGTGAGGTGCTGGAGGATTGGAGGATAGCTCATGTTGTTCCATTGTTTAAAAAAGGCTCTAAAAGTAATCCAGGAAATTATAGACTGGTAAGTTTGACATCGATAGTAGGTATATTATTGGAAAGAGTACTAAGAGATAGGATCTACAAGTATTTAGATAGACGGACTTATTAGGGAGAGTCAACATGGTTTTGTGCGTGGTAGGTCATGTTTAACAAATCTGTTAGAGCTTTTCGAGGAGGTTACAAGGAAAGTGGATGAAGGGAAGGCAGTGGATGTTGTCTACATGGATTTCAGTAAGGCCTTTGACAAGATCCCGCATGGGAGGTTAGTTAGGAAGATTCAGTCGCTAGTTATGCATGGTGAGGTAGTAATTTGGATTAAACATTGGTTCAGTGGGAGAAATCAGAGAGTGGTAGTAGAGGATTTCATCTCTGAGTGGAGGCCTGTGACTAATGGTGTGCCACAGGGATCAGTGCTGGGTCCATTGTTATTTGACATCTATATCAATGATCTGGATGATAATGTGGTAAATTGGATCAGCAAATTTGCTGATGATACAAAGATTGGAGGTGTAGTGGACAGTGAGGAAGGTTTTCTAAGCCTGCAGAGGGATTTGGACCAGCTGGAAAAATCGGCTGAAAAATGGCAGATGGAGTTTAATGCAGACAAGTGTGAGGTATTTGGAAGGAAAAACCAAGGTAGAACATACAAGGCAAATGATAGTGCAGTAGAACAGAGAGATCTGGGAATACAGATACAAAATTCCCTAAAAGTGGTGTCACAGGTAGATGGGGTAGTAAAGAGAGCTTTTGATACATTGGCCTTTATAAATCAAAGTATTGAGTATAAGTGTTGGAATGTTATGGTGAGGTTTTATAAGGCATTGGTGAGGCCGAATTTGGAGTATTGTGTGCAGTTTTGGTCACAGAATTACAGGAAGAATATTAATAAGGTTGAAAGGGTGCGGAGAATATTTACAAGGATGTTGCCAGGACTTGAGAAACTGAGTTATAGGGAAAAGGTTGAATAGGTTAGGATTTTATTCCCTGAAGTGTAGAAGAATGAGGGGAGATTTGATAGAGGTATATAAAATTATGATGGGTATAGATAGAGTGAATGCAAGCAGGCTTTTTCCACTGAGGCTAGGGGAGAAAAAAACCAGAGGACATAGGTTAAGGGTGAAGGGGGAAAAGCTTAAAGGGAACATTGGGGGGTTGCTTCTACACACAAAGAGTGGTGGGAGTGTGGAATGAGCTGCCAGATGAAGTGGTAAATGCAGGCTCACTTTTAACATTTAAGAAAAACTTGGACAGATACATGGATGAGAGTGTATGGAGGGATATGGTGCAGGTCAGTGGGAATAGGCAGAAAAATGGTTAGGCACAGCCAAGAAGGGCCAAAAGGCCTGTTTCTGTGCTGTAATATTCTATGGTTCTGTGGTAGAACAATATAGCACAGGAACAGGCTCTATGGCCCGTGATGTTCCACCGAACTAAGTAAATTAGTAATTAAATGCCCAACTAAACTAATCCTTTCTGCCTTCACAATGTTTGTATCCTTCCATTTCTTGCACATTCATGCGCCTATCTAACAGCCTTTTGAACTCTGCTATCATATTTGGCCCCACCACCACCCTGGACAGTGCATTCCAGGTATCCACCACTCTCTGTGTAAAAACCTGTCCCGCACATCTCCTTTGATCTTACCACATCTCACCTTGTATGTTATTTGGTATCAGACATTTCAATCTGGAGAAAAAAAGATGCCAGGTGTGTACTCCATCTATGTCTCTCATAATCTTACAAACCTCTTTCAGATGTCCCCTCAACCTCCATCACTCCAGAAAAAAGAAACCTTAGTTTGTCCAAACTCTCTATATAGCACATGGCTTCTAAGCCCAGCCGCAAGTTAATAAACCTCTTCTGAACTTTCTCCAAAGCCTCCTCATCCTTCCTATAACGGGGCAACCAAAGATGAATGCAATACTCCTGATGTAGCCTCACTGGTATTTTACAAAGCTGCAAAATAACTTACTGACTCTTCAAATAATACTACCTAGTGTGCTATATGGCTCTTATTTTTACCTCTCTAGCAAGTAGTATAGCCTCTTTCAGAGAGCTGTGGACTTGAACCCTAAGATGCTGCACATTAACATTGTTAAGGGTTTTGCTGTTAACAAAGTACTGTTCCTTTACATTTGATCTCCCAAAGTGCACCACTTCACATTTGGCTGTGTTAAATGCCATCTGCTATTTCTTCATCTATCTGATCTATATCCCACTGTATCTTTTGGCAGTCCTCTATGCTATCCAGAACTCCACCAACCTTTGTATCATCTGCAAAATTACACACTGTTATATGCGTTCTTCCAGGTTATTGAGAGTATGACAAATGTCAGAGGTCCCAGTACAGATCTCTGCAATATACAATATGCAATAGCCAGGATAAGACCATTGGCCACTACCCTCTGTCCTCTATGGGGAAGCCAATTCTGAATCCGAATGGCTGTTATCATTCCATGCATCCTGACCTTCTGATAGGCAGAAATATGTTTATTTCAATGCTAGGAGTAAGGAGGATGAACTTAGAATGTCGATCAATGCATGGAATTATGGCATTGTGCATAAGGAAGGCCAAATACGGCCATGAAATTTGCTCAGCGAGCAAAGTGAAGGATAACCCCAAGGCATTTTATTCTTACATTACTAAAAAAGGATAACTAAGGATTTAGAATTAGTGAATAAGTTGGTATAAAAGGAGAAAGATTTGGGTGATATTAAAATGAGAGAAGAGCATGGTAATGTGTTGAGACATTTTGAGATTAAGGAGCAAATAGTGCTGAATCTTCTGAGGAGCATTAAGGTAGATAAGTCTCCAATACCTTCTGACATTTATCCCAGAATATTGAAAGAAGCAGGCTAGGATATTGCTGGACTTTGACAAAGATCTATGTGTCTTAAATAGCAACAGGGAACGGAATAATCATCTGGAGAGTAGCAAATGTTGTGCCTTTGTTCAAGAAGGGAAATAGAAAGACCTAGGAAAGTATAGGCCAGGCAGCAAACAAAAAAGCTGGAGGAACTCAGAAGGCCAGGCAACATCTATGGAAAAGAGTAAACAATCGACGTTTCAGGCTGAGACCCTTCATCAAGACTGGAAAAAAAGTAAGAAGGTGGAGGGAGAGGATGAAGAAAGACAACTGGGAAAGGGGGAAGGAGTGAAGCAAGGAGCTGGGAAGTTGATTGGTGAGGGAGATAAAGGGCTGGAGAAAGGGGAATCTGATAGAGGAGGGAAGAGATCATGGAAGAAAGAGAAGGAGGGGGAGCACCAGAGGGAGATGGGTAGATAAGGGGATAATGTTAGAGAGGGAAATGGGAATGGGGGAATGGTGAAGGAATGGAGCAATTGCCAGAAGTTCGACAAATCAATGTTCATGCAATCATATTGGAGGCTACCGAGACAATGTTGCTCCTCCAGCCAGAATGTGGCCTCATTGCAACACTAGAGGAGGCCATAGACTGATACATCAGAGTGGGAATGGGAACTAGAATTGAAATGGGTAGCCACTGAGAGATTCTGCTTTTTTCTGGCAGATGGTGTGTAGGTGCTCAGTGAAGCTGTCTCCCAATCTACGTCGGGTCTCACCGATATCCAGGAGGCTACACTGGGAGCACCAGATACAGTATTTGACCCCAACAAAATCACAGGTGAAGCATTGCCACACCTGGAAGGACTGTTTTGGGCCCTGAGTGCCAGGAAGGAGATTAGTGGGGAGGGATGAATGCACAAAGGAGCGATCCCAGTGGAATATGGAAAGTGGGGGGGGGGGAGTGGTAGTTGTGCTTGGTGGTGGGATCCCATTGGAGAATTATGTGCTGGATGTGGAGGCTTGTGGGGTGATAAGTGATTTTTTTGTAATTGTAGGCCAGTGAGTTTTATGTCAGTGGAAGGGAACTGTTGAAGGAGATACCTAAAGGACGGGAATCATACGCATTTGGAAAGGAATGACCTGCATAGGGACAGCTAGCACAGTTTTGTGCAGGGCTGGTCATGCTTCACAAGTTTTTTGAGGAGGTGACATAACTACTTGATGCGGAAGCTGACATTATCTATGTGGATTTTAGTATGGTGTTTGATAAAGTCTTTCATAGTAGCTTGATTCAGAGATAAAGTTGCATAGAACTTAGGATGATTTGCAAGTTTAGATTTGGAGCTGTCTTGTCTGTAGAAGATGGAGTGTAGGGGTGGATTGCTGTTATTCTGGTTTAAGGTCCATCCCCAGAGGTGTTCTATAAAGAATTGCCACTCACTGGATATTTTCTGTTTTTTGCACCATTCTCTGTAAACTCTGGAGACTGCTGTGTGTGAAAATCCCAGGATATCAGCAGTTTCTAAGATACTCAAACCACCCTGTCAAAGTCACTTAAATCACATTTCTTCCCCATTCTGATTTTTGATTTGAACAACAAATGGACCTCCTGACCATGTCTGCATGCTTTTATGCGACATGATTGGCTGATTAGTAACTCACATTAATGAGCAGGTGTACCTAATAAAGTGGCCATCGACTCTATATTAATGGACAAAGATGTAAATGGGTGAATTGGGAGCCCTTTGAGCTATGATTGGCTCAGCAATACCCAATTTAATCCTACCTAATCATGGGACAATTTATAATTATCAAATTAACCTACCAACCTGTATGTCTTTGGATTGCAGAGGAAACCCATGTGGTCATGGAGAGAACACACAATGTTCTTATGGACAGTGGCAGGAATTTAATGCGGGTCATAATGCTAACTACTATGCTACCGTACCGCCTTTAGGTCCCTTACTGCACTTAAGGTTCAGAGGGATCTTGGGGTCTGGGTTTTTGGTTTACTGGAAGTGACAGTGCAAGTTGATAAGCTGGTAAAGAAGGCACATGGCATGCTTGTCTTTATCAGCAGGGGTGTTAAGTACAAAGCTAAGAAAGTCATGCTGCTGTTATATAAAACTTTAGTCAGAGTATTGTGTGCAGTTCTGGTTGGCCCATTATAGGAAATATGCAGAAACTGCGGAGATGGTGCACGAGATGTTTATCAGGATGCTGTCTGGATGAGAGAGTATGCTCTATGAGGAATGGCTGTCAAACTTGGGTTGTTGTCCCTATAGCAACAGAGGCTGAGGGGAGGCCTAACAGGAATTATGAGAAGCAGAGACAGGGTAGACAGTATGTTTTCTCCAGGGTAGAAACGGCAAATACCAGAGGACATGCTTTTAAGATTAGAGTGGGAATGTGAGGGCAGGTATTTTATGAGGAGAATGTTAGGTTCGGAATAGCAATGGACACAGGCAGGTTGCTGGAGTTAATGAGACTTTTAGATAGATACATGAACATGAAGGGAATGGGGGCATATGGAGAATACAATCAGCCATCCTACGAGAGGGCCTAATCTCCCCTCAGGTGTACAGAAACACTGTGACCTCTGGCAAGATGCATGGGGGAGGTCTATGTGTCTACATTAGTAAGAACTTGTGTGTGAACAGTCCACTGCTCACCACAGATAGAGTTTTTAATGGTGGAGTGCCGGCCCTTCCACTTACTCAGAGAGTTTGCTGCTATTGTGATGATTGCTGCTTACACCCTCCCCTGTGCCAGTGCTGGGAGGTGCTTCAGGAGCTCCATGGGGCAATCTGTAACCTCGAAGCCACCCACCCTTCGTAGTTACTGATGACTTTAATCATGCCAAGTTAAAAATTACTCTGCCAAGTTCTACCACCATGTGAATTTTGCAAAGGGAGGAGAGACCTGGTTTACACTATTGACTGTGGAGCCTACAGAGCTAACCCCTGCCCTCATCTGGGATATTCGACCACATAACTGTTTGGCTAAGCCCTGCTAAATGTGTCAAACCAGTTTACATGGAGGTCAGGACCTGGTCAGAAGATGTCACCTCATCACCGCAGGACTGCTTTGAAAGCACGAACAGGAGCATATTGAGGGAGATGGCTACCTTTGATCATCATGTCAACATTAATGAATATTCCCGGTGACTGGCTACGCAGGAAACTGCATTGAGGATATTACCATGATTAAACACTACATGCCAGGGCATGGATAACTGCAAGGATTCGTCCACTGCTTAGGAACCGAGACACTTCAGATCAGGGGTACGACCCTAAGGTCAGCAAGAGCTGTGCTCTCCAGTGCCATCAGGAAGGCAAAACACCTTAAATCCACAGACCCCAGGGACTCGCGGCATATGTGGTAAGGTATATAAACCATAACCGAGTCCAACCTGCATGTCAACGACAGTGATGTCTCCCTTCCTGATCAGCTGAATGCTTTCTCTGCACAATTTGACCAATTGAATGTTGTGACATTGAGGAAAGCACCCTCTCTTCCTGAGGAAAAGGCACTTGTTTGGCTGCAGCCAAGGTGAGGAGGACCCTAGCTAGGTAAACACATGCAAAGCTGTGGGGCCAGAAAGTATGGCTGGTCAGGTGCTAAGGGACTGTGCGGGCCAGCTAACAGAGGCCTTAACGGACATCTTTAATATCTCTTTGAAACAGTCCATTGTTTCTGCAAGCTTCAAGACAACCACCATCATTCCTGTGTCCAAGAGAGCAACAGTAACTGGCCAAAATGATTACCACCCAGTGCCACTGACGTGAACAATCATGAAGAAGTTTGAGTGGCTGGTAATGGATCGTATAAAATCCTATCTTTCAGCTACATCAGACCCTTTCCAGTTCACCTACCGCTCCAACCAGTCCACTAATGATGCCATAGCCTCGGCCCTTCGCTCCTCCCGTCCTACCTAGAAAACAATGCCTCGTACGCCAGGACGTTTTTCATCGACTTCAGCTCAGCATTTAACATAACCAACCCTCAGAGGCTGGTGGGCAAATTGTTCTTGTTAGGACTCAACACCCTTCTCTGAAACTGGATCTTGGCCTTCTTGATGGAAAGAACTCAGTCAGTCTGAGTTGGCAACTACATCTCATCACACTGAGCTCTGGTGGCCCCCAGAGTTGTGTGCTCAGTCTGCTGCTGTTCACACTGCTGAGTCAGCTGAAACCTCATCATCAGATTTGCTGGGTGGCTTTATCAGCAGCAACAATGAGCATAGAGAGGGGAGGTAGAGAGGCTCGTCTAGTGCTGTGAGAACATCAACCCAAGTGTCAATGAGAACAAGGCAAGAAGAGATGATCGTGGACTTCAAGAAGGCACAGGTCGACCACTCTCCATTGCATGTTAATGGATCTGCCATGGAGTGAGTGAAGAGCACAAAGTTCCTTGGTGTACACATAATGGACAATCTAACCTGGACCCACAACACCTCCTCGCAAGTCAAGAAGGCACAGTAGTGACTACACTTTCTGAGGAGACTAAGGCGTCTCCATCCCCATTCTAACAGCTTTCTACATGAGCACCATTGAGAGTGTCCTGTCTGGTTGTATCATTGTAACGTACTGAAGCTGCAAGGCATCAGACAGCAAGACTCTACAAAGGAGTGTAAAAACACCAAGAGGATCACTGGGGTCTCCATTGGCCCTATTTGTGACTTTTACCAGGACTTTTGCAGATGATGGGCCAAGGGTCTCTTTGACTCTCTATGCTCAGGAAGGAGGTACAGAAGCATCAGGAGTAGGACTGTCAGACTGGGGAACAGTTTCTTCCCTCAGACTTTGAGACTAATGAATACTCTGCCACCACTGAGGTCTCGTCAATAGGACAGCGAGCTGTTTACTGTACTTTTTACTGTTTACCTGTGTTGTACTTCACTACATGCATCTTTAATTACATTTTATTAACTTATTTATTGTGTAGATATATGTATGTATATACAATGGGTGATATATACTCAGAGATACAATTTATATATACTCAGAGAATGGTGAGTGTGTGGAATGGGCTGCCGGCAACGGTGGTGGAGGCGGATACGATAGGGTCTTTTAAGAGACTTTTAGATAGGTACATGGAGCTTAGTAAAACAGAGGGCTATAGGTAAGCCCAATAATTTCTAAGGTAGGGACATGTTTGGCACAACTTCATGGATCAAAGGGCCTGTAATGTGCTGTAGGTTTTCTATGTTTCTATATACATACGTTGTGTTGGTGCACCGTGGTCCAGAGGAACGTTGTTTCATTTAGCTCTACAGTCAGATGATAGTAAACTTGAACTTGAACAAAGGAAGAGGACATTTAGTATAAATTGGCAGGAAGATCTGTCCAGTGCTGTATGGTATGGCATGGGATTCTGTCTGTTCGGGTTGATCATGGACGTTGCGTCCCAGCCGTCTAGATACACAAGCCTGGCAGACAATAAGGTGCAAGGCCATGAGAAAGTATATTGTGAGGTCAAGAATCCATCTCATTGTACAGGAGATCCATTCAATAGTCTTATAACAGCCCTTGAGTGTGATGGTCATGCCTTCAGACATTTGTATCTCCTACCTGACGGGAGGGAGGAGCAGAGAGAATGTTCAGGTAGGAAGAGACTTTGATTATGTTAGCTGCTTTATCAAGGAGGCAGAAATGAAGACAGAAAGGGGAGGCTAGGACGCTAAACAAAAAAATTAATTGTTGACTTCCTGCTTAATAAAAATAATTATAGATGAAGTCAGCTTCAGGTTTCTATCAGGAAAAGTAAACCTATTTTGTTTATAAACAAGAGAGAATCTGCAGATGCTGGAAATTCAAGCCACGCAAAATGCTGGAGGAGCTATTTTGTTCATGTTCTCTCTATTATAGAGAAATTTTACTGTATTTTTGCTTTCCCAGTGTTTTCAATATAATTCTGTGTTCAGCTGGCAGAAGGCTTAACTTAAAGATAGAGTGCTGGATTATGTTAACTGTCCATTCTCAGGAAAATTGGGACATTGGGGAAATGCCTCATTTCTAAACAATATTTCATCAAACCACATGGCAAAGAATTGAGTAAACCCATGACTATGACAGGAAGAATTCTGTAATAAATTGCAAGACTCATTACTCTTTGTTCTTGTGCATTAGACTACCACTACTCAGCAGTTTTGAAATTGGTAACAGTTTAAGAGGTAAGGATTAACACTATTTTCTGGCTCAGAGAATGCAAAACTTTTCTCTGCTCTTGTAAAAAGCATTCCATACTAATTATGTGGGCTCAAATTAATTTGGTTAAGGCTGGATGGTTTACAACATTGCCCCACTATATCTGTATCATTCAAACATCTATTTAAGTTTCAGGAGACTTGCATGGGACAGGTTTTCAGCCTGGGCATACTAGTAAACGGAATAGATAAGTTTTCCAGAACAGTGGAAGGGATGCGCCTAGGGTGTAATATTGGAATTATGGTACTGATGCATATCACTGTTTGTCAGACTGAGCTTGACCTGAGACTACAGCTGTGGTATTGTGATTCTTGGAGGCAACTTGGCCAAAACTGCCTTGGTAGTAGGCAAGGACCTCGTCCGTTTGAGTAATCCAAAGTCACAGCACTGTAAATACCAGGGTCACAATCTGAGCAAAAGCTGCTTCAGAACATAAGAAATAAGAGCAGATTTAGTCCACACAATACTTTAGCCTGTCCTACATTTCAGGTGATACTTGACTTCAACATTAATTTCACACCCAATCCCCATTTCTTTGATTTCTTTGGATATCAGTCCTGACCTTATTCAACAGTTGAGGCTTTTCTACTCTCTGAGAGAGCTGATTCCAAAGGTTCACTTCCCAATGTGCACAAACTTCTCCCTGACTCAATCTCTACTAGCCATTCCCTTCCTGAAACTATCTGCCAGCTTGGTGAATACTCTTAGCAGCTGTGTTGTCAAATTTTCTTTGTGAGATGCATTTACTGTTTTAATTGCCAGAGTAGTGGAATGCCTACTTAATCCCTCTGACTAGGAATCAATTCAAGTGAACCTGTTATGCACCCAAAGCTATATATCCTTCCTTAGATAAAATGACAAAACTGCCAACTCCAAAACTGAGAATAACTGCTGCACTAGTTTTATTGCAGTAAAGATCAACAAACTGTTTGTCTTCCTTATTGACTGCTATGCATGCACATTGACTTCCTGTTCTTTGTGTATAAGGATACCCAAATCCATCTACAATACCTACATTTAATAGATTCTTACGATTTACACCATTGTCATTTTGGCTCGATGTTCAATGCATCATTCTGCCAAAGGGAATAGCCTCATGTTTCTTGAGATTGTGCTTCATCTGCCTCCTCCTAACATAATTACTTAATTTATTTACATTTCTTTGTGGACTCTTTGTGCCTTATTTTCTCACCTATTTGATAATCAGCAGCAAACTTAGACATTTTATATCAAGTAATGATAATAAACTGAAAAAAACAGGGGCCCCACCATGATTAACTTAATCTCAGTTGCACTCTCCCAGCACTCCTGAACACAGGAAAAAACAAAGCCACAGGAAGGCTAACATTTACCTTAATCAAAGGAACAAATATATATTCCCAAGCCTTGGAACCCAATTTTTGACATTTGCCTGGAATCTTGCTCAATCTTGGGATATCCTGCTCACCCCTCCTTTTCAAGTAGGCTGCCACATGATATTGCACTGTTGTTTTATTCATGACTAAATCAGCATCATCTTTTGAAGATTCCTTCCAATTGCTTTTGACATTAAAAGGGGAAAATGATACACTGGTTATCTCCGTTCCAAGTATGTTTCTTAGAAGCAGGCTTTGTTCTTCCAGTGTCAACTGCCTTTTAATATTGTCACTGCCACTTCTTACACTATAGCCATTTCCCTTGACACTGATAATATCTAAAAACTATTGATTTCCCTGTTGGATAAACCCAGTGACTGTGCCTTCACAGTCTTCATAGGTAGTGAGTTACAAAGATTCACAGCCCTTTGGGTGAGCAAATTTCTTTTCGACTCTATCCTGTGAGGCCAACCCTTCATTCTGAGACTGTTTCCTTGTTCTAGACACTCATCCCAGGAGAAACATCAACTCAGTATCTATCCTGTCAAGTCTGATAAGATTTTGAATGTTTCAGTGAGGAACCGCTCATTCTTCTGAACTCCAGAGAGTATAAATCTAGTCTGTTTGAACTTTCCTCATTTGACAACCTGCTGTCTGAGTTATCACTTCGGTGAAGCTTTGCAACATTCCTTTTATCATAAGCATATTCTTCCTTAAGTTGGTGGATCACTCTTGTTAACAATATTCCAATCAGTCTTATTGATTGAGTAACTGGATGGTCTACTTCTGAAAGTAGTTAAATAAAGTTACTTTGCAATGGGTTTGGAATCACATTTAGATCTGATTGAGAAAAGATTGCAAATTTTCTCATTTAAGGGTAGTTGTGAATTTGTTGGATTTTACAGAAGGCTTCAATGTTACATAAACTAACGCTTTGTTATTGGTAATTTAATTGATTGAATTAACATTCCCCATTTGGTGGCCTGCTTCGGATCTGTAGATCATTAGAATCTCTCTCTCTCTCTTCTCCTTTTACCCTCCCCATCTCTCTCACTCTCTTTCTCCCCCTCTTTTCCTCTCTCTCTCCCTGTCTCTTCCTCTTTCTCTCTCTCTCTCTCTCTCTCTCTCTCTCTCTCTCTCTCTCTCTCTCTCTCTAACATAACTATTATACTACCATTTCAAAGCCAGAAGAGAACAAGAATTGCTTATTCTTGCATTTGTACAGCCACTTAAAAGTTTTGTGCAGAAACTCTTTGTTTACTACTTTGTTTTGTGACTCTTTTAACCCCAAAGTGCCTCAGCTGAAACAATACCCCACTACCACCATATTTAATGCATATTTCAGCACCCTCATGCATGCCTCTCAAGACCAGATTGTCATTCCAATAACTCCCAACCTGATCCTTAAAAGTCCTGAATCTGTCACTTGAACTCTTGATAGATGCTACTGCTCTACACACCGAACCTCTCAATGATTCTGCACTGCTTCCATGACTCTCTGTATCTCTGACTTTGTTTATCTTCCTCTTTGTGACAATAGATCACATCAATGAAAATAACTATCATAATGGTATAATAGGTGTTACAAGGTAATGTCATGGAAACTTGAAATTCTGGTTGTAGCAATGACATTTGGTACTACTTTTTGTTAGAAATGTGTTACAAGGGACATGTCTGACATGCCATAAATCCAAAAGATATAGGAGTAGAAATAGGCCATTTGGTCCATTGAGCTTGCTTTGCCATTCACTCATGACTGATCCTTTTCCTCCCCGCCACAATGAGGCCACACTCAGGGTGGAGGAGCAACAGCTTATATTCCATCTGAGTAGCCTCTAACCAGATGGCATGAACATCGATTTTTCGAACTTCCGGTAATGGTTTCCCCTCCCCTCACCATTCCTCATTCCCTTTTCCTTCCTCTCTTTCCTTATCTCCTTACCTGCCTATCACCTCCTTTAGGTGCTCCTCCCCCTTCTCTTTCTTCCTTGGCCTCTGCCCTCCCCGCTTCTCCAGCCCCTTATCTCTTTCACCTATCAACTTCCTAGCTCTTTACTTCACCCCTCCTCCTCGCCCTGTTTTACTTGTATTTCTTCCTCACCTCCCTCACCTTCTTACTCTGACTTTTTTTCTCCAGTTCTGATGAAGGATCTAGGCCAGAAACATCAACTATTTATTCTTTTGCATAGATGCTGCCTGGCCTGCTGAGTTCTTTCAGCATTTTATGTGTGTTGCACGGGAGTCAGAGATTTGATCCAAAGAACTGGGTGAGGGAGAAGCAAGTTGGAGGGGAAGGAAAGGAATTGGCATGGATATGAAGAGGGATTGAAACCAACAGCTGGGCTTAGGAGAACGCCTCCAAACAAGATTGATATGGGACTTTGAATGAGATTTAGAGTCTGTAGGTATGATAGGAGCCAGGGTTGAAAAGTCTGGAAGGAAGACTGAGGTCAGAGGGGGACTTGGCAGTAATAGTTTGTTGGTGATTTTATGAAAACATGTCTTACATTGAGGGCTAACAATTTTGTCCTGGGCTGAGGGGTGAATCAAAGCTAAGTCTTGTACCTTACAGCAGGCCCAGTACAACATTGCTTCATCTTTGGAGCTGCTGGAAATCTGGGTTAAATTTCCCTCTGGAGTACCGAGGGAATGATGTCCTCCTGATGCATTGATCATATCAGGGTGTACAAAGCTGAGGTGTGCCCCTGTTAAATTGCTAGAGTGGGCTGACAATAAAGGAACAATTATTTAGTCTAGGAAAGACTAAACGGAGGGAAAAAGTATAAAAACAATCAAGTTTCCATATTATGGATATTTAATGCATTTAAAATGTAATATAACAGACTTGCATTTTAAAAACATAATAGGTGTATTCTGTTTATATTAAAATGCTGTGATGTTGTAATTTATTTGTTAAGATATTTTCTAGCTTACGTGATGAACAACAGCCTGGTATATTCAGATTTGATAATAGTTTGGTTATCCACTTACAAATTTAAAAATCAGGGTATTTACAACCATTTCAGCCAAAGCAATTACTGCATAAAAACTAAAATTTTAATATTTTGTTTAAAAACTTCCCTAAATATTAAACACATCTGAACTGGTAACGGTGAGCTGATGCAAAATATCACATTGGAACTGAGAAATTCACACATCTCTTCAAATCACAATTTCATCTTGTTCCAGTGAAGTCCTCACTACAGTCATGGTTGAACTTTACTAGTGGATTTCGTAATGGCGCAGAAACTGCTCAAATATTTTAAAGATTAGTTCAGCTCAGATATACAATATGGTGAGACATTTATAGTAGAATTATTTTTTTAATATTCATCCATTTTGATATTGAAATTTTTTTAATGCAATATTTGGATGAGAAATGCCATTGAAAAAGAATTCTGATTCACATCCCTTTTAACCTTGACTTAATTCAAATTTTTGAAAAATCTTAAGCAAAACCGTATTAATGGATAACATTTTGGATTAAGCCTTCTGATTACAAATCTAACATTTTGTCCTACATCTTACACAAAATGTAACTACAATATAAAATCAAGCTGAATTTTGCTTTAATAGTAATGGCTTGTCTTTAAATTTAAGCAAAACGTTGTAAATACTCAGCGATCAAACAGTATTTCTGAAAGAAGGAATAGAGTAGAGAGAGAAGCAGAACACAATGAAAGGTTATTGTCTGTAAATGTTAACATTCTCTCTTCACAGGTCCCATTTGGGCTGCCAGGTATTTACACCATTCTGACTCTTAATTAAGTTTTCCAGTACCTGCAGTATTTTCTTGCCTTTTCTTGCTATGTTGATTTTGATATAATATGTGATTGGAGTTATATTGCAAGTAGCATGTTTGGATAAAGATAAGAGAAAGAAAAGACCATAAGACAAAGGAGCAGAAGTCGGCCATTCCGCCCATCAAGTCTGCTCTACCATTTTATCATGAGCTGATCCATTCTCCCAGTTAGTCCCATTCCCCTGCCTTCTCACCATAACCTTTGATGCCCTGGCTACGCAGATACCTATCATTCTCTGAAAAGGTATTCAACCTGTCGTCATTTATAAATTTAATTGGACTGAAATTAATATGGATAAAAAAATAAGTGGAGAATATAAAAATAATTTTATATTTTGTAACAAAATAGAGGTCAAGGCCTACTGCTATCTGACATTATAGGTAACTGACTTACGTTCCATTGAAGCAGGAAACCATGGTAGAATGAAGGAACCATGGTTGACAGCAAATATGGAATATCTAGTCAAGGGAAAGAAACACTACTAAAGAGGACGTGCTAGAACTTTTGAAAAACATTAGCTTATATACATAGACTAAGTGTATGTGCATAAAGTGATGTTAGGTACAGGAGTACCTGGGCATAATGGGATCTTTATCCTGATGAGAGTGGGACCAACAGTCCAAGGGCATTCCTACCTCCCTCTGTCTGTTGGTGATGAACTCTACCACTAAGATATCATTGGCGACCTTGACGATGTGATTACTTGTGTATTGGCCATGCAGTCACATGTGAGCAGAGCGTACAACAGTGGGCTCAGCACACGGCTCTGGGGAGCACCCGCGTTGAGAATGATGGGAAAGAAGGAGTGGTTGTGCATCCTGACTATCAGAGGTCTGTTGGTTAGGAAATCCAACAGCAAGTTGCACAGCAGTGTACTTAGACTGAGGAATCTACGTAAGTTGGAGGGTGGCAAAAAGTAATAGGAATAATCCTGGCAATTATAGAATAGTGAGCCTTACTTATTTGGTGGGCAAACTATTGGAGAGCACTCTTAGATTCAGGATTTCTGAGAATTTGGAGAAGTATAGTCTGATAAGGGATAGTCAGCATGACTTTGTGAGGGGCAAGTAGTGTCTACAAACCTGACTGAATTTTTTTAGGAAGTGACAAAGCATATTGATGAAGACAGATTAGTGCATGTAGTGTATATGGATTTTACTAAGTTCACGGTTTAAAGTAAATTCATCATCAAAGTTCCTATATGTCACCATATACAATCCTAAGGTTTGTTTTTTTGTGGACATACACAATAAATCCAAGAAACACAATGAATTAATGAAAGACTGCCCTCAGCAGGACCAACAATCAATGTACGAAAGACAACAAGCTGCATAATAAATATACAATAAATATCAGGAACATGAGATGAAGAGTCCTTGAAAGTGTCCATTGGTTGTAGGAACAGTTCAGTGATGGGGTGAGTGCATCTGAGTGATATTAACCCCTCTAGTCCAAGAGCCTGATGGTTGAGGAGTAATAACTGTTCCTGAACCTGGTGGTGTGGATCCTGAGGCTTCTGTACCTTCTACCTGATGACAGCAGCAAGATGCGAGCTTGGCCCGGATAGTGGGGGTCCTTGACGTTGGATGCTGCTTTCTTGTGACAGCGCTCCTTATAGATGAGCTCAGTGGTGGGGAGGGCTTTACCCATGATGGACTGAGCCGTATCTACTACTTTTTGTAGGATTTTCAGTAAGGCATTTGACAAAGTCCACCATGATAGGGACATTCAGAATGTGAGGAGGCATGAGATCCAGGGAAATTTGACAGTGTAGATTCAAAACTGGCTTTCCCACAGAAGGCAGAGGGTGGTAGTTGTTGGAAAGTTTTCTGTGGTGGTTGGTTACCAGTGGTGTTCTGCATGAGCTGTTTTGGGACCCCTGGTCATTGTGATCTTACGTAAATGACTTGGATGTGGAAGTGAAGGGTGGGTTATTGACTTTGCAGATGACACAAAGTAGGTAAAGTTGTGGATAATGTAGAAGGTTGTCATAGGTTGCAATGGGACATTGATAGGAGGAGAGAGCCAAGGCTGAGAAGTGGCACATGGAGTTCAATCTGGAAAAGTGTGAACTTGATACACTTTGGAAGGTTGAGCTTGAAGGCAGAGTACTTGGATAATGATGGGATTCCTAGCAGAGTGGAGGAACAGAGGGATCTTGGGTTCTCATCCATAATCCCTCAAAGTTGCTGCGTGAGTTGAAAGAATGGTTAAGAAGCCATGTTGCCTTTATTAGTTGGGGGATTGAGTTCAAGGGCCACGAGGTAATGTCGCAGCTCTATGAAATTCCAGTTAGACCACTCTCAGGGCATTGTATTCAGTTATGGTTGCCTCATTATAGGAAGGATATGGAATTTTTAGGAAGGGTGCAGAGGAGATTTGCCAGCATGCTGCCTGGGGTAGAAGGTATGTCATGAGGATAGGTTGAGTGAGCCAGGGCTTTTCTCTTTGGAGCAAAGGAGGATGAGAAGTGACTTGATAGTAGTGTACAAAATGATACAAGGCATAAAGAGGGTGAACAGCCAGACACTTTTTCCCAGGACAAAATTGACATACAAGGGGCATAATTTTAAGGCATTGGGAGGAAAGTTTGGGGGGGGGGTGATGTCAGAATTGGATTTTTTTTACACAGAGAGTGGTGGGTGTGTTGTGTTGAAGAGGGTTATAAATTCAGCCAGTTCCATCACAAACTCAAAACTCCATACCATCACGGATATCTTCAAGAGGCGATTTCTCAACAAGGCAGCATCCATCATGAGGTACCCTCACCCTCTTTTTGTCAGATCTATTCGGGGGAGGCACAGAAACCTGAAGACCCATACTCAAAGTTTCAAGTACAGCCTCTTCCCCATCACCGTCAAATTTCTGAATGGTCCATGAACCCATGAACGCTATCTTGTTATTCCTTTTCTTTGCTCTGCTTAGTTTTTATTTGTAATTTATAGATTCTTATATCTTTGTACTGTACTGCTGCTGCAAAACAATATATTTAATGTCATATGTCAGTGACAATAAATCAGATTCTGATTGACTTTATCATTTGATGAAAGCTGTTGCTTATGAAATAATAATTGTTTGCAATGATTACAATGATCAGTTGATTTTAGAAATAGTAATTGGTTCATTTTGCAATTATTGTTGCTGCTAATTTTTTTGAGTTTTTGTTTCATCAAATTATGGTCACTTTGCTTGGTGAATATTCTTGTGATGTTTTGGTGCAGAAAGGCACTTTTCTGAGTAATGGACTACATAAATTATAGTAATGAGCCAAACTAATCGGATTATGTCTGTTCTTTATTTCACTACTATGCAACTGAAATTGGACTAATGAGTAATAAAATACAATGATCATAATGATCAGGGAAGTGGTACTGATCAAACAGGCTGACAAGCCTATGAGTCCAGATGGCTGTAAGAGTGGGATAGTTGATGCTTTGGCTTCAGTTTTTAAAAATTTGCTGGTTTTGGGGAAGGTTCCGTTGGTTTGGAAAACAGGAAATGTAACTCCTTTATTTAAAAATAGGCAAAAGACAAGAAACAATGGGCCAGTAAGCTTAATATCTGTCAGAGGGAAAATGTTAGATGTTAGTACTGAAGATGTTATAACAAGTCACTTAGAAAAATTCAATGTAATCAGTCAAAGTCAACATGATTTTCTAAAAAGAAAACTATGTTTAACCAATCTATTGGAATCCTTTGAAGAAATTACACATCTTGGGGATAAAGAGGAACTGATGATGTACTGCACTTGGATTTCCAAAAAAATTGATAAGATGTTGAAACAAAGGTTATGGCAGCAAATAAAATTCTTGGTATATGAGCTAATGCTTTGGCTTGTATAAAATATTGCCTGTCGCACAGGAAATAGGGAGTCGGCACATATCCTTCCTTTTTTGGATTGGCAAGAAGCATTTCAGGTTGGTTTTAGGACCTCTGCTTTATACAATTTATATAAGTGAGTGGCGTTGAAGGTACCAAAGGTATGATTGCTAAATTTGCTGATGATGCAAAGACAGGCAGGAAAATAAGTTGTAAAGAGGATATGAGAGTGCGAAGGAACTACAGATTGGTTCTGTGTGTGGGCAGAGTTCTGGCAAATGGAATATACTGTGGGAAACTGTGAAATTTTCCACTTTGGCAGGAACTCCAGGATGCAGAGAGTACATGATTTACTAAAGGATAATATGCAATGCAGCAAAAACAAAACAGGAAAGCTAAGAGAATATTCTAATTTATTGCAACAGGAACTGAATAAAAGAGCAGACTAAAACTTCATTTACCTTAGACATTGGTGAAGACATATCAGGAATTGTGTGTACTGTATTGGTTTCTAGATAGCCTACCCCCAGCACATCCTCAGGATGTGTTGGCTGTTAACACAAATCACATTTCACTGGATGTTTTGATGCACGTGTGACAAACAGAGAAAGCTGAATCTGAATTGAAAGTACTACACTGGAGGATTTACTGGACCAAGGCCTAGAACGTGTATATTGCCTCATGAGAAAATGTCAAGCAGGCTTGATAAATTTAGGCCAGCTAAGTTATAAGCACTGGCACATTTGGTTGAAATCTTTACTTCCTCTGCTTTTTTCCTATTTCTAATTTATGAAAGGGATAAATTTAACATCATTGACATAAAAGATAAATGACAGACCATCAATTAAATATTTAACAAAATCTGTGAAGTTTATTTCCCTCCATAGATGAATCAGTATTTCAGTTCCTTTAACTTCTGGTGAATCTGAATATTAGTAAACTTAAATGACAAGAATTCAAAGCTGCAGAAATTCAATAGCATCAACCACTCAGTCTGATTGGATGCAGGACACTTGCACCTGAACAGTTAATGTGCTTTCTATTGGGCACTGTGTCTTACTGGGCTTTAGGCTTCATTTGCATATGACGTTTGCCCTCGATTTGTCTGGGGGGCATTCCACAGCAAAGTAGTACAAAGAGAAGTTTGAAGCTTGGGTTGATATGCCACAAAACTCATCAGGATCTCGAGAAAGGAAGGCAAGGGGTGATCACCAGGGAGGGGACATACAGCAACTTAGAGAGGGACAGTGCAATATGCTGGGAGAACTTCAGTGCCTTTATCAAGGCTGAAAAATGAGCCATGAGCTTCCAAAATTTTAGGCCAATTCTTTATCACAGTATTAGAATCATAAAATCGTGTGTGAAGTGGCAATAAACAAATTACTAACAGGAATGTAGATTATAGATTAATTGTTTAAAGTAATCTAGGCAATGAATTTCATAAATATCTCATTACTGTATATTCATTTTGCCTAAAAGATTATGAAATTTTTTGTTTCGATGTGATGATTGATGCCAAATATGTTTTTGTATAAGTAAGAGGGGCTGGCATAATAAGCCTACCCTGTAGCTTCAGACTACACCCTTTTGGTCTGTTTTAAAGATTCTTATTATTTAATTCTGTTATGTTTGTATGGACCGAAAAATAAAATTTCATTCATTCTTTCATTTCACCTATCTACTGTACGTTAAAGGGAAGCAGGGTCATCCAACCTTCATGCTGTTGAATATCCCAATCTTTTAGCACTTTTTAAAACAGCAGAATCAGGTATAATATCATAGAAAACCTACAGCACAATACAGGCCCTTCGGCCCACAAAGTTATGCCGAACATGTCCCTGCCTTAGGAAATACTAGGGTTACCCATAGCCCTCTATTTTTCTGAGCTCCATGTACCTATCCAAAAGTCTCTTAAAAGACCCTATCATATCTGCCTTCACCACCATTGCCGGCAGCCCATTCCACGTACTCACCAATCTCTGTGTAAAAACTTACCCCTGACATCTCCTCTGTACCTACTCCCCAGCACCTTAAACCTGTGCCCTCTTGTGGCAGCCATTTCAACCCTGGGAGAAAGCCTCTGACTATCCACATGATCAATGCCTCTCATCATCTTATATACCTCTATCAGGTCACCGCTCATCCTCGGTTGCTCCCAGGAGAAAAAGCTGAGTTCACGCAACCTGTTTTCATAAGGCATGCTCCCCAATCCAGGCAACATCCTTGTAAATCTTCTCTGCAAATTTCCACATCCTTCCTGCAGTGAAGTGACCAGAACTGAGCACAGTACTCCAAATGTCGTCTGACCAGGGTCCTATCTAGCTGCAACATTACCTCTTGGCTCCTAAATTCAATTCCACGAGTGATAAAGGCCAATGCACAGTATGCCTTCTTAACCACAGAGTCAACTTGCAAAGCTGCTTTGAGCGTCCTGTGGACTCGGACCCCAAGATCCCTGTGATCCTCCACACTGCCAAGAGTCTTACCATGATATTTATATTCTGCCATCATATTTGACCTACCAAAATGAACCACTTCACACTTATCTGAGTTGAACTCCATCTGCCTCTTCTCAGAATAGTTTTACATCCTATCAACGTCCCACTGTAACCTCTGACAGCTCTCCACACTATACACATCACCCCCAACCTTTGCGTCATCAGCAAACTTTCTAATCCATCCCTTCACTTCCTCATCCAGGTCATTTATAAAAATCACAAAGAGTAAGGGTCACAGATCAGATCCTTGAGGCACTCCATTGGTGACCAACCTCCATGCAGAATATGACCCATCTACAACCACTCTTTGCCTTTTCTGGGCAAGCCAGTTCTGGATCCACAAAGCAATGTCCCCTTGGATCCCATGCCTCCTTACTTTCTCAATAAACCTTGCATGGGGTATCTTATCAAATGCCTTTGCCTAAATCCATATACACTACATCAACTGCTCTTCTTTCATCAATGTGTTTAGTCACATCCTCAAAAAATTCAATCCGGTTCGTATGAAATGACCTGCCCTTGACAAAGCCATGCTGCCTATTCCTGATTATATTATGCCTCTCCAAATGTTCATAAATCCTGCCTCTCAGGATCTTCTCCATCAACTTATCAACTACTGAAGTAAGACTCACTGGTCTATAATTTCTTGGGCTATCTCTACTCCCTTTCTTGATTAAGGGAACACCATCTGCAACCCTCCAATCCTCTGGAACCTCTCTCGTCTCCATAGATGATGCAAAAATCAGCAATCTCCTCCCTTGCCTCCCACGTTAGCCTTGGGTACATCTCATACAGTCCTGGCGACTTATCCAACTTGATGCTTTCCAAAAGCTCCAGCACATCCTCTTTCTTAATATCTACATGCTCCAGCTTTTCAGTCCACTGCAAGTCATCACTACAATCACCAAGATCCTTTTCCATAGTGAATACTGAAGTAAAGTGTTCATTAAGTACCTTTGCTATTTCCTTTGGTTCCATACACACTTCCCCACTGTCACACTTGATAGGTCCTATTCTTCCACATCTTATGCTCTTCACATACTTGTAGAATGCCTTGGGGTTTTCCTTAATCCTGCTCACCAAGGCCTTCTCATGGTCCTTTCTGGCTCTCCTAATTTCCTTCTTAAACTCCTTCCTGTTAGCCTTATAATCTTCTAGATCCTCAACATTACTTAGCTCTCTGATCCTTTTGTAAGCTTTTCTTTTCTTCTTAACTAGATTTACTACAGCCTTTGTACACCACGGTTTATGCACCCTACCATAACTTCCAGCTCATTGGAACATACCTATGCAGAACTCCACACAAATATCCCCTGAACATTTGCCACATTTTTTCCGTACCTTTCCCTGAGAACGTCTGTTCCCAATTTAAGCTCCCAAGTTCCTGTCTGATAGCCTCATAATTCCCCTTAATCCAATTAAACGTTTTTCTAACTTGTCCGTTCCTATCTCTCTCCAATGCTATTGTAAAGGAAATAGAATTTTAATCACTATCTCCAAAATGCTCTCCCACTGAGAGATCTGACACCTGACCAGGTTCATTTCCCAATACCAAATCAAGTACAGCCTCTCCTCTTGTAGGCTTATCTACATATTGTGTCAAGAAACCTTCCAGAACACATCTAACAAACTCCACCCCATCTAAACCCCTTGCTCTAGGGAGATGCCAATCAATATTTGGGAAATTAGAATCTCACACTATGTCATCTCTGAGGTAGTGTCCATTTCCAGGATCTGTTTCACTATCTGCTCCTTGATATCCCTGTTACTATTGGACAGCCTATAAAAAACATCCAGTACAGTTATTGACCCCTTCCTGTTCCTAACCTCAACCCCCAGAGACTCCATGACGTCCACCTTTTCTGCAGCCATGACACTATCTCTGATTAACCGCGCCGCACCCCCACCTCTTTTGCCTCCCTCCCTGTCCTTTCTGAAACACCTAAAACCCGGCACTTGAAGTAACCATTCCTGTCTCCGAGCCATCCAAGTCTCTGTAATGACCACCACATCATAGCTCCAAGTACTGATCCACGCTCTAAGCTCATCTACTTTGCTCACAATAGTCCTTGCATTAAAATAGACACATCTCAAACCGTCGGTCTGAGCGCATCCCTTCTCTATCACCTGTCTATCCTCCCTTTCACACTGTCTCCAAACTTCCTCTATTTGTGAGCCAAATGCCTCTTCCACAGTCTTTTCAGTTCAGTTCCTACCCCCCAACAATGCTAGTTTAAACTCTCCCCAGTAGCCTTAGTAAACCTCCCTGCCAGGATATTGGTCCCCCTGGGATTCAAGTGCAACGTGTCTTTTTTGTACAGGTCACACCTGCCCCAAAAAAGGCATATGTGGCCGGTATCTGTCACGAAATTTGCTAACTTAGCGGCAGCAGTACAATGCAATCCATGATAAAATATAGAAAAATAAATAAATGCATTACAGTAAGTATATATATATTTAAAGAATTAAAATTTAGTGCAAAAACAGAAATAATAAAAAAGTGAGTTAGTGTCCACTTAGAAATTGCTTGGCAGAGGGGAAGAAGTTGTTCCTGAATCACTTCAGGCTTTTGTACCTCCTTCCTGACTGTAAAAATGAGAGGAGGACATGTCCTTGGTGATGGAGGTCCTTAATAATGGACCTCCATCACCACTCTGAGGCACCACTCCTTGAAGATATCATGGATATTATAGAAGCCGGTACCCATGATGGAGCTGGCTAATTTTACAACTTTCTGTAGCTTCTTTTGATCCTGAGCAGTAGCCCTACCCCATACCAGAGAGCAATGCAGCCTGTCAGAATTAACTCCACGATACATCCGTACAGGTATTCGAGTGCTTTAGGTGACAAACTCAAACTCCTAATGAAATATAGCCTTCTTTATAGCTGTATCAATATGTTGTGATCAGGTTAGATCCTCAGAGATAGTGACACCCAGGAACTTGAAATTGCTCAGTCTCTGATCCAATGATGAGGCATGATGCAATGATTTTACACTTAAAAAGTGGTGCACATTCATTTCCAGAACTTTCTCCTCCCCGGCATGTGTGTCCCACCCTTAGCATTGCATAATTTTGTAGAGTCCTAACAAACAAGGCAATTAGAGCAGAATACATTAATGAGCATTCAATTGAGAGATTTCACAAAATCTCTGACAGAATTTGACAGAATCTTGGAAGGACTTTGATGTGCAGCGGTCTTGGACGCTGGTCACTTCCAAAGCCGTTGACAGTGCAGGTCTACAAGCAGAAGCTGAAAAGATTTGCAACCACTTTCTATGATTGCCTGAAACCCCTCTGATTTTGATGTTCCAACATGACAGCTAATGAACCTTGTGTGTATCTGCATAGGTTGACTCATCAACTGGAAGTCGCAAGTGGGGATAAGGATGTTATTTTCAGGTTGTTAACCAGCAATCATATTTTTGTAAGCAACTCACAGTGAAATATTGATAGGTTAAGCAAGTGGGTAAAATGTTGGCAAGTGGAGTATCATATGGGAAAATGGTAAAATTATTCATTTTAGAAGGGAGAGTAAAATAGTAAAACAAAGTGTATTTTTAATTACTGTATGTGAAGACAGGGATTTATGGGTCCTTGCACATGAAACACAGATGCAGCAGTTAATCAGGAAAACTCATCAAATATTGGCCTTGATTTAGAAAATTAGAGTATAAAAATAGGAAAGTCTTTTTAAAACTATACAAGGTACAAGGCAGCCCATTTCTGGAATACTATTTTGATCTCCCTGTTTCAGAAAAGATACATTATCATTGGACTTGTGTCAGAGAAGGTTTACTAGAATGATCCAGGGTATGGAAGGATTATCTCATATGGTTGACAAGTTCAGCAATCAAAACTTCTACTCATTGAAGTTTAGAAGAATGAGAGATGGTATTATTGCAATATACTATTTTTAGATGGCTTGAACAGAAATTGTAGGGGAGGATATCTCCAAACTCAAAGCAATTCATTAGTGCTACAGGACGACAGTCATTGAGGCAGTTACCACTTTCTTCTTAGGTACTGGTATAATTGAAGCTGGTTTGAAGAAGGTGGGTGCCTAAGACTACTGAAGTGAGAGGTTAAAGATATCAGTAAACACTCCAGCTAGTTGTTCAGAGTAAGTATTTAGTATTTGGCTTGGTTCTACCTCCTGAAAGGTGCTGTTATGTCAGCCTCAGAGACTGAAATCCCAGGGTTATTGGGGGCTGTGGGAGTTCATGAAGGTGCTTTCACGTTTTGATGGTCAAAGCAAGTATAAAATGCACTCCTCCCTGTGCCCCACTATCTTGTAGAATCTAAACCAGGAAATATACAGAAAACAGGAATTAAGCATATCAGAAATTCTGTTCATGAACAGACTTCCTTTGGTATCTTTGCCGGAATCAGTGGGAGGATAGGAGCAGTTACCCCGTTAATGACACTGCTTGATTTCAGTGCTGGGATTATTTTAAAGTGTTTCTACAATGCACCTCATGGAGAACTGGTATATATCTTAATTCAGATACACACTTCCAACTTTAACTGTGCAAGTGTACCAAGCAACTTACTCCATTATAATGGTGATAATGTTGAACACTGTAACATTGTTTTCATATATGCAAAAAATAACGGGCAATATGGACATTAGAAAATCTAGGGAAGTGTAACTTGGTTAATTTTCATATCTTTGCATATATCCCATTCTGCCCATTAGTCCTTGAAATTAGCATCGTTATCAATTGCTAACAGGATAGTAATGCGGAATCAAAATAGAGAAGCAGGTATGTAGCTTTTAACATTACAGTTGTGTATCTGTAGAAATCTTTAAACAAAGCTGTGGTGTTCAAACTTGGCAATAATAATGTGAGAGTGGACTTGTGCCTATCTAAAGAGCTAAATATTGCAGAATGTTTGGAAAAGTAAGTGTTTTCTGCAGCATGCAGATGGTCTTCCTCTTCTTGCAATAATAATTAGGTGACTTGATATCCCACAAAAATACAATTCCCCTTTCCTCTAAAATATGTATTTCCATAATCAGATTCACTTCTGTTTAACAGTTGGATAATGGCTATTGAAATAATTTTCAGCAATGTCTCAGAAAAGCCGGTGTTCAGTGAAAAAGAATTTGTCCACCTTCTCTCAATATGCAGTTTAAGCCCCTCCGTTCACTGAAAACTGTAAGAGATTGACTTTTAGCCAATATACCAACTAAAGCAAATTTTAAATCTAATTCACACCAGGACAAATGAAAAAGCAACATGACACATAAGAACATTATTAAGTATATGGAAATTGTATTAAGCACTGTAGACTGATTATTCCAGTCGCTCATGGGACAGAAATTCAGTTCAAGTAATTGAGTTGGCTAACCGGAAGTCAATAATTAAATACTGTACTTAAATTGTTTGAAAGACATAAAGTGATTCTCTAAAATGCCCCTCTCAGATAATTGGAAACCTGATAATTGGAATTGTACTCTACTGAATATCTGTTACAGCCCTGGGCTAAGATTCCAGTTCAATTGTCTTAAATGCAGAATGTGAGATTAAATCTAGAGTTTCTGGTTGTAGTGAAAAGTGTCTGGCACATTGAAATATTTCTAATTTTGTAAGCATAGAAATTTGAGTTAAAAACCAAGATATATTGATACATGAATACATATAGGTATGACAAAATACACCATAATTTTAAAACTTCACTTATTCTGGTTGAAAAATGGATGTGATGAAATTTGCAAACCTATTGTATACAGTTACCTTAATCTATCTTTAAAGGGATCTGTAAAAAATCTTACACTAGCAATCTTATTCTGCTCTGGAACTGGAGTTGCCATTGTGTTCAAACCAATGGAGGCAAGTGTAATCTTGATAGCTGAATATTTGTTGAACAAAACCCAGAAAATACTGGAAACACTCGGCTGTTCCAACAGCATCTGTAGAAAAAGAAGTAGGGTTAATATTTCAGGTCATGATTTTTTCCCTCTGGTGCTTGTACAATTTTTTCTGAATAATCTACATCTTCTTTGGCAGCCCCTTAAGAATGAGGATGACTTGATTTCACTCTGGTTTTATCGGCTCTGAGGTGATGGATAAGGTTAGTGAGGGTCTCTTTTACAGATGAAGTGGAAGGTGCCTCATGGAATCAGCAGGAAGGTAAATTAAGAGGTGGTACACTCCTTCCACAATTTACATGGTGTTGTAGTGTGCTTCTGATGTTTGATTCAAGGTTCTCAATACTGTTCTGAATGGGCCTTCCCCATTTTGAGTACAATAATCATGGGCAGGCTATTGGCAGGAATGTTTTATTGTTTCCAGGGTGGCTTTGAATGTTGTCTTGAATCTTTTCCTCTGACAAAACCTCTTCCTGTGACAAAGCTGTTCCAGAAATCTGATGTTAAGCATCTAAATGATATGACCTATCCAACCAAACCAACTCAGTCTAATCAGGACCTCAATGTTATCCTGGGAGGGGACAACAAAGTTGGTTCAGATATCTTTCTAGGGAATCTGGAGCATTTTACAGAGACAATATCTGTTGTATCTTTGAGTGGCTTTAAAATGCCTGCTGTTGGCACTCAGGTCTCAGAAGTATTACAAGGAACATTGCTGCCCAGTAGGCCATGAGATTTGTGTCATATCTGATGTGTTGTTCTTCAAATGGAAAAATTTTTGCACTGATGCATTGAAAGTGATTGTGAATTTCATCATCAATATTTGCTTTTATTGAAAGGTAGCTTCTGAAATAGAGGAAGTTTCTGGATGAACTTTTACTGTTCATTGATGTTCATCATGAGTGGGTTGGTAGAGGAACTCTGTCTTGTGGATCTGAGAGTAGAACTGTGTGTTCTTCTGGTTCAGTGGATGATTATGTTTTGTAAATAGCTTAGGTGAATTTGATATGGTATTTTTTTATGATGCAAATACAAACCTAATTTTCTTGATCAGTGAATTTCATAAATTCCATTAAATGTTAATAATGTCTGTGTAAGACAAAACATTCTAAGTTGAAGCTGTATCAGAGTATATCAGAAAATGGTTATCTTAATAGCAGAAATGAACACTTAAATTTTTCAGGTTTTTTCCCCCCTCATAATTTCTCTTGGAACTTGACCTTTGAGCAAAAGCATACTGCAGCTTGACTACTGAAATTCAGGTGATCTCGGTCCTGGAGTATTTGATTCTGGAATCTAAGTATCTACTTTTTAACTTTCAAATAGAAGTAAATTTGTGATGGGCAACCATTACATTTGTGGACCATTCCTGGGTTTAGAAATTCATTTTACTATGGAAATTGGGATTGCCTTTTAGTGGAATGTGTAAAGAACAGAGCTGTTCTCTTTATTCTATTGAACTTCCCTGAGGTTTACTAAACTGTTAATTGCCAGTAATCCATAAGTAATCAGTTCTTCAGTGGAAGTTACAGATAATGGTGGGTGGCAGAATTAAGTAAAAACATAACATTTAAGTAACTATTACTGACAAACCAGCAGGGCACGTTTGGGAACATCAAAGCGGAGGAAAATTGAAAGAGGGAAAAACAATATAAAACTAGAAAGGACAAGGGAAGCAAAATTAATGACAATGCAGAACAAACTTACATTTCAACTATGACCCTTTCTGCCATATATCATAATATGTTATTGTGCTGGTAAATTATCAAAGCAATTATGGGCTGTAAACTTAGTACTGTTATTTCATTGAATATTTGTTTTCAACCCAAATGAATCTGATTTATTATATATTTTGATGCTGTTGGCAGGCATCATATGGGTCTTTTTAACTATATAGAATACCATTTATCATTATTAACTTAACAGCAATAATTTTTTTTACAAATTCTAAAATAATGGTAATTTTTAAAGCTTATTCCTTCTGTGAATACATTGAAATTGAACATTCAGATTAACGATAGATGCTATGGTTATTCTGTTTTATGTTGTTTTATTTGTCCAGAGTAGGAACTACAATTAGTTTAGATTTACGGCTATCAATTGAAAACCATGTTAATTGCACTCATGTTTGTTGATTTGATAGAATAACACTCAAAAAAAGTAACATAAAGTTACATTAACATATCTATTACTAATAAAACATGCAGTCTGACCATAAACCATCTGTGTTACACCCTCTCTTGAAATAAATCTTTACTGCACAATACCAATATATTTCTAACAGGAAGAGCTTTTCGTTGACATGATCTGTGCATCTTTGTCTAATAGAAATGGCAATTTACAGTAAAAAGAGCTTCAGGTGAATTTGATATGGTATATTTATTCTGATGAAAACCCCGAACCAAATATCGTGATCTGTAGGTTTTCATACATTATATGAAATGCTAATGATACGTGTGTCAAATAAAATAGACTATATTAAAATCGAATTGAAAAGCTTGACTTTAAAAAAAGTAGAAAATAGTCAGCTGGAAGCAGAGATGACTACTTCAAATTTTGGATATCATAAGATCTTTTCCTCACACTTTTTTCATAACTTCTAACCACCAACCTATACATTGCAAAGCTAAATTTTGAAGTTTAATGCTTCCTTGTATATATATTATATTGACAGTATTGAAAAGAATGCTATGTTTTATGTGCTTCTCGTTCTTACCTTTGAGATGTGCAAGTGGTAGATTGTAGATGTTAAACTTAGCCTAGAAATGTATTATTCAATATTTAAAGTACGGTATCCTTCAGGTGTCAATGAAACTAAGGTATCTGACATCATGTTTAATGTGATGCTGATAGTTCAAGCAGAGGGTTAAAGGTTAAGTCCTAGGGAAGCTCCACTCATCCTGTATGTGTCAGCATCTCTGTTTACTTGCAGCGTCTTGAGGCAGACAGTGACAGCATTTGCTTTGACAGGCTTGGCATAGGATTCTCATTTTAATCAGGTGGCAACAGAACCAATTTCACCTGGGAAGTGCAAGCATGCAATCTGCAATTGCTGCATTTATTTAAATATTCAATGATGCTTTTCTCAAGTTTGAATAAAGCACCACTATATACAGTATATCTGAAATATTTGTGCCAAACAGTAGAACAACCACTTAGAAACCCAATGGTGTAAAAAATATAAAGCTCCATGTTCAACATATCCTTCATTCCACAATTTCCTCATAGCTGATACTGCATTGCAGAAAGATTTGCATAATAAAAGTGAGTATACTTTCTTGCCCCAAAGAAACTGAGGATTTGAAACTAGCCATGTTATCTATTGGCTCAAATGGCAGAGCTGTAGCCTCACTGTGAATGAAGCACAGGTCTCACACATCTCCCAAAACATCACAGAAGCACCAAGTGTGCATAGAAAATGTAACAGAATCAAGAGAGAACTGTGGTTTTGGTCAATGGCAAACAAATTTCTTGTTTAATCAATAGATTTTCTGTGATTGGAATAATAATAACTTTGTCATGGTCAAACAAGCTATATTCACATATTTAGAATCATGGAGTCGTAGAGAACCGTGGCACAGAGGCAAGTCCTTTAGCCCATCTAGTCTCTGCCTGCCTGCCTGGTCCCATCGACCTGCACCTGGACAATAGCACTCCATACCACCTTCATCCATTTCTGCTGGCATTTCCCTCTGAAGGCACCATCCTCCTTCATATTTCCCTTAAATATTTCTCCTTTCATCCTTGACCCATGACCTCTAGTTGTAATTTCTAGGTAACACTTTCTTAGATTTTATCTTAGGTGTACGTTTGCCATGTGCATTAATTCAATTACTCTCTTGAAAGAGAAACCAAAAACCTGCCATTGTGTTTCATTATAGCTAGTGATGCAAGGGAATCTGTAAATGACCGAGTCACTTTCATTGATAGTTTCCCTTAGTATAGGAACCATTGACTAAATGCAGGCGCCTAGCAGAAAGGAAGACAGACGGACAAAGTTTTTCTGGCTGTTGTATATAAAAATGTTGGTATTTACCCTTCTGAATGCTGTTCTCTTCAATATTCCCAAATGAATGCAGGAGACTCAGATTTGTTGACTGAATTTTACAGCTGATTTACTGGTTGTTTGTTGTTGGACAGTCTAACTATGGAGCAAGACCTTACTAAAAATGTCTCAGCTTTTTATCCTGGGAATATGCTCCTGGACCTTGCATAGGAAAGTACCATTCACTTCAATGAAGATTTTATGATTATGAGAAGCTAAAAATAAAATAAGAAAAATTATGGATTTTTACGTTATTTGTGTTTGAGGTAATGTTTTAATTAGTTATGTATTTCAGATAAAATACTTTAAAAATTAAATTGCTTGTTACATTTTAATTGTTTATAAAACCTTGACATTTCATTATGACAAGTCCCGATGCATGCTTGCTCCTTCAGACTAATATTCCTCTGAGAGATCGACTGGGTTCAATGTTGTTCATACTAATGATAGGATCTGGGAGCAGATGGAGAAGATGGAAATTCAGATCTACAATCTATCAATATAAAACTTTCTGAATGTACTGTTGATGGGCAGGCAACTCAAAATTTTTGCTACAAAAAGTTTTGTGTCAACACAGCTACTGTTTACTTAAGGTACGCCTGTAAAACACTTTTGATGGTTAGAGGGACAAAGATTCTGTGGTCACAAGAGACAGCAGGATGGTGTGCTGCCTCCCGGGTGCTAGGGTCCAGGATGTATCAGATCGGCTGCAGGATATTCTCAAGGGGGAGGGTGAACAGCCAGAGGTTGTCGTGCATATTGGCACCAATGACACAGGCAGAAAAGGGGAAGATGTTCTACGCAGTGAGTATATAGAGTTAGGAAAGAGGCTGAAGAGAAGAACCTCCAAGGTAATAATCTCCGGATTACTGCTGGTGCCATGGGCTAGTGCAAGTAGGAATGGGGTAATAGCAAAGGTGAATAAGTAGCTGAGGATATGGTGCAGGGGACTGGGTTTCAAGTTCTTGGGCCATTGGAACATTTACTGGGGAGGCGTTGACCTGTAAAAGAGGGACGAGTTGCACCTGAACTGGAAGGGAACCAATATCCCGGTCAAGAAGTTTGTAAATGCTACTCGGGTAAGTTTAAACTAGTTTTGCAGTGGCTGGGACTAGAGCATCAAGTCAGTAGCAGAAGAATTGGACTGAAAGGTAGATGTCAGGGAAAGTATTGAAAGGCAAAACCAAATAGCAGGTATAATGGGTCGAATAGTTTGAAGTGTGTGTATTTTAATACTAGGAGTATTATGGGTAAAGGTGATGAACTTAGTGCATGGATCAGTATATGGAATTACAATGTTGTGGCCATTACTGAAACTTGTTGAGAGAGGGGCAGGAATGGGTGATTAACATACCAAGTTTTTGATGTTTTAGAAATGATAGAGAAAGAGTTAAGGGAGGGGAGTTGCATTACTATTCAAGGACAATATCACAACTGTACTCAGGGGAGACAAAATGGGCAGGTCTGGTACTGAGTTCATTTGGGTAGAACTCGGGAATAGGAAGGGTGCAATCACATTGAAAGGATTGTACTACAGACCCCCAGTAGCTATTAAATAACAGATATGTAATCAGACCAAGGTAATGTGTAAAAATCATAGGGTTGTTGTCACAGGGGATCTTCTTAGTTCAAGAGGTTTAGTTTGGGCAGAATTTGTTAAGTGTATCCAGGAGGGTTTCTTAAATCAATATGTGGACAGGCCATTGAGAGATGGGGCCGTGCTGGACCTCATGTTGGGTAATGAGCCTGGCCAGGTGATTGACCTTTCAGTGTATGAGAGTGAACAGTGACCACAACCCCTTAACTTTCAGGATAGCTGTAGATAAAGATAGATATAGTTATTGCAGAAGAATTTTAAATTGGCGGAGGGCAAATTATGAGGGCATTAGGCAGGAACTAAGAAGTGTTAATTGCAAACACCTTTTTTCTGGCAAGTCCACATCAGACACTTGGAGGGTGTTCACAGAGTACAGGAAAGGTATGTTCCTGTTAGAAGAAAGGACAGAGATGGAAAGATAAGACACTCTTGGATGTCCAGAGAGGTGATGAATTAAGTCAAGAAGAAAGAGGTAAAGTATGTAAAGCTTCAGAGTTAGGATCAAGCGAAGCACATGTGGAGTATAAAGTCAGTAAAGAACTGAAGAAGAGAATTAGGAAAGCTAAGAGAGCAATGACAAGTCCTTGGCAAGCAGGATTAAGGTGAATCCTAAGGCATTCTATACATACATCAAGAGCAAGAGGATAACTAGGGAGAGGGTGGGACCACCCAAGGATAAAGAGGGGAACATTTGCTTGGATGTGGAGAATGTGAATGAGGTACCTAATGAGCGCTCTGCTTCAGTATTTACCAAGGAAAATGATATGGAGGACCAAGAGATTAGTGCTGAGTGTATAAATATGTTAGGTTGTTTAGAGGTCAATGAGGAGGAAGTGTTGGGTCCCCTAATGAGTATTAGGATGGATAAGTCCTCAGGGCCTGATGGGATTTACCCCAGATTATTGAAGGAGGGAAGAGACGAGATTCACAATCATGAGAAAAATCTGCAGATGCTGGAAATCCAAGCAACACATATAAATTGAAGGAACTCAGCATCTATGGAAAAGAGTAAAGAGTCAACGTTTTGTGCCAAGACTCTTTATGCACAAACTTATCTTTTGCTACTAGCACACAAAGGAATTTAAACTGCATACAACAGGTTGTCACCCTCTACCTTATTGGAATGTTAAGTATATTTCACGATTGTACACAATCACGTTTCCTTTTCTGGTTTCTAATGCAGACAGTGTTGACAACATGGAGTTTGCAAGGATTTGTCTGCAGATTTTAGAACTGGTTTACTTATACTGTTTTTATTGAAAAAAATTATTGTTTACTATGTTGAATTCCAAAGAAGCAAAAGGCAAGAAGTGCAAAAGAACTGCTAGTTCATTTAAAGTGGAATTGCTTAATGAAACAGTAGATGCTGCTGCACCAAAAGCTCATGAGATCAGGAACATGCAGCTGTGCAAAATATTAATGTACAATACAGAAACTGGTGTAAATTGCATGGACTGTTGTGATGCAAAAGTTGCTGGACAATTTGTAAGTAAGAGGAAGTGAAGTGATATTTGGAAACTTGATTTTTTAAAGCATCATTTAGCAAGCAAATCACATATGGACAGTGTGCAAAAGCTCTGGCAAGAAAATCCTTCATTACCTGCTATAAGCCTTCTACCAACACACACAAAATGCTGGTGGAACACAACAGGCCAGGCAGCATCTACAGGAAGAAGTACAGTCGACGTTTCAGGCTGAGAGTCTTCATCACTGATAAGAATTTTATCAGCCTCAAACGTTGGTTTCTTACTCCTTTCCATATATGCTTCCTGTTCTGCTGAGTTCCTCCAGCGTCTTGTATGTATTGCAAGAGACGAGATTGCTGGGACCTTGACTAGTATCTTCGAGTTCTCTCTAGGTACAGGTGAGGTTCTGGAGGACTGATGAGTGGCTAATGTTGTACCTCTATTGAAGAAGAGAAAATCCAGGGAACCATACACCAGTGAGTGTAAGGTCAGTTGCAGTGAAATTGCCAGAGAAGATATATGAGCATTTGGAAACCCATCACCTAATTAGGGAGAGTCAGCATGGCTTTATGTGGGGCAGTCTGAGTCTTACTAACTTGATTGAGATTTTTGAAAATGCGTCGATAGGGATTGATGGGGGTAGGGCAGTGAATGTTGTCCACATGGATTTTAGTAAGGCATTTGACAAGATCCCTCACAGGAGGTTAATCCAGAAGATTAAATTGCATGGTGTCCACAGTATTTAGATTCAGAACTGTCTTGTGCAGAGGACCATGGCTGATGGGACTTAGTTGAGCTGCAGGTCTGTAATTAGAGGTGTTCCACAGGGATCTGAGCTGGAACCTCTGCTATTTGTGATTTATATAAATGACCTGGATGAAAATGTAGAAGGCTGGGTTTGTAAATTTGCAGATGATCCCAAGATTGGTGGAGTTGTAAATAGTGTAGAAGATTGGCAAATAATACAGCATGATATAAATCAGTTGCAGATATAGGCAGAGAAATGGCAGATGGAGTTTAACCCAAATGGAGTGTTGTACCTTTGTAGGGCAATTGCAAGGACGCAGTACACTGTGAAGGGCAAGATCCTTAACAGCGTTGCTGAGCAGAGAGATCTTGGGATTCAAGTTCAAGGCTCCTTGAGATTGGCTACACATGTCAGTTGGTTAAGAAGGCTTATGGTATGTTTGCTTTTATTAGTCAAGGTAATGAGTTCAAACGTCAAGCGGTTTGTTGCAAATTTTTAAAACTCTGGTTAGGCCACATCTGGAGTATTGCCTACAGTTCTGGTCACCCCAATATAGAAAGGATGATGAGGCTTTGGAGAGGGTTCAGAAGATGTTTACCAGGGTTCTGCCTGGTTTAGAGGGCATATGCTATCATGAGAAGTTCGATAAACTTGGGTTATTTTCTTTGGAGTGGCAGAGACTGAGGGGAGGTTAGAGGTTTATAAGATTATGAGAGGCATTGAAAGAGTAGACAGGTATTTGTTTCTCAGCGTTGAAATGTCTAATGCCACTGGGCATGCATTGAAGGTGAAAGGGATTAGGTTCAAAGGGGGAGTAAATTGGATTCCAGGAATGTACAGACTGGTATGGTGGTAAGGGAAATCCATTTGAGGCCTTTGAGAGATGTTTAAATTGGCATATGGAAGTAAGGAAGATGGAGGAATATGGACATTGAGTAGGTAGGAGGGATTAGTGTGGGTGTATTTGATTTGCTTTTTAACTGGTTTGGAGCAACATTGTGGGCCAAATCGACTGTTCCTGTGGGTACTGTGTTCCATGTACCTCATCTGCCCAAGGCGGGAGCACATTTACAATGGAATACATAACTGAAACTTTGCTGATCACACTTTCCAAGAGTTGTTACTCTAATGGAATTCATCTGCACGTGAGTACAGTTCACATGAACGTGTACTTACTGACAGTTAGATTAATCTGCAGGTTGCCCAGATATTTAGCACAATGCATAAATTGCTTTTTATTTTTAATATTTGAATACTGGTATCCTATTTACATAGCAAGATGGCACATTGAGTGCACAACTCTGTCCTGGAGAAAGGGTCTATGTTGAAATTGTGAAGTAGGGAAGTATAACCTTTTACACATACCCACAAAGATCTTGTGCAGGCTTTACATCTGCTCACTTGCCACTTCTGTTCTTATCATTTGCCTCAACTGCGGAGAGTCCTGAACCATTATTCCCTTGCAATTTCACCTGTCTGTTTCCAAATCCTTTAATTACTATCCTTGTCAATGAACCTAATCATTAGCTTCAGGAAGTAACAAGAATTTTAAGCTTTCTTGCTGTTGCCATAGCCATTCAAGTGATGAATTGGGTATGCCATACACTGTAAGATTTTAGCATTTAGCACAAAGGTATTTATTTCACAAGCAGAGCACTTGCATCATTTAGATTCAGGCCTCCAGGCATATGCTGCACATATGCACAAAGACCATGGGGCATGCAATACTCCTTTACACCAATGTGCTTCCTTTGTAATTTCCATCTCGGCAAGGCAGAATAGTGCCAAGGAAAGTCCTTTGTGTAAATTTCCTCACGCTAAGCTTATTCCACCTTGTGCTGCCAACTAGTGCTGATTTCTGAAGTCGAGTCCTGATAATGAATGTATGAAATAACACAAGCAAACTGTAGGTGAACAATTCTTTCACACATTAACAGGGATATGTGTGAAGAAGTGATGAGGATCTGGGAATGAAGCACGGCCTGTAACGTTTCTTTTGTGAAGACAAGAACTCCAGTCCTAAAAAGCAGTTTTTGGATGATCCTTTAAGGACCACTTATGCCACCATAATCAGGGAGAATTAACTGCATAAATAAGATCCTATTAAATTTAACTGGGATCAAAACTGAGCTGAGCTGAGCTACGAACTCAGAGATTTCTATGACTGCATGAGCTTTCAGAGTTCTGCTGAAGGGTTTTGGCCTGAAGCATTGACTGTATTCTTTTCCTAGGTGCTGCCTGGCCTGCTGAGTTCCTCCAGCATTTTGTGTGTGTTGCTCAGATTTCCAGCGTCTGCAGATTTTCCCTTGTTTGAGTTTTCACCAGGTGTTCTGATTTACTTCCACATCCGAAGGATATGCAGGCAGGTTAAGTGGCTACTGTTAATTATGCTTTAGGGTAGATGAGTGAGAAAAGGATCAAAGAGGAGCTTGTGAGAGAATAACTTGCAGGGTACAGTAAAATATGAAGGGGGCAATAAACTGAAGGGATGAGTTAACATCTCTATAAATGCTGAGGTTGGACAATTATGAAGCAAATGAAGTTTGAATGATTCAGTCAGATTGGTTGAATATATGTTAGAGGAAATAGTGATCATATTGCAAAAATCTTTATCTGAGTTCTCTGCAGGTATTATGTGCAGCTCGGACATTCAAGAATTGGAACGTTGTAGACGTTACAGCCTTCATTCTCAAGAATGAGATCAAACGTTGGAGGTCCATGTTCTGAGAAAAAAGTCAGGATGGCACTCTTGAGCCTGGAAAGCAGATGGACAAGAGCTGATCTTTCAGCAATTACAGGATATGTAAGAGCATTGAACAGTTAAACCAAAATATTATCTTATGGCAAATTATGGAAATAAGATGAAGAAATAGATCTATGCTCTTGCATAATTTAAAATAACATTTCCTTGAATAAAAATAACATGTAATGTTTATCTGATAGTGAATACATTTACTGTAGACAATGTTCAAAAGTTAATTATTTCCCTTACTAACTAAAACATTGTTGATATCACTTTACAAAATATTTCTGTGCCTCTTATTCTTCAGGCATCATTAGATGGTTATGTTTTATGAAAAGCAAAATAAATGTGATTGACAGTCATGAAAAGCAAAATATTTTGATATGTTAAAATCTACTGGCTCCATAACATACAAAAATTAATTTTGTTTTTGAGAAGATTTAATTTTTGTCCCATTCTCAAAATAGTAGAAATTGTTTGCAGGTAGTTGTACAGGTGTATTTTGGAAGTTTTGTTTCTGCTGTCAGTGTAAGATAACACTGCAGGTGGTGACTGAGAATTTCTCCTTTTCCAATATTTGATGGGTTCCTGTCTTTTTTCATGTCTCTGAGATACAGCTGTGCAGTATTTTATCTTTCTTGCAAATAATTTCTATCAGCTGAACTAGACAGCTGTTAAATTGTACGGGTGCATGTGATCCATGTGTATAGTTTTCATTACCCTTCACCTTTCAGGGTAGTGTAAACTGGCTGTAACTGAGTACTCAGACATCACTGGATGATCAGAATGTGAGGCTTGTATTTTAGATTTCCAATTGCAAGGACACTAGTGTCACTGGAATTAATATCAGGACTGATGAAGGGACTCGGCCAGTTTTTCTCCATAAACGCTACCTGACCTTCTGAATTTCTCCAGCAATTTGCAACATCTGCATTCTCCCTTATATCTATAATTTTGTATTTATTTCTATAATTTTGTATTTATTTCAAAATAAAAGTCAAGTTTCTTGTTTTCTGCACAGGTACATGTATGAACAGGAGCAAAGGAAAACGTACTTGCAACAACATCACAGGCACAAGATTCACAGGATAAAACATAAATTTATATAAGATCATACACAATTAGAACAGGGGAAAAAACACAAAGTCCATTGAGGAGCAGAATGGTAATGGTCAGTTTACTGAAGGAGTGAGCAGGTTGCTTCAAGAATTGAATAGCTGAAGAAAAGTAGATGTCCTTGAACCTGGTAGCGTGGGACTTCAGGCTTATGTATCTTCTGCCCAGTGGTAGCTGTGGGAAAATGACATGACCAAGATGAGATGGGTCTTTGTTGATGGATGTTCACTCCTTGAGGCAACACCCAGTAGACATTTCTGATGATCCGAGGGATGCGCCCATGATGTATATCCAACTTCCAATGAAGGTCGTATTTTCCTTTTGAGTTGGATTACTGTATGGTCTGTAGCCAAATCTGAAGTGAGTTGGCTGAAAGAAGATAAAGTTTTAATTTACAGTATATAGTTTTAATAACCTTCACTGTTGAAGTGTACTTACTGTTGTAAAATAGGCAACAGCCATTCAAAAGACTGCACATTCTGCAAACAACAAGATAAATTATCAGATAATTATTTTTAATTCAGAGGAAAAAAACCCCACAATTCTCATTATTCTTTGAATAATTCCTTAGGATCTTTTACCTCCCTCTGGAGAATATTCTGGGCTTGAATTCAAGGCATCTTTTGAAAAATGGCACCTCTTTTGATGCATGTACCGCACAGTGAAACTCAGTTGTCTGGAATGAACACAAGTGTATAACTGAGAGATCAGATGACATCCTTTTCTGACCTCCCCCCATGTCAGGCAGAGATGAAACTGAATCTGATATCAGTGATGAGTCTAGGGTAGAGTGAGAGTTCACGTGTGCTGGTATCTGACCACCTGCGTGTACTGACTTCTGTTCTGTAATGTACAAGTGGGGTAGCCAGAAACGCACTGAGCCTTACACTGCACCTAGTGCACTCTTTGGAACTATTAGCAAGCTATTAGTTAACCTGGACCATTATGGAGCCAGCATTTTCAACCTTTCATTCTGCAGATGATAACCTCAACATTTCAGTACAAACTGTCATCCAATGTGCTTTTATGCATATGAACATACACAGACACACACAGACACACACACACACACACACACACATAGAGTTAACTGTGGCATATGCATGATCTTTTAATCCAAAACTCTGAGATATTTCTTGAATTTTTTACTTGAAATTTTGTTTGCAATGATACTACTCATTGAATATTGCACATGCCAAGTTGTTGTGAATCTTTCCTAAAATGTCATGTGTACTCATATCAATGCATTTTAACTGCATAATTAGAAAATTATTCAAAAAAAGAACTTTTGGTTTCCTCAGACACTACCAAAACCAAGCTATGTTGCTTTTTCATCATTAATTTATGCGCTTGTAAATGCTCAATAAATTGATGCTGTACTATGGATTCTAATTACTTGTCCAAGTTAATGTTAAATGAACAAGTCTTTGATGTCCAGGTTCAATTTGTAAATTTATGGAAAATCAAAAACTGCACCCAGTTCCTTACCATTTGCCTCACCATTGCCCTCAGTGTGTTAGGGTGCATCCTATCAGTATCAACTAACTTACTGCTGTTTAGCCTTTGGTAGAATAAGACATTTTACATCCACACATTTTCCCCCAATAAATTCAATGGGAATGAAAGATCAAATTCTACATAAAGCACAATGCTGGTAAGCTTTTTGTCATAGTCCAGTCCGTGAAATCCACATTCCGGTTCACGGTCTGGTCCTTGCTCCTTATTCCAGTTTTCCCGAGTTTCCCCTGTTTCTGTTGAGGCAGCTGATTCTTGTTTGTGCTGGCCTCATAAATAGCTTCAGGATTCAGCCTCTGGCTGCTGGATTGTTTCTGTCCAAATCCCTGTCCATATCCTTCCCTTCACCTTCTTGCCTTGCCTCACCCTGCTTTGCCTCATCTCGCTTCTGCCTGGAGCCTACCCTTGCCTTGCCTTGCCTCGCCTTGCCTGTGTCTGGAGCCTCACCCTGTTTGGAATTGTCTGTCTGTGTCCACGCCTTCACTGTGTAGGTCTGGCCGTTTTGCTGCTATCTAGCATTGGAAACTGTCTCGTCATGTTCAATGTTCTGTGTTAGTAGTACCGGCCCTATGTCCTGTGCCCAAGGAGGAGTCCCAGCTCGGTGTTCCATGTTCATGTCTCTCCCTCGACCAAGGCTCTGGGTTCTCGTCATGTCCATGTGTCTTGCTCAGCACAGGAGTCCCTTGCCCAGCCCGGTGCTGGGACTCCCTCGTCCTGTGCTGGGGTTCCCTTGTCCCGTCCAGGAGTCTCTCGTTCAGTCCTGTGCCTCTCCTCATCCCGTAGCCTCGTCTTGTCCTGGCCTGATTCTGGAGTCCGAGCCCGAGTTAAGACCCAGGTTCTGGGCCCTTGTCCAGTCTCTGGCTCGGAGTCCAAGCCTAGGCTTCTAGTTCCCAGTTCTATGTCCTGGTTCCACTGTCCTTGTCAAGTCCTAGCCCAGGCCCGGAATCCTTTTCTTGTCCGGGGCCTGTGTCATGTCCAACGTTTTTTCTTCCCCATTTTCCTTGCTTCCTTCTCACGCCTAGTCCTGTTCCTGGTACTTCAGTGACTGTGTCTTGCATTTGGTTCCGCTCCCATCGCCCACCTTATGACACTTTTGCCCAATTTATGTTTCTATTTAAGAGTGGTTTCATTCTCATTCAATTTGAATTTTATTTATTTCTCCTGTCAACTAATATTTTTCTTCATTCTCTTCCTTTGTACCATTAGTCATAATTCCACCTTATATATGAACTAAAAGAAAATGAAATATTTACTTAAAAATCAACACCTTCAACTCCAATAACAATTCTGTCCATCATTGTTTGTCTCCTATTTATGCTTCAGTTTGGTGTTAATTTCCATTTATCAGTTTATTGCGATGTATTTTTAACTTCTAGGAACAGATATTCTTTGTACATTTCTGTTTTGATAGATTTTACTCACTGATCATTTTGTTTTGCCAATTTTTTGATTCCAAGCTATACTGAACTGTGTCTTCTCCCTGATGTTCTACTCTTCATTACTTAGCTATTATTTACATGTCACGAATTGTGAATACAAGGTTAAGTAGGCCTTTCCAGTTGTTTATAGTATGTATGAGCTGAACTGGTTGCTGTTGTCTAACAGCATCAGGGTAATTTCTTTTGTACTCTCTTTAGACAGTGAGAATCCTGTTACAAAGGCATTTTTCAAAATTTTCTGCATGTGCGCTGCATCATTTTCCTATCATTTAAATATGACATGATTTTGCATTTTATATGTACATTGTGTGATTGGCAGCTGAGGCTTCAATAAGAAAGCAGTCAAAAATCAGCAGTCATGTTTTTTAATGCACTAACCTTCTTAATTTGGTGGAGATACACTCATTTGTGGGTTTATTTTCTACATGTCAGCAGGACAATATGGTTCCTTTTGAAATATTTATTATCTGTCGATTTTTTAATGGGAGAATTGCATTAATGTGGACTAAAATGCAATGGGATTGGACAGTTCTTGATATTCCCTAAATTCCTAAGGCAGTGCCTTCCAGACCCACGACCACCACTATCTAGAAGGACGAGAACAGCAGACACCTGGGAACACCACCACCTGGAAATCCCCCTCCAAGTCACTCACCATCCTGACTTGGAAACATATCACCATTCCTGCATTGTTGCTGGGTCAATGTCATGGAATTCCCTCCCTAACAGCACTGTGGGTGTACCTACACCTCAGGGACTGCAGCGGTTCAAGAAGGCAGCTCATCACTACCTTCTGAAGGGCAACTAGGGATGGGCAGTAAGTGCTGGCCTAACTGGTGACACCCATGTCCTGTAACTGAATAAAAAAAATTATCATCAGTGAGTCCAGCATTCCACGGGTTCGCTAAGGAAAAAATGTTCCGTTTTCTACTTCACTATATTTGGACTGCAGAAGACCACTTGGGAGGAATAGCAACTCGGGTCCACTTGTGAAACCCGTTTTATACTTCCATTGGTTTATCCCCATAGGTTAAAGGTGCCAAAGAATTTATCTGCAGAATCCAGAGGTCAAAATGCACCATGCCAGTGTGGGTGTCATGTGACTAATCTGCATTTAAAAATTTAAAAATGCCCATAATAATAAAATTGACTGTAAATAAGTATTTTGATTAGATCAATTATCAATTGCATTCTATAATGTCTTTAATGCCTACATTTGCACAACAAGGAAAATTTGCTTCCAGAATTCTTCAGCAGTAAAAATTCATGCTAGCACCACTACTGGGAAATTAATGATCAACTGACATGTATTTAAATGTAAAACCATTGTAAGTAACCTATTAATTTTTATCCTTTAAAACAGTATGTCCGATGTTGGTATAAGTGTGGTAACTATAGTTTCATATTTTGTCAATGAAAGGGATAATTAAGCATTGGGCATTGCTTTTGTTCTTTCTCATTGAGGTTTTAACCCACAGTAATTTCAGATGAAAACCCTGTGCCTTTGTGCACATTATTTAATCCTTGTATGTATGCAGGCTCACACGTCCCTGCAAACAATTAAATCACCCTGACCCACTCTGGGACAGCAGGCCTGCAAGTGTTATGTGAGCAGTTCTCCTCCCCTGCTAAGTATTATTGACAAATCCATCAAAGCCAGTGATGCATTGGCTTCCACCTACCCCAGCAGGACACTAGGGCAACTGTGACATGCTGTCACCGTGGTAACTATTGCTGAAGTGAACAGCCTGTTGGGAAGATGACCTCTGTTGGCAACATGCCTGGAGGTGTTTTATTCGTGTGGCAACCATGTCACCAGGGTCCAAAGGAGAGGCCTGGTGCCCTGCAATTGATCTCTTCAGCTTAAAAGTTATTGATCGCTCCAATTTGCAAGAATTTATTATATTGATACTGAACTGATTAACATTTCATGCCAGAACTGTTCAATGTGTGCTTGTAACAGCTTTTAATGATTAATTGACTTTTATGATTCCATCTCAGTGCTGTCAGCTGTGAACTGTGGGCAGATTCATTCCCAAACTGCCTGTCCTGTGACACGTGGAAAATGATTGAAGACCTGGGAACCTATTGCTCTTACTGTCTATATTTTTTTATGAAAGATAAACAGTAACAATAAATCGATGTTTGACTCAGAGTTTAGTCTGGAACAATACTTTAAATTTATATCATAGCAGTATTTAATAAATAGTTACCCTGTTCTGAAACAGAGTTTAAATAAGCTTAGTCAGGGATCCATTCACAAGATAGTATATGTGAACTTTAAAATGCAAGTGTAAAGTAATTTATTTTAAAAAGGTATATAATTCAAAAAATTTGAAATCAGTATAAAAAAGGTAAGTCTGAACTTTAAAGTCACAAAATTCTCAAATTCACTGATACTTTCTACAGAATGATACAAGATGATTGCTTGAATTAGAAGCCATTCTTCCTCATGCGCTGGCATTCCTTGTAAATTAAGTCTAGCACCATTAACCAGTAGAACACTCCTAGATGAAGACTACTTTCATGATAAGGAAGACAAATAGGGCAGAAAAATGGTTCAAAAGAAAATGTGGGCTGCTTTGAGACTCCATAAACCAATTTAAATTACTTCTTTCTCTGTGAGATTGCCTTTAAAACTACCAGCAATTTGTTGATCTGAGCTAATATATCCTTAAATGGCTTATTGCCAGATTTTGTTGCTATCACTCCTCTAAGTATCCCTTGGTATTTTACTACACAAGAAGCGATAAATAAATGTGAATTGAGTTATGGTTCAAATATGTCCTGTGTCCAAAATGCTGCACCTTTAATGCCAACTTGCCAGACCTTGGACAATATATACATAAAAGATTTTGAAAAATTATCCATCTTTGTAGCAAACAAATAGATAGTTAATTACATTTCCTTTTTGCAGTGCTACCCAAAGTGGCATCTACTGGTCTTTGTGGGATTAAATGCAGGAAAGTAAAGGGTGTAGAGGTGGGTGGTTCAGATCTGGCAGGGTACAGGGTAGGGTCAAACTTAATTTGGGTCAATTCAGAATGAAGAAACTAGTCTGGTTCACAACTGTAAACAAAATATTGACACTGATAATTAGACCAATACAAAACAGCGAGCAGGTGCCAAAACGTGCATTTGAAGGAAGCAACGGTCCTGCTCTGTTGATCAGTCTACTTTCCAGAAAAATGCATTTCCTGGTGAACAGGTGTATGACCTTGTTTTCCATTGGGTGATTTCTGAAAAGTGAACTGAAACTACAACTATTAAAAGGTGGACAACCTTACTGGCAAGTTCACTGATGTAGGAAATGCAAAGAATGAAGAGAGGCAGCAGTATCTCAGCCTCTGTTTTAAAATTGCACTTTAAAGGAAATATTTTTAAGAACCAAGACCATGGGAGTGAATTTCCATGTTAGTTGGTTAGCTTACCTCCTGCAGAATTTGCAGTATATGTGCATTTCATGACACTTCTACTGAAATTAAAGCAAGTGAGTGGAAGAGTCCCTGCAGAAATTTTTCTTTTACATGTACACACAAAACCCATCTCCTTGGACCTACATTTATCGATGACCTATTTTGTGAAATTTCACAAGAAACCTGCCTTTGGCATCTCCACATGAAAAACACTAAGATCTGTGCAATAAAATACTTCCAGAAACCTGGATGAAACATCTGCCAGAAAAACTAGTTTTGCAGTTCACTCTTGCTTTAAGCAAGTGAACTGTCATGATTAACTCCTTTGTCATTTTCTAGAGACACCCACCAGAAAGAGAGGACACAAACTTTCCCACACGTTAGCTTTCTCAGAGTCCAGGAGATTATAGTTGAAACCATGTTTTTAATCCTAGTAGAAATGAAGAAGATAATGCTGGCACTAATGTGCGGGGAAATTGTAGAGTAATCCAGGGAACATCAAATTTATTCTGTAGCATTTCTTGCATCTACATCTCACAAGATGCTGCGAGATAGCTTTTGTGAAATTAAACACGCGTGTTGTACTGTGGGCTCATGAGGCTAATAAGAAATACACGTACAACATCAAAGTGCATATACAGATGCTGAGGTTTTATAAGGCACTGCTGAGGCCTCACCTTGAGTATTGTGAACAGCTATGGGCCCCTCATCTTAGAAAAAATGTGCTGGCATTGCAGAGGGTCCAGAGGAGGTTTACAAGGATGATTCTAGGAATGAAAGGGTTATCATACAAGGAATGTTTGATGGCTTTGGGTCTATACTCACTTGAATTCAGAAAGATGAGGGGGATCTCATTGAACGTTGAAAGGCCTCGACAGAGTAGACGTGGAAAGGATGATTCCCATGGTAGGAGAATCTAGGACAAGAGGGCATAGCCTCAGGATAGAGGGGTGCCCTTTGAAAACAGAGATGCAGAGAAATTTCTTTAACCAAAGGGTGGTGACTTTGTGGAATTTGTTGCCACGTGCAGCCGTGGAGGCCAGGTCATCGGATGTACTGAAGGCAGAGTTATTGATTGGACATGGCATCAAAGGTTATGGGGAGAAGGCCGGGAACTGGAGTTGAGGAGGAGATAGAAAAAAAGAGTCAGCCATGATTGAATGATGGAGCAGACTTGATGGGCTAGATGGCCTAATTCTGCTCCTATGTCTTATGGTCTTATAATATTTAATATAAATAAAATTCTTTTAATTAATATTTTATTGATGCTTTGCTGCATGCTTGAATGCTTGGTTGGGGGTGCTAATGCTTTTTTGCTGGTGGGGGGTGGGTTGTTGCCTTGCTGCTGTTTGTGTGTGGGTGGGGGAGAGTTGGGGGGCTTTGGGCTTCTAACATTTAACTGTCATTCATTCTTTGAGGGCACTCCTCTGTTTTTGTGGATGTTTGCAAAGAAAAAGAATTTCTGGACGTAAATTGTATACATTTCTCTGACAATAAATGTACCAATTGAAACCTATTAATAATTTTGTGCATGAAACTATTACCCTCAATTTTGGGTTCGTCATGCTAGATCTTTTCTTGTTTCATGATCAGCATACCATTAAGCGGCATATGTTCACTCTGACGCTGATGAATCCACTCTTTCAATATACAATTGAGATTTTCATTTTTTTTGCTTTATGCTTTTCTATTTTTCATTAACTTCTCTTTAATACATATGTGAGGTCTCTTCTTATGCACAGAGACCTGTGCATCACCTGGGAACCTTCCCCACGCCTTGTGCAATTTTCCATTTGTTAAGTCATGTCAGCGCTCAAAAAGAAAACTTTGGATTTTGGGATTTTGGATAAGGGGTACTCAACCTGCACAAGGACTTTCATCTGAGTAACTGTATGATCTGTCCATCATTAAGTTAACCCTTCCCCCACCACCCAGGACATGTCCTTTTCTCAATATCACCATATAGAAGGAGGTTAGAAACTTGAAGACACACACTCAATGATCCAGGAACAGTTTCTTCCCCTTTGCCATCTGATTTCTAATGGATAATGAACCTATGAATACTACACCACTACTTTTTATTTCTTTTTTTTGCACTACTTATTTAAAATACTTACTGTAATTTAGTAATTTTCTCTATTATCATGTATTGCATTGTACTGCTACTGCAAAGTAAGCAAATTTCACAACATATGCCAATGATTTTCAACCTGATTCTGATTCTGACTATATCCTTGGCTGATGGGGCAACAATTGTGTTGCTAAATGGAGTACTGATGGTCAATGTGATGAATTCCTAACTTGCAAACTTAATTATTTAAAGAGCTGCACTTATTTTAGCCCTCATTCTATCCCTATCTCATCAAATGGATTGAACTGCAGACCAAATCTGTTGTGATGGAAATGTAAAACTTTAGTCTACAATCAAGGAACATTGAGGAATATCAGTGAGGTTCACATTTTAAATTGCACATGTGTTATCAGAACATCTCATGCTCGAAGGCGACAAAGTAATATGTAATCTCCTTGATGGCAGTGATAAACTGGAGCACAGCATAAATGAAGGAAGGATGTCAGAGCCCCATTACAAGTGCCAGACTATTTGCATTTCATGTGATTGTTGCTTAAAAAGGGGAAATAAAGAACATTTCTTTTCTCTCTGCTATCAGACAGCCATTAAGCTCAACACATGGGGCATGCTGCTTCTGTGATGGAAGCAATGTGTTTTATTTTCCTGGCGAAACTCATTTTCATGGTTAAGGCTCTTTCTTGCATGCCTTGTTTCAAGTCTTTATATTAGGATCAGATGCAGCACCAGAGCAAAGGTGAAAGGTGAGCAGGACCCTGCAGCTATGCCAATGTTGAGGACCCTAGGTCATCCTTGATTGGAAAGGTCTTGATGTTTTTTGTTATCTCTTTTCCTTCAGGTTTTTCCAGAAATACTGTGTACTTCTAGCTTATGAAGAAACCTCTCAAGGTGCCCTGTGACTCCAGTAGAAGAATACATTTATGATCCTCAATGGTAACCATGATTTATTAATTATAATTTTATTTATTACCTATTTATAGAGACATTAAAATTCTCCTTTATGTAACCTGTGATTTTTCCTGATGTATACATTTGCTTTTCACTTTCTTTTCTCATTCACATGCTCACTTCTTGTATCCTGCTTGATTCCCAACTGAATGATCCAACTACATAATTGTATTCCATTCTGTTTCATTTTAATGTCCATTTCTTTGGATGCTTTTGTTCCTATGCTGTGACATTTTTTTTTTCCTTTCTGGGAGGTTAGAATTAAAGGTACAGGCAGAATTCTCAACAAGAGAACTGTATTCTTCCTTACTTTTGTAAGAGTTTCATTTTAGTGTATATTATTATATTGTGAAATAATTTAACTGACGGATATAATTTTCTATAAGTAAAGTGCAAGATTACTAAGCTTTAGGTAAAAGAAGACACCAGAACAGAAACTTGTTTTCAGGACACCTGAGTCAGGTGTTGGGGAATGTATTGAAAGTAATGCAAACACTGCTGTGAGAGAGACTAACTATCTTCAGTTTACTGAGAGACTTTGTGAGCTGACCTGATGAAGTAAGGCAACAGAGACAGTGATTTGAATTAGCATTAAGGAAGTGGCAGGAACTGTACATGGGGAAGAAGATTTTAAAGATAGACTAATATGGATGTTGATGCATCATTGCCATCTGTTTATGGAAATTATAATGGTGACATTCCCTTGTGATTTGGGAAATGTTTGCAGCTGAGATTGAAGAAGTGAATACTCTGAAGAGAAAATCACACAGGAAAATGTTACATTGGGAAGTACTCGATGAGTGCTTTTGAGCATCAGTTTGAAGGGAGCAAGGACAGCCTTTTCTAGCACTGGCAACCTACTGGAATGGATAGAGGAGTGATAGACGCTTCCCAAGAGGAGTCTTAATCTCGAAGTTGATTTCAGTAGGAGAAAGCTGGGATAGAAATCTTTACTTAGTAAGATGGGAGTGTGATGAATACTCATTTCTTGGCATATAGGCCTCTTTCCCTTTCTTGAATTTGGCTAATCTTGCTTTCTAAACACAGCATCTGCCGCGTGTAACTAATGTAAGTAAACTTCCAACTAGCAGTTGTTTGACTTCTTGAAATGTAGGTAGAAAACTCTAATCACCTTGAGATTAAAACAAATGTTTTCTAAAAACCAGCTTTGTGGATGATAGACATTCTGTCTGATAGAAGTAATGTTTAGCAGTGCACTACACCTGATTTATTACTGCTCAAGATGCAGTATAAGGCAATGGGTTGTTTCAAACAGACAAGCTGACTCTTAAGTTGCTTGGTCCAAGGAAACTTGCAGAGCAGATGGATAATATTATTTAGCATATCAACAACGATAATGTGTTTATTGTTGGAATGTTTTATGTACTCAAGTAAGTTTGCTTCATAGCTTTACAGCATTAATGGTAGGTAGCTGAAGAACCATGCCTCCAAAATTATCTTAGACCATTTGTGTTGAAAGGACATCTGAGGAACTATCATATGTGTGTGAAGTCACCCAAGTGGTAGAAAAAGGGTATAAATATGGAGAGCAGTTCAAGTTTATTAGGAGTGTTTGAAGAACAACTAGAAGAGTGATAGGAAGACAGGATGAATAGAATCAATTCCTCTAGCTTTGCTTTCTGCGATGGATGTCTTGCTCGTCCATATCTTGATATGTCTTTTCGGTGTATAGGAATTGTACCTGTGTTTTGGAAATCCTTTGAGTTTAAGAAATGCTTTGCGTTTTAGAAATGTTTTGTAACTGCAAAATAAATGCTTAAAGTAGAAATCCTCTGTCTGTTTTAAACATGTTTTAAGGATGTTTGGATTCAAATGTGTATAGCTATAAATAAATGAACTGTATTTTAAACTACATTATTAGCTGGCAGTATCTTCTCTTGGGTAAGGTTGAGAGACCCAGGGCTCATATAATGGATACTGGCAACTAAAACTCACCATGGAGAATAAACAGGGAAGTAAACTAGTCTTTGAAGACTGGGTAGTTACAGTAGTAACTCCCTTTAAAGTTCAAAGTAAATTTTATTATCAAAGTACATTATGTCACCATGTATAACCCTGAGATTCTGAGATTCATTTCCTTGTGGGGATACTCAACAAATCTATAGAATAGTAACTATAACAGGATCAACAAAAGATCAACCAGAGTACAGAAGACAACAAACTGTGCAAAGGCAAATATAAACAAATAGCAAAAAATAATGAGGACATGGGATGAAGAGTCCTTGAAAGTGATTTTATTGATTGTGGGAAATTTTCAATAATGGGGCAGGTAAAGTTGAGTGAAGTTATCTCCTTTTGTTCAAGAGCCTGACGGTTGAGGTATAGTAACTGTTCTTGAAGCTAGTGGTGTGAGCTCTGAGGCTCTTGTACCCTCTTCCTCAGGGGTCACCAACCTTTTATGCACCACGGACTGGTTTAATATTGACAATATTCTCGCGGACCAGCCGAGCTGGGGGGGCAGTGTGGGTGTTAATATCGACCGGAATATAGGTGATAAGTAAGTGGCTAATACACTCAATTTCATTTCTAAAAGGACTTATCTAACAAATTTAATATTAATCACACAGCACATACTTTCTTCGCATGAATATAGTGATAAGTCAATTATAACTCACTTGTAAGTCAATAGCATCATAACATTTTAAGTAACGTTTGGATATTAAACACACAGCGCATATTTTCCTCGTATGAACATATAAAATCATTGCATCACACCAGTGAGAGGACAAGGTAAGGGCCGGAGGTCCTGTTTCAGTCCGGAGAGAGCGACTGACCGAGCGAGTGAAGAGTGCGACAGGGTGCGTGCCTGCCCCCCTTGTAGGTAGGTAGGATCTATCGGCCGACAAAAGTTTGGCTCGAGGGATGATTTTCAGTAAATCACAGCGAGGTAGCTGCTCTGCTGCTTATGAAACCTTGAGCCCGAATTAGGTCATCTGCGAATATTTTAGCACCAGGTTCCCCATGAACATTCAGTGTGCTAAATGGTGTGCCTATCTGTCCACGCTCCAGGCCAGTAGCATCGGCATTTCTCGCCCGCTGTGCGAGGCAGCCGGTTACCCGAGGCCAACCAGTGATCCCTGGCGTGAGGGTATCACTGCGTTTAGGCGACTGATGACCTCGTGTGTGTAATGACTTTGCATACGTTCCAGTTCTACAGTGGGCGTGACAGGGAATGAGGAAAGGTACACCTGACTTATATCGTTTCATATTGCCAAATCATATTGTTTCCTCGCGGCCTAGTGGTGCATGCTTTGCAGCCCAGTGGTTGGGGACTGATGGCAGCAGCGAGAAGAGAGCATGACCTGGGTGGTGAGGATCTCTGATGATGGATGCTGCTTTCCTATGACAGTGTTTCATGTGGATGTACTCAATGATTGGGAGGGTTTTACCTGTGATATAGTTGGTTGAATCCAGTTTTGAATCGACTTTTTGTAGGATTTTCTGTTCAAAGGCATTGGCGTGTCCATACCAGTCTGTGAAGCAGTCAGTCAGCAAACTCTCCACTACACGTGTCAAAGTTTTAGATGACATGCCGAATCCCCGCAAATTCCTAAGTAAGTAAAGGCGATGCCATGATATTTTTGCAATTGTTGTTATGTGCTGGGCCCAGGATACGTCCTCTGGAATATTAACACCTAAGTATTTAAAGTTGCTAACCTCAGCTCTGACCCTCTGATGAAGTCAGGCTCATGGACCTTTGGTTCCCCTCTCCTGAAGTCTATAATCAGTTGACATTGAGCGAGAGGTTGTTGTTTTGCCACCACTCAGCCAGATTTTCAATCCCCCTCCTATATGTTGATGCATTAACAACTTTGATTTGGCCCACGACAGTGATATCGTCAGGAAACCTGAGTATGGCATTGGAGCTGTGTTTAATCACACAGTCAGAAGTGTAAAACAAGCAGAGCAGGGGGCTAAGCACACAGCCTTGTGGTGCACCTGTGCTGATAGAGATCGTGGAGGAGATGTTGTTGCTGATCCGAACTGACTGGGGTCTGCAAGTGAGGAAATCCAGGATCCAATTGCACAAGAAGGTATTGAGACCAAAGTCTAGGAGCTTATTGATTAGTTCAGTGAGAATCATCATAGCTATTTATATCTGATATGTTAAGATCATTGTTTTAGTTTAGAACCTTCATGGTCAGCAAACCCAATACCATCACATAACACCATAAGCAGGCAGTTGTGAATGGCAGGAAAGAAAAGTCAGCTTGACTAACCTTACAGATTTCTTTGCAAAGAAATAAAAGAAATAGTGAAAGAAATGTAATGTAGGAGAGAAAATGTTTAGATTATACAATGAAGCTGCATTTGAACCGAACAGCCTGCAGATTGCAGTAATCTGAAACAAATGCAGAAAATGCACCAAGTCAAGTAACATCATTGTGGAGAGAAATGGAGTCAACATTTAAATCAACTTCCTTCTTTTGGGATGATGACATAAAGGTTCAAGGCTGAAGGACATTCCTGTAGAATGAAAACTCATTTGTATCTTTGGTGAGCAATTACATTTTGAAGGTCAAAAAAGCTATCAAGAAGTACTGATATTCCTCAGTTTTCCTTTGAACTATTTTTACAGATTATTTAATTGTCGTTTTTCCAAATGGTTTATATCTGCTTTCTCTCATGCGGTTGTCTTAGGAGGATCCTGGAGTTTGAAGCCATTTAAATACCAGCACAGTACTGCAGTCGTAATGGGAAGGTGTATGCTGATCCACAGGAAGTTAGGAGCAGAAGCAGGTCAACAGCCCCCAAGCCTGTTCTGCTATTCAATATGATCTTGATTGATTCAGATTCAGGTTCAGTTTATTTTCATTTAGAAACCACAAATGCAATGCAGTTAAAAAATGAGACAACGTTCCTCCAGAATGATATCACAAAAGCACATGACAAAACGGACTACACTAGAAAATCCACATAACGTTTGGCAATCCCCAATCCAGAGAGGCTGCTGCGTATTAATATCGCGCTACCGTCTAGCGTGTTCCCCGGAAAGGAGCTCCAAATCCACCAAACAAACAAGACCAAAAACTAAAGCTACAAGACCTGCACAAAACCACGTAGTTACAACAGTGCAAACAATAGCATAATTGATAAAAAAAAAACAGGCTATGGGCACAGTAAAAATCGTCCAAAGATGTCAAAGGACTCTAAGTTCAAAAGAAATCACCACACAATTTCCACAAGTCCCCAGGGTCCCGACAGACTCGCCATCCCATGCTAGCGGCAGAAGGGAATACCCCCGCTATGGACTTCCATGGCACTGCCTGACTCAGCCGCGCAGATGCAGCACACAATGAAAGCTCTGTCGAACCCAGCCTCGCAGACGCAGCACACACCGAAAGCGACCTGACTGCAGCGGACTCTGAGTCCGTCGAACCTCCGAGCTGACGACCATCCCCTCCGGCACAGCTTCTCCGAGCACCATCCTCTGCCGAACTTATTAAGATGGACCCGACAACGCCCATCGGCAACGCGACCCCGAGGACTGGGGGCCTGTTCTTTCCAGCAGAGTCCTGGACCTCACAGCAGCAGCAGCAACGAAGAAGGTCTTCCTGGAGATTTCCTGATGTTCCTCTGTGCTCCCACGTCCGTTTTCAATCGATTATGATTGCGCACGGCACCCCACTTCACAAAATAACAGATAATCAGCTCTGAAGTGGCTGCTGCAAGCTGCATTGTGCCGCCATCTTGGAAGAAATCTTGGAAGATCTTACACTGGCTTCAGTTCCTCTTCTGTGTCCACTAAGGAACGGATCAAGAATGTTGAAATTATCATCTGGGTCACTGGCCCTGCCTCATAGAGTCATAGAGCATTACAACACAGTAATAGGTCCTTTGGCCAATCTAGGCCATGCCAAACTATTATTCTGCCTAGTCCCATTGATCTGCTCCTGAACATTGCCCACCAAACCCTTCCCATCCATGTGGTTATCCAAACTTTTCTTAAATAGTGAGATCAAACCCACTTTCATTGGGATAATCTCACCACCCTCTGAATGAAGGTGATTTGACATGTTTTCTATCAAATCTGAGAAATATGCTGAAGAGGTTTGACATTCAACAATTCTCCACCATTGAAATCAATAGCAACAGTGCCTGCACCAGCTCTATCCTGGCACAACATTGCAAATAATTCCCCACTACTTAAAATGGCAATATTCCCACTATAAGTAGGAGGGAATTGTTGCAACATTTTGGCTTTCGAGAAGAATTAATTAGCACAAAACATGTGGAGAAACCACAGAAAATGGCTGACCCCAGTTTAGGACCTGCACTTATCTGGAGATTGCCGTTATTCACCTACGTGCAATGAAATGCAAGTAATTTGGTGGGTAAATGTCAACATTACCTACAAATTCTGAGCCAATATATGTAAAGTGGTATCTAAAGTGTAAGGGTGCTCTCCATGTATGAGTCATAGACAGTTTGTCTCTGAAGCTCCTGGGAGGCAAGAACATGGCTATATGGTATATGTGTTGGCCAGATTATATTTAATTTTAGCTAATGATTCCATCCGGAACATACTTACTCTGCTGTTCAATGCATCTTCCACATCTGCACACAATAGTACATAAATATTGAAAGCAAGAAAGGTGAATTTTGACTTCCCCCTTCTCCCACCCCGCACTCCAATACTCAGTTCAGTGCTGAGTTCAGAGATGGACATGGGTTATATTTAGCCACGGCACCAGATCCCACTTCATAACTAACAAGAGACATCTGCAGATGCTGGAAATTAAAACAACACCTACACAGTGCTGGAGGAACACAGCAGGCCAGGCAACCTCTATGGAAAAGAGTAAGTGGTCAATGTTTTGAGCTGAGACCCTTCATCAGGACTGGAAAAAAAGATGAGAAGTCAGAGCAAGAAGGTGAGGGGAGGGGAGGAAGAAGTACAAGGTGGTAGGTGAAAGGAGAAACCGGGAGAGAAGGAGGTAATGAACGAAAGAGCTGTGAAGTTGGTTGTTGAAAAGGATATGGGATGGAGAAGGAGGAATCTGATAGGAGATGGTAGAAGATTTTGAAAGAAAGGGAAGGAGGAAGAGCACCAGAGGGAGGTGATTGATAGATAAGGGGATAAGGTGAGAGAGGGAAATGGGAATAGGGGAATGGTGAAGTGGGGGCAATTACCAGAAGTTTGAGAAATTGATGTTCATGCCATCAGGTTGGAGGCTACACAAATGGAATATAAGGCGTTGCTTCCCCAAGCTGAGTGTGGCTTCATCGCAGCAGTAGAGGAGGCCATGGACTGACATGTCAGATGGGAAGTAGAATTTAAATCGCATCATAACTGATCATTTAGCCTTAAGCAGGCATGGCTGTGAATGTTATAAAATCAACCTACATTTGAAATGAACTTCCTTTTTGGCTAAATGGGTCAATTGGAATAATGCTAAAATAAAGTAGATTCTGATGGTCATTGCCAAGAGACCTTTCTGTAGATTAGAAGCATTTTGTTCTCTTTGGAAATAGATTAAACTTAAAAGGTCAGAAAACTATCAAAGTAACTAATATATCTTATCTTTCCTTTGCTATATTTTTGCAGGTTTCTTTGTTTTCTAACTGTACATTTCAACCAATTAGGAGCGATTGTCGCATATATATTGTACATGTAACTCTTCAAAATATGATGCAAGTGTACTATACATTAAAATCAACTTAAGACAATTATATTGATGTTAGTGCTTCACACAATACCAACATGACTACAAGATGTGATCTGGTTTAATGCCTGCTCAAGAACTGAAAGGGCTAAATTTTGTTGCTGTTAGTGGTACTAGTGGAAAATGAGGTAACTTAACCAATAAGACCAGAAGACCTTGTAGCAGAATTAGGCCATTTGGCCCATTGAGTCTGCACTGCCATTCCATCATGGCTAATTTATTATCCCTCTCAACCCCATTCTCCTGCCTTCTCAACCATGCTACCCTTATCCATGAATCATCAATCGAACATAATATATCCAGGCACAAATTCATGCTAAAATGAGAACAGAAAATGTCAGAAACACCTAATAGCTCAGGCAACATGTTTGGAAACAGAAACAGCATTATCACTCCAACTGCTTACTATCCCATTCACTAAACATTTGCTCCCTTCCACCACCACCATATAATGTCTGGTGTTTACTATCTACAGCATACACTGCCGCAACTCTTTCAAGCTTCCAACGGCACTTCCACCTCATTGACTACCTAAAAGTAAATAGAGGTGATGTTGTCTATTATTTGGAGCCTTCTAACAGTATGAACAGAGAATAAGGGAATTGTTTTGAGAAAAGCAAGCAAGAACTGAAGTAATTTAGTAATCTAGGAGAAATTATGGTCAGTTTTTAAGTACTATAAGAAATCTTGTTTTGGCTACATCACTCCAGAAATCAGTGCGAGAGTTCACAAGACTGGACAAGTGGTCCTAACAAATAGTTATATAATGATTTAGTCATGATCTCTGACTATTGATTTAAGGGCATTTGGAAAATTAAGCCAAATAATATTCATTGCTTCGACTATTTTTATGGGCTTTAATTACTTGCTATTTAATATAAATGGAGCAGAAAGAATAAAGAAAATAGCTATTAAATACCTTTAGGTTACACTACAGTGGTCTTCATGTTTTTTCTTTGTTTTATTTTTAAATTGAAGAAACTTTTTCAGAAATTACACATGGTCATTGGAATCAAGTTAATTTTTACAATGACATGCTGTTAGCTTCATTTATATCATGGGTCATAAGTTTCTACAACAAAGCAAATATTTACATCATAGTTGGTAAAATAGCTTTTCTTATTTTGCTTTTGCAAACTTTCAAGTTTGAATAACAAACATTCCTACACCTGATTTGATGAATTTAGCTGCCAGAGTATTAGCGGTCATTATTGCAGATATATCATGAAATGGACATTATTCCTCATAACAAAATCTTCAGGAAATGCATTTTTCAAACTACTTACTGATACAATCTTGTTATTTATGCTATAATTACAATTGAAAGAACTTTTGTTGATGTCCATGCTCACTCCATCTTCCACACACCACCTTCCCGCCCGCTTTAACAGTGACAGAGTTCCTCTTGTCTTTACCTACCACCTCATAAGCCTTCGTATCCAACATACCATTCTCCACAACTTCCACCATCTGAAAAGGGATCCTACTGCCAAACACATCTTTACCTCCCCCCCACTGTCGGCTTTCTGCAAAGGTTGTTCCCTCCATAACTCCCTTGTCTATTTGTCCCTTCTCACCAGTCCCCTAGCACTTACCTGTGCAGTGGCCAAAGTGCTGTACCTACCCATTCACCTCCTCCCTCACCTCCTTTCAGAGGCATCACTTCCCCTGAAACTCTATTGTATCTGGTGCTTGCAATGCAGCATCCTCTGCATCGGTGAGACCCGTTGTTAATTGGGGGACTGCTTCATTGAACACCTCTGCTCCATCCGCTGAAAGCGCAACTTCCCAGTGGCCAAATATTTTAATTCTGATTTCCGTTCCTATTCCAACATGTTGGTCCATGGCCTCCTGTTGAGGCAACTCTCAGGGTAGAGGAGCAACACCTTATATTCTATCTGGGTGGCCTCCAACCTGATGGCTTGAATATTGTCTTATCCTTCTCATAAAAAAAATTCTTCCCCCTCCCATCTTTTATTCCCCACTCTGGCCTCTTACTTCTTCTCATCTGCCTATCATCTCCCCCGGTGTCCCTCATCCTTCCCTTTCTCCTATGGTCCACTCTCCTCTCCTTCAGATCCCTTCCTCTCCAGTTCTTTACCTTTCCCACCCACCTGGTTTTACCTATCACCTTTTAGCTAACTTTCTTTCCTTCACCCATCTTTTTATTTTGGCATCTTCCCCCTTCCTTTCCAGTCCTGAAGAAGGGTCTTCGCTTGAAATGTTGCCTGCTTGTTCACTTCCACAGATGCTGCCTGACCTGCTGAGTTCCTCCAGCATTTTGTGTGTGTTGCTTTTGACTTCCAGCATCTGCAGTATTTCTTGTGTTTGTGAAAAATAATTGTTTTGTTCAGATTTTTGAAGCAGCAGGTATAGCTCTTGACCTGCTTCATTAACGTATAAAATGACAATTTCATCCAATTTTTCTAACTTTACAGGTTATTTCCTAATTGAGGACACATTGAACTCAACAACCATAGTACCAGGTGTGTTTCTAACTAAAGTTATAATGATTTTGTACAGACATTTGCTGAGAATAAGAGTCTTTGTGGGGGTAAATTGAAATCTTTATTACTAAATTGCTGATCAATCTCCTTTCTTTACTCTGACTGCATCTTTTCTGGATTTGCACAGTTATAACAGTGAAGTGATAACAACAAACTTGGAAAGTTATGCTCACATAATCATCTTCTCTATATTTCACCTGATTATAGATTTCTTCAGTCATACAATACCTCAACTCCTTCTATTAATGATATATTGGTCTGGTTTCAAATGTGCTTCTTATCCTCATTCCTCTAACTTATTATGGCCCTGACATGGTTGCTTCTTGGCTTCAGAACCACAATATTATAGCAGTGCACCAGCTGCTAACTCTTAGATTTGTCCAATGAATGCTGCAGATACCAACTATTAATGCTCCGTGATTTTCTGAACACCAGCAGCTCTGATTTCTAATCCTACCTCCTAACTTTTGCAGGTGAGTCCGTCAGTGAATTGACTATTGAGATTTGACATCAAAGGCAAGTCTAGTCTTGTTCTTGATATCCACATACACACACTTTTTCACAGCAATAAATTTCTACTGATGAAGATTAGAACCAGAGGATATAATTTTTTTTCTCTCACATGGAGTGCTAATGCTAACGCTAATGGCTCCAGCTGCCATTTCAGCTGAGCTCGGACCAGAGACCTAATGTGAGTTTTTCGCAGATACTCAATAAATAGGAAAGAGAACATTAGATAAAGGGCATATTTGTACATAACTTTGAGGATCATGGTTCAATAATGTTAAAACCAAGTTAATCCATCTTCATTTTATCTGTCCACAGATGTCATTGCGACCCTTTCTGCACCCCTTTTTCACCATTATTCTACAAGTTGTTGAATTCTAACTATGCATCACTGAAATTATTTCCCCAGACTAATCATAGCAGAACTTCAACTCAGAATCTGTACTGTCTATCTGGAGATCTCACCAGTCAGTCACTCACTAATTATGAACTTGCTTTTAAATTTCCAGAAACTCATTGCTGAATGTAGGCTTGTATTATAATAGCCAGGTTTCCCAATTGCAACTGGGCTCCTTGCTTTTTTCTAAATTTAATTAAATATTTACCAGACAGCCTATGGCTTCTTTTTCCTACTTTTGCAAGCATGACCGGGGGGAGCGATTTCACTGATCCATCTGGATATTGACAGTGGTCTATGACTTTTTGTGCTTATTGTGTTGAAGTAAAGTCTATGGCTGTGAGTTGTTAAACTTGAGTTCTGCAAACAAAATTAGGATCAAGTAGTAGTTGCTGACTGATTTGATGATGATATCTATAGATCTATTCATGGTAAACAATGAACTTAATCATTTCCTGTAATCAAATACAATGGAATTGATGCATCTTCACTAGACCAGAAACCAAAAGGGCAGTTTAACTTGCAATTAATTTAAGATCTTCAATTTCCGCATTAAAGTTGAAGCAAGAGATTGCTGAAGCCAAGATTCATGGCATTATTTGAAGAACTACTTATGTCACTATTATGAATACACCTTCCCTTGTTACATAATCAGATAGGATCTCTGTACCCTTTCATTAATTTTCTGATATCTTAACCGAAGTTTAACTTAAAAACCATTAAGATAGCCATTAATTGTGACATGAAAAACATTATATTCAGGTACTGTCTCTGTGTGTTTCTCATAATCTATGAATTCCATTATTCTGCTTCCAGTACTTGGAATCAAAGCAATGAAGAGCAGTGCAGTTGCTATGTCTGTATCAACTATGTATTTCTCATATTCAGGGACAGATGGACAAGAGGTGGCATGTATCCTGAACATCTAAGGTAAATGTCATTCCATTGTACAACAGCTTTTGCATGAAGCTGAATTTTAAATGAAAGCCTGCATTTTAATTCATCCATTGAACAGAGCTCTTTGCACAGACACTATCCCAAACAGAATGAGAAAGCATATGTCCAGCTTCGTAATGTTGGAGTGACTTTTGCATCACACACACATATTCATATTGCTTTACAAAAAACAATTGTTAGCTTCTCTGCTGTCATGCAATAGCTTGAATGTAATGTACTGAACACTGAAGGACCATCAACAAACAAAACAAAGTATTACAATTGCCAGTACACACTTCACAATTCTTTCTGGCTATTCATTTAATCTGTTTCACCATCTCTGTTTATTAGATACTTGAAGAAGGCGAGAAGGAATGATCTGTAAGAGAGAAACTAACATAATGGTGAACCACATTATTTCCTATCAATACTCAGTTTAGTGCTCAGAGCTGATAAAAAGGATTTATTTAAGAGCTATAAAGTATTTTCATCATGTTTATTTAGTGTCACACCTAAATTGGGCACTGTAGGTGGGGTAGAGACCAAACAAGAGGCCGGGACTTATAAAGTCCTCTCCTTTTTTAAAAAAAAGTGGCCAGCTTTCTCATATTGCTCATAAATCATGGATTGGGAGAGAAGACGATGTGTTGAGAATGACCTCCTCCATCCCTCCAAACTGCCAAGTTTTCATGTGCATCAGCTTCACCAGCAAAAATGATCAATCCATGAGATACAAGAGAATGTTGGAAGAACTCAGTGGGGTCAGGCAGCATCTGTGGAAGGAGTGAAATGGACAGTCAATGTTTCGGGTCGAGATCTTCATCTGAATTCTTCCAGTATTTAAGTGTTGCTAGTGATGAATCTATGGTGGTTCTACCAAATCTGTTCCCAAAGCCAATAAGAGGAGATTTCTTAGCTATAAGAAGGGGGCTATGTCACAACTATGGATTTGGCCTCGCAGCAGATACAGCAATTGCGCCCGTGAATATGCTTGTGTCAGCTGATTATTATTTCATTGTGATAGTATTTAATTCCATTCATTCCGTCGTAGTTTTTGTCAAGACTTGGACATAGCTACGCTTCGCTGTCTGCATTCCTCCTTGCCTGAGTCAGCTGACTCTGAAGACTAGCAGTATTGGTTTTAGTCTTGGTTGTTCTTTTCAGCTGTAGTGTAGGCTTCGTTCACCATTTGAGAGTTTTAGCTAACAGTCCTGTTTGATCCCAGGGTTTATTGTGTTCTTTTCCCTTTAACACTGTTCGCATTAAAGTCTGTGACGTTTCGACCCGTTTCAGTGTCTCTCACTCTGCATGGGCCATGTCCGAACCTGGTGACAGGCTATGGTTGGTGGTCATGGAAAAAGCAATGGTGTTCAGCTCAGGTGGTGTGTTAGGTGAGGTAAGTGAGGTTCACAAGCCTAGTGGGAGGATCTCTATGGATCAGAACCAGAATCAGCATCAGAACAAGAATCAGGATTATTAACACTGACATTTGTTGTGAAATTTGTTGTTTTACAGCAGCAGTATAGTGCATGACATAAAAATTACCATAAGTTACAAAATAAATAACAATGTAAAAGGTGATCAATGAGTTACTGTTCATGGCTTCATGAATTATTCAAAAATCTGATGACAGAGGAGAAGAAACTGTTCGTAAAAAGTTGAATGCAGGTCTTCGGGCTTCTTCATCCTCCCCGATTGTAATAATACAAAGATGGCATGTTCCAGATAGTTGAGTCACCCCCTCTGGAAGATGTCCTCAATGAACCTGGTTGAGTCTACAACCTTATGCAGCTTCTTTTGATTCTTTTCATTAGAGGCTCAGTACTATTTTATAAATGCAACTGATCCGAATGTTCTCTGTCAAACATCCACAGAGTCTTTGGTGACATACCAAATCTCCTCAAATTCCTAACAAAGTAGAGCCTCTGACACACCTTCCTCAAGATTGTATGACCAAAATACTGAAAGTTTCTTCCACGCGTGTGACCAAGATAGTAGGGGACGTGCATGAATGAGAATTATGCAAGTTTCAAAATCAGAATTCGAATCAGGTTTACTATCAGTAGCATATGTCATGAAATTTGCTGTTACACATCAGCAGTACACTGCAATATATAATAATAAAACTAAATTACAGTAAGAAATATATATATTTTTTAAAGGTAAGTTAAATAAGTATTGCTAAAAGAGAAAAATAAAGTAGTGAAGTAGTGTTCATGGGTTCAATGTCTATTTGGTAATCTGATGGCAGAGGGGAAGAAGCTGTTCTTAAATCACTGAGTGTGTGCCTTCAGGCTCCTGTACCTCCTGCCTAAAGGTAGCAATGAAAAGAGGGCATATCTTGGGTGATAGGGGTCCTTAATAATGGATGCTGCCTTTTTGAGGCATCACTTCGAGAAGATGTCATGGATGCTGGGAGGTTAGTGCCCATGATGGAGTTGACTGAGTTTACAGCTTTCTGTAGCTTATGTCGATTCTGTGCAGTAGTTTCCCCTGCCCCTCCCATCCATGCAAGATGGCAATGTAGCCAGTTCAAATGCTCTCCACTGAATATCTGTAGAAATTTGTGACTGTCTTTGGTGACATGCCAAATCTCCTCAAACTCCTAATACAATATAGCCGCTGTTGTGCCTTATTTGTAACACCATTGATTATGTTGGGCCAAGGATAGATCCTCAGAGATGTTGACACACAGGAACTTGAAAGTGCTCACCCTTTCCACTTCTGATCCCTTGAGAGGCACTGCTGTGTTTTCCCTTGTCTTACCCTTTCTGAATTCCAGAATCAGTTCTTTGGTCTTACTGATGCTGAGTGCAAGGTTAATGCTGTGACACCATTCCACTAGCTGATATATCTCTCGCTCCTGTACACCTTCTCGTTGCCATCTGAAATTCTACCAGCAATAGTTGTGTCATGTGCAGATTGATAGATGACATTTGATTTGTGTTGAGCCACACAGTCGTGTGGTCAGAGAGAGCAGAGCAGTGGACTAAGCTCACATCCTTGAGGTGAGCCAGTATCAATTGTCAGTGAGGTAGAGATGTTAGTTTAGATCTGCACAGACTGTGGTCTCCTGGTAAGGAAGTCAAGGATCCAGTTGCAGAGGGAGGTATAGAGGCCCATGTTTTGGAGATTTTTAATCAGAATTGCAGGAATGATTGTGTTAGATGTTGAGCTGCAGTCAATGAATGGCAGCCTGGCGTAAATATTAGTATTGTTCAAGTGATCAAAGGCCACGTGAAGAGCCAGTGAGATCACATCTGCTGTAGTTCTATTGTGGTGATAGGCAAATTATAGTGGGTCCAAGACCTTGCTTATGCAGGAGTTGATACTAGCCATAACTAACATCTCAAAGCACTTCATCAGTGTAGATGTGAGAGCCACTGGACAACAGTCATTAAGGCAAATCACCCTGCTCTTGGGCACTTTTGCTGCAACTCTGTAAATAGTTCTAACATGTATTTTTTTATTTATCCATTTACGAAGCATGCATTTAGCAGACAACAGCAGAATGTATTATCTATGCCTAATTTTCCTTGGCAAGCTTATAAGTAAGCCAATATCTTGAACAGATTCTTTTGTTGCAGCTGCTAGTGTGTAAGGTGTTCTGGTATATACATCCAGTAATGGAAGATCAGCCATTTATTTCCAAATTAGGATGGTGTGCATACGTCTGCGTTCATGTTGATATGGGAGGTACTGTTGGATTGATCCAGTAAATGAGTGTATTTTGTGGATAGGACGCACTCTAATCATGTTGAACCAAATGTTGGAGGAGGAGAAGATGGTGGATGGAGTACCAATAAAGCATAGTGTGTTTTTCCTGTTTTTCACTGGCTTTGTGACTAAATTTGGAGACATTTTCATCGAAGCATGTGGCAAGTATTCCATCAGACTGATGGCCAGTGATTTGTAAATGATGGAAAAGCTTTGGAGGGACAGGAGATGAGTTACATGTTTTGGGTTTTCTGGCCACTTATCTGATTTTATGAAACTAACTGCTAATGTGTGGCTGCTAGAGGAAAATACTGAGATTGTGAAAAAAAGGGAAATAAAAATCTGGAAATATTCTGTGGCTTTTCATCAGAACTGATAAAGTAGGATATGAAACACATTTTATGGTGCAGCAGAAGAGGGAAAGTTGAGTGACCACAAGAGTTTGTATGTGATAGCATAGAAGACAGGACTGATGGAGTAGCAGTGAAGTTAATGGTGACATATATGTGAATGATGCAGCTACATTTTTGATTAAAGGTGATTTCAGATTGATAATGAAGTGGACTTCAGTGATGGTATTGGCATTGAATGTCAAAGATATGATTAGATGCTCCCTTGTTAGAAGTTGTCATTTTCTGCTGCATTTGTGACTGAATAATGCTTGCCATCGATGAGCCCTTGTCTGAATGTCATCTGGAACTTGCTGCATACAGCATTATTATTGAATATTCCTACTTCTGACCTTATGATGGATGGAAATCCATTGATGAAGCAACTTTGTCTTGGACGCTACCCTGAAGAACTAATGCAGTGTTCAGAATCAGAATCAGGTTTATTATCACTGATATTTGTCTTTTCTGTTGTTGTTTCGTGGCAGCATTGAAGTACAAAATGTAAAAAACTAAGTTACAAAATAAAAAAAATTGTGCAAAAATAAAAGAGAATAACACAGTAGCATGCATGGGTTCAAGGGCCATTCAGATATGTGATAGAGGTGGGAAAGAAGCTGTCCCTAAAATGTTGAGTGTGGGTTATCAGGCTCCTGTATCTCATTTTGGAGAGCAGGATATGTCCCAGATGGTGAGGGATGGCATTTGTTTGTGGCACTGACTTCTGAAGACATCCTCGACAGAGAGGATGGTTGTGATGGAACTGGGTGAGTCTACAACCATATGCAGCCTCTTTCGATCCTGCACAACGGAGTCTCTGTATTGGGCAACAATGGAACCAGCCAGAATGCTCTCCACTGTACATCTGTTGAAATTTGACCTGCGGCTGGGATAATTACCTCTCACTGTACACACTATCTTGTTTACTGCAAGTTATGACTCCAGCTCATGGAAGGCTTTCCTCTTAGTAGTAAATAGAACATTTAAAATTTCTTTAAAAAACATTTTTCTTAGAAATCATTTTTCCCAGGAAGTATAATTTTATTCATTTTGCTGTACCATGGAAGAATAATCAGAATCAGAGGTACACAAAATTTCTATCACAAAATAGGTTACATTGCATATAATTAGATGTTAAATAGAGGTCACTTCATATGAAAATTTATTGCCTTGTCGTTTATAATAACACAAATGCCTAGAAGCTGAAGTATGTTCTCTATTGGCACACTAAGTTACAGTATGTAACACTCAGTGACCACTATATAAGGTACAGGAGTGCAATTTGGTGTGGTCTTCTGCTGCTGTAGCCCATCCAAGGTTTGACATGTTGTGCATTCAGAGATGCTTTTCTGCACAACACTCTTGTACCGCTTGACTATTTGAGTTACTGCCGTCTTCCTGTCGGCTTGAACTAGCTGGCCAGTCTCCTCTGACCTCTCTCATTAACAAGCCATATTCACTCAGAAGACTGCTGCTCACTGGATGACTTTTGTTTTGTTTTATGGCATTCTCTGTAAGCTCTAGAGACTGCTGTGCACGAAAACCAGCAGGATATCAGCAGTTTCCGAGACGCTGAAACCACCCTGTCTGGCACCATCAGTTATTTCACAGTCAAGGTAATTTAGATCACAATTCTTCCCCATTCTAACTCTTGGTCTGAATAGCAACTGAACCTCTTGACTATGTCCACATGCTTTAAAGCTTTGAGCTACCGCTACATGATTGGCTGATTAGATATTTGCATTAACGAGCAGGTGTACCTAACTAAGTGGCCACTGAGGGTTTTGTGCCAACTTTCACTCCAATCTCCAAAAAAAAAACTAATGACATTGCAAGGAAAATCCATTCAAGGCAGCATCATGACATTTTGCCCACTACTTGAATGGGACCTGTGAAGATCTCATCGCTCATGAGATAGATAAAGGTCAAGGAATTGAGGGTTCTGGGAGGCTGGCACAGATGAGGAGTTGAAGTCAACTTATATCAACCATGATCATATTGAATAACCTATTGGTTCAAGTGGTGTACCCGTGCTACTTTCATGTGTTCTCATTTCATGAGATTTTCATACAAGCCATCGGTAAATAAAGTAATGCTTAAAGTGTTCTTAGAAACAACAGTGGAGTGACAGGGAAGGCTGCTGTGAAGGTGCAGTAAAACACCGGAGAAGATCAGCATGGTGTCTCTTTGCCCCGCCCCTGCCTCAGCCATTGAATAAGCAAGCACAATCAGCTCCTGTGCTGTAGGTGGCCCATAGCAGCAGGATGATCAAGTGGCCTGTGATTGCTGGATGCAGCTCACAATAGGCTGTGATCATTGATGAGTTCCAGTGAATTATTTAACATTATTCTGGCCATTGAAAAGTGAGGCAGAGATGCATGATGCTAGACATCCATGCTAAAGCACAGGCTCTTCACTTGCAGTCTCATTTCTGTACACTGCACAACTAGTTTGGAGAGTTACCAAAATAGTTGTAGATTTCTCTCAGAAGCCCAAATTTCTCACAGCAGTGGAGAAAACACATTCCTCACAACTTCTGACATCACCAGTTGTGTGTCTAATACTGGGCAAGGGTCAAGTGTTCAGATGAATCATGCAGGGAAGTGCAGAAACCAGCTTCCCCATGGTCACTAATCAACATGCATACAATCCCTATCATGATCAGTTATATGCCAAATTGCTGGTGTGCAGGATGTTAATGTGTGATTTTCACACAAAAATGTGCACAGATGGGCCCAAATTCTTGGCACAATAGACCAAATTGACAAAGTGTCTAAATGACAACTGGGGAGTCAGAAGTCGCAAAGAACGTGGTTTTGTGGAAAACTTACGGATTTCAAAAAGAACAATATTGTTAAAAATATTATTAGCCTCTTTATATTCATCAGCATATGTGCTAAAAAATTTCCCTGGTTATAAACACTTGACTTATGGTTGTACAAATGAACAATAATAATATCAAATTTTAGTAGTTGTTCTTTCTTATCTGTCATATGTTTTTTCACTACAAAATACCTTTCATTACAAAACTGTGGATATGTTTACTATATTGAGTGTTTTTTGTGCATTTTCCAATGTACATTATCAACTTATGGACATACATGTAAACAAAATCCATTTGTTACCCAGCTTGTTCTGGTTGATGTAGAGCAGTTGAATATTTTGGTAGCATCATTTGCCTAAAACATCCAGTGAAATGCTGTATTACTTGATGACTCATAGAGTAAGAGAGCACAGAACCAGACCCTTCAACCCAAATTGCCCTTGTTGACCAAAATGTGCATCTATATTCTTCCCATCTTCTGCCAAGATGAGGCCATCCTCAGGATGAAGGAGCAAGACCTTATATTCTGTCTGGGTGCCCCCCAATCGAACAGCATGAATATTGATTTTTCCTTCTAGTCAACAAAGCCCCCCCACCTTCCTCTATTCCCCACTCTGACCTTTCACTTCTTCCCACCTGCCTATTACTTCCCCCCCCACCCACCCCCGGGTCCCCTCCTACTTCCTTTTCTCCTATTGTCCACTCTCTTCAAGTATCAGGTTCTTTCTTCTCTAGCCCTTAACCTTTCCACCACCTGACTTCACCTACCACCTTCCAGCTAACCTCTTTCCCCTCCCCCCACCTTTTTACTCTGGTCTCCTCCCCCTTCCTTTTCAGTCCTGAAGAAGGGTTTCTGCCCAAAATGCTTACTGGTTACTCTTTACCATGGATGCTGCCTGACCTGCTGAGTTGCTCCGGATTACCAGCATCTGCAGGCTTTCTCATGTTTGTCCTTCCCATTTGCTTGTGTTTAGCCCAAATCACTTTAAGATTTTTCTATCCATGTAGTTGTGCAAGTATACCTAAAATGTTGTTATTGTGCCTGCTTTGACTTAAAAAAAGGAATATTCATTGTTTGAGTTTCCAGAACACCAATTTTACTGGAACATGATTGGATCACAAGCTCCAATTTTAAATTATTTACTGTGTTGTATGATTGAAATAGGTGGCAAACTATCTAGACATCTAAAATTTAACCCTACAAGAAATTTTAATTTATGGGCCACATCAGATGTGGCATGAAAATCCAAAGTTACCTGGAAGTAGTAGCCACCTAACCAGCTGCAGTGGGAGTGAAGCGCCAGCAGCCATCACTGTGGTCCTGACAAAATGATTCTTAGTGATTAGTTAAGTGGCTAGGTAGGACATCAGAAAAAGAGAAAGTAAGAGAAAGACAGAAGGATGAATAGTCAAGAACTCCTAGTCACTCAAAATAATGCAAAAAAAAAATTTTCCATTCTTGGTTCCTTCTTACCTGAGCCTGCCTTGCCTTACTATTTATTTTATTGGCTTATCAGTGAAGCCACGATTAATACTCCAACCGGATTGAGTCTGATGATAATCATTTTAATCTGATCTGCATATTTGAAGGATAACCATCACCTTCTTGAGAGCCATCTAAAACAAGGTAAGACTGTGGTCAAAGGAGTATTTGTAGCATTAGCACAAAAAAGTTGCATGGCCCATTTGACCATTTTAATAGCGCACTCATTCTGTTTCCGACAGCTAATAAAGTTTAGGATCTGTTCTTACAATTTCTGAGAAAAATGGAAATTTCATTAACAAAATTGTTGTGATTATCCCTCATCTACGTTCAGTTGCGTGTAGCATACAGAAGTAATATGCTGATCCCACAAGATCCATAAAAATTATACCAAGGCTTAAAAGGTTAAGTCCCTATTTCCAGGAGCACAGTCTGTTGGGGAGTGATTAAATTGAGATCAGTGAAATTATAAAAGGATCACCAGGACAGGTAAAGCAAGTATATTCTCTATTCAGAGTATTCAAAACAAGAAGGAACAATGTAAGCGATTTAAGTGTGAAATAGAAGAGCACCTTTGTATAGAATGTGTGATGGAAATCTGCAATGCTTCCTTCCAATGTTGTACACCTTCAAATAAAATTGCAAGATGGAGACAGATAGATTTCTATCAGTTCAGGTAATGTGGGATTATGGAGCTAAAGTAGATAAATGGAGGTGGTGTACTGACCAGATCAAATGGTAAATCTGATTGGAGGGGCTGAACTCCTCCAAACAGCTCCGATTTGGTTGTAAATTCACGTAGATTATATAGCCCCAAAAACTCTGAAATTAAGCTTTACAATATTATAGTGTGACTATTTAACATTGAATCTTGCTGTTCTTACTATTTTATCAGAAAACTTTGTTTCACACCATAATGTAATTTGAGGGACAAGATTTTGTTTATTAATAATGATGGTTGCAGACACTGGACATAGTTTCCCAGTAATTGTTTGCACATTATTTCAAGTAAACCTGTAACAATTATGTCACAATCATTAATCCTCTTGTGTGAATACCATCACACATCAATGACCTACAGCACACTCCCACTGCTGTCTGTAATGACAGCTGCTGCAACTCAGAAAAGGAATAGAAACGGGAAGCCCACCACCATCTAACCACCCCCAACCTTGCCACCCACCCACCTACCCACATACAAATATACACACACACATACGTGAAAATAATCCACATATATTAAAAAATGGACACAATAAGTATATATCAGTGCCAGATTTTACAGTTGTAATCAAACCTTGGGGTTCAAATGGTAATTATAAAATACTGAGCTTTGGTCTCCATGGTTTATGATATCATCTGAACCCCTCAATTAGATTACTGCTTTATAATCACTTCCAGGTATTCATTATTTTTGAAACAAAGTTTAGCTTTGGAACAGTTTGAAAAATGCCTGGAACCAGATTTGCTGAAGTATGTGACCTTGACTTCTGACCCAAATCTTTGACCAACCATGCCCAAACTTTAATGGGTTCAAGAGCTCTGTGTTGAGTGATTGGCCTGTAATTACAGGCTTTGACTCTAAAAGTTGTTTTGTAAATATGCAAGTACTCCATATAAACCCTCTGAGTACTGAATTACAAGTTAAAAGCACGAGTGTTTGCATTTCAACACCATTCTTTCAACTTTACATGTGAAATAGAATATTATGTAGAATATGTAGAACCATATCTTTTAAATTAACATAAAGCACAGAATAAGCTGTTCACTTGTTCCATTTTTTTCTGGGTAGAAGGTTAACTAAAGTTCCAAGAAGCATTGCATGATATTATTGGAAATTCTCAGTTGGCATACCTTTAAATAAAAATGTAGATTAATTTTTACTTTTATGTCTGACTGGTAAAATAAATGTTTTTAGATCTGTTGATATCATCCATGTGTTACATAAAATAGATACAGTAAAGTAAATAATTCTGTTGATCACCTTGAATCCCTGTACTAACTTTAACTAAGCGCAATAACTTATTTACTGATCTAAAAATACATTACCTGCAACGTAAATTTATTTGTACTAGAATTTCCATTAAATGCCCTGATAACAATTGCTACATTCAAGTGAGTATATAAAAAATATTTTGAGCGTTTTGTTTTGTTTTGCATTTTAGAATTTCACTGCTAATGACCCCAAAAATTAATCTGGTTATGACCGGTAATTACCACTGTGCCCAAGTGATTTTTCAAGAGTACAAAATAATGGACCCACATGCAATTGCAACACTCCAAAGCAGAATGAAAAATTAGATTACATCTGTGGTAATAGAGATTATGGTTCAAAATACTGAATTAATTCATGTCCAGTAGTCAAGGTCCTTGTGTACTGACATAGAAGCTTTATGGCTAAATCGCTGGACCAATAGTCCAAAAATACTTTATTGCTGAATGGGATAAGCATAGAATAGGTGAAATGGTTCAAAACTGGTCAGCTTTGAGGTGTGAGCCAGTGATGGAACTAAATTGTATTCCCTCACGATCCATAACATTGTGGCATTTTGTCCTGTTGGGTTACCAATACTGCTTCTGTTCAATGGTTCAGGAGCTCCAGGCATACCTAAATATCAGGTTCCAAAATAAAAATGCCTTAATAGCCTACTATATATATTCTAAACAACAGAGAAAGGTTGCCAGAGGCAGTGTTAAGTGATCCTACATTTGCCAAATATATAAGAACTTCTGCATTTTGATGTGAATAGTGGTGAGTATTAAAGCAAACACATATGAGTACAAAATCTGATATGTTAGCAGACAGGTTTATCCAATTGGAAGATCCATGGTTGCTTCCTTCTGATGGTCCCCTTGTCACAAAGGCTAGTCTTCAGCATCAACATCTGAATTGGGGATAGAGAGGAGATGATGGCTTTGTATTATAAATTTAACTATAAACATTGTGCTTATAAGAACAGTTCAGAAGTTAGATATTTTACACAGCCCAAATATGATTTGTGATACAGTGTGTACAATACCATGGAGACTAAGTAACTGGAATATGAGATTCATCAGGATGCAAATCCAGTAGATGGAGAACTTAAAATCAAGTAATTAAATAAAATGAAAAATGCTGTTTTTTGTCATATGTTGCATGAGACTGGTAAAGGTAACCTTGCTGCTGGAATTATGTATCAACTGTTATCAGTCACAAATGTCCCTTGGAAGAAATATCACTTTCCTTACCATGTTTGATCTACTGTACATGCGACTTCAGCCCTCCAATCAGTCTTCTTATTTCAGGATGGACTATATCTTTCTCTAAAACTATCAGAAGAATATTACTGCTCATGATTATTTATAGGCAAAAGCAACAAGCTTCAAGCAGGAGACAAGGTGAAATTAAACAGGGACTTTAGCGTTAGTGATCCAACATTTTTACATTAGATTCTCAAATCCAACATCTTCGTTTCAAACTCCACATTCAAGCCATGGTAGATGTAAGATTTCATATACTTGTATAATCTGAAGTAAACTCAGAAATCATTTCAAATCTAAGTACTCTTTCAGTGATGTGGTAAGTGTGAATTACTGCCAGTCAATCACTCTGGTAGTGAAAAATATTCTCATAATGATCTCGTTCTTTCAGCTTTTGCTTGAGGTTGGCAATATCGTTCTTCTTCTCTCTTAAGCTTACAATGGTTCTTCAGTGTGCTTGCTTAAGAAGATATACAAACAGTGGCCACTCTATTAGGTATTCTGGTACCTAAAACAGCAGCCATTGAGTGTATGTTTGTGGTCTTCTGCTGCTGTAGCCCATCCACTTCAACATTCGCGGTGTTGTACATTCAGAGATGCTCATTTGCACACTGAAGGAGCTGTCTGAGTTACTGGCTCCTTCCTGTCAGCCTGAAGCAGTCTGGCCTTTCCTCTCTGACATCTCTCATTAACAAGGTGCATTCACCCACATGGCACTCACCCACTCACTGGATATTATTTTAAAATTTCACACCATTCTCTGTAAAATCCAGAGACTGTTGTACATGAAAATCCCAGGAGATCAGCAGTTTCTGAGATACTCAAACTACTCCATCTGGCACCAACAATCATTCCATGATGAAAGTCATGTAGATTACATTTCTTCCCCATTCTGAACAGCTTGGTCTGAAAAGCTGAACCTCTTGACCATGTCAGCATGCTGTTATGCTTTGAGTTCTGCTACTTGATTGGCCAATTAGATATTTACTTAAATGAGCAGGTGTATAGGTCTACCTTATAAAGTGGTCACAGAGTATATAATTGGGTCAGCTTGGATTCCTGATGCCTAAATTGCACCACACCATTTCCACCTAACTCCTCCAGTAACTTTCAGTTCAAAGTACTGTTAACATTAAAAAGATAGGAGTAAATCTAGCAATTGGTAACGCTTATTGATCTGATTTTGGAAATGCAGACATAATACCAGCCTGATGTAATATTGTTTTGCCTAAATGACAAAACTATCTCAGTTCAAAGAGCTCAATTTCAAATATGTTGACTAACAATATAGTGGGAGAGTTTTCTGTTGTGTTTTAGCACTTTCATGTAACCTTATCATATTTTTGATATATTTCATCGGAAGCTGGTATGACAACACCACCTCAGACCAGACAAAATGAAGTAAATCCAACCTTATGACTAATGCAGATATAATTATTCATCCACCAAACAGGAATATAATGATTTATGTATCAGAAGGATGGATGTTTATTTGCTTTGTATTAGAGGGTGTGTGGAAGATTTTTAGGTTGCACAAAATTACATCATTCAGTCAACATGAAATATGATAGGCTTGCTTCAAATAAAATCTCTGCCTTTGAGAATCAAGGTGGCTTCTATTTCACATGTTCTTAAATAGTTCTATAATCAGCAATGCAAAAAGGATGCAACATATTGAAAGATAACATATTTATAATAGTGGTAAGTATCTTCTAAAAATATGTTAAACACTGTTTTTTGTTGAAAGCAATTATACTTTTTAAAGTGATTTTGATAGATCTGCTGGCAACTTCTTTACTTATTTAGTATTTAAGTTAGGTAACACTGAGACCTAACTTCTGTTTTGAGAAAGAATGATTGACTCATGATATGAAATGATTGATTGATGATCTGTCTTATGAGAAAAGGTTGAGCAAGTGAGTGTTTTTCCCTTTGGAGCGAAGAAGAATGAGAGGCGACTTCATAACTTCATAGAGATGTATGGGATGATAAAACACAGAGGTAGAGAGAACATCCAGAGACTTTTTTCCCAGGGTGGTAATGGTTAATATGAGAGGATATACTTTTAAGGTGATTGGAAGATAGAATAGGGGAGTATGTCAGAGGTAGGGTTTTTTACGTAGAGAATGACAAGTGCATGGAACACACTGCCAGGATGGTGGTACATGTAGATCCCTTCAGGACGATTAGTTAGGCACATGGAGGAAAGCAAAATGTGAGGGCTACATGGGAGGGAGAGGTTAGTTTAATCTTGAAGTAGGTTAAAAAGTCAACGCAACATTATGGGCCGAAGGGTGGGTGCTGTGTTGTTCTATGTTCTACGAAATACTGCATGATTTATCAACATTCCTCCAAACTTTGTAAATTGGCAATACAACTTCATTATAATTTGCCATGTAGACTCTGGTACCATTTTCTGACCACTTTGATTCAACAAAGTAAATATTTCATATTTACCAGATGGAAAAAGCTTTCTTAATTAAATCTATTCAAATCTATATTACAAAGCAATCGCAGGGTACCTTAAAAACAATTGTGAATGCTATTATATAAAGATTACTATATCAAAAAGCAATACATTAATTTTCTTGAACACAAATATAATTCAATTAAAGCAGCAGCACCCTGTAGTTTCTATTTGCATTACTGGAAACTTAAACGATCCCAAGAGCAGCAGATAGTAAAATACAATTCTGTTCCAATTTGCCGTGCCCTAGAATGTTAACACAAAGGATTTCATCTATGATCTAAACCACGTTACTGTGCCGAACAGACGTCAGGCCACCCCCGGTTAAGAGAAATGATAATCAGAAGATCAATCACCTCACACATGCTATTTACAGAACTCCACAGAAAGAAGTAGGTAGCAGCCTGCTATCTCAGTCTTTGCCTATTGTTGAAATCATTGCCAATACTATAAGAAAATGAGTGGCAAAATGTTTGTCCAAAACAAGCAAAACAGCAAACTGTTTGTGATGCTATCTCATGGGCTCTAATACTGCTAGCTTAAAGTTTTGATGCATTGAGACTTGACTTGATATAGTACGTTAATTTTGGCATTAACATTATTCAATTGGTCTATTTTCACTAAGGATCAGAAAGTTATGGTTCAAACTGTACTCTTATATTTAAATATGTGGACAAGATTGAAATCTCAGTTTCAAACAGAGAAAATATTCTATGGGAAAATAACATTGTGTAATATTTTACTTGAAGTTTTTTTAGATGGATCCCGGGGCAGCACTCAAAGAAGAGAGTTAGTCTGCTGCACTGTCCATATTTAATTTGTTCAAAGTTCATGTTATCAAAGTACATTTATGTCACCATAGACTATACTGAGATTCATTTCCTTGCAGACATTTACAGTAATTACTAAGAAGCAAAATAGAATCAATGAGTAACTACACCCAGAAAAGACAGGCAAACAACCAATGTGGAATGTTAATATGTGGAAGCATTCGTAACAACAGCTATACAGTCAAACAACTTCTCTTTGAGATTTACAAAGGGACCTTATTTAGATTCAGCGAATAACCAGAAAATAGATCGGATTGTCCCAGAATACACTATAGCAAGCAATTTATATCTGATCAAATATCATTTGTTATATTGGTGAAGGTATCAGTTAATTGGCTGGATTATAGTCTACTCAAGATATCTCCGTCTGTCAATTCTCTTAATCATTGATTATTGAAGGATTATTTATTCCCCTTGTTTCAGATTAATTTGTCCACCTCGCTGTCTTTTCTTAAGATTTCAATTTACTGTTTTGCAATGTGAGTGTTTTATTTTAAGGAAATCAATTACTCAAATTAATATACTTGGTGAAATTGCAGGTGAAACTACAGTGTAAGGTATGGAAGAAAATATGTGCCATGAAAGTAAATGCTATACAACCCTAAGATACATTTTTTCTGGTATTCACAATAAATACAAACACAGTAGAATCAATGAAAGATTGCACATAACCAGACAGACAGACAACCAATGTGCAAATGACAACTTTGCAAATACTAAAAAGGAAACATAATAGTAAATAAATAAGCAGTAAATATGAGAACAAGCGATAAAGTGTCCTTGAAAATGAGTCCATTGGTTGTGGAAAGAGGTCATTGTTGGGGAGAGTGAAGTTATCCCTGCTGATTCAAGTGCCTCATGGATGAGGGGTAATAACTGTTCCTGAACCTGGTGGTGTGGGTCCTAAGGCTCTTGTACCTCCTTCCTGATGGCAGCAGTGAGAAGAGAGCATGGCCTGGATAGTGGGGGTCCCTAATGATAGATGCTGCTTTCCTGTGCCAATGCTTCACGTTGCTGTGCTCAGTGGTGGGGAGGGCTTTAGATTGACTGGGCTATCTCCACCACTTTTTGTTAATATGATAAATATGAGCTCACTTGTTTTAACAATAAATCTTGTTTAAATAAAATATAGTTTTCTTTTAAATCATTTAGAAAAATGAACATCAACAAATTTGTTCTGATTTCTTTCTTTAGGTAGATTAACATGATTTTCTGCACTTTATCTGGTAAATTAATACATTTCCCTTAACAGCAGGATGAAATATGTCAAATTTTAGTAGCTTAACATATGTTTGTATTTATCCTGAAAAAAATTCCTTTCTTAGGTTCTCATACCTCAAATGAAACAATATCCCTTTCTCCAAGTTGGATATCAAAAGGAACTAAACGAGGGCTGCAATTATACTGACCTGCAACTGGTAGCTGTAAAGCTGTACCTGTCTGTGATTTGCAGTCTGTCTGTTAGCAAGGTCTGCAATGCATGCCTGTGTACAAATATTAGGTAGGCTTTCATTTCTTCTGGGGATTATCTTAATTTTGGAGGAAATAATGATAATCACAGTAAAGAATAGGGTTAATATCTGCAGGTCCAGAATGTATAGTAAGGATGAAATAAATCTTTGGAAGCTTACGTTAGATTTAATTAGAATAAAATATTGAGTTGATAGGCTAAGGCTCATGGTTTCGCCACAAAATTCTTAAAGATTTATTTATGAATGCTCTGCTTTTCTGGGCCAAGAGATATATCCTGGCAGGAACTACTGAAAGAAAATTAAGCAAAGTGTCTCTTGGGAGGAACAAACATATAGTCTGAAATGAATTGACCACTAACGATGGTGGTCAGTCTGGACTGGCAAGCATACCAAACCTCTGTAATCTGCTTAAGAATAATTAGGAAGAAATTTAAAATTGGGCTGGGTAGTCATTTGATGATTATGATGTTGGGGCTGTGCCCATACACTTGACAGATACATTAAAACAGACCAAAAATAAGGGAAACCAGAGTAGTGTATACTAAAACAGAATATTTGTGATGCTCATTATAAAGATTTCATGGTATGGAAATAATATGAAATAAACTAAATTCAACATTCTGGATACTTCCGAAGTTTTGTTAATTTGCTCTTCTGAAACATTTATGTTTCTTTCTTGCAATATGAATAATTGAATAATAGTGTGATACTGAAAAGACTAAAACATTGATATCTTAGGTCATCCTTTAAGACACAAAATTATGCCATAATTATCTGTAGCTAATTTGTAGCTATAAAGATTGTTGTGCTTATTTGTAAATGGTAATTGCAACCCTTAATTTTGAGTGTGCATTCCAAATATTTTCATGGGTTTCAATTGTGGCCTAAACAAACCTTGCACTTGATTTTGGTGTCATGTATTGCTTCTATTAACACTAGATGGCGGTAAAGACTTAAGCAATTAGTCTTAGAGGGTCATTTATTCCCTCTCTAGTAAATCGAATGTGAATTGAGTATGGTGGGAAAATATTAAATTTAAGAATCGATTTTTGTATGTGTCTGTAATATTTTAGGGGTTTCTTTCAAAACAGACCCGGCAGTTTTTTATCATCTAATATCATAATGTCAGTATTTTAGTAGGCTAATAAAGATTATTTGACAATTAACATTTAAAATCATTTCAGTTTATTATATAAAAACCAAAATACAACTTATGTTGAGATAGCAAAAGAAAAAAACAGATGACGTTATCAATGCTCAATTAATCAGGCAGCATCTGGGAAGGGAGAAATAGTCTTAACTTTTCATCTTAGTGACCTTTTTTTCAGAACTGGAAAATGTTAAGTGACATAATAAATATTAAATGGAGGATAAGCACAATTGTGGGTTTGGGGAGAAGGAATAAAAGTAAAGGTCGGTGATAAAGTGTAAAAGCAAAGAGATTAAATGAGGAAAGGGAACCTGGTTAAAAAAAAGAAGGATCTTGAGAGGATGTAAATGAGAACAGTAGAATCATTAATTGACATTGTTGAACACGATGAATATGTGACCTGTCAAAAGACGAGGTGCAATGACTAGAGCTTACACTGAGCTCCACTAGAACAGCATAGAATGCTGAGTAAAGCGTGGCTAGAGTTCCACTGGGATAAAGTATTGCAGTAGCAGGTGGCCAAAGCTCGAGTTTGCTCTTGTGAATTGAACAAAGGTGATCTGTCGAACACTCGCCCTATCTGGATTCTCCTGTGTAGGAAATTACTAATTGCTAACATCCAATACATAATATCATATTGTGAGGAGTAAGTTGCTGCCTCACCTTAAAGATTGTTTTGAGGCTTTGGATGGTGGAAATGAATGGGGTAAGGGGGCGAGTGTTGTATTTGCGCAAAACTGATGTGGAGGTTATTGGGATGATGAAAGGGTGGGTTAAGGTGCCATGCAGAAAATGGTCTGCGGAAACTAAAAGGAAAAGGGAGGATATGTTAGGTTTGGTAGTCGTATCATGGTAGCGGGGTTAGAAATGGTGCAAGACCATTCGTTGAATGTGATGTCCGAGAGGGTGTGAGGTGACTCTGTTAGTTTAATATAATCGTTTACTACATATAAACCATTTCATATTTTGCATTTTAAAAAGTTCTGTTTTAAAAAATAAATCTACATTTTGAAAAAAAGTTACCTTTCAAAGTATCATGTTAAAGCATTTGTAATTTGCAATTAACACCAACAGCCAAGAATAAAAACCAAGCGACTCGTAAAGTGATTATTTACAATTTACACTTAATTTATGATTAAATTGTATAGACGTTGAATGTTGGTCAAAATTCCATAATCTGTATTGTTTATCTTTCGAATTTGGATATTTACTCTTTAGTCTTATTTTTCTGGCTTGTCTTTTTTGTAAGCGGTTATTCTAAACACGACAAGGCTTCCTTGTGTCTCTGGGGACTGGTTTAGTAAGTGAGACCAGACTAGATCGTTAAGGATGATTGATGGGTCTGAATTTACATTCGTATGTATGGGATCAGAGCAAACAAGAAGGAATTGATATGATGAAGAAAAATACAGTGAAAAGCACTCATATCTCCACTTTCCCAGATATTACAATTGTCAAAACACAAACACATACCTTTAAGAGCAAATCTGTAATTCTAGCGCGTTCTCCTTTAAGAATTTATTCTTTTCGCATGAATATTTAAAGCTACACACACTGAATAGATGACGTTTGCAAAAAAAAAAATCAAACAGGACTGGCGTGATATTGAAATAAACAGTTTCGCTGGGAAATAAGATCTAACTTTGCTTTTATTGTTATGAATTTAGACTTCATCTTGCGTAATATTAATTAGTAGCCTCTGTCCGATGTCCCCGGCTCCATTCTCGTTGAAACAGATTTGTCGTTTCCATAACAAAGCAGAATCCCTTCATTCTGTAGAACCTCCAAAGACCTGTTGTATACTTTTGAGTGCCAGTTGAAATAAAGCACATGGAATTTTCAGCCTGACTTCGTTATGTGCAAGTGTGGTGACTCTTCCATTTTAATTTGTTAGGACGTTTATTATGAAAGCTTGCCTGATTGGAAAATCCGCTAAAACATTACCAAGTCGTAGACCGATGCGACTGAGCGCGGAGCAGTTCAGCAATCGGTGAGTCAGAAGAGGCGAAGTACATGCTCGGTATGTTTTATTTATTACTGAATTGTGCTTTTTTTTAAAGGTTTTTATCCTATTTAACAGAGCTGTAAATATTCTTAAAAAGATAAGGAAAGAAATATAAATCTCCATTTAGAGTTTGGGTTCTTTAGAAGGAACTGCCCCAGCTCTGGATATTCTCTGTAAAACAGTATCGCTTTCAGAACCTCTCCAGGTCAATGTCCTTCCGTGGAATGGATGGGAAAACAACAAGGCTTGATTTTTTTTACACAGATGCACTCCGTTTGTATTGCAGATTTTTTTTGACTCTATTAAAGATAACAGGTCCGTTGTTTAATGGATTGCCAATGATGTCTTTCTAGTTTCTAATTTTCATTTTTAAGATCAATAGACTTTAGTTAAACCGTGCTGGTACCTCTGTCCTAACTGATGTCATCGCCAAGGTTTTATTTTCTGTTTCAGAACTTTATTTTTAAATTGAAATCTGATGCGAAACGTCCCAATTAGTCACAAGAAACTATATTTAATCACGAAGGGACTAAAGGGATGTCCCAGAAAGCCCCCCGCCCCTCCCCATGTAGTTCAGATAAAAATCACTTTGCCGTTAATAGGAGCGGTTACAAAAACGATTTTAAATCGGCGCCCATCTGAAGTGCGCTCCAGTTGTCATTGGTAGGAAGTGGGACTGTACTGGGCATGTGAATGTATTATCAGTGTAATTTTCCCACACGGGCTATGCATTTTATGTTCAAAGTTAAGAACACAATCTGAAAGGCCTATAAGGCTTCAGAACAGAATTTTCTGCTATATTATTGGTCGGACTGCACAATATGTATTATATTGCTCAACCTTCCTAGGAAAAAGTTAAAGTAACTTAGGGAAGCTGCGCGTCAATATAAAATCAAGCTTTGCCATTGAAACAGGTTGAAAATCCAGAGCGCTCATAATGTTTCGTTCGAATGAAAAGGTATCGAGCCCAGAAAATTTCCTTAATTCCTTTGTTGACTATAGTTTTCCATTTCTGATGACATGTGAGGTGCCAGGAAAGGTTAAATAAACGAGAGAGTGAGAGGAATCGAGTTGATATTTGATCATTTCGGTCATTTCGGTCCATGAGTCTGCCTTAAACGAAAATAAATTTATTTCTTCCACCCGTGCGATGTGAGTTAACAATCTTTAGCATCGTTGGTACCAAGGTTTTCCAAATCGTTTTTAGGCTTTTTTCAAATTCAGGTTTCCTCTATTTGAACATCAGAAGATTGATTTCAGTGTGGTTGTCTTTTTGCGATTTATTTTCAACTTTTTTTTAAAATAAGTTGTAACAATGAAAAGGGTCGTTTCCAGCTCAATATTACCGATAAAGTATAATCTGTGGAAAAGGCTCATAGCAATGGATTGAATCTCGGTCTCAACACTGGATGTAATATTAAAATACTGAGAGGTAGAGTATTACTGAGGAGTGAGAGTGGACATATGTGACCTTGTAGCATTTTAACGGGTTCAGAGTTAAGCTCCTACTAAAGGGACAACAGCAGAAAGCCAGTTGCCATGGTATCATATAAAGGTGGAATCTGCAATCTCTGGTTTTCCCGCAGTTCGAAGATAGACCTACGGAATCCTTTATTGATTGTACCCTTTGATCATTAAGTAACTATCCGGCTACTTTCTACTGAGAGATCACTTGAGAGCGGACAGTCGCGGACTCATAACCGAGTTATAAAGAACTGTAAGCGGATCATTAAAGATCTCCAGGAAAATATCATTCCGAAACTCTGAGAGTCGCTTTCAGGAATTGTCTTCTTTAAACGCATCAGATCTTACAATTCAGGGAGCTTTTGAATACTCCCTTCGGATTTCCGAAACTATTCTACATGGGTGAATCTCCAGAATAAGGGTTTCCAATTCTTGAAGTGCCGCTGTTGTTTTTTTTACACACTTAAGGAAAAATAGGAAACTCAAAAAATATTACAGTACGAAAATGTACCGGCGATTTGTACATCGAACAATTACATTCGCTTTACATTTTTGGCGAACTGGAAGAAGTTTTCTGGTTTGACAACCTTACAGACTTTTTTTGACACTTGGCATTTTCGGATCTGCCCTGGTGTGTTTCTTCCTGACAAAGAACCACCATGTCATGTGACATTCTGACCTGTCACAGTGAAAGCTGACAAATATAGGCCGTCCCAAATCCCTCGACAGCCACATTGAAACAGCGAAGGATTTTGGGACTTGTAGTTATTAAACGTAAAGGGAAATATATGTCATGCGAACTTTTAATGGGTAATGAACTGAAAATGACCTTATGTACAGCGGATGTGATGCACCGTAATTGCAGCCTTAAATAGCAGGCGTAGTGGTATTCTAAATAAGTATTTTAATTGGAAAACAACGTTGAAAAATTCCGGAGACAGCAGTTTTCAAGAGTTGCCAGTAATATACATGGTAATATTTAAAGTACTTGGTTCCTTAACAGTTGTTCTTTCCAACAGATACCTTGAAAACCCTGCAGCGAACTTCTGGGGATTGGTATCGGTGGGTGAAGATCTACAGAACAGGGATTTATTCTTTGATCGTCAGAGATCCACTGGTAACGATCGGCCGCTGTTGTCAAAATCCGCAATCTTTCAGAAGATCCACTCTAATCCCCAATCATCGATCTGTACGTTTTGTCTCATTTTACACCGAATCCCTTCAGCTCAAAGTCAATCAGTCTTCCACAGCATCCGAGAGCTCACAGCAGATAATCTAAAAATCGTGACCAACACTAATCTTCTGACACGTTTTGTAGGCGTTTAAATGCTTAATTTATGCGACTCTGTCGCAGAAAATTGGGATATTTATTTATAGATTCCTTGTCTTTTCCTTTAATGTTGTAGAGGAATGATGTCATGTATTCATTCAAATAAATGACACTTTAAAGTCTAGAAATAGTTTAGCAACAAACCTTTCACTTCTGACAATACTGAACTTTTTTGATACAGGGGTGTCTACCTATCTATCTATCATCATTGGGAAACCTGTGTGTAATTTTGTTGAAAAGTTACGTTTTATTGTTCACTTTCTTTGCGACTGTTACGCTCTTTGAAGGGCGTACTTAATTTGGTAATCAGAGCACCTCTAACTTACCTGCTGTATCAGCCCTCCCCCGACACCCGCCCTCGGTAAACCGCTCTCTTACCCAATTGCTATAAAGTGCTCGGCGGCCGCCTCTCGAAATCACGATTTCTCTTTATCACTTGGAGTTTTCGATTAACATAGAAACGTGGAAAACCTACAGCACAATACAGGCCCTTCGGCCCACTAAGTTGTGCCGAACATGTCCCTACCTTAGAAATTACCAGGCTTACCCATAGCCCTCTATTTTTCTGAGCTCCATGAACCTGTCCAGGAGTCTCTTAAAAGACCCGATCATATTCGCCTCCACCACCGTTGCCGGCAGCCCATTCCACGCACTCACCACTCTGAGTAAAAAACTTACCCCTGACATCTCTGTAATAGCTCACTGCAAATACTTACTAACTGGTTAATACTGAGGAATTCATAAATTTTAACGTGCAAACCCCACGGCCTATTTAGACTGTTTAGGATTTCAAAAGGCGAAGGAAGCTTTGTGTGTGTTCTCTTACTAAATGTCTGGCCCAAATTATCCTCAGAACGAGGTAGACTCTGCACCTGTTTGAACTGTGGACGGGCCTGTCTTGCTGATCAGTGGGGAACTTTACCTTGGCGCGTCATTGCTGTGGGTATGTGACGTTTGGTAAAGAGTGCGGTGATAAGTTCGATGCCATCGATAGCTCGTGTCGTTTATCTCAATGCCCGCTGCCGCAGTGACAGGAATAGGTACCGATAATTTGCCAGCGTGAGATCTCGCTTCCGTTTGGGAGATTTACCTATAGAAGCGCCTCAGATTCGGAATGTAAACCAGAAAAGTGACGCTATTGCGGAATTGAGGGGTGGGGGAGGGGAGGGGGTGCTATTGTATATTGAACATGTATTCCCACACAGCGGAGAATGTGGCTTCCCCGCTGGCTTTCCGGTTGCTGTGTGGTTCTGCTGCTGGTGACAACACGTAACCTGAATGATGGACAGCAGGGTTCCTAAAAATCCTGCAGCCAACGACGTGCACTTAAGCAATCTTCACTTGCACGTATCTTTTCTTTTAAATGTCTTATCACTGGCCTTTGCAGTTCTTTGCACATCCGAATATAAAGCAGCCGAGTCCCTGTGAGCACAATAGTTTAAAAAAAAGCAACTCCTCGCTTGTTTGTGTCCAACATTGATTGCAACTGTTTATTCGCCAGCTGCAGAGCGGTGTTCTGTCTACTTCGGCAAGCGACAGAATGCAGTGTATTATTACGAACCGCTCTGTTTCTATCTCCACATTCACGTACACCGTAACAAATAGAATGCACGTCTTGTTTGACCTTTGACAAAATTTAAAGACTCGGGAGGAAAATCCTCGTGACTTTCCTGTCGCACCGACATCACCCATATGCTAAAAATGAAAGTAATGTGCTGTTGGTTGAAATGATGGGAAGCGCGCCCGGAATGGACCCTGCCAAGCGCCTGACGATAACAGCCGCTCGCATTTTATGAGCGTGTCCCCATCAATCACCCCGCCGGGCCGAAAGGCATGTTTCAGAAATGATGTTATACTTGGCACACGAGACCGGCTTATTTCAAATTAAATCAGGCTGTGAAGGGAAGAGGGTGGTGGGGGCGACTGCTGTTGGGGAGAGGGCGGGAGATTTAAAGGAAAGCTCGCGGAGGGACGCAATTTCACGAAGCACGGTTCTTCGAGGAGTTGTGCAAACCGTGGCCGGTAATAGTTATAGGGCAAAGGGCATTAGGAGAGCTGCTAATGTCCGGTGGGCAACATTATGATCAAGGCTGACGTGGACATTCACTAGGGTGGGGAGGAGAGAAAGAGACACCATTAGGTTTGAATCGAGACAGAGAGCAGTGCAGAGTCTGTAACATCCCATCGACAACCGGGCATGGGATTGGTTTGCTTTCACCTTCTACCACAAGCACTCACCCCAGCCCCCCCTCTTCTGGCACGGCCACAAAGCAGAAGGCAATGTAGAACATTTCTGATCGACAGTGATATCGGGTCGGGTCGCGCAGCTAAAGACAGTCAGTTGTATAATGTGGCGCAATTCAAACGATTCGGATGTTGACCTCCGGTTTCTCTCCCTCCGGCCTGTAGTTAAGTGTTCGTCTACTCATTGAGCATGCGCCTTCGCCACTAGTCCTCACTTGATGCCAAGGAGCAGATAGACCATCGACTGAACGAGTGAAAGTAATCTCCATGCAAGGAAGAAATGGAGAAGACCGATATTTAAATGAACCAGAAACAGGAACGCAGCCTATAATGGTCGGCATGGGTTCTGCGCCATTAATAAGACGTGCGTGTGATTGAGAGTTCGTAGGAAACATGGCAACATTTCGACATCAGTCACTCAGTGTATCCACAAAGTCAAGCCTCTGTGTAGTTTATAAGCTTTGCGTTAAAGTAATTTTTGTTCAACGTCCGAAACATGTTAGGCTCATCAAGTTAATTTACGGATGAATTCAGATTTCTGTGAAAGTGGCACAAATTCAGATTATATAAACAGCTTTGAACTCACACGTTCTCATTGAAACTGCGGTAATCAGTCACTTGGGTATCGCAAGAATTACGTGCCTGTCGTAATATTGAGAGTAGTATTGCCTTAGACTTCAGACTAGCAAAATAAATATGAAAATGCATTTGTTAAAAATCTTAAATGAAAACTAGAAACACTCAACGGATCAGGCAGTATCTCCGGAAAGAGAATCCTTTAGTCAGAAACATTAACTCTGTTTCTTTTCCCACAAAAGCTGCCCGACCTGCTGAGTGTTTCCTGCGCTTTCCTTTTAGATTTATTTTACATCAAATAACCGAGTTTGTCGTTTTTTTTTTAAAAATATGATACCGCCATTAATGATTCAAATTCTGTACAAACTTACTCGCTTTCCTGAGATTCTAGCAGTTACCGAATCTCATTGCAACAAACAGTTTTCGCCATACGTCAAGAGAAATGGTAATTGGATGAACGTGGTCAACACAAAAAAAAATCAGATATTGGTTAAGAAATTGCCACTCTGAAAACTTCACATACTTTTGCATAATTTGTCTTTCGGCCTTTTTGATGGCCTTCACTTTGTTCCACAGTGATTTGCAATAACATTGCTCTATTGCAAATATCAGAATTACACATCATTTTGTGTATGCGCTGTATGTAGTGGTCTCCAGTTTTTTAAAACAAAATAACAGATTGTAGTTATATCTGCTTAGTAATCCATTCTCTGCCAATTATGCTAATAATAACGTTTAATATTTAGATTTAGCCGCAGGGCCTAGCAGAGTGCACGAACATATCTGAAGATGATTCCAACATTATTGCAAACTACTGAATACAATAGGCAAGGTGAGTGCGGCGTTGGACAGTGCCTTGATGAGCAACTATTCCATTTGAGTGGACTGTATCAGACAGGCTCCGGGGATGGTCATTTTCCCTCCGCTAAGTGCGGAGGCCCTTTTTGAACAGATTTGTGTAGTGACGTCAAATCTGAACATATCTATCTACATTTCATCATAGGTTACTCCTGGATTCCATACCTTCTCCCCGCTCTCTGAACCTCCCCTGCTAATCACCTCCTCCCCACAACATCCCAGCTTCGCCCCACCTCAAAGTTACAAACTCCACTCCAAGAAAACTCAGTGTCAAGACTATTTTAAAACAGAATCATTGTGCTTTTAAAATAGTTAGCACTCCACCTTTGAAGTATGTGGATAGATTTTGAATAATTTAAACTCAGTAATTAGATACAATGTATAAACAATAAATATGACAAAACGCTTTTAATCATTTTAGTATCATCGGAACTAAAATGCCAGTATATCAATTAACTAAGTGAGATCTTTACCTCTTCCAGGATGTGTAGTGTCACTTTATTTTGTTGCTTGGAAATTCAGTTACTCCGCCGCTGACAACATGGTAAATTTCTACGCGTAGCCTGCTTTTAACTTGCTCAGACAAAAAAAAAACACCACTTTCGTTATGACTGCTCAATGATCAAAATTCCAGAGAAGGGAAACAGAACCTATAAAGTTAAATTTAAATTCATGGCCTATTGCGGGCAGTCTTCAGTAAATGAAATGTTTTTTGTATGATATATCAAACTATGGATAGTTTATTAACTTCTCTTAGTATAGCTTGACATAACTTCTAAATGCATAATTAAATCAGGTGCATGTCGTTATATTTATTTGTCTCTAAAACTCTATTCCAGAATGTTACCAGAAGCTAGTATTGGGCCATTATCAGGGGACGCTGAACTGCACGAAAATATGCACCTTTATATCTATATGATACTTTCTTTTAGAATATATTAAACTATTCCCCTCATGGTACAATGCACAATTCATAATACTAGATCCAACTACTCCTCTCTAATGATCCAGTCTACCGTCGCAACTATATGTACCACAGGGTAATCCTGACTGTGAATGTAAAGTTTCTCATGCTGTGTGGGTACCATTCCGCACACTGCATAATGCAAAAGCAGATTTCTGCACAATATCTCTCGAGGTACATATGGGACATAGTCCTCGTATAACGCAAAACGGTATGTTTGTGTTCTCTGTATTATTCACAGCCTCGAATAATAATTTATTTTATGTATCTCAACAGGCCGTACAGTTGACATCTTTTCCTTATTAAATAACATTCTCATTGTAAGTTATATATGATTTCCCATATTACTCACAATATAATATGCTTTCAACGTTTCAAACATCATTCTGTGCATTTCTCATTCATTATTCCATTAATTCTGATATCTCTTGAATCTATTCCCTGTACAGTACACAAATCACCAGAGCAGTTCGGCAAAATAGAAACTAGTACTAGCCCTTCAAAGTATAAAAGAAATGCATGGCGGTTTTGCACATAATATAGACAACTGCTTCCCACGTTGCATGCACCGTCCGTTTGCTTATATAATATTCAGGATGAACATTTCTTTTTGGGTTGCTGGGAATCGGGTATTTAACACTGTATAGTGTTGCCCTGGTGGGCACAGAAGTTTGCTTGAGGCAGCGAAATGGAAGAGCTTGGTCATAACGAGGGATTGGGGGGGGGGGGGGGGTGTTGCGGGGAAGTGTTAAACGGTGTGAAATATGTGGCAGTGTTTTCAAAGTTCCGTTAGAAGATGTCTTCAATGGATCTCCAACTAAACCACCAACCAGATTAATAATGGTTTTGACCTGGAAGGGGAGCAGTACACATAAGGAAACACACTAACCCTCCAAGTTAAAGACTATTCTGAGTTAGAAATACATCTCTTTGCTCAGTCGCTGGGACTAAATGCTTGCACTAACTATCTGATGCCAATGTGGATGAGCCTTCATTTTACGCCGCGGCTCGAAAAGTTCCGTGATCTCAGATGTGAACTTTTGAGCTCCCGTATCACGACTGAGCTTATTATGAGAGGATCAACCATCTGAGAGAGCAGTATTGCCCGGTGATTATGTCTGCTAGGTGCTGCCCAGCAGATGGGCCAGTGCAGCGGGAGCGCCGCCGACACGTAGAGCGCAAGGCCCCTATCTGCCTTTTCAGTAACAGGTGGTCAAAAGCGAGATGAATAAAGAAGGCGGCAAAGAGCGGATGATAGCGTAATGGGTAAATGGAGCAAGCAATCGACAGGACTGAATTCAAATTCTGACACAGCCGTCTTGGAATTTAAATTCATTCAATGCAACGACAAAGAAGTAAAAAACAATCATGTCCATGAAACCACCGATGCATCTGGATTTCATTAATGTCCGCTAGGGAAGGAAATCTGCAGTTCTGACCTGGTTCGGCCTATATGCAATTCCAGACTATCAGCAGAGTTGTTGACTCTGAAGTAGCCTAGCCAGCCATGGGGCGGGGGGTGGGGGCAATAAGTGCTGGTGTTGCCATTGATGCCCATATTCTGAACAAATAAATGTATACTTTCAGATAATGCATAAAATATAGTGCATTTTGAATTTGGAAATTTGGAAAGCTCTAAATTGACATTAAAGTAAATATAATTCGCATGGTGATTTATCTAAAGGAGGAACAACATTTGTAGTTAATACACATATAAAATAGGTTAGCAATATTATTTTTTGAACAGTCACGGGCGAGGTTCCATCGACGTGATCTATCCATACCACAATGCGCACATTAAATCTTACCCAGTTGTTACATATAATATAAATATCATCATCTCAACACGTGTACGCGTCTCCCAGGGGTCACGTTCAGTTCGGCGTTGGTGGCAGTGCAACCCCCATCCCCTAACCTACAAAATCCACATGAATCCACAGAATCACCACGCAAGGAAGGTTCTCTACCCGTCCGGTCTGCAAAGACTCGTTAAAAGGCTTCTGAAAGAGAGTCCTCACTTCCTTATTACTTTTCCCATGGCCTTGCAAATATTCCTTGTTCAACGAATACGGTGGAGACAAATTATTTAAATAATGTCATTCTAAAGGGAAAATAAAAGTAAAAGGAAAATTCATTCGGCTATGCCGTAGTAAATGTAGATTAAACCGAATTAAAGAACTACTTGAACTTAGTCAAAGATTGATTCAAAACTAAGAGCTGTTACCATCGCAAGTCACCGGTTATCTTCTTCCACACTCAAGTGGGAATGATTTCATACTTCAACACGATTGACGTTTTTATATACAATGAAAGACGTTGAAGTTTCGTGAAACAATTGACCATTAGATTGAATGAGCAGTCTATATTGAATTGTCATTTCTCTATCTAATATGACTTTTGCTATTTCAATTAAATTCAATAATTGTTGCATAACAATGTCAAGAAATGAGATAGTATACTCATTTTGCATGCCGCGTCTTAGCTCACTGCATATAGAACGACTGTATATAATTTTAGCAAGATATTAGTTCCAGCAGGATTATTCAAACAAATTCTAAATGCTATATATTATTTGGCAATATAATTTCAAGCATTTACTTGCACATTGACTCCTATAATTTATTTGCATTTCGGAATAAGCCTCGTGCGTCCATTGCAGGTTACCGGGTCTAATTCTGGTCCTTTGTCATTTGCCCGAGGGAAAATTAATCTCTGGATTGTATATGGTGACATATATGTACTTTGATAATAAAATTACTTAAGTGTTGAACTTTACTTTGGTCTTATAGATTACAGGAGAATGGGGTTGAGAAGGATAACAAATTAGCCATGATAGAATGGCGGGAAAAACTGCTCCTGTGTCTTTTGGTCTTATGAACATACGCCATCTAACTTAACATAGTAAATCGACTATGTATGACACATGTATAATATGCGTTACAGATATGTGCAGCCGCCCATCCGCCGTTCATGATTGGCCTTCTTTCGTCGTATTTGAGGCCAAAAGGCTGTAATTTTATGTGGTTAAAGGAGACTAACAGATTACATTTATTATATATTGGTCTCCAACTTCATGCGACAATACTCTGGACTACGCAACTTTTGTAATAACAATTATTATATACAGTATAGATTTGAATCTGAACACGGTGTGGATTACCGTGGTTATTTGTTTCAACGGGAAGTGAGTGTTCTGCTGCATGGCAAATGTGATTCAGAGAGCTTTGGGATCTCACCTCGTATTGTGTCAGCTTGGGGTGTGTGGGGGGGGGGGAAGCGTTTAGTTTGTAACTCATTCCAAACATAATGTATTGTTAAGGGACATGGGTGCGGTACAATCCCACTGTTCCGGGACTGTACAATCAGATTTCTGACTATGGTACTCCACTTGCTTCATGGAACAGGAATGACCACCAAACCCGATGAAGGAAGGCCAAAAATGGGCGGAGGGTGGGCGGCTGCACACATACGCAAGCTTACGTGCTTAGCATGTTCCTGGGAGAACTATAAAGTCAAGGCATATGACCTCTGAGGTTGACTTTTGTTTTTCTGAGTACCAATTGATAACTTGCACACCGTTCACCCATACTAAACACCATTCGCATAGGAAGGTTAATTTGACACGTTTTTCAGAGGAAAAAAATTGTTTGTAATTCTTACCGAGTCACACGAGACCGCAGATGTTAGAATCTGCAGCAAAAAACAAACTGCTGGAGAAACATAGTGAGTAAGACAGCATCTGTTGAAGGAAATAGAAAGTCGTCCTCTGGGAATCTCCGCCCCAATGTCGATTGTCCATTTCTCATCACAGATGCTGCCTGACCTGCTGAGTTCCCGCAGCAGTTTGATTTATTATTATTATTATTCTCTCAGTACTCAGAACTACTGCACAGGAAGAGGATGGCAGATACCTGTGCAAAACTTGATCCATTGTTTGCTATCTCCTGATCTTTGGCTAATGTTGTTACTGTTTCCGGGGCTTCTGACATAACACCGATTTCCAGATGACTCATTAGGCCCTGGTGCGTATTTCTTAGGTAGTCGTAGGAGACATAAATCCAACTGAATTGCCATAGGTAAATTAAACTAGTTTCCTCTAACACACTTAATAAATTAATTGCCACATACGTTGTCTTTAGTTTCGAAAAGCGAGCGAGTGTATTATGAATTAGTACCAGAAAGGTCTGATATTAGAAAGAGCAATCGGAACTCAGCTTGCCCTTCCTTCCACTTGTACTATGCAGTTTGGCTTAAAGCCTAAATTTCTCAGTTAACGTATCCCCACAAATGAAAGCTGGCTACTGACTGAACTTTACTCAGTTTTCTTTTTGCATTGTAATCGCGATCCGCAGGTGAATAGTGCTTGAGTGATTCTCTATGAAAACTGCGTTAAAATGCAAAATGCAAGGACTGGAGAGCTTGGAAGCGGCATTGTGGTTAGTGGCTATTGATAATTGCCCCCCATAAACATGATGGAGTTATTTCCCCCCTGAATTCTCAAAATACTGTTTTACACACACACACACACACACACACACACACACACACACACACACACACACACGTGTGCGTGTGTATTATTGGGAATATATGTTATTAGTGGGGTATTATTGCGAAAGTAAAAATGAAATTGAAAGCTTTTTCCGTACTTTGAATACATGATAATGCAGCACAATTAAAGCACAGTGCACGAGACCCGAGGATAAGGTTCACCGAATTTAAAGTATAGATATAAAAATCGTCAAACACATCATTTTCACAGCGCTGATAGAATTCTCACAAGAATTTTTGTGAACTGTAGCCATGGCTGAATGGTTCCTGCACATCGAAAATGATTCTGATTCAAGGTGGGCCACAGTGGTCGCAGTTATATCACTTCCTCCAAATCCGCTGTATAATTTTTAAGAAAAATCTCAATTATATCCTGAACAGCTGAGCAATATTCAAAAACACTATCTCTGATTAACTTATTTCTACTATGGATGTTTTCCGATTTACGAGTGGCTTAAATAATCCATACAACATGGTTCGCAAGTGTCAAAGTCATTTCAAAATATATATTAAAATAACACATACCTGTTCAGCTTAGTAGTGTCCCGCCGTATGTACCTTACATGAAATCTAAATCAGGATATAATAGAGTTATGGTAAAGACCATCTGTTGTTCATTTGAACAATCTAAGAAAAAGTGGACAGGTAAGTATCTGCCCACGCATTTCACACGGCCATACTCAATATCACAATAAGACCAAGGTATAAGACTCACTGTTAACAGCATGGAACAGAATTTTATCCAGTACTCCAACCATTAAACACATATGCCTCATGACATTTATCTTCAAGGTGTGTGCACAATCTACTGATTATGTAATGTACGTAGTTATATCGAACCATATTGTTATTGGTAAGAATATAATTTAGTCATTCCATGAGTACATTTCGTCCCATATTATCCTGTTTTGGTGCATGTTAACGAATACTACATCTCTCTACAGAGCAGAAAATTACAGGGGTCGTCTGTTTTGACTGGAGCTTGTGTTGACTCTGTTAATAAGGAGTCAGTCCATACCGGTCTTAGATTATCTTTCCTTATGTTGATAAAAATTAACCGTACAGCAGTTCATTCGTATACACAAACACAAGCACAACCAATGGTTAACAATCACGTACCCGATCAATTTCAGAATAATATTTTACCGGCCATTAGTTTCCATAAAGCTCAATGTGATTGTTATTATCGTGTTTTAATGATCTCTGAAACATGTACTAATTTTAACGTAAATTGTGGTTATAAACGAATTGGATTATATAATTCCAAAATCTGATTTTAAACACATATTGAATTGTAAATACAAGAATATGAAGCCATTATCGCCACCCGCGAGTAATCTCCTAGTGATTCATATATGCAAATCTTTGGTATTGGCTCGTCAATAAAAAAAATGGAGAAAGCAATTTCCATTTGTTCAATACACTAAGAAAATAATATTTATGAGGAAGTTAACATTGGGAGATACTTGGAAACAGTTCAGTAACAATGTTGTATGGCTTAATTTGTATAGGAGTCTATGGTGAAAGGGTTAAATAGCTCTAGGGCTTGTTTGATGTTTCAAATATTATCTCCCCTCCCCCATCCTCGATTCTGTCACGTTTGCTTTCCTCATCAGAATTCCTCTGACTTTGACAACCTTGTTCTTCACGTACTGATTCTCCACACTGGAGCCATGCTGGACAGGAAAACATTGGAAATAGTGGAATATTTGAAAGTATCACAGCCATAATCAAAACCACCACCTCATAAAAAACAGAATAAAAAAAAACTCAACTTGGCATTTATCTGGTCGAATCCAGAGTTCCTTTATCAGGCTTCAATATCGACTCGAGCAAGGCTACGGTTAAAGTGGAGAAATAAAACATGAAATATTTCAGCACCCTGCTACAATGTACATTCATCACTTTAAAATTGGACATTTATGATTAGAATATACACGGCAATCTTAATTATCTGCAAATAGAAGAAGTAATGAGGTTTGTTTATAGACATTTAACTTTTGCTGTTGGAAACCACACCGACAAAAAATAAGGATGTTGTATTAATTTGCTAACCAGAAACCACATAAACTGGATAAATCAAGCAGCAAACTCCCGAAGTATATCTTTAAGGTCTGCAATAAAGTCTGTATAAAGTCAATTTGTTTCCCCACTGGATACAACAGAGCAGTTTGAACAAAAGAACTCTCTACCTTTGTGGAGCTGTGCGGGAATCATTTCAGAGTCGGCTGATCCCGCACGGGTCACCGAATTCATTTGCTAAAAACTTCTATATTTCTCTTGAAGGTTTTTTTTTCTAGTACAATTGCACAGTATCACTTCAGACCCAGATTGATTACGTTGTTCCATCTAACAATTACTTCAGGTCGGTAAAGGTCCACGAGTGATCTTACGTTTTTTTTAAATTATTGGAGCATTAGAACCAATGGGTAGACCTGGCCATGAAACGAGAAGTCCGAACAATTACGCTTTAATAAGATGTTGCATGGAATATGTTGATTTATCAAGTTACTACATAGCTGCCTGTAGGCAATAATTTAACTACCACATCTATGCATAGTCATGCCTAGGTTCTTAAACATTCAAGTCTTGAACAACACGAATATAAGATTTTAATACATCCAAGTTGAAGGTGACAAATTAAATACAGTCTTTTAAAGTGGGATGCCGTATAGAAGGCACTACGCGTTTCTAGTATTAGTTTCTGTAATCAATCTAAAAGTAGCGATCAATTAAAAGATCATAAGAGATAAATAATAACGAGGTATAATTCAACTTAAAAACCAACCTGCACAATATACAGTCATGCGCAGAAAACTGTCACTTTAAATGCCTTAGTTAGAAATCTCGCGGGGCTTTAGGGAGGTTTAGCATAACACACGGATTCAGGCTCGAAGTGTAAATGTTTCCCCACCAGATGGAGTGACCTGTTCAATTACTACCAAGTCTGGGCAAGCACGCAATTCCTTTTCACTAGTCAATCTGTAATACTCTGCATGAGAAATCAGCTAAAGAACGGCCCACATCACAGAAAGAAAAACCATGGAGCACTATGCACTACGCTGATACAATTCTCTAAAATAAGCCTCATAATCCATTTTTGGAAACAAATCCAATGGCAGAGAACATTTTATTAACAGAAAGTGATGTTACTAAGCAATACGACTGACACATTCTCTCCGATATCTACCTCATCAGCCATATAAACTTTATTCAGTTTCGAAGTTCGGAATTTATTTGCAGCTGTGAATCTACACACACTACAAACAAGTTAACGTGGAGAATTGTTATTCCATTGTTATTCTTCGCCCAAAAAGTAATATAAAAATTCACTTTATTTCAACTCCACTAGAATTTGGTTGCTAAGCAACCGGTGCTAGCTAATCGATCGGAGAAATGAGGTTTTCTTTTAAGGCTGCTGCCTTTTAATGAAACCTGGAAAACAACTTGCAGTACGGGCAGCATCTGTCTTACGTGAAGGCAGTGCAAACTCTCGGCAAGAATCCTTACAAGCAATATCAGCACCTGTTAAAACAGATTCCCTAAATCATAATGGCCTTCCGCACAGCAAGGGTGAAGACCATGTTCGGCTGTACAGATTGCAACAATTTTTTTCAGATATATTTCTTTTCTTCTTGTATTTGGGAGCGTGTATCGAATAAATTATTGCACGTGCAAACCTGTGCCATGCACTGTTATTTTTCCCAAGGAGGAGGGAGTGGGTGGGTCAGTGGGAGGTTGGAACAGCTGAAACTGTAGCATTTATTGCAATGGGAACAGAGGTGAAGCAAGCAGAATGGAGTCACTTTGACTTGAGAGCCTAGATGGGCTTTCATGGCGATTTGCAAGTAAAATACGGATCAGTTCAACAAGACGCAAGCATACACCTGCGTTTAAACGTGACTGCTGCATATGGTTTTGAAAAGTTAAAGGTACTCGTATATAAAACTACTCTGCTTTGTGATTTCACCTTTCTGCTCTCAATATTAAAAATAGAATCAATTTGATCTCGAATTACGCTCACACTATTAGGCATGCGTACCAAGCATTTAAAAAAACTGTTTATAATGACGAAAGTCAACTATGGAAACACTCAGTAGTCAATGATGCCTTCCCAAGCTTAAGAACTATTCTTTCACAACGCCTTCTGCCACTGGCATGTAACATGTTGTCAAACTGTTGCTAGATTAAATTACAACACACCTTTGTTAGTGCAAGAGAATTAAGAAGGTAAGATATAGGAGCAGAATTTGGCCATTTGGCCCAAAGAGTTTTGCTCCGCGATGAACCAGAAACTAATATATTCATTCCACCCCTGAACTCGAATATCAAACCGCAGAATGAGTACATCTACCCACTGACATTAGTTTTTGGCGTCGTTTCTGATCCATTTCTAAAGTAGCACAACCTAGGCTCAGATGTCAGATTAGTAAATCGTTCCCGAGTCGATCCATGTCAAGCAAAAGAAAAGGAAGCATACTACTGGCAATTCCTTTAAAAGATAAGACGAGTTTATTACAAGTATTTCAACATTTGTTTCGAATGAAATTGGTGGAAACAGAGATTAATTTCCACGTTGTGATATGGGAAAACTTGCATAAGTATGCAAACTCAATTGAACAAGTTCGGTACAAAATACACCTGTTGCAGCAGCTCGTGGGTTTTGATCAATTAACAGTTAAGTTGGCAGCACAACTTCAATATAAAGTAAATGCTTGTGTGGTCAGTTCAGAATGTTCTTATAACTTTAAAAAAGATCAATCACGTAAAACCTCATTGAATAAATGATATTTTTGAATTTCGCTTATTTTTAAACAATTGCCAGTTACAGTGAAACTTACCTCACCGGCTGGTAGACTTATCAGCAACTTAGTTCACTCTTTCTTGTGACAGCTGTACTTGAAGCCGAATAAATTTCAACGGATGAAAGTCGCAGCTATTTCTGCACAAGCATGACATGTACTTTTGAATAATAAGTCCAAAACCCGGCATTCTCTTTCCGAAAGCGTTGTGAGATAACTTCATCACAATAGCAGCGGTTCAAGAAAGCAACTCAACCCCACCTTCCCAAGGGCAGTGCGGGATGGACACTAAACGCTGGCCTTGGAACGACACCCCACATTCCGTAAACGAGTGTATAATAACCATAAACATTCGCAGAATCAATAGAAACTGACGTAAGCATAGAGTAAAATATGTAATTGAAACACAGACACTGTGCGTGTATCTCAATGGCCCTACAATTTCTCCCAGATGATTATGGATATTCTAACAAGCCCAGTGAGTAATTGATAGTAAGTATTTTAACATTAGGAATTAGGAGATTTTCATAACACGACAGCTAGAAAACATGATGCGGCTTAGAAAATGCGATTCGCTGTAAAGGGAGGATAGCTAATATGTCGCTGGAAGATACAACTAAAGAGCAGAGAAAATAATGCAGGTTAGCAAGGGACCTTTCTACAAGTATACATATTCCACTTCAAATGGAAATAATACAGGAAATTATAAAAGTAAGTCCCAAGAAAACACAATGATAAAACAAAATCGTATTATACGATAAGCGGGTTAAATGAGTTCTTAGACCCAATCTGCTGAGGTAATATCAAACAGTTCAAAGTTTGCCACCTAGAATATTACGTATATATTGTATATAGAGATAGTGATTTATTACTCCGCCTTTGATTCTGCGTTTTTTTCACAGACTCGTCCAATAGATCGTCTCAGAATTGAGTGCAATTCTGGATTTGGTTCAAAAGGGGCCTTAAATAGAAATTCGCCGGGATAAATCGAACTAATCTGGAAAAGAGTGGGACACTTTTTATTGCACGCAATTCTCGAGTGGCTCTTCTGGGATCTAATGGAACACTTATAAGTAATCCAACGTTAACGCTTCATTTCCTCCAGAACATCAAACTTACAGAATCAGGTGTTGGCCTAAATTTCGGAGGCTTTAATCGCTCGGGATTGACACATGAATCATTCAGAATTGCACTACTTCATGAATACACGGATTAACACCCTCCAGGAGAGTTTATACAGTTCTCATCATTTCCCAACAAGCAGCCCACTTCATGTGTAAAACAAAATGTATTTTCGGAATCACATGTTATTAGTTGCTAACATCTTACTGACAAGCCTAAATTCCCATAGCGCCCACTATTCATTAGTATCACCGTGCCACTTATCAGCGCGGTTCTCAGTAACCACAAGTACCGAGAAACGTTTCTATTTGGGACTTAACAACTTCTGGTATTGTGATCTAGAATTCCCAGTACAACGCTGCGCTGACCCAAACTTCCAATTGGTATACGCCGCATGCACACATTTTCATAAACTAAAACAATGGCAGTAAAATACAATAACAAAATGATCATACATTCCGAGATCTAACAGTAATATAGCACTTCACTGACGTCACACGCCGAGCTGTTCAGGGAAAGAATATAATCCAGTGCATGCCAACAACCTAACATGTGTTGTCACCTCGTGTGATTATTTTGTATTTTAAAACAATAACGAATCTCTGCACTAAGCATCCCGCTACATCAATCTCCAGCACAACTCGTACCATTAGGGACGTTTTGACAGTCAAATATATCTAGACTGGATTAGAAGTATCGTTTCAGGAAATACAGAAAAGGCAGAATCACAATAGCATCGCACATCAATGTCAGCCTGCCAGGCATTTATATATTAAAAAAACGTTGAACTATAAAATAGTAGGAAAGCGGATATTCTGAAATATTTCAGGGAGCATATTTTGTTTAATTCTGAACACATTGCTCAAGCATGAAGATTATAATTGCGAATAGAAATGCAATAAACATAACTGCATCATACTTCCTATTCTACAATTGTATTTCTAGTAGGATGCTACAAATATAAAGCATAGGGGGGAAAAGAACAACAGAAAACTGTTATAAATCAAAGCGGTTTACGACCTTTGTCCGCAGGTAGGTTAAATATTAAATGCCATTAAAGGATTTCATAATAGTCTATAATTTTATTTTAATACATTCCCTCCATATGATATGTGGTTTACCTTTAGAGCTGTACTAGATTTCTTTTAGGGAAAAACGCCTTTAATTACGTATAACCAGACGCCCTTGTTCTATTGGACCCTGCTTTTGAAATACAGAGTAAACCAGTAAACTCTATAAACACAACCATTCAGTGAAACTGTGACCTGCGGATGAACTTCTTTTTGAAAATTCATTTACCACTCAACCTAAACAGCTCTAATATGTTTATTTCGAATAAATTACTCCATATTTAAACCGACCGATTAACGTCCAATATTTTTGACAACGCTATTTGTTTTGGTTTTTAAAAAGAACGAACTAATGGCGCAGAAAAAATACACAACTCAATACAGCAGACGGTGAGGCTTGTTATATTTTCCGTTTTGGAAATTCCTTAAAATATGGAAAACAGGTACAGGGCAATCATCCAAACTCATCAGATGACTTAAGCGTGATTAAAAGCCTATCTGTGTATGATAACATGGAAAATACTCTAATTAACTTTCATTTAGAAAATCATAACTTAACGCAAACTATCCTTTCAAAATAAAATAAAACGTGTACTGTTTAAAACTAAAAACTATATTAAATATCAAAACCGAAATGAATCATACCCCATTGAATTTATGGTTCATAAATAAATAAACTATTTATTCTGGGCTAACACTTTTCTTCAACAGAATCCCACTGTTATTGTACACCAGACACATGAGCCATAAAATCGTTTGACTCTAACAAATTTATTTCTTGAATCATCTCTTACGGAATCACTACTCAAATTAAATTACAATCAAATTATCACATCAAAAGATACCCTTATTACCTAACAACTGTCCATTTTTCATCGCATTTATTTGTGCTCGTTTTGAAAACATCTAATACAAGATCTGGGGAAAAATAAATTACCGTTTTGCAGCAGTTCATAGGTATTCTGAATAAAATATTAAAAGAAGTCAATTTTGATGAAAATATAAAGTAAATATTTTTAGATCAGTAACTGATCTACTGACTCTATATTGCCGTCTTTGTAAAGTCTATATTGAAACCTACCAAGAACACTGCTTGGAAATGGCAGTTTTATACAGTCGCATCCACAGCACCCATTCATTCAACTTGGCAATGGTTTTAGAAGAGGATAAGTTCAATAAGTGCAGCTGCAGATGGTGAAGTGTTTTTTTTTCTCTTTTTCTTTTTAATAAAAAATGTTTCTACTCCATTCGGCTGGAGGTGAAATTAGAAAACATTGGGGCGAAGGTTTTTTGGGGGATGGTGTCGGGAAGGGGGTGGGGATGAGGTCGAACACAACATAATGAACCAATCATCAAAGCCACATCTGGGACGATTTCTCGCCCAAATCCCCCAGTCCTTTGTCTTGTCTTTTCCAACAAGCCTCGCCGCTGAAAGTTCCATCTGTCATTATTTTTGGATCAACCCTTTCAATTATTTTATCTTGAAATTTTCCCTGCCTTGCAGGTTTATGTTGTTCGGAAGTTTTGCGTTTTAAAGGCCCTCTTTTACCGGTCTTCCTTTCTATATAGTCAGTACAGATCATCTCCTTTTCTTTCTCAGATGCCGTGATTTACATTAAGAAGAGTTTCTCTATTACAAACAACAGAATGAAAGATTTTCGTTCTTTCCATGTTACCGATGCACCTGACAAAACCAAGAAAAACAAGCCGCTTGAAGGATACCAGGCACCTTACAGTTAACCAGCGACCACGGCCGATCTCACTGGACCAAATCTAAAATTATTTTATAAACCAGTCCTTCTGAAACAGCAGGGAAATGAATTCACACTTATCTGGAAGTATCTGGGGGCATGGGAGTGGGGAGGGGTCCACCTGTCGATCACCACAAGCCAAGAGGGTTCAGATTTTTCATATTAAAAAAGACACCTGCAGTTTTAATGCACTCATTCTATGCAATCGCCAGCCTCACAATCACAGTAGAAAACCTGCTATCATTGCGATAGTCCTGATCTTGTTGATTTCGTTCTGTTCCATATTTTTTTAAAAAAAAATCCAGTCTAAACAGTCTATTTTTAGTGTTTTGCTTTCACTGAACGGCGGTTTGTAGTCCATGGTGAGAGGGCGGTGTGTCGGCGTTTACATTGCCGACCTGTGAGTACACATCGTCCGTCTGCTGCACTCCTCCCGGCGGCGTCATGCGTTTCTCTTTCTGCCTCCGATTGCAGAACCAAACCCGGACAACTTCTTTTTCCAACTGCAGGCTGTCTGCCAGGCTTGAGATCTCCTGTGCCGAGGGCTTGGGGCATTTCAGGAAGTGGCTCTCCAAAGCTCCCTTGACACTGACCTCGATCGAGGTGCGCTTCTTTCTCTTCCTGCCCTGAGCCGCTATCTTGTCGATGCTTGTGGGGCTACCGGTTGAAGAGTCGGCTTCTTCCAGCCACTTGTTCAGCAGAGGTTTGAGTTTGCACATGTTCTTAAAGCTCAACTGCAGCGCTTCGAACCTGCAGATCGTGGTCTGCGAGAAGACGTTGCCATAGAGGGTCCCCAGCGCCAAGCCGACGTCGGCCTGAGTGAAGCCTAGCTTGATCCTCCTCTGCTTGAACTGCTTGGCGAACTGCTCCAGGTCGTCCGAGGTCGGTGTGTCCTCGTCGGAGTGGTCGTGGCTGTGGTGCTGCTGCCCGTGATCCACCAGCTCCGGCGTGTCCCTCAGCCCCGGGTGCAGGCTCTGTCCTCCCGCTTGACTCAACATGCCGTTAACGGTGAACCCACCGGGTTGCGAGTAGATCAGAGGCTGAACGGCCGAGCCCATGGAAGGCAGGTGAGCCGTAGTCGTCGTCCCCCAGGCGGTCGGGTGGCCGCCGTGAGACGGCTGGTGCGGCGGCAAGTGAGGCGGGCGGTGGTGGTGCAGTGGAGCGGCTCCCGTGTGCAGCTCGTCCCGGCCCACGACCTGCACCGACGGCTTCACGTCCTGTTGCTGCTGCTGTTGTTGCTGTTGTTGCTGCTGCTGCTGCTGCTGTTGACCCAAGGGGCTGCCGGACATGGCCGAGGACCAGGGCGAGCCGGCATCGGTGTGCGGCAGCGCCGTCACCCACTGGTGTGCATGGCTGAGCATGTGGCCGTTGCTGGTGATGGCCCCCTGCATGAAATCGCTTTGCACCATTTTCGAGGGATCCCGGTACGTGGTCGCCTGCTGCATACCGCCTGAGTCGCTGTGCACGATAGAGTTGGACGACAGGATGCTATTGCTCGGCATGTAGGGATTGGACGCCGCTGTCGCCATCGCTTGGCTTTCCCCCTCGCTTGTCTTTTTTTTGTAGCAGTTGTTTGATTGCCAGAAATAAATAGAAATAAAAGTGTTTTTTTTTAAATCCCTCTCTCTTTTTTTTTGCTTTCGTTCTCTTTTTTGTTGTTGCTGAGAGTTTTGTTGTTGTGTAATGGGATGCTGGTGGTGGGACTTGGTAAAGCTGCTGTTTGACAGCTCCCTTCTCACATAGCCAGTGTTTACCTCGGCCGCCGTGCCGCGCTCTCCCCGCACACCACAAGAAAAGGAGGAAGTTCAGCCAGAAGCTCCCGCTGATTGGCTACCTGCTGAGTGATTGACGCGTCCCGACTGCGAGATTCGGGCGCGCGGCTTCCTTCCGGCGGTTCCGATTGGCTGCTTTTTAATTAGGGGAATGTCGTTGTGTTTGTGGTTTGGGTGAGGAGGGGTCGGTGGAGGGGGGGGGAGGGAGTGGTGGCGTGGGGTGGGGAGTGAAGGGAGATGCGACCAAGCAGAAAAGCTGCAAACAGTTTTTTCTCTTTTGTGGTAAATCAAGAAAATAGATATTTTTAAAAGAAAGATATTGACCAACATAATGGCGGGGGGGGGGGGAGGGCAAGTTGACAATTTCTGACTGAAGGAAAATTTAAACTTACTCCTGACTAGTCCAAACACGCAAGACGTGTGTTCACGAAAGTAATAGTAAGAAATTCATTCGGCTCATCTTGCATTGTAAACAGAACCTTTTTGGATAGTAGTCCAGTTTCATTTCACCACTTCACTCAGATCTGAAAGAATGAACTGAGTTTAGCAATCGACTTTAGTCCTATACACGATCTTAACAACTTGGGTGAGAGGAAGCGATTCATTTTAACAAGCAAGAGTTTTGTTTTAAAAGAGAAGAAATATATTTTCTAGTGGTAGTTAACCCGTTGTACTCGAACAATTTAAGCGTATTATTCTCTTCTTTACAGGGTTGCGAAAGAGTTTACAGATGTAACACAGATCTCATTTAAATCTCTGATCTCCAGGTGCAGTCGCTGAATAGTCTGTGCCAGAGCCCCAACAGCATGTTTTCCTTTCCAGCAGATTTTCCTTGGACCACTCTCAAACCGAGTCTCGTGGTTTTGTTTACACTGAATGGAGAGTATAGCAGTGGTGCCATGGGGCCGTCTTTCATTAATATACAGTGAGGATTTTGTCTAAATTACTGCTACGAATTTCACAGTACACGCATTTAAAGATGTCTCAGGTGGACTGCTGAAACCCGAATGTGCCGCCAAAAAGAGCTGCGTTAAAAAAAAACTTTAAGGTCAATGACAATGTAGGGAAAGACCTGAATGTATTCTGTCTTTAAAAAAATCCTTAAATTGTTTTCCCACCAAGAAAAAAGTAAAACATCAGAGAACAATTTGTACTGATTTACATTTGCATAAATTTTCATATATTTTGGTGAAAATAATAGACTAGCGAAAGTCGGGCTCAGTGAAGCCAGTATAAGGGCACATCCTAGCGAGGATCGACCAGGAACAATTCGGAGCGAAGGTAAAAAGCAAAATCAGTAATCCAAATACGCGAAACTTTTCTATACTATTTACCAGTTGAAAGCGGCTATCCCGTTGGTAAGTCTGCATTTTTATCGCAAAGTGTTTATTGACAGCGTCAGCTCGATTTTAGAAATCGGGACTTTAGAGGTTTTGCAATGTTAGTCTCGTTTTTTATGTGATATATTTTGTCAAAATCGATCTGTTTTACAAAAGGACAAGTGAAGAGCATGGGGCAAGGTCACAGTGGTTATGAGATTCTGGTACTAACTTTGAAGCGAAAACGCATTGAGAGATCTCACGGAAATAAACAGTAACTCTGAAGTAGATGGTGAAACGATACCACCGTCTATAAGCGAGCCCTGTGGTTTGTAGAAGTCCTTCCACAGGCTATACCCTCAATCATAACCAACTTGGCTGAGTTCTCCGGAGAGGTGGGTGCGAGCGTCCTGCTCAGACACGGACGTACACGCCGCCATCTCGCAACATTAAAATAATCTTCTTTAACTTTCCTTCCATCGAATATAAATGCTGAAACTCAATGCACACCGGAAGCACTTCGATTGTCAAGGTCAAGTGTAAAAGAAATCTTCCAAAATATGACATTTCAGGCAGTGTCTTCCTCCGCAGCTCCTGTCTTTAAATCGAGGCACTTCGTATTAGTGATTCCAAAAAAAGATTCGAGCAGTGACGAGTGGAATTAATTTGAATGTCAGGCTTTCTTAAAACACCACACAGACAGACAGACAGACACACACGCGCACACACACACACACACACACACACACACACACACACACACTCACACACTCACACACACACACACACACACACACACACACTCACACACACACACCCTCACACGCGCGCACACACACTCACACTCGCACAGACAGACAGATAGACAGACACACACACACACACACAGATATATATGTATGCGCGCACACACGTGTGATTACATAATATAACGGACCATAGTTTTACACCGTATTCAACTTTGATGCCTCTTTTTGATTCATTTTCATTGTCCGGCTTATTTTATAAACATCGACGTTGCTATGTTGTGAAGAGTTTGTGGGTACATGATGTCATAAGTAATTTTATTTGACCCTGTCGTGTCAGTGTTTTCTAAAATCCATAAATTATGACATTAAGCTCACATTGAAACCCTGACTTAAAGAATCGGTAACAAAATGTATCAGCATTAATATGATTTCTTTTCATTGTTCATGTTTTCATTCACAGGCCAACTCATCTTTTCAGACACATATATTTCACCTCCATCACGCTCACACATAGTCCATTCTGTATCACACTTACACTTTCACACAAACACACGCATTTTCACTCTTACCTTCCTTCCTTCCCTGTGTGCCCCTTTGGAACAGATGCCATGTAGAGCTGTTCCCCGAAGATCATTTGTTTTCTTGACGGGGTGCATTTCTGCGCACAGCGTTTTCGTTGCCATAGAGAACTAAATAAAAGGAAAGAACAGTAGTCACATTAACCTATATGTTTGTGCACTCGGGTTTAGATAAAGGATTCCATTTCAGCCAGGAAGAAAGCCCGGGACCCCGAGTCAGTGTATAGAGCTCTCTATATAGTCTCAATAAAGGTAGCTGTCTTCTGTTCCCAATTCTGACATTTTAAAACATATAGCTTATTTTTTATTTGGATGGCGTTAATTTTGTTAGACACGGGGTCTAGAGCTCAAATGCAAATTTGGCGAGTTTGAAAGACATTGCCTTTGCGCGCTGTGGGCGGTAGGGAGCACTGTCGTGCGGGGAAAGGTGCAGCAGAGCGAAGAGGAATAACCAGAGCTTGGGTGAAGTAATGAAAAGACGCAGGAGAACGAGGGAAGGCACAGAAAGAGTTTATAAACAAAACAATGTAGTGAAAAATAAAAAGTCAAATAACAACCGGTTAACTGTTTTGAACAGTAGACGTTGCGTGTGGCTACCATTCGCTTAATTTCTATTGGAAGTTTGAGAGACTTCTTAAACATAAAAAAAACATTAATTACTTTTCGCACAGCGACCAAAACACTTGAAAACGATAGCTACTGAGATTTTACCGGGCAGGGAAATTTTTAAATTTGAGAAATGTATTATTGACTACTGAATTGCGTAAGGGAGAGGCAGGCGCGAGGTGGTGATAAATGTTTTTCGTTAGTGTAAAATTCAAAGTACTTTACTGAAACACTTCCATACAGTAGCCTGTGACGGATACTCGGCAGAAACTGCAGGCCAATAGATCAGCATTAGTCTCCTTAATTGTTTTTTTTGCTGAAGTTGATAAATATGTATACCTGTCTGTGTTGTTGCTAATTACTTAGTTTTGCAATGGTCTACAGTTATAAGATGAAGAGAGGGAGGGCTCAGTCTCATATTTTTATATGCAACTCCGATCCCCCAGCTTATTTTAAGAAGTTTGAATTAACTTTGTTACGGTTGGCTTGAATATTAAATAAACACAGACCGTCTCCCTGGAGTTAAGGTGCATGTCGGAGTGTACTTTATGATGCTCTGATCGTTAACAGAATGTGGCGATAGTTTGGGGAAAACTTTGATTTAAAAGCTTAATTCTGATGTGAACAACCAGAAGCTCGTTTTGCTTTAGGGGATAAAAACTAGGTTAAACATCTGTAGTTTTGAGAGGGGTCTGGAGGATTGGAGAAGGTTTAGTGAAAATGCGACTTCCCACTGAGTTAAATTTTCAAATCAAAGCTCTGAAGTAACATAGGGAATTAAAGAGGCGAAATAGCACGTGAAACGTGTCACTGAGAGAAAAAGGATGAAAATCATCTTGGGATAGAGACTATTTAAAAGTCCCAGAGTGCGTAAAGAGGAGTGATTCTGCTCGCTAAAAGTCGGGGATCTTTCCGGTGATAATTAGTTCATTGCTTCCATGAAGTATCCCCATTATTTACACTGCAACATACTGCAATAATGTACCATTCTGGGAGACCGTCTACTGTGTCAGATGCCAGATTATAGATTTTCTTCCAGTTTGTGAATGTTGTGTAATTTTATAAACGGTAAATTATTTTCATACATTATAAGCCTCAACTTGTCATTAAAAAAGTTCAACATTCAGCACAAAATTAACGTTTAGCACAATTCGCAACGCAGATAACGCAGAAACAAGTTGTTCATCTGAAACTGTGGGTACGCAGTTTATAGGTTCCCAGGGATATTTGTGCATCATTAACTGCTGGAGATGAAAAATACACTCCCGATAAACATTTCCATGGTGATTGTGGCAATTCCACTCATTGTTTCCGGACCGGTTTATATTCGTTACTGTTCTCATTTGACACCTTATAATTCCAACAGCCCGACCTTACAGGCATTGTCCACAATGGGGTGGGTTAGTTATCTCTAGTAACATCGCTAATTATTGCATTTCTACGGAGAAAAAGTTATAGAAGGGCTCGGCTTCTGCGCTGTGTTTTGCATGACTCTGCATTTAGCGGAGTACAATATTACAAAGCTGAAGAACGCCTTCATTACACTGTTTATTTACAATTAACAGGCAGCATTGTTTTAAGGTGCAAGGTGTACGTTTACTACTGAAGTTTCAGATTGCCCGTCGAATAAGTAATTAACCTATTGTTCGATAGCGTACAACATATGCAAATATATTTACATTTTTTTGAGTTAAATCGGAAAGATATGGGGTGGGTGGTACACAGATAATGAATTTGCAAGTAGATATTTTAACATTTAAGCACACACACGCGCATAAGCTGTATGTTGCAATTATTACGCGATAATACAGGACAATTGTAACCATCTTGACAGCACGGATGGAAAACGCAACTTTCTACATCTTTAATTGATTATCGGCAACCTAACACTGACAAATTATGTTTCGCTACATAACACCTCAGGAGAAAGGCGCATCTTAGATAAGTAATGGTCGGAACATTAATATACAGAACATTAATGCTAAATGAACAATATTGCTACACAAGGCGGACTTGTTGATTCTGTAATGGTTAACTAAATGTAGGTTCAATTTGTATTGATTATCAACTCATAACTTCAGTATAATTTTCTAATCTGACAATAGATAGGATTCTAATATAAACACATTAGTCGCGCGGTTAACTTAGGACCTACAAAACACTGACACCATTTAAAGAAAGGAATTAAACTAGTACACAAAGTTTCGGTGTGTATCACTTTCGATCGTAGGTAATTGTTGAATCCTATTCAGGCGTAGCATGGAATTTCATCCTACTGAATTGACGTGGTTGTGTCAAGTGCCTTTTTGTTATAAAAAGAAAGTTATATTTACGCTGTTCTCAATAAAAACAATACTAAATAAATGTCCAGGCCCATTCCCAATCCCGTTGACGAGTTACAACCTGTGCAATTCAGTAGTGGCCATCCAGGTTTCTCATAAAGATCAAAGAGTCAGATTTTATTAATTGTTTGGCTGAGAATTCTGCATCATTTATCGACCGAAGCGAGTTAGAAATCCCCATTTTATAGAAGCTTCACGTGGGAGGCCCTTCATCTGCTCGTCCCCTCCCCCCAACCATTCTCAGCCTTCTTAATCTTAAATAAGATTTTAAAAAAGCGAAGCACGCACAAGAATGGACATATAACCGCAAAGTCTTATTGAAAGGGTTGTTTTGCTGCTAAATAAAAAAAAGATTGGATTCGTGAATGATCGGCAAACACTTGAATCTTAGTATGGTTCGATTTTCCTTTGGATTGTCTCTGTTTTAGCGATATTAACTCGTTTTATGACTTAACAAAGTTCATTCTGCATCTATCAAATAAACCAAGCACGGATTTCGAAGAGGAAGGTTCTTTATGTAATGGAAAACAGGAACATTGTTTTGGAGAATTGGTCTCTCTGGTTATGGATTGGAATAGCTACTTCACAGTGATTGCTCCGGCTGCTTTGTTGTGCACTAGCTTCATGTTAAAATATGCTTATCATTCATCCTGCTTCTTGGATGTGTTTCTGCTGGTTTTGTATTAGGGGTTAAACAGGATGTTGCTGGAGCCCGGATAGCATCTATCCCCGGACATTTTTCAATTGTTTCATGATCAGGATATGGCTGTCACCTATTCTGCATTATGTCTCCCAGAGGCCCTGTGCATTCTATATAGTTTGAATTACATTTGTGTGTACGGTGCCTATCTCCGAGACAGTAAGGGCGTGTAATAGGTCTAGTTCAACAACACTGTCTTTCTTTTAGCATTGTTTACAGAGTTGCTGGTTCGCTTGCAGGTGACGGTATTTGCAACACATGCCAGTTAATTTTGCTTTTTGTTTAATCTTCAGATCAATTTGATATTGGAGTATGCATTTTGCCTACCAGATGATTGTCCGTTGTCACGTTTTATTTAATGCCGCCGTGACATTGGAATATACATTTTATTCTGCAAATAAGAAAAAAACGTTCTTTTTTTTGCAGCGCTTTTACAAAGTTCTTTGATATGCAATGTTGCTGCAAATATTCAAATATAACAGTTTTTTCCCTCAGTGCAGCCTGAAAGGAATTTCCAACACGTATTATCAAGGGGTCTTTTTCTTGCTGTTTGGCGTTAGTTGAAACTGGTAATGTTCTGAGTGTGCGATTAGAGACTACATGTACCCCGCTGTCAGAGGCTGGGTGCAGAGCGCAGCTCTTGCAGTTCCCGTGGCTGCTCTTTTCCTTATTGTTAACATTAGAATGCATCTCTGCGAGTGGGTGCGGATTGTAATAGTTGCACTCGGCGTGGTCGCTCTGTTTTTGTTTGTCAAACAGGGCTCATCCCCTGGGAGCTGGGCATGTGGCGTATCCCTGCCTAGGATTACATTAATCAAAGCATTATTTCCCGAGGGATTCCCGTGCACAAATGATAGTATATCGTAATAAAATTGGATGGCAGGGAAATGGAATGCCAAAGTAACCTGCTCTCTTAAGATAAACACTAAAGCTAAATTATCTCGGTGTTGGACCTCCCCGAATTTCACAGCACCTTCACGGAACTATAATTATAACCATGACACTGGGATTTTAATATATATATATATATCATATATATATATACACACACACACGATATCTACTGTTACAAACATCTAGGTCCTGGCAGGGCAACGTGCGGCAACCAGCATCCAACGATTTCAAACACAAGTACTGTGAGCTGTGGCTGCCGAACATCAGCCACGGTGACAGAATAATGGAGCCTTCCAGCAGAGACAAGGCAGAGAGCGTACTGAGTCGCAATTATTGTGATGCAGAGCGAGATAAACGCTTTCAAACGCTGCGGAATATCTAAGTCGCTGCAGTAAAGGTCAGACTATCCTGATTACGTTACAAAAACATGCAGGCTGCTCACAGCCCCTGAATCCAACTGTACAAATCTACAGAAAAATCTACGGGGAGCTGCCTCAAAATTAAACGAATGCAACTGTAACCTGGACCAATAGAACATCGCCTGTAACATCGGAGAGATTCCCTTCCTCGTTGCCTCTCTTGGGGGAAATATCGGTTCTGAGTATGTGGTATTTAAAATAAATCAGCGCCTCGCCGAAACGGGAGGCGGTTTCTACGGTCGAAATAGAAAGGAGCCGAATTAAATAGCAGCCAGGATAAGAGCATTTGTACTTCAAAAGAACGGGAAAATTAGAAAGCAGGAATGTTTGAATTTCGGCCTCGAACAAAAAAATACAGTTGGTGCTGCAGTGGAAGAATAAATCACATGCAAAAGTAGTAGATATTGTCAGAAAGAGAAACAAAGACAATACCATAGATGAATGGAAATTTGAAGTACAACCAGCGAGTTATATAAAAAAAAACTCAGCAGGCCAGGCAGCATTAGTTTGAGAAAAAGAAAGCAGAAGGATAGAGTTTGCCTTTCTGTTAGGTGGCTTTCTGCAAGGCCAATTAGTGAAACCTGGGAGATTTATTCTTAAAACAAAACAATTCTTAAAAAAAATCAAAGATCTGGGGTAAGGCACCAGCAAGTTTTGAAAGCAAATAGGACTAAGGGGCAGAGAGTAGTTTTGACTAAATCTGGGTTTTGAAAGTTCTGTGCCCTAGCATATGGAAAACTCTGAAGGAGATAAAGAGCCACAGAGTTAGAGCTTCTTTAAACACTGACGGAAGCAGTGAGTTGCACTTCCAAGGGTTGATGCAAAAAGCTGATGCAAGACATCCTGGAAATCAAATGCAGGTAGCAAAGTTAGCATTTTTATTTGGATGGTATGGAGTTATGAGCAGAATTTGTATACAATTGTACTTTTAAGGTAGAGGGTCATAGGAGATTGTATGAAATGGCTGAGGACCAGAGACATGACTGGCAATAGGGAGTGAATATAGAAGTTGGTTCTGGATGTTAAAGTGGGAATCAATCAGCGGGCAGATAAACACCTACCAGAATATTGATAGACAATAGATTTATGAAGTCTGAATTCATCTGTTTTTATAACTGGAAGGGGACATATCTGGGTGGTTTAATTATTGGTCTACAAACATGCAGAAGTGTATCCAGATCTCTTAACAGCAGTATGAGAATTTGACATATTTTAAAAGTTTATTAATAAAGAGCAAGTATGACTAAAGGCGACCATGAGGCATGGACTCAAATCAATTCACTGTTGATTTTAGGGAGGGAAAATGTTCTTACTTTGTCTAACCACCATCTGATGCCAAAGTAATTGACTCTTGCCTGTCCTCTGAAGTGGCTCAGAAGCTGTTCAGTTTCCAGGGATGTGAAATAAATGCTGGACTCAAACACATCCTAAATTTCACAAGAATGAACATATAAAATATACAGCTTGGTTCAAATATGTATATGCGTTCTAAACATAAACATATTAACATTTTTGACAGTGATAATACATACATCTATCAAAATAAGTCATGATTAAGCATTAACAGACATATGTACATATTTATAACAATATATATGCAATGGCTAGTGCTTACATTACAGGTACAAATCCTCCAGTCACTAACAGCTATACACAACAACAGATTTTGGTATCCACACAAAATGAGCAAATATGCACATAGGGTAGTGGTTAGCATAATGCCGATACAGTGACAGCCACCAGGGTTCGGTTCTCACTGCTGTCTGTGAGGAGTTTGTACGTTCTCTCCATGACTATGTGGATTTCCTCTGGCTGCTCTGGTTTCCTCCTGCATGTTAAAGGTTGGTAAGTCACATGGGTGTAATTGGACGGCGTGGGCTCAGTGGACCTGTTAAGGTGGTGCATCTCCAAATAAAATAAATAGAAGAAAATTTATCCATTAGATCCTAACACTCAATTGCACAAACAAAATTGATACATAGAATAATCAAGAAATACCATTTTTTCATGCAAATGTACCATATTCACATTTAGCAAACAACACTTTCAAATTCATGCAAGATCATCCTGCAACATGTGCATTAATAATCTTCAAAAATCTATTTAATATTTGTAAAGTAATTGGCATGCTCCTTACACTTACATGCATTACAGTAATCGTAAAGCATCCATATAACAGAAATGTACTTTTTCATCTGCATACAAAATTAATTTGATACATATACATTCAGATTTCTGTTGCAGGTGAAGATATTATTAACTCCCACACAAAACCTCATTAGAAATGCAGTAACTATTATGTGTCATGGTCTTAGAAAAAACACTATATCTCAAAGTTCAGGCTATACCAATGCACATGGAAATGCACTGATTCACATGCACATAGACCATCGATCTACTCACAAGCTGTTTTTATTTGCTGGTATTCTTTAAATTTTATTTTAGAAGACCAATGTTCATGAAAAAAGATTTCAGTGTTTGTTAAATTGAAGATCTTTGTCCTGGGAGCAGATTTGTAATTTGCTTTTTAAAAATATCTGTATGCCATTGTTAAAGTAGCAACAAATATGTAAAATTACTCTGATATTTTGAAATGTAAATGATGTTTATGTAAGGACCTGCACATGCAAGAACATGATTACACAGAGAAACCCTCAACTGTGTACATGCAGATCTTTATAAAAAAGTCTAGTTATGTTGAATGTTGGTCTCCAAGAATCCTAATCAAAATGGTGCTCCTATTAAATGATCTATTATTAATTATTTCTATATCCAATCACAAACACACTCTCCTACATATCCTTTACAACAGCAAGAAATATACATTGCTTGATGCATGTTCCTAGATAAATGTGTTTTTTTTTTCATTTTGTATTCATCAAGAATACACTTATATTAATATTTTCATACACAACAGTACATATGAATGCAGTCAAATGCATATAAGGAAATGCACAGAGATACTCTTCCTATACTTACCAGATATATTCATGGAAGATATAATGACATAGAGACACTATACATAAAGTCCAATATAAATACAATTTCTCTCACCACTAAAAATAATCATATGAAACGATATTGTTAAACTACAAATTGCCCACACTATTTTTCTCCATAGGCTAGTAGTTGTTCCAAACTCAGTCAGATTTTTTTTAACACACGCAAATGTGATTAGACAATGACACACACAGATGTAAAAAAAACACATTTCTAGTACAAGAATAATTTGAGCAATGCACAGTGTGAGATATATTTTACATAGAGACACTTAGGTAACGCACTCACGTGGCAATATGCTTGCACTTAAACACTCCCCTGCACCCAACGCATTCAATACATCAGACTGAGTGAATTTTCCAAAAGCAGGGGTGGTATGCTTATTGAAGATAGGTAAAATCAGTTGGCTAATATCATATTCTTACATTATGTATGAATGATGTACTTAAATTATACTGATATTAAAAGTGAGTATTAGACTGTTAGTATGTAAACTTCCCAGAATGGAATTTTTATCAATCACACTGCTTGGATATAAACCTTTAGTTTTTTTCCCCAATTATCTTCTAAAACCATTATATTTAATTTGCATGCTTTAGTTATAAATATAAATCAATATAAGGAACGACAGAAGTCAAGGAGAATCAGACAGACAGTGAGCCCAATTGCTTCTTTTTTTGTATGCACATATTTTTTAAACTGTTGTGTTTAAAGCTCTGCCTTCTTATTATGTGAACTACGGTATACATGACATTCAGGAATTTGTCCCAGCCTGCCAGGTCTCAAGGCACTTTTTAATGTAAGATCCCAGATAAAAATTCAGAGGTACTGATTCACAATAATAAGGAGAAAAAAAGCAATTTAAAAATATTGTATGTGTTACTACTGACATTTGTGTGCATGCTTGTCACAAGCTAACATATAGCTGTGTAATGACATAATATTGGTTATTAGCATTCCTGCATAGGAGCATTTCTTGTGCGTTAATGCTGTTGGCACATACTCTGTACGAGTCACTCTAGTTCAGTGTTCCATTTACTTCCACCAGTTAGTATTTGTGACTATGATGGGGATGTATGTGCTTGCGAGAGGCAGGGTTCTTGTTATAAACCAATGAGAGAGTAAAATATGTGCATCCAGTCTTATATTTTCTTTATTGGTATTTTCCATCCTGGAATACATAGTGCATGAAAGTATGGCTTGTAAATGCTGTTCGCCTTTCTTATACTGCTGGAGGTCTAGATAGAGCATTGCTATAATTGTATCAGAGCCTCTTCATTTTATCTCCTTAGAATATATTTTATTTTCTCAGACTGACTTTTTCTGTGCATATGCATAAGAAGGAAGCTACACATACATTCATTTGCCCAGAATTTGTTTGGGATAATCTCTACAATTATTGTTCCATTATGCTCCCTTGCTAATGCCAACTATGCAGAAATCTCTTGAAAATGATCAGAAGATTCTGATGTAAAATAAATGGATGTTAGCAAAAAGACAGGATATCCCAAGGAATATGTGAACAATCAACTTTCTTTAGGTCCCTCATTATACTATAAATGTTACAAAAATTAAACAAAACTGAATCCATCAAACTCTTGCTTATTTATATTAGCATAATGCAAATAAGAATGTCTAATTGTTGACAGTTTTCTTTTCCCAGTTTGAGATGCCATAAATGAAACAATCAGATGTATCGAAAGTACTTTCCAGGTCTCATTAGGTAAAATTTACAAAACAATTAAAACAAAAATATGCTAAAAATAACAAAACGGTAATTGTAATATTTGGGTTTTAAGTCACAGTGATCAGAACTGAACTTATGCACCAAAAATTGTATTTCTAATTGTTAAACATGCCATTGAGGAGCTACGATAGTAAGTTATGTTGCCCAGATAATTGAGGAAGTATAGGTGAAGAGATACTGTAGCGTGATACTGGAGAAAGTTGCTACGTGCACATTTACTGAGAAAAAGGCACAACTGCTTTCTTACTTTTGCTCTGCATTTTTCCTTCAATTCCAAGCAGATGAGCTTCTTTAAGTATGGAAGTATCAATATACATGTGAGATGTGAGTAATAACATATATCTTTAAAAAGTAAACTCTCTGAATCATGGAAATGCTAAATTACGCACTAAGATTCCAGTAGTGAATCTAACTCATTTAATAATCACTTTATGCTAATTATACATTTCACATTGGTCATTGTGTGTGTGTATGTGTGCATGTGCGCACGCATGCGCGCGCACACAGGCATAATATCACAATAATGTATTTTGTCCTGTAAATTTCTTAATGTGTGTTCAGATTTTAGATAAAGCATTTAGGTAGCAGTAGCATCATACATGAATCTTTTCTTTCATTGCAATGTAGATAGATTCAAATAGTTTTGTACTTCATTCAATTTTTGTGTATCTCAGCTATGACAATACAATGTTTATAGTTTGTTTTTAACAATGCTCTTATGCATTATAGCTTTCTGTGTTATTCAAAAGGTTGGCGAACACTGATGTTCTACAGGGTTCTGTTTTGGGACCCCTGCTCTTTATGATTTTTATGAATGACTTGGATGAGGAAGTGGAGGGTGGATTAGTAAGTATGCAGATGATGTGAAGGTCGGTGGTGTTGTGGATACTACAGAAGGTTGCCATCGATAGGATGCAAAGCTGGGCTGAGAAGTAGCAGATAGAGTCCAATCCAGAACATTATGAAGTGATACAATTTAGAAGATTGAACCTGAAGGCAGAATACAGGCCTCTTTACGGTGTGTATGAATAGAGGGATCTTGGATCAATGTTCATCCCTCAGTGTTGCCACACAAGTTGGTTTGATGGTTAAGAAGGCAAATGGTGTGTTTGCCTTCATTAGTTGAGGACTTGAGATCAAGAGCCATGAGATAATGTTCCAGCTCTCTAAAGCTCACTTAGAGAGTTGTGTTAATTTCTGGTCCTCTCATTAAAGGAAGGATGTGGAAGGATTAGAATGGGTGCAGAGTAGATATTCCAGAATGCTGCCAGAATTATAAAATGTGTCTTATGAGGATAGTTTGAGCAAGCTAAGGCTTTTCTCTTTGGAGTGCAGGAAATAAGAGGTGAGTTGATAAAGATTATAATAGGCACTGATGGAGCTGTCAGTCAGCAACTTTTTCCAGGAGTGGAAATGTTTAATACAAAAGGGCACAATTCTAAGGTGATTGGACGATGGAGGCGATTTCAGAGGGAGGTTTTTTACACAGAGAGTGGTAGATGCATTAAATGTGCTGCCATGGGTAGCAGTTACATTAGGAACTTAGAAAGCCACATGGATGAAAGAAAACTGGTGGGGTATGTGGGAGATAAGGGTTAGATTGATCTTGAAGCAGGTAAAGAAGACCCACAACATCATTGACTGAAGGGCCTATACTGTGCTGTACTATGTTCTAAAATTTGGTTAAGAATACCACCTTTAGAATTTAGATGCTCCTTTCTCAACTATACTTCGATTGGATTTCCTTTTGTATCTGAGGGTGCAAGTCTGAGAAGTGATGGGATAACTTTAAACTCATCCTTTGTTCAATTTGAATGTTGAGTTGTGGGGTTAACATAGTTATTAGCCCTTCGTCCCTGCTCTTAATTTTTGCTGACTCTGAGATGGGTAAAGGCTCTGCTTCAGACTGTTAGGGTCTGAACTGAAATGTAAAAACACAAAAGATTGTCTTTCAATTTCAAATCCTGCAGGTTCAGAAACAACATATTTCTGCTAAGCTGGATGATTTTATTTTTATGTGGAATAGTTGTGTTTTAGAAGGGGGAGTATGGACAATTGAGTTTTCCAAGCTTCAGCCTTGCTCCTCTTTCCTCCAACTACCATTCAAAGTAAATTTCAAAGTTCAAAGCTAACTTATTATTGAAGTACATATATGTCACTATATACAGCCCCGCAATTAATTTTCTTGTGGGCATACTCATTAATTCCATAACAGAATAATAGCCATAATAGAATCAATGAAATACCACACCAAGCTGGGCATTCAACCAGTGTGCAAAGGACAACAAACTGTGCAAATACAAAAAGAAAGAAATAATAATACTAATAAATAAATAAGCAATAAATGAGAATGAGAGTCTTTTAAAGTGAAACTATAGTTTGTGGGAACATTTCAATAATGGGGCTAGTGAAATTGAAGTTATCCCTGTTGGTTCAAAAGCCTTGTTTGAGAAGCAATAATTGTTTCTGAACATGATGGTTTGAGTCCTGAGGTTCCTGTACCTTTTTCCTGATGGCTGCAGCTTGAAGAGAGCGTGTCCTGGGTGGTGGGGGTCTCTGATTAAAGATGCTGCTTTCCTTCAACAATGCTTCATGTAGATGTGCTCAATGGCTGGGAGGGCTTTATTCGTGATGGACTGAGCTGCATCAACTACTTTTCCTAGGGTTTTCCATTCAAAGGCTTTGGCACTTCCATACCAGGCTGCGTTGCCACCAGTTAATATAATCACCACTACACATCTATAGAAGTTTATCAGTTTTAGATATCATGCTAGATCTTCACAAATTCTTAAGGAATTAGAGGCATTGCTGCGCTTCCTTCATAATTACAATTACATTCTGGACCCAGGACAGGTCCTCTGAAATAATAACACCAAAGACTTTAAAGTCACTAGCCCTCTCCATCTCTGATCCTCTGATAACGACTGACTCATGGACCTCTGGTTTCCTTCTTCTGAAGTCTATAATCAGCTCTTTGGACTTGCTGACATTGAATTAGAGGTTGATTCGGTTACAGGTTTCTGCTCCATTCCCAATGGCTGTTGTTCCCTTCAAGTGCAAAAGTGATTTAAAAAATATAAGTGTAACCTAGCAGCTGAATTTGCTTCCTTCTCAGAGTGCAGTATGTCATGTATTTCAGGACCAGCCATGTACTGACACCACTGTGGGTAAAAATTCTTCCCTGCTGTTTGACAAGCAATTTATTTTTCTGTGGAGTTGGTTTGGTCCTGGTGTGGGCTGCAAGGTGTGTGTAATACTCTGTGAAAATCACTGACACCATTCTTAAATGAGTGGTGTTACTTTTCATTAAACAGCAAGGTCTTTCTCTGAGCAGAAAATACAAGAGATTGCCTTTGAGTGACAATGATAACATTGCTTCGAAGCATTCAGCTATGCAGTACACCAAGGCAGGTTTTCCCAAACTATTTTATACCACGGAGCCTTAGCCATTAATCGAAAAGTCTGTGGACCCCAGGTAGGGAACCCTTGCACTAAGGTGTCACCCAAGCCTGATGTTTAACTTGGAGAGTGGGAATCAGCTCAGAACATCCCCATCCTCCTGAAAGATGTTACCTCCTGAACTTCATCCATTGCAATAGGAAATGGCAATTGCTCAGCCCGCAGAGGGGTGATAACAGGCAGCAGCGATCCTAGGAACAGTCTTCAGCACCAAAATAAGCTGCGTTGAACAGGTCTGGAAACACTTTAGCATAAACCGTGGAATGAGGGCTTAAAGCAGTGAAGGCCAAAAGCCTTTCTTTAGAGGGCAAAAAGAAAACAAAAATATCCTAATCATTTAAATAGTCCATCCTTTTGTGGCATCTTTGTCTTCTGTGAGCTTACTCTGATTTCATTACCAGTTATTTTAACGTGTGATCCTAGCTGAAAGCATTATGAGATTTTAGCACTGATCCCTTTAGGCATAGAGCGAATGGACTTTGCAGGGTAAGGTGATGGGAGGAGAATTTATTTTCATTTAAAAACTTATAATTAAGTTATTTTAGCATTTTAGTTTCAAATCTTGATTGACTATGGTAATTAAGTTTCCAACTTACGTGAGAGAATTTGAACTCTTTAACTGAACTCAAGTGATACAGATGTTATGTCTGTGGTGGCAGTAAGCCTAACATCTGTAATGGGAAATTGCTATAATCTATTCTTAAAAAGTTGTAAAATGGCACTTGGAAATTGTATAATCGGATTAGGCTGTGGCAACATGAACTTGTGAAATGAATATCATATTTGACTAATCTGTTAGAATATTTTTTAGCTGTAACTAATAGAATATATGAGGGTGAACTATTTAATGTGGTGTATTTGAAATTTGAGAACACCTTTATTTAGGTGCCGTATCAGAGGTTCTTGGTGTTCAGTTGGAAGTGTGTCCTTGCACACGATTTAGTAAAAGTTAACATGCAAATTCAACAAATAGCTGTGAAGACACCATTTCTCTTTATTGAGTATGACTAAAAACTATCACTTCATTTTTACAGGAGCCTTGCTTGGTGAGACCATATCTAGAGTTTTATCCACCTAAGGAAGGATATAATTGTGAAAGGGAAGGAAAGTGAAAATGACCTTGGGGATGTAGGGTTTGTTGTATGAGGTGATATTCAACAAATTGGGCCTATACATAGAATTTAGAGGAATGCAAGTTGATCTCAACTGTTCAAGATTCTGAAGGGACTTGTCAGGGTGGATGTGGAGATGATGTTTCTCTAGTCTTGAGTGATTAGAACTGGGAATCAAAGCTGCAAAATAAGGAGTCAGCAATTTTGGAAGAATTGTGATGAATTTTCTCTGTTTAGAAAGTAGTGGATCTTTGGAATTCTCTCAAGAGGACTGTGGTAGTTCACTTGATGACTACATGCAAGAAATCAATGGGGCTTTGGTAAGAGAATCAGGGGAGTTTCAGAAGAAGGAATTTTGTAGGAAGGTGCTGTTGAAGATTGGCTCTGATTTTGATGTATGGTGAAAATGGGAGAAGGGGCCAAATAACTTCCTTTAAGCTCTTGTTCAAAAAATTAAACATGGCCTTCTTCAGTTTGTAAATAGGTAAGGTCTAAAACCTATCTTTATGTCTTCTCCTGTTATATTTTATCATCCCAAAAATAATCTGTCCATAGTTATTGGTTTTCTCTGTCCATTACTCAATCATCAATCTATACTGCATCAATATATTACCCAAATACCAAGACTCCTAATCTTATATCCTCTAAAATCCAAGTATATTATGTCCACTAATTCTCACTTATGTATAGTACCTGGAGAGTTACGTCTTCTAAACTCTGACAATTCTGTCAATCACTATTTCCTTTCAACAAACTGATCATATTGTGATTTCCCAATAGCTTATACTGTTTGATTGTATACTATGACGGCAGACTATGAGGTATGTTCTTCTAGTTTGCATTATGCTTCAGTCCTACTGTGGAGGAGGGTGGGGACAGACATATCAGTGTGGGAATGGGGGAGGAGAATAACAATAGCTGGCAAATGGGAGACCTAGAAAGTCTTAGTGGACAGAACACAAATGGTCAGTGAAGTGTTCATCAAGTCTACACATGGTTTTCCCATTGGTTCTCCTCTTCCACTGTTCCCATCTGCCCTCTCCACCTTGCTCACTTATTCCATTCTCCACTTTCCTTTGCTTTTAGATTCCATCACTTCAGCCCTCTATCACCTCTGCCTATCACCTTCCAGCTTTTCCGTCCAAGATTTGAGAATAGTTCTGAGGTTTACTCCCTTTGAACCCATGAGGGATCTCAATGGAATTCTCACAGGATGGTGAAAAGCTAACTAAAAGTAAGTTGTATTTTTGGCAGCAGGAGTATTTGAAATGGTCCCATGCAAGCATCAAGCAGCAAGGTATTAGTAAAGAGCAGAAACCAAAATAGTACATAGAAACAGAAACAATGGAAATATACAGAAGTCCAGGTTGCAACTGCAGAGAGAGAAAAAGAAGAGTCAACATTCCAGATTCAAGGTTTGTGATTATTCATTGGCATGTACCACATTAATGCAGTTTCATCAACTCTGAGATGCATATGTTACCAGAATAAAAAATCTCAGAGGAATTTCTGGGTTATTGAAGAATTGAGATACTGGAACTTGAAGTGTGCTATCAATTTGAGGAATGGAGATTTAAAAGAATGAAATATGCTCTGTCAGGCAATATATCCAGAAATGTGTGCCATTGGTTCTTCAGGCTATTGTTTAAATCTGTTCTCATTCCTTTCACCAAAGGGGATCCTCATTATTCTGAACACCTCAACTTTCAACTTTCAGTGCTTCTGTAGTCAGTCCCTATAACATTGTTCTCTATTTTGTGGAATCTTTCCTTGAACCTCTCTTCATGCTTTGCATGTTCTTCATGTCCTTGTACTACAATATTTATTTGGTTCAATACTCCAATTGTGATTGAGCCAGCAATATATAAAATTTTCTCATCATTCGTTATCTTTGTACACTTAGAAAGGTCAGACACTAGTTAGCTTTATAAGCTGCCTTCTCAACTTTCACTACTGTGTTTGAAAATTACTGTACAAGTACTGTACATCAGAGCCTCACTATTTTTACATTCTCCATAGATTTGTATCCTTCATATTCCACTGCCTTTTCTCTGCCTTCTTGCAAATATATGCCACTTCAGACTTTTGAACAATAAAACTATATACCCATAACTTCTATGCATTGAGCCCAGTGATGGAACACTTAAGAGAGGTTCCAGCATTAATCTACACAGGGCTGGTATTTGAATGGCACCCTTTCATTTGAATGGTTCCACCAACCCTGTTGAATCAGTAAAGTCCTTGGCTTATTGTACTTAATTATAATATTTTTAATTATTTGTTGTTACATTTTTTATTAATTTTGTCTGAATTATATAGTTTTCAAAACAGATAATTAGATCTACTGACTACAATAATTAGATCTCTGACTTTCAGGGGCATTTCAAAATAACTAATAAGCCTTTGGCAACTAATGAGCTGTTGAGGGTTGTCAAGGCATTATGGATATGGAAGCTCAGGATGTGCTGCCTGAGGCCTACTAACCATTGCAGTCTACTCTGCCTCCTCGAGTATCTATCTGATGTGCAGGCTGAGCTTACTGGTCTATATTTGGAAAAAGTGACATATGTGAGGATATCATCCAATGAATCACAGAGGAACACCAAACTTACCTATTTGAAAAGAACAGAATTTAACTCAGTCAGTGGAGTGAGTAATGTGAAACTGCAGAAGTCAGTTGGTCAGAATATCCGAAAAGATTTGCAGTGAAGCTTATCTACATCTTAGTTCAAAGCAAAAGAGCCTGATCTTCCCATTTCCTTTCTCTTCAATTTATTCCCGATTTCAAGTAAGTGAGCCAATTGTTTTTGAAATGGTAGGAGATATCCAGCCTTCATAAAAAAAACTGAGAATTGAGCTATATGCCTAAAATAGTATTTCCATTTTTATGAAAGCTCTTTTGTTACCCCTCCATGTGTTCTGTATTTTAAAACATCAAAGGTACAACTCTTCATTACCCAAAGCCAGAAAATGGTCAATTTGTGAGAAAGGGATTTCATTGTGATGTGGAAAGCACAGTGGACCATATATAATGCTCATTCCTAGACACTGCTCTAGATCACCTTAACTGGCGAAAGTGTGAACTAGTGAAGCATGGGAGTTTTGAAGAAGCAATCTGAACACCAACAGAGAAAAAAGCAGGTTTATCAACACTGTCCATAGAGTGATGACAAGCTCAAAGGATCCTAATGGTGTCCTGAAATCACAGAGTCACAGAGAGGGACAGCACGAAACAAACCAGTTTTGCTCATTACGTTGTACCCGCCGTCAAGTATCCATTTTTACACTAATTCTACCAGAACACATTTTCTTCACCCATATTACAATGAACAAGTAATACTACTTTCCCACACTGGGGAAAATTAACCTATCAACGCATACCATTTTTTGGAAGTAGGATTAAGCTAGAGGGTGCAGAGAAACCCCAGGGAAAATGTACAGACTCCATACAGATGGCATGAACGGTCAGGTTTGACTCCAGTTCTGTAGAGCTGAGAGGCAGCAGTTGTGCTAGCTGAACTATGTATTTGTTAGGAGGACACGGGAGAAAGAGGGAAGCCTGCATATTTACTCTGCTGCTATTAGAAAGCCTGGTAAAATGTCTGGTATAGAAAATATTATGGGAAAGTCCCACAGAGCATGATAAATGTGATGACTGATAGAGATACAGTATGACAATTAACATTGGGTGGAAGCGATCATTATATAGTGAAAACAATTATAATGGAAGAGAACAGTTTCTGAAGCAAATGATTTCCATGGAATAAATTACAAAAAACTAAGTCTTCAAGAAATTAAAAAACAAAAAAAATCTGCAGATGCTGGAAATCCAAACTGGAGGAACTGACCAGGCCAGGCAGCATCTATGGAAAAGTGCAGTCCATAGTTCTGGCTGAGACCCATCAGCAGGAATGTAGAGAAAAAATGAGGAGTCGAGTTAAAAGGTGGGGGGGGGGGAGGAGGGGAGGGAGAAGCACAAGCTGAAAGGTGAAACCGGGAGGGGGGGGGGATGAAGTAAAGAGCTGTGAAGTTGATTGGTGAAACAGAGGCAGGGCTGGAGAAAGGGGAACATAATAGGAGAGGACAGAAGGCTTTGGAAGAAAGAAAAAGGGGGGAGGAGCACCAGAGATGGGCAGACAAGCAGATTAGATGAGAGAGGGAAAGGAGGATGGGGAATGGTGAGGAGGTGTGGTTGTGGGCATTACTGGAAGTTCAAGAAATCCAATGTTCATGCCATCAGGTTGGAGGTTACCCAGATGGAATATAAGGTGTTGTTCCTCCAACCTGAGTGTGGCCTCATTGTGACAGGAGGCCGTGGATAGACATATCAGAATAGGAATGGGAAGAAGAATTAAAATTTGTGGCCACTGGGAGATCCCACTTTTTCTGGAGGATGAAGTGTAGGTGCTTGGTGAAACAGTCTCCCAATCTTCATCAGGTCTTGCCGATATACAGGAGGCCACAACGGGAGCACCGGACTCAGTATGTGACCTAACAGACTCACAGGTGAAGTGTCGCCTCACCTGGAAGGACTGTTTGGGGTCTAATGAGGGAGAAAGTGCAGCACTTGTTCTGTTTGCAAGGATAATTGCCAGGAGGTATATCAGTGGGGAGGAGGAATAGACAAGGGAATTATGTATGGAGCGATCCCTATGAAAAGCAGAAAGTGGGGGGGGGGGGGGAGGGAAAGATGTGCTTGGTGGTAGAATCCCATTGGAGGTGGCGGAAATTGCTGAGAATTACGTGCTGGATGTGGAGGCTGGTGGGGTGGTAGCTGAGATCAAGAGGAACCCTATCTCTGGTAGGGTGGCAGGAGGATGGGGTGACTGCAGACATGCATGAAGTGGAAGAGAAGCTGTTGAGGGCTGCGTTAATGGTGGAGGAAGGGAAGCCCTTTCTTTGAAGAAGGAGGACATCTCCTTTATTCTGGAAATAAAAGCCTCATCCTGAAAGCAGTTACAGCGGAGACATTGGGAGAAGTAGATGAAGTTTTTACAAGTAGCAGGATGGGACGAGGTATAGTCCAGGTAGCTGTGAGAGTCCGTGGGTTTATAATAGACCAGTAGATAAGCTACCTCCAGAGGTAGGGACAGAGAGATCAAGAAAGGGGAGGGAGGTATCAGAAATGGACCAGGTAAATTTGAGGATAGGGTGGAAGTTGGAGGCAAGGTGGATAAAGTTGATGAGCTCTGAATGGGTGCAGGAAGCAGCACCAATGCAATCATAGATGTAGCGTAGGAAAAGTGGGGGACAGACGCCAGTGTAGGCTTGGAACATAGACTGTTCCACGTAGCCGACAAAAAGGCAGGCCTAGCTGGCTTTCATGTGAATGTGCGTGGCTACACCTTTTGTTTGAAGGAAGTGGGAAGTGGAGGAACTTGTTCATTTGGTGGAATCAGAATCAGATTTCTTATCACCGGCATGTGCTATGAAACTTGTTAGCAGCAGCAGTTCAATGTAATACATAATATAGAGGAAGAGAAAATAAAATAATAAATAAGTAAATCAGTTACAGTATACATATATTGAATAGATTACAAATCATGCAAAAACCAAAAATAATATATATTAAAAAAGTGAGGTGGTGTTCAGGGGTTCAATGTCCATTTAGGAATCAGATGGCAGAGGGGAAGAAGCTGTTCCTGAATCGCTGAGTGTGTGCCTTCGGGCTTCTGTACCTCCTACCTGATGGTAGCAATGTGAAAAGGGCATGCCCTGGGTGCTGGAGGTCCTTAATAATGGACGCTGCCTTTCTGAGACACCGCTCCCTAACGATGTCCTGGGTACTTTGTAGGCTAATACCATAGATGGAGCTGACTAAATTTACAACCGTCTGCAGCTTCTTTCTGTCCTGCACAGTAACACCCCCACCTCCACACCAGACAGTGACACAGTCTGTCAGAATGCTCTCCACAGTACATCTGTAGAAATTTTTGAGTGTATTTGTTGACATACCAAATCTCTTTAAACTCCCAATGAAGTATAGTCACTGCCTTGCCTTCTTTATTATCCATATGTTGGGACCAGGTTAGGTCCTCAGAGATCTTGACACCCAAGAATTTGAAACTGCTCACTCTCTCCATTTCTGATCGCTATATGAACATTGGTATATGTTCCTTCGTCTTCCCCTTCCTGAAGTCCAGTATCTGCTCTTTCATCTTCCTGACGTTGAATGCAAGGGTGTTGCTATGACACCACTCCACTAGTTGACATATCTTGCTCCTGTACGCCCTCTCATCTCATCTGAGATTCTAGCAACAATAGTCGAATCTCAGCAAATTTATAGATGGTATTTGAGCTATGACTAGTCGCACAGTCATGGGTGTAGAGATAGTAGAGCAGTGGGCTAAGCACACACCCCTGAGGTGCACCAGTGTTGATTGTCAGTGAGGAGGAGATATTATTACCAATATACACAGATTGTGGTCTTCTGGTTAGGAAGTTGAGGATCCAATTGCAGAGGGAGGTACAGAAGGAAATAGACTCTGCACCAACTCGGCCCAGTCAGGACAGATGGTGCTTAAGTTGTTTTTTGTGCTGAATCCGTTAAAGCTGCTCTGGTAAAATAATTTTGGAGTTCTCATTTATGTCTCACTTGTGGTGACTGGGATCCAGTTTGAATCACACAAACACTCTTTCAATAAACAACCAAGGGACCTGATACAGGAAAGGCAAGTGATACTTGTGATAGTGCGAGCGTGAGTTGGAAAGATACTGCCAAATTTAATGCAGAACTGTTACCAAATTTTATTGCAATGTAGAAGGACTTTATTATAATTTTCCTGCTATTTCCCTTACCGGAATTGGCAAGAGTGCAAGGATAGCTGTCTGCCAGGTGGGAAAATCAGAAGCAGGAGGCACTGTCATAGATTCTTAGAGATGGTCAACAATCAGGGAGGAGACAACTGTAGAGTAGAGCTTGGTACAGTGTGAAAGTTATCAGGCTTGGGAGGAATGAGTTCAGTTAGGGTTTGGTGGGTCTGGTTGCCAACTGATGCAACATATTCCATAAGATTTGCTTCTGTTATTTGCCCATGTGGTTCAGCGATATTTACCCACCATTCACAATGTCACTGTTTTTTCTGAGCTGAGCATTTACAGATCAGCAAGCCTGCTCAAAATTTGACTTTTTTTTCATGTTGATACTGATATTTCATTCTGCAGAAGAATGCCTTCCATGCTGCTTGTCAAACGGAAGCAAGCTATTAAGCAATAAAGAGTAAATGAAAAATAAAATTAGGTCATCTCACTGACCACATTAGATCACATAATCCCAGCTTCAGAAATGACAAAGGACTGCTCAGAGGCTAAAGCAACTAAACTTGGCGCATTAAAACTCACTATAGTAAACCTGGATTGCAAGGAACTGCTCTCTTCCTGAGTTCATGTTTCCCTTCTCCTACCTTAGATGTCTCTCCCTTCTTCCTCCAGTTTGTACTTACCACTGTCGCAGTTTGTGCAGGGTGTCTCTGTCTCACTTCAGTATGGAGGCACTGATCACAATTCACTTGGATAGTTGTGGAGAAGGAAGAAGATGAGTTGACAAAAAGGGACTAGAAGGAGCCATTTGAAGGTGAGCAACCGTCAGAATAATAGAAGGGAAGTGTGAGAGCTCACATTGGATACATTCCCAGCAAAAGGGGGAAATCCCAATCTAGAACTGCTGGTTGTAAGAATGTTGTAGAATAGAATAAAGCAAAGAAGGGAACCTTATTATGCTGCAGAAAGGATATAAAAAAGGCAGAGAGTGACATTAAGAAGCAAAACGAGCATGACTAACACAATGCATGAGTACATATTGGCAGGAAATATGAAGGGAAACATGAGATTAATTTCTTTTTAGCCATACTGTGCGGAGTAGACCCTTCCAGCCTTTGAGCCACACCACTCTAGCGACCCCTGACAAATCCAATTAACCCTAACCTAAGCATGGGGCAATTTACAATGACCAATTAAGCTACATGGTACGCCTTTGGACTGTGGGAGGAAACTGAGCACCCGGGGAAAATCCATGCATTTCACAGGGACTCCTTACAGAACGGTGCGGGAATTGAATCCCAAATGCTCTGAGCTACAATATTGTCATGCTAACTGCTATGCCACACTCTCACCCAATTTTGAAATATGTGAAAGGGAAGAGGATTAGAAAGGAGAGAGGAGATCCTTTGGAGACCAAGGTGGTGGCAATGAACATAAGAAGGAGAAGGAAGACTCTGTTGCTCCCTGGACTCCAAGGCATGTTGTGTAAAGCACTTAATTTCTAATTACAAGTAGGTGTCTTGGTTTAAGAATATGAATAAAGTGTCTAGTAATCCAAGTAGATGGTACACAATTCCCTTACTCGTCAACAAGATGAACACAACTGGTAAACACTAAGTGGATGGGAGAATTTACAAAGAAATTTGTGTTTGTAAGTTCTACTCCAGGCAAAGTAGAACTTAGTGGAATTAGTACATTCTTTTTCTTAGGCAGCTCCTTGGGCTGAAGGATTAATTCTTCCATTCTGTTCTGATGATACCCTTCCTCTCAGCTCACTTTCACTTTACATACTTTCTTCTTCTTGAGCTCTTCCAGCTTCCTTTCACACTCAATTCTCCTTCTCTGTGTCCCTCTGGCCTTTTCTCAAATTCCAGCTGCTACCTGTGAGGGCAAAGTGGCCCACTGACTATTGCTGCTTACTGTCTTTACAACTACTACCCAACTGTGCATCACCCTCCAACCCAGACCCTGCCTCCTTCTTCTAGGACCTTCTTAAATCAAGGGAGCTTTGACTCCAATGCTCCTCCTCATCATAAGGTATCTCTCCCTCATGTACTTCCATTAATCCGAGGGGACTACTTCATTTCCTGTTCTCCTTTGAAACCAAGTGTGTCCCTTTCCATTATGCTCTTTTGAATCATGCAATCCTCTGCAACCTTCATTCGAAGCAACAACTATGAGCATCACACAATTTCTAGGCACTTTAGGTATCACAAAAGAAAATTGCAGCATCTCTTAAAGCTCAGCAAGACACTTGCTGGAACCGTTTCATCGATTTCTCTGAAGCATTTGAACTGGTGCTCCTGCAGCTGTCTTTGACTAAATTGGAAATGATGGGAAATTATTTTAAATAGGATTATGTACCCTGGCTGCAAGGTGATCAAATCTATTACAGAACTATTACAGAGAGATGAGCGCCCAATGGTTGTCTGGAAAATGAGAGACAGTGAGGGGAAAATCACTTGAGTACTTTTTCAGACATTCATTTGTTTTTCTGGTTCAAATCTTAGACAGGCATTTAACTGGACATCCAACATTAAACACAAAATTGGCCAGCTAATTTATAAATATTCAGTGCACCTATTATTGGATGGTGATTGCAGCTTCAGAGCACAAATACGTACAATTAGACAGTGTATACGGACCCCAGATGTGAGAGATGCTGATTGATCATTTAGGAGAGCAACTGAGAGTTAGGAGAGTTAGGCATTCAGTTTGGTGACGCTAAAAGTTCTTCCAGGACTCTCCTGCTTTCTTCTTAGGAAACTGTTACCTCTTAAAGGCCCAAACTACGAAATGTCTCTGAGCAGAAATGTACTGCTTTCTGAAACCAGAGCTGCGGACAATCTTGCTATTGTGGCGACCCATTTCCTGGCGCATCCGAACCGACTCACAATTAGATAGCCTACAGGGGTTTGCGAGCACAGAGCTTTGGAGCCTCTGCGCCATGGGGGGCCGGTTGAGGGAGGCTTAAAAGTGAGGCTGAAGTTTTCGAATAAATTTTTTTCCTTCGACTGCAGTTACCGACTCCGTGTCGTAATTTTAGCGCTGCGTGTAGCACACCGCTACACTATGATCCTTAGCTGGTGCATGGGTGAACCACTGGTGCCACTTCCCTTTTGGGCCAATGTCAAAATGTTTCCCACTTTTCAGGAGAGGAGTGGGCCAGTTTTATTCTCTGTTATTTACTCTAACATTCGTTCTGACAAACATCATCTTATGGAATGGCTGAGCCTCTATTCTGGCAACTTCAATGATGTGAAACTCCTTTTCACAAATGTTACGGTGTCTCAACTTGATATCTTGTGCTCAGTTTGGAGAGTCGTAGAACGTTGTCACATGATAAATTAAAACTTCCGTATACAGTCCATTGATTGGGTAAGGTTATAGCCTGATTCAAAGTAACATAGAAACAGGAGCAGTAACATATAATTAGGAGCTGAAAGCCCACGGTTTGCAATTCTGCACAGCAAGTATCTTTTTTGCAGACTATTTATCATACTTATTTAAATTTTTTATTGAAACCATTTACTTTTTGAAGGACCTAGGCAGAGTATTTAGTTAAAATTCTAGTTAGGAATTTTAATAAATGTGCATAAGAGGTAGTACTCAGTAGCATTTCAAGCCCCTTTGAACCATTTACTCTTTTAAGAGCACAAGGAATCTCAGTGTATGACTAGGTTCACCCTTGAACTAGGCAGCATGCCAGACACACATACTAATTGGTAAATAGATCGAGATGTGCTACGCAGAGTGTTGCATGCCAAGTGTTGGTGAGGACTAGATTGCAGTATGGTCGTTGATGAAGTGCCAGTCCCAAAAAGCTGAGTGTCCTTTTTGTTGAATTACACTTTCATTAAAAGCACCTTGGAACAATTTTCTGCATTAAATGTTGCATGTCGCAAGTTGCGACTAATGTGTTATATGACTTCAGGCACCTTCTTTTAAACAAGGATGCTGTATTAACGACGTAAAATTGAGAAGTATTTTATGCCCTAGAAAAAAGTATTTGAAGGTGAACTGATTAATCAAATGAGACTAATGCTTGGATATATGCTGCCATCTTCCACTAAAGTTGTTGTGGATATTGATTGCAGCTTTGCAATCTGTCATTGAGCACACAGCAATCGGAGCTGTCATGCCAACCTCAGTGGATCCTCATTTCTCATGAACTGTTCCATTGCCAGCATAAGGACTGTAGGGACACTTCATTTTGCTTGGAGCGCAGATAATAGTGACAATGAGATATTTTAAGAACCTAAGATACAAAATGAAAATGCTCTTTCTGATTGCCAATAATTATGAAGAGATGTTCTTCATCCATGGACTAACTAGTTGGCGCTCATGTCAGAAGCATTTTGATAACCTTGCACAATAGGATGCCAGATGCCTCCTCAATTTTGAGTAAAAATGGCCAAGTCACATTCATGCTGGTTGCATTAGTTATACTTGCAGATTATAGACTTTGTGCATCCCTTGAAGTTCTACGAATAGCCATCTTACCATTCACCATTACAGCCTTCGGGTCACAGAAGCATGTTGTACTAAATAGTCACTGTGCACTGTATGAAGAAGTTTATGGCAAACAAAAGGTAGGGGTTCTGTAAACATGCATATCGAACAACTTATAACCAAGGCATTTTTACTTATTGTTTTTTGTAATACTTTCATTTTCAAAAGTTAGCCAGCAGGGAAAGTATATATATATATATAAAAACAAAAATACCAATCAGTTGTTAACTGATCGTAAATTACGAAATTAGTTAGCAAACAATACCAAAACATAAATAGAAAAAGAATGGCGGATTGTATATTTCAAAATGTTCACTTCTGATTTGAAGCACCCACTTTTTTTAACACATGCTGGTCAACAGCCAAGCTACAGGAAAGCATCTGTGAGGTGTATTGGGTATTTGGAAAACCGAATCTTGGCATTCACTCAGTCTCCAGTCTGTGGGCAGAATCTCATGCTCTGTTTATACTGCCCACCCAAGAGTTGGCTGAGAGTGAACAGGGAAGCAGTAAAACATTAGCAGCATCAGAGAGAGGTCTGTCGATTCTTTGAGGCTCAGAGTTTGCCTTCAAAAGAATGAAAGGTAAAACATGCAAAAGCAAGTAGACTGAGAAGAGGGTCCACAAGACACATAGATAAAAACACACCCAAAGCTTGGTTTGAAAAAAGAAGAAATATCCAATGCACTATTCTTTATGTGCTTATTTTTCTATATTGGTTGCTAATTAATTTCATAATTTATGATCACTTCACTTTATTAGTGTCCTCAATTTTTTATACCTTATCTGCTGATTAATTTCTGAGTAATTAGAGTGTTACAAGGAACAATAAATAAAAGATGCCTTGGTTGTAAGTTGTTCAATATGCATGTTTATTTAATGCATATTTACAGAACTTCTACCTTTCATTTGCCACAAATTTCTCAATATAATGATTACTTACTACAAGGTACTTCAGCAATCTAAGGTCGACAGTGCTGAATGATAAGATGGCTATCTGTGCAGAGCTTCAAGGGACACAGAAAGTCTATGATCTACATGTATGACTAATGTTACCATTCCAACAACAAAAGAGACTTGATCTATTTAGCCACTTCTGTTGTCGAATTTCACTGAGCACTCATGCTTTGATCTTCTTTTATTATATCCTTAATAGGTCCTTCCATTGGAAGAATTTTTATCTTCTCCTCTTTGGTCATCTTTCATTTGTACATTTCTGACATTTTCGGGTGTGTCTTCTGAATACAAATTTTTCAGTTAAGAGTATGAAGCGATGGTTGCTTTGCATTTCCAGTGCAAAGTTTCAGGTGTGTTGCCTGAATTATGGTACAAGAACAACCTCTTGATGAGTTTGAGGGGATACTACCTGACATTATTTAACCTGAATTATCATGGAACTACAGGATGAGAGAGGACTGGAAACTATTCAACTCATCAAGCCTGAACTAGCTCTTTGGCTGGTTCAGTCCTCAATGATCAGCCATTTTCCATATTCCTATGTTCACCCCAAACTGGAGGAGTCAGTGTTCAGATGTAACTTGGGCAACAAACTGTTGTGGCAGTAATGCATTTGCCCAAGCCAATCATTCATAAATTTTTATGTAAACCATTAAAATGATTTTAACTTGCGATGAGAGCCTGATACCTGGAAGCAAGTATACCTATGTCACTGGCTTTTTAGTTTTGCCTCCTTTGAGTCACTGCCATTGGGTGAGAGGTCATCCAATGTGAAGTGATTTCAACTCCAGTATCAAAACGGTCAATTGAAATATGCCAATTGGCAGATGTGGATTTGGCTGACAGAGAACTGAGAGTCGAAACTACCTTTCACTCACATCTACCTGGATGTGGTGTTGGGGCCTCTGAGAAACATGATCAATGATTCTCTATTTCACTGATTGTCCTCAGGGTCAGCAACTGTGCTCAGCTGAGAAGAGCTTGGAGAGGGCAGCACCCTACTCCCTACTGCATGGAGTCTCCACCACGGTCCACGGCCTCTCCGTCAATGGATATTCACTTGTGACGAGGAAATACTGGGTGACTGGGTGACAGGAGCAAATCTGCGTGCTGCTTGCCAGTACTCTCACAGGGATTTTCGTCGTCTTTAGCGTTCAACAGAGTGACTCTGCATGGTGTGCATTCACTATACACGTATACAATATACAGTAATTCCTCTGTATGCATACAGGTGAAACTTCTCCAGTTTCTTCATAACTTGTACTTATTGAAGTCTGCTGTCAACACCCCTACTGCAAACTTGTTCCAAAACCATTTGCCAATGGTGTCACTTAATCTTCCGAAGTATCATAACACAGACTTAGCTGTAACTGTTTCCTTAATCACTTGCTCATAAAAATCCAACAAGCATCAATTTATATTTTTTTTGACCAGATCTCTGAGTGGCTCCATACATCTAAAAATTAGCCTTATTTGTCATGTGCACATCGAAGCATTAAAACATACAGTGAAATGTTTGTGTCAAACAAAATCAGCAAAAGTTATGCTGGGTAGTCCACAAGTGCTGCCTCATTTTTGGTGCCAACATAGCATGCCCACAACTTAGTAACAAAAACCATATGTCTTTGGAATGTTTGATGAAACCAGAGCACCCAGAGGGAACCTACACAGTCTTAGGGAGACTGCACAAACTCCTCCCAGACACTGGGGGAGAATCAAACCCTCATCTTACAGCTGGTTGCTGTCATGTTGCAGTAACTGCTAGGCAGTTGTGATCAAATGGGGCAGGAATCTGCTCAGATAGCTGATGCACCCAAGAGAATTTTGTACTCCTGTAACATCTGTCAGGTTTAGTGTCTCCTTGACTACCTTGACTTCTATTGGATCTGGTGAATGCGTGCCCTATGAAGGAGTAGTCCTTCAATATGAAACTTAAGATTTGTTTGTTCATCCTTAGTTGCATCTGTTCCATCAGGTCTCTCCCACATGCAGGGCATTTCTTCTTTTAAGCACCCCTTAATCCATTCATCTGCTTCTGGTTATGGCTTAACTTTTCTCCGAGAGCCAAGAAGTCATGCAGCATAGAAACATTCCCTTTGGTCCAATGAGTCCAGTACATACATCCTGAATCTCCACCTATAAGAGCATCATATAGGCCACCAAAGACATTTTTGGTAGGATCAAGTGACTATACAGTCCTATCCTGGACCCACAAGTTCTATTGCAGGTGGGACATGTATATGTGGTAGTGGTGGTAGTGATGGCAACCATGGCTGCATTTCTCCTGGCTCTCTTCTGCTGTCTTCTGGTTGTTCTTTCCATCTCCAGAATATGAAACCGTCCCTACACAGCTGTCGCCAAGTGTTACGGTCAGCAGCAACATCCTCCAGGTCCTCAGGTCTGATCTCGCACTTCCTTAAAGCATTCTTTAGCTGATCCTTATCGTGCTTCTTCAGCCCTCCAGCTGAGCATCAACTATGATGTAGCTGGCCGTATAACACTCTGCGGGTTAGCCGACATGGGGGCATCCTTATCACGTGCCCCAGCCACTGCAGCTGACTTTGGGTGATCATGGCCTCAATACTTCTGCAGTTGGTCTTTACAAGCATTTCAGTGTGAGGCACCCACTTACACCAGGTAATTCCAGGATGCGCTGAAGGCAGCTTATGTGGAAGCGCTCCAAGGACTTGATGTGATGGCTGTAGGTTACCCAAGCTGCACAGCTATAACGGAGGGTGGTGACACAGATCTGCTCCTACACACACACACACACACACACACACACACACACACACACACACACACACACACACACACACACACACACACACACACACACACACACCATTTACAATAATCTCTGCCTCACGATGTTGTGCTGACACAATAAACCATGACCATTGTGAAGATCTAGGCTGGATTGTACCAAAGAGTACCCAAAGCATTTCTGTAGCATTATCTGAGAATGAATATTGATGCATCAGGTGATTTATATGGGGTTTATTGTGGTGATGTTGGGCTTGGATGACTGGATACGTGATGACACAGAGGCTATCGGTATCCCTATTTTCCTAACAACCATTTCCCAATCCCATTTCTGAGTCTGAAGAAATTTGGGAACCAGGTCTTGGTATAAATTGAAGGAGCTTTGTCAACTGCCCAACTGTTTGCACAGGCTTGCACCTACTGAACATTAATGGAAGAAATAATGATTGTCAAATGTTCTAGCTGGATTGACATGAGTGTGACTAGAAAGGCATTGTTCATCTATGGAATCCAGTTAGTACCACAAAGCCTAACAAAACACCATTTCATTCTAACTGGCTTTATCAGTGACAAAGAAGTTATTAGCGACCTATCTGGTGCACTTATGTGTGGATGATTTGGACACATCTATCATAGAACTAAGGTGGGTTGTAGATGCTAAAAATTGCCTCCTTGACATCTATTGTAAGGTCTAGGAGCAACAAAGGTTTCTTTAAAACTGGATGTGATATTTTGAACCTTCAGAAGACATTGTTGCCAAGGAAACCAAGTCTTTGAACTTTGTTTTGTTGGCATTGTCACCTTTTATTGGCACAGTCACCTCTTTGTTGGTTGTCCCTCAGTTGATTCTCTCTCTGTTGTGCAGCTCTGTGCTTGCGACTCGCTGCTCGCAGGAATTGTTGCCATGCGGCTGCTGACAACTCAGTCTGCACCAAAGCCCCCATTTAAGGCAATACACAGCCTGGTACATAGAAAGCAACCTCCAAAATGTAACACGTAATCTCTCAGCAAAAACGTGGCAAAACAAATCCTTCCCCATGTATAAATCGCATTTCAGTAAGGGTGGTTAATTGAACCAACATTAGGAAGTCAGATAGCTGTATAGTAGAGGATAGTATAATATAGGAGAGTACCGTAGAAAATAAAGATTAAAAAGATCACTTAAGTTAACCAACAAATAAAATATTATACTGGGTTTCCACCATGTATCTGAATGCTGCTTTTCATATCGCTATGTAGTTCACATACTTCAGCAATGGAAATCATGTGGAAATTTCTAGGTTTGTGTTTTTACTCTGAAATGATACCCTGCTGTATATATGGAATGTAATTTGATTTATTTTATTTTATTATCAAATACACCAGGTTGCAATGAAATTGCTTGCTGGCATGAGTGAGAGAATGAGGCCTCCATTGGTCTGGGGCAACCATGGACGGTCTAGATTATTAAACCTGGGCAGTATGATATGGAGAGCGAGCTCCCTCTTTCCACACATCTGATGAACCCAAAGGAACAGCAGAGACTGATACAGTTTGGTATCAGCAATGTCGCAGGAGTTGCCCGTCAGCATTGATATCAACGTAGGACTGCCTTAGGGACCCCAGATTTTTCCTTTGGGGCTTACTCCCGAAGCCTTCCCCACGGGTGGGTAGAGCTGCAAGGCAGCAGAGGTTTGAGATCAGAGTTTTCCCGGATGAGACGCCAACTGTGACAGGCGAGCCCCATCTGCCCGAAGCAGCTGTTTTAAAGCACCTTTGCCCCTTCTCCTGTCAGTAGAAATAGTTCCAACAGGTTTAGTAGCTAAGTCACACATGAAGCCCAGGAGCTGGACTTGGTTGTCAGAGGCTATTTGCCTCCTTGACAGCCGTTGCAAGGTCTAGAAGTAGGATGCTGCACAAATGCAGTGCTGCAATGGGTGGTCGGGCAAAATGGAGTAGTGCAAATAGAAATACTGAAGTGACAATAACAGAATATCTGAAAAAGGGAGAATTAAGAGCCCTAGACTGTGACAGATCCTAGGAAGGAGCTTGTAGTAGGTGATTGGCTGAGAAGTCTGTTACCAGTGGGGAAGAAGCTATTCTTAAGTGAGGACATCCAGGCTTTCAAGGTCCTGTACCTTCTCCCAAAAGGTAGTAGTGAGAAAATGGGGTGGAGATGTAGGATGCCATTCTTGATGTTACAGCTACCTTCCTTGGAGTACCTACCTTCACAGTTGACTGTGAAGATCAACTGGGTGGAAGGAAGTGCTGAGGCTATGATGGACTGAGCTACGTTTCCCAGTATGTGCAGGCCCTGTCGCTCCAGAGTAGTTGCAATGCTAGGCTAAGATGCAGGATGCTTTCTATTGTGTATCTGTACTTCTAGATAATTGTCAAGAACGTGCTTGATTTTCTCAGATGCCTAGAGAGATAAATACATATACTGATGCATGTTTTTGCATCAGTGTGGTCATTTAATTGCTTTTGGTTTTCAACTACTGGCTGGTAGTCATTGAGACAGGATCCTTTATTGAAATTACCATCCTGCTTGAAGTTAAAACTTATTATAAATATAACTCCAACATAACCATTTAAATTGTATTTGACCATCTGGAAGGTAATTCAGAATTTTATTTTGTAATATATTAAACTTGCAACAAACAGTTGATGAAGGTGCCAGGTAAGTGATGGGAAAAAAGCCACAAGCCCTGCTTGCTCAAGTTTGGTGAGATAAAAGGAGGGTCAAACTCAGTGTTGGATCAAATGGGAAGTTGCAATTTCAGCTGTTACTAGTTAAACATTCAGCTTACTTCAAAATTGAGGCCTCCTGGTTATGAGGGCACCGTATTAGGGGAAAGATGAGTTGATCAGTCACAAGCAGGTGTACTTGATCAGGTCAGTGGTGGAGTCACACTGGCTCATTATGGAAGAAAGGCAAGGGGGTCATTTGTGCAAACTTTCACATTGTAACAGTAAGTTTATCTCAGGTAAAGGTACTTCATCACAGAAAAAGGAATGGGACTTCTAATATTTAGAAAATTCCTGATCAGAACTTCTGCACCACAGGTGGTAATTCAGTTACTGGTCTGCTGTAAGCATCAGTAGGCAGGGGAATACACCAGTCTGACACCGCACTAGATAGCAGAAGTTCTGTATGTATTAGCAAGTTTTCCTAAAGTTGACTCAGGTCATGAATTGCTGCTGTGTGTTCACTTTGCATTCAGTGCCAAGTTCCAGGAAACCTGTGAACCAATGTTAAAGTCAAAAGAGTTGAAATGTTTTTCTGACTGCATGACTAGTATTTGCCAATGGCAATCTATGTCTTCTGAGGGATGTCTCACATGCTCCAAATATACATCAGTGAAAGATGAAGGCTAATAAACTACAGTCAATGTCCCAAAATGCAGTCAGTTTTGCAGACTTCTACTCCGTACTTGCATAGGAATATTTTATCATTCAGTCCTATGCAACTGCTTATACAATCAGGACCTATCTGAAGCCAAACTGGGGTTTTTCCTACAGTTTTTTTTATCAAGTAGTGTAATGGTGAAAATGATACATATTGTGTAGACCATCAAATAATGTTGATATTGTCAGCCACACTCTATATACCTTATCAATAGTTTTCAACCACTTCTACTTTTAGTTTCATGGTTAACCTGCAGCTGGAGACAATTATGAATATCTCCTCTACTTCTTGTCCAATTTAACATTCTATTGAAGTAGTGTGTAAAATGGGTGCCATGGTACTCCATTTTACAGCTTGGGCCAGTCTGGAGTTTGGAATTCAATTCTGTTGTTGTTCTGTAGGGAGTCTCTGTACATTCTCGCTGTGGAATGTGTGGGTTTTTCCCTGGGTGCTCTGGTTACCTTCCATTGTCCAAAGGCATATTGGGTGGGATAACTGGTCATTGTAAACTATCCTGTCATTAGGTTAGTGTTAATCGGGTTTGTTGGGTTTGCTGGGGTGGTGTAGCTTGTAGGGTCTACTCTGCAATGTATCACTAAATGAAATTGAACAAAAATGGTGTATTTGGCAAAACAAAAGTTGGACTTGAATCTGAACACGAGTCTTCAACACCATTCCTATCAGGTAGTAAAGGATGGATTCTCAAAGCTTTTTAAATGACAAGCTTTAGATAGGTCCTGGCTTTATGTGGAGGCGCACAGGACTGAATGTTAACATACTTCTATAAGACCATCAAAATTGAAAAATGGATTCTGATCATTTTAAAGATGCATTTCTATACTATATTATACAAAATATATTAATTTATATTTGGAATAAATGAAGGTGGTATGATTTAATATAACCAAAATTATACCTTGTTTGCAAATTATCATTATGTTTTGGCAACTACAGGTGCAATTCAATTATTTCTAAGTATCACTGGTAAACCTGAATGATTGTTCTGTCATTACCAACCTACAGTTTTGGATATGTACTCTATGAAAGTAGTTGTGCAACTCAAACTAAACCCAAACTGACTGGCAAATACACTAAAGACAAATGATTTAATACTTTTTCAGGAGTTCTTCCAAAATGTAAGTTCAATATGCAGTATGTCAGGCAGCTGCAAAGTGGCATTTTCAAGAGTGCCAATTTGAATCGCGTTATTATCTTTGAATGTTTTGAAGTTAAATATTTTAATGTCCACCTTGAAAATTAACTGTTGCAGGGGAGTGTCAGTATAGCTGTGCACACACGACTGAACATGGATCATGAATGATGCTGGCCAAACCTGAACTTTTCAGCAATGCCAGCGATATAACCTATATATATATTGGAGACACTGAGATCAGTAGATGGATTACATTTATAAATTAAAACTTATTTATTTGATTCAGTTCTTGCAAAATATAAACCACTTTTGTTGATTTTAAGAGACAATGCAATAAATACACACCAATATTTTGTGATAACAGATATATTAAAGAGATTATGGCAGAGTACGCTATAAACCAGAGAATTCTGGTTTCCTTTCTGTTTAGGAAATCATAGTAGCCATATTCACCAGAATGAGTTGGAGAAATTTATATTTTGGCCAAAAAGCTGCAGATTGTCCAAGTGGAGATGAAGTGTTGTTCCTCCTGGTTACATTGGGCTTTGATTTTTGATTTTTTTTTCCCTTACTTTTCTTGGCCTGGATCTGCTGCCTAACCTGCTGAGTATTTCCAGCATTCTTTGCTTTTAGACAAATCTATGGCTAGTTGAGTGATGAGCAAGACCACTATAAAATTAGATTTTATAGTCCCAAGGCATACTTCACATCTCCACCGCTGTAAAGACAAAAGGACCCACTTAGAGGAGTTGGCATAATTCTTATGGTTTTATTTTAACGGTGCTATGCATTCTCAAGGTTGTTGTGATTATTTTCACAATCTCTCCTAATTTTGATCAGATGTGCGCACAATAATCTCTGAAAACTTTTGACTGAATCAGTATTGCCACATTTTCAGCTGCTAAGGAGATCATGATGGGCACTTATAAACCTACGAACCAGGTCAAAGCATGTCACTGTGGCTTGAAACCTAAGTGCTTTCTTCACTGCTTCAGCACTACACTCAGCAACAATTAATATCTCCAAAGTGTCAGAAATGGCTTTCGAACTGTTAGTTACTGATTCGATTGCCCGACACCTTGCAGCATAGTGAGATGGTCAGAAAGACTTTAGCCCACAACATCCATCAAAGGGGAGGAGAAGAACCCTTAGATGTTCTCAAAAGGCAATGAATTGATAATTTCACAATGATCATGAAGCGAGATCAAAGCACTTCGAACCAAGACCCACTTGTTACTAATTTCTCTCAGAATAATTTTCAAGCTCTGGTCCATAACATCTGAAGCAGTTTTGGATCAACATCTTTGATTTATTTAGCTCTGCCTGACATCTGGCTCTGGAGAATTGATGCATCATCACAACGTTCTCCTCTCCTGCAATCCATATCCAATCTGCAATGTACAAACATCCTCTTTATTGCCAAGAATATCAACTCTACATACGTTTCAGAGCAGTCATGCATTCCAATAAAACTTTCATGCCTGTGTAAGGTCTGACAAGTACTGTAGTGCTAATAATATTTGCTCACATCCCACTAAAATTTGTGCTTTAACTGCAACTTTTGAAGTGGACTTCTGCCTTCTTAATTTGAGAAAGATGTTGGAGCGCATCTTCTTGATCAGTCACTTCATTATATCTCCTGACACATGCTTTCCTGTATGTACACGGTTGTTATTCAGTGTCAGTGTGCAATACTCATTTTCATAACTTTCAAAAGTTGCTTCTTCTAACTTCATCGTCATAACTAGTAGCGAGATTGTGCAAACGGCTGAGTTATTTGAAAAGGTTCAACAATCCTTTTCTTGTTCAGCCATCTTTTGCTGAATGCATGGATACCTCCAGCAATCGCACTCTGTAAGATATGAGTTTTCATTCAATCCAACATCGCACAACTGTCATTTCTTCAATTTTTATGCCATTTTTTATCTCCAGAATTTGAAAATGCAGAATGCTATTTTCCTACTTGAATGCTGCCAAATTGTGCCGTAGGTTCTCATTCATATCTTGGTTAAGGCAAGATTTTCCATCACTCGTAATTAAAATATCTTGCTCTTGTCTATGTACTCTTGCAAGTCATGTGGTAAACATTATAAAACCATCAGGACTGCTCTGATGAAAGGGCATTGACCTGAAACATTAATTTGGTTTCCATGTTTTATTTTTTATGTTTTCATTGCAGTATTTTACAGTCCTAGAATTATTAGTGCATTTTACATTTGAGCATACATTGACCACATGTGAAAATAATTGGCTGTCGCACAAGTAACTGAACTAATCACAGTCTGCATGTAGTCAAAAATATCTTCTCCCTTAGGTGCCTCAAAACTTGAAATATTTGTATTGAATTAAACTTGACTTGTGCTTGCAGCTGGGATTTAAACTATTTAGGTACTGTGACCAGATTCCAGGGACAGCCATGTTAAAATACTGGCACAATGCTTCACAAATGCAGAAGTGGTGAACTATCCAAATCAGGCAACATTCTAGTGCATTGTCTCTTCATTTCTCTACACCATCCTTCCAATGGTGCTGCTATGTCCAGCTCCAGTAATCCTCGGGTGCTCTTTGTATGGAGTTATCATATTCTTCCTCTAACCACGAGGTTTTCCATCATATGCTTCCATCAAGTGCATCTCAAAGATATGCCAACAGGTGAAATGGCCACTCACTGGTGCTGATAGAGGATGAGGGCAGAGTTAATGCACACAAGGGAGCGTAGGTTTGGGAAGACAATTAGGGGTATGGGACTCGGGAATACTCTGAGAGTCATCATAGGTATGAAGGGTGAAATAATGCCTTCACTTGCTTTGTAAGGATCATCTAGATTAATGGCTGTAACTGTCTTGTGGCTTGAATGTTGGCAAAGTGAGCTGTCACTCCAAAACATATCTCAGCCAGTAACACCCCCGTTACAAAGTGACAGAGGTTCTCTGTTTTGTCCTGTCTCATCATTTGGCATGAGATTCTTTTCCTATATCAACACTTCTCCTTTTGTGCCAAGAGATGACTTTCTTACTAGCCAGGAACCCTGATGTTTATGTTCCATCGTTCAATTTTAAGTGGTTGATCAGGCTGCCATGCAGATGCATTAGCAGCAGAAAATTTCCTGCTCTGTTATGTGTGCCAACTTCCACTGATAAGTAGCTCCCCCCATCCCCCCCCCCTTCCAAAGGCACGCACAGCATATCCAATTAGTTCAATCACGGAAGTTTCACTGGGTCTGCAATGTGTTCATGCACTGTATGCTGCACACTGATCTCACTGCCCGACAATAAACCTGCTGTTCAGCTGGGGAAGTAGTTTTTACAAAATCATTGTTGCATTCTGTACAATATTGGCTTGACAGAGGCATGCATGATAACATTCATGGAGAGCATCTACGAATAAGGGGAACATGGTTTCACAACAGTCCTTACCATAAGACCATAAGATCTAGGAGCAGAATTAGGCCATTGGGTCCATTGAGTCTGTTTTGCCATTTCATCATGGCTGATCCATTTTTCCTCTCAGCCCCAGTCTCCTGTCTTCTCCCCGGATCCCTTCATGCCCTGACCAATCAACATTTGTCTTAAATATAGGTAAAGACTTGGCTTTCACATCAGCCTGTGGCAACAAATTCCACAGATTCACCACTCTGAAGAGATATGGCGATGGCCATGAGCTCTGCACATGGTTATTCAGCTTCTGAGGGATTGTTTCACAAACCAGGGAGCACAAAGCTCATTCGGATGAGGAAGAAGAGGAGTGTTGCACATTGCTGTCATGGCAGGTGGAAGCCTTCTCTTGTAGCACTGGATCTATGTGTGGGTGGCTGCCTCCTGCTGCTCAGTTTTGGGACAGCTCAAGGTGTTGATGGCTTCCTCCTTCTATAGCCCGACAGCTACAACTCTCTGATCCTGGGACTACAGCATGAAGGCACATTTTGTCTCAGTGTTATTGTGACGCCAACTCTAGAAACAACTGAATCTCATACTTAATTTCAACTCCACAATTTGAAAGCGAATTGTGAGGTCACCATCATTAATTCATCCAGTTGGGAAGGAAATCAAAAAATAATGGGGCAGATTTTTTTTATTTTTGCCTAGCCTTCCAATTCTGGCAGTGTCTCTCCAGGAACAGTGCTCTTCCAGGCCCCTAGATCATAGGTCTTCAACATGCCAGAGAACAGCACAGGGGCTATGCCAGCGCTCACAGCCTCTTGAACACGGAATGACTGCAGCAGGCTAAACCACTGCTGTACAGTCCATGCTCTCTTCTCAATACTACCACTGCACATGAGTTACAGAAGCCTTATGTCCCACACAAAGTGCTGAATGAACTCAGCAGGTCAGGCAGCATCTAACAAAATGAAAAAGAAAACAGTTGAAGTTTTCTGCCAAGAGATCTCTTCAGGACCATGATCTGAAACATTAACACTTTATTCCTTTTCATAGGTTTCGCCTGACCTGCTGAGTTCCTCCAGCATTTTATGTGTGGTAACCTGGATTTACAGCATCTGCAGAATCTAAACACAAGAGATTCTGCAGATGTTGGAAATCCAGAGCAACACACAAAAAATGCTGGAGGAACTCAGCAGGTCAGGCAACATCTATAGAACTGAATAAACAGTCGATGTTTTGGGCTGAGACCCTTCTTCAGGACTGGAAAGGAAGGACAAAGATGCCAAAAACTCTGCAGAACTTCTTGTGTTTATGTTTAGTGTTAGGTTCCATGCCACCAGTTTTAGGAGCCGTTATTATCCTACAACCCTCAGGCTCCTGAACCGGCCTGGATAACTTCACTCAACATGACTCAACCAACAGACTTACTTTCAAGGACTCTACACGTTATGTTCTCAGTATCTTTTTTATCTGCACTCTTTGTCTTATTTTATACATTGGTTGGTAGTCAGTCTTTGTTTATGTATAGTTTTTCATAAATTATATTGTATTTCCTTGTTTTCTTGTAAAAAGCCTGCAAGAAAATGAATTTCAAAGTAGTGAATAATAACATTTATGTACTTTGATCATAAATTTTACTTTGACTTTGACCCTTCCGCGCTCAGTGGCCATCAACACCTGCCAGTGCTCTTTGAGTCAGAGAGTCACAGAATGCCAGAGCACTGAAACAGGTCCTATGGCCCATCTAATTCACGTCAAACCACTTAAACTGCTTACTTCCATTAACCTGCACTTGGACCACAGCTCTCCATATCCCTCCCATCCATGTAGCTATCCAAAATTCTCCAAAATGTTGAAATCAAAATCGCATCCATTACTTGCGCTGGCAGCTTGTTCCACACTCTCACTACCCTCTGAGTGAAGAAGTTTCCTCTCACGTTCCCTTTAAATGCGTCACCTTTCACACTTAACCATGACCTCTAATTGTAGCCTGCTTGCATTTACCTTATTTATACCCCTGATAATTTAGTATATCTCTATCAAATCTACCCTCAATATTCTACATTCTAGGGGATGAAGTTCTAACCTATTCAAACTTTAATTATAACCCAGGTCCTCTGGACTCGATAATGTTGTAAATTTTCTCTGTATTATTTCAATCTTAATTACATCTTTTCTGTAGGTAGGTGACTAAATCTGCACACAATATACCAAATTAGGCCTCACCTACATTTTATACAACATCAACATAACATCCCAACTCCTGTACTCAATATATTGATGTATGAAACAAGGTGCCAAAAGCTTTCTTTATGACCATATCCTCCTGTGATGACACTTTTCAATGAATTATGGCCCTGAATTCCCAGATCCCTTTACCCTACAGCATTCCTCAGTGCTTACTCTAATTGGTCCTCCAAAAGTTCTATACCTCACACTTGTCTGCATTAAATTCTACCTTCTATTTTTCAGCCCATTTTTCCAGCTGGTCCAGATTCCGTTGCAAGCTTTGATAGTCTTCCTCACTGTCCACTACACCCCAATTTTGGTGTCATCCACAAATTCGCTGATCCAGTTAACCACATTATCATCTAGATGGTTGGTATAGATGACAAACAACAATGGACCCAGTACCTATCTCTGCAGCACTCCACTATTCGCTAATCAGAGAGACAACCATCTACTACCACTCTTTGGCTTCCTCTGTGAAGCAAATGTCTAATCCAATTTAGTACCTCATCCCGAATGCCAAGCTACTGAACCTTCTTGACCAACCTCCCATGCAGAATCCTGTCAAGGGCATTGCTAAAGTCCACGTAGACAACATCCACTGCCTTACCTTCATCAACTTTCCTGACAACATCCTTGAAAAACTGGTTAGACATGATTTACCACACACAAAGCCAGTCCCTGTCTATCCAAATATTTCTACTGTATATCCAGTCCTTTAGACTATCTTCCAATAAATTTCCCACGATTGATATCAGGCTCACTGGTTTATAATTTCTGGCTTATTCTTAGAGGCTTTCTTGAACAACCAATGATTCCACTACCACTACAGATCACATCTTCTTCCACTTCTATTCTGAGCCACGGAGCCAGACTCAATGCCAGTGACCTGCTTGCGGCAGCCTCTCCCTGGTATTCCCCACTAACAGTATACACTTATTTTTGAGTGAAACAGCCACAGGGGTACTCTGCACTGGCTGTCCATTCCCTTTCCCTTTCCCTCTCCTGACAGTCACCCAGGTATCTGCCTCCTTCATCTTAAGGGTGACTACCTCCCTGTAGCCTATCACCATCTCATTCTTCCGTATGAGTCATAGGTCATCAAGTTATAGCTCCAGTTCTTTCACACGGTCTCTAAGGAGCTGCAGCTCGGTGCACTTTGAGCAGATGTAGTTATCAGGGAGACTGGAGGTCTCCCAAAGTCCCCACATCTCACACAAGGAACATACCACTAACTCTGGACCCATTCTCAGTGCACTAGCTGTGTACTAACAGAAAGAAAACTTATTGGAAACTTACTTAGAGCCTATGTCTGTTCTCTTGAGTCATCGTGATATTCACAAAGCCTGATAAAAAGGAAAGACAATTTTAAGCAGTGTAAAATTATTATTTGTAAAATCTAAAATCTGAAGTAACATATACACTTAAATACAATGAAAATAATTTAAAATCACTTAATTACACAGCAGGAGCTCAATGTACCTTTCTCCGGCTGCTCATATCGTTTGACACTATTCCACTTTTGCAAGGTTTACTTGATTCAGGCTAGGTGTACAAGCTTCTGAGTCTGTTGCAGGGCTGACTGATACAAGGGCAGCTGACAGGACAGGTAATGGGGCAAAGGATGCTACTGCTGCCCTCCACCACACCAACACCAGATTTCTGGTGAGAAGTGTATGTAATAATTGTATACAAGCAGCAGATTATCTACTTGAATAGTGCTAGCACTGTGACTGAAGAAACATTTAAGTTTAGTAGCCTCATCAATACCAGAGTGTTGAGAAGGTAAAATTTAGGATTGCTAGAATTTAAGTTGTTGGAATAGTTTTGGAGCAACCTCCATGAAGTGTTGGTTACAGTGTCTTAATATCTGTTGGGAGATCACAGTGGGTCGAGGTGTGCCTGTGGGAGGAAAGGAATTGGTGCTATTTTAGGTCAAAACCCTACATCAAGGCGTACGCATCAGCACTTTTTCTGCCAGTTATGTTTCCTCCCCTGTACTGGAACATGACCTGAGCTCTGCTCTGCATTCCCTGCTGTTGATCTCCTGACACTATCTGAAAAATTATTTCCAGAATCTTCCCTTACCTTATGAGTATGAAATAATGATAAGTACACTTATTAGCAGTTTTACAAAAGCCTTAGTTACCCAGTCCACCAAAATATTTAGAGCAGGAGCTTAAAGTGACCCCCACAAGTAGGGCTAATCTGAGGCTAACTCATAATGTTGGATGAAAAGAACTTTTGCTCTGCGGGCTGATCCGATGCTGAATTGGTTACTTGAAAATGTGAAGTAAACCAATATTCAAAAGTTTGGAGTATGTTCAAACCCCTGTTTCGTATTTTGACATTGCTGTCATATTACTGGCATTAAGTTTGTGCAGTTGTTTTCTTGTGACAGATATAACATATGTTATTAGCAATTTCAGTCCAGGTTAGTCAGGAGAACCTTTCAATTTATTGCAACCTACATTCATATTTAATCAATACTATTCTACTAGCTGTAGGACATAATTGGCTTGGTGTATTTAGACTACGTGAAGTACAATTTTACTTACACACATATTCAGACTTGTCAGGTAGCATATCATTAACATGGGCTTGTTTACAATATCCACCTGCATTCACCAGATGTTGTTTTATTAACATTTCTTTTGATACTCATTCTCATTAAAATACTGTATTAAAGTTTGGAAATCTCTGATCTTATTTCAAAGTGCTTCTCTTAGATACAAATAACCACATTTCAAAAATCGATCAGTGCAATGGAAGTTAAGTTTAAAGGGCACGAGTATTTGGTAACTGCATTTGGAACTGGTGTGGATATAGTGAATGGCCAGTAGAAATGGAAATATTTTCTAAGGAAAATGTAAGCAACAGCTTCCCTGTAATAGCAAAGAGTTGGTTTCAGTACAATGGCAAATAAATTGCTATCTCAATGCAATGAAGCATTGTGGCTGTTAAATTGGTGGTCAGTAGTCACTGACCCCTCACTAATTCATCATTGCTTGGCAAGAGTGGTATGGGTTACTTAAACAAAGTGCAGATTGGATGTAAGCTAATTGATTGGTGAGGCACAAACCAATTTCTATTCTGTACCTTCTAGTATTGAGACCAAGGCCAGCTCTACAGTTGATGCACCTGCCTTCTATTGAAGTTACCTGATGCATTGCCCACAGAGAAATGGCTTATCTAGTCATGCAAATGTGATGTAAGGTAGGAAGTATTCAGATGATATGACTAACATGCTTTCCCTTTACCTTTCTCTTGTTTTCAGTACTTAAGTTGTGTAGAGAAACCTAAATCCCCAGTGAGAGTAGTCCAGAAAAATTGTTGGGAACAATCAACAGACCTATCATGTCCTAGGGACACTTGATATTCTGATACCTAAATGCCTGAGGCTCTTCAAATGCTTCAACCAGTACAGTCTGTCAAATTATGTACATAGAATGGCCTCATATTATGGATAGAGATTAATGTACTTCTGCAAGACACATGCAACTGTGATCAAATTACATTCTCATTGACAGGCCTCAGATTTTATTTTAGGATTTTGGTACATCATAAGTAATATTTATGCCTATATATCTAAGAAACTAAGAAAACAAAATGGAAAAAATAAGAAGATGGCACAAGGTAGAGGTCGTGTTTCAATATGTTTAAAGTCTAAACATGCCTGTGGGCAAATCCAGCTATACAGCTAGAACAAATATTGAAGATTTATTTTGACTGTACCAAGATTTATTCTTTTGAAGTCGAGTTGACTTAACATTCCCAAATGTTACATATTATGGATGTCTCTCTTCCTAACACTCACATATATTCACTTTCTACAACACATATCAAATGTGCTGTGATTGCCATGTACACAACGATAATATAAAGCATGTTCATAAATAAGTTACACATTGAATATCTTTATCTTACACTTTGAACATTGTGACAATTGCAGATATGCAGCTGATAAATTATGATTTCAGTCTCACATTTTGCAAATCATAATTATCATATCTAAATATTATTTTGGATTAACCATGTCACATTCAATGTTTCATGTCGGCTACTGTTATATTATGCATTATGGGTGACATACATGAATATATTATGACAGATTTAAATAATGATTGTTGTACATGCATATTGTTGCAGAAGTTCCTCAGGGGAGTGCCGTAAGCCTAGGCATCTTTATTGTCAAAGATCTTCTGTTATCATGATGTCAGAATAGGAGATATTTGCTGAGATTCACACAGTGCTCGGATGAATTCTAACCATACAGATAATAGTATAGTTTGGGCCAGATGCAGCAGCTTAGGTAACCTGTAAGTTTCTATTTATATGTGGTGAGCAATGCTCATGCCCCACAACTGATAGTCAATGGCCTTCTTCAACTGGAAAGTACTAAACTATATCCTCTTGATACCCAATGGCATTACCAATATAGGATGCAGATTAAGGCCTGAAGGCCTTAATGACCATAACGTTAACTGGATGCATACTGTAGTTAGAAGAATGGCCCAAAGGATTGTTATTCTGTAGAGACTGCTCATTACCTAAAACCCCAAAGTCTTCCCACCAACAGGACACATACTAGGAATCTGACTGGATACTTCCCCTCACCTTGGTGAGTGCAGAACCAATGGAATGCAAGAAGCTATACACCATCAATTTTGATCTGGAACATTTTTGTTCAGTAGCTGGCAAATGGCAGTTTAACTGAAGGAATGGTGAGTTGATATACAGATGCCTAACTACACTCACTGGTCACATTATTAGACACTTATTGTACCTAATAGAGTGGCCACCGCGAGTACTCTTGTACTGTTCAACGTGTTGTGTGCTCTTCTGCACACAACTGTTAAATAACACGTGGTTACTTCAGTTACTGCCAGCTCAAAGTTCAAAGTTCAAAGTAAATTCATTATCAACCTAAATATATGTTAGCATATACTAACCAGAGATTTATTTTCTTGCTGGCATTCACAGTCAGAGACGCAATAGTGAAAAAGTGAACACATGGATTCTATTGTGTTTCTTGGAGCAATCTGGACATTTTCCTCTTACTGCTCTCATTAACAAGATATTTTGTCCATAGAACTGCCACTCGCTGGATGTTTTATTTTGGCTTTTTGCACCATCCTCTATAAACTCTAGAGATTGTTGTGTATTAAAATCCCAGGTGATCCACAGTTTCTGTGATACTCAAACCACCCCATCTGGCACCAACAATCACTTCATGCTCAAGGTCACTTAGATCACATTTCTTCCCCATTCTGATGTTTGGCCTGGACATCAACTGAACCTCTTGACCATGCCTACATGCTTTTATACATTGAGTTGCTGTCACTTGATTGGCTGAACAGGTATTTGCATTAATGAGCAGGTGTACACTAAGTGTATAGATATGATGGTTTTAAATTCTTGTTTGTTGGTGGCATTATGGAAACCAAAGAAAATTTGTCATGCAAGTGTCAGAGAGATGAATTATATGGTTCACTGACATTGTATACATAATTTCACTCTTCCTCCACCTTGTTCTAATATGCTTCACTATCTCTGGTGCAATAAATTAGGCCTAAGCATCACCATTCTGGAGTCCTTTAAGATAAGTTGATACAGTTGAAACACATAGCATACTTGATGAGATTTCTTGAGGATGTTGCTTTAATAAAAATTACTTTCAGCCATGTCACTTGAATTCCTCACTGGAATCATAATGATGTTTTAGGGGAAGATCCTTTTTCTCTGAGCAGCCATGTTGCAAACCTACTTAGCAGCATGAATAGATTTGGGTGGGTGGATTGTTTTTCTCACTAATGCTCTCTGCACTGTAGTGTATTTTCTATATATTTGGTTTTTGTTTAAAAATTCCAATTCCCAGTATCTGTAGTATTCTGCTCTTAGCATATAATTTACCTGTTTTATTTTCATATGGTATTTTGAATTCTAACAATGAAGAGAATGTATTTGTGTATAAAAGGCCATAGGTTATGCTTGCTCATTCATTTTATTGGACAGAAAAGAAAATAACAGAAGAAACTGAAAAAAAACTCACAAAGGACACAAATCGAAAAGTTCCCAAAATACCCTGATGCCATTAAATAATTATTGTGAAACACATTGTGAATTTTGATTTAGCAATCAAACACCAAGCATAACATACTTTAAAAACAGACTTCATAAATGGGCCATGAAGATAAGATATCCAGGTTATATTAAGAAATATTGTACTCATCCACGTCGTCTGTCCACAGAAACCTGATATTCCATCTGCTGGTTCCAAAGTTTTTGAGTTCACAATGCTTTCAGAGGACATTTCTAGGTAGTAAGTGTCTTCAAAGGATTACTTTTTAAATAAAGCATTGCAACTAAACAGTCAATATCAGGCAATGTCAAAATTCCACTTTCCCACTAAGGTCAGTAATAATTAAGTGAATATTTTGTACTTTATCAGTTCTTTGTAAGTTAAAGTCATGTTTCAAATTATTTCATTATATAACTTTTTATTAAAGCTACATTATTAGTTTTCCTAAAATATGTAATCAGTAATAAATAGACAATGAATTTTGACTGTGAGAATCCTTTCGATGCTGCATTATAAGCCAATCTGTGGGATTTTGTGGGGCTGTTAGAGATTGAGATTCCTACAAGTTTCCTGAATTGTCCAAGAAGCAATTTATTGGTTGACTGTGGATCAAAGTTTAGTATCTGGAGATGCAGAAATTAACTCTTCATTACATATTCTTTAGTTATCTGACATTTGATCTAATGGTCATGCCATGGCCAGTAATAGAGGGTAACATATTTAATTGGAGTTTAAAAAACTGCATGACTCTGTGCAGTGAAAATTCCTTAAGATATTAGTTCTTCTTTCATCTTTTAAGTAGGCAATTGAACACACGGCCAACAAAACTTAAAGATAAGTGGATCAAATTATTGTGGCATAGCACTGTAAAATTATCTACAATCAAATGATTAACAAAAATGAGCAGGATTATGTTCAGGAAAAAATCATATAAATGTTTTATGATAAGTTAGTGGAAGCATCCAATGAGAGTTATCCTTTCCTAAAAAAATTGGTTTTATTTTATGATCAAGCTCATAGGAGAATTTGATTCTCTATTTTATTAATAACCAATGACAGCTACATTTTCCACCAGTAATGTTAAATTATAGATTATTGTATTATGAAGAAATCTTGATGTAGCACTTTCTGCATTATGAATCATAATGGAAGATGTCTTTCTAAGTGATCTTTTTTTTTGTATTTTAAGACTCCATTTACTCGGTCATTTGTAACCTAGCCCGGATGGCCACTGTCATTATGTATATAATTTTGAAGTGATACTTAAAGGTTTATGTGATGATAATTCCTAGGAAAAAATAAGGCTATTGTTCTGGACTTAAAAAAGCACAAAATTTGTTACTAGCAGAGGCATAAAAATTCCATTCACAAATCACAATCTTTTTAAAGTATTAATTTGTTTTCAGACATGATAGTTAATTGATGCAAAATAGTTTTTGGTTTCACACCTGCTTAATGACAGCTCTGTACGTTTCTATGCTATGGTGTAGTGCAATTGTTGTCTCCCGGTTAGAATGAGAAAACTCTCAGCTGGCATCACCTTGCTGGCTTTGACTCATTTTAATTTTATAACGTGAGGGCACAGAGTACTGGTACAACAGTCAACTGTTCACTCCCCAACTAACACACCTCACTTTCCTCCTAGAATCTGTCATCAAATCATCCCACCTTTCCTGTCCCAGGAATCCCTGTCCACTCAGCATATGCTGGCAATTCTCAGTTCCAGATGAGATTCAAAGTCTTAATCTGGCTACAGTGGTTGAAGAAGAGGTCCAAAACTTATAAACCAAGTACAGTTTCTTCTTAATTATACCATTTTGAAGATAATATTTCTAGTTCTTGTAGCAAGATAATTTTAGCTTTATTTTTTAGATTAACTTAAATAACTTTATGAGAAGTTTATGCAATTCAGTTTAATTACTTGAGGAGTCTTTATGAGTTGGTTAGGAATTTATCCTTGATTGCTGATACTAAACATGCAGTATGGTAGTGTCCATGTTTTGTATTCCACTTTTGCAAGTCAGTCCTTCAGACTTCAGTGGAACTGAAGCACACTGTGCAGCCACTGGTTACTATATTAAGAGTTTAGCACTAGCCATCAGGGACAGATTTGATACCTGCTCCTTCATGCTGTTTTGAAGCTGAAGGCAGCACATTACTTTCACAAAGTACACTGCAGATGCTGTGGTCAAATCAACATGTACAAACAAGCTGGATGAACTCAGCAGGTTGGGCAGCCTCCGTTGAAATGAGCAGTCAACGTTTCAGACCTGACGAAGGGTCTTGGCCCATTGCTTTCACCTTTTGCTACTTCCAGAAATAGGAGAGGAAATAGTAACGCTGCCCAAAGCTTTGCTGAGATGGTGGCTCCTATATAATTTGGCAGGTTGAGCTAGGATTATTTTCATTTGGGTTATCAGGTGCAGATAAATATTGCACCTCACTTCATATGCTACAACAGCATTAACAGCAGAGTCAGCTGACAAGCTCAGAAAATAAATGGGGCTGTGCACTCTCAAAAGTTAGGGGAGAATTTAAAAGCTCAGGTTAGAAACATTATTATTTTGTTATTTTTAGACTGAGAAGTTCAAACAAAGTTATATCTTCATTTGAAGGCTTTAGTATGGAAACCGCATTTTAAGCTTTGTAAACACTAAAACAGAATTCACAATCTAAGGTCATAATATCCATTTCTGCATCTTCTGCCAATGTTCTACTGATGAATCAGAATAAACAAAACTCAAATATTATACAAGGTCATAGTTTTGAACATTAATGAATTAGAGACTCCTCTCACACAGACATTAATGGCTGAATTGCCTGTTCTATGTTCTGAGCTTAGATATTGTTAATAACTAGATCCAGGAACCAAAAATAGTTTACTCTTATAGTCACTCCAGATGGAAAACAATAAAAGTTAGTCAAAGAGAAACTATTATTAAGTCTGGTGGGCTGGGGTGCAACTCTATTGGATATGTTTTGGATAGTAAGTTCATGAACTTCTTAAAAATAGTTTCAGAAAATAGTCATTTGAGTGAAATATTTTCATTATTACTTTCTATTGGGACTGTGAAGCAAGAATTTGCCTTTAGCACCAGTGCAAAACTGTAACCCCACACATCCTGATAATATGTAATATGCTTTCCAATGGAGACAGAAAAGACTGTAAATGCTACATTCTGGAGTGAGAAACTGCTGAAGCAGCTGAGTAGCTTAAGCAGGATTTGTGGTAGCAAAGAGGTAGTTAATGTTACGGGGCTTGTTGACTACCTCTCTGCCTCCACAGATGCTGCTTGACTTAGTGGATTCCTCCAGCTGTTTGGTTTATGCAATATATATTCCTCTGGATATTTTGTTCAATTGGTTTCTTTAGAGCCATGTATGAGAGGATTAAAACTGTTATTGTTTTGCTTTCAAAAGAGCAACAACCCAAAGAGTGTCAAATTAAAGAGGTATTGCTTTGTGTCATTATGAATATTCTTGTCTTAAATTATTCCTGCATGGGTTTTCTTCATATTTTCCATCTCTGGCTTTTTCTATTACTTGAGAAAACGTTCAGTGAAGATGTCAGATTCTTGCTCTATTCTTCTGCTGGCTGAACGTCGCTTCTTTCAGATTCCAACTAAACGTCATCGAGAACCTCTGGCTGTGGTAGGAAAGTACTTTAGAATTAATAAATGTGATAAGCATATTTCAGATCTTTTCTAATGACTGAAATCCAACATAACTCTAAAATCTCTGCTCTTCAAACAAAAAAAATCTCTTCCATCATGTTAACTTCAGTGGCTATTTGCCAAAAATAAAAAGAATCATTTCTATCATGTTAACTTCAATGCCACATTATCTTGCATAAAATATTATGGCATAAGTTTTGCAATGTTTTTGTCTTTTATCATATTTTTATCTTTAAACAGAAACCATAATAATTTTGTTGGTTTGAAGAAAATAACACCATGCAACATATTAAACAGATCAATTATCAAAGGTGAAATAAAACTGGATGCCAGTGATTTGAAATTAAATAGGGCTAACATTGGATGTGGTTAGAATCAGAAAACAGCTAGAATACTGAGAATTCTGTCACTTCAGCTTGGATGGCATGGGAACAGGGATGCCTAAAGTGAAATGGACATCTTTAACGAGAGAGAAGAAAATTGCCCGTGGTTCCTGATTGCGATGCAGTCACCCTAACTGTAAATGAATATAAGTCAGGTGAAGACAGCTTTGAATTTGATTGCTCACAATTTGTGAAGAGTAGCTATCAGTACTCTATATAGATAATGGGCACTTGCACATGATACAGGAGAGCCAAGAGCAGCTGTAAGCACTGGTAGGAAAAGAGAGAATTGGTGCACACCCCCTGGCTGACACCACCCCATCATTTGCATATCATGAAAGTGTTTTAGTTGGAATAAATCACAAATAAATTGAAACAGTGAGTATAAAAATTTCATCTCTTTGCAAGCAGCAGTATGTGCTATGCAATGCTAATCAAAATCCACACCTTGTTCATCCTTGCTTTTTCCTCATAAGGAAGTTTATTCATTGACTTGTACCCACTACCAAATTTCTCTCAGTTTTAGATAGGAAGACATCCAGCAACCATTTTAACAGGAACAATCAATTAAGTTAACAGAGAAACAATAAATCAATCAGTTAATTCCATGCATCTTTATGAAAAATCTGAGTTAATTTAAACACCCATAACCATGGTAATTCCAGAGAGACAGGTTTCATACCTAAATGACTTACCATTGTAGCATTTTATATAAAGAACACCAGATGACAAGAAATTACTAATAAGTGCCATCAACCAAGCCCTTACGCTTTCCCTGTCGTTCAATATGATCGTAATCGATCTATACTGGCCTCGGCTTCTCTTCTGTGCCTCTTCCCTATAACCCTCCATTCATTAACCTTTCAAATATTTATCTATTTCATCCTTAAATATGTCTAATAATCTGGTCTCCAACATCATGTATGGCAGAGAATTCCAGAGATTCACTAGCCTTGAAGAGAAGAAATAATTACGCAACTCAGTTTTAAATGACTGGCCACTTATTTTTCAGTAATGGCTCCTTGTTCATGTGACTCTTCCACAACAGAAAAGATTTTAACATCCATCCCACAAAGTCCACTCAGAATCTTTCATGAAGCTCATTTAGGAACTTCTATGCTTTAAAACGATCAACCCTCATTCTTTCAAACTCAATACACAGACCCAAACTCTCTAGCCCCTCTTGAAAGGACAGATTGTTGTTAACCTTTCATTGGAACTTATTCCTAAATGCATTTGATTAGATTTGTAATTACTATTTTGCTAGTATTAGATTAGATATTTTCCCTGTAGTTTATACTTGCTATAGTTTTATACAATCAGCTGTTTGTCAATACAGTAACTGTTTAGTGAATTTTCAGTAATAGTAGTTCAGTTAGTTCTGTATTTTTCCACAAGTTCCCCTATAGCCTGTCTCAAGCCACTGAACCTGATTATTCTATAGGCTACTTCCTAGCAATGGAATGTTTCTTTATTTATGTAGTTCAAATAACTTTTACTACAAGATAACCAAGCTTCTTTGTCCTTTTTCTTTCTTTGTTCTCTCCCTTCATTACAGTAGAGTGAGCTGGTTACTGTTATTTCTTTGTTAGGAAGAAATGGCTATAAACACAAGATTTATGCCTTATTCTTGACTTCCGATGAACTTCTGGATCATAGCATCTCCATCCAAGTATGTAATCATATCTAACACCCAACGAGATAAAGTGCAAGCAATTTGGTATGGTAACACAATGCAGCAGAGTACGGGTGATCTGGTTAAATCAGGGGTTGCTGGGCACTGTGGCTCAAAGAGTTTATTCTGCATTGTATCTCAATAAATCAACCAAAAGGTTTGGCAGATCATTGACTTCCTGAAATTCCATTATTATGATACAGGAAGAGAAACAGGAGAAAAATTATAGAAACTCACCTGCCCATCAGATTTATCAGCTAACCATGATCTCTTTTGACGAATAGTCTTGGAAATTTTAAAGTTGTACCATTTGTACAGCAGATCTCTTCCCAGACTAGAGCTTTGATCATTTAACTGTTTTGCATCATGAATTAACTGTTGGAGAAAAGAAAGACACAATAAAAATAAACAATTTGTATTCTTATAATGCAACGTTTAATGTGAAGTGGAAATGGATGGAACTATACTGTCCATGTCACATTTGTAGAAAGCTATTTTTAAAATTTGCATTGACTTAAGTCAATCTGATCATTTTTTAAATTGAGAGATGCAAGTGCAGAGCCAAAGTACATAAGGTCTACAGAATAGGAAAGGACTAAGGTTGAGTTAATAGGGCAAACAACTGAGAAGGCCCTAGAGTGATCCTAGAAATTGGATTGCATCTGATTCTGAAGTGCTGACCGTCTATATCTTTCTGAATAGAATATCTGAAAACTCACCGAAGTCTAGTTTAAAATGGAATTAGGATAGATTTACACCCAGAATCGGGTACCATAAAATGATAATGCAGTTCCCAGTGGACTCAGTTAATCAAGAAAGAGCTTCAGCTCTTAAAGACACACTCCCTATAGCTGTCGGACAGCAGCAAAACATATGCTATGACCGATTAGAGCATCTGTAAAAAAGTGCATGGCAGGAAGTGCTTGCACGTCCTTCTACAAGAGTGGGAATCTATAGCATGTAGCAAAAATTTGTGATCTTACAAGGGACGTTAGGGTGAGATACAGACCATGCTCCTATGCATACTTACCCAGACATGCACAGTCACATGGTCAGCCACAGTTCAATCACACTCATGTAGACTGTTCATGACACAAACTGTTATCAATCCTTCCCCAACCCCCACCTACTCCACCCTCTCTTGCATCCTCCCTCACATGCTTAGTATTCTACCGAGTCTACCAACCATACAGAGGACATGCTTCAAGAGATTGAATAGTTAAACACTACCTTTACACAATGTCCTCCATTCCTTTAATTTAGATTAAGACATTGAGGAACTAGAGGGAGGTGAGTAAGATGGTGCAGGGACATTGGGGCCTTGTGAGCTTATTCCTTCACCATGTTGGAGGAGACCATCTTTTTCCTTATGGGGCAAGGTTTATAAAAGTAGAGTCTATAAGAAGTCAGCTAGGTAAACTCACAAAACCATTTCATTGTGATATTTACGTCTGCAGAGATCTGAGCTAAGGTGACTTCATAACCACTTGTGCGGTTGCTTCACTACGGGCAGAGTATACCAGCCCCAGTTTTTCAGAGGAAGCACCCTATTTCCCTTGAGCACCATCCTTTTGAGTTATGATCCTTATTGTACTTCCACCATTTGTATCACCCCAATACATACCTCAGTTAAGAGCAATAATCTATACCGCAAGGAGCAGTGATCATAATGTTAGCCCTACGGTTCATCATTATAGATTTCCCTCCATTCTGAACATCTGTTCCACCATCACTTAGTGCTTTTCATAGCCAATTTAACATCCATATTGACACTGTCATGTTAACCCTATGGTTATCATTTTTGCTTATGTCTTTAATGTAGTTTCTAACCTTCAGTTTGAACTCCACACAATATTTCCTCCATCCCTCATGATTTCCTTCACAATCACACCTCCCTAATTTGTATTCTTGATGAAATTCTGTTTTTTGTTATGCCCTTATATTTTACATTGTACTTTAGCTATCACATTTACTGCCAACATTTACCGTGCAGGGCTGCTGGCTTTGGAAGCTGATGTATGTTGAGTGCTATCTCATGAACTGAGATGTGAAATGTAATCCTCACCTTTCATTTTAATGTGTGAAACCTTTACTATGCAAGAAATCAAATTAAATCAGAACCTTTGTTGTGGTGAAAATTTCTAAAGCATCATAGGAATCACCTCATTAATCAAAGTTATTGGCTGCACAAATAAAAAACACAAATAGATAAGAATTAGTGAAGTAGGCTATCTGATCCTTTATAGCTGTTCTAGTTCAAGAACATGGCTGTCTGCCATTATCCTGCACTACCCATGTCCCTTAATACCTAGAAATCTAACATCTCTGTTTGAATGAACTTAATGACTGAACCTCCACAGCCCTCCAGTCCTGAGTGATCCCTGAATGAAGAACTTTCTCCCCACTTCAGTTCTAAATGGCTTATGAATGCAAAGCCACATTCTAGATTCTTCTGAGGGAAAAAGAGCTTCTCTATTACCCTGTTGAGTCTCAAATCTTGTAAGCTTCAAAGAGACGACCTCTCCTTACTCTGAAGTCTAGAGAATACAGGTTTAATCTACTCAACTGCTCCGTTTACAGCAAACCCGCCATACCATGAAATAATCTAGTGAACCTTGGTTGCAGTTTATACAAGATATGTACACCCTCTTTATGTAAAAAGTTGAGTATTGTATACAAGATTTAAAGTGCAGTCTCATTAAGGCCCTGTTCAACAGTAATAATGTGTTTTTACTTCTGTACTTAAAAACTCTTTTAATAAATGTCAATGTACCATTTGGGTTCTTGATTACTTGATGCATCTTCACATCTACTTGCAGTGATTTGTGTACAAGGATAATTAGATCTCTTTGAACATCAGCATCTCCCAGTCTTTCACTATTTAAAAAGTACTGTGCATTTCAGTTTTGTGCTCCAGATTGGATGACCTCCCATTTTTCTATATTATTTCCCACCTGCTCTGTTCTTTATCATTCATTTAACTTGTCCACATCCCCTTGAAGACTGTTTACATCCTCGTGATCCTCAGTCTTACATCATTAGCGAACTTCAAGATAAATATTCATTGTGAGTCACAAAATTTTCAAAGAAATCAGGCCGCAATATAACTTAACAAAACATCTTTAAAATGATCGATATTCACCTGTGGATCTGACCAGGTGTAAGGAATTTCGTCTGCTTCCACCTTTCTCTTATGTTCACGATAGAATGCTTCACCCAGTCGGCTGTCAATTTTGTTTTCCTTCATTAGATTTTTGAGATTTATTAAGTCTTCATCGTCTTCATCCTGGAGATTTTTGACATCATCCTTAACTATTCAGATAAGAGCACAAAAGCTTTCAGAATTAACCCTTTTTTTTATTAGTCTCAACATAATTCAAATTAAACATGTTGGGAACATGTACTAGGTAAGGCAACATCTGTGTAAAGGAGAAAATGAGTTAACTTTTCAGGCTGTAGTAAGAAATCCGATTTTCTTAACTTTTTCTCTTCCTTTAAATATCTGACCCTCAGAGTTTCCTGATCCACTGCTTCAACTAGAAACTTATTCTGTGATGGTTCCTTCTTGCGGTTTTATTTTTTTTCTGCAAAGTGCAGCAAGCCAGGTAATAGTTGCTACAGTAGTTAAGAATGTTACACAACACTTATTGTTTTGTTGTAAATTGCTTCCAACTTCAGGAACTTGATTTGAGCTTTTTCTTCCTCTCTATGAGCTGTAAGATTTATTTTTAATCTATTTAATGCAGGAGTGGATGGAGTAGGCCATATTCTCTCAGTAGTGATGGCTATTTAAATCACCAAGACATAGTAATGTATGAACTAAGTGCTGATAGCTGGAATTAGTATAGTAGGTACTTCACGGCAAGAATGGGTTTAATGGGCTGAATGGCTGGTTTCTATCCAGTAAGACTATGACCCTATGGATGTGGATGTTTCTGGAAAATTGTTAGTTATGGTCTAGCTCTGAATTAAATGGCCTCTTCAGTCTATGGTTGAAGTCAATTGCATTGTTGTGGAACTAGAATCACGTTTAGGAAAATCTCCGACATCAGTAAAGCATATGGTTTATCTTGACAACAACCAAAAAGTTGCACGACTACTCTTAAAGGTAACTATTCTAAGATCATTAACTACTACCTTGGCTGGATTTTGAACATAGCCTCTGGATTATTAGTCCAGATTTCTGGATTACTAATCCAGTAACATAACCACTCCCCTTCTATATAATCCTGTGAAACAAATTTGGGCAGTCTCAAAACAATTTCAAAAAGGCACATACTCACAGCACTAAAAAAAAACTGTAATTTGGCACAAATTGCCATATTGGGCAAAGATTTGCTCTCTGCACCAGGTGCAATGAAATCAGAAATACACTTACCATTTCATTATACCCAAAGCACAGAGCAAATCTTCTGCTTAAATTGGCAATTCATTGTCGAAAGAAAGTAAGGATATTTGGTAGAGGAAAGAGAAAGCTTTACAGTTGTGCAACAATGATGACATCATTGTTAAAACACCAGTCTTACAGAGAAAAAGATTTATGATTCTTCTAATGAAACAATACTGCAAAACAAAAAAAGGAAATTAAAGATATCTTAAGTCAGCATGACATAATTATAAAATTTAATGTATTATGGTGCCAATGATAAATTCCTGTTGTCTTAGTTTGGAAATGGTGCACTAAATATATATCTTCCAATCAAAATTACAACACCCAATGGTCAATATTCCATAATTGCAGAAAAGTAATTCTTATGTTGAATGTGCAAGGAACTCAGTGAAAACAGAAGTAGATTCAACTCCTAACCTGAATGATGGATGTTTAAGACACATTGCTTAGAAAACATTGAACTTTGTGGTTTACATTTTAATACTAATTGGCCATGCCAATAAATCAATGGAGAAAATTTCACTTGAATATTCATTGTGCATTTATGCATATAAATTGGACTGTACTAGTTTTGATGTGCAGCATTTAATCCCAAATCAAATCCCTGGTAAAATCAAAATCACAAAACTAGTCAAAAACAAAATTGAAATAGTTTCAGGGTGTTTTTCACCCAGAAGTGTTTACTAAAACAGGACCTGAATTTTTCATATCGGGGCTTTATCGAAGTCCATGCAAAGCTCAACATTCTATCAGAATGGAATGAGAGAGGGGTTTCAACTGTAAAGCACACACTTCCATGGCAGCCATAATTCCCACAATAAATTAAAGGGATGTTGGTCCTGGTCAATGAGATTTAGAGTCATACAGCACAGAAACAGGCCCTTTGGCCCATCTAGTCCATGTCAAAACTATTTAAACTGCCTACTACATTTGTGTGAAGAAGATCCTAAAGGAGAAAGGAGCTTCACCAAAGTTACCATAAAAAGAGCTTGGTATGGAGGTAGCGATCATAACTTCATCAATATGAAGCCCTGTTAAAAGGAATTTCATGTGTTCATGGTGGCCTTCCAATCATTGTTTACGTCTTCAGAATTGAGTGTTCACAGAAAAATGTATGTCATCCAAAGGTCTGTATTATTTAGGTGAGATCTCAATCATAGAAATGCTGTAACAAGCTAAGAAATTACAATGTTGATTTGTTCATTCATATGCTATAATCAATGGACACGCTAAAGCAAGGTGTGGGAGATTGTTAAACATACTCAGGTCTCCCCAGCTATTTATTGATATGTCATGCTGATGGTGTTGATTAGAATGTATAGAGAGTCACTTAGTTTACACAGGGATCATGATGTGGGGGTTCCTTAAGAATGCTGTCGCTCTGTCAGGATTTCCTTTAAATTCTTCCCTCCTCTGCTCTGCTTGGCTTTGGATGATGAACAGGGAAATTATGCTCCAGCCATCTTTCTTCTGCTTCCCTTTTAGTTTGACTTCTTTCCCCAAGATTTGTTTGTCTTCATGAAATGGTTACTCTTTTCACTTTGCAAGTCCACACATTACGCCTCGCACAGATGAAATTTGTAATATAGTAGGTATGTTCCTCCTAGATTGATGCTTGCAGTGTCATTTCCCCCTGAAAGACTTTCCAATGTTATCATGGCTCTTGTTGTACCTGTACTCTGCTGTTGTGTTTGGAGAATGCCCATTTGGGAAGAGTCTACACCCACAGCCTTCATAGGCACTACATCCTACTTGGACACTTTCTCTGAACAATCCATTTTTAGGCTAAGGGTTTCCAGGAAATCATCATGTGACATCCTATGGGTATGCATTCAGTTATGGCCTTGCATCTGAAATACTCTCTCCACAGAGCTGAAGATCATGTCAGCTTTCAGCTTTCAACAATCATGAAGTAGCTGGTAATGGATCATATAAAATCCCATCTTCCAGCTATGTTGGACCCTTTCCATTTTGTTTAGCACTTAAATCAGTCCACTCTGTTCTGACTCCCTCAGAAAATAGTGCCTCATATGCTAGGATGTTGTTCATTGACTTTGGCCTGGCATTTAACATGATCACCCCTCAGAAACTGGTGGGTAAGCTGTCCTCATTGGGACTCAACACCCCTCTTTGTAACTGGATCTTGGAATTCTAGATGGAAAGAACTCCAGCCAGCCTGAGTTGGCAGCAAAATCTCAAGCTCCATCTCACTGAGCATTGTTGTTCCCCTAGAGTTGTGTGCTCAGCCCACTGCTGTTCATCCTGCTGACTCACAACTGCACTGCCAAATCCAAAATAACCACATTGGGTTCGCTCATGATACAACAGCGACTGGCTTCTTCAGCAACACTGATGAGTTGGCACACAGAGAAGGGCTCTAGAGGCTTGTCAAATAAGTGTGAGAACAACAAGCTGAGTCTCAACACAGACAAGACAAGGGAGATGATTGTGGACTTCTAGAAGGGGCAGGTTGACCACTCTCCATTTGCACATCAATGGCTCTGCCATGGACAGAGCTCACAGCACAATGTTTCTTGGCGAGCGTATAGCGGATGATCTAACCCGCACCCACAACACCTCCTCATCGGTCAAGAAAGCACAGCAGCCTCAACACTTTCTGAGGAGACTGAGGCATGCAAGTCTTGCAGTCCCCGATCTAATAACTTTCTACAGGATCCCCATTAAAAGTGCCCTGTCTGGCTGCATCATTGTGTGGCTGAGAAGCTGCAAGACCTTACAGTAAAAACTGCTGAGAGTATCACCAGGGTCTTCCTCCCCACCCTATTTGTGACACTTATCGGGGGCATTGTATAAAAAAGGCCCAAAGCATTGTTCAGGATCCCTACCACCCATTCCAAAACCTCTTTGACCTTTGGAGGTGCAGAAGCATTAGGATTAAGACTGCCATCTCAAGTAACAGCTTCTTCCCTCAGGCTATGAGACCCTGCCACTGCCGAGGCACTGTCCCTATGACAGCGAGCAGTAAACGTGCTGTGCACGACATGCATTTTCAATTATATTTATTAACTTATTTAATAATATTTTGTTTTACATTTTGTGTGTGATATGTTTTGCAGATGCATTGTGGTCTGGGTGAATGCTGTTTCATTTCGTTGTATATACTGTATGTGCAGTCAGATGACAATAATCAAGCAACACACACAAAATGCTGGAGGAACACAGCAGGCCAGACAGCATCTATGGAAAAAAAGTACATTAGACATTTTGGGCCAAGACCCTTCTGCAGGACTGGACAATAGTCATGATCAAGAATGTGAGCTTTCTTGTCACTTCTTCCACATGACCACACCATTTCTACCAACTTGCTGCTCAGTGCAGCATCAGAGAATGTACCCAGGCATTCTATTCTTGAAGAAATGATTTTTCCCATTTTGTTCTCACTGAGGAATAGATGTTTTGAGCTTTCAGAGTTGCTGGCAATGCTGTTTTCTATTTGGCTATCGCCCTTACATTTAATGCCCATCATCTTCCTTACTTAACAGTTTTTGGAACCTACAGAGCTTTGTTGTCTCCGTGTATTGCCTTCTAGTCCAGGGATTTCCAAATATTTTATGCCATAGAGCCTTACCATTAACCGAGGTGTCAATGAACTTATGTTGGAAACCCCTGCTCTACTCTCTCGCTCTTTACCTCCACCACTCCTCCCCACACTTATCCATTTGTCCATCGTCTCTCTTTTCTCCTGGTTGCTCTTCCACCTGCCGACATGTCCAATCTACACACTGTGTCCTGGTGTAAGGGCTTGACCGTAAATGTTGATGACTCCTTTGCTTCCACCAGTGCTACGTGATGCACGCAGTTCCTCCGGCAACAGGTTTAATTTGTATTGGTATTTACACTTATTGAGGAAGTTCAAAAAAGAGCAAATGTACATGCTACACACATCACACTACACAGTATTGCACTGTTGAAAAGGACATGTTCTGTCTGAGCCTTGTATCCATTGCAACTCCCTCCTACTGGCTCAAATCAACAGTCCTTCCACATCTTTCAGTTGAAGCGTTTAAAATCTTTTCCATTGCTGAAAAAAACTAATACCATGCCTGGGGTCACCTTCATTAAATCCCACTTGTTAGCCCATTGTTCAAGAGGGCAAGTAAGGCATGTAGGCCCTTGTGTAATTTCTATCCTGTCAATTAATCCTACAAATTAAATAATCTCAGAAACGGCAAGATAATACAAATAATAGGACTTGAGCTGTTTTCTGAAAAATCAACATGCACATGTGTCAATATTAAAATATAGGCAATCCATACTGTAGGGGTTGGACCTACAAAATAAATATAGCAACATAACAGTACTGTACACCACCTACTTGTGAGATTGTCATTGATAAACTCTGAATTTGATTAACTGAGCTGGTAGTCAAACAAGCCACGGAAGCAAATTTGTTTTTGGAAACTAAAGCAGCAGTCAGGAGATAGTTCATGGACACTACTTGCATGGACTTGGAGAAGACACTTGATTTAGTGATTTGAAATGAGATGGTTTGATATAGGTGAAGCTTATCAGATTGAAGACAAATTATTGACTTGTTTAGGAAATAGCACGACTAGCAGTATACTGTACGTGCTATCAGGTGACATTTGCCATGCTACCTCTGTTAAAGTTAGTTAGATCACATCAAAAAAAATCTTGGTTTTTGCATGGATTGTTACGGACACAACAGCTGAGGGACAATACTTTAGACTTAGAAGGATAGAATAGCATAGAATTAACAGAATGATAAATGGGCCTTGAAATTTGATTTCATACTTAACACAATGTGTTAAAATATTGGTGCATTTAATACCATGACCCAATCAGGTGATTTGTACCTTAACTTGTTTGTTAAGTGAGTCATTACCTAGGGAAATGAATAAATAGTCAATGTTTTGGACAGCCCCCAGGACTAGAAAGGAGCCTGAATAAGATGTAGGGGGAGGGGAAGCTAAAAGGTGACAGGTGAAGCCTTGTGGATGGGGAAGTGGGAGGAGATGAAATACGAAGCTCGGAGGTGATAGGTGGAAAAGGTAAAGAGCTGAAGATGGAAGAATCTGATAGGAGAGGACAATGGATCATGGGAGAAAGAGAAGGAGGAGGGGCACCAGAGGGAGGTGATTGGGCAGGTGATATGAAGAGAAGAGGTAAGAAGCAGCCAGACTGGGGAACAAGTCCAGAACTATCAAACACATCTCATACATTAACTCTTTCATTCCTGGAGTTGTAACACAACACAACACTGCTGATCTACCTCACTCCTGTACACACAGAACTCAACCAGCTGATCTATCTTATTCATGACTTGATAAGTCAAAAAACCTGTTTTCATTCTATATTTCTCTACAACTCAGTGAATCTAAGTTTGTGAAATGTTCTTTGTTCTGTACTGTTCCCAGGTTCCAAATTAATCTGTTGGCATGTTTGAATTACATGTGCCCTTTAATGGGAGGCCTGAATATCTATTGCAAAAATAACCTTTAAAAGTGTTGGCATCTTCTATATGAAGAACTTTGAAAATTATAATCTTCTGGTTTAAAATAACGCTACTGAAGTTTTATGACAGCTTCCTAGTAATTCAGAAGGCAAGAAATATAACTAATGTAATTATTAACACTTTCTTATGAGGTAAATTGAGCTATTGTGATACTGAGAGGGGGATCTTGATGATTGGGCATCTTAGGATCTCCATACCTTCTACCCAGGCTTGTGATGATGATCATCACTCCAATGTCCTTTGAGTCAGATGGATGCCAACCACAATCAGACAGACAGACAGACAGATATACTTTCACCACAATCACCAGAAACAATGATGAGGCAAGTGGAAGCAGAACTGACTCAAGGGATGAGCCATGCTGGTCCGTCGTAAAGTCAGGACGCAATGCGCTCAAGGTAGTTTTGGAAACGGAGGTGGAGTTGGAGCGAGTGACTTGAAGAGGAGTTGCGGTGGAGAATTTTTGTTGCCTGTCCACCTAGACCGGGTGTGCAGGTGGATCATTGTAAGCGCCAAGCTGATTTGGAGAGGTCGAGACTGTTTCAGGCTGGGTGATGAGGTCTAGGCCCTGCACTGGGTCTGGTGGAGCATGACCTATTGTTTGGACATTTTAACTGTCAGACCAGATAGCCAGGGTGCTGGGACTGGAGGTGAGGGTCGGGCCAACTTTGCTTGCACTCCCGCAATGTTAACTGCTCTCTCCACGGTGCTGAGGCTGTGCGCCTGCTCCTGCTGCTACACACTTTGAGTCTGCAAGTTTCGCGGTGGCTTGCTCTGCTATGTGATGAAGTGGAGACTGAGCCTTTGGATTTACTTTGGCTGCTTTTGGGATTCGGGTCAATGGACTCAATTTGGTGTGGAATGCTGTTGCTTCTGTTGTTTGCATGACTCGTGTGTTTTTTCTCTTTCTGTGCACATTGGGTGTTGGTCTTTCTTGATTTTAAATTGGGTTCTTTTGTGTTTCTTGCTTTGTGGCTGCCTGTTTGCAGACAAATTTCAAGGTTGTATAATTTATACATATTTCGATAATAAATGTATTTTGAATCTTTGACTTTGAATCTACATGTACTTTTGAAATAAGGCAAACCATCAGAAACCTCCAAGAGAAGAAATTTCATGGAACAAATTTATAAATGAAAAATGTTAAGACGACTATCTACTATCGTTTGTGCTCAGTTTCAGATTTACTTGGTACAATCCTTACAAACAATTGTAAATTAATGTTCCTTTCTTTTTAAGAGCAGCAATCTTGTTGTTTGCCTCAGGCTGTGGATAGAAACTGACAATCTCTCACTGGAAGCAACAAGCACTTCAGGCATTCAAAAAAAAAACTCTGTTGTTCTGGGATAACGTATCCTGTCTCACTGGATGCTCAGCCCAGGTTGTGTTTCTCAATCATGTCTACAGAAATAAGTGCAACATAGCCTTTCTTGACCCTATTTCTACAAGGGTTAAGGTTCTGGAATGATTGTAAATTCAGCAACTCAGCCTCACTCTGCTGCAAGCATGTTGATGCCTCTCAAAGTAACAGAAATACTCTTTTGAAGGATCAACACAGTAAAGTACATATTCTTCCTGCAGTTTTTGGTGAAATAGCAGAAACAACAAATGCAGCTGTTGCACTTGTACTCACTCTGAGGAAATGTTTTTACCACACATGTTTCCTTTCACTTGATAGACTGAAATTGGCTCATCTGTTGATGTTCAGTTTGTCATGTATCATTCCTCTCTGTATCGGTACAAAAGCTATTTGAGAGCAATGTCTCACCAGGATTACATTCAGAATGAAAGATGAAACAAAATGTCCCTAACCAATGGCAGTGATATGCTGTTGTCTTACAAATAGCTGAGAAAGTGCATAATACAAAATATACTGACACAACTATAATAATAATGAAACTGAAATATATAACAAATACGCACCAGTCAGGAAGCAAATGTGGAGGGAGGAGATAGTTAATGTTTAGCTCAAATACCTTTCATTGGAGCTGGTTAATGGAAGCCCACCAACTTGGAATGCTATCAAAGAACTCTGAATTTCTGAGCATTTCCTAAATATTCAGATTTTTTTTCAGTTATCTGGCATTTTGCTTTTTTTTTCAGACAAATTAAGGATTATCGTGTCAGAGATTTGTACAGCATTGAAAGAAGCTCTATCAGCTCATCTCATCCATGCCAACCATAATGCCTAGATATGCTAATCCCAGTCTCGTATCTGTCTGTGCCTTCCCTATCTAAGTTGGCACACTCTTTATTCTATACTGATGCTTGGCTGTAGTACTTCCCCAATGATGTCTAACTAGTTTTAAACTGAAACTTCTGTTTGCATACATATGTTAAGTATTATTTTAACTGCTTATTCTTTAAAATATCTATCAGTAGTACACCCTATCTAGAGTTTCATAAAGAAAAGACAATTTTACTACTGTCATCAGGAAAACATGCACACTCTGTACATAGTATTCAACAAACATAAATCAGTAAAGCCAATCTCTCTTTTGCTACCCAAGACACAAAATGCACAGATTTCTCAATCCCACTATAATGGCAGTAAGACACCTGTACGACTTAAGAGGTTTCATATCCTGCAGAAGCAGCTTGTAAACCTCAGAAACGTACTTCTGTATTTTCCATATGATATGTGTGCACTTCCCCTAAATCCCACAGATTGCTGTCTCTCATTTTGTCCCCAAGCCTACAAGGCCTCTGTTTATCACTGTTCCTCAACCCTGGGAGCTCTGTCTCATGCAATGTCCCAAAACCTAGCAGATCGTTGTCTCCTATGCTGCCTTAAAACTGTTGGGATCTCTGCTTCCCATGGTCCCTAATTTCATATGATTGTCTCTGGTGCCACCTTTAAACCCATGGAGCCTCTGTCTCTTGAACTCTCCTGAAACTTAAAGAGCCTCTGCTTTCTGCCTTTAAACTGCAGTGCTAATTTCAATCTCTGCCTCTGGTGGTTACTGAACTCTGGGGTCGGTCAGCAGATGAACCATTAACTGCTGAAACTTATCAGGTGAATGGTATATTGTAAGGTATTTCTCAGACCAGGCTGAGCTAGAAAATGAGGCCGTGCTGAGGGAAGAGAGTCAGAGAATGGAGGGTGAAAGCACGGGGTCAAGCATCCAAGGTGTAAGGGGGTGAGGGAAGAAAGAGAGCAGTCTTTGATGGCGATTGTTCTACAAAGAGATATGGAATTTTTCTTATGGCTGGAATCTGAGTGACTGTGTGCAAAGTGACAGGGGGGATACCAGAACCTGAGAGGAAAGGGAGGTGCAGAGAAGGAAGAGAGGACCAAGTGGCAGTAGTCAGGAGAATGGAGGGCCTTTGAAGGAGAGTAGGAGGACGTCCAGTGTGGGGGATCTGAAGAGATGCAATAACAATGTTATACAACCCGAAATAACTCTTTCTCTTCCTAAAGATGTGGCCTGACCTGCTGAGTATTTCCGGCAATTTCTGTACCTATTTTAAATTTCAAGCATCTGCAGGTTTTTTTTTGAAATTCACTTACTGTAGCTGTTAATTTTTGCAGCTCACCACTGCTGGCATTGAAACAGGCAGCTCCCCTTTCTGAATGGCCGCCATTAATGTTGCTGTAAATTTACCCAATGGAAGCAGTCCAGGCTTTTCTCTCAGCAACCGAAATTAAACGCCTCACTTTCCAAGTAAATAAAAGTGGAAGCTATTCTGTCCATCATCTCTGCATATTGAAAATTGTTGCTAATGATTTTTATCATGGGCTTTTAAAGAATTAGGCTATTTTGCCTGAAAGCTGGGTAACTGACAGCTTTTAAGAATTGCCTAGATGTGCACTGGAACTGCTTTAGTGTAGAGGGCTATGGGTCAAGTGCTGGGTGATGGGGTTAAGATGGAAGTATGCCCACTGGTTGGCACGGTTCCATGATTTCCAATTCTATGACTCTGTGATTCTGATTTACTTGAGACAGAACTCTAAAGCAGCGTTAGTTCACACAGTGCCTGAGTCTGAAGCCAAAAAAAAAATAACAAATGCTGGAAATCTGAAATAAAAGAAAGCAGAAAATGCTGGAAGCACTCAGCAGATCAGCTAGCACTGAAATACTTTCTTAGGAAATAGAGACAGTTTCTGATTCCCTTTCCTATTCCTAACCTACTAGATCTCCAACATTTGTTGTGGCTGTGTAGCATCTAAATGGTGCTTCAAAACTTGAATGAAGCAAATGAGTGAATTATGGTTCATAAACTGGACAAGATCGCAGCCTTGAAACTTTTTCAGTGAAAGAGATGGACAAAGAGTAAAAGGCAAGAGTTCACTTGGTAGAGAGAGGAATAATACTGGGGAGCTTGGGAAATGTCACAGATTTTACAATGCTCGGAAGTTTCTGTGGAGCTGAGATTGTTGAAGTGGTGGAAGTTCAGTGCAGCAAAAGTCAGGATGATATGATGATAGTGAGAGTGCTGTCATCCAGGCCTTTGAAAGCCTGACTCTCACTTGTACAGCCTTTTCTGCTCAAGCCTGGGAACCCAGGTCACCAAGCATACCAAGGTGAGATAAAGATGCAAACAAACCATTCATGTGCAGCACTTACTATTGGGCAGTTCGTTTACTAATTCTCAAGGATTATTTGCCTTTAACACAGATTTAATTTGTTACTAACTACTGAAATATGATTGATACTTAACTACATAAATGACAGGATTCAGAATTGCTCGAAGTTTCAATTGGATCAATAACTGGATAAAAATGGGCAACCTTGGGCTGTAACTTCAGAGCAGAACAGTGACAGGCTGAACTACTCTCCTTGTGCACACGAAAGATGAATGAGTGTGAGTTTTCAGAGTCCTGTTAATCGGACAGCAAGGTAGCAGTTAGTGGAACACTGTCACAGTGTCATTGACCTGGGTTCAGTTCCGCTGCTGTCTGTGAGGAGTCTGTACATTTTTCCCGTGACCGTGTGGGTTTCCTGCAATGCTCTGGTTTCCTCCCACGTTCCAAAGGCTTATGGATCAGTGGGTTAATTGGGTGACACGGGTGTAATTGTGTGGTGTGGGCTTGCTGGGACAGAAGGGGCTGTTGCAACCTATGTATCTATATAACAATAAATAATCGGTGACCACAAGATGAGAACACGACAGGTCAGCTGTTCGGTAAAATTCCAAAACATGATGATGCCGGCAAGCTGCAGGGAGCTGCACTGTTTGTCACCTCAATAATCCCACAGATCACAATACAGTCTTCAGATTATAACAGAGTTCTGTTCCTGAGGACCCAAAAAGTTTGTCAGTCGGAAAGGAAAGAAAACAATGTGTGGGAAAGGATCACAGAAGCTGTGATGGGAGAGTAAGCAGGCAGGGGAGGAAAGGCCACCAGTGGCTTAGTGTGTGAATAAGTGTGTTTGCATAGCATGCCAGCTCAGCCCAGACCCTGATTGCTGCAGCTTATGGGGGGGTGGGGGGGCGGTGAAGGCACATCCAAATATCCCAGGATGAGTGCAATCCCCCAGAAGTCACTAAATCCACCCCTTCCATCCCATCAGTACCCTTAACACTTCTGTGTATGCACAGGGTAGGTTAGGCATTCATAGTCTGGGGTGGATATATACTCAGCTGGAAATGTGCCTGTGCTCCATTGTTGGAGGAACTGAAACAACATTGTAAGGAATACTCAAAGACAACTTTCTTGAGCAGTAGTATCATAATAACCAGAAATCGCTTTCAGTAATTCTGACTAATGGATAAATATTGATTAAGAACCAAAAATATTTCTTTGCTCTTCACAAAGTTAAAGCCAGTTGGTATTATCCTTCAATTTGAGAGACAACAGTTGGAACCTCAGCTTAGTGTTTCATCCAAGTGATAAAGACTCTTATAATGCAATAGTTCCTTATAACTGCACAGAGCTGTCAGAATTGAACACAAAATCTACCAATACAGTGGCAATAGAGGGCTACCAATTGAGACACCAAGAGCACAGATTGTCAATGAATTCTCCCACTGAAAAGTTGCTGATGGTGGATGAAATTCAATTTTGAGAAATCTCCAAGGTATCAGTAAAATTCCTGCCTCTGACCAATTAATGGCAATTAGTTGAAATCCTCAATGATGATTATTCTAATCTCTTATTACTTTTGAAAGTTTCTGTACATTTTTTTCTGTCACTTCATCCAATATTAAATGAGCTGTTAGCAACCCCATTTTAGACACATGATTTTCCCTTAGATATCTATCCAGACTGATTCTTTTCCTTTGATAACCACCAACTCAGATTCTATGTGTTTTATTCATTGCTACTCAATAGCTCCCTTTTTGCCTGAAATACTCACACCGGACAGCATCTGTGCAGAAAGAAAGTTAGGTAATATGTCAAGTCCAAGGCATACCAAAAGATGGTAAAAAATCTGAGGAGTAATTGATTTTTCAGGACGTAAGCACATGCAAGAGGAGAGAAATAGAGAACAATGAGGATGGTCTGCCATAGGGATATCAAATGGTAGAGGGATGAAGGTGCAAGACAAGAAATAACAGCACTGGACTGAATAAAGATACCAAAATTGGGTCTGAGCGTATGATAATGGGTGTGATGGAATAATTATTATCTGAGCAATTGGGAGCAGCTCTTCATCAAAAAGTACTGAACTCAATATTTACTTCAGGTAACTGCACTATCAAGGCATTGTACTTTAACTTATTGTCGTAGATGAAGACTCTGGGTAGGGGTAGTAGATTAGGAGCAGGGCAAAGAATTAAAGTGAAAGGTGACTAAAATTTGGCAGCATGCTTAGGTCCCTGATGGAAAAATTTTATAAGGTTGTCAGCAACTTATTTCTTCACTCACCACCTCCAAACCAATTTAGAGGAGGCCACCTAGTGAACATCAAATGAGATACTGTGTACTGAACTGAATCAACCAAATCAATATTCAACCCTGCAAGTGGGCTTGAGGACCTACACTTTGGAAAAATATGGACTTGCATTGGAATGTACTTGAAAAAGGGAATGGTTATTAGTTATGATTGAGGCCTGAAACAGGTTATTATCAAGAGTGGAATAATTAACTGGTGCCTGCCAGTGGTTTCATGCTGAACATGAAGTAAAATGGCAAGTATATTGAACGTAGAGTGTGGAGGAAAGGAAGGTGAAAATGCATGAAACACAATTTCAGTTTTGCAGAGCAGAATTCTGGGAAAAGGGAAGAGCTCTGTGAAGTAATGTGGTGAAGAATGTTAGGGAGAAAGCGAAAGGAAGTCATATCAAAAACATTTTGTGGAAAGGTGGAAAGGAGTTTCAGTGTAGGTGTGCTCGAGACAGAAAACTTGGTTAAAGGAATAGAATATGTACAGGGGTCAGGAAATGAAGCTTCACATTAGGCACAAAACAGACGTTGATTGAAAACCTGGCTTCCAAAATGGATAAAGAACTTAAAGAAGAGTTAGGAATGGAGCTTGAGAAAGTAACAGAATTTATTTGGAATAACCTTTCATCAGAACTAGGAAAAGTTTGAAATTGAACAAGTCTTAACTTGCCAATAATTGCAAAGCTTTTCTCTCTTCTCTGTCCTCATTCAATTTCCTTCTAATTCAGCTCTAGTTAACAAGTCTTCATCATCTTCTAAGCCAACACTCCACCACTGAGTCTCTCTCTTGGTCTCCATTCTATCATAAATATTCCTTTTATTTTCTCCACCACCTCCCCTTGTCTACAACTTGAAACATATTCAATTTCCAACATTTCCCAGCTCTGATTTCAGGTCATTAATTCAAAATTCAACTCAATTTCTCTGTCTGTAGATGCTGCCTGGCCCCCTGCTGAGTGTTTTTGGTATTTTCCACTCATATTTCAGAATTTCAACATCTGTAATTGTCTTTTGCTTTTCTGTTAGTATATCATATCTACTTTATTACTTTTGAGCAATCATGTGAAATATGAAAAATGTTGAATCCATTATCTTTCTAATACTTATCTACATCATGAGATTCACGCACTTCCTCGTTTTTCATCCTTATAGGTTCCCCGCAAGGTTAACATAAACTTGTTGATATGTCCTGATATCAAGTCCTTGTCCTTTCGGTAACATTTCAGAACGGAACCAAAAAGATCAGTAATCTGAAAAAAACGTATAATTTAAGCAAAGGTGAGTTCAGACTTTGTTTTTTCTTTCTGAAGTAGGTTCAAATCATGGTAGCAATTTTGGAAATATGGATGCTAATTAGTGCTGCAGGTACAAGTGTGTAACCAATCTTACAGAGTTCTTCAAAGAAGTTACCAGGAAAATTGAAGGAAAAGAAGGAAATGTTGTCCACATGGTCTTTAGCAAGGCATTTAACAAGATCCAGCTTGGGAGGTTGATCAAGGTAGTTCAGTTGGTCAGCATTCAAGATAAGATAGTAGATTGGATTAGACATTGACTTTGCGGGAGAAGACGGAGAGTGGTCATAGATGGTTGCCTCTTTTACTGGAGGCCTGTGACTACCGGAGTGCTGCAGGGACTAGTGCTGGATCCATTGTCATTTGTCATCTGTACCAATAATCTGGATGAGAATGTGGGTGACTGGGTCAGCAAATTTATGGATAACACCAAGACTGGGTGAGTAGTAGACAGCGAGGAAGGCTATCAAAGCTTGCAGTGACATCTGGACTGGCTGGAAAATGGGCTGAAAATGCAGATGGAATTTGCTACAAACGAGTGTGAGGTATTGTACCTTGGTAGGACCTACCAGGTCTTACACAGAGTACTGATGAGTGCAGTAGAATAAAAGGATCTGGGAAGATAGGTCTGTAATCATTGAAAGTGGTGTCACAGCTGGATAGGGTTTTGAAGAGAGCTTTTGCCATTTTGGCCTTCATTAATCAAAGTACTGAGCATAGGAGATGGGATGTTATGTTGAAGTTGTATAAGATATTGGTAATGCCTGATTAGGTGTATTCTTTGCAGTTTTGGTCACCTACCTACAGGAAAGGTGTAAATAAGATTGAAAGAGTACAGTGAAAATTTACAAGGATTTTGCTGGGACTGGAGGTCCTGGGTTGTAAGGAAAGCTTGTATAAGTTAGGACCTTATTGCTTGGAACATGGAAGATTGAGGGGAAATTTGATAAAGGTATACAAAATTAAGAGGGGTATAGATAGGATAAATGCAAATGGGCTTTTACCATAGAGGTTGAGTGGGACTACAACTAGAGGTCGTGGGTTAAGTGTGAAAGGTGAAAAGATTAAGGGGAACATGAGGTGAAACAGCTTTTTTCAGGTGGCTGAATGAGTGTGGAATGAGCTGCCAGAGCAAGTGATGCATGCAAGCTTGATTTCAACGTTTAAGAGAAGTTTGGATAGTAGGGATATGGAGTCCAGGTGCAGGTTGGTGGGAATAGGACTAGAAATGGTCTGGTTCTGTGCTGCACTTCTCAGTTACTCTATGACTCCAAGTAAAGCTGAAAATGTAAAAAGCAAATCTTAATAGAATACAATCAGAATTATTATCATTGTAATATGGTGCAAAATCAAAGTGAAATTATTAAACTAAATTGGATTGGAAGGAGAGGCTTGCATAAGTACCTCATGTTTGAATTAACAGAAAAAGAATGGCAGGGAGATACACTGGGAGGAAATGAATGAGTTCAACTGAAGAGCTAATGCAATGAAGGGTAAATGTGTACGTCCTTGTGTCTGGAGCATGGGAGAAATATACTGTGAAGTAACATACCCATTGAATCCAATAGAGGAGATCTGCGATGGAGAAAGGAGACCAGATTTAGGAGAAAGAGTACATAATAAGCATTTTTAAAATTGTTAGAATGTAAAATAATGTTTAAAAGACTTCTCAGAACAGGAAGAACATTCAAGTCTTTGATATATTGGAATTTTTGAAGGAATTACAATTTGTTGAGAAGTTTGGTAGTAAAATGAAAACAAAATTGTTTGAAGGTTGTAGTAGTAAAAGGGGAGAGATGAAAAATATCAAATCCCATTAAGTACAGAACAACAACAAGAAATGTTTTGCAGGAAAAGCAGCAATATATTGATCCAACACAATGATTTATCTATTAAGAAGCTTAAGAACAATATTTCTAACACACAAAAATAAGTTTTGCATTCACACATGAAACATAATGCAGAAATTCAAGTTCGAATTCAAGATGTTGAATTGACAGACCACTGGAATAAACATGGGTGTTGCAAGGCAGAGTTGATTCATGTCTGCTGCTTCCAGTGCAGGCACCACTTCTGTGATTAATGTGATTGCCACTTGCATCCAGCAATAATCATTTCTTTAAATGGCTGTACATCACAATAGGGGGTTATGTCTAGTTAATAATTTTTAAAGACATGCCACACAATTTGAAGAACAGGATCATTGGGATTGCAAGAAGTAGACCATTCATATTAAAATGCAGTTGGTTCACATCTGAGTCATTGAACCATGGAGTCATAGGGAGATAGGGCATGGAACAGACCCTCAGCCCATCAAGTCAGTGCCGAAAATTATCCATCTATTTACACTAATCCTACATTAATCCCATTCTACCTGCCTGATGAGCCTATAAAGCTCAGGACAGACTTTAACTGTTAAATAAATCATCACTGGTGAAGCCAATTGGTTTGAGAAGTCACATAATTAGTTTATGGAGATCACCATGTGCAGTCAAGGTGTTTCAATTGATTATATTAAAAATACACCTGTATCTGGAAGGTTCAACTGCTGCTGAGTCAGTTACCTGGCAAAATCTACACCATGAAGTCAAAAGAACACTCCAAGCAACTCTGTGAAAAGGTTGTTGAAAATTTCTAAGTCACTAAATATCCTTTGGAGTACACTTATGTCAGTCATCAAGAAATGGAAAGAATATGGCACAGCTATAAATCTGCCTAGAGCAGATCATCCTCAGAAACTCAGTGACCGTGCAAGAAGGGGACTTGTGAGGGAGGCCGCCAGGAGACCTAAAGGAGTTACGAGTTTCAGTGGCTGAGATGGGAGACACTGTGCATACTACAACAAACCTGGGTGTTTCACCAGTTGTAGTTTTATGGGAGAGTGGCAAAGAGAAAGCCACTGTTGAAAGACACTCACACAAAATCTTGGGTAGAGTTTGCCAGAAGCCATGTGGGAGACTCTGAAATCAGCTGGAAGAATGTCCTATGATCTGATGAAACCAAAACTGAGCTTTTTGTCCATCAGACTAAATAATATGCTTGGCATAACCAAACACCTCACATCATCAAAAACACACCATCCCTACCATGAAGCATGGTGGTGGCTGCATCATGCTGTGGGGATGCTTCACTGCAGCAGGTCCTGGAAGGCTTGTGAGGGTAGAGGGTAAAATGAATGTAGCAAAGTACAGGGAAATCCTGGAGGGAAACCTGATGCAGTCTGCAAGAGAACTACGACTTGGAAGAAGATTTGTTTTCCAGCAAGACAATGACCTCAAGCATAAAGCTAAAACTGCACAGGAATGGCTTAAAAAAGCAAAGTTAATGTCAAGGAGTGGCCAAGTCAGAGTCCAGACCTCAAATCCAACTGAGATTTTGTGGCTGAACTTGAAAAGGGCTGTTCTTTCATGATTCCCATGCAATTTGACAGAGCTTGAGCAGTTTTGTAAAGAAGAATGAGGAAAAATAGCAGTGTCCAGATGTGCAAAGCTGATAGAGACCTATCCACAGAGACTCAAGGCTGTAATTGCTGCCAAAAGTGCATCTACTAAATACTGACCTGATAGGGGTGAATACTATGTAATCCATCATTTTATGTTTTATATTTGTAATTAATTTAGATCACTTTGTAGAGATGTGTTTTCACTTTGACACAAAAGAGTCTTCTTCAGTGTCAAAAAAGCCAAATTAAATCCACTGTGCTTCAATGTTGTAAAACAATAAAAATGAAAACTTCCATAGTGGTTGAATACTTTTTGTTGGCACTGTATATTGGTGAGACCCGATGTAGATTGCGAGACCACTTTGCTGAGCACCTATGCTCCATCCGCCAGAAAAGGCAGAAATTCCCAGTGGCCACCATTTTAATTCCACTTCCCATTCCCATTCTGACATGTCAGTCCATGATCTCCTCTACTTTCGCAATGAAGCCACACTCGGGTTGGAGGAGCAACACCTTATATACTGTCTGGGTTGCTTGCAATCTGATGGCATGACGTTGATTTGTTGAACTTCCAATTAATGCAACCCCCTTCACTATTCCCAATTCCATTTTCCCTCTCTTACCTTATCCCCTCACCTGCCCATCACCTCTTATTGGTGTTTCTCCCCCTTTTCTTTCTTTCATAGCTTTCTGTCCTGTCCTATCAGATTTCCCCTTCTTCAGCTCTGTATCTTTTTCACCAGTCAACTCCAAGCTCTTAACTTCACCTTTCTCCCCTCCTCCCCATTTTATCTATCACCTGGCCTTTCTTCCTCCCTTCCAACTCTGATTCCTCATCTTCTTTTCTCTAGTCCTGATGAAGGGTCTTGGCTTGAAACATCGACTATACTCTTTACCATTGATGCTGCCTGGCCTGCTGAGTTCCTCCAGCATTTTGTTTGTGTTCCTTTCTGGCTTTTCCTCTCTTGACATCCCCTGTGTGCACTCTCCTCCTCTTCCTAAATTGCAGTATGAATCTCTACTTGTCTGTGCGTATTTTATAACAGTTGGTTTGAATATAGAAGAAAATCCTTCAGCAGCTAATACAGTACACATCTCACTATTTATTTCAACTAAATTGCTTTGCACTCAACTCTTTATTGTTACCACAGACTTGCTGCTGTTGTGAAGGCTTTTCTATCCTCAGATCCTTGCCTCTTTTTCAAATCTTTTGCAATTATCCATGTCCTCAAAAACAAAATACTTGGCACTTTTGTTCTTGCAAACTGCCTCTTCACTTCCAGCCTTCTTTTCTTCTCCAAAGTGAATGTATTGTACTCTTCCAATTCAAAGACACTTTCTGCTAAACTCCTCAAGCCTAACCTCTCCAAATCAGGTTCCTAGCCCTGCCAGGTATCAAAGCAAGACTAAACTAAGTCACAAGTGAAATCCTTTCTGAATAGGACAATTGCATCTTTTACACCTTTTTTTCTTGAGTGGCCCAGAATCCTTTATCTTCTTATACTTCTTCTTCTAACACTTCTCTGCAATTCACCTGGTGTGGATCACAATCAGTTTTTACTTCTCTATCCAGCTATAGTCAGAGAATCAAATTTCTATCCATTATTGCAACAATAATTCTGATATTACCAAAAATCTATACCTAGCCCTCTCCTAATTTTCATGTATATTCTGGCTTTGGTAACATCAGCCCAAACATCAGTTTTTAAATGGAGACAAGAAAATGCAGATGCTGGAATCTCCAGCAACACATAAGACATTGAAGGACGTGGGTCAAGCAGCATTTATAGAGGGTAATGGACAGACAAATTTTAGGTCAAGATCCTTCATCTGGGAGGGTTTGAGCATGCACAACACTCAGCAGATATTTTCTCAAACTAAATAGTGCAAAATTTGACATAATTCTCTTTGTCCTCAAACTCCCCTCCCCAACTACCAACTCCATTCTGTATTCTGGTAGTTGCTAGAAACCGAGCCAGATGGTCTTACTGTCATACTGGACCACAGAATAATTTTGAGACCTTCTTGTCACTTCCTGAAGATATTCCATGAAGATATTACCTTTAGCCTTAAAATTAAAGTGCATCATGCGTAGACTCTTGATCAACATTCTGTCAAATTAAGATTATCCAAAGGTTAACAGAGGATGAGAGGTGACCTGATAGAAGTGTATAAGATGATGAGGGGGATTGATCATGTGGTTAGCCAGAGGCTTTTTCCCAGGGATGAAATGGCTAACACGAGGGGGCACAGTTTTATGGTGCTTGACAGTAAGTACAAGGGGGATGTCAGCGGTAAGTTTTTCACACAGAGGTTGGTAGATACATGGAATGCACTGCCAGCAAAGGTGGTGGAGGGTCTTCTGAGAGACTCTTAGATAGGTACATGGAGCTTAGAAAAATAGAGGGATGTGCAGTAGGGAAATTCTAGGCAGCTTCTAGAGTAGGTTACATGGTTGGCACAATATTCTGGGCTAAAGGGCCTGTAATGTGCTGTAGATTTCTATTTTTTAATGGTTCTATGTTATCATGGTTATCATAAATGGAAAGAACAATTTTTCACACGTAACGTATTGGAATTAGAAGTTTCTAGGTGAATACAATGTGTGTTTGGTAGATATTTGAACACTCTTTCCCTATTCCTACTGTGTTTATGCAAGCAATGGTTATTGATTTGTTATTGTCACACAAACCAAAATACAACGAAATGCTTTATTTTGCATACCATCCATGTAGATCATTCCAAAGCATAATTATCTCAATGTTGTGAAAAACGGGAAATTAATAACAGACAACAGAATGTATGGTTATAGGTGCAGAGAAAAGTGCAGTGCAGATGGACAAATAAAGTACAAAGACCTTAATGAGGTAGAATGAGGAATCAGGAATTAACCTTCATTGTATAAAAGGTGAATTCAAGAGTTTTATAGCAGTGTGAGCCTCTATTCTATTCTACAATGAATTTTTGCTTTATACGTTGCTATTTAGAATCTTTCTCTGTGAATTTGCACATTTCTAAGTTTCTTTCACTACATTTCAATGCTCCTTTCAGAATGCTTGCATAAAGCGTTGTCATTTGAAATAGGTCAAACATCAGGTCAAAAATTAATAGTGTTAGACTCCATGTATGCTGTGGTTGTGATTTTTGTTCCGAACGGTACCCATGCATGTGAGTAGATGTTTGAAAAGCCAGCTTTTCAGTACTGTCTTAAAGGAGAGATGTAAGAAAGAGGGGTAGGGAATTTTGGTTAGGTAATTTTAGACTATGGAACTTTGGCGGCTTAAGGGACAACTAACAATAATGAAATGATTAAAATAGGGAATGTTTAGAAGGCTGGAAATAGAAGGCTGAGAGACTTGTAGAATGTGTGAAGGTTACAGATGCAGAGGAAAGGATTTGAAAATAGCGATGAGAATTTTAATTTGAAGCTTTGGTTAATTGGGTGCTTGCATGAGTCAGAAGGCACAGAGATGATGCTGAATGGAATATAGTGCAAGCCAAGAGATATGGATCAGAATTTTGCATGGTGTTAAATTTTCTCCACACTTTCTAAAGACATTAAATAAAAAAGGGATGAAAAAGTAAACCTACTAGGCTCCCTTAATTACAATTATCCTTCAGTGCCTCACTGACTAATATGCCTTCAATGAGATTTTAGAATTGGAACTGGACAAAGTACAAAAAAATTAAAATGATTTCTAAATTGGAGTTGCTCCTTTATGAAATGGGGCTGGTAATAGGTATCCTGGGGAGATTATAAATGTTTAGAGAATAAGAAATGTAGCATTTCAGAATGTGATAGAAAGTAAATGATAGCACTGTAAGAAATAGAGCATTTTGGAATGACCATGAAGCACTTCAGATGTAATCTTTAAAATAAGATTGTACATAATTGCCCCATTTATTGATAGAAAGCTGCTTGAAACAAAGTGAAGAACATTCTCAGAAAGCAAGGATTCTGCAATTGTACATAATTGATGTAGGAAGATGGCTTTATAGGGACAGGCTTGACTTTAGACTATTCCCAAATAGTATGATGAGTAACTTGTACTACCTTCTCCTTGGTAGCTCTGTTCAATGGATGATAATGATTTTGGAAAATCAATTTAGGTTTACTGAGAAAGTAGAAGGGTGTCTTGATGAAAGATCTAAGACCTGAAACATTAAACTGAATTTTCTATTGTCCTCTCTCCCATATGCTGCATGTCAGCTCAGCATCTCAAATATTTTCCTTTTTTTCAGATCCACTGCATTTTCAGAATTCAGCTTTTGAAGCATTTGAAGTGGTGCATTTAAGATCCCCACAAGGAGCATGCAAAGGGTTGTTAACAGGGGTGACAACACCCTCCAACTACCATAACTGCCACCCTTAAGGGTGTAGACAAATGCATGTGTTTACAGTGAGTATCAGTTTAAAACAGTCCTCCAAAAGTGGTAGAAGTGAAGGGTCCGCATATGTCCTTAATCTCCAGTTTGATCCATGCCAGAGCCCAGCAAATGAAGAAGGAGCTAGATAGATATCTGATGGATAGGGGAATCAAGGGATATGGGGACAAGGCATGGACTGGGTATTGATAGTGAATGATCAGCCATGATCTCAGAATGGCGGTGCAGACTCGAGGGGCCGAATGGTCTACTTCTGCACCTATTGTCTATTGATTCTTCAGTCATCAGTGCCCATCAATCAGAGAGGCCATGGAAATAAACAGCAACTGTTTTATCAAATGAGACTTAGAAATTACTTAATGAAGGTTAAACTTGGATTCCATATTTATGACTTAGGAAGCTGCTGACACAATGATGGAAGCTGTGAACACCGCCCGAGATGGAGGATCTTCATTGCTGCCCTAAATGCCAATGGCTTAACAGGCAAGGAGAAAGATTTACCTTTACCACTCGATTCCTTGCCTTGTCACAGGGCTCAAGTACACTCGGAGCAGAATATCAAAGAGAAAGGGAGAGTTGCTGACCTAAAATAGGAAGTAGCTTCCCTTTGGTATGGACCAATTAATTAAAATAGAAGTGGGTTGAAGTGGAAACTCTCTGGAAATTTAACTCTCTCTGATACAAGGAACACGGATGTGGTTATTGGATATGTGTTATCATAGCCTTAGGACATCACTTTAAATTCCTCAAAACAACATAATTTGCCCAATCATCTTCAGCTACTTCAATAATTATTTTGTCTCTGTCATAAACGATGAGGAACGTCTCTTCACTGATGATCATATAATTTACATAATTATTAAGCTACAATAATATCTCATTTCATGATCTGATAAAATCAGTCTTGGCTTGGCAACTGGCAAATACTACATAATTACGAGGGATGATGTCTCCAGCAAGAAACATTGAAAACTTCAGTGGCATCTCTGTGGGGAGTTTTTCAACAATCGACATCTTGGGTCCATTATTGTTCTGAAGCTTGTTATTATTAAAGCTATGATGACAAATGCAGAGAGGTGGCTAGGAGATGTCCAATGATCAATATCTGAGAAACACATGGATAAAAGCAGTAAATGACCCCTCTACAGTTAGACACTGGGCCCATATTATGCAATATCCAATGAAAGCACTGTGGTTACTCAATAAGGTATTGCAACTGCCAAATCTCTTCATTTCTAGCACTAAGAAGGGAAAACTATCCCTCTATATCACACATCATGGATATATACTGTTGTTTATTTATTGACAAGCATTTTCTATTTTTGGAGCACAATTATGGCGACAATTTTAAAGTGAGTACTATGAAGAATGTAGCATTTATAATAAACAAGAAAAAAAAATGAAGATTTTCTCCGGCAAGTGAAAATTGACCTTTAGTCTGATTTCACTCTTCATTTGAGTTGATCATCTCTTGAGAATGTTTTTGGTCAATGTAAATCTTTTTGCTTTATAAAGTAGTCCTGCAAGCTGTCCGTTTGTGCATCAAGGGGCAGTTCTGGAATAGTCAATGAATGCAGACTTGTCTCCAATCCAGGGAACATCCTTATAACATTCCTCCTTCTTTACAATGTTTGAAATGAAGGATCCTCACAGCATAATTTTACCAGCTCATTCTGTACTGCAGATGTAGTGTGAAATTCCAGCTATTTTAAAATCCAACTCACTCATTGACAAAAACTCGCTCAAAAGAGGGAGGCTAACTACCTAGTCCTGATATTGAATCACATTATCATCACTGAGTTTCCCCACTCTATGCCTTGGGCATTGCCATCGATCAGGATCTAAACTGGGCCAGCTGAATAAATAACACAGACAAAATGCTAGAGGAACTCAGCAGGCCAGGCAGCATCTGTGGCAAATAGTATAGTCAACGTTTCGGGCTGAGACCCTTCGGTAGGACTCAATAGTTGCATAAATGCTGTGGCCACAGAGCTGGGCATCCAGCTGTGAGAGACCCACTTCCTGAGACCAAAAACTTTTCCACACCTTCAAGATACAAGTATGAGGAATACTGGAATATTTTCCACTTACCTGAATGAATGCAGTACCAGAACATTTCAAGTAGCTCAAAACTATCCAGGACAAAGCAGCTCATTTAAACAACATCCCATCCACAGAGAATCACTCCCTCCACGCTTGGTGCCATGCATGCCTCATCGGCAAAATATATTCTAAACTGCATCCTAGGTTTGTCTGACAGCATTTCTCAAGCTGTGACCTCTACAAAGGCCTCATCTACATGACAACACCAGCAGCTGCATTTCCCCTCTAAATCATGCACCATTCTGACCTGGAAATATATTGCTGTTCCTTCTTTGCCTCCAGTCTAAATCATGGACATCACTATGTAATAGCACTGTGACTGTAGCTTCACCAGAAAAACTGCAGCAGTTCAAGGCACAACTTTCTCAAGGACGGTTCAGAAACGTAAATAAACACTGACTTTACATAGGGGTTCCCAACCTTTTTTATGTCATGCACCAATACCATTAAACAAGGGATCCCTGAACTCCAGGTTGGAGTTGTCCAGATGCCCAGATGTTTGCCTTTTAATGTTCTTATTCTGCATTTTTCAGTGCAATATACCACATAATACTAATAGGGGAGATATGACTGCCTGAAATTTAAGAATTTTTAGTTATATATTAATTTCATGAAAATATTTACACTCTTTATGACTGGTCCTTGAAGTTTTAATAGCAATAAATCTGGACTTAACTGAAATAGGATCTTTTCTTTAAAAGAGAGAACACCATGTTTTCTTTATTGATTCAGTCCTGTTAGTGACTGAATGTAATGTTCTCTCAATCAGAGACTGTGTTAATGTCCTGGAGATCACTTGAAGCATTAATGGTCAGCTTCCTAAGAATAATAACAGATTATAGAGTTAGAGGAAAGATAATGATGGCTTTAGTCTAAGAATGTACTGTTAAGCACAGTCTGGGGAAGGAAGTAAACATCCAGGTTATTATCTCTCTAGGTTTCCTATTCTATTTTAGGCACTGTCATCCCAAGCATACAAATGCTTACCCATTTAGACAAAACTCCTGAAAAGTGGGTTTAAATAATAATTATCTGGTTATTTATAGTAATTTTTTCAGTCTATTCTTTATTTGGTCTTAAGGTGCAGAGATGAATATCAAAGAGTTTACCTCCCTTGCACATGCAATTGATGCATTGAATAAACAGCTCTTGTCAGTAAAATAAACAGTCAATTAAAAACTCAGCAGAATTGGCCAGAAGAAGAAGTGTGAATAGGAACACAGACAGCAGGGGAATAATAATGTTGCCTTTGATGTTGCTGAAAAATCATTTTTAAAGAAGGTTTCCTTTATGTTGATGTTATTATTCAAAAGGATTGGCTTGAAATACAACTTGCTTGATTGAATAGAAGCCATAATGATGGAAATAGACAGATGGTTCAGGAGTACTTGGATATCGGGAGTGTTAGTTAATATTGCGGATTTGAGCTCATCATCTGAAAAGTGCAGTTACTAGCAAATGGTCTATCAAAGGGTTGCTAATTTATCCTTTCTCTTCATTGTTGTTAGTACTCTTCTTCAGTGTAAATAGTGAATTGATAGTGCTTGTTCTTCCATGAAATGTAAGTGTTCTTACGTATCCAAATGGATATTTGGAGGGACAAGTCACTGCCAGGCTCTATGCTGTTGAGGACACAAATGTTTAACTCTACAAGTAACACCATCCGTCCTCACCCAACCGTCTTCATTTTGCTCACCCTACTGAAAGGGATTGTTGACTTTGGGAGGGTAGAGGAGGGCCGAGGAGTTGTGGCTATATATCTAGAAGCTGATCGCTATCGTGATTTTCTATTACATGATGTTGCATGTTCTATTTATTTGTCTAGAAATGCAAACTAAAAGAAAATTAGTTTTTTTTTCCAGCTCAAGTTCTATAAGAGTGAATTTTACTCTGAAGCTGGCACCTTAAAGCCCAGGTTGATTCAGGTGGTGGATGTGGAAGTTTCTGATCAGGTCCAGGTCCAGGATGACATGGAAGGGAACCCATGACCTTTCCTCTGGGCTATAACCCTCAAAATTCACCAAATAGTAGCACAAACCAGGTGGGAGTCCAGAAGCTGATAGACGGTGTGTACACTGGCTGATCATCAATGATACAAAGAGTCATGGACAGTCTCAGACAGCACAGAAGGTCCTTTATGCAGAGAACACGGAAGGTGGGATTGGTAGATAAGACGGGTAACAACTGCAGACAGTGTTGATGTGACAGATGACTTTGAACAGTCCAATGTAGCATGTTGCCAGTTTACAAAACTCAGCCTGCAGAGGAAGGTCTTTGGTGGAGATCCAGACATCGATAGACCAGCTGCTTAGCCGATGGGACTCCTGCCTCGGGTTTCTGCTTGTGAAACAGAGAGGATGGATGACCAAACTGACACTCAAAAGAGACATGCCCATAGAAGAGTGGTGCAGAGTGTTAAAAGCAAACTCTGCCCAGGGCAGGTGGTCACTCAAGAAGAATGGGCTGATCGATACAAGGCTCCTCAGGGTTTTCTCCAGGTCCCGGTTGCTCCAGTGAATCAACGGAAGGCCCTCCAGAACCAGGAGGTAAACTGAGGGCCTCAGTCGGAAACAATATCCCAGGGAAAGCCATGCACTCTGAACACATGTTTAAGCATAAGGTTAGCCATCTCCCAACCTGAGGGAACTAGGGTGGGGGCACAGAGTGGCAGATCTTGGAGAACAGGTCTACTATCACCTTAATTGTGATGGTTGTAGACTGGTAATGAAGTCCCTAGAGATATGGGACCAGGGATGGGCAGTAAGTGTAACAGCCCCTGTGGACATGATCTGTGTTCTTTGTTCTAGGTGCAGATAAGACAGACTGCCATGTACAGGTCATGCCCGGCTATCAGAACCACCTCCTGCTGAATTCTGTTGGCAGAGATAGAGATGAAAAGGTGAGCTAGTGGGTTATTCCCTGGTTCTGCCTTGTACTGTTGTACTCCTCTGATGATGGTCTCAACCTGCCATTGGACTGGTGCCACCAGATTGGACCTCAGGAGATTGGGTTCTGGGACAGTAACCATGTCTGGTGGTTCAAATTGCCTGGAGAGGGCATCCAGCTTCTGATTCTTCAAACCGGAGAGTAGATAATAATAAAATCAAAATGATTAGTACCACCAAACTGGCATGAAATTGAACTTTGGCCAGGGTCTTGTGGTCTGTTAGAACACAAATGGATATTTAATGATTTCCAGCCAATGTCTCCATTCCACCAGAGTTTCCAACAGCTCTCAATTCCCCACGTCATAATTCATCTCCGTGGGAGGGAGCCACCAGGAGAAGAAAGTACAGAGATGGAGTTTCTTGTTAGACGGGTCATTACGAAAAAACCACCCAACCTCAGCATCTGAGGTGTCTACTTCAACAAAGAGTGAATGGCAGCTCTGGGTCAGAAAGCACAAAGACAGGAAATGCTGTGAAACTATATTTCAATTCTTGAGAAGCTACCTGGGCTTCTGGGGTCCAGCGAGATGGGCTGGAGATTTGCAAAACTTGCAAATTCCAGAAACCACTGGAGTTGCTCGATCATGATTGGTAGCAGTCAATCCCTACTAGCCTGGGTCCTGCTAGGGCCAATCTACAGATTTCCCCTTGAAACGGTAAACCCAAGGAAAATCTTGCCCTATTGTCCTGACACCTTGCCCTATTGTCCTGTTTATTATTTATTGTAATGCCTGCACTGTTTTTGTGCACTTTATGCAGTCCTGTGTAGGTCTGTAGTCCCCCATGGGTTTTCTCGGTGTTTTTTACATAGTTCAGTCTAGTTTTTGTACTGTGTCATGTAACACCATGGTCCTGAAAAATGTCTCAATTTTACTATGCACTGTACCAGCAGTTATGGTCGAAATGACAATAAAAGTGATTTGACTTGACCTGACATGAAACTGTGGAGATGTGGATTTCATTCTTCTTCAGTTTGACAAACAGTTGATTCTGGATTAAACATTGAATTTCCCACTGAACATGTTGGCCATGTTTGTGATGGATTTTGGAGAAGATGAGTATATCATGAATGTAGACACACAAAAACAAGCTGATGTAGCATCTCATTGGGAACACCGTTGAGAAGGCCTGGAAGAAAGCAGGGGCATTGACTAAGCCAAAGGGCATCATGAGATACTCATAGAGGCCAGTGTGTGTGCTAAAGGTCGTCTTCCATTCATCACCTTCTTGAATGTGGAACAGATTGTATGCATTTCAGATTAGTAAAGATGGTTGCCCCCTGCAGCAACTTGAAAGCCGTGGTACACATGGTCAGAGTCCACCATCTTTTCTCACCACGGAAAAGTCCGCACAAGCAGAGGATGTGGAGCGGCAGAAGAAACTGGGTGCTAGGGCATCATGGACATACTCCTCAATGGCCAGTTTTTCTGGAACTGACAGGTCAGATAGGTTCCAGACAGTCATACAATGAGGCAGGAGTGTTGTGGCTGTTTTCTTGCCAAGTCTGCCATGCTCAGGATGAATGTGGGACAGCTTGGGAGAGGCAGGAGGCAGCCAAGTAGGGTGGGTAGGCAGACCAGGAGAGGTGGGTAGGCAGGAGGCCCAGCAGTGAGAAGACCATTCATGGAGTGTATGTGTGGACTAGTCAATTGATGGGTTGTGCAGGGCTAACTAGTGGTGTCCTAAGATCACCAGAAACTCAGGAGAATGAATAAATTGAAACTAGATAATTTTGTTATGATGTTCGACATGTTGACAGATGGGAGCAGTGAGGTGTCAGATCTTCCCAGAGAGAATGACAACCGTCAAGGACGCATTGGGATGTTCTCTTCTCTTTTCCTGGAGATGATTGAAGTATCGATCCGCATCTTGAGGACCTCAACAGCGTCTCTGGCTGCCAATTCGTTTTCAATTGCACCAGATAACCAATGGTGGAATATGACTATAATGGCACTCTCTACTGCCAGGGTGTGGAACTCAGTTGTGTAGTCAGCCATGCTACAGGGACCCTGACAAAGTTGGAGTCATTGATTGGCAGCCTCTCATCTGCTAATTGGGTAGTCAAACACCCTCTTCATCTTCTTGGTGAAGAGTAATATGTCTGCACAACTTGGACAGTTTTATTCTGAGAGCACCATAGCCCAGGCGAGAGCATTGCCAGAAAGGAGAGAGATTGTAAAGGTCAGAGGGCAACTTAGAGGGTTGCAGCTTGAAAGCCAGAAAAAACTGGGTAAGAAACACTCTATGTGTCTCTGGGTTGCTCAAAATTGCCCTTATACCAGTAGTTTCAGGGTGGCAGCAGGGGCTTTGCTGGCTCAGCCAGATGGCCCCAATGAGCAACAGCAGGGTGGTTAACACCTGCTGGAGTATATGTTCATGACTTCTGGCTGGCCAGCACTGATGGATATGCATTCTCTTCTGGATCCATGAGTGTCACAGTCCTGTTGTAACAGATGTGGTTGCAGGCTGGGTTTTACAAGGTGAAGTTTCATACCTTTAACAAGTGGACTTCCAGGAGAGACTGAGATCAGGTGGACCCAAATGCATACGGAGACCAGAGACATGGATGGAATTGAACACAAGTCTTACATTGTGGATTGGTTATTAGAAGACACTGGCTAGGACTCAGAATCACTACACACAGGGCAGGTAAACCCCATACTGAACAAAGACAATGAAAAATGAAACTTAAATGGAGAAACAAAACAAGGCACAGGTGCATTGATAATGAAAACAAGACAGATGTGAAAGTAGTCAGGAAAGGTGCTAGCATGGATAAAGCATTGGTTGATTGGCAAGAGGCAAAGACTGGGAATAAAGGTTCTGGTTGGCTGCTGGTGACTAGTGATGTTCTACAAGGTTCTGTGTTGGGACCGATTCTTTTTACTTTATATGTCAAAGACTTGAATGACAGAATTGATGGCTCTGTGGCCAAGTTTGTAGACAATATGAAGATACATGGAGGGGAAGGTAGTTCTGAGGAAGTAGAGAGGCTACAGAAGGACTTGGACAGATTAGGAGAGTGTTGGTGGAAGAAATAAAAGTTAGCCATTTTCTAAATTGAGAGAAAATTCAAAAACTTGAGGTTCATAGGGTCTCGGAAGTCGTTGTGCAGGATTCCCTAAAGGTTAAATTTCAGGTTGATTCAGTGGTGAGGAAGGCAAATGCGATGTTAATATTCATGGTGAGAGGACTAGAATATAAAAGCAAGGCTTTAGAAAGTAGTGGTGAGGCCTCACTTGGATTATTGTAAGCAGTTTTGGGCCCCGTATCTAGGAAAGGGAATTTTGACATTGGAGAAGGCTCAAAGGAGGTTCACAAAATGAATCTGGGATTGGAAGCCTTGTCATATGAAGAGTATTTGATGGCTCTGTGCCTCCGTTCACTGGAATTCAGAAAAATGTGGATTGACCTCATTGAAACCTATCAAATGTTGAAAGCCTAATAAAGTGGATGCGGAGAGGATGTTTCCTATGGTGGTGGAACCTAAGGCCAAAGGTCACAGCCTCAAACTAGAGGGGGATTCTTTTAGAACGCAGGTGAGGATGAATTATTTTAGCCAGAGAATGGTGAATCTGTGGAATTCATCACAAAAGATGGCTGTGGAGGCTAAGTCAGTAGATATATTTAAGGCAGAGTTTGATAGACTCTTGATTAGTCAGGGCATGAAAGGTTACAGGGAGAAGGCAGGAGATTGGAGCTGAGAGGGAAAATGGGTCAATCATGATGAAATAAGGGTACAGACCTAATGGGCCAAATGGTCTAATTCGGCTCCTATATCTTGTATATCCCAATCTTCATTTTGCTTTCAAAATGTTTTCACGGTTAAATGAAACTCATATTCTTAACTTCCAAATCTCTAGCAAATTTCTGCAGATGTACCATGGAACGCATATTGATTGGTCACATCACAGCTTGCTAAGGCATCATCCATTATTAAGGACCCTGACCATCCATGACATGCCCTCTTTTCATTACTTCTCATTACTATCATTATGGGGGAGGTATAGGAGCCTATGGATATGCATTCAGAATTTTAAGAATAGTTTCTTCCCTCCACCTACAGATTTCAGAACAGTCCATGAACCCATGAACACTACTTCACTATTTTTCACTCTTTTCGCATTATTAATTAATAATTAATTAATGGAACAGTTTTTTATGTATTGCACTGTACTGCTTTCGCAAAACAATGAATTTCACTACATATGTCAGTGATAATATACCTGATTCTGTCTTTGATTGATTGCAGGACTGCCAAATTGTCTCCAGCTAGGTTGAATATATTGCTTGTTGTTGCATGCCTCAAACCACCACTCAGTGATTGGAAATCCACACTACAGAAGCTGCTTAGTCTTTTATGGTACTTCTCTTTGAGGTCAGTACTAAACATATTTAACAATTCCGTTGCTGTTAGTCAGATTATCTATGCTATGTTTTCCTTTACATTTCTATTAGAATATTGAAATGAAAACAAATATCTCCTTACTTAATTGCATATTCTGTCACATCACATACCCTTGACCATCAACATCACCACTGAGAAATGCACTGCATTTGCCTGACAGAAAATGCAACTCATCAATAGTTGGGAATGAACTCATAAAATGTTAGGAAAGGATAAGGGGGTGGGGCTAAATTTGATGATATTCATCCAAAGCAAACTGAGACTGTGAATTGTAACTAATCTGATCTCATGGAATAGTATGTAGGCAACATGGTATCTTTGTAGCGTTTACTCATTTCAGTGATGCTGTTTATAGATTGAACCCTCAGCATGTGGTTATTGCATGAGGTTGTCTTCAGTTAAAATTCACCTACAGTTCATAATGTAGAGTTCAATTTTGGTGAAAAGAGGCACTTTTGATATCCCACAACTTCAAGCAACTCAAGACAGTACCACACATTTTTAAAATCACAGCAGCTTAAGGCTCCCTCACAACCATAGTGTTCAACATTACCTAAGAGCGATTTTGTCCAATGGAGAAGAACAGGGATCTTAAACCATCATGGCAACCAAACAGGAGGGAAGGGACATTCACCACCTGTGAGGCAAGATAAAGAGCCTGAACAAACAATTCAAAAACAGTTTGCCTGACGAAGAAGAAGATGATGTCAAAGATCTAACCAGCAAACTGCGGGAATTGTTGTGGCAGCTCGGGAGGGTGGAGCAGCTGCAAAAGCAAAGAAGGAAGAAAGAGAGGAGGAGAACCACTATTGTTAAAAACCCAGTCAGGTTCATCAGGCCTTTGCTCAGCCAGCAAAAATCAGCCACCCTATCCAGCTCAAAGCAGAAGGTGGAAGAATTTCTGTGGGAATCACACAATGATCCCTGTAGGAATCAAAGACTAGAATTCAATCCACAAGTCACCCAACCAAGAATCCCAGAAACTGAGCTGAACGTGGCAGAGCCCATGTGTCATCAAGAGACCAAAGTCATCTGCTGCCCAAGGACCAGGTGGTATACCCAACAAGGTATATAAGAAATGCCCAAAACACCTTTGGAGGTGCAGGAGATAATGAGGAAGATTTGGACCAATGACTCTATCCCTCCAAGCCAGAAAATGGCAGTAGAATGCTTTGTTCTAAAGGAAGAAGATTCCATTATGATCACCCAGTTTAGGACAATCTCTTTCCTTAGCATGGAGTGCAAGATATTCTCTGTGCTTGCAAGAAGGCTGACCTTTACTTATTGGAGAAACACTATATCAACACATCCATCTAGAAAGGTGGCATCCCGGGTTTCCCTGGGTGCCTTGAACACATCTCAATAATCAGCCAATTGATCCTGAGGCCAGGCAGAAGAAAGGCAACCTAACAGTCACCTGGTTAGACCTAGCCAATGCCTATGGATCAATTCCACAGTTACTCATTGAGGTTGGCCTGGACAACTACCATATTCCACCAGTAACATGAAACATGATCACCAGCCACCTAGGAGGATCTAAGCTATGCTTCACTTCAGCCCATTTTACAACCAGGTGGCAAGATCTCCAAAAAGGAATTCCAACCGGCTGTTCCATCTCCCCCATCTTGTTTATCATGGGTATGAACCTCCTCCTATCAGCAGCAGCAGACATAACTCGAGACCCAGCATTGGAGCCTGGGATCTGACAACCTGCAATACAGGGATTCATGGATGACATCACAGTAACCATTGTAACCCATGCCCAAGCAAGATGGGTATTGGAAACCTGGACAGCATAGCTACCTGGGCTAGGATGACCTTCAATGCCAGGAAGTCTAGATGCATGGTGATCAAAAGGGCAAGGTTACTAGCAAGTTCAGTCTTCAAGTACAGGGAGAAGTCATTCCATCCATAGAGGACAACCCAGTAAAGAGTCTTGGAAAGTGGATTGATGGACAGTGTCAACATCACCGACACTGTAAAGCAAAATTGACAAAACCAGACTCCCTGGTAAATTTAAAAATGGGTCTTCCAACATGGTCTTCTTCCACAGCTGCCCCGGTGTGGTGAACTACATATACCTGTCTAGGCACGACCCCTGATGACTGCTCCTGTGGCTCCTCCCACAGACCCCGGTATAAAGGCGATTGAGGTCTGAGCCCGGCCTCTCTGTCTCCAGGATGTAGTATGGTGGTCAACCACTGCTTGTTCCTTCTTCCAGTCAATAAAAGTCGATATCTCGCCTTTACGTCTCAGGGAGAGTTATTGATGGTGCATCACCTGGCTTTTCACGGTGTACAAGTTCCCCATGACCACTGTAGAAGGCATCGAGAGGAAAGTCAACAAGCACTTGCAGAGTTGTCTAGGGATCTTCCCAAGTTTCTCTTCAGTGGGGCTCTACACAAGATCAGGCCAGCTACAATTCCCATTGTCATCAGTAGTGGAAGAGTTCAAGGTGGCAAAGTGTAGAGTTGTGTTCACACTGAGGGGCTCCAATAACAAACTAATAAATCGAGCAGGAGTCACAACAAGATCAGGCTGAAAGTGCGATACTAACTCAACTATGGACCAGGCAATGAGCTCCCTGCAATTGAGAGACATCATTGGTTACCCATGCCTGGAACAGCAAGGCCTCGTCTCAGCACACTTCGAAATGCAAGGGATTAGTGTGACATGGTCCAGGCAGAGGTACAGAATTGTGAGGACGAAAGGCGGATATCGAACGCAGTGGAACTGGGTGTCACAGGACGCCTGGACGAAATGGAATCTTCCCAAGCACAAGATCACTTGTGCAAAGCTTTGGAGACTGGAGCCCTTCCGCATTTCTTTCCTCCTGTGGTCCGTGTACGACACTCTCCCTACTCCGTCACAGCTGCACAGATGGGGGCTGAGAGAGGATCCCAGCTGCAAACTTTATGGTCAGCGGGATTCACTGGCACACATACCGTCAGGATGGAAAACAGCTTTAACGCAAGGTTGGTTTAGGTGGTGCCACAACAAAGTCCTACTGTTCCTTTGCTGACACAGTGGAGCAGGAGAGGGGTAAAAAGAGACCAGCTGGCAGAGAGACAAACAGGGCAGTCATTTTCATCAAGGAGTGGACATGCTGGTCATTTCAAAGAAGCTTAAATCCAATCTGCTGCAAACTGCCAAATCATGGGAAATGTGGGGAGGAAGCTGTGATTCCTGGAGATGGTTGAAACCACACTTCGACCAGATATTGTATCGTTGTCTATCGAAGACAAGAAAACTATCCTGGTGGAGCTCACGGTACCATGGGAGGAAGGATGTGAGGAGGCTCATGAAAAGAAGGCCCTGAAGATCCAGTCCTTAGTCCAAGAGTGCAGGGACAAAGGATGGCAGATGTGACTATTCACCATAGAGATCTGCTGTAGAGGGTTCCCAGCAAGATCAGCATGAAGGTGATAGATCTGTGCTGGGCCTGATGAAAAGAGCAAGAACCAAGAAGCTCATGGGAAGGGGGAGGAAGGAGAAAGAGCCTCTTGCTGGATACGGAACAGGCGAGAGGAGTTGAGCTGGAAGGCAGGAGCAGATGGGCAGTGACTTGGCCAGTGCTGCTAGCCCACCAGTGAGAGAGGGTAGTGGTTAAGGGTAAAGACACTCTGAACATTGGGCGTAACCTGATGACATCTGCTCCTGGCCAAAAGCTACGGTTACCTCATTGGGCAACTGTAGAGATCACCCCAGTGTATGATGCAAGAAAGACCAACCAGTAATTAACTTCCAAATGGTTGATGAGTATTTTAAATGGTGCTTGTCAGAGGTCTTTCCTGATTGGCACTCATCCATGATAGTTAAGAGAGTCTGTTAGTTGAAGTGTTGAGCTCTATAATAGTTATGTTGAATGCTGATTGAAGTTATGATCTGCCTTCACCCAGAGGAATCACCCTAGCACTTAAATTCTTCACTGATATACCACGGGCACCATTTTGGAGTTCCATCGACTTTTACAGGGCCAAATCAAATTGCACTATTGAGCCAAATTCAATTCCCATCCACTTTCCTTGTAAAACATTTCCTTCCAAATAATGTCTGTAGCTTCAAGCTAGAAAATGTGGAGAAATTCAACATTCAGTTAACAACCAGAAAGACACGCAATAGGTCCAGAACTGAACATGCTGTGAATGCTAATTCAGCAAAAGTATAATAAAAAAAGAAAAATAAAACCAGCAGGCTCTCTAGCCATTATCCTCACCATGATGCAAGTAGATCTGAGGCACTTAAATAACTGAAATAGGATTAATTACGCAAGTTGATGTATAACATTATATCTCACAGTAATTTTATATAATGCTGTGGTTCAGTGTACTTCTACTGGACAATCATGAGTGTATAATAAGAGTGTAATAATGTAGCTAAATTACTTTTTAACATGGAACATTCTTCCGAGCACAACAATTTGGTACTCTACATTTCACAGATTTTGAGACATGATTTTTATTCTTGTCCAATAGGGATGGTTACTCAAATTTACAAGACTTATATTTGGAAGTGGGAGCAATAGGAACCTGCTGCTCAAAGACTAAGAGCATATCACAGGAGCTCTATTGTAATGTGCATACTCTTATCTATAAGCAGTTACACAGCCTGTAATTCATGGAGAATGGCATCTGTACATTCCTTTTTGCTTTTTTTTCTTGATAAGATTTGCTGTAGATAGCCTTTCAAAGAAGGCTGAAATAGGCATTCTAATTCTGATTCTAATGCACCAGCACAGCTTGAATGCATTAAAATCATTTTCCTGGCTGCTCCTTTCACATCTCTTTTCATGAAATTACATCTTTTATTTACTTACTTTATTTCTCTTTAAACATTTTTTTCACCCAGTTTTCTTTGTCCCATGTTTTATGGTTCTAGTCAGAGAATGGGCAGATGGCCTAGTCTGAGTCCTTTGTCAATTGTAGTCTTGAGCTGTCCGTGACTCAGTAAATGATAGCATCCCGATCTACTTATCTGCAAATTTCTATTCCCCACGCGCCAGAAATTAAATGTCAGTGGTGATGCTGAGATTTAGAATTACCATGCAAGGTTCTTTTCATCTCCTGCTAAAAACAGACTGAAGTATCATTTTTTTAAGTCAAAGAATACAGATCTTGGAAAGTAATATTCCTGAGAAAATTATTTAACTTCTAACTAGTAATCAGAAATAAACAATAATGAAGTACTTCTCCAAAGATGTTGTTTTCAATATACAAATACAACTATAGAACAATTGAAAATATTATCAATCCAATTGTAACTTTACACACAAGAGAAAAATCAGCAGATGCTGGAAATCCAAACAACAAACACAAAATGCTAGAAGAACTCAGCAGGCCAGACAGCATCTATGGAAAAAAGTACAGTCGATGTTTCGGGCCAAGACCCTGTACTGTTTCTCCATAGAGTCTTGCCGAAGGTTTTCAGCCCTAAATGTTGACTGTACTATTTTCCATAGGTGCTGTCTGGCCTGCTGAGTTCTTCCAGCATCTTGTGTGTGTAACTTTGCATAAGTGTTAAGGCCGAACTTGTATTGTGTGCAGTTCTGGTTGCCACACCACGGGGAAAAATGTGATTGCACTCAAAGAGTATAGAGAAAAATCAGCAGGATCTTGCTTGGATTTGAGGACTTTCGTCATTGGTAGAGATTGGATAGACTGGATTTATTTCCGCAAGAGTGAAGTATACAAAATTATGGGAGGTATAGATAGGGTAGATGCTTAAAATCTTTCTTCCATTGAAGGGCTATCAAAAGGAAGAGAGTTTGTGTTTAAGATTAGAGAAAGAAGTTTCAAGAGAATTTGAGGAATAAATGTTTTCACAAAGTGTGTTTCACATTTGGAACCCACTGTCAGAGGAGGTAGTGGAATCAGATATAATTACTCCATTTACAAAGGTTTTAAATAGACAAGGAATTGAAGGTTATGGTTCCAATATGGGCAAATAAAATTAGTACAGATGGGAAAACATGTTGCTATGAACCTGGTGGGCCAAAGGGCCAATTTGTGTGCTGCATAACTCTGATTCTACGATTATATAATCAACACATGAATGAATTAATATTCAATAATTAAATAATAATAGAAGATACATGCTTACAGAAGAATCCAATTTTCTCTCAGCTATAGTGTTTCTTTGAAAGTGGAGCACTTATTTAGTGCATTTATACAAGAACTGTCTGGAGTAAGGTATTTATTTTCTAGGTTGGCTGGATACACACTGTTGTGTTGGTGCATCATTTGTAGTTAGGATGAATGTAGAAATGCTGACTTCATATACTGGCGAATATTTATCTGACCATGATCAGAGACAAGGAATTCTCACATGTACCATACTTTGGTAAATTGTCTATTTGTAGCTTTTTACTGAAGGATTTCTTTTGGTAATTTGCAGATGATTCTCATTGAAATATTACAAAGTGGAAATGCCATTCCCAATGTGTCAAGTTAAGACAAAACATATTGGACCGACAACATTTGTTGCTTCAATTTGGCTTGTTCCGATATAGATAACGTTATATATACTGAGTGAACATATAGTTGATTCCGACTAATTGAGATACATGAGGCCCAGTACAATTAAGTGGCTGTTCTGATTAGCTGAAGTTTCATGGAAATATTTAAGGTATAAAAAAAGCAAACTACTGTTTAACTGAGTAATGAGCTGTGTATTTAAATGAAGTACAGAACAAATTAGAACATTATCAATACCACTACAATTTTATAAAACTGTGAATTAGTTCCAAATAATTATCAATGGAGGAATTCATTCAGTGTACACTGCCGTGTTCTTTTGATGGACTGTAAATGAACAAAATCAGAGCAGACACCTAGTGCAGGCAACGGACTGACGCCATACAATGCATCCAACTATTCCATATTCCAAATCTTCATTTTATTGTAACAATCAAGATGACTGTCAATACATTCAAATTTTATGTAGTTCCTAATTTGCTGACACAATGAAATCATTTTATTTTCACTCACGGCCACTGAATGTTTGAAACTGCAGTGAGCAAAACTGTTCTGGGTTTTCTTCCTGGTTATTTCTCACCCACTATCAGTGCGAAAACTCACTGCTTTTCAAACACAAGTACACGCAACTGACACTAATTAAAAACTGCTCTAAGCATGATGTAGTGTTGAATGGTCACGCAAGTGTGCAAGGCTGATGGTAGTTAAAAACTGTTTGGCAACAGATAAACTATATAACCATATAACAATTACAGCACAGAAACAGGCCATCTCGGTCCTTCTAGTCTGTGCCGAACGTTTACTCTCACCTAGTCCCACTGGCCCGCACTCCATTACTTTCCTGTCCATATACCTATCCAATTTTACTTTAAATGACAATACCGAACCTGCCTCTACCACTACTACTGGAAGCTCGTTCCACACAGCTACCACTCTCCAAGTAAAGAAACTCCCCCTTGTGTTACCCTTAAACTTTTGCCCCCTAGCTCTCAACTCATGTCCTCTTGTTTGAATCTTACCTTCTCTCAATGGAAAAAGCCTATCCACGTCAACTCTATCTATCCCCCTCATAATTTTAAATACCTCTATCAAGTCCCCCCTCAACCTTCTACGCTCCAAAGAATAAAGACCTAACTTGTTCAACCTTTCCCTGTAACTTAGGTGCTGAAACCCAGGTATCATTCTAGTATTTTATTTTGTTGACATCTTTCCTATAATTCAGTGACCAGAACTGTACACAGTACTACAAATTCAGCCTTACCTATGCCTTGTACAATTTTAACATTACATCCCAACTTCTATACTCAATGCTCAGATTTGTAAAGGCTAACATACCAAAAGCTTTCTTCAGCACCCTATCCACATGAGATTCCACCTGCAGGGAATTATGCACCATTATTCCTAGATCACTCTGTTCTACTGCATTCTTCAATGCCCTACCATTGACCATGTATGTCCTATTTGGATTATTCCTACCAAAATGTAGCACCTCACACTTATCAGCATTAAACTCCATCTGCCATCGTTCAGCCCACTCTTCTAACTGGCTAAGTTTCTCTGCAAACTTTGAAAACCTACTTCATTATCCACAACGCCACCTACCTTAGTATCATCTGCATACTTACTAATCCAATTTACCACTCCATCATCCAGATCATTAATGTATATGACAAACAACATTGGACCCAGTACAGATCCCTGAGGCACACCACTAGTCACTGGCCTCCAGTATCCACCACTACTCTCTGGTATCTCCCATCTAGCCACTGTTGAATCCATTTTACTACTTCAATATTAATATCTAACGATTGAACCTTCCTAACTAACCTTCCGTGCAGAACCTTGTCAAAGGCCTTACTGAAGTCCATATAGACAACATCCATTGCTTTACCCTCATCAACTTTTCTCGTAACCTCTTCAAAAAATTCAATAAGGTTTGTCAAACTTGACCTTCCACGCACAAATCCATGTTGACTGTTCCGAATCAGACTCTGTCTATCCAGATAATAATATATACCATCTCTAAGAATACTTTCCATTAATTTACCCACCACTGATGTCAAACTGACAGGCCTATAATTGCTAAGTTTACTCTTAGAACCCTTCTTAAACAATGGAACCACATGAGCAATACGCCAATCCTCCGGCACCATCCCCGTTTCTAATGACATTTGAAATATTTCTGTCAGAGCCCCTGCAATTTCTACACTAACCTCCCTCAAGGTCCTAGGGAATATCCTGTCAGGACCTGGAGATTTATCCACTTTTATATTCCCTAAAAGCACCAGTACTTCCTCCTCTTTAATTGTCATAGTTTCTATAACTTCCCTAATGGTTTCCCTTACCTTACACAACTCAATATTCTTCTCCTTAGTGAATACCGAAGAAAAGAAATTGTTCAAAATCTCCCCCATCTCTTTCAACTCCACACATAGCTGTCCACTCTGATTCTCTAAGGGACCAATTTTAGTCCTCACTATCCTTTTGCTCTTAATATAACCATAGAAACCCTTTGGATTTATTTTCACCTTACTTGCCAAAGCAACCTCGTATCTTCTTTTAGCTTTTCTAATTTCTTTCTTAAGGTTCTTCTTACATTCTTTATATCCCTTGAGCACCTCATTTACTCCATGCTGCCTATCTCTCTTTTTTAGATCTCTCATGTAGACAGCTCTCTTTTTCCTAACCAAGGTTACAATATCCCTTGAAAACAATGGCTCTCTCAGACTTTTAAACTTCCCTTTCAACCTAACAGGAACATAAGGATTCTGTACCCTCAAAATTTCACCTTTAAATAACTGCCATTTCTCTATTACATCCTTCCCATAAAACAAATTAACCCAATCCACTCCTTCTCATCCCTTTCACATCTCCTCAAAGTTAGCCATTCTCCAGTCAAAAATCTCAACCCTGGGTCCAGTCCTATCCTTCTCCATAATTATATTGAAACTAATGGCATTGTAATCACTGGACCCGAAGTGCTCCCCAACACATACCTCCATCACCTGACCTATTTCATTCCCCAACAGAAGATCCAACACTGCTCCTTCTCCAGTTGGTACCTCTATGTATTGCTGCAAAAAACTATCCTGCACACATTTTACAAACTCCAAACCATCCATCCCTTTTACAGAATGGGCTTCCCAGTCTATGTGTGGAAAATTAAAATCTCCCACAATCACAATACTGTGCTTACTACAAATATCTGCTATCTCCTTGCAAATTTGTGCCTCCAATTCTCACTCCCCATTAGGTGGTCAATAATACACCCCTATAAGTGTTACTACACCTTTCCCATTTCTCAATTCAACCCAAATAGTCTCCCTAGATGAGCCCTCTAATCTATCCTGCCAGAGAACCGCTGTAATATTTTCTCTGGCAAGCAATGCAACACCTCCCCCTCTTGTCCCTCTGATTCTATCACACCAGAAGCAACGAAATCCAGGAATATTTAGTTGCCAATCACACCCCTCCTGCAGCCATGTTTCACTAATAGCTACAACATCACATTTCCAAGTATCAATCCATGCTCTAAGCTCATCCACCTTTCTAACAATGCTCCTAGCATTAAAATAAATGCATTTAAGAAATTCTCCACCTCTTCCTCTCTGTTTATCTCTAACAGTCCAAAGAACTTTACTGTCTTCTTTTTCTTCCTTCTCCCATACATCTGTTCCTACACTCTGGTTCCCCTCCCCCCTCGTATCTAGTTTAAATCCACTGGAGCCTCTCTAGCAAACCTACCTGCAAGAATATTTGTCCCCCTCCAGTTCAGATGTAAACCGTCCCACCGGAACAGGTCCCACATTCCCTGGAAAACTGCCCAATTATCTGTAAGACTGAAGCCCTCCCTCCTGCACCATGTCTTCGGCCACATGTTGATCTGCACTATCTTACTATTTCTAAACCCACCTGCACGTGGCACTGGTAGCAATCCTGAGATTGCTATCCTGGAGGTGCTGTCCTTTAACTTGGAACCTAGCTCCCTAAACTCACCTTTCAGGACCTCCTCACTCTTCCTACCCATGTCATTGGTCCCAACATGGACCACGACATCTGGCTGCTCACCCTCCCTCTTGAGAATACTGAGAACTCGATCTGAGAGATGGCGGACCCTGGCACCAGGGAGGCAACAGACCATCCGGGATTCTCGATCTCTTCCAATGAACCTCCTATTTGTCCCCCTAACTATCGAATCTCCTATCACTACTGCTCTCCTCTTTTCCCTCCTTCCTTTCTGAAGATCCATTTGAAGATTTGAGGTCAACATAAACACCTACAAGAACATTAGTTCTTAATGCAACAATAAATTAAACAAAAAGTCAAAAGTGAAAATTATCCAAGATCAGAACAATCTCAGAGTGAGGAGCAGGTGACATTTTGAGGCAGTAGGAAAAGCTTCAGGTTTATCACCCCCTTTTTTCATCCCCCTTTTGTAGGGCACAGATTTTTCACAAACCCTCAACTAGTGCTTCACTCTGGTGGGCTTGTTTCATGTGCAAACTTGGACAGTGAATGCCGACAGGTTCTTTCCTATTGTAGGAACATGTAGCTGAGTGAATCCCGTATTTACACGAGTGCACTTATATCAGCAGTGCCCGGAAGATGAACATGAGTGGGAAATCTGCTCTGCACCCCCAACAGCTTCTGATCACCTCCACCCTTCCCCACAATCTACGTGCTTTAACTCAAGGACTTCTCCCTGATTTGGATGACATAATGCAAAGCAGTTAAGCATTCTGTCTTCGTGATCATTATTGGACTGCATTTTGTTGCTTCTGCTGACTGAAGAAGTTACTGATGGAGCCTACTGATAACCATTTTACAAGTAATAACACATATTACTAAATGAATGACTCTGTTACTATACTTTCTTCTGTAGTAGTAATGATGGTTGTATATTCCATATTGCTGGACAATCATAATCCTTGAGTTGATGCATGATTGTGACATAATTACTGTATGTTTATCAAGCAATTCTCTTTCATCGATCTGTGGGTAATTATTTACTCAGTATGTATTGAAAAAAATCTTTGTTGTGAAGTTAGCTGTAATCCAGTCTTCAAGCTCAGATGATGGTTATGAAGGAGCTGAAATAATATTAGTATTGTAACTGCCATTAACCTGAGCTATGCACACAAAATACTGGAGGAACTCAGCAGGTCAGGAAATGTCTACAGGAATGAATGAACAGTTGACGTTTTGGGCTGAGACCCTTCTTCAGGGCTGGGAAGAAAGGGGCAAGTCACCAGAATAGAAAGGTGGGGAGAGTAGGAGGATTAGCTGGTAGGTTATAGGTGGAGCCAGGTGAGTGGGAAAGATAAAGGGTTGGAGGAAGAGGAATCTGACAGGGGAGGAGAGTGGACCATACAGGAAAGGGAAGAAGAAGGAGCTCCAGCGGAGATGATAGGTGGGTGAGATGAAATGTCCAGAGTGGGGAATAGAAGTGTGGGAAGGGAGGAGGGAGGAAAAAATTGCCAAAAGGAGAAATGGATGTTCATGCCGTCAGGTTGGAGGCTACCTAGACGGAATATGAGGTGTTGCTCCTCCACCCTGTGAGTGGCCTCATTGTGGCAAAAGAGAATACTGTGCACCATCACGTTGGAGTGGGAATGGGGATAGGAATTAAAGTGGTTGGTCACCCAAAAATTCTGCTTTTGGTGGATGGAGTGGGCGTACTCAGTAAATCTATACGATAGTAACTAAAACAGGATCAATAAAAGATCAGAGTGCATAAGACAACAAACTGTGTAGCGCTATTATAACTAAATAGCATAAATACCAAGATCATGAGATAATGCGATAAAGACTTCTTAAAGTAAAGTAAAATGAATATTAGAAATGACTGGGGACCATCTTGGCCACCATATGTGGAACAAAATACAGAGTTAATATTGACCTGGACCTTTATCTCTTTCTCCCTTGTACCTGCTGCTTGACCTGCCGAACATTTTGAAAAACTTGGATTCAGTTTTAGACTTCCTGTCTTTGAAGTATTTTGCTTTTACGTTATCACAGATAACCCTAATTTGGTGTTATTTTACTGAATTCAAGCAATGTTATGTAGTTGGGTGTCTCATAAAACAATTAATTTGCTGTCCGTGATTGCAATTGTGCTTTATCAAGTAAGTGGTCCGCTGGCTGTGACTTGCAGAACACAGTAGCTGCTGGAATCCAAAATAAATATTGGCTGGTAGAAAACTCACCAAATATGCGCATTAGTTACCTGAAATTCTTGAATTTGGTATTAAGTCCTGAGGACTACAGTGTGGGTGGGTGGAAAATTTGAGGTGTGATTTCTAGAGTTTACCTTGGACTTAACTGTAATGGTTTGCTCTTCGAGACTGAGATCCAGGTGACAGTGGCCATTAAAACTTGCTCACCCTTCATTAGCTGCAGTTTAACAGTGATTTTATCAACATAGTCGAGCAGCCAAGTGGCCTACTCTTGCTCCAAATTTATTATGTTCATATGTGTCCTTTCATAAAATGTTCTTAATTCAGAAAAGGTACAACAAAACATTAGCCATAGATGGTGATAAGTGGGAATGGAAAAGAAAACCCTGGCCGAATGAATTCTTTTCAGAAGGACAATAATATTAGTGCCCAATTGACAAATGTGACTTCAGAAGTACGTTAATGGCACTGGAGCCTTTGGGAGAGTCCGAAGTCACAAAAGCCATTCAAACTGCTGTATAATTTCAACTCTTTCCTCCCTTATTTTGACTGGTGAATTTATGTTTCCAATGAATGAGAACTGAGTGAGGTCTGTTGATTACTCTGCAGGCTGCATCATCATGTACATTGACTGAAATTCACAAAGCAGGATCATGAAGGCCATAAGCCAAACAAACTGAAGCTAAAGCAAGCTGAAGCATACTCACTGTAAGTTCCCATTTGCCTTTGGGGTTCTCTCCCCAGGAGTGGACGGTCATGAATGTCCAGTTGATTAGTCCCATTTTGCTGTTATCAGCCTTACGAAATCCCAGGAGTTCAGATTTGGTACCATTTGGGGAGGTGAGATGAATGCTTAAGTCTCCACGGCAAACGCTTGATATGGTGACAGTCACCTGAAAAAGACAGATCCTTTAGTATTTGTACGATCAAACAAATGTGCCCAGTCAACACCTGTTCCCAGGGTTTTGTTTGATGTATAAAATGCTCATGCGAGATTCATCACAATCATAAAACATTTTTCAGCAATTGCACTGTATTTCCTTCCTGGCTCTTGCTTTGGGAAATCATAACAGATAAATCCAAAGCCACAATAGTGATTTTTATCTTCAGATCGAAGGATTCAAACTAAAGAACTGAAGAGTAATGAACCATCATGACTGACACTTAATTATCATTATACAATGATTCTTCTTATAAAGTTATTCTGGGCTGCTTTTGGGTCATTGTTGTTTCAATGGTTCAATGGTTCGATTTACTGTCAGGGCATGTATACAGTATTCAAGCTGAAATCCATATTCTTCACAGAGATCCACAAAACAGAGAGAGAAAAACCCAAAAAACTGAATGACAGCAAAACATTACAATCCCAAAGCCCCTCTCCCCAATGCACACTCAGCAGCAAAGCATCAACCCTCCCCCTTCCTCTTCTCCCACTTGTTCCAGCAAAAAGCATCGGAATCACACCCTGCCCCCACCACCACCCATTTTGCAAGCAGTAGCAAGACCCTAGAGACCATGATCCAGAGTCCGTCAAAAACTACTGTCCATCACAACAGGCCCTCTCTTTCACCGAAGAGGAAGAGAGAGATATCGCTCCTGTCTCATTAAAGGGGAGACCAAGTTTGTCATCTGCCTTAATAATTTGAATAACAATGTACAAGGCATGGGAAGTTTGTTGATGACTCTAAAATAAGTGGTATAGTAGTTAATGAAGAAAGTTATCAAAAATTACAGGGAGATATTGATCATCTAGTAAGCGGGCCAAGTGATGGTAAAGGGATTTTGATTCAGGTAACAATGAGGTGTTGCATTTTGGAAAATCATTCAAGGTAGGACATTCACTATGAACTGGTGGATCTTGGGGAATGTTGGAGAGCAGAGAATCTTGGAGTATAGGTATGTGGCTTAGTAAAGAGGTGTCATGGGGAGATGGTGGTGAAGGAGACTTGGCAAGCTGGTCTTCAGCATTGAATGTATCGAGTACTGAAGCTGGAAAGTCATGATACAGTTGTCCAAGATGCTGATGAGGCTGCACTTAGAGTATTGAGTTCAGCTTTGGCCATCCAAAGATGTTATCAAACTTGAAAGAGTGCAGAAAAAATTTATGAGGGTGTTTCCAGAACTCAAGGGACTGTGTTATAGTGAGCGCTATAACATTTTGTATTGGAGTCTAGGAAATTGAGAGGAGATGTTATGGAGGTGTATAAAATCATGAGGGGCATTGGTAGGGTGAAGACACTCAAACCTTTTCCCCCGGGTTGGGGAATCAAGAACTGGAGGGCATATGTTTAAGTTGTGAAGGGAAAGATCTGGTAGGAACTTGAGGAGGTAGTTTTTTTTTGCACAGAGGGTGTAATGGATGTGGATGAAATCTCAGAGGAAGTGGTTGATGTAGGTACAATAACAACTTTTAAAGGCATTTGGATAGGCATATGGTAGTAAAAGTTCAGAATGTCATGGGCCAAACACTGGCAAAAGAGACTAGCCTGGATGGGCTTCTTGGTTGGGCTAAATGTTCCATTTCAGTGCTCAGATCCAGTACAGATTGATAAGTCAAATGGCCACTTCGGTGTCATAATACACAAGCTCAGAATATTATGTTAAGGCTAATAAAAATCTCCTTGTAGGAAATCAGTGGGGAAATTGCACAAAAAGATTGGACTAATGTTGTTTGAAAAAGATCCTTGGGCCTCAAGTAAATGAGAAGCAATTGGTTGGTCATCATAGTGACAAATTGGATCAGCAGCATGGAAGTGGGAATTGGGAAGGAATCTTCCTCACATTTGGATTCAAAGGCTTTAGAGTTCAACTAAGTTATTGAAAACCCTCCAAAAAATGCGATATCAATAGGATTTTGAGCGGCCTGATGACAGGGAGTATCTAATTTTTGTAATCTGCGGATATTGCCTGTGGTATTAGTGTTTTTTCAATTTAATTTATCTGAGATCAAAGTGCAACGTATCAGTCATTTGCAGGAAGAACTTGGGAAATTTCAACAGAGTTTTTGGTAAGTGCCGCAATGTATGAAAATGACACAATTTTTGGGCACTTTTATCGTCTGTTCCTTTTCCGTTTTGTTGTCCGAGGGCTGGATATTTGGGGACAGGGAAGTTGATGTTCTTTTAGAGTTCCGTTAGTTTTTTGTGCAGGGGGTGGGGTTGTTTTTTGGGGGTCAATGTTCCAGTTTCAATTTGTGTGGGGGAGGGGTATTTTGGCAGGTTCGTTATTGGGATGCTGTTCTTTTTCTGTTGCGGGGGAGGGGAGTGGGTTTGATGTTTCTCTCTAAACGACTTTCATGTTCACTCTTTGTTTCTGGAGAAGACAATTTCAGAGTTGTATGTGGATACATGCTTTGGTAATAAATGAACCTTTGAAAATGCTACAACAATTAACTGTCTCACACCAGTGCAGATTTTTTTCTTTGACAGGTTTGTAGCTGTAATCTCCAGGACAATTTCCTGAGTATACATCAGTGAAGAGGACACTAAGTGTTCCAAGTGAATATCAGAAAAATTGCAGGTACGCTGCCCATGATAATCTTATAAAGTGAGCAAGGTTCCCCACCACAGGGAAAGTAATCTGATATTCTAACAGTTTAGAGGCCAGCTTTAATTCTATGAATCATGCAACATACTGACAGGGAAAGCATTCAATTTTATAGCTCCATGTCTTGATTACTTTCAATAATTTCTCCTCCTGACCCCCATGCCTCAATCCAGGCATCGACTTCCTCTAATCCCTCCCAAATAAAGTACATATATGGAACAACAATGCAATCCAAAATGACAATTCTATTTTTAGCAACTCTGCATTAATATGGGTTCATGTTAACTATATCATCATGTGCTCAATCTCAGTCCTCTGTCCTATTCCCAGCAAAAGGAGTGTGGGACATCAAACAACATATAATTATCCTACATTTTAATACCAGTGGGGCTATTATGTTAAGTGCACAGCTGAGAACACTGACAAAATTCACATATGATTGCAACACTGAATTCAATTTCATTGTAGTGTCAGTTTTGTAACCATGGAGGTGCCAGCCTATTGTTTCACTGAATGAGGCGATTTTACAAGTACTTTCCGGACACCTCCATAAGTTAAAGGTCTGGCTCTAGTGAAGCTAAATTTAATCTGATCTATTAAGAAGTCATTAGAGTTTCTTCTACAGTGACAGCAACATAAAAAATAAAATCAATATTGCACATGTAATAACTCCTAATTTTTATCAAACGTCATTATGGAATTAAGCCATTCTCAGTAAATGAATGGACTGGGATATTTGCTTTGTCGATGAACACTGCAACCATATTTAGAATTTCTTATTATATCATCAATTTCCTCCCATTTTATCTCCTTTTTGCAAACAGTATTGATTTGGGTGCAGCTTGTTTTCTGTTAATAAAAGCTTGCTGTTGCTTTTGCATTCATGAAGTTGAAGTGAGGAGTATCAAGTTTGCAACTTGGCACAGTCGAGGTCCCGTCTCGATGGCCAATCCGTGAAATAAAGTTGCAAGTTGGGCTGATGTACAGCACCGAGAATGTACTGCATGGACAGCGGCACACACTGTACTTTCCAATGAAGACAGAAGCTGACAACCCAGCTAACTGCATGGGCTAATCTTACTATTGGAAAAAAAAGCAGTAGCAGTTTTTCTGGTTTCTGGTAGGTATTTTTACTTCAACTAAAAGCACTGAAACAGATAAATTAGAGACTTAATTTACTGTTGTTTTGTGGGATCTTGTTTTACACATACAGAGAATATAGACAAGGATAAATGGCTGCCACATTTATCCATGCAACAACTGTGGCCTGCACTTCAAAGAGTTACTCGTTGGTTGGGACATCCTGCTGACATGATAAGTGCAAGTTTCCTTCTTAAATATAATTTCTGTTGCTTTTTCTGGAAATTGCTACTCTGTCAACAATAATCCCAGCAATGAGCCCACTGTGCAGCATCTGCTTTACCAGCTTGCTGCCCTGCAATTAAAGGTGGCACATTAGGAACGCTTAAAGTTTCCTGAGACAAAATTCAAATTGATTTGTAGTTTGGATGACTGTTTCAAACCTAAGTGATGGCATAGCCTCTGACTATAAGGACATCCCTTTAGAGCAGAGATGAGCCCTTTAGCCAGAGAGTGGTGAATCTGTGGAATTCATTGCCACAGATTGCTGTAGAGGCCAAATCACTGAGAATATTTAAAGCAGAAGTTGCTAAGTTCTTGATTATTCAGGGGGTCATCAATTACAGTAAAAGGCAGGAGAATGGGGTTGAGAGGTATAATAAGTCAGCCATGATGGAATAGCAGAGCGGACTTGATGGGTTGTATGGCCTCATCCTGCTCCTATATCTATTTGTATTTTATGACCATAGCCATATCTAAAAGATAAGCTGTAGCACAGTGGTAAGAGAGAAAATGTTGACGTTTATGGCCAACAGTGCCAAGAGTACTTAGTTAAAGTATTAAATGTTGATATTGTAGTCAAGTATAGCAGTCACCTCTACACAATGGGATATACAAAAATGAAATTAGATAAATGAGTAATTAATTTGTTTTTGCTGGTATTGGTTCAGGTATAAATGTTAAACATTCTTTACTCTTCTTCAATCAACGTTTTGAAAACTTTTATGTCCAAAACCATATGTTGCTTCAGTATCTCAAATAAAGGTTGGGATCTCCATAATGCAGTAACCCCTCAGCACTGTGCCGAACAGCCTGCTTAAATTAAATTATCTGCATAAATCGTTAGAAAGGGGCTTGATTGTACAACCTTGATTCTATGACTAAGACGCTGAATCATGCAACACTGCATAATCTATTACAGTGAACGAAAACACATGACTTGGAGTACTTGTACAGTAATTGATAAAAAGGAACCTAAAATAAATAGATCTGACCTCTATCTTGGCAATTTTTAATTGCTAAGATGAAACATTTAATTTTCTTGAACTAGTCAATTGATCAGCCAATGAAAGGCATGCCAAAACAGAGAAGTATCCATGTTGCCAAGTGCTGGCTTCTAAATAAATCTTCAATATTTTTATTGGATTACAGCATAAACAATCCTATTATTAGCCTCAGTTACCAGCAGGTTGAGTGTGCTGCATTGCACTAAATTCTGGTTCATCTGATAAAGTTAGTCAGACAGATTTAACAGGCAGCATTAATTTTTTAAATTTAAATGTCAGTAAAATATTTATTAGTGTTTACACAAAAAATTCTGACTCTACATAATTTGATTTATGTCAGCCATTGCCTGCTTCATTTATCTCCATTTTATGAAATATGGTTAGACTGGTGAAAGCTGTGCTTGTTAGAGCCTCTCTCACCTCTACATGCTCGAGTGTGTCAATCGCATTCTCTTTTCCCTGGCATGCATTTGTTTTCAGACTCAGCATCAGAGAACCTTTTGTGGGAATAGATCTGGAGGATTGAACAGAAGAGAGGAGAGGAAAATAGTCATTTTACAGAAACAGTAGCTTTTAAATAAAATGGCACATTCCAATCATTTAGACGGCACAGATCCACCACTGTTAGATAGTGCCCCTGCTTTTTTATGCACTTTTCAAATGTTCTGTCTATTTTTTAAAATCTCTTCTGGGAAAGAGGCTTGAAAGTGAGTTGCAGGTCAAGGCAATAATTACCTGCTGCTAGCGATGCTCTCTGATGGCTTGTTCTACCTTTGCAGCCATGCATTCCCCAGTCACCAGGGACTTCACGTTACCTATTCTAGTCACATCAGTTTCTGCTGATGACAGAATCGTGCCCTCATCCATCACATTTACATTTCAAAATGCCATACTGCTGGTATTGATTAATTATTAACAACTCTGGTCACTTGTGAGGATTATCAAATCTTGAGTCTGGGTTATGGTCCCTTTCATTTCCATACTCCTCTTATACATATTCTTTCCAATATTGATTCAATCTGCCTTTTAGATCTGATCATTTGGATGTACTAGTGGCACTCACCAAATTACATCAACTGTTAAAATACATGATGAAAAATTAACGGGTGTTATTGAATAGAGCCGACTATTCTGGTGCAAAACCAGAAATTGCTGGAATTGCTCATGGGATCAGGCAGTAATTGTGGAGAGAGAAATACACTATTTGCTTCAGGTTGATGACCCTTTATCAGAACTGGAAACATTTTTAGAAAGAAGATGTGTTGTAAGTTACAGAAAAGGTAAGGCAACAGATCTACAGTACAATCCTGAAGCCTGCCCCACAGATGTTTACCAACCAGCCAAGCATCCCCAGCTTTCTGTTCCCTTGCAGGACAACTCATGATTCAGATTTCAGTAACTGCAGTATTTTTCAGTCCAGTCCATGGTCCCTTTTAAAGTATCAGCTTCTATCTGTCCATGTTTCATTTTGGGCTTTCCCATTGTCCTTCTTTATTTCAGATTTCCTGCAACAGTTATGCTCTATATTGCACAGTTTCACTGTTCATTCCATTGTTGTCCCTCTGATTAACTCTCCTTTGAGTATATTTGCTGTCATCAAGAAGATTTCACTATTTCTGTCTCTGTGAAATCCATACCCACCCTGAACTACCCTACCAAAGACATTCCTTTTTTTCTCTTCCTCCCTCCTCAATGCTTGCAACTTAAAATTTGCGTGTCTTCTAATCTGCCTCAATTTGAGGAAGGGTAATCAACTTAAATCCCCATTTATTTGCTTTGTTTCTCTCTCTGTGGATGCTGTCTGAACCACTGTCCATTGTGAGCATTCTGTGCTTTAATTTCAGCTTTCTAGTATCTGCAGCTCTTACTTTCTCAATCACTATCCTGGCATCTTCGTGATAAATTTTCCAGTGGGGAATTGGCTGCATCAACTTCAACAAGAGGATGGAGTTAACATATCCAATTACGCACTGGCAGCTTTCTAATCTTGGCTGTTGTTGAGGTGTGGTTAAGATGAGAAAGCAGCTCTGAGTTTATTACTGAGAAGTAACTGGAGAATGAGAAATTCCCCAATCAGTAGATTTATTTATGATATGCAGGTATGGCTGTGGCAGCAGTGAAGACCATTGAGTGAGCATTCCTGTACTATACTAGAGAACAAATGGAGGATGTTTGTTTATCCAGTTTGATCCAAACTCAAATTTTATTAAAGCATTTAGCTTCTGACATAAATATTACACCTCAAAGATTGTGTTTGACTGGCTGTGCAAGTTTTTGCAGTTGAGTGAATGCTAACCAGAGTAGGTGGTGCCCCTTCCTTTGAAGCTGAAAAAAACCCAAAAACCAGCCAAGAGCCATAGTGAAACAGACCACTGATCAGACAGAACCTAGATAGGATGACTCATCTGAGAAGTAATTTCTTCTCGTGGAAGGTTGTGAATCTATCCAAGGTCTGTGGATGCTGAATCACTACGTAGATATGAGGTTAAGGCAGAATATTTTTGACTGCAGGAAGGTAGGATTGGAGCCAAAGTTCAGATCAGCTGTCCCCTTACTCAGCGCTGGAGGAGGCCTGCGGCAGATTTAAAGTTAGAGCCAGATGGGAGATGAGGAGCTTTTGTTTTACTTGAGTTACATTAATCTGTAATGTAGTGTCTGACAGGCTGAATGAAGACAAAGAGGAGCTTTCAGAAGGGAATGAGATAAAAACAAAAAGCAGGAAATTGTACAGTTCTGAGGAAGAAGCGTTGGAGTGGTAGTGTGGACTGCTCTTTCAAAGTGCTTGCATTATGAATGGCATCTTCTGTGCTGTAAGGTTAGAAAAGATGCACTTGCTTTGTGCCTTGTTCTTCAGCAATTTCCTAAAGAGTTGTATGCGTAGATAAGTCAGAAAGAAGTTCTGAGATCCAGCAAAGCTCTTGGCTGTGTGCAACTCTGAATAAATTCCAACTTTTCAAATGTAATGTCCATGTTCCAAACTGAAAGCAAATCAAAGATCTAGAAAGTGAACAATAGTTGACCAACAACTTCAAATAACTAGCACAACCCAGAAGATGCCAACAACTTGAGTGCTGCTTGAATGAGGGGAATTTTACAGCTGATGTGAACCCTACTCTCACCAGACAAGCCTACTTGTATCTCTCATCATTGCACAGAAGTCTGAAGGGGGATCTCTGATACTTGTTTCGAATCTATTTCAGTTATTGCTTAATATAATTCCTTTGGATTGAGTTCAATTAAACTAATGCAAGCTGTAAGTGAAAATCAGAAAATTTCAGATGCTAGAAACCTGAAGTAAAACCAGAAAATGATGGCAACTCTATGACTCAGCAGATCTGGCAGCATCGGCAAAAAGTGAAAAGTTAATCTTTCAGCTCTGGGACCCTTTGCTACAACTCAGAAACTGAGAAAAGCTTTCCCTCCTTCTGATAAATTGCATCAGACTTGAAATGTTATGTTTCTCTTTCCTGACCTACTAAATGTTTCTGGAATTTTTATCTCAAATGTTACTCCTTATCTCTTAGCTATCTATTTGTTAGCCAGCTAAATCATTGAACAAGTAAAAAAAAGCAGGTTTCAATCTCGTGATGAAATTTGGGGGCGTAATACTGATGTTCTGGCCAAACTTAACACTGCATCCCTGGTTTTGGTTACCTTGGTAACCATAATGCTTTGAAATCCACACAGTTGTTTCAGTTTTTTTTAGTTAAAATTACAGGTGACCTGGAACTGCCTGCAATTAAAGTAATTAACATTGATCATTTTCCCCAGGAAAATAAAAAAAAACTGCAGATGCCAGGAAGCTGAAATAAAAAAAAGGGAAAAAGAAAATGGACATTTTCAGCAGGTCAGATAACATCTGTGAGAGGAAAACAGAGTTCACATTTCAGGTCACTGACCTTTCAGCAGAAGCCTATAAAGTGCTATTTCATATTTTTAGGGTTTTTCTATGTTATACTGTATACATTATTTATCTCTGTATGCATTATATGTTTTTCTATGTTATACTGTATACATTAGTTTTCTATGTTATACTGTATACATTAGTTATCAGAGATTTTTTATATATAAAATTGCAGTCTGTCCAGTATTTATCCTGAGAAATAATGCAACATACCTTTGTTGTTGAAAAACATAATGATTCACACATTGCCTTTGAGGACCAACTGGTTTCCACGTAACAGCTTCCTTCAGAATTCGCCCAGCATCAAGCAGACCAAATCCATATCTATGAGCAAAAACAATGACACATACTGAATATAAACAGTTAGATCTGAAAATTACAAGCACTGCACCTCATCCAGTAAATAACATATTCGAGAAAAAACACACTGAAAAGGGCAGTCACTGAAGAAACTGGGGATTTTCTCTGTCCTTAATCTTTTGGCTCATTATGGTTAGTGGTAGCACTTAAATAGTCTTCAAAGGCACTTTTCAGCTTTTGCACTCATGCCTTTTTAAACACAAGCTATTATTCTGATAAATTAACCTAGTCATTATATTAATGAAGATGTAAGAGATTATTTAGAAACTGTTGCTGAAACCAAGAGGACTTTTCAGCCTGTTCTTTAGCTGCCAGCCAGCATAGCCTCTGAGCTCCCTTCATAGACATCAGCAACATACATCAGGGCAGTAACAGGAGGAAGAAAACAGGCACCATATTGGTGACAATACCTTTAGAGGTTAATGAAAATCCAATGTTATTCAACAGCTGTTTATTCTTCATTTTAAATGGTGTCAAATTGTGTAAGCTGCGTAAAAACCAACAAGGACAATCTATATATCTATATCTACCTACACACCTGCAGTGGAATACATTGGGAACATTACATTTTGGCCCAATTAAGCCCTGGCTCCAATTTTCATAGAAATAATTATAAAGGTATAAAGAATACAAACTACCTTTTAACTGAGTAACAAGTTATTTATTTCAATAAGATACAGAATAAATTAGAATACTACTAAAACTACTACAGTACTTCCGTATAAAACTGTGTATTAATTCTTAACAGTTATACAATTGTGGTATTGTTAATGTTCTAAATGTTCTAATCTGTTTTGTATTTCATTTAAATGCATAGTTTGTAACTCAGTTAAATAGTAGATTGCCTTTTTTTATAACTTTTTAACTATTTCCATGAAACTTCAGCTAATTAGGTCAAAATGTACTGGTCCTGATGTATCCCAATTAACCAGAATGCACCATATATGATTGTCTACTTATTTGGTTCTAATCCAGGAGAGAGAGAGAGAGAGAGAGAGAGAGAGAGAGAGAGAGAGAGAGTGTGTGTATATATATATATAGGTATGTATCGATGTGTGTGTGCACGCGGATGTGTGTGCATGTATACTGTACAATATATCCTGTATCTCTTGGATTAGAACCAAATATGTGGACTACAGGAATTTTTCATTAAATTAAAGATTGATTCCTGCCTATTGTTGTCTAGCCATTTTTGCATCACTAACAGCAACCTATAGGGTGAAAATAGGGTGAAAATAATGGTGGGAAAAGAAAGAGAAAAACGGACCAAAGTTGACAGGAAGAAAAGCCATTTAAAATAACAATGAAATTTCAGCAGCAGAAAATATTTGCGCACAAATTAATTCTGCTCATCATTGTTTTCATGAAATTTGTAAATGCAGAATTAATATAGATGTCCCTACCAACTTCCTCCTGAATAGAATTGATAACAAATTTGATTTAGAATGTGAAGTACGTATAACTCTTGCAATGTAGGAAAATTCCCTTTGAAAGTGTTATGAGCTTCAGTGGTTAACCTACAAATATGGAATTTCCATAGTAGCAGCAAATGATAGATTTTAGTTATATGCAGTAGCATTAAAGCTAATCAATGATAATGACTGTTAATTTTCTATGACTTCCCCCACCTCCAAGTTTCCTGCTGAGATTATGTCCACATGCAACTGCAGGTGATATCTGTTCCACAGTGAGTTAACACCAAATTTAAGTGTGCTTGAAAATGATAAACCATAGTATTCTAGATGCTGGAAGTTGGACTTAAAAACAAAGAATACCAGAAACACTTAGCAAGTCAGACAGCAGCTGTGGAAAGAGAAAAAAGTTTTAAGATGTAGGTTTGTGCAGGAAGGAATTGATAGGACCGAGGATTTTCTCTGAGAGGGTGATACTATTTTCACAGAAAGATCTCAATGATCAATGAATGATTGAGAGAAAACACAGGGGCATGTTCAAACTGTTAGATAGTATCTCTGGGGAAAGAATGAGTTACCATTTCAAGTCAATGACCTTTCATCAAAATGAGAAGGAACATAATGTTTGAAAGATCAAGCAAAGAATCGAGAGAACTCTCCTTACTAGTTTTGCAAAGTGAAGCTATCTCTTGTAAAAATAAATTCACAAAGTTTGTCAATTATCAAACTAAATAAATCAGACTGATCAAACAGATCAGTCTAGATGTGGAATTAAGAACAATTCAGAACTCAAGTAAAACCTGTATTGAATTTCTGCCAGTGTGCTTTTCAACAATCAGTGATTGGGTATGCTCCAAATATTCTTCCCCTTGAGAACGGATAGGCTGAACACAAGAAATTACTATTTCAAAATAGCCTCTAATACTGATAGGACACTACAGGAGAAGACACTTATTTTTGTGTGGAATATTGAATAAGAAATTGTACAGGTAAGCCATTACTGTGATCTGTGAGTTCATTGCCCCATTTCTTGATGTCGCGTGGATAAATCTTCTCACTGCATAGCAGTGAAATCCATGGCTGCTGTTTTGTTGATTACTTTTTGTCATGAGGTCCTTTCAAGATCATGGTGGAGATTGCAATGGAATTATTCACTACACTCAATTTATTAAGGAGCAGATTCTTTTTTACTGTTTCCTTCATGCTTCATTCATTTTTACAAAATAAAAACAACAACAAAACAATTGTTTGTCCAGCAGAAGCTCCACCCCAGACCGGAATGTGCTCAACTACATACACGTTGAGATATAGACAGCCTTTGAACAATTCACTGTACTGACTAGGAAGATATTTTACTCATAAAACATTAAGGTGATCTGCAATAAAGGGATTTTCTTTTCTTTTTGTTTAGTGTTACATTGTTCATTTCATATTTCTGGTCCCATTTAAAGTTTTCTTTTGGATACTATCTTTGGCAAAATCAAACATTTTCAGTAATAAGAAAGTCTTTAGGCAAACATATCAACTTTGGTTTGTATGATGAATTGCAACCAAATTGAAAATGACAATAAATAATATCTGCACCTTCAAAGTCATCCATTAGTGTCCTCTATTCTACTAATCCTGGTTTTCCTCCCTCTGAGATACCCAGCCAAGTCACTGACTAATATATTCTATTAGATGTCCACAAAGAAATGTGATTGGTCAGCAGGCTTTACACAATATCTGCTTTTTGAAAGCTGCATTCTTAAAGAAAACTGCTTGGTAGGCACTACGGAATATATTGTGAACATAGAGTTTAGCAATGTAAAAAAATACAAAAGCCACATTTTTAAGCAAGTCCTCAGGAGTATTTCCTCAGTTATTTTCAATAAAAACTATAGACTTAAACACAAATTAATATTGAACAATTCATGAATTGTTCAAAGATAGCTTCTTCAATGATAGCACTTGTGTACAAGTTGGAGTAGTTTTAAACCAAGGCAACAGTGTTCAAATCCAAAGAATAAAATTACAATCAACCACATGAGGCAAGCAGATATCCATAGAACAAGCCATTAGAACGCTAAAGAATAGCAAGTGTATTTTGGATAGATCAGGCAACATGCTTTCATGGACCAGTATTACTTCTCTGTGTTGTATGTGACATTGTATGGTGACAAGAAAAGACATGATGCACAGCAGAAGTACAATTTAACACTCTTTGATACCAATCTCCAAACAGTACTATTTCACCATTGTTGGGAGATTTGTTGAATCAAGTAATTAAAGACAATTTTTGTATTTGTTGTAAAAACATTATTTTAGCCTGACTAGCTAAAAAAATGCAAATCTTGCATTCAGATAGAGCCATTCACATTCCTCACAAAGTCTTCCAAAAATAGAGTATTTTTGTAGGAAGTCAACGTCGATTGCAAGAATGGATAGGATTTTTTAATTTGTGTGAAGCAAGTTTTCACGAACACCTCTACAATTGTGATCAATAATGTGTTTTTGATGGGTAATTATTGGACAGGTCACCTAGGATACCTCTCCTGGTCTTCTTCACAATGGTACTCAATAGGAAACATCGATCATCCCTCTGTTTCCACAGATACACCTAACCTGTGGAGTTCCTCCAACAAATTGTCTTCTTCTTTTCCAACGCATACTGTCCTCATTTACACTGTCTTACAAATAAATTTCACTTACTTAACTTCATTTAATTCTGAACTTCTGCTCTGTATTTCCTTCAGTTGCAAGAGGCTTTGAGGTAAATGGCCAATACCCTTCAACAAAGGCTTTAAGAATATGAGGTGCCATCTCCTAGTCTTTGACTGCTGTCAGTTAAGTATCCCTTGTCAATGGAAATTTTAAAAAATTCCTGCGGATGTGCAAGTCTGAAATTAAAAAAAAACCCCAAAATTGCTGCAAACAGCAGGTCAGGCAGCATCTCTGGAAAGAGAAATAAAATGAATGTTTTAGGGCTGAGACCCTTCATTAGAATACAACAGAAAAATGGGAAAAAATAAAATCAAGATAATGGAATTTCAAAATATAATGGATATCCAAAATATACTGTATGGTGGAAACCTGCGGAAAGAGAAACAGAGGCTGATGTCTAGAGACTCTTTGTCACTCTGTAGATGTTGCCTGACCTGTTGAGTGCATCAGGTATTTACCATTTTTATTTAAGCTTGTTTAGATTGAAGTTTAAATGTCAGATTAATTCCTTAATGTGTTAATCAATGGAGAAGAAGCTAAGATAATGGAGAAAATTTTGAGGGTAACTTTCCCTGTGTAACTGTCTTTTGCAGATTCTCTCTTGTCTATGTTACTGTCAGATGCTTCGGGATTTCTGTCTGATTATTTTATTGAGTTGCTGGTGTTTTTTTTTAAACTGAATTTGATGGTTCTGCATCCCTTCTAGGACATAGCATGTACAATGGGGCATTGCTTGAATAACCTGCACCAGACAGTTCAGTGAAGATCAGGAATTATATGGGATGAAGTTAATTTAGAACTTTTTACGTTAGCTGCATTTATTTAAATAAATGCTGCATAGTGGCACCGGACTTTAGATTGTACTGTAAGAGCACACCAGAAGGTTTATAGATATTAGAACCCTGCAGATATCTGGTTTATTGTGGGGGTGGAACTGGACTCTCTGACGGTGGTGTCTGAAAAGAGGATGCTGTCCAAGTTGCATGCCATCTTGGACAATGTCTCCCATCCACTCCATAATGTACTGGTTAGGCACAGGAGTACATTCAGCCAGAGACTCTGAGACACTGAGATGCAACACTGAGTATCACAGGAAGTCATTCCTGCCTGTGGCCATCAAACTTTACAACTCCTCCCTCAGAGTGTCAGACACCCTGAGCCAATAGGCTGGTCCTGGACTTATTTCCACTTGGCATAATTTACTGATTATAATTTTTATTATTTAATTATTTATGATTTTATATTGCTATATTTCTACACGATTCTTGGTTGGTGCAACTGTAATGAAACCCAATTTCCCTCGGGATCGATAAAGTATGTCTGTCTGTCTGTTTGTATTTTTATACCTTAGTAAATGATGGCACATGGATGGAGGAGTTAATCTGGCTGCTTCGCAACTACTGGGACAATTTTGGACCTGTACTGCTGAATGTATGGAGCTTGCATGTTCTCTCAGTGATTATTCCAATTGGTTCTGGATGCTGTGGTTTCCTACCACATCCCAAAGGAGAATGGGCAGCCACATGCTCTGTAAGTCACCCCCACCTCCCCAGTGTAGCTAATGGCACAAAAGAATCATAATGTAAAAGGCCCGTGGGTGTGCCAGGGACGCACACGGTGACAAACATCAAGTGCTGCTGATAGATTATCAGCTGGATGAAAGGCGCTGTTCGGTCTGCCCAGAACTCGTTGGTTTACCAGCACATTGAGATGCCTGTGGAGAAATGCTGCCAAATGGCACATTGCGGGCTGCAGGAGTCTGTGCTGTGGGGTGCACTGAGGCTTGTTGCAGCCATTGCAAGTCTCACTGGGGGAGGCCCAGGGTGCAAGCTGCTTCTCCTACTTGGGTGTAGGGAAGAAGCCCCTGAATTGTTGTAGCGGATAGTATACCACTCCAGAATGCCACATGACTGGCAGCAGAGCTATTAATGAGTATGAATGTATTAGAACAATAGGGAAAGCATTGATCTTATAGGTAAAGAATGAATAAGTATTGAGTGGTTTATTCTTGCAATTTTTAAAATTATGAATGAAGTTTATTTTGTTAAAAAAAATATGCCTGTGGGTTTATGAAGAGGGTGTGGAGAAAGATGCAAGGACCTGCGACACGGTTCATCCTGGGAAGCTGTGAGACAGAGGACTCTCTGATCTACAGGCTGCTCCCAGCTACACACACAGCGATGAACATCAAGGGCTGCTGGCAGCTCATCAGCACAGTGAAAGATGCTTTTTGGTCTGCCGGAAAGTTGCTGATGGTCAGCACATCGAGATGTGCATTGAGGAATGCTGCCGACCTGCACATTACAGGCTGCAAGAACAGATGCCGAAGGATGCACTTGGTGGGGAAGGGCTATCGCGCACAGTTCTTCAGCTACTGTAGGAGGGGGGACTCAATTATTGTTAGTAGTATACCACCCCAGTGGGCAATGAGTGCAGTGGCATAGAAACGAAACAGAAATTAATACAATGAATGAAAAGGCAGTGCACAATTTATTCTTCCAAATATCTTTTGTTATAAATAAAGTATGTGTTGATATAAAGAATAGGCAACTGATGTAATAGTTGATGACACAGGTAAGTGAGAAAGAGAGCATTCTGGTAGATTTTGCCTGATCTACAGAGTTCCTTCAGTGTCCTGTGTTTTGCTCTAGATTCCAGCATCTGCAGTCCCTTGTGTTTCCGTGTGAGAAAGAAAATTCTGTAAGTTTTGTAGATTCAGGGAAATAAGGAGAGAGCGATTGAGACTGCTGGACTGCTTCCACTAGAAACCACTGAATGGACTACTGAAAGCCTCCTTCTGTGCTGTAATAACTGCACTTATGCATTTTAAGGCAATATTCTGGTTCAGTACAATGAACTCTGGATTGTATCTGAGGTGTTTAAGACGTAGGAGTGCAAAATGCTTGCTCAGTGGAATGTCTTAGTACCAACAATTTCCTACAATGTAGTTTGCAAAGTACATAGTCCCAGAAGACTGGTGGAAAAATGACGCGTCCATCCTTCCTTCCTAAAGGAAAACTAAACACATTCATAAAATTATACAAATACTAAAATATTTCCTAAAAGACGAGTAATAAGAACATCTAGTCATAGAGAATATAACTTAAAAATATCTATGTGGCTTACTAAAAGGCAGATTGTATTACCCAGCATCGAGTTCCCTTAAGGTATAACCAGAGAGGACAATGATGGCATAGTGGATATGATAAATATTCTATGAGTTTTCAACAGGCAAAAAGCAAGGTCTAAGTGGTATAAGCCAGTTGAAATGACTGGCCCTATCCTTTCACTGAAGTTCCATAGATTAATAACGATTTGGGTTTGCTTAGTTACCTTCTGAATATTGCTGGCAAATTATAAACAGTGTTTAATACAGTGAGGGGAGCAGAGGGAACTGAGAAACATGGCATGGCTGTCTCCATTCACCTTGCTGGGTATCGTGCTGATAGTTAAGGTCACTTCCCTGCGAATAAAACCACAGGGTTATAATGGGCTTACTTGGAACATTAAAAGTGCAGCTCCAGCCGAGTTTGGCAGTAGGCCCACTGTGGAGGAAAATTTAGCTCACCAAATATAAACATTTCAATAAACAAAAGATTTTAAGCAGCTGCTATAAAGCAAGTAAATGAGAGATAATTAAAATGTCACATCAAATTTTACTGTCGACAAGTTAGCTTGACGGGCAGCAAAAGTAGGAAATCCATTTATTTAAACTATCATTAGGCTGGGTGAATCCTGACTGGTCTGCACTGTTGGCCAGTTAGATGCAGCATCAACAGCTCAGCTATTAGAAAACTGCAATGAAGTTGAGATCTTTCACTAACAGATGTTTAATATTTTATTTGAGAAATTTTGATCTTGATATAGAAAATTTTGTCCTGTGGTCAATGAAAACTTGATACCATAACTTTGCTAGGGAAATCTATCATTCATTAACTAAGTAACTAAACCTAATGTTAATTATTGCAAATCTACAGCTATTCATGATGTTCAGTCCGCTCATAATGTAAAACTCCTCAGAAACAAAAATAAAATCCAGATTTATAGACTTACAACTTACACCCACCACTCAGAAAAAGAAAAAGGTGCTGCAATTTTAACTTTAATGTGTAAAGGCACTTTTAATCTGCTTAAATAAGATAGATTGTTTCATGTTTTCTTTCAGTTAGGGTATAGTGTTACACTTAGGAGGAATAACAAGGGGTTATTCAAGTAGAATTAGCATCAAGAAGGTAATTGGAACTTAGGAGTGGATTCAGTGTATAGGAGCTTCCAACGTGACCTTGATTATGTATCAATGGGTGGCCAGTGTGCAGGTGCAGGAATTTGAGCAGTCAGAGGCCATTATGTGGGATCCATGGGAATGGTCTCCAGTGCAAAGGTTAAGTTATAAATTAACTTTATGAATGGTGATTAACTTGGTGTCCTTCAAAGATCTTGTCGTTTACAGTATGCATGTTAGCAGGAAGTTTCTGGGAAGCACTAACAAGCACACAGCTTATTTCCTCATAATCACATGCCAACTTAAGAAAATAAGATTTCTTTGATAAGTATCTTTTATTTCCAAATACATGGAAATCTAAAAATGTTTAATTGTATAGTTGTGTCACCAGTGAGAAACAGTATTTTGATGAAAGTAATACATTATTTTTCCAGTTATTTTAATACATATATTAACAAGGTTTACTAAGAATTCATTTGTAGTGCAAACAGAATAAGTTCAGACAGAAATTTCTCCACCTAGACGATTGATTTCTTAAATCACACAAGAAAATTAATTTTACTAGTAGCCTATGTGCTCAGATGTAACAAGACTACTGAGCTGTTCAAGTATAGTATGTCTTTACTGTCTTCCTTAACCCTCTTGTTCAGAGTCTACTAACATACAGTTCAACTTATTCATATCTTATTTTTACTGTGGTCACTGGGAAATATAAACTACATTTCTACCTCAGTGTAATTTGTAATATGTACAGTATATCTTTTAAAAAGGTATTGTTGCAACAGAAAGTCCAAACAATGTTGACATCATCACTTAACTGGGCAAAAGACTGAGACAACATGAAACTTTGTTTTGATTTAGCTCTCAATAACCAAACTGCTCCAAGTGAAATTAGTTGATGCCTTGAACAATTCAGAAGACAAAACTTCCTAAAAAAAAATGGCTGGAGAAAACCAGTGATCTATAGTATGGAAGGGATACAAATAATATACTGTAATAGCAGTTGGAAGATTTTCAGGAACTGCTTCATGGAAACTTGTCAAGTTTCTTTAAGCTTTGATACACATTGGGTTCCTCCCAAGCAAATCTACAGCTTATATAAATCTCCACAAGCTCTGTAGTATCATGTATTTCTTTAGAAATACAGACCTGGGCAGTGAATGCTGTTTGACTTTTTCCAACAAAGCAAGATTACTAACAGACATGTGCCAGACAGGGTGGTTTGAGTATCTCAGAGACTGCTGATCTCCTGGAATTATCGGGCACAATAGTCACTAGAATTCACCGAGAGTGGTGTGAAAAATGAAAAAAAAACTTCCAGTGAGTGGCAGTTCTATGGGAGAGAATGCCTTGTCAATGAGAGAGGTCAGAGAGAATGGCCAGACCAGTTCAAGCTGACAGGAGGGTGACCGCAACTCAAAAATCTCGTGTTACAACAGTGACGACGAGTATCCCTGAATGCACAATATGCTAAACATTGAAGTGGATGGGCCACAGCAGCAGAAGTCCACAAACTCACTCAATGGCCATTTTATTAGACATAGTCTTCCTGTTTGCCAATTTCACTCCATAATTGGACCTCATGAGCTTATTTGGGGTTAGTTTATCACAAATCGTTGCTAACACCATCAGAATGATCCCAGCTATTACATTAGAGTGCTGATTGTAGACAGCAAACAAAATCAACCAATGGTGCAGCATGTGATGTCACAGCATCAGTGCTCAACAGAATTGACTTAAATTCAGAGCTCAGCTTTCCATCCATACAGCTGAGGAAAATTAGAACTTGGGAATGAGCAACTATTCTTCATGCTTCATCCTCATCAAGAATTTTGTCAAAGGATTCTTCACTGGAATCCTAAATTGGATTACAGTACAAATTCCAACAACTGGAAAAGCAGACTAACATTTTTTCAATCAGGAAGTTCAGCTGCATGATTCAATCTGTTAATCACTATCCAGCCCTTAATGTGCCCATCAGCTTCCTAGAACCAATATTTACATAATTCCCCTGCTATTCCAGATACATGGATTAGAAACATTCAACTGCAATTAAAAACCAAGTGAGGCAAGTGTCAAACACAAGAGATTCTGCAGATTTTGGTCATCCAGAGTAACACGTACAAAACACTGGAGGAACTTAGCAGGTCAGGCAGCATCAATGGAGAGGTATAAACAGTTAACGTTTCGTTTCGAGACCCTTCATCAGGATTAGAAAGGAAGACAGAAGAAACCCATAAGTATTGCAGAAACTAATTCACAGTTAAGGTCCACAGTAATGCAACCTCCGTCTAACTCATCTGATGGGATATGCACAGCAGGGAGAAGTCAGCTGTACAAGGCCTCCAGCAACCGAAGAATCTGCCAAGTGACCAGGTGATGGTTTTGTGATGTTTTGAAGACCACCAAGAAAAATAATCGTCAAATACCTGACCATCATCACCTCTGGTGTGAAATCAGAGGACACAGGCAGTGCTGTGCTGAAAATTCTTGGCTTTTGAAAGTCTGTAAGGATTGACTGCAGCCAAAACTGTTGCTTATCCATGCCATGAATAAAGCATTGATATAAAGCACAATTTATAATGGTTGGATGTATATCATTACCAGCAATCTACCCTTCTTTTACTATGCATTTTAAAGCATAAATATAACATCACAACCACAGCTCCTTCAACTGCCACAAACAGTAACCTGAATGATCTACTGTAGTAACATCTATGCCCTGAGGTTTGTTTGTCCTGATCTGTATTGGCCCGGTGGGTTTAAATGAGTTAGTATGGGTATTCTACCTATGGCTTAGTGCCATATTATCTGAAGATAGCTAATTTCCCAAGTGGCGTTAATTTTCAACATCTTAATTCTAAAATCTTGCTGATATATGCAATATTGATTTTAGAGACATTTTCAAGAACCAAGTCCTGTTTCTTCTTAAACTTTTAAACCCCCAAATTTGCCGCTGAATTCTAATTGTTAAACTGTGCTTTAAAGGTTAAACAAACCTCTTTAGGTAATTCAAATGTAATGCATAAATTTTATGAAAATTCTTGCACTATGAAAGTCAGCAAAGGCAGAGAACTTGCATATTTTCTTTACAAGCAAATCCTGGGTGTTACACTTGTTATTGTATGAAGGTACAATGATTAGTTAATTTGAAGTGACTTTAGACTTTGAGGTTTAAAGAGTACAATGACTTTCTCATCCTGGATTCTATTTAGCTAGGGTATAGATGCAAGAATCTCAGAAGGATTGTGGGTAAGTATCTCCAATTCTGTGTAGCAGTTCAGTCAGACAAAGAAAATGAATCGTGAATTCAGCTTTGTAGGGCAGTAACAACTCAGTATTAGTGGTATAGCCACCATGCAGTTCTTGAGAAACATATAAAAACATAGTCAAAAAGAATGTGGATATAATAAAAGGTACATAAGCAGCACAGACAGAGCATCAGCTCCCGCTCCCTTCAATTTACCACCTTCTGAGTTAATGACAAGCATAGAAAAGTTGAATCAAATCATTAAAGGTGATGGAGAAATTAATCAGAAATATGCTGCTACACACACAGAATACTGGAAGAACTCAGCAGGTCAGGCAGCATCTATGAAAAGTAATTATGTTTTGGGCCAAAACCCTAGACCCATAGACCCTAGATTCCAGCATTTGTGTGTGTTACTCTGGATTTCCACTACCTGCAGAAATATGATGATTTCTTAGACCATAAGACCACAAGACATAGGAGCAGAATTAGGCCATTTGGCCCATCAAGTCTGCTCTGTGTTCCATGATGACTAATTTATTATCCCTCTCAATCCCACTCTCCTGTATTCTCCCCATAACCTTAGACCATCCTTATTGATCAAGAATCTAGCAAGCTTCGCTTTTAAATATATACAATTATTTGGCCTCCACAGCCACCTGTGGCAATGAATTCTACAAATTCACCACCATCTGGCTAAAGAAATTCCTCCATATCACTGTTCTAATGGGACGTACTTATATTCTGAGGCTGTGCCTTCAGATCCTAGACTCCCCCCGCTATATGAAATGTCCTGTCCATGTCCAACCTATTTGGACCTCCCAATATTCAGTAGGTTTCAATGAAATCCCCCCTCATTCTTCTAAGCTCAGTGAGTACTGAGTCATCAAGCATCAAGCACACCTCATATGTTAACACTTTCATTCCTGGGATCATTCTCCTGAATCTCTTCTGGATCCCCTCCAGTGTCAGCACATCCTTTCTTAGATAACGGGCTGGAAACTGCTCACAGAACTCCAAATGTGGTTTGAATAATGCCTTATATATAAAGCATCCAACTCTGTAAATAAACTGGGGCATGTCTTTTAAAAGTGGATAAAGCAAACTTCCAATCTGAGATTATTCATCAAATTCAGTAATGTATCTTCAGTGTTAACTAAAGAGTCCAGTTATTTTCTTTCCTTTTCTAGCTAGTATTAATCTTGCACATGACATCAATAAATTTTAATACAACTCCTCTCTTATCATGACTGGACTGACAGCAGTGAATAATACATACTTAAAAAAATATTCTAACAATCTGAAGTTGTGGCACGAGTTACCTGAATCATTATTTTCTCTGGTCTTCACTTTTTACAAGTATAAAACAAATCTGATAAAACAAATATTAGGTGAAATCTCCATTTTTATTCAAAGACTGCAAAAGTACTTTACTGATTTTACCGCACTCTTCTTTTCCAACTGTCATTTACATTATTTGAATTGAAGAAGAAATATTTTTACATTATCAACTAAAATATTGAAATCAGACAACATTAGCATAATTCATGTTATATTTAATAGCAGAATGGTTATAACCTTCAAGTTTCATTTATATAGGACAAACATTTTTGGCTTATTGGGGAAACTGTACTTTGTAATTAATTTAATTTGCATATATAAAGTGTGTCTAACGAGCAGCATGCACTGATATGCTACTTCTTAACATAATGAATATATCCTGTAACTTTTATGCAGATAGGCCTTACTGTTTTTGAGTTATAGAGGAAAATCTATTTTGTAATTAACCTAATTAGAATATGTAAATCACACTAATTAGCACATTGTTAATATGTTCTCCCATGTAGCATAACAAATGTGCCCTCTAAGTTTCAGAAAGATAGTGCTCAAATTGTGCAGTTATTGATGAAAACATGGAAAACTTTATTTTGATCCTTGTGCAAATCCATAGCAAATGTAAAATAGTAGTTTTGCTATTCAGCACCTTTTTAAAAATATATATACAATCTTAAAAGTTATGTTGGAAAATAATATAGAAAGGTTGTAACCATGTTTTCTCCTTCATTTTCCACATTGGATTAGCACCTTCCCAACATGGAATTGAATTCAACCCAAACTGAATGCCTCACCCTGATATTGGTTTCTATGTTACGTCCATCTATGTGATTGAAATTCTCAGTGTGACCATAATGCAAATCCACCCAGTATCCATTATCACTTGGACTAATGTGACAAACTTGATTAAAAAAGTTTAAAGATGCAGATATTGACGTTATAAAGTACCAGGTATTATGATGGCATTGGGCATTACATTGCATTTTTGCTGTAGAATTGAAATATGGGGGAAGGATAAAGATCATGCAACATGGAAGCCATCAGCACGCTCTGTGGATGGAAGTGGAGGGGGCTTGAACACCAATGACTCTACTTTCCAGACCCAGTAAGGAGGAATATTCAGGTTATTTCTGTCTCCAGGATATTAATTTACTTTAGAGTCCTTGCTGACCTTCCATTAGAGAAACCACAGCAAAAACATAAACTTCAGGGATAGGATAAGGTGACCATTGGCTCTGAAGTGAATCTTTGTACCCCAATTATCATTTTCTATTTATGATTCTTGCTATGATTAAAAATTTGCGACAGACAGACAGACAGATCCCGAGGGAAATTGGGTTTTGTTACAGCTGCACCAACCAAGAATAGTGAAGAAATATAGCAATATAAAACCATAAATAATTAAATAATAAGTTAATCATGTTGGGTTGTAACATCTTAGCTGCTTGCCATCTTTGTTCTCAAAAAGGGGAAATTAAAATTGCTCCCTGTTGTTAAATATCTTGGTAAGACCAAAATACGTTTTCAAAGAATTGCTTCTGATGACTTCATTATTTGTCTTCATTTGATGCCTCTACCAAGACCCAATCCCTTTCCTCCGGTCCCTTCAAAAGAGCGGCATTTTATTAAGATCAATATAATTCCTACTGAGAAACATAAGATAGGAATTAAATCTCAAAACAATGACTATCATACACTTGTTGGGCCAAACGGCCTGTTCCAATGCCTTCTATCATACCTAGTCCAATGTGAACCAGATTATCTGACTACTATCACCGTGGTTTGATGGAGATTACAATGATCAATTTGATGTGATGTATTGGTATAATGCATTACACCAGTGAATAAATTTCAAAAGTACTTCATTGGCACTAAAGTGCCTCAGGAAGAACAGAGCTCATGAATGGTGCTACATTAACGCCACTTATTTCCTTCATCAGCGCATAGGTAAAGGGGTAATGGACTTCTCCAGTTCCTTTTTAACTTCTATATGCTGAAATGTTTGTTGGCTTCCTGATCACTACACTCCTTTGTGCCCCTGCATTTACTCAAGTAGTACAAAATATACACATGATCTCTCTCTCTCACTATATATATATCTATTTATCTCTCTTTCTTTCCTACTCCCTCTCTCTGACAAACTGCTCATCTTACTTTGGTTCTAAAATTTAAGGTTCTTGCTTATTCTTGGTTTTCTGCTCTTTACCATACATGCCAAGACTCTTAAGTTCTGCAATTCTTTTTGTATACTTTTCTATTTCTAATTGTTTTCTCTCCTATTTGAAGATGCCGTAGGAAGCCAAGTACTTTGGACCAAAGCTTTGATTAACGTCATCTTCCCTTCACTTGGTGTCCGATTTTGCTTGATGAACGACTTTTAAAGTGAGCAGGGATGATTTATTACATTTGAGGGGCCATGCAATAGAAAGTTGGGTGCCACAGTTCCAATTTAAATATCAATTTTTTTATATGAGACTTTAATATATAACTTTCCAACTCAGATATATCTACCTGAGGCAAAATAATATTAAAATCCACTGCCATTATGTGGAATATTTTGACCACAGGGAACACTTAAACAACAGGGAAAGATTTTAAAACAACATAAATAAAAGCACTGGGATTAAAAGAAATTAACATTCTCTAGAATAGAATTGAAAATCTTGCTCCAACGATCCTAAGAATTATCTAATTCAATAGTCTGCCTCAGCAATTGTTAAGTACCTTTTCCAACCAGTCTTGGAGATTTGTATTCTCAGAGACTTGGGAGGACTCGTCTGTCATAGGCCGTCCTCTGGTGGTGAGAAAATACTGGGATACAGAAATATACAATGATTGGTCACATTTTTAATCTAAGAGCTGCATGGTCCAGCAAACACTCAACTGAACACAAAGTACACTGCAGATGCTGTGGTCAAATCAACATGTACAAACAAGCTGGATGAACTCAGCAGGTCGGGCAGCATCCGTTGAAATGAGCAGTCAACGTTTCGGTCTGAGACACTGTCCTGACGAAGGCCGAGTCCTGATGAAGGGTCTTGGACCGAAACGTTGACTGCTCATTTCAATGGATGTTGCCCGACCTGCTGAGTTCATCCAGCTTGTTTGTATGTGTTGAAACACCCAACTGAGGTGTCCTGGATATGGGAGAACAATTCAAAAACAATTTTGTTTATAGGAATTTGTTGCACTGTTGTCAAGAAATGTATTTCCTACTTTGTTTTACTGTGCGAAGGTAATCGTACTGAATGCTGCAAGTGAATTTGATCACAGATATTCCTTCAGAATGCAATTGTTTTTAAATCACACCTTCAAAATAATTATGATTTGGTCTCATTCTCATGAAGTGCTTTCTGCCTAATTACTAAATGGCCGGAAAGGTTTAAATGGGGCATGTTATGAGATCATGACTATCTATTTCTTAGCACAAAGAGATAGCATAGTTATATCTGCTTTGTTAGATACTGGGTATATCTAATAATAGCTTTCTACAAGGTATCAATGGGAATAATTAACTTGACCTAGAGTCACAAGATACAGCACAGAAACAGTCCTTTCAGCCCATTGAGTTTACATCGATCAACAACTTCTCAGTTACATTAATTTCATTTTTAAATTTCTAGTTTTTTTAAAAACAGAAGACTAATAAGACAAAATTCAAATTTGCTGCCCAGTGTCCTTTAATGCTTCATCATGCTACAATTTTGAAAATGTGACACGTAATGGCAAATGCTTCAGCAATTACTGGAGATTCCTTTTGTGGGGGTTTTGTTTACGTTAGACTGCAGACATAAGATTCAAATTTGAGGACAGTGGTAAACACTTATTCCTTACAATAGTGTTTTAATAATTAGTATCCACAGTTTATTGCTGATAGCTTTATGTAAGTGGATCATATCTCATAGGTAGAGAATAAATGTAATAAAATAATAGTACTGAAAATGCCTCTGAAAGCTTATATGATATAACAGTATCATTAGGATTTTGAAGCTAGCCCCTGTGCATGAATAATTCATAACTGTATGAGGTACAATAATGATTCCAGAACAAGGGAAAGTCATTCTGTATAGTCCTCAATTTTTCCAAATGCACTCTACAGTCAATAAAATTCTTCTGAAGTATAGCTATTGTTATAATCAGGCAAATGCACCAGGCAATTTTTACCTAATAAAGTATTACAAATATTAAAAAGTAAACAGAAAATAATACAGTATTTTTTTCCCGTAAGTGATAATTAAGGTGCAAATATTGGCTAGAATACAGGGAGATATTATATAAACATATGAATTAAGAGCAGGAGTAGTACGCTCAGCCTCTCAAACCTGCTCTGCTTTGTCATAAAATGGTGGCCAACAAAGCAATCCCCCTTTCTGCGTCAGGTCTCTCCAGTATAAAGGAGGCCAACAAAATGATCCCCCTCGATTTAACATTTAACTTTAATATCTTTCCTCTTGAGCTGAAGTAAGGTCAGGAACTCAAATGACATTCCTTTGCACTGTAACAATTCTATGGTCCTAAAGGGACTGCATCTCCAAGTGCAACACCACCTCAGGACAGCAATGGAACACAACACGAATGTGGACGTATGCTTCCAGAGGTGACCTTTACCTATATACTTCTGATGTGGCACCACTTCTGTGCCAAGGCTGATACCACAATGTGGCTGCGTGTAATCTATGAGAAATGTCAATCTCGTGTGTAAAGGTCTGGTAGGGTATTACAGATGATAAACTTCTTTATGAAACTTGCAAAGAATCGTATTTGAGATTTTTTGATGGTTAAAGAGCTTGCAATTATTTAGCAGTATGGACCCTTCAAAGGGATAAAGCACAAAGGATTTCCAATCAGTTTACATAGGCCAGTATAGGGAAATAACATTTGGCCAATTTTAGCCTCTATTAAAAGTTCATAGTTTTCAATAAATGTCATGAAGATCTTAATCACTCCTGCTTTGTAATAAGCATGTTGATTTTCTGAAGCTATTTTTGATGTTTAAAAAATCCACATGATGCATTTTATACAGTTGCATAGCACAAAAATTTTATTAGAATTTTGAACTGTTTTTGCAGCAATTAGAAAAAGAGCTGCTTAACCTTTTCAGAGATTTGATGTCCTTCCTACACTGACCTCCATGGGCTGTGTTTAATAGTTATTATGCAAGATCAGGTCTGCATATGATTCTTAAATAGTTCCCATTAACATTTCCAAATGATGCCATTTAAGATAAATCTGCCAATTGTATTGAACCTGCTCAAATGTGGATGCCAATATTCCTTTCACATGTGGAATTGACCTATTTATAAAACTTCATCAACCATTTGTGCCAAAATTCTGTTTAATCATAATTTAGTACATCATACCAAGAAACAGCCACATTACTATGTAATCCTTAAACTTCTGCTCTGTAATTTACATAAGTATTCACTCAACATAACTTAGAATGAGACAAGTCATGTTCTCATGGAATATGAAACATATTTAATAACACAGCTCCAACTAATATTGGAAAGTCATTTTCTATTAGGTAAGGTTCAAAGTAAATGTAAGCATTAAATGGTTAAGGATAATTTCATTAAAATTTTGCAAACAAACTACTTCAAAGAATATCTGAGCTGAAAAAAGCAGCAACACTTGAATTATAAGGATAAGGAACTGCTTTGTGCATTTCATTATCTTTCACAACTGACTAATGTGGAGCATCCACTATAGTATATTATCTGATATTTTAAAAAAATCATTCCAGAGGGTTCTGTTCTTTCCCCACTGTAAAATAAGACAAATTTAAAAGAATTGTGGAAATAAGTAGATTCTATTTGATGCTTCACTTTTTTTTTAAATGATGAAACTCTGACCAAACATCTGTATACAGTACACTTTTCAGCACTGAGCTGTTTCAAAGCTCAATTGTGCATTTTGCAGATAAAGTGAGAAACTACTGGAGGCTGTATTGTAAGCAGTGGTTGCCATGGCAACTCCAGTTTCGAGAGCTGGTTCTCCATTACCACTTAATTTAGGCTTCCTAATTGCATTCCACTGAAATAGTAGCGACAATATCTGCAGAGCTAAACTGCATGCCCAGTCTAGCACAAACCTCTTTGAAACAGGCTTTTTGAAAGCCAGGAGCTATAAAAACCCAGCATGATGCAGAGTATATGAGAAACCTGTAGCTTGGATGTGCTACAGACTGCTTTCTCATCCTCAGGAAGTTCAGCTGCACCACTTCAATCTATGAGTTCATCCTACATAAAGATCATAAAGCACGGCCATGTGGAAACTTGCCTCTGGACTGACATTTCTGTGTAAAATACGTTTAATTGTATGCAGCACATGGTGTCATAGCCATCTTATTTCACCACACATCAGCAGGTAGTCAGGAGAAGGCCATACTTCCCTTGAACTGTCCTTGTCCCACAATACAAGGAGAACAATACGTTCACAGCTTAAATTATTTGCGATTGTTCAGCTGTGCGCTGAGCAACCGTCCGTACGTGACCTAAAGAGAGTCTCGTCAGAACCACTAGACATAAAAGCATTCCAATTATCGACCATGCTGCTTTAATAGAGGAGGCAACTAATATGATAGTGAAAGTGATTCTGCCAGCAAGGAGCTCTTTGTAACTGTCAGATTAACACTTGAGCCAAATTCTTGTAAATCAGTCACATTACGTTAGTGGTTGCAAATAAATAGTGAAGTCATTCTGAATGTAATCACACAATATTCATTTCCTACACAATGTATGTTTCATGTTGTAAACTTTCCTAATTTTAAGAATATTAATTATTTTCCAATTAAAATGATTAGACTGAATGGGGGGGGGGGTTCTTGTTTAAAAATATTATATAATAGTTCCAGATTATTATTTGAAGTTTAGACTGGACTAATATAAATACAAGTTATTTATTCTGCCATTTAAAATATTCAAAAATGCAATGTTATCAGGATTTTTTAGATATTAATTTCTAGCAACAGTAAATTCCTAAGTAGGCAGATTATTTAAACATAAGGTACTTGACAGAAACAAAATGTGCTGTAAGTTTATACACTATTCTAAATTATTAGCACTGAGCTAACTAAATTTTACAACTAATAAAGATAATTAAATATTAATAGTATCTTGATATTCGGTTAATTCATTAACAGTCCCCAGAGCAGTCAGACATCACAACTACTGATCCAGAATAGATTGAGGGGAAACATAGTTTGCCTGTTTCTCTAAAGGGAAGTGACACAGAGTGTGATGTTGTTTTGTGATTAAATTTAGGGAGGGAACAACCTCAACTACCGTACACTCAAATATTTTACGCAGACTTAGCAGGAAATGGGACTTCAAATGCACCGTGCAACACAGAGGAAGTAACTCTCAAGAGAAATTAGCAGTTAAAGTGAATACAGATATGGGCTTGAAATGTGCTTCAAGGTGAACCGCACTATGGTGAAACCATTTAAAAAAGAGTGGACAACTAATGGAAGTTTTACCACAACACAAAATCAATTTTTATTTCCTGCATTGTACTGTGACACCTTTGCTACTTTTGGCTTTTAAACTACCTGTTCTTCCAATTTTAGAGAATTGTGACTTAAAACTGGTTTCTTAATAAGATGTGAATGATAGAGTATTGTTTCTATGTTTTACAAGTGTCTTTAGGGTAAAATAGCTTGAAACTTGCAATAACATGGCCTCTCTACTTATGAGTATTTTAGTCTTAGGCAAAGCAAATGAATTATTCTATGATTAGGGTCTGGAAAATACACAGACTGCTTCCTGTTGGACATTAGCAACCTTAGAGCAGCATTCTTTAGAAACAAGTACAACTGGTAAATGAAGCAATATTTTAACAAGAAATAAGATGGAAATTTGTTTAGGTCTGAAATTTTTGGTCTGAAAATAGTTCATTGCATTTCCCAGACATTGTATGTAGGAGACTCATTCAAATTTTATCTATGGACCACATCAGCCAGTCTTACAATCTACTGACATGTAGACAGCTTCCCTGCATGCAGTCCTCCGGAGATGTTGGTGGCAATGCTGAGAAAACATCCAGCAACAGGAGAAGAGAGTGGCCAACACCAACCTGCAGTAGTGGCCTGGAGAGAGAAACGCTGCTCCTGATCCCCTTGGCCCTTCATTATAGTAAGCTATGATTTACAAGTCTACTTATTGATTGTCTCTAGTTGTTCTGTAAAGGCAAAATCTTAGTCTGTGGTATGAATTTGAATCTGAGAGGAGCATAAATTCATTGGAACCTTAATCAGGTTTTAGGCACTTTTATGATGAACTATTGTTTGCTCAGTAAACGGAAGTATGTCTGGACTTCAGGAGCCATTTGGGCACAGTAAAAAAGGATTATGAAATTGATCCTTACAGTTGAAAAGAATAAGGGATAACCTTTTTCAAATTTATAATACCTTACAGAGGCTTGGCAGGGTAGATGTTGAGATGTTTTCACTAGTGAGAGAGTTTGAATAAAGGGGCCTAATATAAGGGGTCCAGTCATTTAACAAGGTGGTGTATAGAAATGTCTTCTCTCAGAGTATAATCATTCTCTGGAATTCTCTGCTCCAGAGGTGTGTGGAGACCAGATGAATAAATTTATTTAAAGTGGAGATAGATAGATATTTGAAAGATTAAGGAACTGAGTGTTATAGGGAACTGTACAGAAGAGGGAATAGAGGGCAGCATGGGTCAGCAGTAATCAGATAAAATGATGGGCAGGCTTGAAAGAGAATGGTCGCTGAATTCTGCTCTTATTTTCCTGTGGCTTAAAACTGGTTTATTAATAAGATGCAAATGATAGAATATTGATCTTCTTACAAAAGGAAAAAGGATAAGTTGGAACCAAAGTTTAGGCAGACAAAAACAACAGAACAAATGCCAGAATCACTCATCAGTCAGCATCTGTAGAAGGAGAAGCAATCAATAGTTCAAGTCCAAGACCCTTCATCAGCAGAGTTTTAGATATTGCTCAGAATCCTTTGGTTGGTATGCTTATGATGGTAGACTTCCCACTCATTCAAGTAGGGCATAACAAACAGTGGTGCAACTTACAGCTCACCTAATAAGTTCTGATTGGCATCAGAAGTCTAGAGGATTTCCTTGTGAGGCTTAAAGAAACCCCACTAGAGTTCATGAGAAAAAATTCCAAGACCTTTCTTAGGCTGCTTTGGTGAGAGACTCATTTCTGTTTCTTTTTAAAATTCATATAAAAATTTCAGGTTTGGTTATAAAAATTGTGGATCTCAGAAAAGGACCTAATTTGCCTTGGGCAAATTTCCTCACTGCTTGAATTGAATATGCATGATGGTTAGGTCCTATCTACTAAACTGACCTGGTGATTATAACTATCCACACATATAGTTTCATTAAGGGATAATCGTGCTTCACTGTCTATGAGTTAATTCAGTATTGTGGAATATCACTGATTAGAGGATCTTCCAACATTTACAATGCCAGTAATAAATCATAACATCTTGTTTGAGAGGCCTTGTGCAGAGTCAAATATAAACTGAAGGTTAGCGCATTGATTCACAAAACAGATATCTAATTGAATAGTAAGGATTGCAGTGTTTGTTTAAATAATTTTCAATATCTGTGCCTGCTTGTACAAAATCAAACGTTCTTAGGGTTTGTCATAACTAACACTCAGATAGAATTTCGGAACATGGAAATATGCCCCTTGTCTCAAATCGTCTAGACAAGATGTTACTTGTTTTAAATAATACTTAAGTGTAAGCATTATCATTTAGGTTACTAAACTCAGAATTGTAATGTAAGTCTTGAAGATCATCAAATGTAATAGTAAGTTTCGAGTGTTATTCTAGTTATATAAAAATAATGATAGGATTGTGATATCAGTCATTCTGCATATTTAGCGTTGAGCACATGAGCTCAAGATTATTGTGGCAATATTTGTTTACAGTTGTTTGATAGATTCTATTTAATATTATTACTCATTAGATGGTTTTCACTAAAAGCATGATAGCCCATATTTACTTGTATCCAATTGTTACATAAAAGCCTTTACAAATATTTACTATTTGTGCGACACTATGGGACACATAATGAACAGTTTGATGCTTATTCAAGTAAAAAATTGGTTTTGTACTGATGTTCCAATGCTTTGTCTTGTAGATTTACACATTTTATATCAATGAATTCACAGTTCAAAGGAAATAAGCACTCATGGATAGTCATTCAAGCTGAGTAAATTCTATGCATGAGCAAAAACTGCATACAAATATGGAAAAAAAATCTCTTATCATTATACAATGCTTAGTACTGATTAAAACGAATAGAAATCTAAGAAAGGCAAGAAAATAAAAGTTTGGGTAAGACGAAATCTTTGCTCAAAACTGCGGCTCACTTTTTTTATTAAACTTTCAACCAATATTATCTTCCCGATGTGTGAGAATTGACCAAGTTTTCAGTTAGGATTTATGATTATGGAAATTAGCTCTCGCAGAATCAACAGAACATAACTAGAGCACAATAGCTTAAAACTTAAGTGGAGATATAAGAATCACAATGAGTGGGTCACAAAGACAACTTTAATAAACCATATTAATGCCTGATATGAGGTAATGTTCTAATCACTCTCAGTGGAGTCACTGGAAAGATAGCTTTTGGTTACTATTGAGAGGTGTACCATCAGTTGATTGATTTATATACTGCGGCATTCAGGGGAAGAACTGAGGAGTTCTTGCTTCAGCTGTTTTACACTATCAATTAAAGTAGTGGCAATGTGGTTTAAATTGGGATAGAACTTACAAAGAGGGCAATAGCTGCGAAAAACAAAACAAAAAGATCTATGAAACTGAAACCAATGAGATAAATTCTGTGCTGCAGTGGAATTTTTGTTGTAATGAAGTTGGGCAGACATTTCTATGTACTGAGGTTTAACAAGGGGCCCCAAATTAGGTTACAGATTTATGCAGATACAAAGAAATGAATATTAGACTATTCAGATGATAATTTCTGTTCCATTATTATGAGGTCATAGATAATGTGCATCTTAACTCCAATCACTTACAGCATTCAAAAATAAATATCATGGAGATGTCGTCTCACTGTCTTAGAGCTCAAATCTTGATCATGAGCTTGGGTACTGTTTGTGTTTACTTTGTGCATTCTCTCTGTGAGCAGGTACTTTTCTCTAGAAGCTGCTTGGTAGGTTAATTGGCTAGTGCAGGTGGCTGGTAAGAGCACAAGACCATAGACCATCATATACAGGTGCAGAATGAGGCCATGACCCAATGTGAATACTGCACCTTTCAATCATGGCTGATTCTTACTTTCTCAACCCCATTTCCCCCCGTTCTTCCTATAATCTTCAACATCTTTTCCAACAAAAACATCAATAGCTGGCTTAAATATACCCGACGACAGCCTCCACATATTCCTGTGGCAATAAATTCCAGAGATTCACCACAGTCTAGCAGAAGAAATTTTTCCTCATATCAGTTCTAAAAGGATGTGCTTTCATTTTGAATCCATGTCCCTGGATCCTAGATTCTCCTACTAATGGAAACACCCTCTCCATGCCCAGTTTATCTGAACCTTTCAGTTTTTGGTAGATTTCAATGAGGTCCCTACTCATCCTCCTGAGCTCCATTGAGTACAGGTCCAGAGCCATGAAAAACTCCTCATACATAAAGCCTTTCCTTTCTTGGACTATTCTTGTGATCCTCCGCTGCACTCTCTGCAGGACCAGCACAGATACAGGGTCCAATTTGCTCACAATATTCCAAATGTGGTCTGAGCAACAGCTTACAAATCCTCAACAGTACATCTATGCTTTTATATTCTTGTCTTCTCAAAATGAATGCAAACATTGCATTTATCTTCCTTACTACCAACTCAGCTTTCAAGTTAATGTTGAGGGAATCTTGAACTAGGCTCAGAAGTCTCTTTAAATGTTTGATTTTTGAGTTCTCTCTCCATTTAGAAAATAGCCTGTATCTTTATTCTTCCTAGCAAAGTGTATAACACTGCACTGTATTCCACCTACCACTATTTGCCCACTCTCCAGGCCTGTCCAAGTTCTATTGTTGCTGTAGCACTAGCTGTACCTCCATCTGCCTTGGTATCAGGGCAATATTAATTGGCATGTGTGACTTGGACTTCTAATCTTTTTTTTTCCAGTTCTGATGAAGGGTCTCGGCCTGCACTGTTGTCTGTTTACTCTTTCCACAGAGTGAATGGGTTATGAGGAAATAAGTGAGCGAAAATGGATTGATGTGGTTTCTCTGAAAACTGGAAGTTAGATGGACTGCATGGCCTTTTTCCATGTTTCAAGAAAAATAAGAGAAAATATCAGAAATAAAGAAAAGGCTACAATGCTCCTTATTGGTATAATAGGAGTGCACTTCCATTTCCTGGTACTTACTTGGCCCCTTTTCTAGAACAGCTTCAATGCACGTCAACGTTGTTTTATTCTCTAACTATGCATTTAGTTTTTTAAACTTTTTCTATTATCCTCTTAATTTGACAGCTTTAGTCAGATTTATGAAGATTCCCTGGTCAATTATTTCTTTAATCAAGCATAGAATAATTTCAGTCTTTATTTGGGTGATCTGTTAGTTAAGATATTGGAAATAAATTTCATTGACATAGAGTTCTTAGGAAGAATTGCTACAATCTTAATTGGATTGATAAACTAAGTTTAATTTCTTTAACTGCATTTATTCTGCTATTTCATACTTACATCAACATTCATCATGAAAATTCTCACATTAACTTATCTTTATAATTTTCAGAAATTTTAAATTCCTTCTTTACTCCCATCTTCTCACTTTTTGCAAAAGTTCATCTTCTTTAAAGTACAGGCTTTGTATCTAGCACTTTGGTGCTTTATTCAGCTTCCTTAGTTGAGTACATTCTAATTTTGTCAAGTCTTTTTTATTTTATCAAACTGTTAAATATCTCAGTACTAGCTTCTGATTTGATACAACAGCCACATATGCATCTGTTCAATATTCTTGCACCTAGTGCAAAAGCACACTTAAAGTGCTAGAATTAAGTTGTTTTTGGCTCACACCCTCTGTGAGTAAAGCTAACTCACGAAATCTATGCCCAGAGAGTCAGGACACTTGTTAGACCAAAGCAAAGGCTATTAAGTTGCTATTACATGCAAAATACTCTTTTATTATATTTTCTTTTGACACATGAAGCCATCTATCACATATTTTTCCTACTGATTTGGCACATGGATGTTAGAAAAATTAAGGGCGATGTAGGAGGGAGGGGTTAGGTTAATCTTAGAGTAGGTCAAATGTCAGCAAAAAACCATGGGCTGAAGGATCTGCACTGTGCTGTAATATTCTATGCCGTGTGTTTGAATGTCAGCTCTCACGGCAAACCCATCAGATCCATTTCCCAGTTATTTTGCAGAACCCTATTCTCTCTTCCATGTTACTCCCAATGTTCCTATCACACATCGGCACTAGAGATAATTTACACAATCAGTTAACCCACCAGCCAGCACATCTTTGAGAGCACCCAGAGGAAACCCAAGTTTTCAAAGGCAGAAAAAGAAGATCCACAGAGACGGCATCAAAGGTTGTAGGAAGATACGTACACCAAACCTCAGCTGAAGATAAGCCTGGCAGTTGGTGATTAATTTACATAAATTGAAATGAACATAAATTCTCCTCCAGATGTTACCTTTCAAGCTTCTTCAACATCCAGGATAGACACTGGCGAGGCTGCCTTGTGTTTCAGTCACTCAGATCAAACCAGGTAGCTCCAGGAGTTCATTAGTTTTCCATAGTTCTATCCTTAAAAGACATAGACCTTGAAGTGCACTAAGCCTATCCTACCAATGAGAGCTTCAAGCAGGTAGTTTAGGATGTCTCCTAAATGACTGCCCAAGCATTGTGCCAACCTGTTTTGTGAATGTGAGATAGCTGAATACTAACTAAATATAGTTTATCTCTCTGCTTTCCACTCTGCATAAAATGAATTCTTCAAGTTCATCATTGCTGCATTCAACCTGCAATTGATACAAATTCTGATTTATTTTTAGCATCACCAAAAAATAACAATAGCTTGAACAAGTGCAGCCCCACTAACACAGAACAATAAATGGTTCTGGGACAGTGCCGACACTTATAGTGCGTTCCCACAATGCCTCTTTTCAATCAGAACTATTCTTCCATTTCACTCATAAACTAATTCACAATCATCATTGTGTGTCCCTGTGTACGGGACCATTTTACAGAAGTGCCAGAGAAGTTTCTCTGAATGTAAATCCTTTCAAACAACCACTTTATAAAGTGCAATTTATATTAGTTATTATGCTGATCAACCTACATACATTATTAGGACTCCTGTTTAAAAAACAGATTTGATATTGAATGCTAATGGACACTTAATAAAATATATATTCCACATTATGCTAGATACTAATTCGGGTCTCAGTATCGATGATATATGTTTTAAGTTAGACAGAGACCAGAACAAGAATTAACCACATTCATTTCTTACTGAATACAAGGCTTAGCTCAGATCATTAGTTCATTCTGTTTCACTGCCCAAGTTTAAAGGCTGTGTTACTTCTAATTATGTGCTGTAAAAGACGAAGCCTTGTATGTCCAACAGCCTGCTAAAGTTCTGTTCTCCATAAAGAGTATCAATTATTTTTCACAATGTAAAACCTTCCTGGAGTGTAATAAAACCTAGTGCAATTATAGTTAGCCAGTAGTCTTAGTTCCAGATCTGATTAACAAGGCTTTCCTGTGAAGATTGAAGATATCACTGTGTGTGGTAAAGAGAGCTCATCCAAATTTAGTGGCTTTAAAAAGTCATGGAGATGGGAATGTTAATCCACCTTGTATTAGTGAAAAAAGTTCATCAACTATAGGAAACCCTCAGTTTTATTGCACTTTAGAGTAGAAAGATGGTGTAAGGTTTCTGCCGAGATACGAAGAACAAGCATACTGAAACAAGGAAGCTCATTTGAAAAAGAGTGACCAGAATCTTGTTAAAATAATTATTTTTAGGAAATGTTTTAAACAGATAAAGGAGATGAAGAAGCAGATGGAATTACAGAACATGAGGCCCAGTTAAAAGGGAGCCTGACTCCTTGTAGACGAGGTGAAGCAAAGGAGAAATGGATAATTGGATGGAGTTAAGAGGACTGGGAAATTCATTGAACAGGGACATTGAAAAAGGTTTCATTCATGAACAGTTTGAGAAGAGAGTTAAATATAAGGAAAATAAATTTAAATTAAATGGGAGCTTAGGGGTAAAAATGACACTGCTGTTGCACCACAGCACCAGCCACTTGGGTTCAATCCTGACCTGTGAGGAGGTTGTGCATATCCTTGTGACATCAGCTTCCCCTGAGTGCTTTGGTTTCCTCCCACGTTCCAGAGATATGCTCTTTGGTAGAATATGATGGTCATTGTAGATTGCCCTTGTAGTAGTTTGGATAATAGAGTTGCTATGCACATGAGAAGCATAGGTTACTGGGAAAATTAGTGAGAAAATTAGGTTTGTTTTGGGAACTAGCATAGACTTGATGGACCAAAATGGCATTCTTCCATATCAAAATATGAAACTGAAGTCTGTGAGGGAAGGGGTGCTTGGTGAGAACGGTCTTTGCAATGTAGATGACATGGGACTGGAAGCTCAGATCCTGGATGAATAATCTACAAACTTTGCAAAAAGGTATCGGTCCATATGAGGCAGTGTCTGAGTGGGGCTTGAGATGTGGGTGAAGGGAGGGACCTAACAATAGTGCTGGAGATGATCGGACTGGTCTTCCAAATGTTGAAGTGAAGCCAATCGAAAGCAATTAAGGACCATAGGTTTGTCTAGTCATCCATAGAGTCAGCAGAGCTGTTGTTTGCCTTGGAAATCCAGAGCTGGTTGTCCACCAGCAAAAATTTTGGTGTTTTAATGGTGTAGCAATAGCTTTACCACTTTTTAATATTACTAAGGCAGAGTTTTCAACCACCCTAATACAACCACAGCCACACTATATTAAGATCTTTGCTTATGGGGTTTCCTTGTGTGATGATGCCATGAAAGTCACATCGCTATTTTTAGCCTGACATCTCCTATTGGTCCATTGCAAGTTCTCAAAGATGCCAGTTGATGAGTGACACAATGGAAGAAATAGGTTCTGTAATGATGGCATCAGTCTAGGAGATTGTTCCCTAGTCAGGCTGGTGAAGGTGCAGAAGGTAAGTTCTTCAAGGAGGACCTGTATGTTTTTCAGTGCCTTGGATATACCTGAATTGTGGACAAGTCACTGTGTACAGAAGGGAGATCAGATGAAGTCTTGTCTCTTTGAGCTGGAGTTTGTATAATTTCCATATTGCAGCAGCAGGAAGTGGGAAATTAGTGGCAGTAACCTGGGTTGAATGTAAAGCTAAGAATTAGCATGACATTAACCCCAAAAGCAAAGCATTTTAGAATATAAACAGAGGAGATCCTGCAGATGCTGGAAATCCAGAGCAATGTAGAACATGCTGGAGGAAATCAGTAAGGCAGGCAGAATATATGGAAGGAAATATACATCTGGAGAAGAAGGATGCTTATGTAAGAATGCTGTTCTTGGACTACAGTTCAGCATTCAACACCATAATTCCCTCCAGGCTCAACAAGAAGCTCAGAGACCACGGCCTTCACCCTGCCTTGTGTAGCTGGATCATGAACTCCCTCTCAGATCGCTGGCAGGTGGTAAGAGTGGGCTCCTTTACCTCTGCCCCTCTGACCCTCAACATAAGTGCCCCTCAGGGCTGTGTACTAAGCCCCCTCCTTTACTCTCTGTATACTCATGACTGGGTCACCAACCACAGCTCAAATCTGCTAATTAAATTTGTTGACAACACTACACTGATTGGCTTAATCTCAAGTAATAACGAGGCAGCCTACAGAGAAGAAGTCATCACCCTGACACTGTGGTGTAAACAAAACAACCTCTCCCTCAATGCCGCAAAAATAAAGGAGCTGGTTGTGGACTACAGGAGGAATAGAGATGTCCAGACATCAATGGATGTGGAGTTGAGGGGGAGGACAGCTTTAAGCTCATCGCCATCAATATTACCGAGGCTGTGTGGTGAAAAAGGCACAACAGCAGCTCTTTCACCTCAGATGGTTGAAGAAGTTTGTTATGGTCCACCAAATTCTAAGAACTCTCTATAGGGGCATGACTGAGAGCATCCTGACTGGCTGCATCACTGCCTAGTATGGGAACTGTACCACCCTCAATTGCAGGACTCTGCAGAGAGTGGTGCGGACAGCCCAGCATATCTGCAGGTGTGAACTTCCCACTAGTCAGGACACTTGCAAAGATAAGTGTGCAAAAAGGACCCGAAGAATCATTAGAGACCCGAGTCACCCACAAACTGCTCCAGCCGCTATCATCTGGGAAACAGAGCAGCAGCATAAAAGCTCCAGGACAGCTTCTTCCACCAGGCCATCAGACTAATTAATTCATGCTGACACAACTGTACTTCTATGTTATTTATTAGGTCTCTATTCTTTGGAGCATAGAAGGTTGAGGGGGGACTTGATAGAGGTATTTAAAATTATGAGGGGGATAGATAGAGTTGATGTGGATAGGGTTTTTCCATTGAGAACAGGAGATTCAAACAAGAGGACATGAGTTGAGAGTTAAGAGGCAAAAGTTTAGGGGTAACATGAGGGGGAACTTCTTTACTCAGAGAGTGGTAGCTGTGTGGAACGAGCTTCCAGTAGAAGTGGTAGAGGCAGGTTCGATATTGTCACTTAAAGTAAAATTGGATAGGTCTATGGACAGGAAAGGAATGGAGGGTTATGGGCTGAGTGCAGGCCGGTGGGACTAGGTGAGAGTAAGTGTTCGGCACAGACTAGAAGGGCTGAAATGGCCTGTTTCTGTGCTGTAATTGTTATTTAGTTATATTGACTACTATTCTGTTGTACATAATATTTATTAAAAATTACTATAATTGCACATTGCACATTTAGACAGAGACGTAATGTAAAGATTTTTACTCCTTGTGTATATGAAGGATGTAAGTAATAACGTCAATTCAATTCAAATAATCAGTCCGCATTTCAGGTGGGGATTCTCAACACCTCATCTCACCTACCCACTAACCTTCTCTCTCACCTGTCATCTGCCAGCTTGTACTCTGTCCCTTCCCTCATCTTATTCTGCTTATTCTCCTTCCTTTCCTGTCCTGATAAACACTGTTCCCACTAAGCTGGCCACACAGTAACTGAAATGCTCCCATACCCATCGCCTTTGTTGCCACACATCTGGAATAAAGATAGACCATAAAAATTTTACAAAACATGAGTGTTTGTTGTACAGGTGTCTCCCCCCCCCCTTTGCAAAGGTAGAGTGTTCCTATGAAACCTTTCTTAAGCTGAAATGGAGTAAAGCGAAGAACCATTCATTTATATGGGAAAAATTTTCGTAAAAACGAAGATCCTCTTTGTAATGCAATAACAGGTTTCTAATGTAGGTCTTTTGTAAAAGTGAAGTGGCATAAAGCGAACATTATGTAAAAATTCATAAAACACCTCTATTGTATTTCATTATACCCTTTTGTACACGTATTACACAATTAAAATATTTAAAATGCTGTGCAGTTTTAGGGCCATGTAAAATTTTCCTGCTGAGAGAAATGGTTGGTCCGCACAGCTGTAAAAAAAACATTAGAGGGAACTCTGCAGTCTCTGCCTGAAATATCCATTCTTTATTCCCCTTCATAGATGCTGCCTGGCTTGCTGAGTTCCTCCAGCATTTTGTGTACATTTCAGGTTTTGTCTGAGCTTGCAAGAGGTCACAGATCTCAGTGAGGATAAAGAATATAAAGTGAATGATGGCCCTTTAAGCAGCATGGTTTTGGGGTAAATACCAGTAAGAAAAACTGGCTGTATAATGAGTAAATAAGAACTGTCATTTTTCAGATCAGTGAGAATGATCAGTGAGTTGCTGCCCAACTGTAGACAATACTTCGGGGAGTTTTGTGTCAGAAAGATAGTGCCAGGATAAACAATAATTTTGTTTAAAATTTGGGTGTCATAGTTCCTGGCATGTATTAAGGCATACAGAAGTGTACACAGCAGCACAATATTAGCAATTATCAACTGCACAGCACTGAATTGGTCAAAGGCTACAGAGATGTTGAGGAGGACTGCTGATAAAGTATTGAGGTCATGGTCTAATACAATAATCATATTGCACTGAAAACACACAGTTGATGTGTTTTTTTTGCATCATGATTGCAGCAAATAAAGACAGAAAAATAGTGAATTATTAATAAAACTGGTCTTTGAAATTTAACAACTCCCAACTCGTCGCTTCAGTTTTATTTGAGGCTGTGAAGCAGGATACTCATATAAGGCTGATACAAACACCTGATGCAAATCGGTTGCTGATTTAAACTGTAAATTAAAAGTCAATGCACGTATTGGGCAGGTAATTAATTAAATTTAAGACCTTATAGCGTAAGAACTGACTGGGTGCAGCCTCTGCTGAAACTCTGGGGAAATCACGTTCAATCTGGGTCATCAGGATGCGAACTGAAGGAGATCTCAAGGGTTTGAAACAAGAAAAAGGATTTTATTTTCCTTTAAAGCTTGTTACTGCTAAAGCCTGCTGCCACTTCTTGGATTCAGCTTTTGACTGCACTTATACAGTAGCTACTGATCTCAAATAGTACAGTTACAGTCAGGCTGGCAGGTTCTCTTTTAATCTTAAGGTTGGGGGGAAAAAACATAGGGATCACAAAGAATTGCCCTGACTCTTCTTAAACCTGCTAATTTATGGAATTTAAACCTGAGCTTTATGACCTTATGTATGGATGTTTTTATGGCTTTTGGGGTGAGAGGGTGGGGAGAGCATGTGGATGCATCCTTAACCTTGACACCAGGCTGACAACGCAGTATGCAAGACATGTTCTTCCAGCAACTGTGTATATAACTTGATGTTACGCAGTGTTTGTTATGAGAACATTTGTGCTTCTGCTTGCCTGCACTTTCACCTACATGTCACCACCTTTCACATGATCGTGGAGACTGCTAGAATTATATCCTTTTGTTGTTAATAGCAAGGTTTTGCAAATCAGGTTCAATACTAGTCAAATGTATAGCAAAAGCTTTATAGCCAGCTCTAGTAATACAGACTAACCAATAGTGATAACAATATCTCGTCCTCATTATTAAACCTTATAGTCTCCTTGATCAGATTTGATAACTTTCAACATCTAATGCAGAATGCTGGGTGTGAAAAGGAACAGCGCAGGTAATGGCAGAGATAATATCCTCTCTGGTTGCTAGCACGAGTCCTGGAGGTTGTGTTGCCTGCCTGCTGGCAAGTCTAAGGGCAGCTTCTCAGGGATGGAGAGGGACATGGAGTGGGATGGGAAAAGACCCACATGTCAAGGATCAGATGAAAACCAACAATAAAGACAGGATAAAGAACGAGTTTCTACTGAAGGGGTATGAACATCTTAAAACCTAATTACAAAAACCAGAACCACAAACAAGGTAATCTCTGGATTATTATGTAAGCCACGTGCAAATTGGGTGAATAAGAGCAGAGAATTGAATGCACAGCTTGAAGTGTTGTGTGGGAGAAATGTGCTTTATTTTATGGGGCACTGGCACCACCTTCAAGGAATGAGGAAGCTTTTCTGCAGGAATGGGCTTGCCTTGAATTCGGCTGTGACCAGTGTCCTACTGAATAAACACATAGGCTGTAGCATAGACTTAAAATTAAAAGTGGAAGGGAGGTTTCTGATGAAGGAATGCAGAGATAAAGAGGAAAGACAATGTCATAGTCTGGGTAGAGAAATGTGAGATGATAACTGAAGTCTGTTAGAAAGGAACAGAGACCCAAATGCAAAATTATGCTTTTAGTTAAAGTCAGTGCAGGAAGAAATATGATACAATGTAAATGAATTACTGACACAAATAGAAAGAAATAGGTAGGATGTGATAGTCATGACAGAAACATGGTTACAAGGGAACCAAGGTCAGGAATTAAGTATTCCAGGGTACTTAACTTTCTGAAGAGATAGGCAAAATGGAAAAGGGGATTGGATTGCTTTTATTATAATAAAATGACAAAATCCATAGAGATAAAGGATCATATCTCAAAAATTGAAGAATTATAATCATGTTGTGTGTAGCTAAGAAGCAGACAAAGCAGACAACATTGGTGGAAGTTGTCTGCAGGCTGAAATGGCAAAGTAGAGCATAGTATAAATCAGTAAATTAGAGGGGTATGTAATAAGGGGTTTATAATAATCACAATGTTTATGCATATACGCTTCTGATTCTTGCTCAGCTTTAATCCCTTTGAATTTGATCCAATACGACTATCATGGTACCAGCTCAAAAGATTGCCAGGGTGCAATTTAAAAATCCTATCCTCTTTAAGTTTTTCGAACTAAGGTGAATCCATTTAACATTGGGAAAGTTGAAATCCCTATAACAGTGATCTTATTGTTTTTATACCACTGTGATTGGTCGACATTTTTGTTCATTCATCGTCCATTGGATATTGGGAGGCCTATCATATAACCTCAGCAAAATGATTACCCCTCATTTTTCAAACTCTACCTATAAGGAATGCTTCTAAGACATCCTACCTCATCTATGCAGTGATGATCTCCTTAATCAATATATGTTGTGGATATATGATTAACCACGAATGGTACAGCTATTATCCAAAAATAGTTTAACTCAGAATCAGATAGTTAAGGACCCTTTCATGAAAAGAGCACAATCAAAATTATATAAGACCATAAAATATAGGAGCAGAAAAGTCGCCAATTTGCTTCATTGAGTCTGCTCTGCTATTCAATCATGGCTGATCCTTTATGTTCCCTGTAGACTGAATGTGATTTAGTCCGATCTGAAACCATGGTCTGAGGTCTCACTGATATAAACAACAAGAGTTTTGGAGTTACATTAGGGAGAATGTCATGAGAAGTGTCCTCTTTTGTAAATTTGTCTACCCTTCTGCAGATTGAAAATGGACACTGGCGGTTGATGTGGGAAACACTTCTCGGTACAAATATTGGTAGAAATATGTTACACCACAAACCAGACTCAAGGCTTCTTTATCAATCTGTGCATAATTTTTCTCTGCAGTGGTAGAGAATGTGAAGCACTTCCATCACTCATAACATGTAACATGACTGCATCTATACCCTAAAGTGAAGTGTCACAGGCAAGCTTCACTGTATGATGTGGATCATAATGTGTAGGTAATGTCTGACATCACCATTTCCTTTACTTTTTAGAAGGCCAAGTCAAAGTGTTTTGGCCATTGCTATTTCTTCCTGATCTGTGGCAATGAGTTCAAAGGGTAGAGCACAGTAGCCTGGTTTGGCAGGACCCTGTTATATTATATTTAAAAGGACTGCAACTGTGACACTTCCTTTGACCTTGGGGCATCCACCACTGTTTGAGTTTTCTCAGCATACTTGTGTAATCCTTATGCGTTGATTGTGACACCGCAGTAAGTGAAGCTTAGTTTAAAGCATTTGCACTTGTTGCGTCATGCTCTGCGTCCATACTAACACCATCTTGAGATTTTGGAGATGTTCTTTTCCATCCTTTATCAGGAACAATCATGTCAACCTGGTAACACTGAGCATCTGGGCAGCCATGCAGAACCTGGTCCATAGCTTTCAGATGCAGATGCTACTCCTAAAATAAGCCTATAATAAGGATGAAGCCCTTTGTGAATATTTATTTATAGACAGACACCTTGGACTCTTCTTCCATTTCCATCTGTTGACAGGCCTTAGCTAATTCCTCTTTGATGAAGTATTTTCCTCCAGAAGGTTTTGCAAATATATTCTCTATCCTGGGCTTTGGGTATTGATCTGTGTTTAGTAATCAGTTGATGGTGGCCTTAAAATCACCACAGATCCTGACAGACCCATTGCTCTTGGTTATGGGGTCCATTGGTCTTATCCATGGGCTCCAGTCAACCTTGGAAAGAATTCCCTCAGCTTCCATTCGATCTAGCTGACTAGCTACTTAATGGATGGTAAAAAGAACTGGATCAGCTTTGTAAAACTTGGGCATGGCATTTTCATTTTACACTATTTTACCCATGATTTATCTGAGTTTTCCAATGTCATCCTTGAACACTGCTGTGGCATCATCAGGACATTTCTTATTTTGATTTCAGTTGACTTTATTCCAGTAAATGGTGGATGGATCTCCAGTCAAGTTCTAGTTGTCTCAGCCAATCATATTCCAACGATGATGACCCTCCTGTTTTGACACATACAAGTCCAATGTGGTTTGTTGGTTGTTGTATTTCACTGTTGGGTGGATTTCTGCAGCTTTCAGTTCAATATCTTTGAAATGCCAATTAAACTCATTTTGTGGAATGACTGAAACAGCCTAGCCAGTGTCCAATTTAATTTTAATTAATTTGCCATTCACTCCTGGTGTAAGCCATTTTTCTTGTCTATTGCTAGCTTTCTCATAGTAAATCTCAAGGCTACACAGTCCTGTGTCACTCCCATCATTACAAAATATTTGATCAACAGCATGCAGATTAGTGTTTTTTTATGAAGCTGCAACTTTTTATCTTTTATTTTTCCCTGTGTAGTCCACTTCTTTTTGTCTGCCCAACATGCTCTTTCTATTTGACCTACTTTGTTGTATTTTCTGCATGTTTGCCTTTAAACCTGTATTGGTAAGGTGTATGTGATGCTCCTGCCACTACAGTAGCATAATTTCTTCGGCCAGGCTGGTTTTTGTTTAGATGCTGCAGTTTTATTCATGCTCACTCTCTTTCTTGACTGCAACGTAATTACATCCCTGTCTGCTGTTTCTGTTGATAGTGATTTCAACTGCCCTTTTAAATGTGAGTTGCACTTCATTTAGGAGCTGATTTTGAATTGCAAGATTCCACAATCTCTATGATCTCTCAGTACATCATTAAGCCCTTTACTGAACTGGTACAAACTCTTCAATTTAGCCATGTATGCTGAAATGGTCTCCCCCACTTTTTGATTCCGCTTATGAAACCTAAATCATTCTGCAAGTAACAGTGATTTTGGTTCTAAATACTCCTGAATCAAAGACGTAATGCTGTGGCTTTATAAGGTAATGATGTGTCCTCACTTGGAGTATAGTGAGCTGTTTTTGGCCCTTATCTAAGAAAAGGTGTGCTGAGAGGTATTGGAGGAGGTTCCCAAGAATGATTCCAGGAATGAAAGGATTATTATATGAAAAGTGTTTGATGGCTCTGGGTCTGTACTCACTGGAGTTTAGAACAATGTGAGGTGACCTTATTGAAACATATTGAATATTGAAATGACTAGATAGAGTAGATGTGCGGATGATGTTTCATATACTAGGTGGGTCTAGGATCCGAACTTCCTCTATTAGAATAGGGGGATGTTAATTTAGAACAGAAAAAAGGAATTTCTTTAGCCAGAGGGTGGTGAAACTATGGAATTCATTGCCACAGGCAACTTTGGAGTCTGGGTCATTGGGTATATTTAAAGCAAAGGCTGATAGGTTTTTGATTTGTCTATGTGTGAAAGGTTATTGGGAAAAGTCAGGAGAATGGGGTTGAGAGGGAAAATGGACCATCCATGATGAAATGGAGGAGCAGACTCTATGGGTTGATGGGCATTATTCTGCTCTTATGTCTTATTACTTTCACGATATCAGAAAACTGAGTTTTGCTGGTTTAATTGGAGCAGTCAAACTCCTAAGCAAATTGTATGCGCTTCCACCTCGTACACTCAGCAAAGCTAGCACTCACATTTTATCAGATATACCAACTGCATCTTGCTGCACTTCAACAGGTAGGTAATCACCACTGTTACATTTTGTAACTCCCAAACATAAAACTAATTGAAAGGAAAATGCAGAGTTAGGAATAACATTTGTACTCTCGTTTTATTTTTACTTTAAGTGAGGTGCACAGTCATGATGTGGTGGCGTAATAACGTATGCCATTCACGTACTTTTGCATATAACCCATAATGAATCATTTAAACAAAGATCACTTAATCAAACAATATATCCACAATATTACTCAAATAGTACTGAAATATTAAATGCACAACAAGAACATATTTTTCTAAGCCCCATGTACCTATCTAAGAGTCTCTTAAAAGACACTATTCTATCCGTCTCTACCACCTTCGCTGGCATTGCATTCCACATACCCACCCCTCTGTGCGTGAAACACTTACCTCTGACATCCCCCTTGTACCTATACCAAGCAACTTAAAACTATGCCCCCTTATGTTAGCCATTTCAGCCCGGGGAAAAAGCCTCTGACTATCCACACAATCAATGCCTCTCATCATCTTATACAACTCTATCAGGTCACTTCTCATCCTCAGTTGCTTCAAGGAGAAAAGGCCAAGTATTCTCAACTGATTCTTATAAGGCACGCTCTGCAATCCAGGCAACATCCTTGTAAACCTCCTCTGCACTCTCTCTAAAGTGTCCATTTCCTTCTTGTGGTGAGGTGGCCAGAACTGAGCACAGTACTCCAAGTGGGAGTTTTCTGCTTAATATGAACATAGACACTCAGTATTTGAGTGTATTCAAGACACGGATTAGCAATTTTTTTGGATATGATAAAAAAAAATCAAAGGATATGAAGTTAGTCCAAGAAACTGATACTGAGGCAAAAGATCTGAACGAATGGTAGTGCAAACATGAAAGGCTGGATGGGGTAGACCTGATTCTATTTCTTGCATTCTTAATGTTGTATTTCATTGCCCACTTGAGGATTTGAGAAAATCTGGGCAGAAAATTGTCTTTCACCACTAGTGCTAAAAGACCACTATAGTACTAGCTGCCCAATGCACTTCTCTCAGTAATTAGAGGTAATAGAAAATCGATTAGTTGATGATTTCCTATTTTTTGTGTTGGATCTTGACTATAGGGAAATGATTGGTAAATTAAATTACTCCACTTAAAAGTAATCCAGTTTTCGAAAAATCTGGTAAAATGCAGCATAAGTAACATATGTTTACTTATTGTTTGAATAGGAACTCCTTTGACTTCTTTAAGTGGTGTCTCCAGTTTTTTAATGATTTGTGCAGAGTAAGTTGTGATTGATTTTGCCATTCCATACCAAGAAGTAGAGAAATACCAAATTAATCTCACTAAGATTTTCTTTGCATCTAAATTCTTAAGAGAATATCAATTTTCTCAGTATGTTATGCTGTTCAGTCTTATGACAATGAAACAATGGAATCCATGCACAATATTAGTGAACAATGTTTAGATCTACAGATATACTCTGTTTGAACTCTCTACAGGATTTCACAAATACTTAGGACACGTACAGTAGCTACGAATAAATGACCCACCTTCTCATTGTCAGCTCATTCAACTCAATTCTAAATTCACTCAAGTAATGGTTGATTTATTGTTAAGCACTGTCAGCAGTTTTTATATTTTCACATAGAGTATCAAGGTTCTAATGAAGTCATTTTCATATCCTGAACATACTTTCTAAGGCATGTTTATGCTTTTGCCACATTTCCTCCTCCATTCAGGTGAACCAAATACTGAAAATGTCTGTTCAAATGAAACTTGCTGCAAGTAATTTACATGTACAACATAAACAACATCCTAATACTATTTCCAGAAACTTAATTAGCCAACAATGGACAGCAAGTAGAAGATACTAGAAGGATCAAACAGGTAGATGCTAGAGATGGTTTTTAAGGAAGAGATAGAGGCAGAGATGCTTTTGGAAGGGTAGTTCAATCATGTAGCATGATTAATTAATAGCATGGTCTCAAATGTGAATGAAGGGAGGGTGTACACAATTCCAGAATCAGAGAAAGACTCTGAGGAGGTGATGTAGCTGGAGGTAGGTACAGAAACAGGGAGATACAAAATGTTGGAGTCCATTTGAAAATGACAACTGACTTTAACTGAGAAGCCTAATTACTTAATTCCTGCAATCAATTAAGTAAACACAGCTGATTTAAAGACTGCAATATCGTTAACTTGTATTTTTACCTCATCCCAAATCACCCATGAGAAGTAAATAAATCTTTCTGTCTGGAGCAACCCAGGTAGCTCTTCTTTAATAGAAAATAAATAATATGCAATCCATCATCTGGCGCAAAGTTCATCATTGGCAAGATGAAATATGTATGTATAATAGCACATGCATACCATAGCCTGCTTACTTTGGTTCCATTGGTGTCAGGAAATTATTTTTTTTCGCAAGAGGAGTAGAACAGCCAAAATCTGCTATACAGCACATACAAGTTCAGTTCAAACAACCAAGAATGAACTTCTACATCAGGTCACTTTCAATAAACGTTTCTTCAACTACTGATTCAAATCAACTAATGATGTTGTAGATTTTTGTTAAATTAATAAGTTTAGGTGAAAGGCTAACATTTATTGTGCGGAGGTCACCACGTGTTGAGAAAGCACAGATGACAAAATGTATGAAGATTCACTTTATTTGTCACTGGTACTTTGAACCACACAGTGAAATGAGTTGTTTGCATCAGAGCAAATAAGCAAGGACTGTGCTGGGGAGCCCACAAGTGTCGCCACTCTACTGGCACCAAATTAGCATGAACACAATTCATTAGCCCTACCCTAACTATATGCCTTTGGAATGTGGGAGGAGACCAGAGCACCCAGAGGAGAGCAACGTGGTCACTGGGAGAACAATACAAGCTCCTTACAGTCTCTGTAAGTTCCCTCACAGAAGTGAAGGAACAGTGGCTAGATAATACTGAGCAGACATTTTAAAAGATTGTTGATTTCAGAACACAGAAAGCAATGTGCAAGGATAATCAATGACACTGTGAGTCTTGACATTATACACAACCGGAGGACCCTTCATGTTCCTCGAGCACAGTTCCTTGAGCATGGTATGAGCAGGACATTGACAAATACCACATTCCTGAAATGGTAGGATAAGCTAAAGTTTTAGTGGAAGGTCACTGAATAAAAGAGGTTGCTTTTTGAATACAAAGAAAGAACGGCTGCTACAATGGAGTGATAGTCGCAAATAGAATAATTTATGAGATTAGGAAGGCAGAACTGGATGCTGCTCAAAATTACTTACTAGGATCATGATGTCTGGTTAGCCTTTTCCATAAAATATTCAAATTTCATGTTCGGATCAATGTGGTGAATAAACACTGACCTTGCTTTTTACTCTTTGTCCAATTTCCTCACTTGCCTGCGAGGGCCACTGACTAAAACTGAACTCATATCAAGAAAGGACGAGAGAATTTCTCTACACTGAGGCATGCAGAAAGAGGAGGAGCATTATAATAAAGTTAACACTATGAAAGGACTCCAAGGACACAGGAACAGGAACTTAATAACCTCATACTGCATGGTCAAGATCCGATCATCGTCAGATTCCATTCTGTACTACTGCCCACACACAATGCACCTACCTAACCACACTCACTCTATCAGATTTCCAATCTCACACATACTGAACATTGCCGGGAGTTTTACAAACTGACTCTGCATAGGATCACAACTGCTCAGATGTGATACCCACTTCACTAAGATGCAAGTCACTCATTTACATACTCCTCTCTCTCTTAACCAGAGAACAAAGCACACGGCTGTTTCCTGTAATACAGAAAACATCAGACAGACAGAGAACAAGCCTGTATCAGCTGACTCACAGCCATGAAGCCAAGAGAGCTGATAGTTACCTGAGTGGCTGCCACTGAGTGCACGGTCAACGTTAGAGTAGAAACCATTGAATATAGTGGTGTAGACATAACTAATCTTCTTCTTTACATCCTATCTGCTCTATATCCTGTTTGCTATTTCCCCCCACTTTTCTCTGACTTAAAATCAGCACATGGTGTAAGAACTCGTCTCCACCCACCATGACACTATCCTTGTACTTTATTCCTTCAGGCCCTCACATCCCAAGTGGCAACTAGGCAGTGAAAGGGAAGATGAATGTGTGTGCTGCCTGATCTGATGCTGCTGAGCTTCCCTAGTGTGTTGGAACAGTACTTATTCAGGCAAGTAAAGAGTACTGCATCCTACATTTGACTTCTGCCTTGCAGATGGGAGGAAAGTTTTAGTCAGTGAGAAGTTGGACCACTGATCACAGTATATGCATACTTTCTGACCGCTTAGACCACAGAGAAAAATAGAACTAAGGTTTCCGCTTGAAACCACGCCATTTCAAAATGGCGGCCACACCACTCCAAGATTAGCAGCACGATAATCACTCCTTTACTCCAGTGCTGGGGTTGCACAAGGTTTGACATCACTGTCTGCCTATAACTCAAATCTGGCTATGTAATATACATTCCACTGTGATACCAGAGTGCCAGCGCATGTAAACTGCTTTAAAGTGTGGGTACATCAACCATGTAGCAATTCGAAAGACATCAATAGTTAGGGTTCCAATACCACACAAAATTTTGTGGACTGAATTTCAATTTGTGTTCATCCAAAGGATTTTAAAAAAATTGATATTCTGAAGCAAAGTCACAAATAAGATCGAAACAGAACTCATTACAAAACTTCATAATATCAAGAATGTCAAAAATGTTGCCAGATCAATATTGTTTTAAACTTATGAAATATAATTTCATGGTACTATTACATTTCTGATAATAGTTGATACATAATTTCATATTTTGCATAGATAAGCTACTGCTGGAATAAAGAAGCAGATTCGAAAGGCAACAAAACCTGTTCAGAGAAGATTTGTAGAGAAGATCTCGGACCAGAACACTGGAACCATCACTTACAATGTTACAATGGTTTGATTGTCACATATAATAATAAATAGCTCTGTCTGTTTTCACTGTATTTCAGTTACAAAGAAATCAATGTGAAGAAATACAGAAGCAATTTTCTGAACATATGTTTGAGTTTTGAAAATGCAGTGGAATTGGTAATGAAATAGAAGTGGAAATCCATAGTTCAAAAACTGACCTGAAGCAGAAATTCTAATGTTACTGAACCTGCCAAAGGGTGAACAGAAGAAGCATTTAGTTCTGGAGTGTATCACTAGGACCAAAGCCTGAAGGGTAAAAGTTAAGATCTTTTAAACTCTAATGAGTTTATTGGTTGTTATTTTCCTAAGTTTACCAGATAATACAATCATAAAACCTTCAGCACATCAAGAGGTTTTTCCCATTATTCCAGCCCTGGTGCTTCCATATCAGAGCAATTTATTTTAATTGAATTCCCTTGTACCTATTCCAAACATTAACTCTTTGCTTTTTCAAGTGCTTTCTTTTATTCCCTCTTAGACATCATGACTAATTTGGTTTCAGCAGCCTCTTATGGCAACTGATTTCATCTCACTGAGTATATTTATTTCTTTAATATATAACATGCATTTTCTCTGTTTCTGTGCAGAGCACAAATGGGAAAATACAATGTCACATTGATAATAACAATATATGTGTGAAGACTGAAAATATTATGGCACTGCTTGTGGCATTTTGTGGTTGTTTTTTTTTCTCATTAGCTAACTGTTTAGATTGAATTGATCAGGTAGAGAGCTATAGTCTCTGATGATCATGGAAGCTATGTTCTGTTATCTCAAGTTGTCCTGAGAATGTGGCAACACCTTCTTTTTGAAGCTGTGGACAAGCCCTCCCTTTTCTCCTATGGTCCATCTCCTCTCCTATCAATTCCTTCTTTAGCCCTTGATCTTTCCAATCCACCTGATTTCTTCCTTCCCCCTACCTTTTTATGTCAGTGTTTTCCCCGTCTCAGTCCTGAAGAAGGGTTTCAGCCAGAAATGTTGACTGTAGATGCTAACAAGTTCTTCTAGCATTTTGTGTGTGTTACTATGTCAAGAACACTGTGTCCAAATTCATTGCAAAGCTGTGTAAAACCAACTTCAAGTTCACTTAAACTGAAGGCTTAGGGCTGAAAATATAGAGATTATGCAAGAGATAATAGGAGTAATCTTACATATTTGTGATCTTAGAATGGTGTTTAGGCTTCTGAAGTTTTTAACTTAGCTATCTCTATGGTTTTGGTTTACCCACAGTGGTATTGGGTAGTTAATTCTACCACTCAAATATTGAGGGAATAACAATATTTGCCCTTAACATATAGCATGTTACATTGCATGATCCAGAAAATGTCATTAACCAAAAATCTATGCAGTTCACCAGAACTTTCTAATTATAATGATATATTGCAATCAGGAGTTACACACCTGTTTGTATTATGCTATGTAATAAATCCTGGAAAATCTGTGTAAATTTGATGGTAAGTTCTCATGTAAATTGCATTGACTTAATCAAAAGACTGCTGCCTCATGCTGAAGTCATTTAGATTTCCATTTTGTCAATTGTTTTTTGAAACTTGCATCATCTCTAAGATTAATGTCTGAATGTTGAATGGAAGCAATATCATACTTGTTATTGATCCAAATCAATCCATTTTTTTCTGTCTATCACACGCCTTCAACCTTCCTTCTCAACCTGAATAACCATCTCCTTCCCAAGCCTCCAGATCTCCCATCTCCACCTGACAACATCCTCCATTTCTTTTGCTTCACTGCCTTGCATAATTCATGTATAATTTGTTCTAAGATTTGTTTAAATCTATGTACCTGTGATGCTAGTGCAAACAAATTTTTCAATGTACCTGTACCTCAATCCACTTCTGTAAATGATAATTAACCTAACTTGTCTTGACTTTCAACTGCCTTTTCCTTCTTGACAATTTTCCTTCCGAGCCCACTTACTCATCCTGTCACTCCTGTCTGAATTTGTCCCTTCCTAAAAGTTTCATTCTGCTTTTTTATTACCTCCTCAGTCATCATCACCCTCTTCTTCTTCAAAAGCTCCTACTTATTCATCCTTCTCTCTTAAACATCACCACCATTTTATCAAATCCTTTTCTCCCTTTCACTTCTTTCTCTTTTGACCTTCATCAGCCTGAGTTTCTCTGCACTTTCCTTCCAACTGCACTTGCCTCTAGAATGGTTCCTGTGGATGAATGTTCTTTGTTCAAATTCTCTGCCAATTTCCCATGCTGTGTTTGAGGCAAAATTAGCTGCTAAATTGAATTTTAGGTTCAGAGGTAAAATAGCTGACACTAAAGAACAGAAATTATATGTGAATTTATAAATTCGTGATTTTTGAAGCAATCTTTGCCTTGAGATTATCAATCATTAATTCGGCCTTAGATGTACTACAGACCTCTAGGAATATCCAGTTATTAATTAAAATTAATTGTTGTGTTGCCGAAGCACACTGGAAGACAACCGGGAACACTTAACAGCCTGCAGGTATGCTGAGGTAGTAGTGCACACTGCTAAATGCTGCAGTTTTCTGTAAGGGTCAGACAGAATGCTAAGCCTGCACGGAGCTTGTCTGCATGTGCACAGAGACAAACAGCAAACCGTGTGAAATGTCCTTTGGAGGCAGTACTTCACTAACCACGTAAGAGCTGCTTCTGCATGACCTGGTCTGAAGCCTTGTAATTGGCGCAAGTATTATTCTGAAGGTTTCTAATTTGTCGTCATTTCCAACTAACCTCCTCACTGCAGATGTTTTTGGGATTCTCATCACTAAACCTTGTTCAATTGTAACTTAGGACTTTCCTGCCTATTGATCGAACCCCATTCTTTGATTCCCTTTCACAATCTCCAATCTCCATCCATGTAGAAGAGGTGACTTTGAATATGTTTTCTCTGCATGGTCTATGCAAAGTAACATGGAGCATGCGTGTGACAGAATACTGCTCTGGGAAATCCATCCTCAAAGTATGCATGCTGTATCATTGGGTTAGCATATCTAAGGAGGTGTGGGTCGATTTCTAGACATCTTCAGAGGAAGGTTCTTAGGAAGAATTAATGACTCAAAACATCAAAATGATTTCTCTTTCCACATATGCTGTTCAACTGGCTAAATTCTTGTAGTTTATCTACTTTGGTTTCACATTCCAGTTTCTTCAGTTTTATTCGTCCTTCATCCCATCGCTGATAGCTATATTTTAACTGGAAGTTTCAATGTGAAAGATCATTGGATCACCCAGCTCCTTGTCCAATTGTTAAGTGTTGGTCATGTTGCATTGCGTAACAATCATGGATGTAATGACAGCATTAATGCAGAATTTGCTGCTGTCCCACAAACCTCATTTCTGAATGCAGAAATTCAGAATGCAAGTTCTGAATGCAACTTCAGAATGCAAGTTAAATAACGTCATTGTGGTTGAGGAGGTAAATAATAGGATGAAACAGCACCAGAGCGCTCCGCAGTTGAAGGCCAGTGTTCCCGGATGTTGGCTCGGCGGGTGCTGCAGAGATCAGCGATCTCCAGGTCAGTGAGTTCCAAGTCAGAGGTTCAAACAGCAGGAGTCACAGGGTCAGTGACCCCCAAGGCCTCCGGGGTTGGAGGTTTGTGTGAGCCTAGAAGTTGAGGCCTGAAGGTCAAAGACTCATGATCAATGAGCCCTGGGGTTGATACCCAGAGGTCGATGGGGTCTGTTGGGAAAAACTGAAGGTTGAAGTCCAGAAACAATGGGTCCCGAGGTACAACCTGAAGATCGAGGTTGGGGAGTCCGGAGGGAGAGGCCAATTGGTCAAAGCCCATGTGTTGGGTTGTCCAAAGGCCAGAACCCTGGTGTCTATGAGTCTAAGAGTCCAGGGCCAATTGGAAGCTCTGACACCACCCACCCTGGGGTTGGAACCTATTTGTGTGTGTGAGGGAGTGAGTGGGTCAGTAGGTGGGATGGTGGGTAAGAGGATTGTTTTGCTGTTGTTTGTTTTGTTTTTGTTGCATACACTCACCTTGCCAGTGAACATGAATAAGAAACTTTTTCACTATTTTCATTGAGAAAGTCTGAAAATTTAGCTTTGTCAGCTTTTCCCACAAAGTCCTTTGAGTTTAGTTTGGTCATGATCTATACAATCGTGTTCCAAGTCATGGCTTGGAAGTCATGACACCTTTTATTATCTGTACGAGAAAACAAAACACTCAACAGGGAGCGCTGAGACTATGCCTCGCTAGAAATTGTTACCAGTGTGCTCTCCTGCACCTTTGCTCTTCTGGTGATGCATTTGTTATAAATATCAGGAAAGCTCACTCAGATGGCTTTGCTACTTGTGTAAATTCTGAAATCTATTCACTGGCAGCCTTTAATCATGAGCAGACTAAGGAAAAAAGTGTTTTATGCAAAATCTGCAGTGTCACACTCCCAACTGTTATGCTGAGATAATGATTGCAGGTGGCTACGCCGCTGACCCTGGCAGTATAAGAGGACCCAGTGGGAGATCATCGTACTCGTATACCGTTGCACGGTCTCTTATCACCAGGTGAAATTCAGTTGGTCAAGGCTGTGAGAGAATTTACTGTTCATCATAGAATCTCTTTATGTGCACGTGAATAAAGACATGTCTGATTTATTGCCTCAATCATACTGAGCTGAGATACCATCCAAAAGTAAGAGTTTGGGAGTCAGAAAGTGCTTGACTCTGCAATCCTCCTTATTAGGAAGCATTACTACCACTATAGAACAAGGAATTGGAATAACGAATTAATGGAATGGTGTTAAAGAAAGAACCAAAGAGTTCAAAGGCAGAAGGTTGAATTGAAGCCTGATATGGTACCGACCAAGTAGGGAACGCACACATCCACCCTCTAACATTCAGCTTCCATGTCTGTGCATCATGGTGCAGCAGTGAGAAATCTGTCTGAACATAGATGCTGGAATATCTAACCTCTTGCTCCATTGCTGGCGTTAACCATGGAACCAGGTGGAATTTCTGAATCTCACTAAACTGGAGGGGCAGATACACTTTACAATTGGCACTGCAGCTTCATACCAGACATATATAAACCTCTATTCCATTGAATGAAGCAACGACTTTCATTATAAAGACAGGTTGAACAAGTTAGAGCTTTTCTCTTTGGAGTGAAGGTGGATGAGAAATGATATGACAGAGGTGTACAAGATGATGATAAGAGGCATAGGTTGAGTGGACAGCCAGAGACTTTTTCCCAAGGTGGAAATGGTTAATGGCCATGATGTTAAGGTGATTGGAGGAATGTATAGGAGGGATGTCAAAGGTAAGGGTTTTACACAGAGAGTGATGGGTGCGTAGAACACACTGCCAGGGGTATTGATAGGCATATGGATGTTGGGAAAATGGAGGGCTATGTAGCAGGAAAGGATTTGATTATTCCTAGAGTAGGTTAAATGTCAGCACAACATCAAGGGCTGAATGGCCTGTATTGTGATGTAATGCTCTATAGTTTTCAGTTTAAGTTTTTATTTGATTTCTTCATTTCACTTGACACTAATATGTCTTAACTAATTCTCTTAGCTTAATGAAAATCAATAAAAGTTTAATATTCCTTTAACAATGTATTCTTTTATTATGTTTAAATATTAGTGATATTTGAATACATTGAGACAGGCCAGGTCAAGCACAATGCAGTCCATTATTTCCAGGAGTAAAAGAGCAGAGTGGTAAGCCACAAGAGAGCAAACATCACTTGGATTCAGAAATAGAAGCATGGGACAAGCTTCCATTTGTTGTCGGGGAAAGAATAGTGAGGGCTAATAATTGCTAAATTGGGATGTAGATTGTGTTAAATTGGCAACAGGGAAACACAGACAAAGCCTACATGTAGAGACATGGAACGTAGCAGTGACGACACCCAAGTTTCAGTAATTATGTTATAGCGTGCACTCATTGTTGTGAGAGAAAACTGGATGTTCTGTTAGACTTTTAGAACACAGAAACATAAAACACAGAATCATAGGAAACCTACAGCACAATACAGGCCCTTCGGCCCACAAAACTGTGCCGAACATGTCCTTACCTGAGAAATTACGTAGGGTTACCCATAGCCCTCTGTTTTTCTGAGCTCCATATACCTGTCCAGGAGTCTCGTAAAAGACTGTATCATATCTGCCTCCACCACTCTTTGCGTGAAAAAACTTATCCCTGACACCTCTTCTGTACCTGCTTCCAAGTACCTTAAAACTGTGCCCTCTCGTGCTAGCTATTATAGCCCTGGGAAAAAGCCTCCAGTTATCCACATGATTAATGCCTCATCATCTTATATACATCTATCAAGTCACCTCTCATCCTCCGTCGCTCCAAGGAAAAAAGGCCAAGTTTACTCAACCTGTTCTCAGAAGGCATGCTCTGAAATTCAGGCAACATCCTTGTAAATCTCCTCTACACTCTCTCTAAAGCAAACTGCCTGATAGCCTCATACTTCCCCTTATTTGCCACACCCCCACCTCTTTTGCCTCCCTCCATGTCCATTCTGAAACATCTAAAGCCTGGCACTCGAAGTAACCATTCCTGTCCCTGAGCCATCCAAGACTTTGCAATGGCCACAATATCATAGTTCCAAGTACTGATCCACGCTCTAAGCTCATCCACTTTGTTCATGATGCTTCTTGCATTAAAATAGACACATCTCAAACCGTCAGTCTGAGCGCATCCCTTCTCTATCACCTGTCTATCCTCCCTCTCACATTGTCTCCAAGCTTTCTCTATTTGTGAGCCAACTGCCTCTTCCTCCATCTCTTCAGTTTGGTTCCCACCCCCCAGCAATCCTAGTTTAAACTCTCCCCAGTAGCCTTAGCATACTTAGCAAACCTCCCTGCCAGGATATTGGTCCCTCTGGGATTCAAGTGCAAAGAGTCCTTTTTGTACAGGTCAGTTCTGCCCTGAAAGAGGTCCCAATGATCCAGAAATCTGAATCCCTGCTCCCTGCTCCAATCTCTCAGCCATGCATTTATCCTCCATCTCATTCTAATCCTATACTCACTGTCGCCTGTCACAGACAGTAATCCCCAGATGACTACCTTTGTGGTCCTGCTTCTCAACTTCCTTCCTAACTCCCTGTTGTCTGCTTTCAGGACCTTCTCCCTTTTCCTGCCTATGTCGTTGGTACCAATATGTATCATGACCTCTGGCTGTTCTTCCCACTTCAGGATATTGTGGACGCGATCAGAAACATCTCGGACCCTGGCACTACCATCCTTACTCCTCTCCTGTGTACACAGAATCGCCTGTCTGACCCCCTGACTATAGAGTCCCCTATCACTGCTGCCATCCTCTTCCTTTCCCTACCCTTCTGAGACACAGGGCCAGACTCTGTGCCAGAGGCACGGCCACTGTTGCTTCCCCCAGGTAGGATAATCATTTTATTCTGTAATCGAGACCTAGTCTGTTACTTAACTGATTCTTCCTGTAGCTACTATTCTGTTATCAAAATGTAGTTTTTCTAATCTCATCAACTGAGAATGTAAAAGCCATGTTTATGAATTCATACACAAGCAGATCAGCTTTGATTGGTCTCTTGGTGAACACCATTTTTTTTTTGACAAATCACCCATTATTTCAAACCTCAACTCCGAGTGGCCTTTCCTACAACTTTTTGGTTACTGTGCCCCATTTCCCTTCGGTTTTTACATGATGATCACTACTAATGACACAAGCAGCCTGATCTTTCTGGCCTTCTCTGAGATCTACATGACGGCAGTTGTTAGGTGTCCACTCAACAATATCCTTAATCCCTGCTTGAAAAATGGCAACATTACTGACTCCTGGGAATTCCAGGCCTGTGACCAGAGTCATTCATTCAGGACACCAATGCAATCCTTAATTCCAGTCTTTAGAAGCATAAAGAAGCCCAGCCTTAACATAGGAGTGATGCAAGTGATACATTCACTTATGATATCAGACCCTTCTGCCCTCTCGATGAAGTAGTCTGTAGTTCTCACACTGAGCTCGTCATTCATGTCAGAGCCCACAGAAGTGAAATGGAAGCAGTCATCAATGAACCCAAGGGGCTGTCTTAAAAATAAAAGATAAAGGTGGCAAATCAGTTTAGTTACCTCAGCTGTGCTTTTGGATCTATCCTTTCAAGAGGGTGGATAATTGTAATGATTCCAGGGTGCTCGCATGGGTCGTACTGCTCACATTCTAGATTTAACCTATTTGTCCACACTCACAACCTCTGCATACATATTAAGTGATAATTCAGCATTTCACACAGAACGTAGGGGTGAGGGCGAGCCTGAACGAGCTGTAAGAAAGTGGCTGACACAAATAGTACAAATGGTTAAATCTGGAATGTTACCGGTAAAGTCATTCACGTAAAAAAAAGTTATTTTCACTCTTAACAGAGTAATTTTATAAATACCCATTGTGTCAACGATACTATACAACCTGAGTTTTGGGAGGCTGAGAATGTGTCACCTTTCTGCTTTGGACAAAATGAAATTGTTTCTGCACACTTTACATTGGTTTCATTCTCAATGAACAAAGTTCCATTTCTCCTCAATGTTGTTCAGCGAAATTTTCCAAAATTCCTCTCTGAATTGCTAAAAATGGTGGAGAAAAGAATCTTAGATAAGTACTAAGAATGGTACACTGGTATTCCGTGACATAATTTCAGAGCCCCATTGTCTGATGTGAGAATGCTCAGTTTAATTAGTGCCAGGAAAGTGCTTGTAATATGGTGAGATGACAATCTGATATATATAGATGGGCATACAAAAAGCAACATAATCTTCTGGTGATAGGTGGAAGCAGGATCATTTCATCCCACTGTTGCTTTGTGACAGCACATTAATAGGCTGATGAAGTAATTCAACATAGATGTGTCGTCTAATTGGATTTAAGTGTATATAGAATAACAACTTAAAAGAAAAAGTATTGAAAAAGTGCACCCTGTACCCATCATTATGCTCTTCTTGAAGTACTTTTTGCATTTTCCTTCCCGCGCCCATCCTTCATTCTCTGGGTGTATGTCACACATAACACAACAGAGAAGGGAGCAGGTAGATGACTCGTTCCCATCCTTCTGCCAGTAGCTGCAAGAGTGTGAGAATCTCTTGGGCTCAACTGCCCCTTAATTGTTCCTCCTGTACACTCTTCAAATGACATGGCACCTCATGACATGTGGTTTAGTGTCACAATTTCAGGCATTCCAATGTTATTCATGCACGTGGAAAAGTCAGGGAGGAAGCTTAGGGCATGATTCATAACTATTCATAATTTGGTGTGTGTGACGGTGCCACAGTTTAAAATTTAAACAAGCAGACATTTACTAACAAAACTTAAGAGTTGTCCCAAGCCTTTACTAACATGATAGCAAGATTTCTATTGACACTAATTGATAACTGAGAGACTCCTCCTTCTTAACCCGTTGACTTTTGCACTTCTCCTTCGCAGACCGCTGCTGCTGCAGTGTTCCCATTCATTCAGTCATGCTTGACCTGGAGGTCCTAGGTTAATATTCCCTAGTGTTATTCAACCCAGGATCTTTTCATTGTTCCACTCCGCTGACCTATGCCTCTCTCACATCTAACAAGGTGATTGGGAAAATAACTCATTTTTCATGTACTATTTCACAGATCATCTTTCACTTCCTTCTGCTGCTTTCCTTTTCTGAAACTTGCCAAAGGTTCAACTTGCAAAGCCCTTTTTTTTGTAGGAGGAGCAGCACTATTTCTGAACCCACAGCATTGTGAAAGTGATGCCTTCTTGACCTTTGAAACAACTTCCTATATTTCAATTGTTAACTTATTAGGTTTGGATTGCCAACTGGGAAGAAAATGACTTTTCCCACAGTCACCTCCAGTGAGAAACTTAGGCTGGAGCTGGAAATTGCCTCTGCTTAAATAGGTCATTGAAATCTCAGTCTTTAACAGGTTCCTGCACAGTGCTGACACAGCTATTTAAAAAGAAACAACAGACATGTTCTATATTGATATTGATATTATTGTAAGTTATCAAGTGATTGTTACAGTGTTTATTATTTTCATTCTTCCTTTCATTTCTATTTATATAACACCTTTAATGAATAAAAAGTGCTGAGGCATATGAAACAGAAAACCTGATACCCATACATGGTGACAATGAAAGCAGACCAACATTAAAATAGTTAAAGAACTATATTTGACCGAGATATTGACCAGCTCCATTAAAGAGGAAGATCTGAGCAAAATCTGAAAATACAGTCTCTCAGAGAAGGAATTTTAGAACTTGTGATCAGGTGTAATGACACAGAGGTTTCTTCACACTGCAACAGTACTGTGGGTCATTGTAATACTATTTTGAAAGTTATACAAACAGCAAGCACTATAGTTGTAACATACGTAATTATTCACCCCCTTTAATATGACACTCCTATTCATCACTAATGCAGCCAATTGGTCTTAGCAGTCGCATAATTAGTTAAATGGAGCCCTGTTATTGGAGACCAATGAGCAGTCAAGGTGTTTCAATTCATTGTAGTAAAAATATACTTGTATCTGGAAGGTCCATCTGCTGGTGAGTCATTATCCTGGGAAAGACTACACCATGAAGACAAAAGAACACTCCAAGCAACTCCACAAAAAAGTTATCGAAAAGCACAAGTCAGGAGATGGATACAAGAAAATTTCCAAGTCACTGAATATCCCTTGGAATACAGTTAAGTCAATCATCAAGAAATGGAAAGAATATGGAACAGCTGTAAATCTGCCTACAGCAGGCCGTCCTCAAAAACTTAGTGACTGTGCAAGAAGAAGACTAGTGAGGGAAGCCACCAAGAGACATATGACAGCTCTGGTGGAGCTACAAGCTCCCATTTACAAGCTGAGATGGGACAGATTGTTGCCTGGGTGCTTCACCAGCTTTATGGGAGAGTGACAAAGAAAATGCCACTTGAAAAAAAAACTCACATGAAATCTCACTGAAAGTTTACCAGAAGGTATATGGGAGACTCTGGAGTCAGCTGGAAGAAGGCTGATGAAACCAAAGTTGAGCTTTTTGGCCATCAGACGAAACGCCGTATTTTGTGTAAGCCAAACAATGAACGTCATCAAAAATACACCATCCCTATCGTGAAGCATGGCGGTGGCTGCATCATGCTGTGAAGATGCTTCACTGCAGCAGGCCCTGGAAGGCTTGTGAAGATAGAGGGTAAAATTAATTGCAGCAAAATACAGGGAAATCTGGAGGAAAATCTGATGTAGTCTTCAGGAGAACTGTGACTTGGGAGAAGATTGGCTTTTCAGCAAGCCAATGACCCCAAGCATCAAACTAAAGCTACATAGGAATGGCTTAAAATCAACAAAGTTAATGTCCTGGAATGGCCAAGTCAGAATCCAGACCATAATCCAATTGAGAATTTGTGAATGGATTTGGAAAGGGCTGTTCACTCATGATCCCCATACAATTTCACAGAGCTTGAGCAGTTTTGTGCAAAACTGATATAGACCTAATAATACAGACTCAAGGCTGTAATCGCTGCCGAAGATGCATCTACTAAATACTGACTTTGTGGGCTGAATCCTTGTGTGATCAATTATTATTTGTTTTATATTTGTAATTAATTTAGATCATTTTGTAGAGATCTGTTTTCACTTTGACACAAAAGAGTCTTTTTCTGTTGATCAGTGTCAAAAAAGCCAAATTAACTCCATTGTGATTCAATGTTGTAAAACAATAAAACATGAAAACTTCTAAGGGAGGGGACTACTTTATATAGGCACTGTAACTAACATTACTGGTTCAGCTCAACAGTTCCTACCATATTTGGCTTTTGCACGTTTCAGTCTATAGGCCAGACCTTTGCATAAAACTCTCACAGGAATAGGAAGACTAAACACATTGAGGATGTTCCTGGTGTCTGAGAAATCCAGATACAGAGATCACAGACTTTTGGTACCACCATACATTTTTTTTAGTGTGTATGTGGAAAACTACCACAGAAAGTTCTGGATATCGTCATTATACATATTTCAGAGGGAGATGGAAATATTTCCTGAGATAATAGCATATGCGGAAGAAATGAGAACTAGATATGGAAGAGGAGGATCAGCCATGTCTGTGTTAGAGTAGGCTTGAAGAGAAAACTATGTTATTCCTTCATATAGCATCTTTTAGCTTGTACTCCTCCCCCTCACCCCACTTCTTTATTCTGGCATCTTCTCCTTTCCTTTCCAGTCCTGATGAAGGGTCTAGGCCTGAAACATTGACTATTTATTCTTTTCCAGTTCCTTCAGCATTTTGTGTGTGATGCCCTGGTTGGTTTCTACTCCTGATTTCAATGTTTCTATCTGTGGCCAAACATCGTAGTGTCAGAACCACATTGCTGAAGTCAGGTTATTTGCAAAGCGATTGTGAATCTGAACCCAAACTGTCCTGCCTTGTGGCAGACTGAACTGAAAGGATTTAATCTTATTCCTTGAAGGGCACAGAAACAAAAACACTATACTACCTTTTTACTATCTCTGCCATACAAAGCAGTGTCTTCTATATTAGGAGACATGACTGTTTACCTCTAGCTTTTTGTCCACTGCATTATGGTACCATAGGGACACATAATGAATTCTGACTCCTCTGAGCCAGAAGGTCAACAATTCCTCCTGATCAATAACTCTCCTGGCTCAGTGACTGAAGGACTTTTCTTCAATTTTCCTGAGTGGGAGATTACAAAGAATAAAATAAGAAATTCTCCCACCAGCTCAGTGGTTCAGTGAGTTTACTTGGCTGAGCTGAGCCTGTCACAAAACTTTTAGATTACAGTTTCAGTCCTCTCTTAGCTTGCTGATATTACTTTTATTATTGTTCTGACTGACCTGAGTTATGGAACCAACATTTTCACTCTTCATCACTAGAAATTGGTAAGCTGGACTGAGAGAAGTTGGTGCTGGGTTCTGTGGATGTCAGACTGCAAAGGGACTCTCCTCCTGTGATGTTTCCAGTAGTTAATACTGTGACTACATGATTTGAGAGTTGGGGGCAGAAGTTTAAGGGAAACACGAGGGGGTATTTCTTTACTCAGAGAGTGATAGCTGTGTGGAATGAACTTCCTGTAGAAGTAGTAGAGGCCAGTTCAGTTGTGTCATTTAAGGTAAAATTGGATAGGTATATGGACAGGAAAGGAGTGGAGGGTTATGGGCTGAGTGCGGGTAGGTGGACCTAGGTGAGATTAAGAGTTTGGCACGGACTAGGAGGGCCGAGATGGCCTGTTTCCGTGCTGTGATTGTTATATGGTTATATGGTTAATATGTACATTGACATTAACTATCACTGATAATGAATGGCCTGAGTGGACTGCATTGTGGAAATCCACAGCATCCACATAACCAGTCCCACAGCATGGGCGGTGGTGTGAGAGGAGCTGGGTGTGGTGGGGGTGTGATTTAAGGATTTTATGTTTTAGCTGCTGTGTCTGGGTGGGTGATCTGTTAGTTTTTGTGTGAGAGAGAGGGCTGGGGAGGTGAGGTTTGAGGGTTGCGAGTTTTCTTTCCTCTTCCATGCTGGAGGGGGCCTCAACAACTTCTAGGGTTTTTCTGTATTTTATGGCTCCCTGTAGAAGATGAATCTCAGAGTTATATTCTGCACACATGCTTTGGTAACAAAATGAACCTTTGAAGCCACAGTACAGAGAATGGTCCTTAACTCGGAAAATGAAGGTGCAGAAATCATATGGCAGGAGCTAAGAAACAGCAAGGGACAGAGATATTTGTAGGACTTCACTATAGGCCTTAAACATTACTGGTAATGTAGGAGATACTATAAATAAAGAAATGAGGGGTTCATGTCCAAAGAGGACTTTAATCTACGTTTGTATATGTAGACCAGACAATTTAAGTTATCAACAATAATGTGGAGGACAAATTTATGCAGCATGTTAGAAATAGTTTTCAGATATGTTAAGGAACCAGAGGGACAACAGGCTATTTTCGATCTAGTAATAAATACTTAGTCTGGATTCATTAGTGATTTAAGAGTTAAAATGCCTTTAGGGAAGAGTGATCTTAATATAATAGCTTTTTATATAAAGATTAGAAGTCATTTTGTTCACTCTGCAACAAAAGTTTCAGCTAATTTAAGCAAAGCAAATTTACAAAGGTATGACGAGCAAGTTAGCCATGGTAGACTGGGAAACTACACTAACATGTTTGACAGTAAATCAGTAGTGCCTAACATGGAAAGAATTAATGAATTCCAACATAGTTTGAAACAAACCTGTATCCCTTTAAGATGCAAAATGAAAGTGGTCTGACTGTGGCTAATGAAAATGCTAAAGGCAATATTAGATCAAAGGGAGAGGCTTGTAATGTTGCCAAAGAAAGTGTAAGCCGGACAATTGGGAAAATATCAGATTTCAACAAAAAGAGATCAAGAAATTAATGAGGAAAGGAAAAGAAAAATTCCAGGGTAATGTACTGAGAAACAAAGAAGCAGACTATACAGTTTATACTAGTGTAACACAGAAAATGTTTGCAAAATTTAGTGTGAGACCCTTTAGCACAGGAGAAATAATACCGGGAAATAAGAAAAGGCAAAAACAAAAACGGTTGTGTATTTACCATTTCAGTAATACCGTTCAATTAAGCATACTTTGCTGTTTACATAATACATTGCAGATTATATGTAAAATCACGTAAATGGCATAAGTCAGCATGCCACCATATTATAAGTGCACAGTTTGCTAAAAGTAAAAAGGGAGTTTACACACACCTTTAGGGCTCTCCTGGTTTTCTTTTGATTTGTTTTATGTTTTGGAATTACAAAACTTAACTGTGGCAATGAGGAAATTTAAGTGAACCCAAAATGACAACTTACCTAATGAAGTGCAGTGAGACATTCAATTTCAAAAAAAGGGCAGCATGCATTCTTCACAAGAGGGTGGAATTAAAAAAATGGCGGAAAAAACTCAAATTCACAGGTTCGTGAACAGTGAGTACCAGGAGATGTTATTCATAAATTAAAAAAACAGCAGACATGGTTTGCTGCATTGGAAAGACAGGCACATTCAATTGTATATTTATTAAATTGTGCAGTTTTTAAAACAAATGAAAAGTAAGTACCAGCTTTGCTGTATCTATTAGGTGTGAAAGAATACAGTTTACTTAGATGTTTGATGGCTCAAACCAATCTGCTGAATTAAGCTTTCCTGATATCATGAAAGAAATGCAAGAACATTTATAACCAAAACCATTTTTGATTGCAGACACTTTAGGTTTCTTGGAGTCCATTTCAGCTTACATAGCTGAATTGAAGAGGTTGACTGCACATTGTCATTTCAGTGATGGGATTAATGATGTACTGAGGATCATTTAGTATGTGTAATCTTCTGAGAAAGCAAGAAAGAAAGCTCCTAACTGAAGCACAATTCACATTTGAAAGAGTAGTTGAAATCGGTGTATCAATGGAAACAGCAATAGAGATGCAATTGAATTGCAGTCAGGATTGAAAATGAGAATGAACAAGTTTACAGCTTCTAAACAGAAACCTGCCTGGCCAAACAAATTGTATTATCATTGAGGCAGGGCTCACATACATCAGACCAGCACAGATTTAAAGAGGAAACTTGCAGAAAATGCAACAAAGTAGAACACATACAAAGAGCATGTTGAGCAGACAAAATAAATGGACTGCACAGGGAAGAGATAAAAAGTCAAGTTGCTTTTTCAAAAAGAGCACTAATCTGCATACTGTTAATGACAAATCTGATAATGATGAGAGTGACACAGGACTGGGTAACCTTGAGATTTTCAGTGTGAAGCCTAACAATAGACAAACAATATGGCTTACACCAGACATGAACAGCAAATTAATTATAAAAGTAATTGGACACTGGTTCAGCTGTTTTATTCATTCCACAAAATGAGTTTGAATGGCATTTCAAAGTTACTGAACTGAAGCCTGCATATATCCAACTAAAAGATAAGTCTAGTGAAATAACATTCATAACAGTGAAGGAGAACAACCAACAAGCCACATTAAGCTTGCATGTGGTATAAACAGAAAGGCTAGCATTGCCAGTCATCATTGGCTGAGACCACTATAGCTTGATTAGATTCTAACCAAAATTTGCATGCCACATCCCCTGAAATAGAGACTATTGAAAATGAAATGAGAAAGGCACTGGATGATGCCACAGCAGCATTAATGGATGGCACTGGAAAATTCAAACCAATCAAGGTAAATCACAAGCATGAGAAAATCTGCAGATGCTGGAAATCCAAAGCAACACACACAAAATGCTGGAGACACTTGACAGTATCTATGGAAAAGACTAAACAGTTGTTGTTTAAGATCCAGACTCTTCTTCAGGATTGAGAGGGAACAGGTGAGCTGCCTGAATTAAAAGGTCAGGGTAGGGGAGAGAGGCTAGCTAGAAGGTGAAGGGGGAAAGGACCTAGGGGGAAGAAATAGGAAGGTAAGAAGAAGTAAAAGGTCAGAGTGGGGATTAGACTAGGAAGTGGAATTTATGTTCACTGGAAGGAGAAATTGATATTCATGCCATCAGGTTAGAGACTACCAGACAGAATATCAGGTGTTTATCCTCCACCCTGAGGGTAGTCTCCTCTTGGCACAAGAGGAGGTCCGTGGATTGACACATAGGAAAGGAAATGGGAAGTGAAATTAAAATCTTTGTCCACTGAGAAGTCCTGCTTGTGGCAGATGGTGCTCGACGAAGTGGTCTCCCAATTTATGAGCGTAGAAGAGGCAGCTTCAGGAGTACTTAATACAATAGATGACCCCAGTCGATTTGCAGGTGAAATGTTGCTTCACCTGGAAGGACAGTTTGGGGCTCTGAATGGAGATAAGGGAGGAGGTGTAGCACTAGACCGCTTGCAGGGATAAGTGCCTGGAGGGAGATTAGTTGGGAAGGATGAATGAACAAGGAAATCACAGAGGGAGTGATCCTTGCAGGAAGTGGAAGGTGGGGGAGGTAAAGTGGGATCCCTTTGGAGATGATAGAAGTTGCAGAGAATACTGTGTTGGATGTGGGGGCTGATGGGGTGGTAGGCAAGAACAAGAGGGATTCTATTACTATTATAGTGGCAGGAAGATGAAGTGAGCGCAGATATATGGGAAATGGAGGAGATGTGAGTGAGGGTAGTATTAGAAGGAGGACATCTCAGATATCCTGGAATAGAAAGCCAGATGATGAAAACAGATGTGGTGGAGGTGTGGAAACTGAGAGAAGGGAATAGCCTTTTAACAGAAAATAGGGTGGGAAGAGGTATAGTTGAGATAACTATGGAAATCAATAGGTTTTACAGGAGATGGGTGAAGAGGAATGGTCAAGGTAAAATAACATTAAATGAAAATGCCACAACCATGTTTTACACAGCCCATCCAGTTCCTTATACTAGCTTGATAAAGTAACCAGTGAACTAAACTGAATGGTAGCTGAAGGAATTCTTTCCAAGGTTGAGTTGAGTCCATGGGCACCACCTGTGGACCCAGTAACCAAGAAGAATGGGTCTGTCTGGATCTGTGGTGATTTTAAAGTCACCATCAGTCCAGTACTGAAAGACAATTGATACCCTCTGCCCAGATTCTTTGCAAGCCTTTGCAAGACTTCAGCAAAGTTAACTCAGCTGAGGCTTACCTACCAATAGAAATGGAAAAAGAGTCCAAAGTGTTTCTCACCATAAGCACTCACATAAGAGACATTGTAATAGGTTAATTTTTGGAGTAGCATCTCCATTTGAAAGCTATGGACCAGGTGCTGCAAGGCTGCCCAAGTATTCAGTGTTACCTGGATGACATCATTGTCACTGGTGAGGATGACAAGGAACATCTCCAAAATCTCAAGGCAGGGTGAAAAAGATTCGAAAATTATGAGCTCAGAGCATGACACAACAAATGTAAATTCTTTAAACCAAGTATCACTTACTGTGGTTACTCCATTGGCGCACAAAATTTACACAAGTGTGCTGAGAATATTGAAGCAGTGAGCAGGCCTCAAGGCCAAAGAACATGTTGCAATTGTGGTCCTTTTTAGGGTTTGTTAATTACTGTAACAGGTTCCTGACAAAGCTGGCTAGTATACTTCACCCCTTGAACTCATTATTATAGACTGGGAAGAAAGGGCAATGGATAAAGCAGTGTGAGGTGGCTTTCAAAAAGGTGAAGGAAATCGTGATGGCAGACAATGTACTCACACATTATGATCTACAACATCTAGTGAAGCTTACCTATGATGCCTCACCTTATGTTATAAGGTGCAGCCATATTACGTGTTACGAGTGATGGAAGTAAATGCCCCACAGCCTTTGCATCACTTTCCCTTACCACTGCCGAGAAAAATTATGTACAGATTGACAGAGAGACCTTGCATTTGGTTCGGGGTGTAAAATATTTCAACCAGTACTTGTATGGGAGAGAATTTACCCTCTTTACTGATCATCAGCCTCTAGCGTCTATTTTCAATCTACAGGCAGATATGTGCCCAAATAGGGAAATGGACTCTGTTTTTTGGATGGCACAAGTACAAGATTGAATTCAAGAGAAAACTGATGGATTGCCCCATTTACCCTTGGAAAAATAAACACCTGACAAATTTACAGAAGAGAACCACCTTCTTGACATATTCTCCCTAAAGCAAATTGAATGTCTCTCTATTAGGGCAAAGGTGTGATCTAAAGTGAAACCAGAAAAGACCCAAAATGGCTGGAATGTACAACAGAAATTCAAGTTCCCCCATTTTTAACAGTGCTAATGTTATCTGGAGATGGCACATCAATCAGTTGAGGAGAGCAGAGTCAATTGTTAGAGAGGAACGATGCCCAGAACCATCAGAACTATTTCCTGCAGTCCAAAGGTCAATTCCTACAACCACCAGGAGGAGGTCCCTGAACCTGAGATTGTTTCACAGCCACAAATCTCACCTGCCGTGCAGAGTGACACCACACTCCCCCATCAAGAAAAAGAAAGACGTTGTACCGTAAGAATGAGAGATCCGCCACAGTGAATAAATCTTTCGACCTAAATGGACAATTTAAAATTTACTATACCTTGGATGTATATTGTAGTTGTACTGTATAGAACATTGTGTGGTGTGTATTTTTTTATATATACATAGATAACTAGAAAACAATACGTTATATATTTGAGTTGAGCTGCATTTTGTATTGAGTTGGAGTTTATGGCTAAGCAGGAAAGATTGTTGTGTATTTAATACTTCTATTATTTGAGTAATATTGTAAATATATTTGATTAACCATTCTTTGTTGTTTGCATAACGATTGTAGGCTAGATGTCACAGTATGTGAATAGCATATGCCAGCATGTCATAAGTGGCACCAAACTAAAGGAATAATAAAGTTTACATGCATCCCTTGAGCTCCATTGTTTTTCTTTTGATTAATTTTATGTAGTTACAAAACAAAATTATTTTAGGACTGTGAAAGAAGACATGCAAAACTTACTGAAAGTAGTGGAGAACAGTCAATTTAGATTAAATCAGGTGCTAAATGAAATCAGCATTCATTTAAAAATTAACGGGATTGAAAGCCAATAAATTTCCAGGACCCGTTGACCTATATCCATAGTTTTGAATGTGGCGATAGGGAAGATATCAGATGCTTTCATTGTAATCTTTCCCTTTTCCATTGATTCGAGAATAGTTTTAAGAGATTGTGAGTTGGCAAGTGTAGCCTCATTATACAAGTAAGGCGGGAGAGAGAAAATGGAGAACTAGCAGTTAGCTTTGCAACAGAGCAAGGATAATAGAGGGCACAGGCCTCACTTTGGGGTTTAAAAGGTGCTTAAGCAGCCTGCAATGAATTTTCTGTTTATCCAGCCGAGCATCCTAACTCAGCATCCAAGTATCCAAGAATCCACCCAAGTTAATGTCCCCTTAATTAATATATGATATGCTTCCTGTTTTACTGAGAATCTTCCATTCAGTTTACAATGTAGGGTCAAAGTGTGTATTGTACAATGAATGTTATCATTGATTGCATGTCTGATGCTGAAGATATGTCAAGAATGCTATTACAGATCATAACCAGAAATGTTTGCTTTAATTTTGCAGAAAGTACAATTTCATCCAGAAGTGATCATTGATGTGATCTACTGTAGAGAAAGTTGATTTTTATGTGTGGTGTAAATAAAAACCAAATATAAAAGCTTCTTAGTGGTGGACACTTACTTTTCATCAGTTTGTAGACAAAGGATATGATGTTAAAACCAGTGTATCCATACTGTCTGTATAAATGGAAAAAGTTCAGCCTTATAATGGTTTGCTGGTCACAGCAGGAGAGGTGTAGTTTCTATACAGGTTTTTGCAATCAATAAAATACGCCACAGGAGGAATGATTTATCTTGTTGGTTGCAGAATCTGTCACAGAGAAAAATTGTAAAAGATCAATTTACACATTTCAGTCTGAAAAAGCCATTGATGTAATGTTGCTGATCAGCTTTTGGCCAAATGTACACCAGTAATCGGTAGATAGCTTGGGACACGGCTTTGAATGTGGTTGGTTCACCAGTCAAATTATAAATGGACTTTGTGTTTCACAAAATGAGTACTCGGCCAATGGATAACAGGATTCTTTGACCCGTGATAGGTTACCTAGCTAATTCCTAAAGTGATTATGTCAGAGCTGATTAGCTGTTTTTCCTTACGGAATACATGCATCATTTTTTTTCTGTGAGAAAACCTTACTCTGAGCCCAACTAGTTTAATTACAGTCAACCTTTTCATTACAGGTCATATGAGTCTGGCACTAGGCAGGAAATAAGGATACACACTACCTTCCTGCAACAAATACACTAACTACTAGTTCTCAATTTAGATTAATGAAGTTTAAGTCATTTGTCTTGATTACTGATTGGTCAACACAAAAATCAGCCGAGTGAATCATATAGACAAAGTATGTTTTAGGTTTGGTTTTCTACTGAATGACCTGATGCTAACCAGACTGATATGAAGACACTGCCATTGATCTTATTACTCCTGGACTGACAAAGAGATTGTTATGGAAAATTTCCAAATATGGATGAGTGTCAACTAAGAATATGACAGAGCTAATTGGTATAAAGCAATTGTATAGATGAAAGCTTTATAGTGCAGCCACATCCAACTATGGAAGGTACAGTACCAAAATATTTCCAGCAAACTGAAGTGGAGACCCTAGAAACATCTTCATCCCCATTGATGGAAGAGTGTTGAAAGCAAAGCTGAAACTTTTGTAACCACCCTCAGCCGAATATGCTGAGAGGATGATTAATCTACAACTTCTTCTAAAATCTCACCATTTGTCACCAGTAAACTCACTTCACATACTTTTATGAAACAACTGAGAGCACTGGCTATAGAAAAGGCCAGACAATGTTCTGGCTGCAGTATCGAACCATTTCAGAACCTACAATGCATATCCAAGTTATTCCAGTTCAAAATCAACATTGGACCTTGATGCACCATCAATAACTCTCTGAGATGTGAGGTGAAATATCGGCTTTTATTGACTGGAAGAAAGAACAAGCAGTAGTTGACCACCATACTACATCCTGGAGACTGAGGGCAGGGCTCAGGCCTCAATCGCCTTTATACCGGGGTCTGTGGGAGGAGCGGGGGGGGGGGGGGGGTGTCCAGACAGGTATATGTAGTTCACCACAGACCTTAGATGATTTATGCTACAATTGGCCAGGATATGCCTTGTCACTAGAATTAACCTCTAATCCAGTGTCATCAGTAGAATGATGTTTTCAGCAGTACTATCAAGAAGAATTTATCACCAATAACCTGCTTGCTGATGTTCAGATCATTTTCACCGGGGGCCACTTGATGCCAGCCTAAGTCCAAGCTTAACCAAAGACCTAAATTCTGGAATGAAATAACTCTGAATGGCACTGCGACCAGGTAATCACAGGAAAATTCTCCACTGCAATACTGAACCTCATATGTGATTGTTAGAGATCTGTTATCCCATCTCCAGGATGTCAGTGCAAAAATTATTCTGGACAGTCACTAGGGATGACCACCTTCAGTCACTTCCTTTCATTTCCCTTCCATCATAAGGTCAGAACTGGTGTTGGCGAGTATACATTGTTTAATTTGCAGTCTTTCAGAATATCAAGCAGTTGTGTTCAGCAAGACCTGGGTGTTAGCCATAGGCAGATAATTGGCAAATTACATTCACTTTGCACAAGTGACCACTTCCGACAAGAGAGAGTCCTACCATTACTATTTGTCATTCAATGGCAGTCGGACTGGTAAATCTATGCACTTAACTTTACTCAGGTCACCAGTGAGAGGAGCCTTTGCTGAACCAGCTAGAAAAACACCAGATTGAAGACAAAAGGTTAGCAGCTGGGTAACCTGTAGCAAATAGCCCTTTTTTCCTGATTCATGAAGACTTTCTATCAACGATAAGGCATAACTCAAGAGAATGATGGAATATTCCACGTGTCTAGATGTGTGCTGCCCCAGATTTATTCATAATACTATCCAAAATAAACCAACCTCCTTGAATGGTATTCATCACTATAATTATTCTCCTCTCCATCACTTACATACGATGACTTCAATGTGCAAAATGCACAGAGGTCATTCAGCAAAGCTAATCGACCTGTATTTGCTAAAGACATACTTTTTAACCATTAAGATAGTGGATATCAAGGAACATCAACAAGCACACATTCCCCTTTAAGCCACACATTATGCAGTCTGTTATCAGCTTTGGGGTTTAATCCTCAAACTTCCTATCTAACAGAGACAATGGAGTACCTTAACCAGAAATACTGGTGTGTCTCTAAAAGTGGTTCACCACTACGTCTTCAAGAGCAGTTAGAGATGGCTGGAACACACATAATTAATTTTTAAAACACCTATAGTTGTGATGGAGTGGGACATTATTCAAACCCACTATTTCATGAGTGATGATGTGCCAGTTAGAAATGAGCTTATTTGCCACTCAGTTCCCTTTCCAGTATTCAGCAGTATGCTTAGCAGGTGAGAGTATCCAGAGAGAACCCAGATTTCACAGATTTGTACAGACGATGATAGAGATCGATAAATGAGCATACGTATTCTCCTGTAGCCATACTGGTTGGCAGGTAATGATGAATATAGGCACTTGACATGATTGTCGTCAACCTCCTCAAGTCATCTTTCATTATGTACCAGTTCAACCATGAAATATTACAAAAGGAATACATCAAAATCTCAGTCATTGGGTTGAACTTGACTTTCTTAGGATGGATCACTGAACATTACATGATATGCTTTATGTGGCTCTTTTATTATTGTTACTGAAGTCTTGTGAATCCTACAAAGTAGTTCAGTTTCCTAAAGAATTAGGAGTAATATTTAAAAATGTTTTATATACTTATACTTAATGTTTAAACTTATTTTTATTTTATTTGTTAAAAATAAATCAATTAATTTATTGATTGGCTCATTTAATTATCTATTGAATTATTTAATTAAAAATCAGAATTTAGTGTGAAAGGATAAAAAGCTCCTTTTGTTTAAATTAATGATGAAAGATTTTTTTGTCAGAAGTCCAACAAAAATGCATTAAACTCTGATTAAAAATATAGTGATAATGAAAGCCTAAAAATCCTATGGCCCTTCAAGTATGTTGTTGCTCACGAAGCTTCCCTTGGGAGCACAAGACACTATAGATGCGAAAATCTGGAAGAAAAATCTTAACAGAGCGCTGGAGGAAATCAATGGTTTGAGCAGCACATGTAGAGTAAAGGGATAGTCAAAAGGGAAAACAAACACATGAAACCAGTTCATTTGTTGCTCGAGCTTCCCTTGAGGCCTTTCAGATTTGGTAGTGAGCTTCTTTTCAGGTCAAGATAAAGTTTTCTCCTAGTGTTCTTCGAATTATTTAAATTATGCCACAAAGACTAAAAACATTTTCAATGGAGAACCCATATCGATCAAGCTATGAGCAAATATTCTGAACCCTTATAATCACAAGAGACTCCGCAGATGCTGGAAATCCAGAGCAACGCACACAAGATGCTGGAGGAACTCAGCAGGTCAGGCAGCATAATGGAGGGGAATAAGCAATCCACATTTCAGGTCAACACCCTTCATCAGGATTGGAAAAGAAGGGGGAAGAAGCCTGATGGGTGGTCATCAAATAGAAAGAATGTCCCTCATGATGCAACTTGTGAGAGACCCCTGAAGACATTAGCCAGAGAACTGGACATCACAGGGATTGGGACTTGACCCAAAACACTGACAGATTATTCCCTTCCATAGATGCTGCTTGACCTGTTGAATTATTCCGAATCCTTGGTGGACATTTTAATCATGAATTATTGGTCTAAATATAGGGAGATCTACTCCATTTTGTACAGTGACATTTATACTTTGGTTTGGTTGCTTTTAATTTGCCAATAGAGGTCCTTGGCAGAGAAGTATGCTGCAGAATAAATGACAAACAGAATCACTGCAAATTTACTGAACAAAAATTAATTGTGTGGCACAAGGAAATTATGTGAATGTATCTCATATAAAATTTTCCTATAATGATGGAGAAAACAATACAGCTATCACAGGCAAATAGATTTGTGGCTCTTTTTAAAGCTATGTGTAGAATGCATATAATAACTCAGTTAGGTTCTGTTCGAATGGAACAGATTGTAAAATTGAGGTAACCTGAATTGATTAAGTGAAATAATCGGAGAATCTATGTGAAACCAAGCATTTTAAGGTGTTTCTCATGTCGTTAGTTAACCTGAAGAGAAACAAACAGCATTTTTTATTGCACATACAGTTTTTATTGTCCTTGTTTAACTTTCTCATTGAATTAATACTGCTGCCAATTTCATTAGGTACAATTTGGACTAAACAAGTTTGCTGATGACACCATTGTTGTTGGCTATATCAAAGGTGGTGATGAATCAGCATACAGGAGGGAGACTGAAAATTTGGCTGAGTGGTGTAATAACAACAATCTCTCACTCAATGTCAATAAGACCAAGGAACTGATAGTAGGCTTCAGAAGAGGGAAACCAGAGGTCCACGAGAAGGTAATCATCGGAGGGTCAGAGGTGTAGAAGGTCAGTAACTTTAAATTCCAGGGTGTCACTATCTCAGAGGACCTGCTCTGCGCCCATCATGTAACCATAATTGCGAAGAAAGCACAACAGAAGAAAGCTCCTACTTCCTCAGGAGTCTGTGAAGGTTCAGCAAAACCTTGGCAAACTTCTATAGATGTGTGGTGGAAAGTGTGCTTACTGACCACATTATGGCCAGGTATGGGAACAGTAATGCCTTTGAGCAGAAAATCCGACAAAATGGGTAAAACACTCCCAATGAATGAACACATCAACATGAAATGCTGCCGTAGAAAAACAGCATCCATCATCAAAGATTCTCATCACTCAAGCCATGCTTTTATCTCACTGTTGCTACCAGGTAGAAGGTCCAGGAGCCTCAGGACTAGCACCACCAGGTTCAGGAACAGTTACTGCCCCTCAACCATCAGGCACTTGAACAAAAGGGGATAGCTACACTCATTTAAGGACTCTGTTCTATTGCTATTTCATACTCATTATTTATTGCTATTTATTTATATCTGAATTTGCACAGTTTGTTTCCAGTTTCCAGTTCCTGATGTTTACAGATACTGTTCTATAGATTTGCTAAGTACACCCACAGAAAAAGAATCTCAGGCTTGAAAGTGGTGACTTGTATGTTCTTTGATAATAAATTTTACTTCGAGCTTTGAATATACAGTAGCTACTGACATGTCAAGGTGACAGCTTAGGATAAAGAAAAGCTCCTTAGAGATTAGTTAGTAGTGATTATTCTCTTTTGAGTTCTGAAGTTAACAAAAGTAGTTTTGGTTTTATCCGTTTGCTCACATCAGTCTGTGACTTTCAGTTTTAACTTGAGAACTTTATATTTTCTTTTTTTTTAAACAGGGATTGAAGTCTGAGGGAGAAAGGAAATAGGAACTGTGCTATTTCATGGAAGTTTCTAGAATTTGTGTTTATGACGTCAATATAACTTTTTGAATAGTGTCCCCTGCCAATTTTCTTAATTCACTTCTAAGTAAATTGGGTGTACAAGAAAGCAATATTTTTAATATCCATATCTTATCACATTGTGGTCTGTAAAGCCAGCAGTGAGGAGAACCACTGGCTTTAGATGTGTCTCCCTCCATCATTCAGCAGTGAAATATACGGCTTCAATTGATATACCAAGTTAGCATAACGAAATACAATAAATATTTTAACAATTGAAAAAGTGGATTAAACATGAATAATTTGATTTCAATGGATGACCCACTACTTTGTCAAAACTATTTAGACACAATAACTTATGTATGATATATGAAGTATCAAATTATATATGGTCCAATGTTTTAAATATTTTAGATGTTTTCAATTCCACTTTAATTTTTAATTTAAGTTACTTTTTGCCAATTATATTATTTTGTGATACCTCTGATGCCTTCTCAGAAAAGCAAATGTAACAACCAGAATAGTGAATTTAACTTTATTTACTGGAGTGGACTTTTGCTAGTTTAATGTAACTGTACAAATTCACAGCCAACAATTCTGGTGACAGTCTTTATGATCTTCCTATCTTCTTATGATTCCACATTATTACACGTAAATTATGAATGAATTGTAGTTGCTTTGTTTGGTGTTAATAAATCAATGCATTTCTAACTAAAGAGGCAGATTGAAAATCTGGCTGAGTGGTGCCACAACATCAACCTCTTACTCATTGTCAGCAAGACCAAGAGGCTGATTATTGACTTCAGGAGGAGGAAACCAAAGCTCCATGAGCCAGTCTTCATCAGAGGATCAAAGTTCAAGAAGGTTAGCAACTTTAAACTGATAAAGGTGTTAGCATTTCAGAGGTGTTGTCCTGGTCCCAGGACATAAGTGCAATTACTAAGAAAGCAAGGCAATGCCTCTAGTTCCTCAGAATTTGTGAAGATTCAGCATAACAACTAAAACTTTGACAAACTTCTATAGATGTGTGGTGGAGATTTATTATTAACTGTCTGCATCACAGCCTGGTATAGAAACATCACCACCCTTGAGTATCTTACAAAATGTGGGAGATGTAGCCTATTCCATCATGGGTAAAGCCCTCCCCACTAATGAGCACATCTACAAGGAGTGTAGTCGCAGGAGAGGAGTATCCATCATCAGGGACCTCCACCGCTCTTTTCTCATTGCTGCCATCAGGTTCTGAATAGTAATTACCCCTCAGCCATTAGTCTCCTGAACCAAAGGGGATAACTTCATTCAACTTCTTTGAAATGCTTCCCCAATCTATGGACTCACTTTAAGAACTCTCCATCTACATGTTTTTAATATTTATTGCTTGCTTGTTTGTTTGTTTATCTATCTATCTATTTATTTATTAATTATTTTTTGCATTCTTTTTGTATTTGCACAGTTTGTTGTCTTTTGCACACTGGTTGAACACCCAGGTTGCTGTAGTCTTTCACCAATTCTATTATGGTTATTATTCTATTATGGACAGCGAATATGCCCGCAAGAAAATGAATCTCAGGGTTGTATATGGTGACATACATGTACTTTGATTAAATTTTGTTTGAACTTTTGAACTTTGAATATGAGGTTCTCATTTGCAGAGTTTGAAAACTGTTTGCATTCCTAACCCCTTTTCCATGTAAGTGTGCAAAATTAATCCTAGTCAGAAATATTGCATGGATTGTTGATGATACTGGATCAGGACTGAAAGGGAAAATAGCCAGTATAAAAGGGGTGGGGGGGAAGGAGAGCAATGGATCAGTCCTCTTCCTTCTTTATGCTGGCCATCACTTCTCTCTACTCTCAATCCAGATGCAAGGATGTGATCTAAAACATCAGATATTCCTTCCCAGATATCCCAGACATCAGATATCCACTGATTGTGGATGATCAGCCGTGATCACAGGGATTGGTAGTGCTGGCTCAAAGGGCTGAATGGCCTACTCCTGCATCTATTGTCTATTGTCTATTCCTATTCTGTCTGACCACCACTCTACACCCCTCACCACAGATGCTGTTCAATCTGTTTCATTCCTCCCACAGACTGGTTATTGCTCCAGAATAACTTCTCATTTTCAACCAATTTAGATTGCTTTGGCAAACTTTGGTTTGATGTTGACAAATTTAAGGGCTTGAGCCGGTTAGAGATTACAGCATATGTCTTGGAAAGTTGTGGTTTGTCATGAAATAATAGAAGGATGTAAAGTAGAATTGGGACAATGGAAATTGAGAGAAGAATATGGAATTGAAGTCACAAGATGATCAGCAAGTTGATACACGAAGAGTTGTTGTAAGATAATGGAGTGTTGAAACCATTTGGCAGTGATTGTGTTTGAGGTTAAATAGTACTGGAGCATGTCCGGATTTCTGGAACATTTCATCCAGTGCTTTTTTATATATAAGTAATACATGGATTTAGAGGAAAGATTCCAAACTGAAAGTGTTTTGCATTTTTAAATCACAATGCCATTGTAATAATGTTTGTTAAGGATGTACAAGTTTGAAACATATTTGTAATGTGCAAAAATCATGTTAATGGTCAGCTGATGATGCACTAAAAGCATGACAGATTGTCCATGTTATATTTCAGGGAAGCTTGACACTCTAAATTATGTGTTATCACCATCGTGTTCCAAATGACACAAACAATAATTTCTATTGGACTAGATTCATACTTTTAATTAAATCTGAGATGAGATTTAATTGACTGTTTACACAGAATATATTTCCTACATTGTCCTTCTCTTTCAACTTTTCCTTGGTAACAGTATTCATATTTTAAATCATTACATATATAGCAGTTACTGAAAATCAAAGAAATAAAATATTACTTTTTCTGAAATATCACAAGCATTCATTCATTTTCCTTTGGTTATGCCAGTATACATGTTTTGCTGTGGTTTAAAAAAAAATACCAGCTTTCTCATTAAAGCATAATCAACACTTTATCTATTATTTGATTTTTTCTCCTACCCAGTGTAAATTGTATCAAGAGTTATGTAATAAAAAGTAATATAACTGGATTTGACCCATCTGCAACTGCCTGAGGTAATTAATTTTCTATGTTTAGTAGTCAGGAATGTTTATAAAAGGTGTACGTATGTTATTGCATGGGGGTGGGATGGAGCTTATTCAACATAACTGACATTCTTGGCTTTAGTTGTTATGCCAGTGAAGAAAGCATTTCTCAGCCTGTATATTTTTCTCTATCTTGGATACAGGAAACTGCTTATTTATCAGCTTTCCCTCCACTCCCCTGAGAAGGTGGCCTAAAACTCCAAGCTGCAATACCGAAGAATATTGTTCTAACACTATCAAATAGCCCTGAAGAGTTTAGGCTCAAATTAAAAGCTTCCCATACTTCTGGGAATATATGTGGCTTTAATAACTGAAATGTGTTTTTACTTTCCATTACTAAGGTCATAAGGTTCCCAGAGAAACAAAATTTAACAATTATTTCGACCTATTTTCTTCACAAGTGAAATTTTCAATATATTATTTGGTCTGCAAATTCAATGATCAGGACCTACTTTATTCATAACAATTTTCCAATAAAACAGATTTGCAGGGGAACTTAATTTTCACCACTCTGTTTGTGCTGCGAGATATCAGCTGTTTTAGACACCGACTTTAAATGGTGACTGGTTTATAGAGAAAAAAATCATACCTAAGCTTTTTTTTTGAGTCATTTTACTTTTTATTGCTGATAAATCATGCAGTCAAATTGAGAAAGCTTAATGATTGGAATTCTTCATGGATAAACTCCTGTCTTTTTATTATTAATGGTTACTTTTAAATGTTTGCCTTAGTTTCACTGGGGTGGGGAGGCAAGTAGGTATATTTTATTTTCCAGTGAGCTGTGTAATTTTGATGGGAAGATGGAGGGGGTAGTGTGGTAAATATATGTTGCATTGGGGTCTTGTGCCGGACTGCACACTGCCAATCATACCACCCCACCCCCTCACTGTTCAATAGATTGCTGACATTCATTGTCTCAGTGTTGCATGAAGAACAGTGACTGGGATAACCTACTGGAAGGTTTCTGGGTTCATATTTAAAAACCCTCAGGGTGAAGGAGCAGTAATGGAAGTTACATAGAAACATAAGAAACCTACAGCACAATGCAGACCCTTTGGCCCACAAGGCTGTGCCAAACATGTACTTACTGTAGTTGAATGAAGCTAAAATAGTAGGCAACACCCTTTGTAAGATGAAGCAGAAAACTGTGGTGAATATGTTATAATATCAATAATAACATTGGATTTTTCTTGCTTACACTTGTCCTAACATTCTGATGTGTTTAAAAATGTTCAACCACAATTATCTGGAAGAGCAGATATTTCTTTATCACTGGAGATAAAAATAATTATACCATTGTTTTCCCACAATGTCAATTGCAGGGCAGTATGTCACAGAGAGTGTAAATATTGGCACTGTTTTCAATACCTTTATTTATAGTGAGTATGCTTTACCACAGCATATCCTTGAACTTCCAGAGTGTAGAAAATACAACCAGTTCTCTCAATCAGGAAATAGGGATAGTCCAAGGTGCCTCTGCACTAATTGTTGTTTTATACCATCAAATAGGAAACCAGAAAGATTGTTCATTGGTGACTCCACCTTTCCAGAGTTGACTAACGCAGTATTCAAAATGACTCTTTCAAAGCCGACCAACACCAAGAAAGTACATGGATAATGAAGAAGGGGACTTGAATAAATTTATTCATTGGGATTTATGTTCAAACACTTCCTGTCCATCCTCAAAGCATTCCCTAAATCATTATCTAATGATTCTCATACCCATTTATCTCAGTATCAGTAGTGTGGGTGGAAAAGCAGGCAAATTTTTTACCCAGTGAGCTATATGCTTGTGGATATATGTCTGTTGGATGGCTGGGTGGGTGGAGAGAGGGCAGTGCAGAAGTTCACTGATAACGGGGGGCATGATGATTTGAGCTGTATTTTGGCCCTCTAAATGAATTAAAAGTAATCAAACTGGGGATCAATTTAATTTATACTAGAGTAATTTTACTTTTCATTCCTGATGAATAAATACAGTCAAATTGAGATGCTTTCAAATTCTTCATGGATTGTGCTGTTTATGATTATTAACTGTTTCTTTTAAATACTTGCCTCAGTATCACTGAGGCAGAGAGATGAAGTAAGCAAACTTCTTATCCAGTGAGCTGTGTAAGCCATGATGCATGTCTGTTCAATGTTTGTTTCATTTTCTATTTACATATTTAATATTTTTCTCCTATAAATTCCGTAATTGTATTTATATCTCAGATTTTAGGGCAGTGATGTGAATTCCATGGGGGCAAATGCCTAAAACCCAAATGGCTGTAAGATGGGGGTTGCCTGTTCTCTTCATCTGGAACATATCAAAGTACGGTATAACACAAGACAAAGGGAACTCTAAGGTTTCTGCATGCTTTATTGGAGGCAATCTGAAACAATTTGATAGAGCACTAAATATTTTTAGAATTATGTCCATAGCTAGAGGAAAAATTAGCAACTAACCCATGAACAGTTGATGATCGTCTCTAACAACACTGTTGGCTTGGGGGAAGGTTGTCCTTCCTGATGATGATTGTCACACAAGAGGTGGTTGGCTGTAACATTGAGGTCCAAATTGGCAGCTGCAGATCATGCCACAATAACATTATTTACATTATGTTATTATTTTGGACCCTGATAATCTAATAACATTATTTTGGACCCTGAAGGATAAAAAGTAGCTTCTGAACAAAGCAAAAAGTGTTTTTCAATACAAGCAGAAAAGTACTGAAGAACTGTTTTTCACAGGAGAGATTTTCAATAGTTTGAATTCAGTTCAGTTAAGGTTGATTCAAATCATTAGAATAATTCAATATTCTTCCAATTACTTGAATAAATAACGGAATATTTGGATAACATTGCAAAGCTATTACACTGTCAAAGTTAAATGTGTGCTCGGGATCTTTTACAAAATGCAAATATCTCAGTCGACCAAAACCCTACATCACTTGATGCTTTTTAGCCAATTCAGCTAATAACTTGAAACCAATTTCAGCAGAACATTTATTTATGTCAGTTTTCCATCGAATTCCTAGTCCTAGAATGTTAGATCATGGAAACTGAATTGCTGGCTCAAAATATTTTGTGAAAAGAATGTTAAACTGCCATTTTGAATGAGGTGATAGTATGATTGTGGCTTTTAGATAGGTGCACGAGTATATAGGGAATGGAGGATATGGATCATGTGGAGGCAGAAGAGATTAGTTTAACTTGGTATCATGCCCATCACAGACATTGTGCACCAAGGGGCTTGTTCATATGCTGTACCATCCTATGTACCTTGGCTCCAAGAAATAACACTGAGGAATGAAACTCACATCCAGAACGTCTTCTGATATACATGGTAATAATAAGTTAATGCTGCCAGAAAGGTGCACCTGGGCAATCTTTGACTGGAAACAAAGTCCAGCAAAGAGGATTGCTATGTTAACATTTACCCAGAAGGTAATTTTAACGTTAAATTTTGGTGAATTTCCAGAAAGCACTGACAGAAGAGGTAAAGAAACGGCTGATGGGAAAAGAGGGAATGTGGTGATGATCAAAGGTACAGATGAAGATGTACTGAATGAATCACCAGCAGAAATGGATAGAGGAAATTGATCAGCAGGAATTTAAAGAGAAAGAACTGGTACAATTCAATTCTGCATAACTTAGAATTTATTTAATCTGCAGTTTGTGCTATCAGCCAGGAAACTGAGAGGAAAATAACATTTGAAATTGATAATAATGTAACTCCCAACCTTCTTTAATTGTGGTAAGAGCAAAATGGTTGCCAACTACAGGAGGAATGGAGACAGACCAGTCCCTATTGACATCAATGGATCTGGTGTTGAGAGGGGGAACAGCTTGAAGTTCCTCGGCAAAAACATCACAGAGGATCTCGTGGTGTGTATGTATCGGCTGTGTGGAGTAAAAGGTCAGACAGTTGAAGAAGTTTGTTATGGCCCACCAAATTCTGAGAACTTACTATAGGGGCATGATTGAGAGCATCCTGACTGGCTGCATCACTGCCTGGTATGGGGACTGTACTTCCCTCAATCGCAGGACTCTGCAGAGAGTGGTGCAGACAGCCCAGCACATCTGTAGATGTGAACTTCCCACTCTTCAGGACATTTACAAAGACAGGTGTGTAAAAAGGGCCTGAAGGATCATTGGAGACCCGAGTCACCCCAACCACAAAGAGTCCCAGCTGCTACCATCCGGGAAACAGTACTGTAGCATAAAAGCCAGGACCAACAGGCTCTGGGGCAGCTTCTTCCACCAGGCCATCAGACTGATTAACTTATGCTGACACAATTGTATTTCTATGTAATACTGACAATCCTGTTGTACATATTATTTATTCTAAATTACTATAAATTGCACATTGGAAATTTAGACAGAGACATAATGTAAAGATTTTTACTCCTCATGTATATGAAGGATGTAAGTAATAAAGTCAATTCAATTCAATGCCGTACATCTGCCATGGTCTGAAACTTATTTCTACTATAAAGGCTGCATTATCCATTCCACTTGCACTTCCCTCTATTCTGAATGATGCAATACACTGTGTTATTGGACTATATATTTCAGCCTCAAACCCTGCAAATGTTGGCATTTGAAAGGATATGGTGAACCTTGTACATTTACCATATAATGTTAAAGAAGGTGATATAGCAGGAAAATAGAAAGACAAATTATGTTTTTAGGTTTTATTGGAGGGGGTTTGGAGTACAAAAGGAAGGAATTTGCAAAAGTTAAACAGGTTTTTGGTGACAATATTGTTGGAGTACATTGGTTTTGAACTGGTCTTCTTTGCTATGGAAGAATATACTAATCTTTAAAGGAGGGTAACCTGGCCACAATCAATTGATTGTTGAAAGTTATCATAAATTATCTCTATCTCTTTGCAGTTTAGAAAGTGTGGTTCTGCATTTAACTTTTAACATTTGACTGGCTGAAAGTATGGATGGATGCTAAGGCTGCAGAACCTAAAAGTGGGGATCATAGTTTGGCAATAAATTATTATTTATTTATTTAGTATTGCAATTGAGTAGAAATGTCCACACTCAACAAACTGTGAACATGTGGAAATATCTGTCTCAGTCTTATTCAAGGCCGATGACATAAGTCATGGATGCTCTGACATTAAAGGAATGTCAAGTGAGGGCAGAAAAGTCAAATTGAGACAGAAGATCAGCATAACCCTGCTGAAGTCAGGGCTGGGCTTGAGGGACATACTGCTTGTTTGTGCTCCTGGTTTAGATTCTTATGTATTCAGATTGATAAGGAGCCACAACTTGTGGGAAGCCAAAAGTACTCCCAAGGAACTAATGGTACTTTCACACTATTGTTGAAGATGTCCTCTGTTATTTTGGAACAGTGATTTTCTACTCTTCAGAATAATGGGGCAGGAACTGCTAACTACTTGGTTATTCATTTACTTGCCTGGGAGTGAAAAGAAGTTCAAAAGAAGTTTTTTGTTGACTGGGATGATACTTCCTTAATGATTTTGTCAAAGAAAAATGCATTCTGACTTTCTCACAGTAACAAGCCAGCCAGTAAACATAATATCATTTCAATAAGTTGTAATCACAGTCCAGAACATTTAGAACACAGAACATAGAACATTACAGCACAGTAAAGGTCCTTTAGCAAACAACATCATGCCGACTTTTTAACCTGCTCTACGATCCATCTAATCCTTCCCCTCTACATAGCCCTCCATTTTCTCTGTCATCCATTTGTCTATCTACAGTTGATAGAACATTACAGCACAGTACGAGCCCAATATCCCACATGATTATATATTGATTTCAAGGTAATTTTGTAGACTTTCATATGTAAAATTCTTAGACACCTTCACAGATTATTTATGTATTTTTTATCCCAGTAATTATGACAATACAAACACAAAAAAACACAACAATTGAAATTGCAGATGATACAAATATAGGTGCCCCTCCAGGTAGAGTTCAAGAAGCAGGGAGGCTGCAGAAGGACTTAGACAGATGAGGAAAATGGACAAAGATGTGGCAAATGAAATATTGTGTCTGGGAGTGTATGTGCATGTACTTTGGTAGAAGAAATAAAAGCATCAGGGTTCCCAACCTGTTTTATGTCATGGACCAATACCATTAAGCACGGGGTCCGTAGAACCCCTGTTCCAAGTGAAGAGAAAATGTTAAAAATCCAAGGTGCAATGGGATTGGGAGTCCTCGTGCAGAATTCCCTAAAGGTTAACTTGCAGATTGGGTCAGTGGTAAGAAAGGCAAATGCAATGTTAGCATTCAGTTTGAGAGGACTAGAATATAAAAGCAAGGGCGTAATGTTAAAACTTCATGAGACACTGGTAAGGCTTCACTTGGAGTATTGTGAGCAGTTTTAGGCCTCTCATCTAAGAAAGGATGTACTAACATTGGACAGGGTTCAGAGGAGGTTCACAAGAATGATTCCAGGAATGAAAGGGTTAACAAGAGGACCAAATGATGGCTCTTGGCCTGCACTGACTGGAATTCAGAATAATAAGGGGGCGGGACATCATTGAAACCTATCAAATGTTGAAAGGCCTCGATAGAATGGATGTGAAGAGGATGTTTCCTTTGTTGTCACAGCCTCAGAATAGAGGTTCATTCATGTAGAATGGAGATGAGAAGGAATTTCTTTAGCAAGAGGATGGTGCATCTGTGGAATTCATTGCCACGGGTGGCTGTGGAGGCCAAGTCATGGGGCACACTTAAGGCAGAAGTTGATTGATTCTTGATTGGTCAGGGCATGAAGGGTTACAGGGAGAAGGCAGGAGAATGAGATAGAGAGGGAAATGGATAAGCCATGGTGAAGTGGCAAAGCAGACTCGATAGGCCAAATGGCCTAATTCTTCTCCTAGATTTTATAGTCTTACAAGAGACTGCATATTTTGGAATCTGAGCAAAAGGCAATGGCTGGAAGAACTCTGAGATAAGCAGTATCGGTGGAACCTAAAGGATGGTTGAGATTTTGGGTCAAGGCCCTCTTTGGAAGTGAGAGTGTAGAAGTAAGATAGCCAGCATATGGAAGTGAGAGAGATGGGTGAGGTAGAGGCTGGTTGGTGATAGGTGTAACTAGATGAGTGTGGCTGATAGCCAGATGGAGTCAGGAGATTGTGGGAGTTTTGAGACAGAGAGTGACAGTTGAAAGGACACCTGAATTTCTCCCTGCCGCTGTAGGAGATGCAACACATCCATTTAGCTGCTCCCTCAATCAGGGATCTTCCAAATGAGGCAGAGATTCAGTGCATCTCTTCCAGCCTGATCTACTGCATTTGGTGCTTACAATGTGGACTCCTCTGTATTGGCATGTCCAAACATATGTTTGACAAATGTTTGGCAAAGTCCCAGTGCTCTGTCTGCAGTGGCCATCTTGAGCTTTTGACTGCATGCCATTTCAACTCTGCTTCACATATCCACAATGACCTGCGTTTCCTTAGCCTCTTGCACTGCTTTTGTGTGGGCAAATGCAAACTAGAAGAACAACTTGTACTCCTCTTGCATAGTCTACATAGAACATAGAATTCTCCCACTCACCCTGTCTTCTTTTCCCACTCCCATCAGTTCACTGATGGTCTATCTCCCTTTGTTTACATTTCCATCCATCCCTTCCTCATTACCCAGGTTCATCATACTCCCCCATCTGCTTTCACCTGTCTGTCATCGTTTCCTTACCCAGCTCCACCTAACACTTGCCGGGCCCTTCCTCAGCACTCTCCATAATCCCTTTCCCACTGGCCAATGGCGTCATTTGGGAGGTGGGGAGTGAGCAGGCACTCAGCCCAAATATCAAAGGTTCAAAAGTTCATTTTACTGTCAAAGTATGCATGTAAAATATAACTCTGATATTCATTATTTCCAGGTAGTCAACATGCTTCACCTGTTGAATTCTTTCTGCAGTTTATTCCTTGATCACAACTGTGGGATGCTTTACTGAATTAAAGTATTGTAATTAAATTATAGAATTCTCAACAGTTCCATAATCATTTAAAAAAAAGAAAATATCAAGTACGGAAGATTTCATTGGTGGAGAGGTGATAATGCAGGAAGGAATAATTGACGCATCAGAGCTTTGCCAATACCGACAACAACAATATTGATGACATGTCTTCACAGCACCATTAATGTAGTAAAATATTTCAAAGCTCCTCCTAGGAATAAGGTTTGATACTCAATTGCAGAGGGATGTTCTGAGCAGATGGAATAGTTTCATGGACTGTTTAAAGGAGGAATTAAAGTCAGAGATACAGATTTAGAATGGGAATTTTAATGCTTAGGGCCTTGGCAGTAAATGCCACAATTTCCAGTAATGAAAGTATAAAATTCAGAGATCATCAATCAGCCAGATTGGAGGAGGCAAAACATTTGAGGTTTATGGGGCTTGAGAGGTTACAGAAATAAGAAGAGGCAAGGAAATGAAAGGGATTTGAAAGTAATTTCAAAATCAAGGCATTGCTTAATTGTCTTATTCATCTCAAGGGGAATCAGAATTAGGTTTAATATCATTGGCATATGTCGTGAAATTTGTTGTTTTACAGCAGCAGTACAATTCAGTCCATAATAATAAAAACTATAAATTGCAATAAGCACACATAAAAATAAAATAAAATAAATAAATAGTGAAAAGATGAAGAAAAATTACTGAAGTAGTGTTCATGGGTTTATCATCCATTCAGAAATCTGGTGGTGAAGGGGGAGATGCTGTTCCTGAAACATTGAGTGTATATCTTCAGGCTCCTGTACCTCTTCCTTGATGGTAGCAATGAGAAGAGGGCAAGTTCTGGACAATGGACGTCCTTATGATGGATATTGTTTTTTTGAGGCACCGTCTATTTAAGGTGTCCTGGATGTTGAGGAGGCTAGTGCTCATGATGGAACAAGAAGCTGATTTTATAACTTCCTGCAGCTTTTACTGATACTGTGCCATACCAGACTATACCCCTCCATATCAGATAGAATGCTCTTTGGTGACATACTAATTCTGCTTAAACTTGCAATGAAATATAGCTGTTGTTGTGCCTGTGTTGTAATTGCGTCAATATGTTGAGCCCAGAATAGACCCTCAGAGATGTTGACACCCAAGAACTTGAAACTGCTCACCCTTTCTACTTCTAATCCCTTGATAGTGACTGGTGTGTGTGCTTGCAAATTCCCTTTCCTGAAGTCCACAGTCAATTCCTTGGCCTTTCTGACTTTGAATGCAACACCACTCAGCTAGCTAATCTATCTTACTGTTGTAGGCCTCCTCTTCACCATAAGAAATTATGCCAAAAATAGTTGTGTCAGTGGCAAATTTATGGATGGTGTTTGAGAAGTGAATAGATACACAATCGTGGGCTAGGCAGACATCCTTCAGGTGCACCAGTGCTGACTGTCAGTGTTATTTCTGATCCATACAGAGTGTGGTCCCCCAGTAAGGAAGTCAAGGATCCAATTGCAGAGAGAGATACAGATGCCCAGGTTTTGGACCTTGTTGATTTGAACTGAGGGCATGATTGTGTTGAATGCTTGTTGGGTTTTGCTTTGTTGGAAGTAATCCCTGCAAACCCTGCATCTAATTCTGTCTCTAACCTAAATTGGAATTGGGACAGGACCAAGTGAAATGACGTAAGCTTGAAAAGCAGAATGGAGAAGCTTACAAATGGTAGAAAATACAGCATATTGGCAGAAACTGAGGATACAGCACCCTTAGTGTGGTTGTGAAGGTATAGCTTAGGGAGGTGGAGGAGTGCCTACTGGACCACTTTGAATCGGTGGATTGGTCAATATTCAGGGATTCATCTTCATATCTGAATAAATATGCCACAGTTGTCACCAGCTTCATCAAGGCCTGTGTGGGAGAATGTGTGCCTTCAAGAACATATTGGACATAACCAAACCAAAGGTTGTGAATGAACCAGGAGATCTGCAGTATGCTGAGGGCTAGATTTCTGGTGTTTAAGACTGGTGATCCAGCTTCATGTAAAGGTCCAGGTACAATCTACAGAAGGCTATTTTAACAGCAAAAAAACCCAATTCTAATTGAAGTTGGAGACCGAAACACGTGCAAGTCAGCTCTGGCAGGATTTGCAGGCAATTACTTCCAACGAGGTGAAATCTAAAGTCATGAATGCTGTGATGTTTCACTCCCTGATAAACTCCATACCTTTTTTGCATGCTCTGAAATAAAACTACACCTGAACCCTCCAAGGTGTTAGGCCATGCTGGTGTGTGTACCTGGTAGGGAACTGAAAATCTGACCCACCTAACTATCCGGTGTGTTTAAGGACGTCTTCAATCTCTTACTGCTGCAGTTGGAGATTTCCATCTGCTTCCCAGGATGTCAATCATACCAGTCCCCAAGAAGAGCAGGGTGGGCAGCCTCAACGACGATTGCCCAGTGGCGCTCACATCTACTGTGATGCTGTGCTTTGAGAGGTTGATCAAGGCTCGAATCATCTCCTGCCCAAGCAAGCACATGACCCACTGCAATTCACCTATCTCCACAATATCTCTACAGAGGATGCAATCTCACTAGCTCTCCACTCAACCTTGGACCATCTGGACAACAACATGTTTATTGATTAAAGCTCAGCGTTCAATTCCATCATATTCTCTGTATCAATCAACAAGCTTCAAAACCTGGGCCTCTGTACCTTACTCAATGCGAGACCACAGTCAGTGGAGATCAGAAAAAATACCTCCTCCTCACTGAATATCAACAGCGGCACACCTCAAGGATGTGTGTTAGCCCACTGCTCTACTCTCCCTATACCCATGACTGTGTGGCTAGGTACAGCTCAAATTTGCCGGTGGCACAACTGTTGTTGGTAGAATCTCAGGTGGTGATGAGGAGGCATACAGGAGTGAGATAGATCAGTTGGTTGAATGATGTCACAACAACAACCTTGCACTCGGCATTAGTAAGACCAAGGAAATGATTGTGGACTTCAGGAAGGAGAAGTCAAGAAATCATCACCGGTCCTCAATGAGAAGTCAGCTGTGGAAAGGGTGAGCAGTTTTATTTTCCTGGGTGTCAACATCTCTAAAGATCTATCCCGGGGCAACATATTGATGCGGTTATAGAGAAGGCACAACAGAGGCTGTATTTCATTCATATTTTGGGGAGATTTAGTATGTCACGAAAGACTTGAAAATTTCTACAAGCGTACTGTGGAGAGCATTCTAACTGGTTGCATCACCGTCTGGTCTGGAGGGGCCACTGCACTGGATCTGAAAAAGCTGCAGAAAGTTGCAAACTCATCCAGCTCCATCATGGGCATTACATATTTAACTTAATTTTTATATATATATTGTATATATTTCTTATTACAATTTATAGTATTTTTGTTTCTGCGGTGTACTGTTACTGCAAAATCACAAGTTTCAAATTATACTAATTGTGATTCTGATTCTGATATAGAAGACAGCTAGAGTGAATTAGAATGATTAAGACTAAAGGTTACAAAGGCCTGGACGAGCTTTCAGCAGATGAACAATAGTATCAATGTTATAAAGATGGAAATAATTGGTCAAAGTGATAGCACGGATGTGTGATTATAAGTTCATCATTGGATCATATATTATACCAAGCCTATAGAGTCTTAATTTCCCTGAAACAACTGCTGAATAGGGACATAGAATCGACAACTTTGGAACAAAGTTTATGGCAGGGACATCATATCTGAGTATTCCAAATTTGATCCTTATGATATACTGTATAGTCAGCAGAAATTTCTGGTCAAGTAGTATTGATCTTGCAGATACAGTCTCACAGCCTAAAATTAGTTATAAATTCAAAAGAGATGTTTGTGAAGTAAGAATAAGTTTTGCCAGTCTACTAATGGAAACTTGGTAGATTAGGTTAAAATGTGTTCCTTTGGTGGCACGTTCCATTTCATACAAAAGCGGTTAAGTTGTAAAAAGCAATGAAAGATAATGATGCAGAGTTTTTGGGCAATTTTGGCTCTCTTTTGGGCTGGTTCAGTACTGTGCAGTTATTGAGAGGTAATCTATCTGTCTCTAATGGCTGGTGAACATAATGTCTAATCAAATGAGAAATTAATTCTTGGTTGATAGCACTAAATGTGTTGGAATGGATTTCAAATGCAATTGTAACTTCTACCAACCGGGGATGAATTTCTAGGCTATAAAAGATAACTAACCTTTGATTTAGTTGAGAAATAGAAATTCTTCAATAACTTAAGAATACAATTCAAGCCCTTGTTATCTCACATGACAATTCTTGTGATAACCCATACAAGGGATAATTGGTGTCAAGCTAACAAATTTTAAAAGAGCATGGTAGTAAATGTAATCCTTTTGTTGAATAATCATTACCAATAATTTATTTTCTGTCATATAAAAAGTATGAGGAGATCCTTCCACAATTTCTCAAAAGATAACACCGTGGAGTCAGTGTTGTGATTGTTTTCCAATATTATCATGTGGTTTATACCCGTACATCCCTTGTATCAAATGTTTGACAAGAAACAGAAAAATGGTAAATTGGAAACAAGGAGCCAACGCATTATAAAGGATGGTAACAAGTGACATTGAATTTGCTGCCTAATTCATACACTCTAAATGGAAACTTCAAGTGAGAAAATAACTTAGGAAAGATAATTACTATGCCTATTAAACAGCTTTATGCATAAGTCATCAAAAGCCATATCTCCATCTTAACTAGGGAAGCTGATCTAAACTCACATTAGTTTATAGTGTAGCTCAGGCCCATAAAGCATGATATCAATTTGTTTTAAAAACACCTTTTCAAGAACTTATTACACACTTTAGAGATATATTCCTTTGGCTCCAAGCAAGAAAAATTACAGGTGCAGTAACAGACCATTTTTCCAGCAGCTGGAATAATGCTGTATACCAGTCACAAGGGAGCAGTAAAAATTACACACAGACAGCAACAGGGCAGAAGCCCACAAAGCCGCAGTACTGCGAATGGCACGGCCAGACAGCATGCTAATAAATCAAGATAATTCTCTTTCTGCCTTGAACTTACACCCGACTACAATTCATTGGGAACAGCAGAAAAAGTCTGTTACTGGAATTCAGCTATACTGGGGGGAACGTGATTAGTCATCGGCCAGATTGAGCCTCGATTGCATCTAAATGGTCCACTTTATGAACCATTTATCTTCCACTCAGACCATTTTCATTACAGAGAAACTGATGCTGAGCTCCCAGCTGTAAGATCAGCCTTGTGAAAATTAATAACCTTTTTTTTGCCAGTTCTCCTGAATATGTGAACAGCAGCATTTGTCCGTGTTTTGTTGCTATTTGCATCTCAGCATCACTGGCAGTCTTTCAATTTTCTCAAGTCTCTTAGCCTTTGCCCCCTGTTTCGCTTTCCTTACACAAACAATCCATCCTGCACATTTAAAATTCTCTCAATGCCCTGACATCAGGATATAGCCTTAGAGCAAGTAGCAGTTTACACAGGAAGGACTTTTATTAATTCCTCTGTCCTAGTTTAGAGCTAAAATATAGGGATCTTGAGATTACTGCCTGGTCCCTTAAAGACCATTTAGAGTAGTGCAATTTTAAGAGGGAGACCTTTATTAATACTTGCTTAAACAACTGACTGCAGAGAGGGCAAGGGCTATGGCTATGATGGAAGATAGGCTCTTAGTGATTCCAAGTCACATGATGCATGATTCATGATGGGCACAGTGAGCAGTTTGTTGCTACTGATATATATGCTGATACAATTACAAAGGCACACAATGAAATTATGCAAGCTTATGCAGTGTTGATAGCTATTATCCACTGTTAAGAATTAGATCAAATGAATAAAAATCCAAACAGGAAATGTTAAAGATCTTTTGGAGTTGATTCAGAATTGTTTTGTCACAATATTTATTAATCAAGGGTATGTGCCTGTTGTGCACTTCACTATACTGTGAGTAGTTTATTAGGAAATAAATAGAAACTGATTTCACGTATATATTGCACTTTATGAATGCAGCATATACAAAGTTGGCAATTACATCTAAGCTTACAGTTATCTTACAAAATGAAAAATATTTTATCGTTATTTTTAAGAAACACTTTATTATAATCCTTGAATTCTCTCAGAAGTATTGATTCTAGAAATCTCATCTAGATTTTGAAGCAAAATGAGTTGAGAAAAAAAATTGCCATATTAGCTAAACTCAGGTAAGAGTGTGAGTGTGTATTTAAGAATAAAAAAGAGAAAGGTGCAAAAGGACAAAATGTGTTTTTTTTTGGTGGAATGATATTATTAAATCTAATTTTGCATTTACTTCGTCTCACCTGAAACTAGAAAAAACAAAATTAGGAGATATTTAGTTTATTTCTGGTGTACTGCCATCTAGTAGCTATGAAATTGAATTGGCCACAGAGGAAAGATCAATGTCCAGATACTTATACCCAGTGAAAAGGAAGAGAAATTACCCTAGTCCTCAGTATCAAAGCGGTCAAAAAATTATAAGCCTAAGATTTATTCTAATTAATTTAGCAGTGGTGATGGGCCAGGTAATATTTGGTCAAATATCAATGATAGAGAAGATGGAGAGATCCTTGAGTTACACTTAAGGTATTTAACTCCATTTCTTTTGAGGTGTGGCCTACTCTCAGTTTTTCATGTCTTGAGCACAGTGATACTGCAAAAGTAGGCAGGCACAGATATTGTATCATGCCATTTTGACCATATTAAAACATCCTGGGTTACTCAAGTGCTACTTATAAAAGTTGTCTAAATTATAGGAATATTAATTGTGAACATCACAGGACAGTGCTGTTGGGTTTCCTGAACAACATTAATGTTATTGGTTTCAACACACATTCCCGTACTGATTTGTTCTCACAACTGTTAACATGTAGGTACACACATGTAGGTACAAACTCCACATCCAAGCCTTAAAGGGGTGTTGCTACTGAACCGAAGGCTACTGATATCATGGGGAGAGTGCTCACAAGGGGCTTAATAGAGTCTATTAAATCCAGAATTATGGGAAGTTTGTGTTGCAAGCAAATGCCCATACCCATTTTATCTGCTCCTATGGCATAAAGGAAAAGACCATAAGACCATAAGATATAGGAGCATCACGTCTGCTCCATCATTTCATCATGGCTGATCTATTTTTCCCTTCAGCCCCAACCTCCTGCCTTCCTCCCCACCCTATCTCCGGTACCCCTTCAGGGTCTGACCATTCAAGAATCTATCAACCTCTGCCTGAATTCTCTCATGAAGTATGGAGTTTGACTGGACTATTGTAGCAGTGTGCTAAAATGGTTGGGTGCACCAGTACAGAATTTTCCTGAGGTTCAGAAGCTGTGACTGGCTATGACCCAGCCTGCTTATGGACATAGTGGTCCAAACACATTGAGGTTAGGAGAGGTCACAGGTCTCAGTGATGACAAAGGATGCAGATTGAGTGTCGGCCTCATTAAGGGCATTGTTAAATGGAAACATGGCCAGAGAAAATGAGATATTTGCCATAGGTGAAATTTGTGTGTTGAATTACCATTGAAGCACCAAATTTCTTGGTGTTCACCTGACGGAGAATCTCACCTGGTCCCTCAACACCAGTTCCATAGCAAAGAAAGCCCAGCAGTGTCTCTACTTCCTGCGAAGGCTGAGGAAAGTCCATCTCCCACCCCCCATCCTCATCACATTCTACAGGGGTTGTATTGAGAGCATCCTGAGCAGCTGCATCACTGCCTGGTTCGGAAATTGCACCCTCAGATTGCAAGACCCTGCAGCGGATAGTGAGGTCAGCTGAGAAGATCATTGGGGTCTCTCTTCCTGCTATCATGGACATTTACACTACACGCTGCATCTGCAAAGGAAACAGCATTATGAAGGACCCCATGCACCCCTCATACAATCTCTTCTCCCTCCGGCCGTCTGGGAAAAGGCTCCAAAGCATTCAGGCTCTCATGGCCAGACTATGTAACAGTTTCTTCCCCCAAGCTATCAGACTTCTCAATACCCGAAGCCTGGATTGACACCTTGCCCTACTGTCCTGTTTATTATTGATTATAATGCCTGCACTGTTTTCATGCACTTTACGTTGTCCAGTGTAGGTCTGTAGTCTAGTGTAGCTTTCTTTGTGTTGTTTTTTTTTGTGTAGTTCAGTCTAGTTTTTTGTACTGTGTCATGTAACACCATGGTCCTGAAAAACGTTGTCTCATTTTTACTATGTACTGAAACAGCAGTTATGGTTGAAATGACAATAAAAGTGACTTGACTTGACTTGATGTCATCTGGGAGAATTTAAAACGTGTTTAGGAAGAAATGAGGGGGTAAGTTTCCTGACGAGCAGTAGTGTAGTGCAAATTAAAAAATGTTGTTTTACCCTAAGTGAAGCAGTTTCCTATGACATGAAATATTTTCAGTTGATTGAATAATTTTCTAGCTTTTATTATATAATTTTAGTTGAAAATGACTATTACTTTCTAAAACTTCATGCATAACAATGCCATTGTTTAATTCATGTTCTTTTTATGCTTTCTCTCTACTTGCCAGCAAGAAACTAAAGTTGGCACAATTGTTTTACCTTCAAGTTAACTTAACAAGCAATAGCATGTTTGTTTTTGTGTCTGAAATTTATCATATTTTTAGGTTGAATATTTTTGCTTCTGCAGCTTTCTGATGAAAACTGATATGTCTTTTAGTAGGCTTTAACAAAAGAATATAAAAACATCTATGTTGCAGTTTTATAAATCTCTGATTCAGCCGTATCTGGAATATTGAATTCAGTCCTTGTCACCACATTATCAGAAGGATGTTGAAGCTTTGGAGAGGGTGCATTAAACGTTGACCAGGATGGCATTAAGAGAGGTTGGACAAATCTGGGTTGTTTTCTCTTAAGTGAGGGATGAGGAGGGGAGATCTGATACAGGTTTAAAACACTATGAAAGGGATCGATAGAACAGAGAGCTGTATATGAAGTTGACATTGTGTAGGAAGGAGCAATTAGTTTAGTTAGATGTTTGATTACTAATTTAATTAGTTTGGTACAATGTTGTGGGCAAAAGGGCCTGTTCCTTTGCTCTACTGTTCCACGTTCCATATTCTACATAAGTAACAGAAGCAACAGTGAGTCATTCGAGCTTTCAAGCCTGATCCCGCACATCAAAGTCATGCCTGGTCTACTTCAGAGATATTTTTCAACATGATCATGTTGATTCTCTTAACACTAAGAAATCTAATAACCTCTTTTATAAATGAACTCAGTGATTGCTCACTGAGGCATGCTCTGTTACAGAACCACCACTCTTTAAGGCTCCTCATCTCAGTCCAAAGCAGCTGGACCTTAATCTAAGACTTGTCCTCCCTTTCATCTAGCCTGTCAAGACTTGTAAGAACTTAGTGAATTTCAACATGGTCTCATCTTGGTCTTCTAAACTCTGGAGAATAAAGTGAAAATCACAAATTAAAAAATCCAGATGTTCAAAGTCTAAAATAAAAATAGAATATACTGGAAATAATCAGCAGGTCAAATAAGAAAGCAGAGTTAATATTTTAGATTGAGACCTTGTGACATGCTTACAGTAAGATTTCCCTTTTGAAACCATCTCCTAAATGCTAAAATAACATTTGCTTTCCTAACAGTTTATTACACTTGCATGTTGGATTCCATGGCTTGTGTACAAGCACGTCTGAGTTCCTTGTGAACATCCACACCCCCAATATCTCATCATTAAAAAAAATCATCAAGGACTGTACATGAAAATGGAATATCACCATTAAAGAATCAAATGGAATCTGCTAGTCTGCCAGAAATCAGATAACTTGGTTTGCAGAGGAATGGAGAGATAAACTAGTATATTTAAAAAAAAATGTTTTTGTTTGAACACCTACATTTGTCTCATTTATTTAAGTCACAGCTGTCAGCTGCTTCCTCACCAGTCAATATGACAAACAGTTATGGGATGTTGAATAAACTGGAACACATATACAGAGTACTATCTTTTCCATTGCACATCAATTTTGGAGGAAATACATTCACTGATACATTTTACTATAGCTTGAATGAAGTACAAAATTAATGCCAATTTAATACTTGGTTCTTGAAATTTACACTCAGTGGCCACTGTGTTAGATGCACCTGCACACCTGCTCATTAATGCAAATATCAAATTTTTGTATGCTCACTTTGACAACCAAAGTATGGAGGAACCTCCACAAAGTCTCAAAGCCACCAATGACACTGTGATTTTAGTCTCTGAGGCTGATGTGAGAGCACCTTTCAGGAGTGTGTACCTACGGAAAGCATCCAGGCCAGATAGGGTATCTGGCTGAATACTAAAAACTGATGAACTGGCTGGAGTGTTCACTGATATCTTTAACCTCTCACTTTGGCAGTTAAAGGTACCCACCAGCTTCAGGCAGGCTTCATTTAAACTGGTGCCAAAGAACATGATAACCTGCCTCAATGACTATCATCCAGTTACACTTACATCTACTCTGATTAAGTGCTTTGAGAGACTGGTGATAAAACACATCATTTCCTGCCTGAGAAGTGACTTTCATCTCTCCAATTTGCCAACCAGCACAATGGGTCCACAACAGATACCATTTCATTGGCTCTTCACCCAACTGTGGAACATCTTGACAGCAAAGGTGCATATGTCAGGAATCTATTTATTGACTACAGTTCAGCATTCAATACAAATTAATAAGCATCAAGTCCTTGGCCTCAATACCTCCTTGTGCAATTGAATCTTTGATTTCTAATGTGTACTTAATACTTCAGCAATATTTGAGTAATATTGTAAATATCTTGTTTGATTAAGCATTCTTTGTTATTCACATAATTCATTATGGGTTATATGTAAAAGTACACAAATGGCATACGTTATTACACCACCACATCACAAGTGTACATGCCACATTTAAAGTGAAACTAAACATAAATGAGTTATCCTCAACTCTGTGTTTTGCTTTCAATTAGTTTATGTTTTGGAATTACTAAAAATAACAGTGGTGAAAAGGAATTTTTAAAACAAACCTGAGATGACTACCTATCTATTGAAGTGCAGCGAGATGTTCCAACAAAAGTGCAGCATTTTTTCTTTGCTAGAGGAGAGAGCTGGTTGAGTTAAAGAGAAAGTGCAGCACATGGTACGCTTGGAAAAGGGGAGAGATGGTTGAGTTAAAATAAAAGGCAGAAAAAGGACAAAATTTATGGGTTCACAGACAGTGAGTACTAGGTGATAATAATCATAAATTTAAAAACAAACAAGAAATGATTGGCTACATTGTAAAGATCAATGCATTTGATTGCAGAAGAGCTAACTGAATGATGTATACTGAACAAATTGAGCAGGATTTAGAGGCAAATGAAATAGCCAATGCAAAGTGAGTGCCAATTTTTCTGAGTGTAATAGGTGGAAAGGCATACAGTTTGCTTAGAAGTTTGACTGCTCAAACCAAACCAGCCAAAATGAGCTTTGCTTATATTGTGAAGGTAATGCAGGAACATTTAGAACTGAAACCCTTGTTGATTGCATAATGCTTTAGGTTCCATTCGCAGAATCATAAGGAAGGGCAGTTCATTTCTGCTTACATGGTTGATGTGAAGAGATTGTCGGAGCATTGTCAGTTTGGTAATGGGCTTAATGATGCAATGACAGATTACAGAGTTCGTGGAATCTTACAAGAAAGCATTCAAAAACAGCTCCTAACTGAAGCACTGCATACATTTAAAAGAGCAGTTGAAATCGCTGTATCAATAGAAACTATAGATATAGAGACAAAATTGAGTCGCAGTCAGGAATGAAAGTGGATGGGAAAAATATTGCAACATCTAACAAAAAAACATCTGGGCTGAACAAATTCTGTTACCATTGTGTCAAGGGCCCACATACGCCAGACCAATGCAGGTTTAAAGGTGAAGCTTGTAGAAAATGCAACAAGGTAGGACAAATTCATGGAAACGCTGATGGATTGTCCTTTTTACCCTTGGAAAAGAAAATTCCTGAAAAAATTACAAGAGGGTATTCCTCTGGAAGTATTCTCCCTAATGCAAATTGGAAGTATCTCTATTACGGTAGACATGATCCAAAGGGAAATCAGAGAAGATCCCACACTGTCTCAGGTCTACCTGGAAGCCAAAATGGCAGAAATATGCAGCACAAATTCCAGTTCTCCCATTTTTATCACTGCCAGGATGAACTTGCCCTGATAGATGTTGCCTAATGTGGGGACTGAGAGTTATTGTGCCATCCAAACTTAGAGTTAAAGTATTGGATCAGCTTCATGCCAGTCTTCTTGGCATGGTCTAAACTAAAGTGTTGTCTGGTCACGTGAGATAGATCAGCTTATCTTTTCTCATCACTGCTATCAGGAAGAAGGTACAGGAGCCTTAGGACCCACACCATCAGGCTCAGGAACTGTTATTACCCCTCAACCATCAGTCTGTTGAACCAGAGGGGATAAATTCACTCAACTTCAATCACCCATCACTGACTATTCCCATAACCTGTGGACTCATTTTCAAGGTTTCGTCGTATACTGTTCTTGATATTTATTCTTTATTTGTTTATTATTTTTTCTCTCTCTTTTGTATTTGCACAGTTTGTTGTATTTGGCTGTTTGTCCCACCTGTTGAGTACAGTCTTTCATTGATTCTATTGTGTTTCTTGGATTACCTGTGCATGCCCACATGAAAATGAATCTCAAGGTTGTATATGGTGACATATATTTACTTTGAAATAAATCTAATTCGAAATTTGAACTAATCAGCCAATCGTGGTAGCAACCCAATGCATAAAAGCATGCAGACATGGTCAAGAGGTTCAGTTGTTGGTCAACCCAGATGTCAGAATAGGGAAGAAGTATGATGGAAGTGACCTTGACTGCAAAATGTTTGTTGGTGCCAGACTGGGTGGTTTCAGTAAAGTGCTGATCTCCTGGAATTTTCACACAAAACAATCTCTAGGTTTTACAGAAAATGGTGTGAAAGAAACAGCAAAAAGCTGTTGTTAGAAAGACAGTTCAGAGAAGAATAGCCAAAGTGGCAGTACTTAATACAGAGTGTACTTCAGTATTTCAAAGATGGTAAAAACAGAGATTTCATTCTTAAGTTCATAATGACCAGAATGGGTCCTCTGTTCTAACCTAATAAATAATCAAATCTGTTTATTTTCCTGAAATAGCCAGTCAAAGATTCCTTTTCAAGGATTATATCCTGGAAAGGAAGCTGCTGAATATCCCAGGCAATAATGTTTTCAGATTCCATTCATTCACATTTTCATCCAAAGTGAAATACTGTTCTACTCTAGACAAGGTACAGAAGTAACTTCGGAATCCTATTTGCAAACTTCATTGGAAGTCGGGAGTCAGAATGTAAATTGGGGAATAAAACTGAAACAGAAGCAGTGTTGTGCTGAGGCAAGGATATAGATGATTTCTTTTTTTGTAATTTATTTTTTTATTGAAGTTCATCATCAAACATTTCCATAAGAGATATTTCAGACATTGTACATATATATCATATAATCATATATATCACAAATCTCCACAAAGTATTTATCTGAGGTATACACTTATAGGAAAGAGTGGAAAGAAAAAACAAGCAAAAGGAAAGAACTATGTACAAGTAGGGAGTGATCTTTTTTACAACAGATTCATTGATTTGTGAGAATAAAATCAGGCCTATGAGGCATTATGTAGTTAAATCATTTTTACCAGTATGAATCAAATTGTTCCAGCTTATGGTTAACAGATGCTGTTATCTTCTCCATTTTGTAAATGTCCATTGTAATTTCCATCCATGTATTTAAAGTTGGGATCTCCTGTGATAACCATTTCCTAGTAAGAGTCTTTTTACCAGCCACCAATAATATATTCATTAAATATTTATCTCTTTTCAACCATTCTTGAGGTATATATCCAAAATATATGGTCTTACTCTCTAAGGGTATTTCGCTTTTAAAGATGTCTTGTAGGGCATTGTGTATCCCCATCTAATAGTTTTTGATAACAGGGCAGTCCCAAAAAATATGATAATGATTTGCATTTTGATTTCCATAATTTCTCCAGCAAACAGGGAAGTTACTATCATAATGGGATTTCTGAGAGGGTGTAATAAAATATCTTATCAAGTTTTTCCATCCAAACTCCCTCCATTTCTGTGAACTGGTACACTTCCATTGATATCTCCATATTGTTCTCCATTCTTCCTCAGATATAATTATCCCTCCTTCCTTCTCCCATTTTGTTTTAATGTATGAAGTCGAATGTGTTTTAAGATTTGACAACCTCTTATACATGCTTGAAATGATTCTATTACCATTATCTGAATTATATGCTTTTCTAAAGAGCTCTATCAAGCATGTATTTGCCTTGGTTACATTTTTAAGCATCTTATTAACATATTGTTGCATCTGTAAATACCGATAAAAATCTTGTTTTTCTAATTAAGTGTTTCTCTTTAAGCATTTCAAAACTGAACAGTGTTCCTTCTTTCATTATGTTGCAAAGAACTGTTATTCCTTTAGCTGTCCAGTCCTTAAATCCAGTATCCAATTTATTTGGTGTAAAATCTGAGTCATATGCACACCATTTAAGAATTGCAATATCTCCCTCTAGATTATATTCTTTTATAGTAGTTTTCCATATTTTAAGAGTCAATTTCACCCATGGGTTATCAATAGTATTTATGTATCTTTGCAGGTTGTTATCAGCCAAAATTGCCTGTATGGGGATGGGAAGTACCCGCTCCTCAATGTTTTTCCATTAAGCGTCATATGATGGGTTGCACCAACATATCACAGCTCTCAACTGTGCTGCAAAATAATAATCTCTAAGAGACGGTAGGCCCCATCCCCCCTTTTCCTTTGCTAATTGCAAAGTTTTGAGACGAACTCTAGGCCTTTTACCCTGCCAAATATACCTTGATAGCATCTTGTTCCATTCATTGAATTGATTTTGATTAATCTCTATTGGTAGGGTCTGAAAGAGATATAACAGTCTGGGCAGTACATTAATTTTAATAGACTCAATCCTTGAACTGAGACTGAGAAAAGGAATCAGGTTCCATCTTGCCAAATCTTCCTTAATTTTTTTATATAAAGGCTGATAATTACATTCTGATAATTTTGTCAACTCTTCTGGTATAATGAAGCCCAAATATTTGAATGACTCTGTGTGCCATGCCCAGGGGTATCAGATTTTCAATTTCTCTTGGTGGGCTATAGTAATATGAAAGTAATTGGGTTTTATCTATGTTGATCTTGTATCCTGATAATTGACCATATTGTTCAAAGGATTGCATCAATTTAGGCAAAGAGTATGTTGGTTGCCCTAGATAGATCAAGATGTCATCCGCATAACAAGCCAATTTATGCTCTGTCCCTTTAATAGTAATTCCCCTGATATCTTCATTCTGTCTGATGTATTGAGCTAATGGTTCCAGATACAACGCGAAGAGTAGTGGTGACCATGCACAACCCTGTCTCGTGCCCCTTTCTAGGGTAAGACTATTTGATAAATATCCATTGATTTTAATCCTAGCAGTAGGATTGTCATATAGTGTCTGTATAGTTTTAATAATTGTGTCTTGGAAACCAAATCTATGTAAAACACTGTAAAGGAAATTCCAATTAACCAAATCAAGTGCTTTTCTCAGCGTCCACGCTTATCACTATTGCTTCGATTTTTTTTTGTATATGATCCATAATGTGGAGTGTCCTTTGTATATTGTCCTGTGTCTGGCATTGTCGTATAAAACCTGTCTGATCATTACGTATCAGTATGGGTAGAAACTCCTCTAATCGTTTGGCCATGATGGAGGTAAATAACCTATAATCTACATTAAGAACGGATATTGGTCTAAATGACCCACATTCCATTTTATCCTTGCCTTCTTTCGGTATAACTGAGATTATCGCTTCCTTCCAACTGGGTGGCATTTGTGTCTTTTTTAGAGCCCAGTTCAGTGTGGGGAGTAAAACAGGAATTAACTCATGTTTAAATTCTTTGTACCACTCTGCCATATACCAATCTGATCCTGGTGATTTGCTTAATTTAAGCCTATTAATTGCAGCTTTTAATTCAACTTCAGTTATATCAGCAGTCATCATTCTATTTTGTTCTTCGCTTAAAGTGGGTAACTCTAGAGAATTCAAGAAGGTGTCAATTTGGGTTATGCTTCCCCCTGGAACTTTGGAATATAGAGTTTTTTTAAAACACTTCAAAAGCTTCTTGAATTTCACTTAGCTTATTTTTTTTATCATTTTCATTCTTGGGTCCCTAATTCTATGAATTGTATTTTCCGTTATCTTTTTTTTCCAGTTTCCACACCAGTATTTTCATAGATTTCAATCCACTTTAATAATATCTCTGTTTCAGAAACATTAAGTTTTTCCTGATTTCTTGCGTAGCCAAATTATTTATCTCATCCTTAATTCTTTTAATTTCCCTTAATGTATCCTGTGCCAAATTCAATTTGTGTTTTTTCTCTAGTTCCTTCAGCATATTTTGTAATTCCTCTAATGTTTTATTCCTTATGTTTTTCTTATATGAAGATATCGCTATAATTTTCCCTCTTAAGACCGCCTTTAGAGTATCCCATAACATGGGAGGTGAATTCTAATTCTAAGTAGAGACCAATTTCTTTTTTAATTTGTTCCTTAAAGTAGAGATCATTGAGTAGACTTGAATTTAGTTTCCAAATAGTATTCTTTGGTTGTAGGTCAAAATCAACAGATAAATATATAGGTGCATAGTCACTGACATCTATTGTCCTAATTCCACAGGAGTTTATTTTGTCTTTGTCTTTTCCAAATGTTATGAAATAGTCTATTCTTGTATATACAGAATGGGGAGCAGAATAATGAGTGTAATCCCTTCCGTCAGGGAACAGGTCCCTCCATATATCAGTTAAACCAACATCCTCAAAAAGTGTATTAACTTTCTTATGTAAAGATTTTGTTTCATAGGTTTTTCTATTGGAACAGTCTAAGTTTGGTTGTAATTGTAAATTTAAGTCTCCCCCACATATCAGGAGACCTTCTGTTTCTGTTACCATAATATCAGTAATTTTCTGAAAGAAACCAATATCACTTCCCGGGGGTGCGTATATATTCAATAGAATAACTGAATTGCCATCTATATTCCCCATTACCAGAATATATCTGCCTTCTTTATCTTCCATTTTGAATACATTTTTCAAAACTTACCTGACTTGAGATAAGAATAGCAACTCCTGTCCTATGTCCTGATTCATATGAGGAGAAAAACAGATTAGTGAAGCCCATTCTCTTTATTTTTTTATTCTCATTATCACTTAAATGAGTTTCCTGTAAATATACTACATGGGTTTTTTTCATTTTGGATAAAATTCTCTTACACTTGATTGGATTTAATAGCTCATTTACATTAAAAGAAAGGAAGTTTACCTTGTCCTTAGCCATCTGTATTTATCTGTCAATGTATCATTGAAATTAGAATAAAACTTAATCGATCTACTCCCTGAACAAATAAGAACCAAGAAACGCAAATAATAACAAAAATGGCAATGAATGTGTGATTCCAAGGCTGAGGTCTCTAGTAGATGACCCTACGTTGAGCTAGAGGAAATGTCTAGCTGTGGGGGATAACCCCTCCTACTTGTGAGTTGAGGGCCCCCATTGCAGTATTCATAAAAGTCAGTGAACAAATCCATTACACAGAAAAGGTTTCCCTGTGTACTCCTATATATACATGTGTATATATATATATATATATATATATACATACATACATACACACACACACATATTACATGCATACACATATATGCACACATATATGTTCTCATTTTGGTGGGGACAAAGGAGTAAGTGAGCGAATAAAGAATAACAACTAAGTAATATAAAATCCACATTATAATCAGTGTTTCTTGAGATAGGTATATCACCATGTACTTTTGCTTCTGTTTAGCTTCTCAACATTTTTAAAGTTAGCCAAACCTTATGGCTCTTCTGAAGGGGGTGAGAACTGTCTTTGGGAAACTCCTGGTCTCTTCCTGATATCTTTTTCTCGGCCTCCTCCTGTCTCCTGCCTTCTCGATTCTCGCAGTATTTCCCAGATGGAGTGGGATAACTCCTGAGTCAGGCTTTCCTTCATTTTGGTCATGCTGACGGGCAACCCTCTGGCCTTCATGTCTGTAATCGCCTCTTCCACTGCCTGGTACAACCGCATCCCGTTGTTATAAAAAACTCGAAGTTTAGCAGGGTACGGATTTTGAAATCTAATCGTATTTTGCTTTCGTACTCGCTTTACTTCAAAGTATTCTTTGCGTTTCTGGAGGACCCCGGGGAGGGGGGGTAATCTTTGTTGAAATATATTATCATCGAAAAACACTCTCTTCTTACCCCAGACCCTTCATAGAATCTGTGCCTTGCTGCTCTACCAAAGGAATTTAATTATTATTGAGCGTAGCTTTCTATCCTGGGTAGGTTTTGGCTCTCTCGATTTCCAGTTCCATAGCCGGGGGAAACTCCAGCGCGTCCCGCAGTAACTTTCTGACAAACTCCGTCATGGATGAGCCTTCCGCTCCTTTGGGAATATTGTAGATTCTGATATTTTTCTGCCGTGATCTTCCCTCCAGATCAAGCAGTTTACCTTCTTGGTGATGTATTATTTTTAATGTCTTGATCAGTATCCGCTCCACGTTTTGAACGCGATCTTCCACCTTCTCAATGCGGGTCTCTGCCACCGCTATTTTTTGATTGACGCTGGCGAGCTCCGACTTAATATTACGGAGCTGCTGCTTTATATCTTTCTGGACCTCCATTATTTCTTTCAGGATTTCGAAGACATTCGCCGCTTCGACTGAACGAGGCCCGGTGACCGCCTCGCTAGCACGCGGTCAGGTCGGAGCCGCTTGCTGCACTCCTCTTGGCCGCAGGCTCCGCAGTGTTGCTTGTTTTATTTCTGTTCTTCTTCCCCATTCTTGCCCTCTTTTCAGTTCAAATATTTTTTTGAATAATATTATATTTGACGGGTTAATGGAGCTTAATACGCATTTTTCCGGAGGAGCTAGTGACTTAAGCTGCCATTCTCGACGATGATCTCTAATCGCGATTTTCAATTGTCATGTGGATTTTGAGGAATGGAGACTAATGAGCCGAGCTAACTAGCAGTTAGGATTGAGAATGCAATTTACAGCGGTTTTAATGATTTGAAGTTTGTGCAAGACAGTTGCAAGAAAGCTGACAGAGCAAGGCTGATACAATATTGTAAGTGGATGCAATGCATGAACAGGTGAGAATTTCACCACCAATATAATGAGATGGAGAAGACAGCATAAGGGATTATGGATAGAGAATTTTGCTGACGAATATGATGCAAAGTTTGAAACTAACATGGAGCTCAAAAGAAAAAAAAATGTTATAGAATTATGGGGAGGAACCTGTCAACTGACTGGTAGGAAAACCAGACAGGGCAATACCTGACAATGTGGGAAAAGGCTCCGGAATATCCCTTTCGCAAAAAGCACAAATCCATTCTGGCAAATAGTTGCCTGATCAGTCTGCTCACAAACAATCAGCAAAGTGATAGAACATTTCACCAACTGTGCTACGAAATGGCACTTGACCAGAATTTAGTGGGGATTGGGATCACTCTGTGACCTGGCATATTCTCAATAGGTTGAAAAAACCTCCCTGTTCATAAAGATACATAGATAAACATAACCAATCGCAGATAGACAATGGGATTTTTGCAGGATGGCTGGGCTGAGGAGCTCGCACGACTTTCATGGAAATCTGGGCCAAGGGACTGAATTTCAGTGGTGAGGTGAGAGTCAGCACTCTTAACATCATGGTAGTATTCGACAAAGTGTAGCATCAAGACATCTCAGTCAATGTTCAATGGGAAAATATCCAAGTGGTTGGAATGATAGAAGTGAGTGTTGGAGGTCAACCAAATCATCTCCAGATTATCTTCAGGGCGGAGTCCTAGTTCAACATTTTCAGCTGTTCTATCAGTGACATTCCTGCTGGCATATGATTAGATGTTGAAAAGTCTGAGGATCATTGTATAATGTATAATTCCAACCCGAAGTCTACAGCAAATGAGCAGCCCATGCTTGCAAGCAGTGTGATTTAGACAGCATTCAGGCCTCAACTAAATAGCGGCAAATAATATCTGTGCCACTAAAGTTCCTGGTAATCACCATCTGCGGCAAATGAGATTCTAGCCATCTACCCTTGACATTCAGTGGCATTACCATTTCTAAGTCCATCATCAATATTTTGCAGGTGACCATTGAATGGAAACTTATCTACATCAGCCTTGAAAATAGTATGGTTACAAGAGTAAGTAAGAGGCCGTTGGTGAGTAATTACTCCTAATATCTTAAGGTGTTTATAAAATCTACAAGGCAAGAAATAGTTCCAAAAACTCTCAAGAGGCTTACTGTCATCCAGGTCAATGTCAACGTTCATAGTTACAAAGAGGTTGCTGAGCCCTGTTGTAATCACACCAGTTTCTCTGCAAATCAATAAAGTAGGTTTAGAAAGAATTATTAAATCTCAAACCTTTGCTAAACTTGACCTAAGTTTGAAATTATATATGATCTGTTCATTGAGCAACCAACCATTAGGTAGTTTTAGCATATATATTCCAATATAGTTTTATATTTTGTCTTTTCATACTATAATGGACTATAATCTAATTTAAAATGAGATTACCCAGTTGGGAATCAGATTATGAATTTGAGCCAAAAAGATCATAAAGTTTTTACTACCAGATCTCAATCAGGAAAGGTGTTTAACATTACCACAAGTTTAGACATTGTGGAGTTGGATAAGGAGACACACATGGTTTTTATCTAAAGTGCTGAAAGTGTGCTTCTTTGGATATTGGATATAAAAATCAAACTTGAATGCTCATTGGGTGATGTCGACTATTAAAACTCACTATTCAAGCTGAAATGTGACACATAGCTGTCAGCACAAGGTATTCCCCCACTGGATGACAGCTATGTAGATGTGCCTATCAGGAATCAACTTCAGGAGGTGAACAAGGAGTAAACTGCAGGAAAGCAATGTCAAGAAATAATAGTTCCTACATCATGTGCAGGTAAATTATACTTCACAATGGACCACTCAACTACTGATGTAATCCTGCTGGGCTAAGTTATAAGAAACAGTACACATCAGGTGAGAAGTATATTTTAAGAAAGTAGATATCAAAGTCTTTAACCCCACCTGAAAATTTTTAAAAAATCATTCATAAATAGAAGATACATCATATGATATGCATGTATGAATTGCAGATATGATTCTGGTGGCAAAACTAGGCATCTGGGCTCAAGTTTATAAAAGTATTCTATCAACTATTAAAATTCTATTAAAAGCTCCTGAATTATTTAATTTCTTTATCTTGATATATAGTTAGACCAACACATTAAGAGATGTGTTTAGAGGTAGTAAGCACTGCAACATGTTCTGAGGTTTATACCTTTCGTCTTTGTAGCCTCTCAGTTGATTAATATCATATAGTCAGATAAGAAGGGCCTCTTCAAAAGAATAAAAAGAGTTAGCCTAATCCATCATGCAGCTTTAAATAATATATGGTACACCGCAACTTCAAAGGATTATTTGTATTCAAAGTCTTTGTAGTATATTCCAATGCAATACAACCAAAAGGCAATAATATGCAAGCCCAACTAGTCCTTTGAGCATCAATGCAAATACCATTCTTATCATGTGCAAGAGTATGTTTTATTTAACCAAATATCAGCCTAAAATACATAAATCCATATTTGTGAAAATAATTGAATTAATGCAATCTTTTCCTTGCTATCAGCGATTTTACCTTTGTTTCCAAGATTAAAATGAACTTGGATTGCTTACATTCCACAGATATGTAAATTAAGGTTGCTGTCGTTGACATGTTGTTATCGTGCGGGCATCTTATTAACAGTGCACTGGATTGTGTAGTCAAAACAGCTTTAATTTAACCTGTTAATTCCCACTTTGTTGATCTTCTGCCAATCAGGAAAGTGATAAACTCATGAGAAATGCCACTAAATTACATCTACTTATCAATAATTTGAGTTTTACAACACAATTCATTTCAGTTTTAAACCAGAGAAGACGTCCTATTTGAATGGCAGGTGGAAAGTGGAAATGTATTGGGCCAAAATCTTCTGTCGAAGGCAATGCAACAGTATTTGCCGCTAACTTTGAAAGAAAACTCCCTATAAAGATGTAGCAATTTGTGTGGTAAACATTCACTTTTCTGATATATTGCTGTCAGGAGTCAATTCGAGGGAATCCCTAGCGTACTGAAGCTGTGCTGTCATCAAACAGATTGAGCAACCAATTACTTTAGACAATTCTCACAGACACCATACCAGAAAATAAAATTATGATTACTTGGACAATTTGTATGTTGCTATTAGGACTGATCTCAAATATAAGCATATGATTAATACAGAAGTTGAAATATATTTTAACATGACTATATTTAAAAATGCAAATGAGAGAATTATTTTATTGGGATAGAGTTTATTAAACAGTTATTATGGCCTGGTACATCTACAAAACTGATATGCCACTCATGCAACAAAATGTAACACCCTCAGATGGCTTTCAGTGGACTAATTCCTAGAAAAGTCAACTTAAGTATATTCCTTTGAATCTGCTGAAGGGACAACGAGCAGGATTACTGATGGTGATGGGAGGAGGGGAATGCTGCATTACTGAGAAATAAATAAGGCTTTCCTCATTGAAATGTACACAAAAATCCCAAATTTATGGTAGCTCAAGAATATTTTTCACTCATCATTAAGGTAATGATTGATCTTCTACAACAAAACAAAATGCTGAAAGAACTTAGCGGACCAGGCAGCAGCTATGGAGGGGAATAAACAGTTGATGCTTCAGACTGAGATACATCATCAAGACTGGAAAGGAATGGGCCAAATGCCAGAAGAAGGAGGTTGGGGGGGGGGGTGTAGGGGGAGGATGAAGAAGTACAAACTGTCAGATGGTAGGTGAGAGTAGGTGAGGTGGAAGGTGGGTCTGTGAGAGACTGGAAAATGAAGTAAGAAGGTGGGAGGGTTAGATGCAAGAGGTAAAGAGTTGAGGAAGAAAGAATCTAATCAGAAAGGGCAGTGGACCATTAAAGAAGGGGACGGAGGAAAGGAACCAGAGGGAGGTGAAGGGCAGCTGAGGAGATGAGAAAGACTGAGAACATAACCAGAATAGGGAAATGGTAAAATAAAGAGAAGGAAGGAAGGGGAAAAAATACTGTTGGTTCGAGAAAACAATGTTTGTGTCATCAGGTGGAGCTTACCCAGATGGAATATGAGGTGCTGCTTCTACAAGACTTCTATTTTCCTGCACTACCACTCTATACCTTGATCTCTTGGAATTTCAGGAACCTATTCATCACAAACTTCAATGAATTCAGTGACTGAGCCTTCACAGCCTTCTGTGGTAGACAATTCCAGTAAATCACTGGCCGCTGAATGAAGGCATTTCTCATTTCATCCATAAACTGTCCATCCTTAATTCAGAATCTTTGGGCCCTGATTCAGACTCCTGAGCTAAGGGAATTACATTCCTGCATTTAGAATGTTAGAGCATTATTTTTTAGATAAGAAATCAAAACTGTGCAAAATAACGTAGATAGTCTAGATCAGGGTTTCTAGCCTGGGGTCCACAAGATCCTTGCTTAATGATAATGGTATTTAAAAAAGCTTAGGAACCCTTAGTTTATATAATCTCTTGAAGGTCTTACATCCAATTATTCTAAGACTTCCTTACTTCTCTATTCAAATTATGTCATAATGATGATCAATGCAAACTTAGCCTTCTTAGATATATGTTGCACCTGCCTATTGGCTCTCTGTAACTTATGTGCTCACATGCCCAATTCTCAGAGTAATAATGGTGAAAAACAACAGTTTTAGTGTCAGTATGAATGCAAGATCCAACCCATTGTTGGCATTAATGGACTAATTATGACACGAGGGAGTTGTGGCAGAATTGCTCAGTGGAGATCCAAGATAAAATTGTCTAGTGGATGCGTCACGCAAACACTCTTCATGGAAATGTGGCCTTTTCGCCAAGTATTAACTAAAAATTATAGTCAGTGGCGCATTCAAGAGAGATGGCAATAAGTAATGGAAATGAAAGACCAAAGAGAGCAGAGGGTTAATTGTCATTTGATTTTAATATATCAACTAGCAAGTAAACACCAGCAAGCAGAAACCTTGAATGAGGGAAAATATATCAATTCTAGAATATGCAAAAATCTACTCGGAGTTAAGGGTACAGATTAATGGCTAACTAATGTGAGTTTCTATGTGATATATTTATAAAATCATGCAGGAAGTCCAAAGTTTCAAGTGGTTGATTCATATGATATGGAGTCCTGACCCAAAAGTACATAGTATTTAAATTATTCAAAAATTCAAATAAAGATCTGATCTAGCAAATAGATATTCATCATCTGTTTAAATTACAATACTTTTCCATCAACCTATTGGAATAACTGCCATGCTTCTAGTTGGACCAAATGACAGATGTTTAATGGAATACTTCATTTGTTGCAGGATCAGAAAACTTATTAAGGGCAAACCCCCTTCATTGTTGTAGTAAGGTTTCTGAGACTTATTTCAGAGTCAGAATCAGGTTTATTATCACCGGCATGTGATGTGAAGTTTGTTAGCTTAGCAGCAGCAGTTCAGTACAATACATAATCTAGTAGAGAAAAATAATAATAGTAATAAATAATTTTTTAAAAATAATAATAAATAAACAAGTAAATCAATTACATATATTGAATAGATTAAAAAATGTGCAAAAACAGAAATACTGTATATTAAAAAACAGTGAAGTAGTTTCCAAAGATTCAATGTCCATTTAGGAATCGGATGGTGGAGGGGAAGAAGCTGTTCCTGAATCACTGAGTGTGTGCCTTCAGGCTTCTGTACCTCCTACCTAATGGCAACAGTGAGAAAAGGGCATGCCCTGGCTGCTGGAGGTCCTTAATAATGGATGCCGCCTTTCTGAGACACCCAGCTTCCGCTTTTTAAATGAATGATAATGCACTATTTGTTTCCTTCAGGGTCAACTGATTACTACAAGCCTCTTCCACTATTGTCAAATTCTTGAAATTGTACTGGAAGCCTCCTGATGATTTCCTCACCCAACATGGCAACGCAGAACAGACAATATATATTACTAATGCTGCTTCCAGATGAACTGTGTTGGCAATGGAGTGAAAATGTCATCAAGGTCCAGTTATGGCTTTACAGTATTTTATGGGGAACACCATTAAAAAGTCCATGCAAACGGCTGCACTAGTAGTAATTGTAAATGCAGTGATAGAATCAAAGGCTAATACAGCACTCTGCAAAGCGATCTGTCCGCTTGTGACAATACTGTAATTAGCTTGCCTCCAAAATGCTAGGCATCTGTAGCCAGTAGGTGAGGTACTGACATCTGTATCTCAGCAGAATGAATTGTATCTCTTTGGAACGACTGTGCAGAAAGGCTCCTTCTGCACTTCACCACCCATATCAGTCAACTTGATGGATTGTTTCTGTCAGAACCGAGTGAAAGTGCCTTGGATGCTGCCTTATGAGGTAACAATCCACAATAAATAGGGGAGTTGGATGCTGGCCAAAAGGCAGGTAAACCATACTATACTTCTTAATATTTCTTCAAGAAGTCCTTAAATAGATCACGGCACTGCTGTTATTTGTTGTATTATATGTTCAAGGAGTCGACATTAATGCTTGTGGACTTCACTACCAAGATACAATAAACTCATATGGCTCTTTCCCGCTTGACAATACACTGGCACTTGAGTGAAATTTACAACACTGTAGTCATGATGATATTGTAATGGTTACCTTGAATTTTGGCCCAAAATGTTGGTATGAAAATCATGGTTGAAGTGATTTTGTGTCAGAAAGCAATGCAGCTTGGCATTCTGGATGTGAGTTTGAAATATTGCTTCATCGCTTCCTCGGAGCTGCAGTTTGTTCATCTTGCATCAGATGGACCAGCTCATAACTAATTGCAAAATAACATTCCAGCTATTAAAATGGGCATTTCATTACTATAATCAACAAAAGAACGATTGTGCAATTTGCTCTTTCCTGAGTTATAGAAACAATTGTCCTTAGAAAAGAGGGGCAGCGATATTTGTAAAGCTACTTGTTGTGCATTACCCATATTTCAGCATCTCAACTATTATAAACCATTTACTTGATAAAGAGTTGACATGCATCAAAGTAAGGTATATGATATGAGTCTGCAGAATTAAGGCTTAAAGATACAGATCATAATAAACAGGTATTACTGTATAAAAAAACTGCATATCCATTTAAGCTCATCTGTTTTCATTTATATTCTATATTTTTAGTCTGCATTTTGGAGTATTTGTTTCCTATTAAATACATTTTTAAAAAGATTCTGTGGAACCATCTTGACAACATAATTATAGATCATACCTGTTCAAACATTGATGAGCACTTTTGGAAAAAAGAACAACCTTAAATTTACAAGCATCCAAGGGCATTATTTTGCCGTTCACCAGGGATGGTTAAAATGATATCACAGGATTTAAAAATGGATCAGCTGTGCATAATGACCATAGAAAAGGTAGCCCTACTATATTGACTTGGTCTTTGCCTATTTTGCACGTATAAGATGCAATATAGACCAGTTTCTACCTCATTGACTCAAATTCTTAAGCATACAATGGTTTCAGTAGCTTGGAAAGAACAGCAATATCAAATAGTTGGGGGGGGGGAGGGTTAATGGGACTTAGGAAATCTGCAAAACCTTACCAGTATACTAGGCAGTCAGTTTACTAAAAAACATAAAAAGACCTGATTTCACTGAGATTTTTGTGTGTGAGAGCTAAGTCTCATTGAGGAATTTATTGATAAATTAAACTGCTTTTCAATTGGGACAAGAAAATAATTAATGCCACTTTCATCTTCCCTCCTCACCTCAAACAGTGAATTAAGCTGGTCTTTCAGAATGGCAATAAGGCACACCTTTTCACAATACTTACCTCAGATGGAAAACATTCTTTCTGTAAGGTTGAAGCAATCAATAATAGATATACCAATGGTTCTTAAAGGTCTCCATTAAGGCAAATTTACTACTGCAATGAACTGTTAGGCTGGACTTGAGCCAGGGCGTTTCCTTGATAAATTTGATTTGATGATGTCAGAGGTAATGCAATGTCCTTAAGACAACTCATTGTGGGCTCTATTACAAAATTCCTGTGCAGTACAGTAAACTTACTTTGACCCAAAGGTCAACCATCCTATCAAGCACGCCAAAGGTCTACAAGTAGTCATGGCAGAATATGTAAGGATGGTCTGCAAATGAGAGACTAAAGCTCATTGGGTATGGAGTACTGTGGAGTATCTGGTGTCATTAAAAAGAAATGTTAAAATGCATGTTATAACTGGGGTGACAAACTTGACTGCTTCTCCCTTGGGTTTCTGTTTAATGAGCAAGGAATGAAACTTGTGCATTGAAAGTCACCATTATTTTCACACTACCTGCATCAACTGGGTCAAACATGTTTGATGAAACTGTACTTTATGTTGTATTTGCAAGACTAGATTCAGGTTTGCCCTTCTAATGTAAAGGTCATAGGGTCGCAAATTCTGTGAAATTGTACATCTCGCTCTAATTTTCCATTCTCTATGATTTAATCTAAGAGAAAAAAAATTGTTTTGCTGCAGTTGTGTGATTGTGTAATTCAAGCCTATTAGTAGTAAATGAAACACCAGTATCTAGCCTCATTATCTGGAAAGGCCAGGACTGTAACTAAACAGATTTAAAAGTATGGAAGTACATTCTGCAAAAAAAAAATGCTGTAAGCGTGCCTCTCTGTAGGATTGAGAGAAGTATTCCATAATTAATTGTTAAATCTGACAATGATTTTATATGGAGTTTGCAAACAATTTTTAGTCTGGTTATTTTTATGAGCTATATCAAATACTCTTCTTTGCATTGATCAATAAGAGGAACAGATTTCCTTGGTGGGCTGTCATTTTACTTCTGGTTAAAAACATAAATTAACATGGAATGGTTAAAAATTGACTGTGTGTGTCTGAACTGAAACGTCAGCAGATTCTAGTATTTACTTTACTAATCTCAATTTATTTTGTTGTGCACACAAGCAGTGAAAAAGACAGAGCTTGTTTATTTGTTAAGAATTATTGTACCGTCAGTACTGATTAGAAACAAATGTAAAAATAATAGAATGTCTATCCTCCTACATTATTTTATGACGAGATTCCTTTCTAATTCAGCGTAGGAACAAGGGAAAAATAAGAACTAAATTCAGCAGACACATTGGAAGGCACACATTATTGCTTTCTGATTTCTCTGGCAATAAATTCTCTGATCCAATGATGATCCCAATTCAGAAACATTTCTAGGGCTCATCACCTATATATTTTCTTCCAGATATGTAATTCAGTTATAATCCTTTAAGGTGCGGATGTAAAGTCTTTAACTATCGCTATCATGGTATGCTGAATGTTCTCATTCTTGGTACCAGGAAATACTGTTGACCTTTGCTGCTAATCCCAGTTTTAGTGACTATAACTGCAAGTCCCAGTATTGAAATCCTGTGTCACAGTCTGATAATCTCATTACCACCAATGACCCCTCCCACCAGTGTTAGTACTTTGAGGGGAATATCTCTGTACAGTTAAAAAATAGGTAGTCATGTGAAGCTGAACCCAGCATAATCAGACTTCTGCTGTTGTACAACTAAGACCGGTTAATAACATTGTATAGACTCTGAAAATCTTTCTCACAATCTTTCTTTGGGAAAAAAGATAACAACTGTATATGAAATAATTAATAGTAAATGAGGCAGTTACAAGCTTATACAGTGTCACTGATTAACAGCTATTATTTGAGCTCCACTGGATAATAGGCTCAGTATTCTTCTGTCTATGTTCAATTAGCAGGGTAGAGGAGAGAAAGGCAGGGCAATCAAATACAGGTGTCTATCACTGGATTTTCATCACAGGTTCAATTTTTCATTGTCTACAGTATTAACTGGCCATTATTTGATCACCCACCACGTGGAAATTATGGTTAAGGATTGAGGGCCTATAGACATCATGTTCAGCTGCTTTCTGCTGATTGATCACTACTAGATGTTGACAGTGATTCCCGGAGAGTAACCGATGCTAGGAAGACCAAAAGATGAGGTACTGCTTTCTTTGGTTAGATGCCAGATCCTCACAATGTTTCTTTTAATCCTTTCAATACTTAAATAAACACCATCTTCAAACAGCTGTGTTAGTGACTTTGCACACTGCTCGATGCACTGTGATCATTCACCAAGACGATTGCAAGAAAAATAAGTAAAGGGTCTCACGAAAAGACACTTGATCCATACAGTTGGTCCATTCACCAAGATGAACCTGATTGTTGTAACAACTCCTATATCTCACTGCTCCACATGTACTGTACACTGCTTCTGTAGTAGGCACACCCACCTAACAAAGGTGATCAACCATAGCATGGGTACCATACAGGACACTGCAGACCCTCCATGGCACCTGACTCTTGTGTTGATTTTCCTGGTGCAGTGCTTCATAGACTAAACTGTGGTGCTGCTGGTTTGGAGGCAGATAGACCGAGAGCACAGAGCAGATATGGACGTGGTGCATCCAGCTTCTGTCATGTGATAAGATGCAAACTTCCTTGCAGTTGTTTATTCAGACCATGATGTGTAACAGGCCCAAAAATGTGGATCAAATGCTTTTTCATGCAGCCCTTTACTTATTTCTCTGACAATCTGTAGTTGTGACAAGATCATGTCCCTAAGCATTTTGTATGGAGGTCTCTATTGGAATTAGTTTTCCCTATTTCTTCCTTGCCAGTCATGGTTTCCTGGGCTTTTTGATATTAATGTTGAAATCAATAAGGAGAATCAATTTGTTCCTCATTGAGACTTGGATCAGATTGCTCACAGGTGGAGTGGAATTCCTTTTTGGCTTCATTCATTGAGTACTTCTTCAATTTTACCTTTTCAGAAGCAGGTCTACCCACTACCTTGTTTCCTGAACTGGCCTTCTCCTTCTCATCATGGTGGCAATCCCAATCCATATATCAAACACCCAACATACAAGAAAAGAACAAGTCACAAAAATGGCAAAAAGTGAGTGAAGACACATAAAATATCAAACATCCAACATTAAGACAAGAGCATTCAGGACATCATTAGGTTTTTCACTCATTGGATTATTCGTGTCTGGCTTTCGAAGCTCTAAACAGTATTTTGAAGTTTCGAAGATATCTGTGTCGGAATTCTTCTGTAGTGGCACGGCCTTTGCACATCAGCTGCTATATGATCTTTACAAAGCAAGATCTTGGTCCAAAGAACCAGGCGGTTCAGATGACTGGACCTCAGGATCTGATGTATGGACTTTGACAACATAGCAGGCACAATATTACACAGATAATGCACTCACTGATTTTGCACTCTGTTTCTGTAGGAAGTGGTATATTAATCACTACTGAGGTTATTCCTTTGATTGGCAATATTGCTTTTATTAAGTAATTTATCAATATTCTGATGTAAGAACTTCATTACTACAAAATAGAAACAAGTCCCAATGTCATAGAGTGAGTAAAATGGAGGGAATCCAGCCAGTGTAGAGCACCTTTGGAATAGTTGGGATGAAAGTCACAGAACAAACTATAGTTGCTGGGAATTTTAAATTAAAAGCAGAAAATACTGGAGACATTTAGCAGGTCCGGGTACAGGTGGTAAAGGGAAACAGAATTAATGTATCATGTCAAAAACCCTTCATCAGATCCGGAAAAGAGAGAACGTCTTTCATACAGTTCGGTTGTCTACGTGATTCCAATGTTTACGGAGCCGTCTGGTTAAAAGAAGGAGGCGAGGGTGAGCGTTTAAATACTCAGGCTTCATACTGGTACGACACATTGCTCACCTTAGTCTCAGTGTCCATCAGCATCATTAGTTCAAATCGGGACTTGTGGGACAGAAGTGCTGGTTGCAATGCTTTGCTCAGCACATTTGACGTAAAGATCAAAATTAATTCTACCTCCTGGCAAACCTATGTGTTATTCCATTTCTGAACCTCCATCCAGTACTCTTTGCTGAGTAGCTGTAACTTGGGAACAAAGATCACTATTTTGCTGCCTGAGCAGTCTGGTAATCTTTTACTCTTCATAACAGTGTGAAATATATTAAATCACATTTGATGCACCTGAACCAGTGCAACTTCATTCATATGTTATGAATTTTAAATTTAATACCACAGCATATTTTAAAGTGATGTATTTATTAAATGGCTGAGGTTGAACAATATTAAAATATGTGAAGAAATTCAGTTCAGTCAAAAACAAAATGAAAAGAGTCTGACAAGTTTATGAAGTAAGCACAATAACACTATTGTTTTAATATGTTGTACCTTAAAAATACAGACTCTAGAGAATGTAGATAGGGTATAGATTTAAAAAAAATACTATATCTATTACTGATGCATGCTATTACTTTCAGAGTGTTTAATAAATACCATTCATCGTTATACTCAATTGGACAAACAGTTTCAGTCATTTACTAACTCTGTGAACCAAACTACCTTGATGTTTTGAATTCCAGAGTTTCCTCCATGTAGATCCTTTTTTCAACATTCGATGCAAAATTTTAATTACAACTTTTAGACCTAATTTTATTATAAATTTTGGGAGTTGATTAATTTGACAGTTTTTTAAAGTACAATGTATAATTAAAAGGAGATTAAATAAACCACATTGCAGACAACTGAGATCAGAAAACAGACGGTAGTAGTGACAATCCAAATCAGGTTGTTCACACCAGAACTTGACTTCAGTGGACTACAGACTTTCTTTCTTAGATCATAACCATCCCAAACGTTCTCTCTTCTCCTGTTTCCCATTGGGCAGAAGGTAGAAAAGCCTGAAAGCATGCACCACCAGGCTTGAGGACAGGTTCTTCTCTACTGTTGTAAACTATTGAATGGTTCCCGAGTACAACAAGTTGGACTGTTAACCTCACAATCTACTGTGTTATGAACTTACATCTTATTGTCTATCTGCACTGCACTTTCTTCATAGCTGTTAGACTTTATTCTACATTCTGTTTATTTTACCTTGTACCACCTCGAAGCACTGTATAATGAATTGATTTGTATGAACAGTAGGCAAGACAAGTTTTTCACTGTAGCTCTAGACGTGACAATAATAAAACAATCCTGTTCCAATTCAAAATACATAAATTGCTAGAAATACTAAGCCTGTCAAGCAAGATAGAAACCCTTGGACCTGTAACATCAGCTACTTCTCTTTCCATAGATGCTGCTCGACCTAGTTTTATTTCATTTCCTACAGATGCAGTTCTTTGCCAATTTACCTTTCCTCCCAGGTAATTGGCTGAATTCCTTCTCACTACAGGTCTTTATAGCATTTGGCATGCAATGACATATTGGGCTCGAATTTTCTGTCAAAATAATTGTGAGGCTAATTGTGCTTGCCATTATTTTAGTAGAAATAGTACAACACTTCAGCCAATGAGTAGATTCACAATTAAATGTCAATATTCAATAAATTGCTGCCAGAGTTGTGGCATGAAACTCCATTTTGCTGCTCCTCTCACCAACATAATGCACTGAGTGTCATTACATTGCTTTGTTTCCCTAGGAGATATGAACCAAACCTGACGCAAAAAGGTAAGGCTTGTCATTTTAAACTATTTTAATGATATGATATATTAATTAGTGTTGTTCAACCTCTGGTAATATAAATGTGTCTACAGCAAGTGTGTGCAGTTTTATACCTTCAGGTGTTATTTGAATCATAAAACCATAGAATAGTTAGAATACAGGAGGAGGGCACTTGGCTGTTCTTATACATGCCAGCACTCTACTGAAGCTATTCTCTTGTGTTTGAGATTTTTAAAAAATGTCTGAAACTTCCTTGTAATTTCTTTTTCCCTTTTTAAGGATTTATTCTTTCTATCCAACGCTCTTTCCTTTTCTGATCTTTACCCAACATTCAATTCACCCAGAACAGACAACACACACATTGTCATTGGTGCTTCTATTAATTGTTTCTCAAATCTTCAGTCTTTTTGTTGCCCTGTTCATTCAGAGCCCACTTTTACACCTCACTGTGCCATGCTTTGTCGGCTCTTGCATCCATCCTAAATGATGGCATATGTGATACAATTTACAAAGCGCAAAAGTAAATTTAATGAAACTTCTGTAATATGTTAGAAGACTTTAGAATTGCAGATAAAGATATGTCTTTTTATAGACAACCAAAATATTCAACTTATGTTACATTTTATAACTATGCCAGTGCTGCTTATGATATAGTTGGTTTGTTCTGAATTCAGCTACCATGACCTAGGATCACTCCTTACCTTCTGTGCTGTATGGAATTTGCTCACTCTCCCTGTGACCATGGTCACCTCCCCCAGGAATCATTATAAATAGTGCTTATGGCCCACACGTCCACGTGTGAAGTGTCTACATATCTCTACTAAAGCCACTTGCTAGCACTTGGTATGTAGCCTTCAACAGCTTGGCGATTCAAGTCATACTTCTTTAAATACAGTGATAGAACCTGTCTCCCCCGCCGTCTTAGGCAGTGTGTTCCAGATTGCAATTACCCTCTGGGTGAAATTAATTTCCTTAGGTTCTTTCTAGCGCTGTAAATCCTCACCTCAAACCTTTTCTCTTTGCGTTTAGTCATCTCCATTATGGAAAAACCTTTTCATTATCCACCCTGTCTTGACCGATGGACTCTTTCATTCTGAGGAAAATAGACTGAGAATACCCTGGCTTCTTCTCACCTCCCAACATATACTGTACCCTTGGTAGGTGCTGAATTAATCCTGGTGTCAGTGTGTGGCAGGAATATCGGGGAGAGGTGATGGGTATGTCAAAGACAACACGTCACAGGGAAATGAGCTAGGGAATGGAATCAATTAGATTGGTCTCAGAAGGGGCACAGATTTGACTGGTTGAATGACATTTTTGTGGGAATATGTTAAGATATGAATGAAAACATAACAAATACTTTGGATGTACATCTAAGAATAGATGTTCTGGCATCGGACAGGGTCTGGGGATGCTTTCCAGAATGACCCCAGGAATGAAAGATTAACATATAAGCCTCCTGACCTGTACTTGCTGGTGTTTAGAAGAATGAAGGGAATTTCATTGAAACCTGCTGAGTATTTAAAGATCAAAATACAGTGGATATGGAGAGGATGCTTACAATAGTGTGAGAGTCTGGGTCCAGAGGGCACAGCCTTAGAATAAAAGGATGTCTCTTTAGAACAAAGATGAGGGTAGTGGATCTGTGGTATTGGCAACTGTGGAGGCTGTCACTGGGTATATTTAAAGTGGATGTTGGTAGGTTCTTTATTAGTAAGGGCATTAAAGGTTACGGGGAGAAAGCAGGAGAATGGGGTTGAGAGGTTAATATATCAGCTATGATTGAATGCCAGAGAAGATCTGATGGGCCAAAAGGCCTAATTCTGTTTTTATGTCTTATGGTCTTATAGACTAATTACAGCAGGTCTTTTATTTAACATCAATGAGGGGAAAAACAATTTTTCAATGCATACAGAATCTAAATGAAGGATGAGCCTACATGAGCTAAAGATATAGAAAGGTCATTGGCTATAGAGGTATGAAGAATAAGCTGCTTATTAAACTTTAGAAGATTGTTTCCCATACAGAACAATAGATATGTAGAACAGTCTGCATGCAAAAGCAATTAATTTGAGGTTGCTTTACTCCTTTAAAATGTAACTATGTTGGAATAAAAATCAGAGGTAGATAATCAAGTACCTGGTGTAACACTGTAGGATAAAACCTTTGATTGTGCTCCTACTTTTGTGGCAATCCAGTCCTACCCGACTATACACACAGAGTATACATATCTGTTTCTGAACTATTTGTTCAGCGACAAATTAAATATCATGCCAAGCTTTCACCTGTAATGTTGTTAGAGTCAGAAAGCAAAAGGCTAGTACTTGGAAACATTGCTGCTCTTCTTAAAGGTCGGCACTAGTGTGTTGAAATAGGCTGGATCTGTGAATGCAAACTTACGAGTGAAAATGGTGAATAATGCTGATGCAGTCATTTCAATGAAAATACTACATTTGGTAGAGATGGATATTTATGCCATCACCCTGAGTCAAAATTACTCCCCTGTTTGTTAAACTTTTATAATGGCACTGTGAAAAGCTCGCTGACAACACAACAGCTCTTCTAACCCTTAATTCCCCAGTAGTGGAACCACTTACCTTCCTCATTCTTACCATTTTCATACTCATTGCTAAATAGGCTCTCCCACTAAACATCCTTTCATTGCAGCACGGTTTTGTGAGACACAACCTTTGATCCACGTATGTGAAATATTGGATTCGTACTTGGATGCCACTGAATATAAAGTCAGAGCATTATAGAATATTACAGCAGAGAACCAGGCTCTTCAGCCCACCTAGACCGTACTCTGTCTAGTCTTATTGGTCTGCACTCATACCCTCTCATCCATGTATCTATCCAAATTACTCTTCAATGTTGAAATTGCACACACATTCACTACTTCTGCTGGTGCCAATTCCACACATTCACCACTCTCTGACTGAAGAAGTCCACTTCATGGTTCCCTTAAGCATTTCACCTTTCACCATTAGTCCATGATCTCTGGTTCTAGCCTCACCCAATATCAGTGGAAAAAGTGTGGTTGCATTTTCTCTATCTATACCATTCATAATTTTGAATACCTCTATCAGATCTTCCCTCATTCTCCTATACATCAGAGAATGTTGTTCAGACAGACATCTCAATATTTTTCCATTTTGCAGGTCAAACAGAACCATGGTGGAAGGCAACAAACATTCATCATGGTAGGGTTTACTAACCTCACCAACACTCAATATGATCATCTTCATGTGCACAAAGAAAGATGGGACAATGTGATATAATGTTACTCTTGCGTTTACAGTTCTTATTCTTGGTAACGTTGGGAATGTTTCACTTTTATCATATACACAAATTGTTTGTGTGGTTGGTTCAATTAAATTTATATTTAATAATATTTATACTGGCCCTTTCTTTAACTAGAATCATCAACAAAACAGCTGCCACTGCCACTCCATAAAACAGAATTGTGCTGCTTTAGTGGCTAAATGAACAGGCCTAACCAACACGCTGACGAAGCTGTGTTGACTATGATGCATGCTTCTGTTTCTAAGCTCAGGTACCTGTAACAAATACCGTGCATTTGGGGGTTATATTCAAAGACTAATTGATCAATGAGGTCTGGAGCCCACCTATTTGATACTGCTGTTGTCCTGAGGAGCTGCACTTCATCAGAGGAAAAAAATAGATGATTTGGGGATGCAACTCTGTCAGGAACAAGCTGACATGAAAAGAATGTCAATTCATTTGCACAATTATTTGTTCAGCTTGTGTTGGTGATTGTGGTGTTGGGGTTGCTCCTAGAAAAGGGAGTATAGATGAAATAAAGTCATTTACGGCCTCCTGTAATGTTGGGGGAAAAGTAGTTTGGTTATATTCAGTTTAGAGTTGGCTGCAATCAGGTAGGGTGATTAATGAGGTTACAGATTGTTACTTATTCTTTTAGAATTAGACAACAAAAATAAAACAATACAAATGCTGAATTATTCTATCCAGTGCTGTCTATTGGTAGCCACGTTGAGGTAAAGAGGGTTGATGTCCTGTCACAATATAGGATGGGCAATGGGCACTGGAAAATTTAATTTATTTGAAGTTAGAAGACATAAAAAGTTGCAGGTACTTCTATCTCATGAAACGATGTTTTCAAGGATTTGCCATTTCTTGATTTAGCCTGACATTATCATGCCCCAACTTAATCCTCTTTCTTCCTCCCTTTCTATGAAAATGGAAAACGAGGATATCCCTGTGGATCTTGAATCTGCTCCTGATGTCATCCTGGAATGAAAATCTTCCAAAATGTCCCTGTCAGAAGTGGATAATGGTCTATGCAGGCCAAATGGTAAGAGGAATCAGGTAACAGTTGCCTTGCAGTGGCAGAAGTAGGTCATAAAACACTTTCGATGAACTTGAGGCTGAGCTGACATGGTCTTATAACATTCTCAAGGTCCTTTGGGACTGTAGCAATAGGAAACTGGGAGCTGCAGTGTGACAAGTCCTTATTATGATGTATGTAAATTGGAACATATAATTCACTATATAGTTCAGTGAAAGACCCTTAGCACACAGAATTTTTTTGGGAGAAGCAGTGGATAGGAGACTGGTTTTAAATTTATTTGGCATGATCATGAAAAGCTGCTAGACAGTTGTGCTATGTTAGACACTATATGAAATTTATCTGGATACTGAATAGAGATTATTTCTTTCTTTCAGTCCTTCCTCAATAATGTTAAATGCCCCATCATGTAAACTACACAAAACACCAATGGAACTCATTTCATTAATATTTACTGATTTTCCAATCATCAAATATATTGATCAATGATTGGACATTCACTTTTCTAAATGTATACTAATAATTTGAACTTGGGTACGCAAGGCTCAGTTTCCAAATCTAAAGCAAGTACAGAACATGAAGTGACAGACTCAACAGAAATGGCTTAAGATAGTTCTGAGCTGTAACCTCTGATGAAGTTGTGGTTGACTTTTAGTTGATTTTTTTTGGGTTCCTGGGAATGGATTTGGGGATAGAGATGAAAGTTAGGGGTCAGGTTAGGGTTTAGGATATGTGGGAATTTGATCAGGTCAGAGCCTCCATTCCACGTTCGAAGGCCAGTGACATATATATCGGTCATCAGCAAACTGGGTCAGAATGTCTACCTGGCCGACCAGCATGGGTAAAGTCTGGTAGTTCCCCCCCAACCACTCCCTGGGTCAGCAAGTTGCCAGGGGGTTCTGGAGTTGGAATTTCATACGAGTAGAATAAATGAGGTCCAATGACAGCCTGGAACTGTGAATCAGTGAAACCAGAGTTCAAGGCCTAGTGTTTGGGGTACTGTCATCACCAAGTCTGGAGTTCAAGGCCTGGTGTTGGTGATCAGCAGATTCTGGGGCTGATTCCAAAGACAGAGGCTCAAGAATCAAATCAGAAGTCTGGAAATCGAGACCCATTTGGCTAGAGCCCCGGTAGTAAATCTCTGCAAGTCTGTTGGGTAGCTGAAGGTCAGATGTTGCTGCATCTGTTAATCTGTTATCTGAGTCCACTGGAGGCTGAAGTCCATCTTGGGTTAGAGGACTATGTGTGTATGTCGGTGGAAAGGAGTTAAGGGGCTTGATTAGCTGTTGTTGTTTTGTTGCTTGTCGCATTGTTGCTTTCTATGTTGTTTTGCTGAGCATTGTAGGCATGCTATGTTAGCACTAGAATGTGTGGCACCACCAGTGGGCTGCCCCCAGCACTCGCTTGGGTGTGTTGGTTATTAACACAAATGACCCATTTCACTGTACGTTTGGATGTATATGTGATAAACAAACTTGAATCTTGAAAACAGACAGGTAGAGGGAACTTAAGGCATGCAAGACTTGAGAATTAACATAGCAAATGCTGTATTACACTTTGGTAGAACAAACAGATAGGGTGTAATTCTATTAAAAACTGCAGAGTGGACAGATCTGGAACCATATGTGTACACAATGTTGATTGTGCAGGACAGGTTGAAAATATAAAGCACAGCACAGGAACAGGAACTTCAACCTTTGATGTTATGCCAAATATACATCCCTGACTTTCTTAAATTAAGAAAGGAAGTTATGAAAAAATTTTCTTAATACGTATATACTGGTAATTTGAAGACATTTGCTTTGGCTACAACTAAAATATTATTTCTCATTTTGGTGCAACTCTTTGTAAAAGTTTCAGAGATGATATAGAAAAGAATTACAAGAAAGTTTCAGTTATATGGACTGATTGAAGAAACACAGACAATCTTCCTTGGATCAAAGAAAATTGAGAATAATACTGATGAGGGTATTTAAAATGACAAAGGGTCTACCAGGGTTTCCGAATCTGTGGTTCACAGACCCCTTGCTTCATAGTATTAGTCCATGGATTAAAATATGTTGCAAACCTCTGGTCAAAACAGACTAGATAGATACAAACTGTTCCAATTGGTGGAGTCAAATACTAAAGGACATAGAAGAGACAGACTGGTAAAAAGCAAACCAAAGAAAAGTGAGTGTTTTCTCAATCAGTAATCAGCATTTGGAATACACAGCTAGGGTGAGTAGTGGAGGAAGATTTAACTGTACAAAAGGAAACCAGAGAACACTCAAAGGAAAATTATTGCAGAGCTATGGAGTGAGGTACGGGGAGTGAGGTAGCTCTTGTATAAAGTGAGGATGGACACGATGACTGAATAGCTTCCTTCCACAGAACATCCTTTCTGTGTGATTTTGTGCTTCCAGGCAGCTCCCTAGTTAATAACATTGTCAGTATGATCAGTACTCAGCATTATACCTATGCACGTGATAGAACCTGAATTATAGTATTTGAGTGAGGGTCTCACCTAAAACAGGTTGGCACTAGTGTTGCTCAGATTATCTAATTATCTTTCCTAATTATTACATTCTTGAATACAGTGAATCAAATAGTGACATGTTTCCATTTAATGGAACAGCAAAATGACAATGATTCTTCAATCTAATACTTGTATCTCTCAAACTGGAGAGACGACCACACTGCTCTCAGCTGACTTCTACAGCCTTGGCAGTGACTTGAAGTCACTCTGCAGAATGGAAGTAAAAACTGAGGCAGCCTGGACAGCAAAAGTCATACATCACTGCCTTATTCTATCTCCACTCCCAACTTTGTTTTCCTGGCACTGATAGCATGCATTCAGTAGAAGAGCAGAATGGTCTGACAAGTGAGCTCTGGAACCAACCAAAGTTTGCAGGATTAAGCTAAATTTGTTTCAGTTAAATAACCTACCTCTAGTATTCCAATATTGTTGGCAATTCCCTGTGCCAAAATGGAGCTTAGAGAATGAATTGCTAACACTAAGGTTGGTCAGGTGCCTCAGAAATGAAATAGGCATGGCTTGTAAACTTGTTTTGTCAAACATTTGAGCTTCATCTAGTGCCTGGAAACCTGATGTGGCCTGTACTATGGTTGCTAAAAGAAGTGGCACAGCAGGTTTCTGGCCTGTGAAAGCAGATAGGGAAAGTCTTAATCAATCATCTTTAACATTCTTGACATTGTCTCCTGCATCATTAGTCTCTTTTGAATTGGATAAAGTCTTTGTAGCTCTTACTAGGCAGAAATAACAAGAATCGACAAAGCAAATTTTCAACAAAGCCTATCCAAGTGTTCATATCATACAGTGAAGAATACAATTAAGCATTTCAAATATTTCATGATATGGTCTTATTCACCATCTTCACACTTAATTGCAGTAATCCACTCTAATACTCAGTGTACAGTATTGTTTACTTTTGCTATAAAATCATAACACATCTGTTACTGATTATAAAATCTCAGCCAAATTCTGCTCCAACTGGAGATGTAAATACCAAAAAGTAAAAATAACTGTGAAGATAATACAGGGGCATTTCATTTGAAACTATCTTGTTTTGTTTATATCATGCATCCTTCAAAACTATGAAAATTAAAAAGGAAGGAATACACCCTGCTAGGTAACTATTCAGAGAACCAATCGTCATGAAATATATGCACCTACTAGCCTGTCACTAGTAAAGACATAGAGTACAAAGAGAATAAAGGTCTGGAAACTCTGGACTTTTCCTTTCAGTCTCATAGTTAATTGGCTCAAACAACAATTAATTTGGTGAATTAAATTTGGCTATTTTTAGCAACCTAAAGCAAGAAATCCTATCTTAGGGCCTTTAATATAAAATTTTGATAATGCTTAAAGCAATTTAGTACTTTAGCAATGGGATTCTGGCAGAATGACTCTCATTCTGTGAATAGCCTTGTTCACTGATCCTTCTGAATCTAATTCTAAGATAAATAATTCCAGTGGGAAGATAGTGTATTTGTGAAATGACCGCAGTGCCATCAACAATTTTAAAGACCAGATCAAGAGAAGAGGAATGACCCTGAGTTGGGCAAAACATTTTGGTGCTGAAATCTTTACTTAAGACTTAGGAAGCCCATTAAGCACCTGTCTTTGAAGTGAACTAATCTTCCTACTGAGGTGACCCAAATCTGTTTGTTGCTTTGATTATGCTTGCATAATCAATCACCACCCGCACAGAGGAAGAAATGAGATGGGCTTGGAGAAAGGGATTGGTAAAATGTTATTGTTGGTGAGCCATTATCCAGCAATCAGTGCAGTAAATGCAGGAAAATCACATTCATTAATCCCTCCCCAGGATTCTCTCAGTGCCAGAGGGGTTAGGTTTAATCTGGCCTGCTTTCACCTCTCACACTGACTGCTGTATTTAAATAACATTGTGTCCAAACACAGTGACTGCTGTCCAGCAACAGAACTGGTGCCTGTGTGTTATTTTTACAATAGAGTTAACGGTTCACAATGAGATGCTTCTGTGTGGGATAATTTATTGGTCCTTCTTAATTGAGTAGCTCATCTGGGGATAACGTTTCAGAGAAAGTGCTAAATTGTTTAGCAGAAATCAAAGATTTACTGAGGGTTTGGTTCAATGCTGCCAAATGTTGACTATTTTTTGTTCTGCTTATCAACAGCTTCCTAAGGCCATGTTTTTATTGATAAATGCACAACCCCTCACATTAACACTATTAGCTTATCTGCCATTAACTTTATTTCTACTCTTAAGATTTTTTTTTGTCCCAGCAGGCTGCTGCCTCAATATGAAAAGAGATAAAAGCTGGATTTGAGCAAGAAATAGTTCACTCAGTGTAGGGGAAAATGCAAAAGATTAAACAAATGGAAAATTGAAATAAATATTAACGAAAGAAGAAATAAGCACATGTAGGGCTCAAAGTTCAAAGTATCAGAGTGTGTATATGTCAGTATATACTACCCAGAGATTTTGGCAATATTTTTTGTCAGTTGGATATGTTTTGTGTGGTTGAATAAAACAGAGTTAAGCCTTGAAAAGCATTTGACACTTGAAACTTGTGTACTTGCACGGGGATTTCTAGGAAACCTGGTTAGTTGTCAAAACTGTGCTAATCAGCCATCAATTTATCATGAATCTTTACACTAGAACACAACTCCAAAATGTGTTGCTGCCTCCAGACAGGGGCAGTAGCTTGATTCCATTTATGGGAACTGAATACAGGGATATTTAATTTAAAACGGACTTTGCATTGAAAAACAATATGGTTAGAGGCTAGACTATACTGGGCAACCCATTTTGGGCACCAAATGTTGTAACGTAAGCTCATTTCAAAATGAAAATTGACATTCACTCCAGATGTATTGATGAGCTTTGAAGTCCTCCATGCTCCTGATGTGACAAAATATAGAAAGAAAAGTCTGGTCATGATTTGAAGATCAGAATGGCTATCTATGCCTGGAAGCAAAAGAGATGAGGCAACCTTATAGGATTGTTTGCATCTGTATTTACTCAGCAGATGGACACAGAGTCTATAGAAGTGAGGCAAAGTAGCATCAACTTCATGGAGCCTATACATTGGAGGAGGTGTTTGCTGTCCTGAGGCAAATCAGGGTGGGTAAATCCCCAGAGCCTGACAAGGTGTTCTCTCAGACCCTATGGGAGGCAAGTGCAGAAATTACTGGGTCCCTAGCATAGTTATTTAAATCATCCTTAGTGACAGGTGAGGTACTGAAGGATTGGAGGATAGCCAATGTTGTTCCGCTGTTCCAGAAAGACTGAAAATAAATCAGGAAAATATAGGCTGGTGACTACTACATCGACTTAGGCCTTAGGGGTTGACGCCGGGCTGGTGGGAAACTTATTGGAAGGTATTCTAAGGGACCAGATAAATGATACTTGGACAGATATGGACTACCAAATACTTTGTGTGCGGTAGGTTATGTCTAACTAATTTTATAGAGATCTTTGAGGAAGTTACCAGCTGGAAAAATAGGCTGAAAAATGGCAGATGGAATTTGATGCAGACAAGTGTGAGGTGTTGCACTTTGGGAGCACCATCCAGGGTAGGTCTCACACAGTGAATGGTACGGCACTGAGGAGCGCCATAAGACAAAATGAATCTGGGAATACAGGCCCATAATTCATTGAAAGTGGTTTCACAGGTATATAGTGCTGTAAAGAAAGCTTTTGAAGTATTGAATGCACTAGATGGGATGTTATGTTGAAGTTGTATAAGACATTGGTGAGGCCTAATTTGGAGTATTGAGCGCAGTTTTGGTCATCTACCTACAGGAAACATGTAAATAAGGTTGAAAGAGTACAGAGAAAATTTACAAAGATGTTGCCGGGCCTGGAGGACCTGAATTATGAGGAAAGACTGAATCGTTTAGGACTTCATACCTTGGAACATAGAAGATTGAGGAGAGATTTGCTAGAGGTATACAAAATGATGAGCGGTATAGATAAGGTAAATGCAAGAAGGTTTTCTGGGATTTCCATTGCAGCATATCAGAATGCGCTGCTTGCTTCAGTATTACTCATAGAAAACTGCCTGGGTAAGCTTCGTGGTCTGCCATTAAAAAGCTACTTTAGGAAGGTTCTTTGAAAGTGATATACTTACCCTATCACCAACCTCAACATCTTTCTTGTTTGTGATTCCCAACTGCAAAACTCGTGACACTCACACAAATCCAGTATCAGATATTTCTAATTGTCACCTCACCCAAATGGCAATCTACTATCGGATTCATCCTCCCATAACTGATCTGTGGCTCATCCTGCCTTTGACCCAAAAGCCCTACCTCAACTTTCAGTATGACCCCTGACTCTGCAGGACATCCGCATATGAGTGAAAATCCTAGCTTTGCATTGATAGTCACTGTATATGTTGATGGCTTTCATGCACATCTGTTTTTCACGTGTAAGGGACCTAGAAGAAGAAATTACAAACTTCAGAATACACAATGTGTATCCAATGTAGCTGTCTTTTTTCTCAATAAAACGAGTGCACATAGACACTTGGGTTTATGTTTTAATTTCAGAAACTGTCACCTGAAATAGAGAGGTAAAGTGTACTTTTTATGTTAAAAGATTTGTGGAGACAGTTAAGAGACTGTTAGATAGGTATGTAGATGAAAGAAAAATAGAGGTGAATGTGGGAGTGAAGTGTTAGAGAGAAGCATTGGAATAGGTTAGAAAGTCAGCACAACATGATGGGCTGAAGGTCCTATGCTGTTCGAAATGATGAGCGGTATAGATAAGGTAAATGCAAGAAGGCTGTACTGTTCGGTGTTCTATGTAAGTGGGCATGTGGTGCTACTTCACATGAAATAAGATAGGCATGGAACAGATTTCACAGCACAGAACTGGGTATCAATAAGGTACAATGGGAAAGCTGTTGGACTACAATCTCCAATCTGTAATCTAATCATAAGGTTCACAAATATATTATTCATCTCTCTATCATGAAGACAGACAAATCATCAGCAGCACCAGACATGGTTACCGATAAGGACATAAAAAAAATAGAAGCGTGCATCATTTTTATGCCTCTTATACATGGTACTTTAATAGATACACCTATACAACTGCTCGTTAATGCAAATATCTAATCAGCCAATCATGTGGCACCAGTTCAATAAAAGCCTGTGGACATGGTCAAGAGGTTCAGTTGTTGTTCAGACCAAGCATCAGAATGGGGAAGAAATGTGATCAAAGTGACTTTGACTGTGGAATTACTGTTGGTGCTAGATGGTGTGATTTGGGTATTTCAGACACTGCTGATCTCCTGGGATTTTTGCACACAACAATCTGTAGAGCAGATTCCCAACCTTTTTTATGCTATGTACCCCTACTATTAAGTGAGGATTCTGTGGATCACAGGCTGCGAACTCCTACCCTAGACTTTATAAAGAAAACCAAAAAAAAACATCCAGTAAGAGGCAGTTCTGTGAGCAAAAATGCCTTGTTAATGAGAGAGGTCAGGAGAAAATGGCCAAACTGATTCAAGCTGACAGGAACGTGACAGTAACAAGCTGAACCTTGAAGTGAATGGGCTACAGCAGAAGACCATGAATATACATTCTGCAGCCATTTTTTTTAGGTACAGGAGTTGAAGTGACCACTAAATATTTGTTCTCTGCCACTCACTAAGATAATGTCTGATCTTTAGCCTTAGCACTATTTTCTGCACTCGATGATGCTCTTAATACTGAATACCAATTTCTAATTGGATATAGTTAGTGATTGAGCCTCCACAATCCAGTTGGCTAGATTTCAAAGATTCTTTTCCTTTGGTGTAGTAATTTCTTTGGAACCTATTTTGGAATGTGACACCTGTTTCTAAACCCTTGTGTCAAGGGAACAATCTGTCCCTGTAAGTTTTGATGAGATCAGCTCTAACTTTCCAAACTCAAGACCATCTATGTCCAACTGGCATAATATCCAAAGCTACACTCTTTGTGTCATCTGCAAACTTATAGGCCACCCTTCCACTACCACATCCTTATCCAAGTCATTTATGAAAATCACAAAGAGAAGGGGTGCCAGAGAAATTCCTTGCAGAACATCACTGGTCACCGACCTCCAGGTAGAATATCTACTACCACCCTCTGCCTTCTGTGGGCAACTACCCTTGAAGGAGACCAATATCAAAGGAAAATAATATCAATGTCACGAAATTGCCAGGGAATGATCATCACGAACAAGAGAAAAGTGAATAACCCACCCTGAACACCCAATAACATTACCAAGTACCCCATCATCAACATTCAGGGGAGGGCGGGTATCAATTTTCACTAGAAGCTGAACTGAGCCACATAAATACTGTGACCAGGAAAGCAGAAAATGCACTGGGTATCCTGCAACATGACCGCTTGATGCCGTTCACATGATATATGAAATATAGGACGGAATGCGCTTTTGATGAATGGAACTTTAACAACACTCAGGGAGTTTAACAGGATAAAGTAGCTAATGGGACACCCATCACCTTTTAGATTAATTGCTGCATCAACCAGCAGAATATGGCTGCTGTGTACACTATTAATAAAATGCATTGCATTTGGCCCTTCCTAAATTTCTGCTATCAACAAGCACAAGGGTAACAGAGAATACCACTAACTCTTGACTACGTTCTATCACTACATTCTTTCACTCTGGGTCTAAATCTTGTAAGTTCTTAATCATTAGTACTTCAGCTGAACCAGGAGAAGAATGTCTGCAGCAATACACCAAGGTGATTCACCAGGTTCTTTGCCAAGGTCAGTTAAGGTTGGGTTTTAAATGCCAGGTTTGCCACAATATCCTCACTCCTTGAATTTAATGAAAGGTAGACCATCAGTTTTCTGGGAGGGAGAGGGAGAGAGAGAGAACGAGAGAGAGGTAGGGAGAGGGAGGGGGAGACACACACACACACACACACACACACACACACACACACACACACACACACTCACTCACTCACTCACTCCAGGCTTTCTGGCAATCACATGCTCGTCAAAGTTATTCTAGAAGTTTTCTGAACTTGCTAGAAACCAAGGAAGAACAAGGCAGATTGGTGGCTAGATTTTCCAGTGAAATACTGGACTTTGTAGGAGCATGAAGAGGTCCTTTAACAAAGTGCAGCCAGGAATGTTAAGGAATGGGGTTGGGAGTGAGGCGGGGGAAGGGGGAGATGTGAATACAGCTTTTGCATTTGATGACATAGATGCTTAAACAAAGCTTTCAAAAACATAATTAAAAATCTCATCTCTGGGAAATTGCATCAGCTGTCTCAGGTTCCACTGCTGCTCACCATCTGGTGTTCAGACTTCTGCCTTGCAAGCCCATGCTGCTCTTCTACAACTGCAATTGGTAGCATTGCCATTATGGGTTTGGATTTCTGTAGCTGAAAGAGAATTCCCAAAATCTGTCCTCCATCAAATTATTGAGTTTGCTGAGGTGGTGCTTATGGAAAGTGGCAATGACTTTGTGTCCCCACAGCTGCTGAGAAGCAGCATTCAATCTTCAAGCTCTACTACTCCACCATTAATCTTGCTGTAGCCTGTCAACCAACTAGACCAGACTAACGTCACTTCTAGTGAACAGGGGAAGTTTGAAACAAGGCACCATTGACTGTAGCCTCCTCCACTACAAGTCAGTAGCCTTCCTTCAGCCATGCCCTGACTACTCAGGATTACACACCTGGTCAGTGGACAATGGTAAATTCTGGGATCCGTCCAGATTTTACCATTCTGTCAAATTACCTACTAGCCCAGACTTCTTTGGAATTTGGGAGGAAACTCACATAACTTAAAGGAGAAATGGAAAATGCCACACAGGCAGCATTAGCGATTACAAATGAACCCAGGTCACTGTAGCTTCTATTAGTTGCCCAGTTAAAGAGGGATTCTATGGGCTTCTATTTCTGGCATTCAACCATTTGAAAGTATTTTGCTGTCTTTTTTAGTTCAGAATTAACAACCTCACACTTACCTGTGATGAAATCCATTGGCAGCAGTTTGCCTGTGAAATGTTTGATTAATTTCTCCATGAAACATAATATGCGTACAGTATGTTATCTGCCCTTGTGCTATTGAAAAACTGAAGAAGTGCTTTTCTATCCTAACAGCTCCTGGTCATTAATGTGGTGAATAGCTCCAGCCCATACAGAAATCCTTGCACAGCTCCAGGTCCATAATTCCTTATATCTATCACCTACTTCTTAGCCAATTTTATCAGCCAATAATAAAGGAAGCTAATAATAAAGGAGAGAGAGAAATAAGAGATAAAAGAAATAAGAAATAAAACACATTATTTGTCAAAGTTAAATTATGTTTAGTTAGCACACTTAAATTTGCTGATGAATTAGGAGAAAGGATCAATGAGAAATTGCTCTTAGCTCCTGCTGGATGATCCACTCCAATTTGTCTACTGTTACGCAGGTCAAATGCAGATACCGTTTCATTGGCTGTTAATTCAACTTTGGAGCATCTGGACAGTAAAGATTCATACATCGGATTGCTCATCATTGACTGTAGCTTTTTTCCAATGTCCTTGAATGGAAAATCCTACAAAAAAATAGTGGATACGGCCCAGTCCATCATGAGTAAAACCCTTCCACCATTGGGCACATCTGCACAGAGCATCGTTGCAGGAAAGCAGGATCCATCATCAGGGAACCCCACCATGCAGGCCATGCTCTCTTCTCACTGTTGCCTTTAGGAGGAAGGTATAGGAGCCTTAGGACTCACACTGACAGGTTCAGGAACAGTTATTACACCTCAACCATCATGCTCTTGAATCAGAGGCCATGGCTTCACTCAACTTCATTTGCCCCATCATTGAACTGTTTTCACAACCTATGGACTCACTTCCAAGGACTCTTCAGTTCATGTTCTTTATATTTCTGGCTTATTTATTTATTATTATTATTTCTTCTTAGTTTTCTTTTGCATTTGTACAGTTTGTTGTCTTTGTTCAGTTTGTTCAGTGTTGTACACTGGTTGTCTGCCCTGTATGATGTGGTCTTTCATTGGTTATTGGATTTATTGAGTATGCTTGCAAGAAAACAAATCTCAAGGTTGTCTATGGCAACATACCGTACATGTACTTTGATAATAAATTTACTTTGAATTATAGATGTGGAGAGTATATAGACTGGTTGCATCACAGCCTGGTGTGGAAACAGCAATTCCCTTGAACAGAAACACCTACAAAAAGTAGTGGATGTGGCTTAGTCCATCACGGGTAAAGCCCTCCCTACTGTTGTGCATATGTACATGAAGTGCTGTAGCAGGAAAGCAGTATCCATCATCAAGGACCACCACCATCCAGACCATGCTGTCATCAGGAAGAAGGTACATGAGCCTCAGGACCCATACTGTCAGGTTCAGGAAAAGTTATTACCCTTCAACAGACTCTTGAATGAGAGGGGATAACTTTACTCATCTTCACTCACCCTAACACTGAACTGTTCCCACAACCTATAGACTCACTTTCATTGACCATAAGACATAGGAGTGGATTAGACCAATCAAGTCTGCTCCACCATTCCATTATCAATGATTTATTATCCCTCTCAACCCCATTCTCCTGCCTTCTACCCATAACCCATGGCCTGTCTAATCAAGAACTTATCAAACTCCACTTTACTACCATCATTTTTCTGTGGTTCAATATCTACTCTTGCCTCCCTTTTTCTCTTTATATATCTGAAAAAAATTGGTATTCTATTTTATATTATTGGCTGGCTTACCTTTATATTTCATCTTCTCTCTCCTTATGGCTTTTTTGTTGCCTTCTGTTGGTTTTTAAAGCTTCCCAATCCTCTAACCCCACTAATTTTGCTATATTATATGCTATCTCTTTTCGTTCTATGCTGTCTTTGACTTCACTTGTCAGCCACAGTTAGCTCATCCTTCCTTTAGAATACTTTCAAGAACACTTCATCTCTTCTTCTCAATATTTATTGTTTATTCATTATTAATATTTTGTGTTTTTTCCTTTGTGCTTGCACAGTTTGTTGACTTTTGCACATTGGTTGTTTGTCCATCTAGTGTGCGTCTTTTTCACTGATTCTATTGTGTTTCTTTGTATTTACCATGAATGCCCACATGAAAATGAATCTCAGGGTAGTATATCATGACATATATGTACTTTGATATTAAATTTACTTTAAACTTTGAAATAAGCTTCCAAATTTAGCTCAGAACAAGGATCTAGTGCTTTCCCAGTGTATCTGACAAATAAACTCTTCTCAGGCTTCCTGCCAGTACAGGTATTGATTTTAACTGATGTTTCAGTGACAAATTCCTCCATCTTTATGAAACGTCAGTTAAAATTGATACCTGTACCTGGCTGGAGGCCCGAGAAGAGTTCAGTTGTTAGCTCAGAACAATTCAGCAGATGCTTTGTCAAATAGTTTTGGAATTTTATATAGATAACACCTATTGGCATTCCTATAACAAACCCATCTTCAAAAAAAGTCTGACATATTTGTCGGATATCTTATATTTTTAATATAACCACATAATCTCTTTTTATAAAAGTGTTCATTCACTTTGTCTTTAATTATAGACTGTAGGAAGTTCCTGATAATAGATTGTAGATAAACAAATGTGTAATTATTAGGTTTGGTGGGAATTTTAGAGGAATTGTGAAAGCTGATTGTATGGCTGCCAGTGGTAGACTAATCAGATTTGAAAATGCTCAGAAGTCATTATTATCGGTTGCAAACATCTCAGAAAGTTATAGTTTGGAGAATATTACAAGCTAGAGAGAGAGAGTGCATGGAGGGGTTTGAAACATGGATAAGAATTGTAAGCAGCTGGCTTTATTAACTGGGAACACATGTAGGCACTGAAAGCTTTGGTGTCATTGCTAAGGAACATATTGTATAGGCAGAAAAGACTTCGATGATATCACATTTGCATGCAGCAAATTAATGTAGATATACTGAAGTGTAGTTAATGGAAGAGAAAGTACTGATGATTATTTCCCTGGTAGGAGGGATGAGGCAATGGTGGAATCAGATGGGTTTCACTGAGTTTATCTCCAGGAAACTGAGAAAGACGTGGTTGTGTCACCGTTCAGTTGGATGACATTTCTGCTCATCCATTGAGGGATGGTAAACCATCTGACAACTGAGGGACAGTGGATATGATGGCAAGATAAACCTGGGTGTCAACAAGGTATGTCAGGAATTTGATACTGTTTTTGGATTGTGTTTAGATGAAAAATTAAAGGGCAAAGTATAGAAGCTTGTGAGGCACCAGAGATAGTGGTGAGAGGTCCAGAAAAGATTCCATCAGTGGCTGTGGTTTGATCAATAACTACTAGTACTGTAGTAGAGAACGGGTAGAAGAAATATAAGAAAGGAAAGCTTGTGAGAGTAGATTAGTCAGTAGCACAAGAAGGACTTCCGGATATTATCAAGTCTTCATCCTCAAAACTGGCCATAATACATGTAAAAACAGACTGCAACTTTGTTTCTTACAGTTCCTATACTGAACTAGTGAAAAGGTAAACAAAAGAAGAGTAAGATTAATTAAGGACCAAAAGCAAAACCTTCTTGTGGAATTAAAAGGCTTGGATAGATAATTGAAAATAATATTGCCAACATCAAGCTTTTGAAATAAAAGGTTGAGAAATTAAGTCAAGTAAAATCAGCAAGATGGGAGACATTAAAAATACTGGCAAAAGAGAAAGGTCATCTAGTCGAGCTAGCATGTATTCAAGATTGCTGAAGGAAGAGAGGATGGAAATTATGGAAGCTCTGATCATTATCTTTCTATTCTTGGAAATGGTCTGTTGTCAGAGGATTGGAGAACTGGAAATGTTGCACCACAATCAAAAAAATTGGTGAGAAGTCTAAACTTGGCAATTATTAGCTAGACAGCTGAATATTAATAGTGAGGTCACTTTTAGAGATAGTGATCCAATATTATTTTAACAAGCACTTGGCAAATTTAATACCAGCATGATTTATCAAAGTTAAATCATGTTTGGTTAACATACTTAAATTAACTGATGAATTTGCAGAAAGGGTCAATGAAAAAGTATGGTTACTATTGAATGAATTAATTTTCAGAGACATCATGTAACAGAAGGGTAAGTAGCCGATTTAATGAATGATGCTACATGGCTATGAAAATGACTAAGTTCCAGAAAGCAGACAGCAATGATGATCTGTTGTTCACCTAAATGGAGGGAAAATCTTGTGGCAGGTGAGCAGAATGGGGTGGAGTGATGGTAACATTGGGATAAATGTTGGAGACCTGAACTTGGTTACTCAAGTCTTAAAATCAAAATTTGCATATGAAACAAAGGAGATAGCATTAGATTTCCAAAGGGCATGCAAGGACTGGTGAATACACAGACACCTTGCTAACAGAATTTAATACAGAGAAGTTTGAAATTTTCCTGTAGGTTGGAAAATTGAGCGGAAGCAATAGAAACTAAATTGGCAAAATTTAGCTCAAGAGCATGGAACCGTGGCAGCATATGTATTTGTAGGCTATGTCAAATCCAGTAGAAGACATAAAAGATTCACAAAAGGCTGGATAGCTCTAAAGATGGAAAAGGCATGATATATTTGAATAAAACATTGCCTACTTCAGTTGCAGCATTGAGATTAATTCTGGGTACAACTATTTAGGAAGGATTTCAAGATCTCAGGAAAGCTATGAGAATGATGAGAGTGATAAAAGATGGCATATTGGAGAAATGAAAATTGTTCTTCTTAAGCAAAGAAACTGAAAAGGAGATTTGATAGATATTATCAAGATTGCTCTGTAGCAGTAAATAGTTACCAGTGGCAGAAGAACAGGATGATCAGAGGACATCAGTTGTAAAATCTGAACACATTTCTTTTTAATGCAGCAAAAATTATTCTGATTATAAATGCACTGACTGAAAGGGAGCAAGCCGTACTAAAAAAAACTTTCAAAAGGGAATTGGATGAGTACTGGAATCTGAAATATCTGCAGGAGTATGGGCAAAGATTAAGGGTCTAGAATCATTTGGATACTTCTGTGAAATACATGCAGGGAAGGTGGGATAAATTGTCAATTTGCATTCTGTATCATTCTAAGATTCTGATCTACCAAACAAGAAAATTTAAAATAATGCACAAAATATTACAGATTTTGATTTTCTCTTAATATTGAATTTATGATTTCTGGTTACTTGCCGGCCAGTCATCAGAGTTCCCTATTGACTCAAACAGCTCCCCTGCCACAATCTTCTTTCAGTTCACCATTGATCAGCAATTCCTAGCAATTTACAACATAGTTACAATTGAATGAGGTAGACCAAATTGTGAGTCCACATCAGTGAGACCATACCTATTTGAAGATGAAATACCCAAATTGGAGGCATTCAGATGACTTCTGAATGAAAAATATATACATGAAAAAAGCAGGAGATGCTGGAAATCCAAATCAACACACACAAACTGCTGGAGGAACTCAGCAGGTCAGGCAGCATCTGTGGAAAAGAGTACATATTGATGTTTCGGGCCAAGGCCCTTAATCAGGACTGGAAAAAAGTTGAGAAGTCGAGCAAGAAAGTGGGGGTTGGAGAGAAAGAAGACAAGTTGATAGGTGATAGGTGAAACTGAAGGAAGGGGAGTGGTGAAGTAAAGAGCTGGGAAGTTGATTGGTGAAAGAGATAAAGGGCTGGAGGAGGGGTAAATCTGAAAGGAGGGGACAGAAGGCCATGGAAGAAAGGAAAGGAGGAGGAGCTTCAGAGGGAGGTGATGGGCAAATATGGAGATAAGGTGAGAGAGGAAACAGGAATGGGGAATGGTGAAACATGGTGGGAGGACGTTAATGGAAGTTAGAGAAATTGATGTTTATACCATCAGGTTGGAAGCTACCCAGACAGAATATAAGGTGTTGCCTCCTGAGTGTGGCATCATCGCGGCAGTAAAAATAATACTTTAAAATAATACATGGAAATTAACTGAAGCATTAAAATTAAGCAAAATAAAGGAAAGAACACTTAACTGTACTTGCCTTTACAAACAAGTTAGTGATCCATTTCATGTGAATATGACTGAGCCACCCAAGTCAATCACAGCTAAGGAGTAACTGAGGAACACTATGCAAAGTGCATCCAACTCCTCAGATTAGCAAATCAATGATGCATTCAGCAGCAAAGCGGGAGGGAAGAAACACCAACATCTGACTTCCAGCTTGTACTTAACAACCACATTTCAATGCTCAGGCAGAGAGATCAGGAACATGATGGCCTGTTCACTTCAACTATCTGGTGGTTCGTGACAGAACTGTTGTCTCATGTACAGCACAATCTCATCTTTTATATTATCAATATTGCTCAATTATTTCTTCATTAAAGTGATTACAATATAGTGTAATAATCAATGATATGATTTAATGTTCAACATTTCTAAAACCTTAGGCATTTAGAAATTACAATGACATTTTTATAACAAAAATAGTAGAAATAGGAGCAGCCCATTAGTCCCCTGGGCTTGTACTACCATTTAATATGACTGCACTTTATCCTTTAGCTTAGTGCCACTTTCCTGCACTAATTTCACATCCATGATTCATTCCTTCAGTATCAATAAAAGCTATCGACCTCTGCCTTGTACATGCAAAGTGACTAAGCCTCTAGAGTTCTTTTAAGTAGAAAAATCCAGATATTCACTATTCTCTAAGTGAAGGAATTCATCTCTGTCCTGAATGGCTGACACTTAATGTTGAGATTGTGAGTGCTTGTCTAGACATCCCACCCAGGAGAAACATCACCTCTACATCTACCCCATCAAGTTCCAGAAGAGTTTTATATTTCAATCTCCTAAACTCGCTGGAATACAGCATGAAAATAAAAATAATTGCAGATGCTGGAAATGACAAACAAAATCAGAAACTGCTGGGAACATTCAATAGATCAGTTAGCTTCAATGGACAGAAGAACAGAGGTAATATTTCAGGACAAACATCATTTATCATGTTTCCTGTGACAAGGCTTGAACTTAAATCAAAATGCATCGGTTCAAAAGAGGCCGTAGAGAGTCTCTGCCAGCTCCATCTCAGGCACAAGTCTCCCCACCATTGACAACTTTGAGAGGAGATAACTCAGAAAGGCAGCATCCATCACTGAGGACCCTCCCCATCTGAGACGTGCCTTCTTCACATTGCTAAAGTTTCAATTTGTCTAAGTAATGCCTTTACTTCCTTAGAGGTTTATGGAGATTTGGCATGTCAGCAAACATGTAGGTATATTTCTATAAACAAACAATGGAACTATCCAGAGTGGCCTGGTATAGAACCACCAATGCCCAGAATGGAAACAGCTTCAGAAAGTGTTGGATACAACCCAGTACATCACAAGCAAAGCCTCCCACCATTGAGCATGTTTACAGGGAATGCTGCCACAAGAAAGCAGCATCCATCATCAAAGGCTATCACCATGCAGGCCATGCTCTCTTGTTGTTACTACCATCAGGCTGGAGATACAGAAGCCTTAGGTCCCACACCATCAGGTTCTGGAACCGTTATTACCTTACAACCATTAACTCCTGAACCAGCAAGGATAACCATTCTACAGCTTGCAGGCTCTCCTTAAAGGAACTTTTACAATTTATGTTCTCAGCTTTATTTTTTATTTGCACAGTTTGTCTTATTTCATCATTCTTTGTTGGTGTATAGTTTTTTTTTTGTAAATTCTATTGGATTTCTTTATTTCCCTATAAATATCTGGAAGAAAATTAATCTCAAGGTAGAATATGGTCACATATAGGTGTTTTGACAGTACATTTTACTTTGAAGATGCATACTCAGTGTTTTAGAAACAGCTGCTTCGCCATCATCATAGATTTCTGAATGGTCTACGAACCCGTGAACATTACCTCACTATTTATTTATTTTAATTTTAAACTTACAGCAATTTTTTTTTTATAGCTTGCACTCTATTGCTGCCACAACCAACAAATTTCATGATATATGTCAGTGACAACAAACCTAATTCTATTCTGATTCTGAACTTGGTTTCTGTATTCACAGATGCTGCCTGGCTTCTTGAGTACAACATCTTCTGTTCTTGTTTAAGAGAATACAGGTTTCCCCCGCTAGCCAAAGGTAGAGCGTTCCTATGAAATGGTTTGTAAGCCAGAATGTCGTAAAGTGAAGAAGCAATTACCATTTATTAATATGGGAAAAATTCGTGAGTGTTCCCAGACCCAAAAAATAACCTACAGAATCATGCCAAATAACAAATAAAACCTAAAATAACAGTAACATATAGTAAAAGCAGGAACGATATGATAAATACACAGCCTATATAAAGGAGAAATACTTCTATGCAATTATTGCAGCACTGTAGTGCAGCGAAAATCTCACTACTTAACGGAAGCAGTCTCAGTGGAAGCAACCTTTCAAACCTTTAAGCAACCTCAGTCTCAGTAACCTTTAAGCTATGAAGCTGCCAAATCAGACCAAATAACACATAAAAATACACAGCCTACATAAAGTAGAAATAATGTATGTACACTGTAGTTTCACTTACCGGAATCGGGAAGACAGCGAGCACACTGATGATGATGTGTTAGGCTGAGTCGTCGGAGGTCGGGGTGCTCGGCAATTTTTTCCAATAAATTGCAGTTTTGTCACAGTTAAACACTTGCTTATATGAATAACCACCTTCCGCAATTATTTTCTTCAGTTCTGCTGGGAACTTTCCAGCAGCTTCAGTATCAGCCGAAGCACTCTCTCCAGTAAACTTTAAGCTTTGAAGCTGCCCTCGCCTCAGAAACTGATCAAACCACCCATGACTGCCGTTAAATTCCACTTTCACAATACTTTCATCACCAGTGTCCAGTGCTTTCTGTTTCAGCTTATTAAAAAGACTAACTAATTTCTCCTTAAGTATAAGATAACTTAATGGAACACCACGCTTTGTACACCCATCAATCCACTCAAGCAATAGACTTTCCATTTTATCCATTATTAGATGCCAACTAAGAGAGACCACTTTGCTACGAGCAGAACCAACAGTAATATCGGCAGCTTTCAAGATTCTTTCTCTGTGCGTATAAATATTGCGAATGGTGGACGCAGGCAAGATCAACATGCGGACAATGTCCTTATTTTGTTCACCATGATCGAAACGCTTAATTACGTTCAGCTTTACGCTAAGTGTAACACCCCTACGAGCTCTTTTAGGCTTTTCCGATACCATAGAACTCATCTTGCTAACAGATGCACAAAATAAATCGACATAAAGCACAGATGCTCACAAGCACGTGTTTAAGCAATGGCGGCTAGAATGCAGTTCTGGGCGAGGAGCTTGGCTGCCTTTTATCGTAACAGTGAAAACACCTTCTGTTAGTGAAAACAGGTAACTTTCGTAACAGCGAGATGTCATAGAGCGAATGTTCGAAAAGCGGGGGCCCCCTGTGTAAACCCACTCTGCTGACCCTCCCATCATGTGGCAAACACTGTCATGCCAGGAATCAATTGGTGAACTTACATGCCTTTTGTCAGAGTTACTTATTTCCTTAGGAAGGGAATTCCCAAGCTTTGTTACCCTTTCATTGAGGAATTTGTTTCAATTTCTCTTCTGAAGAGTTGTCCCATTAGGATAATAACTATCTAAAGGAAGGTTAGCATCTTCTGTCATTAAAGTTTCGTATTTTTCAATAAAATCATCATTCAGTCTCATAAACTCAAGATGGTATGGGAACAACCTGCTTTAGTCTCCTTATAAGACAAGCGTAACATCTCAGGAATTAGAATCTAGTGAACTTTTCCTACACCCCCCACTCTCTTCATCACAAATAGATCTTTGTTAGGGGGACCAGACCTTTACACAATATTCCTGAAGTGGTCTCAGCAGGGCTCCATGTAATTAAAATAATACATTTCTACTCTTCCACTCAAATCCACTCGCAATAAAAGCCAACAAACTCTTTGCCTTCCTAACTGCTTGCTGAAACTGCCTATTAAAATTTAGTTATTCACGTACAAGCAGAAATCATCCCTTTGAACAGTAAAGTTTTTACCAAATAAAAAAAAGATCACTTTTAATTTTTCTCTAACAAAGTGGATGACCCAATATTTTCCCAAGTTCTGCCATGACAGTGCCCAGTCACCTATCTTGACTAAATCTTCCTGATGCTCCTGAACATCCTCATCACAGCCAACACCTTCAGCTACCTCTGTATCATCTGCAGACAGCATTATATAGCATATAGCATTTGATCACCTTATCAAAATTACAGGTGCATTGTGCCCGGGTTTCAGCATTGATCTCTGCTTGCCCTGCTAGTCACACAGTAGTTCCCCAACCTGAAAATGATTTGTGTGTTCTTTCTGTTTTCTTTTATTTTAATGATCTTGAATCTGCATCCATAAATTAGACTTCACGTCATGTGCTCTAATTTTGTTCAACAATTCTTTTCTGTGCTACCTTATCAAAGGCCTTGACAATGAATATACTGGTTTCTCCCTATACTTTCCATTGTTTATAGCTTCTAAAAACCGCAACATGTGTGTTAAATATGAGTTTCTTTTTTAAATCCACATTCACTTTGCCCAGTCCTCTTGTTACTTTCCTAGTTACGACTTCCTTAATTATAAATTGCCTCATTTTTTGAAACACTAATGCCAGAATACATGCTTTATCATTATTTTCCCCTATTCTTCATAGAGCTACTTTTAGTAACAACACTTGAATGCTTCAGTCTTCATATCCTGAATGACCGGCCTAAGATTCCCATTGTGATAGTGTAACTTTCTCCTGATGGTAAATATCTGTGTCACAGCCTTCCATTGTTTAACCCATGGGCAAGGAGAAATGAAAACCAGTCACTTCTAGTCATAAAGCTAAAACATATGAGCATAGTTAAATCTAAAGAAAATCATTTTGGATCTGCTGCAGGAAATAGTTTCATTCTCAGACAGAAATCTTTAATAATTTCAACAGGAAAATATGCCTAACGTTGGAAATCTAAGCATTTTAATCAAACGTATATCCAAATGTAGATAACACTTGCAATTAATAGGGAAAACAGTTATGTTGCTTCAAGCAGCATTGAGTACTTTTTCTCTTTATTATTTTGAATTTATGATCCAGGGCAGTTTTGATCTAATGGTATTTTTTCACTATTGTCATCTCCAATTCAATCAACCAAATCTGATCATATTGCTACTCCTTATATATGAGGCACAACTCCACAAACAAAATCTTTCATGAATTGCTTTCTTACTTGTGATGAACATGGTAGCCTGCTCCATTAATCTTCCAGCCTTCGTTCATGGGGTCAGTGATTTTGCAGGTTTGAACAATCAGGTGCTGCACATCTCGCCATGTGAGATTAGGACTAAATAAAAAGAAAATTGTAAACAAACTGAATCATATTACTCTGGTATAGAAGAAATGGATTTAAATTGTCAGCTTCAGCTTTCCATCTTCAATCTACATTATCCTGCACTCGTAGTCACATGGAAGACAAAGAATAACTCAGCAGTGTATACAATTTCTCCAGATGAAGAGTAGCAGACTTACCACTAGACTGACTGCTTTTAACATTTTTGATTGACTCAAATATAAATGTTTGTAATAAAGTTTTTTTAATCTCTCAGCTCCATCAAAGGCTCTAGCCTCCCCACCATCAAGGACATCTTCAAAAGATAATGAAGGACTCTCAACACACAGGACATGCCCTCTTCTCATTACTACCATTAGGGAGGAGTACATAAGCAAGAAGATGCATACTCAACATTTTAGAAAGAGCTTCTTCCCCTCCACTATTATATTTCTTTACCCATGAACACTACCTTGCTATTTTGCTCTCTTTTGCAATATTTATATTTATATGTTTTTATTATAATTACATAATTTTTATGTATGGCACTATTGCAAAACAGCAAATTTCACAATATTTGTTTGTAATAATAAAACAGATCCATTAAAATATTATAGCTATTTGCTTGGGAAGAGATTATTCTAAAATTCTATTCTCTCTGCTATCTAGTATCCTTTGGTGTGAGGGATGGGCTGGTATGCTGTTGTCAAGAACATACTGGTTGCATGAGATTTGCTCAAAAATAAAACATTACTTTACTAAACATGCACAATATTGAAAGAGATTGCTGAATTGCAGTATATATTATTTGCTTATCCTTATAAGTACCAATGTTTTACACAGCTGTTCTATATTTTAAGGCTAAGCTTGGTTAATGTAAAACTTGCTTAACATTCTTTTATTAAAAATTACCAGTTACATGAGAATTCCAGATGCCCAAATCCAGATAAACAAGAGTTTACTGTATTTATATACTTCAGTAATTTTCCTATGTGCCCTGGATTCACTTTTGTTTCTGGTAATCGTTAATGGTAGAATGTGACCTTATTATTGCCACATTTTCTCCATGACCATACTCCTGGACTTAACAGTTTGCAGTGAGAAAACTGCTATAGATTTTGGACCAGTACCAAAATTAATCTTCCAGCATCACCCTCTGCAAGGATAAGTGTGACTTTCATTTTCAGCTAAGGGACATGTAATGCTATATGTTCCATGACTTGCCTGCTGATAAGGCCATAACCAACACTATGAATGAATGAAAATTTCTCACATAATAATGCAGCCCATGTAAAGAGGAAAAAATACCAACACAATATTATTTTAATACAGTATTTATTCAGCAGTAAATATGCATCTCACCAAGCCAGTGCCATTGTGGAAACAACAAAACATCACATACACAAACATTCACACACAAAGACAACCTTTGCTAATTTTAAACTGCATTTGTCATACACAAAGTTAAACATTCATACTTATTTGCATGCATTTAATGGGATAAACTGGTGAACCTATACCATTTCAGTGTTTATCCAAAAAGAGAAATGACTGTTCTATAGAGTGATGGAACACTACAGCACAGAAACAGGCCCTTTGGACTTTTAGTTCATACCAAACTATTAATCTGCCTAGTTGCATCGATCTGTACCTGGACCATAGGCCTTCATGACCGTCCTATCCATGCGCCTATTCAGTTTTCTTAAAAATTGAAATTAAACTCACATCCGCTTCCACTGGCAGGTTGCTGCACATTCTCACTATCATCTGAGTGAAGACGTTTTCTCTCTTGTTCCCCTTTAGCATTTCACCCTTCACCCTTAACCCAGGACCAGTGTTTCTTCTAAGCTGCTTGGGTGTGTTGCCACACAGTAACAGAAATGCTCCTGTGCACACACCCTTCATTACTGCACAGCTGGAATTTTCTTTTCTATAATATTAATATAGTTGTGAAATTTTGCTAATATAATTTTGTAATTAGATTGGCTGGTGATGTAGTGACATCAGCGTCAGACTTCGCTCCGCAAAAAGCAAATAGCTTGTTATGATAGTGCTCCGACAACTCCACCAGGAGTTAAGGGTGCACACACATACACGCACACACACACAAACACACACACAATTTTGTAATTATGATGATATAATATTGAACTGTATGCTAATATAATTGTGAAATACCCTGTAATTAATTGTGTTAATGATGTAATTCATACATTTTCTAAATAATAAATTATCTAAACCTTTACTTTGAAACATCTTAGAGTTTTAACACATTTATATTGACAGCGTTTCATGATAAAACACTGTTTTAAATTGTAACAGTAAACACAGAATGGAAGTCAGTAGCTATTGTTAATAAATTGCCGGCCACTGATATTTTGAACTATATGCTTAGAAATGAAGAATTTAAAGAATTGTCAATTCTACTTGACATCGTTGGACCACTTCAAGCTTCTAGTACTGACTGTAAACAAAATGCAGTTTTATGAATTTAATCAAATATAAATCCAGAAACAGAATAGAAGTGGAACATTTGAATGATCTAATGAGGATCTTTCATCTGGATGCAAAATTAATCTGACAGTGTTAATAGAGAATTGATTTATAATAAAGTTCTGCTCCATTTTCAGGCTTTGTAAAATTTTCCTGCTTAGAGCAATGGTTAGTCTGTGCGGCTGTATCAAAAATTAGAAGGAATTTTACCCATGAGCTCTAGTTCTAGTCTCACCCAACCTTAGTGAAAAAAGCCTGCATACATTCACCATATTTTATCCCTCATAATTTTGTATACCCCTATCAATTATCTTGGCAATTCTGGACAATGTTTTTCACCCTCTGCATGCCACCTTGGCTGAACAGAGGAGCACTTTTAGTAATAAACTAAGACAACTGTGTTGCTCCACAGAGCACAATGTGAGGTCATTCTTACCCTCGGCCATAGGCTCTATAATGAGTCAACCTGCAGCTGGGGAAGTAATGACCTCCCTCCTGTTGGATGCTTGTGGTAACTTATTTTTTATTCTTTCTACCTCTCTTCTAATATTTGTATCTGTGCACTTGTAATGCTTCTGTGACACTGTAATTTCCTTTGGGATCAATAAAGTTTCTATCTATCTATCTGTCTATCTATCTACATTATTATCCAGATTGTTGATATAGATGACAAACAGCTTGCAACACACCGTTAGTCACAGGCCTTTAGTCAGAGAGGCAACAATCTACTACCACTCTCTAGCTTCTTCCGTGAAGCCAGTTTCTAATCCATTTCACTATGTCATCCTGAATGCCAAATGATTGAATCTTCTTGACCAATCTCTCATGTGGAACTTTATCAAAGGCCTTGTTAGAAAGAGCAAAATATAATATAGAATCCCATCACACAGAAACACACATACTTTATTCCACATTTTGACCTAAATGTTAATTTTGGGACCCAGTGTTGGCATTAAACCGTTCCGCATCAGGCATACTAAAGATGGAGGTAGAGATAAAGGTTCCTCTTCTTCATGATTAAGGAGAGAAGAATCACGATCTTACTTCTTAATATCACAATAATAATAATAAATGTTTGCATGTTTTCCCCATATGTCTTTGCAATGAAAACAATACCCAAGTGCAGTCATGACAGAAACTGCATAGTTTTGATCTGTGAGCTTTAGCAGATGTAATATAATATAACCTGTTTTTTTCCCTTCATTTTTTATGATATGCTGACTGTGCCTGAATTTCTTTCCCAACTCTCATTGCCCTTGAGAATATGACACTGGGTCTTCTTTGTGAATAGTTGCAACTTATGTGTTGAGGGTGGTTTCATGGTGCTATTCAGTAGGTTTCAGGGTTTTCTCCGAAGAGCGAAGAGACTGAATTAATGTCCAAGACAGATAGAGACATGGCGATTATCAGAAGTGTATACTGTTTCCTTAGGCTTGTCGACTTAGGAGGATGTGAATTGCTGAACCATATCATTTGGGTAGCACACATTATAACAAGGGTGTACAAATTGAATAGGGCTGGTTGGAAGGATTGTTGTCATGTCACTAAGCTCTCGATCTCCCTTCTGTATTCTCTGACACATCACCATTTTAGATACGGTCCACTATGGTGGTATCATTTGTAAACTTATAGATGGATTTAGAGCAAAATTTCGTCATACAGTTGTGTGTGTACAAAGATTAGAGTAGATAGCCATATTGGGCACCAGTGTTGAGGATATTCATGGCGGAGGTGCCACAGCCTATCCTTACTGATTGTGCTCTTTTGATCAGGTAGTCAGGGATCAACTTGCAAAGTGCCATTTTGAATTCCAGGTTGAGGAGTTTGGAGATGAGTTTGCTTGGAATATACAGTAAGCAGTTTATTTACTTCATTATAATGGTTATGATTATTTCCTATCTATTGAGATGTTGAATTAACATTAGCTTTGATCTTGGTTTACTCATTTATTTTTCTTCTCATTATTTAAACCTACTAGACTAATTTTAAATACCATTGATGATCAGAAACCTTTCAAAACAGTTTCAAAATGAGTTGTCAAATATTGTTGGTTTGTTCTGGGGTTGGAGCTTTGGCACCTAATACCTGAGATGTGCCTGCTTCACTTCCCAGGTATGTGGGGCTAGCTCAGTTTGCTCCATTTTTAGAACAGTGTAATATGGACAGGAGGGCACTGCTGCTGGTTATTCTGCTCTGAGGTTCAGATACAGAATGACCCAGACTTATTTATTAAAATGCATTAGAGAGCTAGTAAATAATTGGAGCATTAAAATCAAATTAAACAGATACAAAGAATAAATAATTAAATTTTTCCTTCCTGCTTTCCAGCTTAGGAATGCTTAATCTACCTTTCCAATTCCATCCTGCCACAGAGTCACAGAGGTGAATTCCTCAGAGTGATACTCAAAAACCCAAGCATGGTTAGGCTCTGTTGCAGGATTGCACAGTTGCTTATGTGTTATTTTTTGATGGCAAAGAGGCTATTCAGCCTATCATGTCCATGTTGGACCCTTGCAGATTAATCCTATCATTTGCATTCCCTTTCTTCTATTTCCTTATGGCTTTGTGTCTTACTCTCTTTTGCATGCCCATCCACTTCCCTTTGAATCTTTTGCCACTCACCCACATTACCATCTTCAACATGACTTTGGCATGTGGGAGGAAACTGGGGCACAATGTGGAAACCCAACTTTGCATGGATTTCATCCAAATGGTCACACCCAAGGTCAGGACTGAACCAGGATCTTGAGCTTTGAGGTAATAGCACAAGATGATGTGCTACCATGCTTCACATGGCTTATCTCAGATTGACAATGGCACAGTGTAAATCCAGGATGCATTGAAAGACTGAGCCCTTAAGGCTCTCACAAGAACTATTGGTTATGATCAGGTCAATATGGCACATTATCATTTTGGGGTATGCCTCAGGTTATGAAGAACATCTTACAAACCCATTTAAGTTTCTAAAAGAAACTTAAGGATTTTATTTTTATTTGTCAACTCCATTAAAAAATATAAATAAACTTTTCCTGGAGTTTACACTCATTATTATCTTTCAACTGGGATCTGTACCATTACTCAGTAAAACATAACCAATCAGCAGGTAGGGACCAACCACTATAAGTAAGCTTTGCTGCACAGGTCGCTTTCCACCACCATTAGTAGCAACCCAATTTATGAAACCATTAGTGACACTTTCTTTCCTGCAGATAAAAACAGTCAAAATTATCTGGCAGCAATTAATCTTAATGGCTGTGTGCAGTAAACAGCAATGGGCTAATTCCAGTTCTGTCAGTCCCATCAAACAATCCCACATTAGGCAGGTTTTCACTGGTCCATTAAGGAAATTCAGTACAACAACAAATCTGGTGCTGAAGGCACTGAGCATTACTACAGTGATCTTCTGAAACCATCATTATCTTTTAAATAGTATATCCCCAGTGTATTATCATTGCACTCTACATTAGAAATACTTTGATTAAACTCCCCTAATTCATAACAGACAGCTGCAAACCATTTAAGCAGTTAATCTCAACACAACGGCTATTGAAGAAATATAACAAATGAAAGCTGTAAACTCTAAATCATTACTGCAGCAATGACTTGTTTTTGTTATAGCAAAGGGCTCACTTGAGAGGGTTTTTGTTTGTTAAGAAGAATTATATAGTGCATGCATTGTCCTTGTGTAACCGTTTTTTCCTCCTCACATTTAATAAAAATTTTCTAAATCGCAATGTGTTCAATTGATTAGAAATGTTATTAATACTGCAGCACTAACATTTGGATATCTATTTCGTTAGGAAATGATAATTATGAATACCTTTCCCTTCCAATGTTATATTTTGAGCTCCTTGGTTAAAAAAAAGGTAGCCAAGAATTAGAGGCGTGTTTCAAACCAATTTCCGTGCACAATGCCAGCCCTACTGAGTGGATCACAGAAGTGTTTCATCCAGCAAGTTGAAGAGTATTTCTTCTAAGAGATTTCACTTGCTTTGAATAGAAATGGCAAGAAAAAGACATTTACCTCTGAAAAAAAGAAAGACTCCCATTTATATAGGGCTGTTCCATTTGTTTTTGGATGTCTCAATGAGCTTTAAAGCCAAAGAAATACTTCTGAAGTATAAGCATGACACCATATTGGCAGTCAATTTCCTGAAACAAGCTCCCATTAAGAGCAGCGTGAGCACATCCAGATAACTTTCCCAGATGTACTGATCGAGAGATAAATAATAATCAGGTCACTATGGATAATTTTGCTGCTCTTCCTCAATATAGTGCCACTGGGATCCTATCCATTCACGTTAAAGAGCAAATGGAGCCTCAGCATTTTCAATAGCATTGCTTAAGTTCTGCAATGGAGATTTTGGTGGTTTAGTCTTTTGGAGCAGGACTTGAACCCATTACCTTAAATCACTGGAATTAGCAGAAGAAACAAAACCTTGCCATTTATGAAAAAAATAAACACTTGGTATTTCTGAAACTTGCACAGTCAAATACTTTGGGATTCATTATTTTCTCTGAGTGTGTAATATTGTAATAGTTAGGATTGATGCAATTATTGCCCTTACCCACATAAAGGTGTTACACTGTTAAATAGTATTTCACATAACAGCTATTTATTGCTGTGTATAGTTTGCCCACTTTATTGCCTCCCACGATCAGAATGTGAGCACTAGAGTCTTCTCTTCCGGCCTGCTGAAGTTCCTAAATGAACTCCCATATCTGCCCACCATACTCCGGGTTCACCTCTGTAATTTCTCACACTTCTAAAATGGTAAAACTGCCAGAAACAACTTCTCCTCCTCTCCCCATTTGCAATCTGTAAGGATCATTTCTTCAAAGCACTCTGTATGAACTTCCCACTTCCGCTAATAACCACTCCCCCTCACATGGCATCAAACAGATGAGATGTCACATCTGTCTCTTTATCACCTCCCTCTCACCTTTCAACATCTGAACAACAGTTGTGATGTTATGCTGAAGTTGTACAAGACATTGGAGAGGCCTAATTTGGAGCATTGTATGCAGTTTTCATCATCTACCTGCAGGAAATATGTAAATAATATTGAAATAATACAAAAAAAATTGTAAGGATGTTGCCGGCACTGGGAAGATTACAAGAAAGATTGAATAGGTTAGAACTTTATTCCTAGAACGTAAAAGATTAAGAGGAGATTTGATAGAGGTTTACAAAATTATCTGGGGTATAGATAGGGTATATGCAAATAGGCATTTTCCACTGAGCTTGGGTGAGATAACAACTAGGGGCTCATGGGTTAAGGGTGAAAGGTGAAATGTTTAAGAGGAACATGAGGGGAAACTTCTTCACTCAGAGAGTGGTGATAATATGGAATGATCTGCCAGTGCAAGTGGTGGAAGAGATTTTGATTTCAATGATCAAGAGAAGTTTGGATAGGTATATGGATGGGAGGGGATGGAGGGCCAGGTTCCGGTGTAGGTTGATGGGACTGGGCATTTGAAGTGGTTCGGCACAGACTGGATGGGGTGAGAGGCCTGTTTCTGTGCTGTAGTTTTCTATGGCTGTATGACTCTAATACTTTCCAGATGAAGTAGCACTGATCTACAAGAAAGCCAAATGTAAATTGGACAATGACTTTGCAGAATGGCAGCATTCAGTCTGCAAAAATGATCTGAAGTTTCCAGATACAATTCTCTGTGTCATTCCCTCTCAAATTTCTGTAATTGGCCTTCTACAGTTTTAACAAAATGCAATGTAAGCTTGAGGAGCAGTTTCTTATCTTCTGTATTGCCTTCCAGGCTCAACACTGAGCATAACAATATCAGATAATCTGCATTTTCAGTGCTTTTGTTTCAGATTTCCAACATTCAGTGTGTCTGTTTGGTCTTTGCAGATAATTGCTTTCCTCAATCACACCTCCTCCAGACCTAATTTCAGTTTCCTTCTATAACTACTATCATTTAATCACACTTAGTTTCTGCAAATAATAGAACTTTCTTTACGTGAGCAGGAGGCATGAGGAAGCATGAGCATTCAGATTTTGAGCCTGGAGTTTGGGGTCCCATCATCAGCTTGTCCAGGGGTTGATAATGAAGATCGAAGCTTGAAGTTTGATCAAAAGTTCGGAAGTTGAAGCCCAATGGACAAACTGTGGAGACTGGAAAATGAAAGCTGGAAGCCCGGAGTCCAGTCCTGGAGGAAGAGGACTGTCTATGTGTGTGGGTGGGTGAGAGGAAAGAAAGAGACTTGCTTTGCTGTTGTCTCCTTGTGATTTGTTGTGTTCGCTGTTGTTCTGCTGAGCATTGTGGGCATGCTATGTTGGTGTGGAATGTGTGGTGACACTTGTGGGCTGCCCCCAGCACGTCCATAGATGTGTTGGTTGTTAACACAACGACACATATCACTGTATGTTTCGATGTGTGTGATAAATCTGAATCTGAACTTTCAGTATCAGAATCAGGTTTGATATCACGGGCATATGTCATGAAATTTCATGTTGTTCTCTGATACCTTCTTTCTTATCTTTGCATCTTGAAAACTGTTTATCTCTAGCTTTTCTCTATTTTAATGAAAAAATCACTGGCATTAAACAACAATTTATTCTCACTTCACCAATAATCCCAGATCTGCTGAGTATTGCCAGTTCCACCTCTGTTCCATCCAGAGTTCCATCCAGCTTCATTATCACTGGATCAAGATGTTCAAGCTCCTTTCTCAGCAACAGTGTAGGAGCACCTTCACTAGAATGGCTATAGTTGTTCAGAGATTGCTTACCAAGTTCATAAATGCAAGACAGAATGGACAACATAATGGTGTCCTTGTTACCACCATGGTTGGTATCCGTCTGTCTCGAAGGACAATGGGTGATGATCATCATCACAACCCTGGGTAGAAGGTATGGAGAACCTGAGATGCCCAGTCATCAGGATCCTTCTCTTGACCTCACAAGTGTAGTCCAAAGGAAAGCTTATGAAGCGATACGTTTGGCACCAGCTTGGCTGCAGGAGCTGCCGGACGGATGTTCAAAGATGTCCAGCCGCCTGAGGGGCTCCACTCTGGATTTGCTACCTTGGCTTACTCCTGTAGCCTTCATCTCTCCCGGGGCTACTTACCCACAGCTGAGGATCTGGTTCATGAGCACCAGGGCATGTCCCCACACTGATGAGCCTGCGTGCTTTATGTGCAGGAGGCACACCTCCTCCCCATCCTCTGTAGTTCTCCGAAAGGAGTTCAGTTTCCACCTGTCGCCAGCGAGGAGGCGGTACATACGGCTTGCTACTGGAGTTGCTATGTTCCGGCAGACAGAGACTTACACATTCCGCTCTCCTTTTTGGAAGACTGTTAGCCAGTGGTGGAAACTGAAAGTGAGGGCAACAGGCAGTACCCACTACACGAGACACACCACAACAACCATATCCAAAAGTAATTAAACAAAGGTCTATTTTATAGTATACAAGATGCTTTATCGCTTTAAAGTGGAGCCAATTCCAATACCTGGAATGCATATTTGTACGTGAGTGTTTATGTGTGTGTGAATTTTAACACAAATCTTGCTGCCCCTCAGTATTTATTTTCAATTATCCAAAGAAGCAGTCAGAAAGCAAGACCCACCATAGCAATTTACAATGACATACAGAGTACCCAAACTGCTCTTTTTGAACTTGGTGGCACTTCCAACAGTACAGGCACTAGCTGTATGTTTGCGTTGTTTGTGTTAAACTGAGTTGTCAAGCTTTTCTCTGCAACATGCTGAATAGCATATTCTTCACAATTACACTTAAAGTATACGAAAAACAAATAGATAAATATAGTAAACTGTCACCATAAAATGTGAGAGCTTTGATGATATGCCATGTACACTTATAACTAAATACTTCAAAATAAAACATTCGCAAGTGAAAATCAAAACATGCCCTGAATTATTAGCACTTAAACTTGTCCAGAAATTTCTTCGGCTTCTTCAATTTCAGCTTTTTGAACTGCCTCGTCCTAACAGCAAAAACACAACCAAAGATGACAGTGAATCAGTTCTGAAATATTTGGATTAGAATTTCTTTGGTGTATAAGTATCTGCCAAGACGTTACGGATTTTCATCTGTTGTTTCAGCATTCTTATATTGTAAGTGGAATTTCCCCCAATAACCTTGAACATGCTGCTGGATCCAAGTACAGAAAGCAACAGCAGCATTGATCTAGGTAGCAGATTGGAATGGAGATTACTATGAAAAAAAAGGGAAGCAAATTTCCTTATGGAATAGATTAGTAAATTAAATGATCAGAAGCGGAAAGGGTGAGTAGTTCCAAGTTCTTGGGTGTCAACATCTCTGAGCATCTATCTAGGGCCCAACATATTGATGCAATTATAAAGGAGGCATGACAGTGACTATATCTCACCATATGTTGGGAGTTTGAGGAGAATGTTGGGAGTTTGAGGAGAAGTAGTATGCTACCAAAGACATTTGTGAGTTTCTACAGATGTACCACAGACAGCATTCTAGCTGGTTGCGTTGTCATGAGGCATGGAGGGGCCACTCTTTGGGATCAGCAAAAGCTGCAGAAAATTTTAAACTCAGACGGTTCCATCGTGGGCACTAGCCTCCCTGGCATCCAGCGCAGCTTCAAAAGACGATGCCTCAAGAATGTGATATCCATCATTAAGGACCCCCAGCACCCAGGACGTGCCCTCTTCTCATTGTTATCATGAAGGAGATGGTACAGGAGCCTGAAGACACACACTCAACTTTTCAGAAACAGCTTCTTCCCATCCGCTATCAGGTTTCTGAATGGACAATGAATCCATGAACACTTCCCTCAGTATTTTCCCTCTTTTTTTGGATTACTTAATTAATTTATTTTTAATATGTACTTCTTATTGTAATTTATAGTTATTATTACTATGTATTGCAATGTGTGTTGGCTCATGGCCAAGTGGTTAAGGCATCCGTCTAGTGATCTGAAGGTCACTAGTTCGAGCCTTGGCCGAGGCTGTGTGTGTGTCCTTGAGCAAGGCACTTAACCACACATTGCTCTGTGATGACACCGGTGCCAAGCTGTATGGGTCCTAATGCCCTTCCCTTGGACAACATCGGTGGCCTGGAGAGGGGAGACTTGCAGCTTGGGCAACTGCCGGTCTTCCATAAAAAAAAACCTTGCCCAAGCTAGCGCCCTGGAAACTTTCCAAGGTGCAAATCCATAGTCTATCAAGACTAACGGAGCCCTACCATTGCAATGTACTGCAACCGCAGAACAATAAATAGCACAGTATTTCACTGCTGAAGTTATTAAACCTGATTTTGATTCTGATATCCTTCACCATCAAAATGCACGGTGAATGCCTAAACTTTCAGCCGGTGCCTCTATACAAAAAACAAACTTCCATCCAAAGACAAAAGACGTTTTACTTCATTTTTTATCTGGTTTTGACATAATGTAGAGTAATTTTAAAAGTAAGCGAAGTCTATGTTTGCACAGGAGCTGTGGAATTGTAACACTTTGCCTTGATTTGGGGTCCTAAATGAAGTGGCAATCGAGACAGTGGATGTGTTCATTTTTAATACTCCAGAATTCCTTATTAACTCACAAGGACATTTAAAAAAAATCAACATAACTAGGCAAAGTCAACTTTGTTTTGTGAAAGGGGTATCATGTTTGTCTATTTCAGTGGAGCTATACAGGAGCTAGTAGTTGTATGATACCTAGATTTCCAGAGGACATTTTATATGATGCTGCATCTAAGGTTGTTGTGGAAAATTAAAGATCATATTGTAGGAAGTAACATATTGGCATGGATACAGGATAGAAATCTAAAGAAAATAGAGAAAGGGCATAACGAGACTAGATTTTTGGCCAAGATCTTCCTTGTCAATGCAACATTTGCTATCTCCGATTAGTTCCCGTCTTTCCAGGCAATCGCTCATCACATGCTTCAGATTTTTTTTCCAATAATTTCCCTGCTACTGGTACTAGACTCATTGTCTGTAATTGCTAGGCTTTTCCACACTACCTTCTTTGAAAAGGGGAACTAAATCTGCCATTTTCTGGTCACCTGGTACCTCTCTGGTTGCCCGTGATGATTGACAAATCTCAGCCAGAGCAGCTGCCCAGACTCCCAAAGCAGCCTAGGATAAGACCGATTTGCCCTGGTGATTTATTTACCTTCAAGTTCACTAAGACATCAAGTACCTCCTCTTTATTCACAGATACTTGCACAGGAATTTCACTTCTCTGATTGCTGAGTTCTTCAAATACAAAGTCCATTTGCTTTGTGAACAATGAGGAAAGGATTTCATTTAGGACCTCACCCACAGATTGCTCCTGCTGTCCCTATGAACCCTCCTCTTTCCCTAGTTACTTCTTTCCTTTGGACACGTGTGAAATATTTACTGATTTATCTTGATCCTGACAGCTAGTGATATTTCCTGACCCCTTTCTGCCTACAGGCCTCCTCCATATTTAGTATTTTATACCTGGAATATGCCTCCTTGATGTCCAGGGTTCCCTGAGCTTGTCACCCATGGCTGTCACACTTTTAGGAATATGTAGGTCCTGAACCCTCATTTATTCTTCCGATGTTTCCCACCATGCAGGTACAAGCCTACCAATAAATCGGCACCCCTAGCCTGCTTTTTACTGATTCTATCTATTTTCTAAGAAAATTGGCTTTCCTATAATTTAAGACCTCTATTCCTGGTTTACCACTATCTTTTTCTATAACCACATTGAAATATATGGAATTATGGTCACTAACATCAAAATGTTATCCACTTTAGCTCTCTCCAGCTGGAGGCTACCCTCCTCAAGGTAAGTAAGGCTCCACCATGTTCTACATAGTGGATCTACTCTAGTGGGTCATAAAGCTCTTCTGAATACACTTCAGAAATTTTACCCACATCCCTCCCCCCGCTGAGCCTGTCAATCCCAGTTAATATTTGGGAAATTTAAATCCCCAGTGGGATGTGAGCAAAAACCATCTCTTGGCTTTGCTCACATATCTGTTCTTCTGTCTATAATACATCCCCAGCAAAATGTCAACACATTTTTTGTTTTGAATCTCTACCTTTATGACCTCCCTTGATAAGACTTCTAGGATGACCTCCTTCAATACTGAAGTAATAAAGTAGAAGTAAAGTACTTTTCTCTATTATCAAAGTATAAATGATGTCACCAAATACAACCCTGAGATCCATTTTCCACTACACATTTATAGAAGCTGTTGAAGTTTTAGATGTCATGCCAAATCTCCACAAACTCCTAAGAAAGTAGAGGTGCTGCCATGCTCTCTTCATAATTGCACTTAGGTGCTGGGCCCAGGCCAGATCCTCCAAAATAATAACACCTAGGAATTTAAAGTTGGTAGCCTTCTCCACCTCTGATCCTGTGATGAGTGCTGGCTCAGCAATCACTGATTTCCTTTTCTTGAAATCTATAATCAGTTCATTGGTCTTGCTGATTATAATGCATGGATCTATTTCTTTTAGAGCAATGGCTCCCCTTAGCATTATGTATGGACTGTCATCTATGCATGCGTATTGATCTGTTGTCTACGTATGCACATTTTCTCTCTCTCTCTCTCTTTCTCTCTCTCTCTCTGCAATGTAAATTCACCAGTTAAGCTATCATACTTTTATTCAATTAATATGTAGTTGCATAGACACAACAAATTGGCGATGAGCACAAACCTGAATGTCAGGGAATATCACCAAATGCACCAAGTTACAGGATGAGATGGTGAGAGGAAAGAGTTAAACAGTACCAAGAAAGCTGTCAGGGACACTAACAAAGGCATGTGTGAGCAACTGCACAGTAGACAGTGAGAGATGCACAACTAGCAAAGGTAAAGTGAAAATAACGAGACAATGGCTTCAGCTGGGAACATTGACAAATTTGAGGGTACTAATGAAGGCTGGGAGTCATACTTTGACTGTATTGTAATGCGAACAATATGGATGAGGAGAAGAAAGCCCACACTCTTCTTAGCTTAATGGGTGCTAGAACTTACAGTCTCTTAAGCAACAGTAACCCCTGAAAAGCCAGCAAGCAAAATGTTGGACAAAATTGTTACAATCTTACAAATCACTTGAGCCCTAGACCACTGGTAATAGCTGAGAGATTTATATTTTACAAAAGGAACCAGTCAAAGAATACATTACAGAACTGCACATACTTTCCCAGTACAGTACTATGACTTTAGAGATAGACTTTCTGGTGCATTAAGGGATAGGCTTGTATGTGGCATGTGTAGTTAAAGCACACAAATGAGGCTACTGGCAGAAAGAGTCCGAACCTTAGATTGGACATCGACCACTGCAATATCATTACAGACTACAGCAAAGGATGCAGAGGAACTACAGAAAAAATAGTTTAAAATGTGAAATGCACAATACGTTCCTGAATGGAGCAAAAAGCCAAAAATGTTACGATGTGGCAAATCCTCCGCTGATGCAAATGACTGTTGGTTCAAGGAAAAAGTTTACAGTAAGTGTCACAGAAAAGGTCACATAGAGAGAGTGTGCAAGGCAGATAAAAAGCACAACTGAGTCAGAAGTCTCAAACACAAAACTAAGCAAATGCATAACGTGACTGAATGTGAAACAGATTCAGACAACACAGACTCAGACAAATGTGAACTGTCATGCCTAGAACTGTAAAGGATTACTGAAGCAGATCACAAAATCATACGGCTCACAATAGATGTGTCTGATGAAAAATTGAATTTGGAGCTGGGTAACACAGACCACGATACAAGAACTGAACCACTGATGAACAGAGCGGATGGTGGAGGTCAAACGTGAAGATGTCATGTGGACCAGATACTGGATGCGCAGCCGAGCACATCTGAAACTGACTGCCTCCGAGAAGACAGACACATTACAGCCATGGGACCGACCTCTCAGTGATGATCATATCACTGACTGCAACGTGATATGGGAAACTGAGAACGTTGTCTTAGGCAAGACACCTATCAAACCTAATGCCACTCCACAGGTCCAGAGGCTCTATCCTGAAAGAAACAGAGCACCACCCAAAAGACTGAACCTTGAGTAAGGAGAACTTAATTAAGGACCATTATTGTGAAAGCATGTTTATTTGAATACGGTTTGTAAAATGGAAATTGAATGCTCGATACATTTACAGTTTTATGTTGTATTAATCTAAAGGGGGAGGAAGTGTAATGTATGGATCTATTTCTTTTACAGCAATGACTCCCCTTAGCACTATGTATAGACTGTTGCCTATGCATACATATTGATCTGTTGACTATGCATGCACATTGTTCTCTCTCTCACTGCAATGTGACTACACCAGTTAAAGCCATCTCCCAAGTGCGTGCTTTTATTTAATTGATATGTAGCTGCCCAGACACAACACTGACAATCCTTGTCTAGCACTGCAAAGCCACGTTCTATTTTACATCCCCCACTGCCTCACTGCCCTGAGATACTGAGCTGTCATTCCTGCTTATCTTTCGACCATGTCTCAATGACATCTGAGGGATCAGTGCCAGGGCTTCAACATGAATAAAAATTACTCAGACAGAGGTGCTAAAGGTATAGTTGCTACATCTGCTAATGAGACAAATATAGGTAGAAAACCAAGCTGTGTAGAGCCCATAAAGAGGCTACAAAGAGACAGTGAAGTTAGTGAACAAAGATCTGGTAAACAATATGGGAAAATGTGAAAATGTTCATTTCCACAGCTTGGACCTCGAGCCTGCTCTGCAATTCAGTAAGATCATGGTTGATCAAAGCTTCCACATCCATCTTCCACCTTATCTCCATTACCTTGATTCCACTATCAACTGAGAAACTAATTATTTCAGCTTTGAATATATTTAAGGATTCAGTCTCTACAATATGGGGCAAGAAATTCCAAAGGCTCACCATCCTTTCAGATACAAAATCCTTAGATTTATTCCCTCTGGTTAAAGACCCTTCTTCCCAACATTCGGCCCACCAAGCCTCAAGGATCCTAAGAATCTTACATTTCGAGTCCTGACGAAGGGTCTCGGCCCGAAACATTGACTGCTCGTTTCAACGGATGCTGCCCGACCTGCTGAGTTCCTCCACCATGTTGTATGTGTTCATTTGACCACAGCATCTGCAGTGTACTTTGTTTTTACATTTGAATAAACTGTTCTCTTATTCATCCAAACTCCAATGAATATGTACCCAACCTGCATAAGCTTTCAATGCAAGAAATACTCTGTATCTGGGATTATAATACTGAACCATCTTTGAATGCCTCTAATCAATGATCTGGATGATAACGTGATTAACTGGATCAGCAAATATACAGGTGAGATCAAAGTTCAGGTGTAGCAGACAGTGCCTGATTCATCTGCAAATGTGAATACAGCACATTCACTTCCTTCCTCAAAATCATTAATGTATATTGTACAGTGTAGATGGGAAATAACATCTCTTCCTCACTGGCAATCAACTCTGATGCACCTCAAGGATGCATAGTTAGCCCACTGCTCTACTCTCTCTACACAGCTGTGTGGTTAAGCACAACTCAAACACTGTCTACAAATTTACCAATGACACAATCATTGTTGTCAGAATTTCAGATGGTGACAGGGAGGTGTACTGGAGTGAGATAGATCAGTTGGTTGAGTGGAGTCAAAATAACTACCTTGCACTCACTGTCAGTAAGACCAAGAATTGATTGTGGGCTTCAGGAAGGAGAAGTGGAGGGAACACACATCCGCCCTCATAGAGGGATCAGTGGTGGAAAGGATGAGCAGTTTCAAGTTCCTGGGTGTCAAGATCTCTGAATATCTATTCTGGGCTGAACATATTGATGCAATTACAAAGAAGGCGTGACAATGACTATATTTCATGAGGAGTTTGAGGAGAATTGGTGTATCACCAAAAACTCTCATGAATTTCTACTGATGTACCGTAGAGAGTATTCTAACTTCCCAACCTCCAGGCCACGAAGCGTGCAACGGTGCAGCAGTAGCCCGCACATCTTTAACAAAAAAGCCAAAATAAACAAGCTAATTAATTACGTGATGGGGGCATCTAATTAATTAGCTTGTTTATTTCGGCTTTTTTCTTAAAGATGTGTGGGCTACTGCTGCACCCCTGCACGCATCATGGTCCAGTATCTGTCCGCAGCCCGGAGGTTGGGGACCACTGTTCTAACCGGCTACGTCACTGTCTCATTTGGAGGAGTCACTGCACAGGATCGGAAAAAGCTGCAGAAAGTTGTATGCTCATTCATCATAGGCACTGACCTTCGAGGACATCTTCAAAATGTGGTACCTCAAAAGATGGCATCTATCATTAAGGACCCGCATCACCCTGGCCATGCCGCCTTAGACCATAAGATCATAAGACATAGGAGCAGAATTAGGCAATCCAGCCCATCAAGTCTGCTCTGCTATTCCAAAATGGCTGATCCTGGATCCCACTCAAACTCATACACCTGCCTTCTCACCATATCCGTTGATGCCCTGAAAGATCAAGAAACTATCAACTTCAGCCTTAAATATACCCATGGACTTGGCCTCTATTGCAATCTGTGGCACAGGATTCCACAGATTCACTACTCTCTGGCTAAAAACATTCCTCCTTACCTCTGTTCTGAAAGGTCACCCCCCAGGTTTGAGGCTGTGCCCTCTGATTCTGAATATCCCCACCATAGGAAACATACTCTTCACATCCGCCCCATTGGGTCCTTTCAACATTCAGTAGGTTTCAATGAGATCCCACTGCATTCTCCTAAATTCCAGTGAGTACAGGCCCAAAGCTGCCAAATGCTCCTCATATGTTAACCCCTTCATTCCCAGAATCATCCTTGTGACCCTCCTCTGGATTCTCTCCAATGACAACACATCCTTTCTGAGATATGGGGCCCAAAACTGCTAACAAAACTCCAAGTGCAACCTGACTAATGCCTTATAAAGCCTCAGCTTTATCTCCTTGTTTCTACATTCTATTCATTTTGAAACAAGTGTCTGCATTGCATTTACCTTCTTTATCACAGACTCAACCTGTAAATGAAACTTCTGGGAGTCCTGCATGAGGTCTCCTAAGTCCCTCTGGACCTCTGATGTTTGAACCTTCTCCCCATTTTGACAATACTCTGCATTGTTGTTCCTTTTACCAAAAAGCATTATCATACATTTTCCAACACTGTATTCCATCTGCCAGTTTTTTGCCAATTCTTCCAACTTGTCTAAGCCCTGCTGCAATTGCATTGCTTCCTTAGCTCCCCTCCACCTATCTTCGTATCATCCACAGACTTTGCCATAAAGTTATTATCCAAATCATTTGCAAATAATGTGAAAAGTAGCGGTCCCAATACTGACCCCTGAAGAACACCACTAGTCAATGGCAGCCAACCAGAAAAGCCCTCTTTATTCCCACTCAGTGCCTCCTGCCTATCAGCCATTCCTCTATCCATGCCAGTATCTTTCCTGTAACACCATAGGATTTTATCTTGCTAAGCAGCCTCATGTTGAACCTTATAAAATGCCTTCTGAAAATCCAAGTAAATGACATTCATTACCTCTCCTTTGTCCACCCTGCTTGTTACTTCCTTGAATAACTAACAGATTTCTCAGGCAAGTTTTCCTTTTACAGAAACCACATTGACTTTGACTTATTTTATCAATAGTCTTCAAGTACCCCAAAACCTCATCCTTAATAATATACTCCAGTACTTTCCCAACCACTGAGGTTAGGCTAACTGGCCTATAATTTCCTTTCTTTTGCCTTCCTCCCTTCTTAAAGAGTGGAGTGACGTTTGCAATCTTCCAGTCCTCCGGGACCACGCCAGAATCAAGTGATTCTTGAAAGATCATGACCAATGCATCCATTATCTCTTTAGCAGCCTTTCTCAGGAGTTTGTAGTCCATCTGATCCAGGTGACTTATCCACCTTGAGACGTTTGAGTTTGTCAATAAGTTTTTCTTTTATAATAGTGATGGCCATTATTCTTGCTCCCTGACACTCATGGACCTCTGGCACACTATGAGTGTCTGTTACGGTGAAGACTGATGCAAAGTACCCATTAAGTTCACCTGCCATTTCTTTGTCCCCCATTACTACCTCACCAGCATCATTTCCAGTGGTCCAATATCAACTCTTACCTTCCTTTTACTCTTTATATAACAGAAAAAAACTTACAGTATCCTGCTTTATATCATTGGCTACTTTGCCCTCATATTTCATCCTTTCCCTTTTTATAGCTTTTCTAGTTGTCTTTTGTTTTATTTTAAAAGCTTCCCACTCACTTTTGCTACCTTGTATGCCCTTTCCTTGGCTTTTATGCAGTCCTTAACTTCCCTTGTCAGCCACAGTTGCCCACCCCTGCCATCTGAAAGTTGCCTACCTCTTCTTATTCCTACCATCAAGGATGAGATAAAGGAGCCTGAAGACACACACTTAACATTTTATTATGTTTTGCAATGTACTACTGCCACAAAAAAAGACAGATTTCACAACATATGCCAGTGATATTAAACTTGAGTTTGATTCTAATTCACGGCCATGGTCCCAGCAAACTGATCTTTAGGAGGTTATATAAATTGGGAGTGATTACAAATTGAGTACTTGAAAATATCCCTCTTATCCCCATGTATTATCCAGTACTCTATCCATGCCAATATACTGTGTTACCTTCCACACCATGAGCTTATCTTGCAAAGCAATGTTCTGTGCATCTTGCTAAATAACTTTTGAAAATCAAATTATATTACATCTATCAATTCTGTTCTATCAACTCTGCTCAATTTTTCAGAGAAGTATATTGTTTCCCCTTCATTAGTTCTGTCTGATTATATGACTTTCCAAATATTCTGCTTTAATAATTAATTCCAAAAATAATGGAAATTAGACTAATCAACCTAAAATCAAAATTGCTTTTTGCCACCTGTCTTATTGATTAAGTGTTTCACATAGCCTGCTTGCCAACATTTTTCTAAAACTAAATATTTTTAGAAGATTGCACATATTTGGATTGCAATTATGAAATAAATTCACCTTCAGCTTCTGAGAAGAAGAATAAATTGCATTGCACCATTCTCAAATTTAACCACAGATCTGAGATAATAAATAAAATCTTTCTGGACTGTAAGGGCTGACCATAAACCTCTGCTTTGGTCTGCAGTTCTGCTTTCCTATAACATCCTGCTTGTTGCGCTTCTCCTCATCCTTCCTTAGATGGTTCAGCAATAGGGTTTGGTCTCCTTGAAGAAAGAACTGAGTGATGGAGTCTCACTTCAGTTTGGGGCAGATGGTGGTGTGGTCAGTGATGTTTGTGTTCCCCACATAACTGAATTAAATATAATTGAGTGAAGGTAGTCGCCTCTTACCATTTGGCACTGCTTAGCAAAGTCAGAATGAGCATTTAAGGAGCCAGTTGCTCAGAAAATAATGCACATAACAATTACAAAATAAAAAAATTAAATCTATTAACCCATGAATACAATTAATGATTTCCTTTTGATGGTCAAAGGGAAACCATTTTTAACAGTGTCATAAAATGAGTGACTCAGAATATTCAAATGTAACTCCTGCATTACTCACCATCTCACCATTTGTTTGTATAGCGATGAACAGAGATAGCAGAATTTGTTGGCATATCTTTGAATATAGTTCTAATTATTTACAAATAGAAGCACCTCAAGACAGGGTGTAAAATGATATATTTTTCTGACACAAGAGTTAAATTCTATGCTCTTGGAGAAAACTTAGTTTGAAACTGATCATTGCTTTCTCTGCTTGTGGGATATTGGTAATTTTACTTTTTAATATCATCATCAAAACAGATGACAATAGTTTCCAGTTGCTTTGTCTCTGTTCACTCCAAGGAAACAACCAATCAGAAAACAAAAGGAAAGGTTCAAAGCTACAATTATAAGATAAATATTTTGAACTCAGTTCTCAAATGTGCAATATGAGCTTTGTCCTGATATCCTCTGGTATGATCAGCAACAGATTCCTGTTATAATATCTGATTCTTATTTAATGCAACTGATATGGATTAGAAATAAAGAGAGTTTTATATTTAACAATGTTTGAATTTCACATTCTAAGAGATTGAATCCAAAATGTCATGTTCCTGATAGCATTCTTATTATCGAATCTTAGGGTGAAGCTCAAAAAAAAAACTTGAAGGAGAGCCCAGCTTCAGACTTAGCTCCCAAAGAGAGGAGCCTGAATGAAAATAATAGTGGTGTAGTGGTGTGCTACACGCAGCGCTGCAATGATGACACGGAGTCGGTGAGCTGCAGTTACAAAAGAGGTTTATTCAAACTTCGCGGCCTCACTTTAAAGCTTTCATGATCCCGCCCGGGGAGGGTGGGAATGCTGTAGGGGGTGCGTATTCACAGTCCCATCCCGTGCGCGGGCTTTTCCCCTTGCTGGTGAAGCAGGCTTGGTGCCCTCTTTGGGACCGGCCTCAATGCTGGCGCGCGCCGCTTTGTGAGCCAGTTCGAGTGCGCTGGGAAGTGGGTTGCCACAGTGGGAAGTTAAGCAAGGTATAATTATAAAATCTAAATGATGAAATATGAATGGTTAAATTTAACACATAGAAGGGAGTTTGATTATAATACTAATTTTACCATTATTTCCATGAATTTGTTGGCATATCTTTGAATATAGTTCTAAACTATGAGACAGAAAATATTGCGACTACACAGGATATCGGGCAGTATCCAAGAAGAGAGAAGCAGGGTTAATGTTCCAAGATAGTAATAATTCTTCACTTGTGGATTAAGTTCTACTTTATCAACAGGTACAGAAAGAAAGGGAGAGTGAAAAGAAGAAAAGGTTTATAGAGGTGATAATTTTTGTTAGTTTTTTGCTGTCTTAGATAATAAGATAATTGATCAGTAATGTATATCTCTATGTTATGTACATGATAAAGTTCCTCAGACAAGCTTCTCCTGGCGACTGATTTATTGTGATTACATTTTACCTGGACTTTCTTCAGGGAAAGGGGTCAATACCTCTTATCTCATCCTATTCATAAAACTCTATAAAAATACAATGTTCACATCTGGATCTTAGCAACCAATAGCTCTGAAAGTTTGAATTCAGAGCAAATGTTTGGAAATAGTGATTACAAAATGTTATTATCAATCTGCAATCTGCCAGCAATTTACAGTTAATTTATCAGTGACCATGCAGCTGCAGTCAGTATAACTAAGAACCCTAAATAACCATTACATTTGCTTTGAAAATATTGTGTATTTGCAGGCAAAAGGAAATCACTGGAGTAATTAGAAAGGTACATCGTAGTGCACATAATAGTAGGAGGCTGTTTTATTATAGTCCAACATATCATTAAATTTACAATTGTTATTTAATGTGGCACAAGCATCTTTCTGATTTTCATCAAATACACTTAAGTAATTACAACTTTCTTAGTTCATTGGCTCTGACAGATGGCTCGGCTAGCAAGCATTATATTTAATGGAATGTAAGTTTTTCTCCAACACAGAGTAAAAATGTTACATGTGTACGAGAATATATCGCTACAATGTCTCAAATAATAAAGAGAAGGAAAATGTCATAAGTGTTCATAGGTAAAGCAATATATCTCTATTGAGAAAGATTTAAGATTTGAGTTCACTGACCTTTGGTCAGAATTAAAGAAAATTAGTGTTTGAACAAAGTGGCATGATGAAAGAGGAGACTAACAAACATGAAAGAGAGGGAAGCATAAGGCAGTTAGACCCTCATTTCTGCTTCCCCATTCAACAAGAACATGGCTGATTGATTTTTAACTTTGGCACCTCTTTTCTGTAATAACCCAGTTTCCTTGATCCTTTTAATATTTAAAATCTAACAATCTTTGTTTTAAATGCACCTAGTGACTCTACTGGCATCTTGGATAGACAACTCCAAAAATCAGAAGCATCTGAATGAGGACAGTTTTTTTCTTATTTCAGAACTGAATGGCCAAACTTCTTTGTGAAATCTAATTCAGACAACCCAGCTAAGGAAACTTCATTCTTTCATCTACCCGGTTAACACCTCAGAGAATTTGTATGATCAACTTTAATTCTTCTAAAGCCTGGAGAGTATAGGCCCTCTTTGCATAATCTGTCCTTTTGGTACAAGACCTGTGCAGGAACAATACTGGACCTCCTCTCTCAGCTCTTCTAGGGACATATATAACGCTAATGAGTTATTTTTATTCTTGTACTTACATCCTCATGCAGCATAGGCCAATATACCATTTACCTTCCTATTTCCTGTACCTGTATGTTATTTGTCAGTGGTCACATACAAGGACAGCCCGATCCTTTGAACAGCAGCACCTTGTGATTTCTCATTCTTTAATATAACGCACAACTTCTAAACTTTTAGCTAGAAAAATGGATGAACATTTTTATACATCCACATCTCGTCACTTAGCTTGTCTATTTCCTCCTTAAACATTCTCCTCATAACTGCTTCCTGTATTTATGTAGCCCTTCACTGAAATCACTGACATAATTATGAGCAACTAGGGCCTGAACTGGAGGTAAAAATCAACTGTTTGGTGTTGCAGGGTGTAGAGGTTGAAAACCACATGTGGAACTCTTCCACAGCAGATGCTTGTGGAATAATTGCTGAGTAAGTTATCATCTGGCGAAGAAAGAGGAATTCACAGCTTTTTGGGCTCATGGGCAGAGATCTGGAGGTGAAATTTATCATTGGTAGGGGTACCAAATGGATAGGAGTACAAGGGTAGCTATTTTGCATCTTTCCTGTCTTTTAATTGACCTTCATGAAGAAAATTTCAGCAGATTATCTTACTAAATCAGGTGTTAACTTTGTGTTTAGGATATCAATGCCATCGAAAAACAAGGAAGAGGTTTAGTTGAACGATACCAAAATCAAGTTGGTGGGCTAAAGAGACCAGAAGCTATATCTGTTGATTGTAAGATTACTGAAGTAAATATTCAAAATTATGAACAATCTGAATCATCAAATAAGAAGCAAATAAGGTAATTCCTAAAGCAGACACAAATAGCAGCAACCAGAAGATATAAGCTTAAACAAACAAACAAATGAATAAATAAATCAGCGAGAACCAAAGCTGAAATCATACAACTCAAAGTTGACAATGTGTACTACCAAAATATTGGCTGATTGGATGATGAAGGCAATACACACACATTGCTGGAGGAACTCAACTGGCCAGGCAGCATCTACGGAAAAGAGTAAACAGTCGCTGTTTTAGGTTGAGACCCTTCTTCAGAACTGAGAAAGAAGGGGAAAGTTGCCAAAATAAAACGTTGAAAGACAGAAAAGAGGCTAGCTGGAAGGTGATAGGTGAAGCCAGGTGGGTGGGAAAGGTCAGGGGCCGGAGAAGAAAGGATCTGATAGGAGAGGAGTGGACAAAAGGAGAAAGGCAGATTTGATAGTAACTTCAAAAAGGGGGTTGCATAAAAGCCTGAAAGAAAGCAATGTAAAGGGTTTTATGAAAAAAAAGAGTGAGTGGCTATTGTTAGATAGTTCACCCAAAGAACCAGCACAGGCATTGAAGGCTGAATGAGCACCAACAGGTGCTGTATTATTTAAGATTCCAAGATGTAAAGTGCAGCTAATCAGTTCCCATGTTTTTTGCACCTTTGCCAGAATATAATTTTACTCCCAAGGTTTTGCTGAAGGACAGTTGGTAAAACAAGTTTAGGAGAATATTATTTTAACTCTGCATGCCTTCTAAATGATGAAATGAAAAGGTCCCTCCTGTTTTCTCGAATAATGAATGGAAGGTTTGCTCAGCTATTTATTGATGCTAATATCAAGTGAAAATGACTCAGTGCAAATCATGACAGTCACCTGCCAAAGAGATCTGTTTTATTCTGCAATTGAACGACAAGCCCCACAACCCCTATGACCTTTCAGCTCCTAACAATATGGATAAGAATCTAAATATATGCTAAATCCACCCCATAAAATACAAATAAATGACATGCATTTTATTGCCCCTTCTGTCATTACAATGGGTGCTTCAGGTGACCCTGTGTCTCCAACAGTGTATGTGGCTGTTGGAGACATCTGTGATCCATGGTGCAACAAACCATCTGCTCTTCCCACATCTACTGGAGAAGCTCCCTAAATTAACCGAGTGCAGTTTTTTAAGGTGCAGTACGACTTGTATTTATTGACCTACACATATACCGTACGTAGCTGTGTTTTGATTCTACAACACCTTTATACTCCAATTTAGGGTCAAGTACTAAAAGCAGATAAATGTAACAACTAATCCACATTTCTGGTCACTTTCAAAAGTCTGTAATCATGAAAATTATTGTCAGTGAAAAGGACTGGACCAGATTATGGTGGCTGGAGATGGAATCAGTGTCAGGCAGCAGCAATTTACATAATAATAGGTTCTGAGTGTTTCATCAGCACCTTTTGTTTGCTTAGTCTGCAGTGCTACAGTAAATTGTAAAAAAGTCATTCCTCTGCAATCAGCTGCACAAATCAACAGTAAATAAAGGAAAAGGAAAATAAATTTTTGATTAAAGGAATAAACAGAAACAGTTAAGATCAATCTTCTGTGACATATTTGTGACTTAGATCAACTGAATTTTTTTTAACATTTACTTGTGTACTGTATTGTGATTTTCCTGAAGTGCAAATAGGTTCACTTCAGTGGGCTTTACACAAGAGGAATCACATACACTGCCCCAGTGGTGAATTGTTTTAGTCACTGCAACATAAAAATTTATTGCTAGGAAAAAGAAGTCAAATTGCCATATAATAGTAATTGCAATCTTCAAATAATATTAAAATTAAAACTGTTCCTGAATGATGTCAAATATTCTTGTATTTCTTAAGCACAAGAGATTCTGCAGATGCCGGAAATCCTGAGTGACACACACAAAATGCTGGAGGAACGGAATATGTCAGGCAGCATCTATTGAGAGAAATGAAGGTGACATTTTAGACTGAGACCCTTCATCAGGGCAACTCCTTCAGCATTTTGTGAGTGTTCCAGCATTTCTGTCCTGTATGCTGAATCACAGGTCTTTCTGCTACATGGCCCAGAGCCTTTACTTGAATTTTAAAAGACTGGTCTTAGCAAACATCTTTTGATTATTTTTCCCTAAAGGCCCCTAAACAAAATATTTGAAGGACTGTTTGCAGTGGTGAGTTCTTTGTTCTTCAAAGGCTCTCTAAAGACAAAGAGGGGTTTAAGAGAATAAAACGTGCAGTGTCTGTAAAAAGTTTCATTCCCTTTGGAAGTTTTCATGTTTTATTGTTTTGCAACATTGAATCACAGTGGATTTAATTTGCCTTTTTTGACACTGACCAACTGCTGGTGAGTCACTATCCTGGCAAAAACTACACCATGAAGACAAAAGAACACTCCAAGCAACTCCACCAAAAGATTATTGAAAAGCACGAGTCGGGTGATGGATACAAGAAAATTTCCAAGTCACTGAATATCCCCTGGAGCTCAGTTACTTCAATCATCAAGAAATTGAAAGAATACGGCACAGCCGTAAACCTGCCTGGAGCAGGCTGTCCTCAAAAACTAAGTGACTGTGCAGGAAGCGGACTAGTGAGAGGGGCCACCAAGAGACACATGACAGCTGTGGAGGAGTTACGAGCTTCAGTGGCTGAGCTGGGAGAGACTGCCCAGGTGCTTCACCAGTCACAACTTGATGAGAGAGTTGCAGAGAGAAAGCCACCGTTGGAAAACACTCATGAAAACTTGGCTAAAGCTTGACAGAAGACGTATGGGAGACTCTGAATTCAGCTGGAAGAAAGTTCTATGGTCTTATGAAACCAACATTGAGCTTTTTGGCTGTCAGACTGAATGATAAGCTTGGCATAAGCCATAAACTGGGATGCAGCTCCCAGGACTGGACAACATCTATTCAAGCAGACTCAGCAGGAAAGCAATCAGCATAACCTGAGACATCACACACCCCAGTCATTCCCTGTTTGACCCGCTGCCATCCAGCAAAAGGTTCAGGACACTAAAAACCAGAACAAATAGACTGAGAAACTGCTTTTACCCCAGAGCTGTGGCCTCCATCACACCACTCCCACAGAACAATGACTGAGACTGTGAGCACGCACGTGCACACACAAGGGCTCAAATACTTGCACTAATGGCACATTGTGCATTACTATGATATTCTGGTGCTGCTGCAGCTTATTTTCTTCTACTTATCTATTTAATACTTTTTTTTATTACTGCCTTGTTTTTATCTACTGACTTATGTAATTGTCTGAGAGGAAGCAAAACAGACTTTCATTGTACCTATGGATAATGACAATAAAGATCATTCCATCAACAAAAACAAACCATTCCTAGTGTGAAGCATGGTGGTGGCTGCATCATGCTGTGGGGATGCTTCAGTGAAGCAGGACCTGAAAGGCTTGTGAAGGTACAGGGTAAAATTAATGCAGCAAAATACAGGGAGATCCTGAAGGAAAACCTGATGCAATCTGCAAGAGAACTGCGACTTGGGAGAAGATTGGTTTTCCAGCAAGACGATGATTCCTAACATAAAGCCAAAGCTACACATGAATGCCTTAAAAACAACAAAGTTAATATCCTAGAGTGGCCAAGTCAGAGTCCAGACCTCAATCCAATTGAAAATTGTAGCTGGAATTGAAAAGGGCATTTCACTCACAACCACCAGACAGTCTGACAGAGCTTGAGCAATTTTCTAAAGAAGAATGTGGAAATATTGCATTGTCCAGATATGCAAAGCTGATAGAGACCTATCCACACAGATTCAAGATTGTAATTGCTGCCAAAAGTGCATCAACTAAATACTGACTTGAGGGGGAGGGGGAGTAATAAAACAATCAATTATTTTGTGTTTAATACTTGTAATAAATTTGTAGAAATTTGTTTTCACTTTGACACAAAAGTGTCTTTTTTATTGATCAGTGTCCCAAAAGCCAAATTAAATCCACTGTGATTCAATGTTGTAAAATGATAAAACATGCAAACTTTCAAGGGGGGGGGGCATGTGTGAATAATTTTTATAGGCTCCAGATAATGTGCACCCGAGTGATCAAATTCCATAGTCTCCCAGCAGTCTGCTGTAATTTCAATGCAAGTGCTACAAAGGTCTTGGAGTTGAGGTATACCCAAGACTTTAAATTTGACCTCTTTTGGAAGGACATTTTAAACCGATGCACATATATTACTTCAATGTGCTTAATGATTACTGGGTAGATCCATGCTCTTGCTACTTCACTCACCATCAAGCCCTCACATCCACTCCCCCTTCCAAATTGTAAAAATTCCTTTTGCAGTGATTTGAACTCATAATATTCTGTGAGCTGCTCATTTTGACAAGCTCTGCTATTTCAGTAATCAAGAAAATTGCAGTTAACAGCTACATTCTACACTCATGCCAAATTCTTCCAGCACCTTTGTCGCTCTAAGCTTTCTCTCCCATTGCGACATTTTGTAATATAATTTCTCCCAAAAGAACCATTTACTACATTCTCAGTTCTCTTTATACCATCCCGTTTGCACTCAACATCCTTCAATGTTGCAGTCAATATTATGAAGATCTTTATGTCTCTTTCCCCAGGCATTACCATTTTTTTTTAACATGCATTCCTCCTCAAGAAGCCAACTTTGAGTCAGCTTTTCAATCACCTGCAAAGCTTTTCCATGACCTCCCCCCTCACTTGAAATCACTGATCATTTTGCAGCTGGTACTCCTTTCCCCCTGCCCCCTCACCTTCCTATTCTGGCTTCTTTCCCTTTCCTTTCAGTCCTCATGAAGGGTCTTGATCTGAAATGCCGATTGCTTATTCCTCTCCATAGATACCGCATCATTGCTGAGTTCCTGCAGCATTTTATGTCTGTTACTCTGGATTTCCAGCAATAGCCCAATCTCTTGTGTTCATAATTTTGTTCCTTTTCTCATCTCTTCTTTTTATTTCTCTATTATATTTGGATTGTCACCTTGCAGTCCATACTCCTGCCTCTCCAAAGATGTTAAGATTCCTTCAGCAGAGTTTCTGTCTCACTCACTGTACTAAAAGTGCAAGGTTAATACGTTCTGAATACATCATCACTCTTCACAATCCTGTCTTAAAAGGAGAGCTTTTGTGCAGGTTCAGGTCATGGAGCTAACAATCTGAAAGAGTTAATCTCATGCTCATTTTACAGTATTGGTTTCTTGTTCTTTTCCCCAAGTCATCATCCTCTGAGTACCCTCTTACCTGCACAGTCTCTTGTTATAACTTCTGCAGGCATTAGACCACTGCCATACTTGTGTCACTACCACTGTGTATTTCACTGTTAAATGATTACCCAGACGTTGTTTCTGTGACAATTTCTCCCACAAGAGCCATTTTTCGTTACCTCAGTATAGTGTGCAAAGGAGTGGTGGAATCTTTGGGGTGGTGATGGAAATGTGGGAAGAATAAAATAGGTTGGGGTAGCTTTAGTGTAAAACATGTTGCTTAATGGTTGCTGTAGATTCAGCAGGCTAAAGGCCTAATTTCTGTGTTATTTCTTTCTATGATTACCTTCATAATTGAAAAATAGATACATTTTTATATTGCAACTACAACCAATATTAATTTTTGAAGCTGAATTGAGCCCTTTTCCTCATTGAAGGATGTTCCAAACAATACAGGCATTCCATTTGTTCATTTAACTCCTGGTTTTGGATAAGATACCTCACCAAGCATGTTAACTTCCACCAATGGCAATCCCACTTCTGATTCATTCTATTTCATATTTGCTGACTAATCTGGACTTTATCACTAGCCTTCTCATAACTAATCTCTACAGCTTCTAAAGAAATCAAAAATTCACTATTCACCACTCATCTTTTGCCACCGTCCTCATTTGGTAAACACATTGTCTGCAGTGCACCATATTTAAAATCTTAACATAATTTAGAATTCCACTGCAGTGAACAACCTCATCTTTCCAATTTTCCATAGTCAACATCTAACAGTCTTCTGATATTGATGCTGTGTATTTAAATCTTTGCAGCAGTATTGGTGGCATCAGCTTCAGCTGTCTCCATCCAATTGCCTTGGATTACCCTTGTATCTCCAACCATCCTTCGACCTCCAACTTCGAGAAAGCTTGCTTAAATTCCAGCTATTTGACCAAGTTTTTAGTTAGCTCTTCCACTTCTTGTTCCTCCGTGACCTTTCCTTTTGTGTTAAGGTACTTCATAATATAAGTGGTGATTGTTGATATCATTCTGCAAGAACGGATCTTGTAACTGTTCTTATTACAATTGCTTTTTCTGAGAATGGAGACCTAGGGGCTGATTATGCAGTTCACTGCACTGGGACTGCTTCTCATCAAGCATTGCCTGTGCCTCCGCTGAAATGAAGTGACCTTGTACAATAATGCAAGGACAGTTCATTTAAATATTTCTGTGACACTGCTGACATGCAGTGCATGACACTTTGAAAGCAGCACGTGGTCAAGGGCTGGGATGCCGAGTGCGTTACCATGTTCCCTGGTACTAAAAAAAAACAGGAGAGCTGGAAGGGCATACCAAGGAGATAGTCAACCGAGATCCCATTCTCTTAATTCTCTAATACATTTAAAAGATAAGAATTTGGAAATAAAACAGTTTTGTTTTCTGTGCACAATGGTAGCAGACTTCAACATTTTGAAGCCCCATAACATTAACCTGCACAAAAACTTCCCTTTAGATTAACATTATTTTCTAAGTGAGAGCATCTGAGGGTAACCTAAACAAAATATAAGTATTCTCAGTGTTGTGCCACAGCGCTCGATCTTGCTTCTTCTTACTATTAACAGTAACGATGTGTGCTCTTGCTTCTTTTCTTTTCCTGGCTCCTGCTGAAGGCTGTTTCTGTGTGGTCATCACAGGAGTGCAGGGCTAGAGTTAAAGGTACCGCTCATTCTATGATTCGAAAGCCTAATGACACTGCCTGTCCTGTCACAGAATGACTATCAGTGTTCAACCTTCAACAGAAACACGAGGGATATAAACAAGAAGTATCTAATTATTTTTTAAACGTGAAATATTTTGATGTCTTTTTAACAAGAACAAGCATTAAGTTTAACACAATTATCTCTATTCATTAGAGCAAGTTTGATCTGGTACCATAAACTAAGGCTAAAAATTTCATAAACATTTTAAAAGTTATCCTGCCATTCCATTTTATTTTGTTTCTAACTGTGATATCAATTTGACTAAATGGGAACATAAATGTACTTAAGATTTGCAAATAATTATTAGAAATGCTGAGGGACATTTAGTTTTGATGAACTCACATAAATATCTACAACTACCCTGCTGCTTTAATTTTACCTCCAGTTGTTTTATTATGTTAAGAATTATCAGTAGGAAGCACTATAAAATTGTTATTGGTGCTGCTGCGAGATTGCCTTGTATACAAAGCAAACTTGCTTTTGTTGCTAAACAAGTGAAGGCAGGTTTTAAAATTCAAACTTGTAAAATCTTTGATCTCAGGGGAGCACCAAAACAGCCATTGCCACTGACAGTAAATCTCTATGTAGGTGGAAACACTTCAAGCTTTTCAGTAAGTACATATGCCAAGTAAGTAGGAGGAATTAAACACCATGAAACCTTTAGAAATCAGGGTGCAAGAAAACACATAGCAGGAAGGAAGCATCCGGCAAAATGGCAACTAGTTAGCAGCTGCCACTATGACCTCTAACTGCATCCATGGCAACTAGGCTAAAGATGAAGTTCAGTTTTATTATTCTCACACCCACAATGTCAAGCTTGTGAATCCCAGTGCTATTCTGTAGCTGAAATCAGTAAACAGATCTGTGTTCATTGGACCAGTGCTGATATCCTTTAGCTAATGAGTGCAATCATCACTTTCTTGCCAGAAACTGCTGCATGAAGAGATAATATGTACTATGGTAATATTTACCCAAAACATGATGAAATGGTCACAGAAAGGAGCAAAAGCGTAACACAATGCAGAAATATTCCTTTTTCTTCTGTGCAATATGGCCTATTTGTGTTTTTAATTTGGGTGCTGTTTTATAAGGAAACAAGCAAGCGGCAATATGTTGAAAATATACTCTGGCTTTCCACAGGAGCATTATTTCTTCAGAGACTTCATAAGGAGAAAACAGAAAGCACAACAGCAGAGGAAATTATGGACTCTATCTAAGTTCATTATTGTTCAAAACTCTGTGATAAAGATATTCAGCTATCCCACTGATTAAAATTCACCTTCAAGTTATTTAGTAGTGTTCAGGATCACCAATAGGAAGCACCACAGTATGTCGACACTGAGAATTTTATTGCATACTAAGCAAAGATGCTTTGATATCAAGAGAGTATAAAGAGACTTAATATTTAGTGTTACATGACCCATGAAACTTTAAATCTAGCGCTACCTTGCAGCACCTAAAGACAAGTGAAAAAAAACAGGTTTACATTGCACCTTTGCAAGCACAAGTATTTTTCCAATTTTCACTTTCTTGCTGGTGCAAAGGCATTAGATTGATGTTCATTTCGCCTAAACTCTGAAGGCTGCATTCAATTCTGGAATGTCCCACATCCAACACCCCTGACCCCACTCCATCACAAATGTATTTATACTGACCGCCACAACTGCAATGCCTTCCAATTAAACTTCAGCATCTCTCATTTAAATTCCATAGGTTTGTTCAGTTCTTTCTTTATAATCTCCTCTTCTCTACAATTACTCTCCCTCAGCTCTACACACAATCAAGCAAAGGCAACATGATAAAACATTATTTGCCAAATTTGTTAAAATTTTATTGAAGATGGAATAAACAGGATGGATAAAGGAGAACCAGTAGATGTGGTGTATTCAGTTTTCCAGGTGGGATTCAATAAAACACTATATTTTGAAAAGAGTTAGGGAGGTAATAAATTGGTATGGATGGAGAGGTGTTGAACTAACATAAAACAGAGAATCAGTGTAAATAGGTCACTCCGATGGGCAATCAGTATTTAGTGGAGTACCACTGGGACCTCATCTATCTCTAATGATAAACAAGTCAGCAAGTTGTGAAGAGGACGGAGCCTTCGAAGAAATATATATTGATTAAATAAGTAGGCAAAAGTTGGCAGATGGTTTATATCATAGGGAAATGAAAGGCTATCACTTTAAAAGTCTGAAAGAAAGGACAACTTGTTATTTAAATAAAGTAGCACTATAAAATGGTGTGGTACAAGGGCACCTATGAATCTTTACGTATGCAAAACAAAAGTTTAACATGCCTGTACATTAAGACATTAGGAAGGTTAATGGAATGTTGTCCTTTGTAAAATTGGGTAAGTTTTGATAAAATTTTACAGGGCATTGGTGAGATCGCACCAGGAGTTTTGCCTGCTGATAAGAACCAAGATGGCGGCGCGATGCAGTTTGCAGCGGCCACTCCGGAGCTGATATCTGTTATCTGTTAAGTGGGGTGCCGTGCACAATCCTAATCTGATGAAAAACAGATGCGGGAGCATGGAGGAACATCTGGAAATCTCCAGGAAGGCCTTCTTCATTGCTGCTGCTGTTGTGAGGTCCGGGTCTCTGCTGAGAAGAACAGGCCCCCAGTCCTCGGGGTCGCGTTGCCGATGGCCGTTGGCAGGGGTGTCATAGTGCACTCAGCAGAGGATGGTGCTCAAAAAGGCTGTGCCTCTCTGAGCTCGGTGACTTGGAGGTTGGACAGACTCAGGAGTCCGCTGCGGTTGGGGTGCTTTCACTGTGTGCTACGCCTGCGAAGGTTGGGTCCGACGGAGCTTTCATTGCGTGCTGCGTCTGCGAAGCTGAGTCCGGTGCCGTGGAAGCCCATAGCGGGGATATTCCCTTCTGCCACCTGGGTGTGTTGATGAGTCTATCGGGACCCTGGAAACTGTACTGTGGTTTCTTTCGAACTTATAGTCTTTTAACATCTTTGGACTATTTTTACTGTGCCTATGGCCTGCTTTTTTTTATCAATTATGGTATTGTAACTATACGTTAGCTATAACTATATGTAAATATGTGGTTTTGTGTAGGTCTTGTAGCTTTAGTTTTTGCTTTGTTGGGTGGTAGAGTTGGTCTCCTGACTTGGTGTGTCTGGGTAGTCTTGTTTTGTCTGGTGAGTTTGATGCTTCTTTCTGGGGAACATGCTAAGATGGTAGCGCGATATTAATGCACAGCAGCCTCTCGGGACTCTGGATTTGGGGATTACCAAACATTATGTGGATTTTCTGGTGTAGTCTGTTTTGTCATGTGCTTTTGTGATATAATTCTGGAGAATGTTGTCTCATTTTTTAACTGCATTGCATTTGTGGTTTCTAAATGACAATAAACTGAAACTGAACTGAACTGAACTGAGCTGAGCTCCAATATGTTAGGGAGGATGTGGAATCTGTGCTTTGGAATGAATGCAGAGGAAGTTCACCAGGATGATCCTGGGATGAAGGGAGTGGATATATGAAGAGTAGTTTGGTGGCATGGATATGCAGTAGTTGGAGCTGCTGTCACAGAGATACAGGAACATAGATTCAGTTCTGACTGCATTCGTGATATCAGCTCAACTGGCTGTTATAAATCACCCCTGAGTTCACATTAATTGGCATGGTGCAGGTTAAAAGAACATTGATGGGCATCTGTGAAAGTGAACACGTTGAAGGGGTACTGTGAATCAGAGAGAAATGGAAAGCGACTGAGGGGACTGCTCCCCTGAAATCTAGCATGGATCAGATGGGTCAAGTGGTCTCTTTCTTTCCTGATAAAAGCAGAAGCAGGATCTAGAGATTTGAACTCACTTGAAAACAAATGAAAACTGACATATTCCACCATGTCTCTTCCCCTCACTCCAAATTAAAATCATTTATCTGCTCCTGAAGGTTGGCAGATTATTTCTATTCCCCCAAATTCCATTATGTAACCATGATCACCTAATTTGCTCAGTACTTATGAATTCAAGAGCAAATAATAATTCAAAAGCAAAATGCCATGGATGTTGGAAATTAGAAACAAGAAAGAAAATTCTCAGCAGATTAAAGTGGACCTGTAACCTGTCATCAGAACAAGAAGGAGCATTATTTTCAAATAATTTTAGTACAGAAGCAAAAGAACTCTTTGTCCTAATTTTAGAAAATATAAGTTACCAACCTACAGAAACCCACAAACTTGGCCAATTATCAAACCTAATTAACTGAACTAATCAAATCCTTCTGCCTAGACAAGGAACTAGGAACAACCGAGGTTTGAACTGAAATCTGGAATGAGTGTATACCCTTTGGAGTTTAGAAGCATAAGAGATGATCTTACTGAGGAGGACCAAAAGTGTCAATGCTGAGTGAATGTTTCTCCTCATGGAGATATCCAGAATAGGGGAGCATACTTTCAGAACAAAGCTCATCAATTTCGAATGGAAATGGGGAGCACTTTTTTCTCTCAGTGGATCCTGGTTCATTTGGATTTTCTATCAGGGAATTGTGGGCTCTCTACTCACAGCCTAGAGTGATGTGGAAATTAATCATTGAATATATTTAAGTGAGGACTAAAAGACCTTTAAACTATAGGAGAGTCAAGAAGTATGGGAAGAACATGGGGAAAGTTGTATTGAGGTCAATAGTGGATCATTCTGATCTTACTGAATGATGATGTTTGCTAGAGAGACTCTTGCTCCTGCTGCTTCATGCCTTTATTGTTATTCTTGTGCAACAAGCAATGCCTGCTCCCTTTAGCCACCGTAGCTGTGCCTTCAACTAACTGCTAGGAATCTCAAGGACTGGACGCCAGTGGAGTTGCTTTTTTACGGCAGCAGTGACCCAGATTCAATCCTGACTTCTGCGTGGAGATCGCACTTTTCCTGTTACGAAGCAGATTTCCTCCTTGCACCACAGATTTTTTTTCCATCATATTCTAAAGATGTGAAGAATGGTATGTTAATTGGCCCCTGTAACTTACTCCCAGTGTGTAGTCGAGCATTAAGATCTTGAGGAGTTGGTCGGATCACGGGGAGAAAAACAAAAGATTAGTATAATTAGACACCTGAAGGTTGGCATAGATTTAGTGAGTAAAAGGACTGTTTCCATCATTCTCTATGACTCCAGGACTTTAAAATACCTCATATTCCCACTATGTATTATATTTATCCAATTTTCCAGCACTTTGCCTGTAGCCTGCTCTGTCTTGGTGTTTGCTCAAATGCTTATTAAGTGTTGTGAGAGGTCCTGTCTCCACCACCTTCTGAAGCAGGGTCTTCCAGATTATGACCACCTCAGGCCAAAATTAATTCCCCCTCAGATTCCCTCTGAACTCTTATTCCTCACTGGTTCTAGATACCTTGGCACTGGAGAAATATTTCTTATTATCTGCCCTATCAATAGCTCTCATAACTACGTATATCTCTGTCCAGTTCCCCTTCAGCCTGCTCTGGTCCAAGGTAAACAAGTCTAGCCTGTCATAACTGAAACATTGTCTCTTGGGGATCTCCTTCAAAATCAGATTTATTATCACTGGCATATGTTGTGAAATCTGTTGTTTTGTGGCAGCAGTACATTGCAATACTAAATATAAAAAACAGAAATTGCAATAAGAAATACATAAATATGCATAAAAATTGAATGAAATTAGTAGTATAAAGACAGAATGAGAAAAGTGAGATAGTGTACATGGGTTTATTGTCCATTCAGAAATCTGATTGTGGTGGGTAAGTTACTTCTCCTACAATGTTGAGTGTATTTTTACAGGCTCCTGCACCTTCTCCGTGATGGCAGCAATGAGAAGAGGGCATATCCTGAGAGATAGGGGAGCTTAATTATGGATACTGTATTTTTGAGACATCACATTTTGATAGTGTCTTGGATGCTGGGGGGTGGGGGGGGGGCTAGTGTCCATGATGGAGCGGGCTGGGTTTGTTGCTCTCTGCAGTTTTTTCCCATCCTGTGCAGGGCCCATCCTTACTATCCAGTGATGCAACCAGTTAAAATGCTCTTCATGGTAATCAGTTTAAATTGACGAGAGTCCTTGGTAACATAACAAGTCTCCCCAGTCTCGTAACGAAATCTAGCCACTCTTGTGCCTTCTTTGTAATTGGATCAATATGATGGGCCCAGGATAGATCTTCAGAGATGCTCAGGAACTTAAAACTGCTCACCCTTTCTACTTCTGTTCCCTCAATGAGGACAGGTGTGTGTTCCCTCCATTTTCCCTTCCTGAAGTCCATAACTGATTCCTTCATCTTACTGATGTTGAGTGCAAAGTTATTGTTGTGACACCACTCAACCAGCCGAACTATCTTACTGCTGTATGCCTCCTCATCGCCATCTGCCAACAATAATTGTGTCGTCAGCATATTTATTGGTAGTGTTTAAGCTGTGCCTAGCCACACAGTAGTGGGTGCAGGGAGAGTAGAGCAGTGGGCTAAGAATGAATTCTTGAGGTGCGTCACTGTCGATTGTCAGTAAGAAGAATATGTTACTTCTGATCTGCCGCTGACTAATGAAGAAGTCAAGGGTCCAGATGCAGATCGGGGTACAGAGGCCCATGGTTTGGAGCTTGTTGATTAGTACTAAGGGTATGATGATGTTGTACACTCAGCTCTTTTGTACTCTCTCCAGCACAATCACATCATCTTTTAGTTTGGCAAATGAAACTGCACACAATATTCTAGCTGTGGCCTAACCAATGTTTTATAAAGTTATATACCAAGTCGTTACTGCACTTATATATCTGCCCTGGCTAGTGAAGAGAAGCATCTTGTACACATTTTTCGCCATGCGATATATCTGCAAAACCTTCTTTTGGGATCTTGAGACTTGTACACAAGGTCCCTTTAAACGAAGTCCCTTTGGTTCTCAATACTTCCTGGTGCCCTAATATTTATGACATATGCCGTATTATTTTCTGAACCCCAGAATTCATTGCCTCAAACATATCAGGATTAAATTCCATCCGTAATTTTCTTGCCTGATTTACAAGCTGATCAGTATCATTCATTAGCTTAAGACTATCCTTCTCACTGTCAATAATAACACCGATTTTTGTGTTATCTACAAACGTACACATCACATGTCCTACATTGCTGTTTATGTCATTAATACACATAACAGATGACAAGGATTCCAGAACTAATCTCTGTGTTACACCACTGCTCATAGGCTTCTAGTCAGAAAAGTAACATTTCACCATAATTATTACCAAGTCAACTTTGGATCCATTGTGCCAGTTTCACCTACTTTCCAGGCATTATAAAAGGCCTCAGTGAAATCCATGTAAACCATACCAACCACACTGCTCTCATCAGATACTTGTTCCAAAAGCTCAGTTAGTCAGTCAGGATCTCCAGTAATCTCTACACTGATTCTCCCTAATTAACCTTTCCAGGTGGACTGCCCCTCAGAATATTTTCAATAATTTCCCTCCCTCATACCTTCGACTAACTGGCCTATAAGAACATGAGCTATCCTGTTGGTATCATTCAGAGCTCAGTTCTGGTCAACGAAGGTTCAAATATTGTTCTCTGAGCTCCAGTAAAACCCGACCCTTAAATCCCATGGCAAACTGGGAGTGATTTTATCAGAACCTGGCAATTTATCCATCTTAACACTTGCTAATACATCTAAGGCCTTGTCTTCTTTAATCTGAACGTGCTTGCGAATTTTATCATCTTAAGTGAAATTTCCAGCTGGAATGTTTTTCTCCTGTGAAAGACATTGGTTTCAGACCTTGTCATATCTTTTGGCTCCATGTACACATTGTACCCATGGTTACTATTATGACTTATCATAAGATATTAACATACACTATATAGGAGCAGAATTAGGACATTTGGCCCATCGAGTCTGCTCTGCCATTTCATCGTCTGATCCAATTTTCCTCTCAGCCCCAATCTTCTTCCTTTTCCCTGTATCCATTCATGCCCTGACCAATCAAGAATCTATCAAACTCAGCCATAAATATACATACAGACTTGGCCTCCACAGCTGCCTGTGGCAAATAATTGGACAGGTTCACCACTCACTGGCTAAAGAAATTCCTCTTCATCTCCATTCTAAAAGGATGCCTGTCTATTCTGTGGCTATGTCCTCTGGTCTTAGATTCTACCACTATAGGAAACATAGTTATAGAATGTCTTAGATTTTCCTTAATTTCATGTGCTATGAAGTCATACAATATGGATACAGGTCCTCTGTCCTACCAAGATGCCTGTCTAAGCTTATCTAAATTTTCCTGCATTTGGCCCATGTCTTTCTAATACATTCCTATGCATGTTGAGTAGGGTAAATCTGAGAAGATTATGACTAAGTTTGATAAGTCTGAGATATGGCTGGAACACTTGGCGAAAAAAGAGAACCTTCTCACTTTGTTGCAGATGAGAAGTAAACCTCATAATTATTGAAGTGGAAGGCACTAGTAAATGGCAGCCCAATTTTTAAGTATCTACCGTAACAAAGTGTAGGACTCTTCTATTTAACATTGAACAAATGGAATAGTTCTTTGTTCACACAATGGTGTTGATGTGGAGGATGAGGGTAAAAATATTCAGTGTGTGGCCTTGCACACTTGTAAGGAGAACCATGACTTGACTATGATTGTTGGGGCAATCAATGTCCCATTAAACAAAATAATAGAAAATCTGCAAAACTGTTTCAGCCCAGCACAGTTAGAAATGTAGAAATTTACAAGCTTGCAACTCAGATTAACAAATAAAACGTTTATTCTAATATATCTGCTTCAGCATTGCCACCTTATCGCATTCTTGGATTGCGCACCATTTGATAATTTGTTTGTACAGTAATCAAAGACATATGAAATTCAAGATACAACACATACTGGATCTTGTATTTGAACAGAAATACAAAGTATCTGCACTTAGAGAAATATCTTTCAGGATTCATGCATGAAAATTAAAAGGCACCAAACTTATATATGAAGCAAACCAATTGCTTAAATGAGAAAAAAAATACCAGTAACCAATGCAATGCATGTTCAAGCAGAGGCTAAATCTTCACAGACTATTGAGTGAAACCCATTATGCTGGTATTAGGAGTCAGTAAGAGTTTCTGGTTTTCTGGAGATTAATAAGTGACATTTAAGAGTGGTACATAAAAGACTATATAATTTGTTAATTTTTCAATATTTGTATACAGAGTTAGCAGGGTAAAGAATCTGACTTCTAACTATTCCAAATTTAATGTTGAGGGTGAAAATCAAAGTTACTTGATAATTTACAATCACAAATGATTAAGAATCATATGAACTAAATTGAATGGAATGGCATACTGTGCAGAGGATGAAGATAGTCTGCAGAGAGATATTGATAGGTTAAGTGAGTGAGCAAAAGTCTGGTAGATGGAGTACGATATTGGTAAATATGAGGTCAAACTTTGAAAGAAAAATAGCTCAAATTATTAGTTAATGTGAAAGAATGCAGCCTGCTCTTATGCGGTGGGATTTGAGACTACTTGTGCATAAATTGTAAAAGATTTGTTTGCAGTTGCAACAGGATACACAAGTGTAAAGAAGATGAAATAATTGTTACTCCAGATCTGTTGTAACACAAAAATAACACAAAAGATAAAAAAAACTTAATTAAAATAAAAAACCACAATAAATATTCATACGTAAGATAGATTTTATATATAGATAGATAGATAGTTTGATTTACATCTATAAAATGAAGCTGGGCTGTACATAAGATGACTGACAGAAAATAATAAAGTAATGGTGTAGTTAGTGGGTGGAAGTGTTGATATGTCTTACTGCTTGGGGAAGGTAACTGTTTTTGAGTTTGGTGCTTCTGGTGTAGATGTTAGCCTCCTCCCTGGAGGGATTGGGACAAACAGTCCATGAAAAAGGTGAATAGTATCCTTCATGATATTACTGGTCCTTTTCCAGCACCTTTCTCTATATGAGTCCTTAATGTCAGGTAGGCTGGTGCTTGTGATCTTTGGGCTGTCTTGACTACCCATTGTAGACCCTCCTCTCCACCCCAGTGCTGCATTTGTACCAAGCAATGATACAGCTTGTCAGGATGCTCTCTACCATCCAGTGGCCCTGACCTCATGCATCATGAACACCTTAGAGAGGCTGGTCAGATCAGCCCTCGATCCCCTGAAGTTTGCCATCCATCGACACATTGGACGATGCTGCTACCTACCTGCTGAACAAAGCTTATTCCCATTGGATAAGCAGAGCAGCACTGCGAGGATAATTTTTTTTGGATTTCTCAAGTTCCTTCAATACCATACAGCCCTCATTGCTGGGGGAGAAGCCCCATTTAAAGCAAGTTGGCACTTCCATTGAATCCTGGATAATGGACTACCTGACTGGCAGACCACAGTCTGTCACTTCAGAGCTGTGTATCAGATATGGTTATAAGCAGTACCAGGACCCAACAGGGCACTATATTGGTTCTCTTCCTGTTTACTCTGTATATCTCAGATTTGAGATACAACACTGAATCATATCGTCAGCAGAAATTCTCTGATGACTCAGAAATAATTGTGTGCATAAGGAAGGATGGGAAGCTGAATACAGGGCCCTGATGGAAGATTTTGTCAAATGGTGCAAGCTGAATCATCTGCAGCTCAACATCAGTGAAACAGAGAAGATGAGGAAATATAAGCCTACACTGCTCCCTGTTGATGGTGAGGACATGGATGTAGTCAGGACCTACAAGTACCTGGGGGTGCACCCAGATGACAGACTTGAGTGGAGCGCCAACACAGATGCTGTGTACAAGAAGGACCAAAGTTGCCTTTACTTTCTAAGGTGACTGAGGTGCCTTGGAGTATGCAGACTTAGGGATGTTGGTGGCTGATAGGAAGCATATGGGGATAGCACCCTGGATGAGTGATGCGATGAACTGTTGTGCACACTCCCTGAGTACTCGACTTGGGCTGTTGTCTGGCTGGGCCACTTTACTGGGCTTGACTTTCTGTAGAGTTCTTCTCATGTCTGCTGCAGTTAAAGACAATAGCTGCTCTCCTGGGAGGGGTGTAGTTTTCATGGCTGGCATTGTGTTGCATGCCTTGAAGTGTGCATACAAGTTTTTAGACATTAGGGAGGAAGGCGTTTCTGGTACAGTCTATGCTATTTTTCTTTCCATAGTCTTTAATGCCCTTGATGCTTAGCCACATACCCCGGGGTTCATTATTGGACAGATGTTCCTCAATTTTTTTGTGCTAGAGAGCCTTTGCTCTCCTGATGCCCAAGATGTGATTTCTCTTGGCTGCTCTGAGAGTTGTTCTGTTACTGGACTTGAAGTAAGGAGCACACCTCTACGTTCAGCTAGGGCTTGTATTTGAGCCATGAGATGACCTTTCATAAGGTACTAACATTCTCTACACACTCACTGATGTAGCTGATGGTAGAAGAGGCATATTCCTCGAGTTCAACAAGAAAGGAAATTAAATGTTGGCCTTCATTGCTAGGAAGATTGAATTTAAGAGTTGGGAAGTTATGCTGCAATTGTATAATTGTACTAGTGAGGCTGAACATGGAATAGTGTATGCAGATCAAAACTTTTTACTTGAGTAAAGGCATATGTGCTTTAGAGGTGGTGAGCAAGAGGTTCACTGGGTGGATTCCGAAGATAAAGAGAGATTGTGTTGCTCTTCAACTACTCTCACTGGAATTTAGAAGTATGATAGGGGATCTATTGAAACATCCAAAATTATGAAAGGGATAGTGTGGGAAAGTTGTTTCCACTGGTAAGTGAGACTTGTGCTGGGGGACATAGCCTCAAGATTCAGGGGATTAGATGTAGGATGAAGATGAGAAGAAACTGCTTTTCCCAGAGAGTAGTGAATCTATGGAATTCTCTCCCCAGCGGAATAGTTGAGGACACTAACTTTAATATATTTAAGATGCTTTTAGATAGATAGGTAATGGGAAAAATGCCTCTTTGATATTTGAGGTAGGAGCAGAGTCGTCTGCCAAATCAGACATGACCAACTGGCAAACTTCTGCTCCTTTTCTTATGTAGAATATAAAACTACACCTATATAACAAATTAACATTCAGGTTAAAATGTTAAAATCAAAAAATATTCTAGACAACTATGGATAAGACTATGGCTAATGAGGATGAATTTCTTTTGCCAGAGGGCCGAGAATCTATGGAATTCATTGCCACAAATGGCTGTTGAGGCCAAGTAATTGGCTATAGTTAAAATGGAGTGTGGTCTGTTCTTGATTAGTAGGGTTGTCAAAGGTTATGGGGAGAAAACAGGAGAATGGGGTTGAGAGGGAAAATAAGTCAGCTATGGGCAATGGTGGAGCAGATTCAGTGCCTGAGTGGACTAATTTTGCTCCTACTGTATGCTTTATTGTTTAAGACACAGAATGGGTTCTGAATTCATTGTGACATTTTACTCATGGGAAGTAGAAGCTCCAGCACTTTTGTGGAAGCGGTCAGCGGACATCACGAACATTCTGTCAAAATGGAGAAATGTAAATGTGCTTTGGTGCAGTAGGAAGTGATTTAATTAGGTCAGTGAGGATTTGAAAACAGGATGAAGCCGATTAAAGAGATAACTGAGGTGTTATAAGAGCCTGGAATGTTACTGAGTTCTGGTCATTTCCAATTTTGATATAATACCATGGCAGATTTCCGCCAGCCTTGTCATAATGTCAAGACAACATTATCAAGTATTAAAGAATGAAATTGTGCTAGTGGGGCAAACATCAATAAAAAGTATTCACCTCTGCAGGACAAGACGCAGTAGTGAATCCTTTCTGCTGCACTATGAGCTAAAAGATCCTTGTAATGCTTCCAAGTGTGAGGTTACTGTGATGAAGCATATCATTGACAAAGACCATAAAAGACTATTGTTTGCATGTTATACACATGGATCAAAAATGAAAAAAATCTCTGTTCAAGAGAAGGGGATGTTGGCAATTATATTTGAAGTTATAGTTTTCCCATTCTTCTAGCACTAACTGTAAGACTTTGACTAACATTTTGAGGTATGTCTACTATATTCATGATGGCAGTATCAATAATGCAAAGGAAGACCATTCAACTGTCAGAACGCAACTAGCAATTTGTTAAAACTATGTTTTGAAGAAACCACTGTGGACATAGCATGCATATTTTAGCACAGTAGGCAATAGAAGATGAATTCCATGTCGTAACAATGGCTTCACAGAAAGGCCCACTTCTACAAAAGGTGCATGAACACGTCTTTAGTGTATGAAGTAATTTAGATCGAAGTCTCAACCTGATGTTCCACTCACCCAGGTAAAGTGCATGCGCAATACATCGCCCTGTCCTCTCCCGGTGTAGTGATCGCCGCGTGGTCACTGTCCAGCTTGCTAGGCAGGAGGCCACGGCAAATGACCTCTCCTACACTACTGTGTCCGTAGCAGCACCTTCTCATTGGTGCCCCCCGTTTCCACTGAGCTTACTATGTCATGGTGCAACCGAGTGTCCAGTGGTATAACTGGATGGGTGGGCTGGGCTCATTAGCCTTGGTTGGCAGCCAGTCTAAGAGAAGGGCAACTCTGACTCCAAACCCGGGCAGGTGGGGCTCATCAGCCTTGTCAGGCCATCCACCTAGGAGAAGAACACTCCGATGTAACTCCTACGACCCAAGGACCTCGCTGTCACCATCCCAAGTTGCTAGGCTATGGCAGATGAACCCAGGGTGTAAAGGGTGGGGCCAGTACCATGCACACTGCACTCCACTTTAAAAAAACCATTGCGCAGGCAGAAGGACACGGCCCACGTCTACGACCATCCTCCCTAATGGCAGACGTGGGCAGCTCCCTTTCTAAATCTTCGCTCGCGAGCCAAGCCATGCTGATGATATGTAGCATCCTAACATGAACCTATAAATCAGTATGAAAAATGTGGAAATGATTTAATATTTATAAAAGCCCTTTAAGCAGACTGAAATAAAATTATCATTATTTGATCTCAGATTACCCGTCAGAAAGTAAGCCCTGGGTGCCTATTCCTTGCAATTCCTGCACCAACTTTCATCCCACTGCTGCTGGTAGAGACGTAATCCTAATCATTGGTCATTTATAAAACACACAGCAATATGGATGTCTTTTCAGTTGAGCACTTCATTGGAGTGGTGCTTTAGAATGGCAGTTCCATAATGTTGCTCAAGGCAGAATGATGTCCATTCTTTTCTAAGCATTGGAGTGTTTTGAAGCAAATGATACAGCCAATGAGATGTGAGTGCCATTTTGCTGAGTGAAATGGATTTAAAGGCTGACAGTTTGCTTAGAAGTTTAACTGTTCCAACAAAAAGAAAGCTGAAATGAGCTTTGCTAATACCGTGAAAATAATGCAGGAATAATTAGAACTGAAACCATTGTTACTTGCAGAGCACTTTAGGCTTCATAAGCAGTATCAAAAAGGGAGTCCATTTCAATGTAGGTGGCTGATTTGAAGAGATTGTGAGCTCAGTACTGCGCTTAATGATGCACTGAGATCATTTAGTTTGTGAAATTTTACAAGAAAGCATTCAAAACAGCTCCTAACTGAAGCAGAACTTACTTTTAAAAGAACAGTTGAACTAGCTGTATCAATGAAAACAGCAGACAGAGATGCAACTGAGTTGCAGTCAGGAATGAAAGTAAGCATGGACAAAATTGCAATGTCTAACAGAAACAGAGTTGGCCGAACAAGTTGCGTTGGCAGGGCAGGGGCTTACATACACCAGACCAATAGCTAAATAATAATAATAAGTTGAACAATGCAGGAAGTAACACAAAGTAGGACACACTCACAGTACTTGTCAGGCAGAGAAAATGGACTGCACAGGGAAGAGATAAAGATAAAAAGATAAAAAGTCAAGTTGCAGTTTCAAAAAGAACACTAATCTGCATGCTGTTGATCCAATATCTTGTAATGATGGGAGTGACACTGGACTGTGCAGCCTTGAGATTTAAAATGTGAAAACTAACAATAGACTAGCAAAACGGCTTACACCAGAATTGAACAGCAAAATAATTAAAATTGAATTGGACACTGGCTTGGCTATTTCAGCCATTCCACAAAATGAGATTGAATGGCACTTCAAATATACTGAACCAAAGCCAGCAGACATACAGCTGAGAACTTGTACTGGAAAAATTAAAACTCCTGTGGGAACGACATTTGTAACAGTGAAGTAAAACAACAACAAGCCACATTGGGCTAGTATGTGGTTAAAAACTGAAGGCCCAACATTGTGGGGATGTGAGTGGCTGAGACAATTACAACTTGATTGGAAATCCATTCACTATTTGCATTCCACATTACTTGTAATGAATTCAACTGCAAGTGAATTAAGAATGGTACAAGATGATGCCTCAGGAGTCTTCAAGGATGGCACTGGAAAACTCAAATATATCAAGGGTAAAATAGTGTTAAATGAAAATGGTACATCCAAGTTTTGCAAAGCCCATCAGGTTTCTTATACCATCCGTGATAAAGTATTCAGTGAGTGTTGAGGCCAAAGGAATACTTTCCAAGATTGAGTGAAGGCCATAGGCAACACCAGTAGTCCCAGTAGCCAAAAAGAATGGGTCTGTTAAGATCTGTGTGTGATCTTATGGTCATCATCGTCCCTGTATTGAACGTAGATCAACACCCTTTGCCCAGGATAGAGGATATCTTTGTAAACCTTTCTGAAGAAAATCCCTTCAGCTAAGTGGACTTAGCTGAGGCCTACCCACAGATGGAAATGGAAGAAGAGTCCAAAGTGTTTCTCACCATAAACACTCACTAAGGGCTTTATTGCTATAAACGTCTTATTTTTGGAGTAGTGTCTGCATCTGCACTCTGGCAGAAAACTATATACCAAGTGCTGCAAGACTGCCCAGGCAATCAGTGTTACCTGGATGGCATCATTGCTACCAGTAAGAATAACAAGGAGCATCTCCAGAATCTCAAGACAGTGTTAAAAGATTATAAGATTATGGGCTCAACTAAGATGGAGCGGTTATGTTGTTTGGATGAAAGACGAACGTCTGCCGAAACAAATCTTCTACTCCCAGCTTAAAGAAGGCAAATGTAAAAGAGGTGGACAACAGAAGAGATTCAAAGACATCTTAAAAGCCAACATGAAGAAATGTAACATTGACATCAACAATTGGGAAACCAATGCCAAGGACAGGAAACTCTAGCAAGCCATCATCTGAGAAGGAACAGCAACTTCCGAAACCAACAGATATGCAGAATTAGAAGAAAAGAGAAGAAAATGGAAAGAGAGGCAGCAACAACCAAAGCTTGATCTGCCTTCTGGAACTACCTGTCCTGAATGCCGAAGAACTTTCAAAGCCAAGATTGGACTAATAAGCCAATTGAGAACCAATAAATAGATCAACAGAATGAAGACCATCATCCTCGACCTCGAGGGATAGCCACGATGACGAAAGCATGACACAACAAAAGTGAATTCTTTAAACCAAGCATCACTTACCGTGGTCATGCTATTGACACACAAGCATTACACAAGTGTGCTGAGAAAATTCAAGCATTGGTGGATGCTCCACGGTGAATGGAAATGTCACGGTTGTGGTCCTTTTTAAGAATTGGCACCTATTGTAACAGGTTCCTGCCATACCCGACTACTGTGCTCAACCCCTCGAACTCATTACTGCAGATCAGAAAGAAATGGCAATGGACAAAGCAATGTGAAGTTGCTTTCCAAAAGGTAAAGGAAATGGTGATGTCAGACACTGTACTCACACATTATGATCCACATTGTCCAGTGAAGCTTGCCATCCACTGTTCAGGATGTCAACACATTGAGAAGAAAGATGTCCGAAGTTGTCAGAACAACTTCCTGCATTCCCAGAGTCAACTCCTACAACCATCACAGAGGAAGCCCCAGAACCTGACATTGTTTCACAGCCACAAGTCACTCTTGCTAAACAGAGTGATGTCCCCCTTATTAGGAAAAATGTTATCCCACAAGAGTAAGAAATCCTCCTAAATAATGTGTGTGTGTAAAACTGGGCAATTTACTGGCAAAACACCTAACTGGTGTCCTGTACCTAAAAGCAAGGTGGCAGTGATTTTAAGGCTCTGGGTCGGATCCTCAGTGGGTGTGATGTCTCATATACTTCTTGATGCAATTCGCTGAATTCAACCTCCCTGTATTGTCCTTGCCAATGCAGCAGCATTTTCAATTTGGAAGAGAGTGGAGGGAAGCTGCTAGGCAGCAATGTCTTTAGTGATTTTTGTGGGGTTTTGTGTCGTACTCCTGTCAATCCACCACATTTTGTATTTGATTTCATTTAGATGATATCAACTCATCTACTCCATCCTGGTAGGGCAGCATCTGTGGAAATGAGCAGTCATCGTTTCGGGCCAAGACCCTTCGTCAGGACTGAAGAGAGTTCCAGTGCAGGAATCGAGTGCAGGTAGAAGGCCTGGTGGGAGGAGGGTTGAAGACGGGAGAAGGGGTCATCAATAGGGGGAGGGGAATCCTCTTCAGTCCTGATGAAGTGACTCGGCCCGAAACATTGACTGCTCGCTTCCACGGAGGCTACCCGACCTCCTGAGTTCCTCCAGTTTGTTTGTACGTGTTGCTTTGACCACAACATCTGCAGTATACTTTGTGTTTACCATCTTGGTAGCATCTGTACTTAGTTCAATATGATTGCTGTGCATAATTTCACCAAATACAAGAGGTTGATGTAGAATATTACATGCAAAGTGGCAATTCCTGACCAAACTTCATTTGCTGAAGAATGCTCAGCAGCTGTAGCAGGGCTTGAATGTGATCGCCTCCTATAACGTGAAGCCAAGTGACATAGGTGGCAAAAGGTTTTGCTCCCAATTGAGCTCAATGCCTTTTTTCACTCAGCTTTATTGTCAAAACATGGAGGTATCTTCACAGCCTCCCACAGCCCCCAATGACGCTGTCATTTCAGTCACTGAGGCTGATGGGAGAACATAATTCAGTAGAGTAGACACACCGAAAGCATCCTGCCCAGATGGGGGACTTGGCTGAATAGTAAAGACTTATGCTGATCAACTGGCAGTCTGAGATACCAGGCTTCAGTTATACTGGTGCCCAAGAAGAATGTGGTAACCTGCCTCAATGACTATCATCCTATAGCACCTACGACCAATGTGATGAAGTGTTTTGAGAAGGTGGTGATGCAACATATCAACTACTGCATGAGGAGCAACTTGGATCCATTTCAAATTGCCTACTGTTGCAACAGGTTGACAGCACGTGCCATTTTATTGGCTCTTCACTCGAACTGTAACATCTGGGCAACGAACGTGCAAACATCAGGATGCACTTCATTGACATTCAATGCCATCATCCTCTCAAAACTAATCAATAAGCTCCAAGACCTTGGCCTCAATATCTCCTTGTGCAACTGGATCCTCGATTTCCTCACTTGCAGACCCCATCAGAACAGATTTGCTCCGCAATCACCATCAGCACCACAAGGCTGTGAGTTTAGCTTCCTGCACTGTGAAGCTAAGCAGAGCTCCAATGACATACATAAGTTTGCTGATGACACTATTCGTAGGCTGAATCAAAAGTGATGACGAATCAGCATATAGGAGGGAGATAGAAAATCTGGCTGAGTGGGGCCACATCAACAACCTCTCACTCAATGTCAGCAAGACTGATGAGTTGATTATTGATTATGGGAGGAGGAATCCAGGGGTCCATGAGTCAATCCTCATCGGGAGATCAGAAATAGAGAGAGTTAGCAACCTTAAACTCCTTGGTGTTATCATTTCTTTCTTCTTAGCACTTCTTTCTATTTTCTGTGATTGCTCACAAGAAAACAAATCTCAGGGTTGTATATGGTGACATAAATGCAATTTGATAAGAAATATGTTTTGAACTTGGACCAATTGATAAATATCTCATTTCATTATATCCAATCTTTCATTTCATGAAAACAGCATCATTCAGTGAAATAAATGCATAAAATAAAGTGGAAAGTGATTTCTTTTGCCCAAAATGTTAATGCATGTGCTTTTTGTTGCAGTTTTTTTGTTATTTTACCTCATGAAACCTTGGACTGTTTCTTTCTGCTTGTTCTAATTTTATATACCTAAGGGAACTATACTTTTGTTATAAAAATTAGATCCAAAAAGGATGTGGAATTTGAGTTGTAAAGAGGATATATGCAACAGTTAGCCTGATTGATTTTTGCACCTGAGTGCCTTGACACATCCTCTTTAAGGGAACATTTTCTCTCTAGGAATATCCTACCAGGAATATTTTCAATCTTTGTCAGATTACCCTATCAATTTCTAACACCATGGCCAATAAATTAACTTGGACCAGTGTTCAAGTGTCCCCTCGAAGACAAAAAACCCAAGCTCATCATAAAACTGGTCTTCAGACCTCATCAGAATAATGATGCAGAGCTGCTGACAGCGTCATGCTTTTACAAGCAGTTTGCTCAACTGAAGAATTGAATGTCAGATTATCTCCTTTGCTGTCAGCAACTCTCAAGCAAGTCTTGAAAAGGTGAAGGAGTATAGTAAGAAGATTGTTCATAAACACAACTTCCAACAATTGACAGAAATGTTGTGGATCAGGATAAAAAATACTGTTCCATCTATTTCGATGTCAATTTCAAGTCATTAATTGGACATGCTACTAACTGTCGCTGCTGGATAGACCATATAGACATCTAGAAATTACAAACAGAACAGATCCAGCCCAGATTTCCAGAAACATCCATTTGTTTTGTCAGAGATAAAAGAAACTCAAATCTGGAAGAAGAATCTGCTGAGGGAACTCAACAGGTTGAACTGTAAGTGTGGGAGGAAAGAAGCTTGCATTTTATTTGAAAGAAACAAATCAATTTGTTCAAAGCACCACACTGAATTTCAAATAAACACTGCCTGAAGCTGACATGAACCAGGACAATTATTGAAGACTCAAAACAGGACTTCTTTCCTCTTCTAAACCAAAGTTCACTCTGGTCAAAATCCTACCTTTAGCATGATGCTAAAGCTGTCCATTATTTAAGTTCAATCTGTGCAACAACTAGGTATATTTGGCCGCTCAGAAATAATATTACGTTGTGTAAAAATCTTAAATCATAAGGAACACTGTTTTCTATCGTATGTATGATTACTGCACTTGTGACACCATGCACACTAAGACATTAGAGATTTATTGGAATTTTGGGACACTGAGAAATTGTCAACAATCATTACTGATGTGGGATCTCCTGGAAACCATGCAATTAAACTTGCATACTTCTATCACCAGTTTGATATTAATAATGACATACTATTATACAAAGGAGAGGAAGAAAGGTCTTCCTGATTTCCTGGATAAAAATTGTCTTTTAACTAATATCACTAAGATGGCAGATCCATCTTCAGGGGGAAAAAACTGAAAATGCTAGAATTACTCAGCAGGTTAGTCAACATCAGTGGGGAGATGATCAGAAATGGTGTTTCAGTTCAAATAAGTTTCATGAAAATATTTCTGAATCCAGGAACAGATATTCCACTATGTATCTAATTTACATGTTTCCATATGTAGGAGTGGAAAATAGAGATGAGCAGAGCAGTGGCAGGGAGGGGGAGGATGGGGAAGGGGGTTAGAGTGACTTTCACCTAATTACATTTTTCACCGTGATCAGGAATACCTTACAGAAAACCTTAGTTCTAAAGTCCAATTAGCATTTCAGAACAGTATTAAATGTACTATGTTTGCATTTGTGTGATAATACTTACTTGGCCTGAAGGACCAGTGCAATTATACCAGCTGCTATTGGAGCTGCACTGGAAGTACCTTTGAAGGTTGTGGTGCATTGATTATCAAGTTCTGTTGTCACCTGTTGAAAACAAAGTAATTGCACATATTATACTATTAAACGGCTTAGCACTCCAATTAGTTCCCACCCACAACTGCAACAACATTGAGCACAAAGAAACTATGAAATGTATTAAGAAGTATTTATAATGGCACAATATGAAATATGTTAACAGAACCATAACTATAATGGAATATAATACTTGCTTGATATTAAATATGACACATTATTTCACTGACCTTAACATAAAGCAGTAATTGCTTAGCTATTAGAAACATAGAAAATAGATGCAGGAGTTGGCTGTTCAGCTCTTCGAGTCTGCACCGCCATTCAGCATGATCATGGCTGATCATCCAACTCAGAACCTTCATAGAACATTGAACATAAAATGAAGAACTATGCTTTCCCTCCATACCCCCTTATCCCTTTAACCACAAGGACCATATCTAACTCCCTCTTGAACTGGCCTCAACTGTTTCCTGTGGCAGAGAATTCCACAGATTCACCACTCTCTGTGTGAAGAAGTTTTTCCTCATCTCTGTCCTAAAAGGCTTCCCCTTTATCCTTAAACTGTGACCCCTCATTCTGGACTTCCCCAACATCGGAAACAATCTTCCTGCATCTAGCCTGTCCAATCCCTTTAGAATTTTATACGTTTCAATAAGATCTCCCCTCAATCTTCTAACTTCCAGTGAGTATAAGCCTAGTCAATCCAGTCTTTTTTCATATGAAAGTCCTGCCATCCCAGGAATCAAACTGGTGAACCTTCTTTGGACTCCCTCTATGGCAAGAATGTCTTTCCTCAGATTAGGGGATCAAAACTGCACACGATACTGCAGGTGTGGTCTCATCAAGGCCTTGTACAACTGCAGTAGAACCTCCCTGCTCCTGTACTCAAATCCTTTTGCTATGAATGCCAACATACCATTTGCCTTTTTCACCGCCTGCTATACCTGCATGCCCACCTTCAATGACTGGTGGACAATGACACCCAGGTCTTGTTGCACCTCCCCTTTTCCTAATCGGCTGCTGTTCAGATAATAATCTGTTTTCCTGTTCTTGCAACCAAAGTGGATAACCTCACATATATCCACATTAAATTGTATCTGTCATGAATTTGCCCACTCACTTAACCTATCCAAGTCACCCTGCATCCTCTTAGCATCCTCCTCACAGCTAACACCGCCGCCCAGCTTCGTGTCATCCGCAAACTTGGAGAAGCTGCATTTAATTCCCTCGTCTAAATCATTAATATATATTGTAAATAACTGGGGTCCCAGCACTGAGCCTTGCGGTACCCCACTAGTCACTGCTTACTTGGCCTATTTGTAAATCCTTATGGCATATTGGTTTATGTTTTTGATTTGAGCAGAATAAACACATAAATGTGGTTTTACTTGAACCAAATTTATAACATTTTCTATTCCAGTATCTTCACATGAATGGAATCTGCAGATAATAAACACAGGTTGAGTATCTCTTATCCAAAATTACAAAATCTGAAAACTTCCAAATTCTGAAAATTTTTTTGAGCATTGACATGACAAATGTAAATTTCCAAAAGGCATTGGGAAGGTTCCTAGTCAATGTGCAGGTCTCTGTGCATCACAGACAGTTCTGAGAAGTGGCCTCACATATGTAATGAGCAGGTTAATGAAAATTGAAAAACACTACATAGAACATAAAATGAAGATCTCGAATATGTATTGAAAGAGTGGATTCATCAGCATCAAATATAAGTATATAGCTAGGGTGCCTAAGACCTTTGCACAGTACTCTATTTGTCAACATGAAGTGGAGAGCATGTTTGTAAATCTGGCAGGAGCAACATTTGATGGGAATGGTAAGGGTGGAGTGCTAGAGGAGGGGTATGGGATATGTTACAGAGGAGTAGTGCCGGGGGGGGGGGGAATGGGACAGCTAGCCCTGAGACACCAGGCAAGGCCCTTTTATTGCAATTAATGATTATGACAGAATAAATCTCTGGTGCTTCCAATTCCCTCTCTTCTCCCTTTCCCTTTTCCCAATCATGATTCCCCCTTCCCACTCCCAGTCCACAATGGAGGTCCTATTTCAGAATCAGGTTTATCATCAGTTAAATATGTCTGAAATCTGTGTTTTTTTGTCTGGCAGCAGTAGAGTGCAATACATAAAATTACTACCGTATTCTGCAAAAATCTTAGACACCCTAGCTACATATATATGCGAGGGGTGAGTGATATGTTCATGGCCTAAGGTAGAAGGGGTCAATTTTAGAAAACCTAGCACATTTATTTATCAACATAGTCCCCTCCTCCATTTACACACTTAGTCCAGCAGTCGTGGAGCATACAGATCTCGGACCTCCAGGAACTGTCCACAGCAGGGCTGATTGATATGTGGTCTAAGGTAGAAGGAGGTGAGTTATACAGCTCTCGTTACATGCACATGCAGTTCAACTTTTTGAGTGATTATGCAGAAAGTTTGAAGTTAATAACTCTTTGGGGTGATTGATAAGTTTGTGGCCTAAGGTAGAATGATATGAGATATTAACTTCAAACTTTCTGCATAATCACTCAAAAAGTTGAACTGCATTTGCATGTAGCGAGAGCTGTATAACTCATCTCCTTCTACCTTAGGCCACAAACTTATCAATCACCCATCTGTGGACACTTTCTGGAGGTCCAAGATCCATATGCTCCATGACTGTTGGACTAAGTGTGTAAATGTAGGAGGAGACTATGTTGAAAAATAAATGTGCTAGGTTTTCTAAAATTGACTCCTTCTATTTTAGGCCACGATCGTATCAATTACCCCTCGTATATGCCTAAGAGTTTTGCACAGTACTGTATACATCTGTGTATATAGTATATATCTTGCACATGTATCATTCATTTAACAAGATAACTCCCTTTATGTGTGAGGTTTCTAATGATCTTCTGAGAATATAAGGCACTTTAAGAACAATATAAGTGACATTTGCATGTGCATTTTACTGTTGACATTTCCAGGTTAGGCAGGTCTCACTATGAAATATTGATCAATGATAGTAACATATTGCCTATTTTCTTCTAAATAGTGGTTCACAAATAGTAAAAATTGAACTAATTGCTACATGCTATACGCTTCAGTCTAGTTCATCAACAATATTTTCAAAAGAGAGACAGGACTGTTGTCACATAGTTGACAGTGTAGGTGTTTGGAAAAGACAACTAAAAGCTTCCTTAAAGCAGCAGGTTTTAAGGAAGATATTGAAAGAAGAAATAGGAAGTCATCTTTCAGGACTTCAGAATTAGTGGAGTATTGATATCTCAAAGAGGAGATTACCAATGCATTGGAAGGATGAGGTATTTGAAAGATGAGAATTTTAAGGTTAAACCATTACTTAGCTGGGAGCCAATATGTCAATGCTGGGAGATGAATTAATGGGGCTAGTTGTGAATTAGGACATGGGCACATAGTTTTAAAAGACATCAGGTTTAAGGAGTATATTCTGAGAATGCAGGCCAGGCTTGTATTGAAGTCTAGAGGTACCAAAGTTGTGAATGAAAGTCTCTGCAGCAGATAGACTGCGGAGGAAGTGCTATTACAGAATGCGACATAAATCCTCTGAATTATGCTATAGATGTCTGTTTTATGCTTATCTCAGGATCAAATGTAACTATGAGTAGTGAGTGAGAAGGCAGTGTCACTGTAGGGCGGGAGCCATTTGAAAAGAACAAGTCTCATTGGGCATGAGTCATAATTTGAAGTAGTGAGTGAGAAAGTGACATTATTGCAGGGCAGTGCCATTTGAAAAAAATGACCTTATAGGTAGAATAAATATGAAAGACCTATTTACCTTAGAGGGCATTTAGCCTGGGGAAGGAACAGAAAAACAAAAAGCTACAGATGTAAAATAATTGATAGATTAGAGAGGAAATGTGCCAACATGGATCGAATATTCGCTAATAAAATGATGGAGGAGCCATAAACTGTAATCAAATTTAAAATATATTTGAAGTGTTATGACTTGTAGGTTAAGGATCTAGAGCTGGACATTGGGATTAGGCTGGAGCGCTCCTTATCAATCAGCATGGACAGAATATGGAAATGGCCTTCTGCATCTTAAACTGTCCATGATTCTATGATCTATTGCAGGAGATGTTCCTCATTGATAATTTTGGAGCTTAAGAAAATCCCCAGATAGAAAGGTTATAACTTTGAGTCACAGGAGGAGACAATTAATCCTAGGGCATTACCCAGCCAAAATTCTGCATTGATGTACTCGGCCAGAGATGGCAAACATAACCATAAAGCTCTTACTATTTATCATTTCTAAAGGTGTGAACAACAGAGATTTTTTCCTGTAATTTCCATTTACTTCAGTTTTGTTAATGTTTGTAGTCAAATGCTGGCTCTGTCTCGAGGGCAGTTACTTTCTCATCACCTCTTCAACTCATTCTTTTATCCACTTTTCAACCAAGGTAGCAACAAAATCTCAAGTCAAACGATTCTGCTGAAAATCACCACAGAACAGGTTGTTGATGTGACACTTGATAGTGCTATTTATGACACCTTCCAATATTTGCTGCTGACTGAGACTGGTGTGGTTAAATTGGATGATTTTGCATTTGTTCTCATTCTTTTGTGCATTGGTTTGGCGAACTGCAATAGGTAGTTCTGGGGCAAAAACGTTCAACAACATCATTGTCAGGGTTCAAAGCTTTTTTGTAATCAGTGATGTTTTTTCTAACATTAGGCACTATTCTTAAAAGATCCAGCAAAGAAAAATTTGGAAATATTGGGTGGAATAATATGCACAAATCATTTGAAGTGCCAGAGCAGGTTGACAAAACAACTTCTCTTGTTAATTTAAATTATCAGGGATAATTAATATATGGGTGTCGATAAACAGGAAGCCTTTGAATTTATCTATTAAATGTGGAATTGCTAAATTATAGGAAGTTTAACAAGGCATTTGACAAAGTCCTACATGGGAGGTTGGTTAAGAAGACTGAGTCAGTTGCCATTCAAGATAAGGTAGTAAATTGGATTAGTCATTACTTTTGTGGGACAAGCTAGAGAGTGGTAGCAGATGGTTGCCTCTCTGACTAGAGGCCAGTGACTAGTGGTGAGCCACATGGATCAGTGCCAGGCCCCTTGTTGTTTATCACCTATATCAGTGATCTGGATGATAACGTAGTAAACTGGATTGGCAAATTTGTGGATGACACCGACACTGGGGTAGAGTGGACAGCACGGAAGACTAGCACAGCTTGCAATGGGATCTGGACTAACTGGAAAAACGGGCTGAAAGCTGGCAGATGGTATTTCATGCAGAAAAGTTTGAGGTGTCGCAACTTGGGAATTATACAATGAGCAATAGGGCACTGACAAGTGCAGTGGAGCAGAGGATCTGAGAACATAGATCCATAATTCCCTGAAAGTGGCATCACAGATAGGTATTGTCATAAAGAAAGCTTTTGGTACATTGGCCTTCATAAATCAAAGTACTAAGCAGCAGAGTTGAATTTGTATAAGACACAAGACATGGGTGAGGTTTAATTCGCAATATTGAGTACAATTTTGCTCATCTACCTACAGGAATGTGTCAATAAGTTTGTAAGAGTGCAGAGAAAATTTACGAGGATGTTGCCAGGGCTTGAGCACCTGAGTATCCATGATTCTCTGATTTGATGCAGGAGATGCCACTTCGATATAAAAGCGGAGGGATTGAATTGGTCAGGACTTTATTCACTGGAGCATAGATAAACGTGGGGAGATTAGACAGGGTAAATGGAAGCAGACTTTTTCCACTGAGGTTGGGTGAGACTAAAACTAGAGGTTAGGGGTTAAGGGTGAAAGGTTTAATATTTAAATATTTAAGTGGAACATGATGGGGAGCTTCTTCACTCAGAGGGTGGTGAGAGTGTGGAATGAGCTGCCAGCAGAAGTGGTGGATGTGTGTTTGATTTCAATATTTAAGAAAAATTTGGATAGGTACATGGATGGGAGGGGTATGGAGGCTAAGTTGCAGGTGAAAGTCGATGCGACTAAGCAGATTAGTGGTTTGGCACAGACAATATGAACCAGAGGGCCTGTCTGTCCGCTGTAGTGCTCTATGGTTCTATACTCTTACGTATTCGTGGCCTCATGAAATTAAAAACTACTTCAAGGTCAAATAACTACTCTTGAAACACAGGAAAATGTAGCAATCACTTGGTATAAATAAAGGTTTCACAAAGCACATGCACTAAATAGGCAAATAATATATTTAATTGTTGTTGGTTGAAGGATAACTGTTGTTCAGGATGCAAGGATAATATATTTGTTCCACTTTGCTGAAGATAAAGAGTGCAAAACTTTCTAAGTATTCCCTGATGCTTAAGAGGGAAGGATGCGGCACTTAAGACAAGATCAAACAAAAAGCAAGTCAGTTGACTATTGTTCCTATCCCAGATAGCAGTTCAGTAGATCAGAATCAGAATCAGGTTTATTATCACCGGGATATGCCATGAAATTTGTTAACTTTGCGACAGCAGTACAATGCAATGCATGATAATATATAAAAAAAACTGTGAATTACTGTAAATATACCGAAAATTTAAATTAAATAAGTAATGCAAAAACAGAAATTTTAAAAAAAGTACTTGGAGTACTGTGTTCAGTTCTGGTCACCTCATTACAGGAAGGATGTGGATACTATAGAGAGAGTGCCGAGGAGATTTACAAGGATGTTGCCTGGATTGGGGAGATGCCTTATGAGAATAGGCTGAGTGAACTTGTCCTTTTCTCCTTGGAACGATAGAGGATGCGAGGTGACCTGTTAGAGGTCTATAAGATGATGAGAGGCATTGATCATGTGGATAGCCAGAGGCATTTTTCCCAGGGCTGAAATGGCTAACATGAGGGGGCATAGTTTTAAGGCGCTTGGAAGTAGGTACCAGGGGGATGTCAGAGGTAAGATTTTCACACAGAATGGTGGGTATGTGGAATGCACTGCCAGCAAAGATGGTAGAAGCAGGTACAATAGGGTCTTTTAAGAAAATCTTAGTTAGGTACATGGGCTTAGAAAAATGGATGGCTATGTGATAGGTTTCTATAGTAGGTTACATGGTCAACACAACATTGTGGGCCAAAGGTCCTGTAATGAGCTATAGATTTCTACGTTTCTATGAGGAAATGTTCATGGTTTCAATGACCATTCAGAAATCGAATGGCAGAAGAGAAGAAGCTGTTACTGAGTCACTGCATGTGTGCCTTCAGGCTTCTGTACCTTCTTCCTGATGGTAACAATGAGAAGAGGTTATGTCCTGAGTGGTGGGTGTCCTTAATGATGGATGCTGCCTTTTTGAGGTACCGCTCCTTGAAGATGTCTTGGATAGTACCTATGATGGAGCTGACTAAATTTACAACAGCTTACTGCAATCCTATGCAGTAGGCACCTCCACTCATACAAAACGCTGATGCAACCAGTCAGAATATTCTCTATGGTACAACTGCAGAAACTGTTGAGTGTTATAGGTGACATCCAAATCTTCTCAAACTCCTAACTGTTGTCTTGTCCTCTTTATAGCTGCATCAATATGCTGTGACCAAGTTAAGTCCACAGAGATCTTAACACCCAGGAACTTGAAATTGCTCACTCCCCCCACTTCTGTTCCCTCTACAAGGAATGGGGTGTGTTCCCTCGTCTCCTTTCTGAAGTCCACAATCAGCTGTTTGGTCTTACTAAACGGTTGAGTGCAAGGCAGTTGCTGCGACACCACTCAACTAGCTGGTATATCTCACTCCTGTACACCCTCTCGTCACCATCTGAAATTCTGCCAACAATGGTTGTATAATCAGTAAATTTATGGATGCTGTTTCAGTTGTGTCTAGACACACAGTCATAGGTGTAGAGAGAGTAGAGCAGTGGGCTAAGCACACATCGCTGTGGAGTGTCAGAGTTAAACATCAGTGAGGTGGAAATGTTATTTCCAATCCATACAGATTCTAGTAAGGAATTCAGGGATCCAGTTGCAGGGGGAGGTACAGAGACCTAGATTCTATAGCCTTTCAATCAGAACTGTAGGAATGATGATGTTAAACATTGAACTCGAGTCAATTTCCAGCATTCTGACACGGGTATTTGTATTGTCGAGATGACACAATGCCGCGTGGAGTGCCAATGGGATCCATTCTACCGTTGACCTATTGTGATAAGAGGCAAATTGCAATGGGTCCAGCTCCTTGCTGAGGCAGGAGTTGATTCTAGCCATGGCCAAGCTCTCAAAGCATTTCATCATCATACATGTCAGTGCCACTAGACGATAGTCGTTAAGGCAACTCACACTGCTTTTCCACTCAGTGCTGCAAAACATACAGTACACTAACGAGAGAAAATCTGCAGTTGTTTGAAATCTGAGCAGCACACACAAAATGCTGGAGGAACTCAGCAGGCCAGGCAGCATCTAGGAAAAGAGTACAGCTGACATTTTGGGCTGAAACCCTTCATCAATCCTGCCGAAAGGTTTTGGCCCAAAACATCAACTATACTCTTTTCTTTGATGCTGCCTGGCCTGCTGAGTTCCTCCAGCATTTTGTATACTAAACTGGTAAGTTAAGCATGGAATTAAGAAAATCTTAATTAAGACAATCCACCTGTAATGCAGTATATGAATATAAAAGCTATAAAATCTTCACGGACAAGTATTTCCTGGTAGTTTAATATGCTGTACTCACAGCAGGTATATGTTTAACTGTGGATCTGTAACTTGACAAGCACCTGCTCAACCTTTTATTTTAAGACTTATAAATACCATAACATGAGGAGGAAAGACAATTGGCCTAACAAACTATCAAAACTCTCAAGCATAGCATACAGAAAACCAGGAAGAGTATTCAAAAGCAATTAGAAAAACATGACATTAATAACTTAAAAAGAAATGAGTGAAAACAATTAAATAATTCATACTTTTTAAGTAACATCATTTAATTCTTAAAAAGGTAAATTACCAAATTCTTAACCTTAGTTCCTTTTATTTTGAATAAATGGAAATTGTGTTCCTGCACCAGGGTACACCTAATATAGGCAGATTTCTAGGAGAACTATCAAGGTTTCCTTAAAAAACTTACCAGATTCTCAAGATACAGGATTTTCAGGTAAGAACAAACAGAAAAATTATTTAAGAAGTAATTTTCTATTTTGTTATCTTAAAACATACATATGGTTATTATATTTCTAGTTCTCCATTGTTACAATTGAGTACTAACTCACCATTTCGAGTTCAGGAGACAAAGCAGACTGAAAGGGTATTTCACTTGATCCTCCTGTAGGAGTTACTGCTATAATTCCTGAACAAGCCTCTGTGTAGAAGGTACTGAGACCCTGATAACTAACAGCTCCAACTGCCACTGTGAAAATACTATTCACATATCCATCAGCGCCGCAGTGATCGTAGACCAAACCTCCATTTCCTGACGCCCACACAAAAATATTCCCTTTACCATTACGACCCTAAAAAATAAAAAATAAATAAAAATAGTGTGCCTTCCCAAATGAAGTATACTCCTAAGACATTCAGTTATAAATTGTTGCTTGATTTCTTGATGATGTAATTCTTTTTTTGGATGAGAACTTCCCTGGGCACACTAAGAATTAGTTTCAAAATGAGGAGGTACATTCATTGCAAATACATCCATAGTATTGCACTTTAAGTTCTTTCATTAAGTGCAAAGAAAGATATGTTTACTTTACTACCCTAAGCTGAAAGTAACATCTGTTGAATTCCTTAATAACTCTATGAGTCTATAACTTTAATTTGAAGAATAAGGTGGAGCATTTATAAAAATGGCTAGAAGAAACAGTCATATATGCTGACTTCCAATCATGAAATCTTTGCTTAAAGGGGAGGGACAGAGCAAGGCATTTCTATTCTGGCAAATATTCCTGTTACTTGTAGACCTGGAGTCTTTCACATAAACTTGATGAATAATTAGCTAATAAAAATATTGTTTTTCTCTGGGTGCTAAAATTATAACAGAATCAGAATCAGGTTTATTATCACTGAATATGTTGCGAAATTTGTTAACTTAGCAGCAGCAGTATAATACAATATGTGATAACGTGGAAACAAAAAAAGTAAATCAATTACAGTAAGTATGTATATTGAATAGTTTAAAAATAGTGCAAAAACAGAAATAATGTATACTTCAAAAAAGTGAGAACATTGGTTCAATGTCCATTTAGGAATTGTATGGCAGAGGGGAAGGAGCTCTTCCTGAATCACTGAGTATGTGTCTTTTAGGCTTCTGGACCTCCTTCCTGATGGCAACAATGAGACGAGGACATGCCTTGGCTGATGGGGTCCTTAATAATGGATGCCATCTTTATGAGGCACTGCTCCTTGAAGGTATCTTGGGTACTATGGAGACTAGTACCCAAGATGGAACTGACAACTTCCTGTCGCTTCTTTCAGTCCTGTGCAGTAGGCCCCCCCCATGTCAGAGAGCAATGTACCCCCATTCTAACATGACGTGATGTTAGTGATGACACTTATTACAGACAGTTGAAAGATACTAATTAATCTGAGGTATTAGCACAAAAACAATTACTATCAGAGACCATCTTAATATGGCCTGCTTGATATCTACTTTAATAAATTTAGCTCAATATCAAAGTAAGGAAATTGTCAAAGTACATATATGTTGCCATAAACTACCTTGAGATTTATTGTCCTGTGGGCACTTACAGGAAAATGAACAAATACAATAGAATTTATGAAAAATGATATACAAAGAATAACAAACAGCCAATGTACAAAAGAAGATAAATTGTGTAAGTAAAGAAATAAATAATACTGAGAACATGAGTGGTGGAGTCTTTGAAAGAAAATCTGTAGGTTGTGGAGTCAATTCAGAGTTTTGGTAAGCAAAGTTATCCATGTAGGTTCTAGAGCCTGATGGTTGTAAGGTAATAACTGTTCCTGAACCCAGTGGTGATGGACTTAAGGCTTCTGTACTTCTTGCCTAATGGTAGCAGTAAAGAAAGAGCATAACTTAGATAGTTGAGGTCCTTGAAACATCCCCTCCCCTCTTCTTCTATTCCCCACTCTGACTTTTAACCTCTTCTCACCTGCCTATTACTTCCCCGGGTCCCCTTCTCCTACCCATTTTCCTATGGTCCACTTTCTTCTCCTATCAAATTCCTTCTCCTCAGCCCTTTCATTCCCACCCTCTTGGATTCACCTATCACCTTCTCATTCCCCTCTTCTCAACTTCTTTATTCTGGCAATCTTCCCCTTCTTTTTCAGTCCTGCAGAAGGGTCTCGGGTCAAAATGTCAACTGTTTATTCATTTTCATAGATGCTGCCTGACCTACTGAGTTCCTCCAGCTTTGTTGCTTGATGATGGATGCTGCTTTCTTGTGGCAGCACTTCATGTACTTGTGCTCAATGGTTGAAGGCTTTGCCTTTGTTGGACTGGGCTATATCCAAATTTTCAGTAGGCATCTCCATTCCTGGGCACTGGTGTTTCTATATCAGGTTGCAAAGCTGTTAGAATACACTGCACTGTAAGTTTGTCAAAGGTTTAGGTGACATGAAGAATGTGTGCAAACTTCTAAGAAAGTAGAGAAACAAATCCTCTAATATGATAATGCCAAGGATTTTAAAGTTATCAAACTTCTCCATGTTCAATCACCTAATGAGGACTGGCTCCTCACGTCGTCAATAATCAGCACCTGTTTTTGCAGATTTTGGGTGAGAAGTTATGATGTGGCACCATTCAACCACATTTTCAATCTCGCTCCTCCATGCTGATTAATTACCACCTTTGACTGGGCCATCAACAGTGGTGCCATCAGGAAATTTAAATGCAGCATTGGAGCTGTACGTAGCCACATAATCATAGGTAAAACACAATAGAACAAGGCTAAGCACGCAGCCTCGTGTTTATAAGCCTATGATAGAATTCACCCTGTAGTTTGAAGGGAGAAGATAAAATCAGCTGTATCAGCATTACAGTGGAGTAAAGGGAACTTTAGAGGCATGAGAGAGGAGCTGGCCAATGTTGATTGGAAGAGGACACTAATAGGATGGCAGCTCAACAGCAAGGGATGGCGTTTCTGTGAACAATTCAGACGGCATGGGATAGATACATCTCAAAGAAGAACAGGTATACTAAAGTGAGGATGAGGCAACTGTAGCTGACAAGGGAACTCAAAGACAGCATAAAAGCTTGAGAGGATGTGTATAATATAGCAAAAATTAGTGGGATTCTAGCGGATTGGGAAGCTTTTAAAAACCAACAGAGGGCAACTAAAAAGCAATAAGGAGAGAAAAGACGAAGTATGAAGGTAAGCTCACCATTAATATAAAAGAAAATAGCATAAATTATTTTCAAATAAATAACGAGTAAAAGAGAGGCAAGGGTAGTTGTTGGACCATTGGGAATTGATGCAGGTCAGGTCAGAATGGGGGACAAAGAAGCTGCAGACAAACTCAATAAGTATTTTCCACTAATCTTCACTATTGATGCCGCACAATCATTGGTAATAGGCCAGAAATATGCCAGAAATTTGAGTGTCAGGGAACAGAAGTAAGAGTAGCTGCTATTACTAAAGTGAAGGTACTTGGGGAGATAAAAGTTCTGAAGTAGACAAGTCAGCTGGACCAGCTGGATACACCCTGGAGTTCTGAAAGAGGTAGCTGAAAAGATTGCAGAGCTATTAGTAATGATCTTTCAAAAATCACTAGATCTGAAATGGTACCAGAACATTGTAAAACTGCAAATATTACCCCACTCTTTAAGAAGGGAAGAAGACTTAAGAAAGGAAATTATATGCCAGTTAGTCTAACTTCAGTGGCTGGAAAGGTGTTAGCGTCGGTTATTAAGGACAAGGTTTTGGGCTACTTGGAGGCACACAATAATATATAGACCAAATTCAGCATAGTTTCCTTAAGGGGAAATTTTACCTGACAAATCTGTTGGAATTCTTTGAGGAAATAACAGGCAGGGTAGACAAAGGAGAGACAGGGGATATTGTTTACTTTTATTTTTGAGGGCCTTTGACAAGATGCCGCACATGAGGTTGCCAAACAAGATAAAGACACATGGTATTACAAGAAAGATGCTAGCATCGACAGAAGATTGGATGACTGGCATGAGGCAGAGTTGGAATAAAGAGGACCTATTCTGGTTGGTTGCTGGTGAAAGTGGTGTTCTGCAGGGGTCGGTACTGGGACCTGCTTCTTTTCACATTATATGTCAATGACTTGGATGATGGCTTTGTGGCCATATATGTGGATGATACAAAGATAGGTGTAGGGCAGGTAGTGTTGAGAAAGCAGTGAGTCTACAGAAGGGCTTAGACAGATTAGGAAAATGGGCAAAGGAGTGGCAAATGGAATATAGTGTGGAGAAGTGTATGATTATGCGCTTTGGTTAGGAGGAAGAAAGGAGTGAAATCAGAAGTGCAAAGCAACTTGGCAGTCCTTGTGCAGGCTTTCCTAAAGGTTAACTTGCAGGTTGAGTCGGTGGTAAGTAAGGCAATAAAATGTTCTCATTCATTTGGAGAGGACTAGAATATAAATGCAAGCAAGTAATACTGAGGCTTTAGAAGACATTGGAGTACTATGAGCAGTTTTGGGCTCCATTAGTAAGAAAGGATACATAGCCAGTGGAGAGGGTCCAGAGGAAATTTGCACGAGTGATCCTGGGAATGATAGGGTTAATGTATGGGGAGCATTTGATGGCCTTGGGCCTGAACTCGCTGGAGATTAGAAGAATGAGTAGAGATTTTATTGAAATCTATTGAATATTGAAAGGCCTAGATAGAGTGGAGAGGATAACTTCTATAGTGTGGGAGTCTGACACTGGAGGGCACAGCCTCAAAATAGAATGATATTTCATTACAGCAGAGATGAGGAGGAATTTCTTTATCGACAGCATTGTGAATCTGTGGAATTCATTGCTACAGACAGCTGTTGAGACCAAGTTATTAGTGTATTTAAAGTGGAGGTTGATAGGTTCTTGATTAGTAAGTGTTTGCAAGATTATAGGGGAAAGGCAACAGAATGGCTTTAAAAGGGATAATAAATCAGCCATGATGAAATGTCACAGCTAACTTGATGGGCTGAACAGCCAAATTCTGCTCTTGTATCTTATTTTTTTATGGTGCACCTGTGTTGATGCTGATTGTGGAGGAGATATTGTTGCCAATCTGCACTGACTGGGGTGTGCAACTAAGCAAATCAATGTTCCAGTTGCACAAGGAGTTACTGTGGCTCAGGTCCTGGAGCTCAGTCATGAGTTTTGCAGGGGTGATCATGTTGAATGCTGAACTGTAGTCAATGAAGAGCATCCTGATATATATATGCCTTCAGTGTCCAGATGTTCCAGAGCTGAGTGAAAAGCCAATGAAATGGTATCTGCTGTTGACCTTTTGTGACAGTAGGCAAATTAGAGCAGAACCAGGTCACCCATCAGGATGGAGCAGATAAGTTTCATGACTAATCTCTCAAAGCACTCCATCACAGTCGATGTAAGTGCTACTGGGCGATAGTCATTGAGGTAGGTTATTATGCACTTCTCGGGCTGCGGTATGACTGAAGTCTGCAGGTGGGTACCTCAGACTGTCAAATCAAGAGGTTGAAGCTGCCCACAGCACTCCAGCCAGTTAATTAGCACTGGTCTTCAGTACCAGATGCTCTTGTGGATTCACCCTCCTGAAGGATGCTCTCACATTGGCCTCAGAGGCTGAAATCACAGAGTCAGGGGAGGCTGTGAGTATTCAGGAAGATACCTCTATGTACTGTTTGTCAAAAGGAGTTGAGCTCATCTGTGAGCAAAACCTTGTTGCCATTTATGCTGCTTGGTTTTGTTTTGTAGGAGGTTATGGCACTCAAGCCTTGCCACAGCTGTTGAACATCCTCCTCTGATTCAAGCTTGGTCTGGAATTGTCACTTTGCATGTGAGATGGCTTTCTGAGGTCATACCTGGACGCCTTGTACCTTCCTGAACTGTCAGCCCTGAATGCCATCCATCTAGTTGTACTGAATAAAAGCAAATATATTATAGGCAGCCAGTGTGAATCAAAGGCGGTTTGTTTTTGTAATATGCAAAGTCACATTACAGTTTTTCAGGATGGCACAGTAGCATAATGGTTATCACAGTGCCAATGACATGGGTTTAATTCTAACCCTGTTTAAATTGTCTCCCTGTGACCAAGTAGGTTTCCTTCAGCTGCTCTGGTTTCCTCCCATGTTCCAAAGGCATTTGTCACATGGATGTTACTAGGCCAGAAGGGCCTATTCCATGCTGTGTCTCTAGAAAAATCTCCTTTGTATTTCTGTACAGAGTACATATTTATATTACTAAATTAAACTCTGGCAACAAAGAATCTAATGCAGCATTCATTTGTTAATGAAGCTTCGGGGCCTAACAGGTAAGAAAAACTAAGTGGCTTTCTTACTTTAACAATAATAAAAAATTCAATTGCGTATATTTATTGGCACATATGTATGATCTTTGATGGAATTCAGTCATAGAAAACTTCATCTAAAACTTTCCTGGTTCCAAGATGTTTAAGAATAGATTTACACCAACAATCCTTCATCTCACAACTTTAAAAGAGGCAATCTTATCTAGGCAGCCATTAGTTTCTTTACAAACTAGGTCAATGTCACTTACATTTATCATGAAACAATCCTTTAAATAAAGTCTGTTTCAATATCTGCTCTGAATTTCTTACCTTCTCTGCCCCTTCTTGAAGTGCTTTGAATGTTAATACTTTGGGGCCATCAAGGTTCTCCCCATTGTCTTTGGGGCCCCAGCAACAGCTGTAGATATCAATATAATTGTTCTTGTAGGTGAGGGCTGCTGCTTCTATGGCATCAGTCACTATTCCATCTAAGGCGCGAATGCCTAAATCAGGAATACAATACTTATGGTTATATTGAAATGTGGCAGGGCATTTACTTTTGCATAATAGATTTCTTTTGATGAGCCATTACTATTAGTTAATAATTGCAGTGATATGTAAAACAATAGATTGGTATTTCCTCAATTTTCCTGATGGAATGCAGTCACTATTAATGTTGTCAATTTGTACAGAGCAAATTCCTGCGAACTACAATGCAATCATATACACCAAATGGACTGATTGGCCCAACCTACTACAGTATAAGTTTATTAGTTAGACAAAGCCTTATTCTGTGGTCCCACTGCAGGTTTAGAACTAGCAGCAATTCTGTAGTGTAGGCCTCCATTAGTCTACTAGCAGCAATTACAAGTATGGGTTATTGTATTAGTATAGAATATTGAAATTGATGGTTTGATCACCGGGGATTAAACAAAGTATGTGAGGAGACTGTAGGTTACTTTGCCTCAATCTTTCATTGTTCACTCAGTTCCACAATTGTTTTCTTATATATTGGAAAACTATAACTGTAATGCCAATAAAGTAACAATAATAGGCCTGCCATCAAATTGGAAGGAAGGGCCTTGTGGTAGATTCGCTCATTATTGTTGCATTGCATTATCAAGGAAAAGGAGAAACCTAATTTTGATTGCCATCCGTACCGGTCATTTCATCACATCTGTACATTGAAGCAGTACAAAGAAAAACAATACAGAATCATGAGAACGTCTGCAGATGCAGGAAATTCAAAGCAACACAAACAGAACGTTGGAGGAACACAGCAGATCAGGCAGGGTTTATGGAAAAGAGAAAACAGTCAACGTTTCGGGCCAACACCCGTCTTCAGAGACCTGAACGATGACAGAGGTCAATGTAAATTGTTATAGCTGCAGTGCAGACAGACAATATGGTGTAAGGCCATGACAAGGCAGAACATGAGGTCAAGAGTTCACCTTTATTTTAAAAGTGAGACAGAGACTTGGTGACCTTATAACAGTGAGACAGAGGCTTGGTGGTATGCACTTTCAGCCTTCAGAATTCTCTGCCTGATGGGGGTGGGGAGGTGGGGAGAGATTAGAGAATATTCAGTAGGGATAAGGTCTTTTGTTATTTTAGCTGCTTTACCGAGGGAGCAGGAGAAGTAGACAGAATATATGAAGGGAGGCTGACTTTTGTAATGTGCTGACCTGTGTCCACATCTCTCTGCTGTTTTTTGCAGTCTTGGGCAGAGCAGTTGGCATTTTGAGGTGTAATGTATTCAGATAGGATGCTTTCTATGGTGCACGTATAAAAATTGGTGAGGGTCAATGGGAACATGCCAGCTTCCTTTAACTTCCTGAGGAAGTAGAGGTGCTTATCTGCTTTCTTTCCAAGGGCATCTACATGGTTGGCCCAGGACAGGAGTAACACTTCTCCATAAGTAAGAGAGCTGGTGGCCCAGCTACTCATAATATTTAGTAATCATCTGAATTACAAAATAGAGAGTATATTATCCAATACTGCAAAGATAATATAAAGGAATACAAAAAGTGTACTGAAGCTTGGAGCACGAGATTAAAAGGAGACATTGAAGGGGTCTTGAATATTCAGAATCAGAATCGGGTTTATTATCACTGGCATGTGACGTGAAATTTGTTAACATAGCACAGCAGTTCAATGCAATACATAATCTAGCAGACAGAGAAATAAAAATCATAATAAATAAAATAAAACATAGTAATAAATAACCAAATATATTGAATGGATTAGTAAAAAATGTGCAAAAACAGAAATACTATATATTAAAAAAAGTGAGCTAGTGTCCAAAGCTTCAAAGACCATTTAGGAATCGAATGGCAGAGGGGAAGAAGCTGCTCCTGACTCGCTGAGTGTGTGCCTTCAGGCTTCTGTACCTCCAACCTGATGGTAACAGTGAGAAAAGGGAATACCCTGGGTGTTGGAGGTCTTTAATAATGGACACTGCCTTTCTCAGACACCAGTCCATAAAGATGTCCTGGCTACTATGTAGGCTAGTGCCCAAGATGGAGCTGACTAGATTTAAAACCTTCTGCAGCTTCTTTCGGTCCTGTGCAGTAGCCCCTCCATACCAGACAGTGATGCAGCCTGTCAGAATGCTCTCCACGGTACAACTATAGAAGTCTTTGAGTGTATTTGTTGATGTGCCAAGTTGCTTTGAACTCCTAATACAGTATAGCTGCTGTCGTGCCTTCTTTATGACTACATCAATATGTTGGGACCAGATTAGATCCTCAGAGATCTTGACACCCAGGAACTTGAAACTGCTCACTCTCTCCACTTCTGATACCTCGATAAGGATTGGTATGTGTTCCTTCGTCTCACCCTTCCTGAAGTCCACAATCAGCTCTTTCTTCTTACTGATGTTGAGTGCCAAGTTGGTGCTGCAGCACCATTCCACTAGTTGGCATATTCCACTCCCGTATGCCCTCTCGTCACCAGCTGGGATTCTACCAACAATGGTTGTATCAGCAGCAAATTTGTAGATGGTGTTTGAGCTTTGAGCTATGCCTAGCCACACAGTCATGTGTATACAGAGAGTGCCTGTCTGTTCAACATGGGTGGAATGTGTGATTATTCATTTACGGCCAAGGCAAGTCAGAAGAATGAGGGTTTAAAGAGACCTAGGAGGACAGGTATGCAGACCAATCAAATATAGTAATCGGGTGCCAGTTAGAAAGTATTTGAAACATAATGAAGTGGAAGATGAATTAAAATTCTGCACTTCTATACCAGTGGTCCCCAACCACTGGGCCGCGGCCCAGTACCAGTCTGTGGCCCGGTGGTTGGGGACCATTGATACAAACCCAGATTATGTCAGTTCAGGGACAATTTGTACAGTTCAGGGCATAATGCATTAGAAAGCATATAATAGCTTTAGTAAGAGACCAACACGGATTTACCAGAATTTACCCAGAACTTGGGGATTTGATTCAGTGGACCAAGTACACAAAATAAGTCAATTTCCCACATTATAGGCTAGGGATGATTTGGTTTCATTACTCATCTGAGAAGAATCTCTCAGGTAAGTGGGATGTAATTGGATAAGGGAATATAGCTATAGAGCCAAGCTGTTTGGAAGAGACACCAAAGGATATTTCTTGATGTACAGTAAAAGTGTCCACATAAAACAAAAGCAATAAGTGCAAGGTCAATCAATAATTTAAAACTGATATCAATAAAACTTTTCTAGATAGGGGTATTAAAAATATTGAAACAGAATCAGAATCAGGTTTAATATTACCAACATGTGTCGTAAAATTTGTTAACTTTGTGGCAGCAGTACAATGCAATACAAGATAAATGTAAAAAAAATGTGAATTACAGCATTAAGTAGTTAAATTAAATGAGTAGTGCAAAAACAGAAATCAAGAAGTTCCGAGATAGTGTTTATGGGTTCAATGTCTATCCAGAAATAGTACAGAAGAAGGGAAGAAGCTGTTCCTGAATTGTTGAGTGTGTACATACAGGCTTCTGAGCCTCCTTCCTGATGGTAACAATGAGAAGAGGGCATGTCCTGGGTGGGGGGAGGGGGGGAATCCTTAATGATGGATGATGCCTTTTTGAGAGACTGCTCTTTGAAGATCTCTTGGATATTCTGGAGGCTAGTGCCCATGATGGAGCTGACTAATTTTACAACTCTCTGCAGCTTACTTCCATCCTGTGCAGTGGCCCCCCACTCCCCCCATACCAGACGATGAAGCAGCCAATCAGAATGCTCTCCACAGTATATCTGTAGAAATTTTTGAGTGTTTTAGGTGACAACCTATTCTGCTCAAGCTCCTAATGAAATGTAACTGCTTTGTTGCTGCATCAGTATGTTGGCGGCTTGGAAGTGGATGGTGTAACAGGGCAAATGTGATTGCACTGTATCATGGAACAATTGTATTGTAGAGAAAGCTACACAGAACAACAGTCAAGTTACAATACTACACAAGATGATAACAGGATGGCAGCATTGTCTTTCTACAAGGATAGTTTGATCATTGGCATAAATTGTGATTGTTTATTGATCCATCCAAACCACTTTTCATGTCACCCATAAAGTGCCAGCAGTAGACTAAGTATATCACCTAATTTAACAGTTCATTTTAAGATTTCTAATTCAGCAGATTGGAATTGATTTGGTCTCAGTGGGGAACAAAGCACACGGCTTGAACATATGAACAAGAAATGCCTGAGAACAGCAAATGTGCTAATAGTAGGCAAAAGAACCAGCCAATAATTCTGTGCTCAGAATGTAGAGATGGAAATGTGACAGAGCAGGACCTTGTCTTGTTGCCACATGCAATTAGAGTGTTGAACAGGCCTATTAAGAGAAAAAGTGAGCATCTAATACTCCCTACTACAGTGCGAGCAGCTGCTGTGAGTGGAACTTTCATAATCTCAGAAGGACCTGTGTAATGTCAAAGAAGACAGAAAAGGTGAGGAATTCTCAGGTAATTAACAAGGAAGATAGCTGAATCAATTAAACATCAGCCTTTGGACTTTTTCACGGTTTCATGGCCCTTATCTGATGGCTTGGCTGGCCACGAGAGAGGTCCTCATAGTCAAATCCTTTCTGTACATTTGATATATCATCCCCATTGCACAATGCCCTCAGGACCAGTGAGGCGGGAAAGAGGCAATCAGCCATCTCTTTGCAGATTGTGGATTTGCTGTGAGAGTGTGAAGAAGGATACAAGGATCTTTGTTTTGGTTCGACCCCAGCAACGGTGTAACAGAGGACTCTTTGGTCTACATACTGTTCACAGGAGTACACACAGAGAAACGTGGAGGCCTGTCAGCACAGCAAGATGTCTGTAATGGGAATGTTTCAGACTGGCAAAGGGGTGTGCTGAAAATTGATGCTACCAATGCAAAGGCTCTGAGGGGGACAACCTCAGTCTAGGCTCCTTTTAATATTTCACATGGAAGGGCTGAATCAGGTGAAGAAGATCCTCAACATCAGGGGCCACATGAGTATATATAATGAATAAAGCTTATTTTTGAAATAACAAACAAGGCTTAGCTTCAGACCTAAATTTCAGTGCTGTCTATTTGGAACTTCCTGTAACTGCATAGGTTTCCCCAGGTGTTCAGCTTTCCTCCCACATGCAAAAGATGTGTCAAATGATAAGTTAATTGCCAATTGTAAATTGTCCTTCATGAGTGCAGGTGAGTCATAGAAATTGGGGGGTAATTGATAAGAAACCAGAGAGAACAAAACTTAAATGGGATTATTGTAGTATGGGTGATAGTCAGCATGGACCAAGTGGGTCACAGGCCTTTTTCACTGCTGTATCCTGCGCTGACTCTTTGACTATCCATATATGTGGATATGAGGAATAAAACACTGATTTAATACGTTCAGAAACCATTATGGCAGCTAGGAAAGTTATATTTAGTTAAAATAATTTGAAAGAATGAGATGATGTCTGTGGTAATGTTAGTGAATGTTGTAAAAGCCTTTTGAGAGAAAAAAATCTGTCCATTCCTGTTTGGTTTATATGTGGCTTCAGATTCATAAAGATATGAAAGACTCTTCATAGCCTGTTAAAATGGGTTAGAAAGCCATTGAGTTGTACCAATAGTCTATGGACAGGCAAAATAAAGATGGATGGATCATCTGACATTTATTTTGGACAAGACAAAGACTCCTCAAGCACTGCAATTGTATTTTTACTACTACCTAGTACCTGTCAGAACTGGGAGAGCAGAGGAAGATTAAACAATAGTCTAAAATTGTAATTGTAAAGGGATTGTGCCTTTCATCTGAGATCCACTCTATCCTATTACCATTATCAGAGAGTTTTCCATTAGGATAAACACATCTGAGCTAGTGTTGGTCATTTGGGAGGGAGCAACTTTGTGGCATGTCTTCATTGACATCAGTTCTCATGAAATCTCTTTGCATTCTGTCAAATAAAGGAAATAAAATTACTGGCTGAGAGCCAGCTATTCTCTCTTTCTCAGTTGATAATTCTGTACTCTTCCATATTGAACACCACTTGGAGAATATTCTGGGGAGAAGCAACAACTAAAAACATACACAGAATGGAGAACATCATTACCCATTACCAATAGTGAATTAATTGCTACTCACATAGTTAAGTCCTCAAGAAAAATTGGATTTTGGCAGGTGTTGAGATGACTAACACAAGGACTAAACCAATTTGACCTTGTCCTCAGAAATCTGTCTTGGGCAAGTGCACTTGCAAATGAAAATCTTTGCGTAGTCATATGTTTGTACTGATGGTTTTTGTCTTAATATGCGGCACTACCACCATGTTAAATGAAACAGTTTCAGATAACATCCAGTAAATGAAATGTGGACATTCATGAACATTGACAAATATCAAAAGCTGGAGAACTATATTCTACTAGAATATAACTCAAACCTAAATCCTGGTACTTCCATGACCATCAAGACTGGGGACTGATCCATGCTCTTTAAGGAAGATAGAAGAACGTGCCAAGAGCAGCACTAGATATGCTTAAAATTATATCTCAAAATCTGAATAATACAATTAGCAACATATGAGATCAAAATTCTATAGTTTTACTGCATCAAGTTGTGAATAGTGTTGGATATTTAAACAAATAGTCAATGGAAGTGGTTATTAAATATGCCCACTCTCTTTAATACACACTTCTTCACAAAGTGGAAAATTAACTAACTGTGTTGTTTACACAGAATCTGGGCAAGTAGTTTGTGCCCATCCATGGCAAGATCTGGATAACGTACATGCTAATAAATGACAATCAACATCATGGAAAAAGATCCTATCATCTCTTGATATTTAATGATACTACAATCAATGAATTGATTACAATCAATATTCTATCAGGCGTAACTCACAAGGAACTTAACTGGACCAGTACATATAAGAGCAGGTCAAAGGTTACACACATTCTCATTAATAATGCACCTCCACACTCTCCAAATTTTTTCCATTAACAACTGGGTAAGTCAGGTATGTGATGGAATACCGGGTACTCTCCTTTTGCTAAGACCGTTGCAACTCCAGTAATACCCAGAACGCTCAATGCCATCCTGAACAAAGCAGCCCACTTAACTGAAATCCCATCTACTACCTTTAAAAATCTGTTTTACTGGTGGCTTGAAACTACACTGTGTACCATCTACAGGATGCACTGCTGCAACTTGTGCGCCTTCTTTAACAGCACATCCTGGATCCACAATAGGTGGACAGCAAATGCAAGGGCCTGAGTTCACACACATCCTGACATAAAATAAATATTGGTGCTGGCTCAGAGTCTTTGCTCCTTAAATGGCTATGACTGTGGCAGTACCTTCAAAGCATGGACAGAAACTTGCATCTTACCATCAGCTTCACGAGGGCTGCTTGGGATAGACAATAACAACTAAACATGAAAACAATACTCGCATGATGAAAGATCACAATAAAACCAGTGAACTTTCACATTTTAGGTCCTTAATGTTTGATATGCACTGTTACAATAAATAATCCTGAAAGCTGTCAACTACAGAATCTGTGCCTGTAGCAGCTAATTAACACCATGGATTCCTCCTGCAGGAGAAGATAACACACTATGGCAAAGAATGTCAGACCACTGTTGAGAGGACGTGCTATCATTCAACATTTAATGGTACACATAAAGGAAATGATCATAATGATTAGTATTAACTATGCCTCACAGTGGGACATGAAGACATGAAGACCTTTACTCTTCCTGTAGACTGCAAGAATGTAATCCTTTTCTCTCCCCATAAGTATTCCACGTAACAGCAGCTCAAGCAGACCAAAATTAAGAGTAAGGTTGTTTCCATTGCCAGGACATGATGGAGAACATTTGCTTTAACTTACGGATGACCATTGACTTGGGCCATACTTCTCCTAATCTGACTGCAGTCCAATGACAATGACTCGGGGGAGTACAGGAAGCAAGTGCACACAAAATACTCAAAGCACAGGACATTTGAGAATCAAATAATGTAGAGTTCAGTACTGAACTTGATATGTGAGCAGAATTAACAAAAATAAAATGTCAGCCTTGAGCCAAAGAACAAAGCAAAGGCTTACAAAGCCAATCTCAGAAAATATCTCAAAAATACACTTACAATCTAACACTCTTCTGCAAGGGTAGAACTAGGTGGCTTGGGTCTCATTTGTTTTTCTTTCTCTCTTATTCCTATCTTTATTGCAGAATAAGTGAGGACAGATTCCTACTGGGGAGTCTATGGTTCAACTACCATTGGTGCAGAAGGACAGCTGCAAGCAGAATGGGTAATCAGCAGAATGTGTTCCCGGTCTCTTTGCAAACTCTTATTGGATGAGTATGCCACTGGTGGTACAAGCGCTGACAGTTGTGGGCTTCAAAATGAGGTGTGACCATAAATGTGGTTTGTGATTCCTGCGAGCACATTTGGGTAAACTCTCGAAACTCAGCCTGCCTGATATACATAATGAGTACAGCATAATGCATTGCCACTAATTTCAGGAAGGTTAAAGGCATTGCACATTTGCACTCTTACTCATTAGTGAACGCACCACACACCACTGCTGCCCTCCACCTGCTCCCCAAAGCAACTTTACACAAGATAATGACGGGATCTCCTTCCTTCCCTCTGCACTATATTATAATAGCATTGCTTGGAGTTTACCAAATCTCCTTTCATGAGAGAGAAATGGGAACTAAAGCGATAAATGGCACAGTGTAGGATCTAGTATAGGCACACCTTGGAGTTCAGGACTGCCTTTGAATTTCTTTACTTTCCATGTTATAGCCTGTTTCACAGTCCTTAATAAAGAAAGCAAACCTGATTTAAAAATGAAAGTGACAGTTGCATCATCAGCAGCAATATCAGTGACACAGAAAGGCAATTAAAGTTGAAAATGAATGTTCTGGAGTGTAGCAGAACTCTCACACAGAGTGACAGCCAATCACAGCAATGCCATTGTTTAACTCCAAGTCTAATGCCAAAGCCAGTATTTTGTAGCGCATTCCATTTGTGCTAGAAATGCTGAAATACAGATTTTATATTTAGGAAGTTGCTGATAAAAGGCTTTACTAAAATCACAAAGAAAATAGCAAGGTACTTGTGCTAAATCTCTATGATCTGTTTGCATCAAGAATGGACTTGTATTTGATTTTCTGTTGCCCACACTCCTTTAACAAAGAAACTATTCTAATAGAAATAAGGCAATGGCACAAAGACAGTAATATTAATCAATATTCAGAATTTCCTTGGCACCAAAGTACAAACGTTCGTACAATCATTACCTCCAATATTTGCATTGTATGCAATACCAACTCCACAGAAGCTATTGTTGGCTTCCATTGCTACTTCTCCAGCACATTTAGTTCCATGACTTGGAAACATGAAAAACACAAAGGCAGAGTCTGTGTAATATACATATGATATAAATAAATAACTACACACACAAACCCTCATCATTTTCACACATGATTCAGAACTATACCAATTCACTTTATATTATCCCCATTGGTTTTTCATAGTGAAATATTGTTGGATAAATCATGTTTACCAACTGGTCGCCCCACAGAGAAACATCAATTGTCACCCACTTGACATCTAGGATGATGTAGAATTGCCAGTGTCTTTTGAAATGTGGAAGTCTGCCGAAGGTCAAAAAGCTTTTTCTCTGTTGTTAGATTTACCACTGAGCCCAGCAACAGAACACTGACATTTTGAAGAGATGGTGTGCATGCACTGTATCTGACCTTTGGCTTTACACCATGGGCAACAAATTAATAATATTTAATTATTTGCGAGTATTTTTATGCTTCTTAAATTTTGTTTGTATTTTTAATTGCATTTTCTGGTATTAATTTTCAAAAGCTTCTGATTTTGCATTGAATTGTCAGGTGATCTAGGGTCAGGACCTTAGATTTGCAGGTTAGCGCCTGTCCCACCACCTCTACCCACATTCACACACACACTCACACACACACACACACACACACACACACACACACACACACACACACACACACACACACACACACACACACACACACACACACACACAACACTCTTCAGATGTGAAGAGTTGCACAATCTGAATGTAAAAGATGTATCATAGAGTGGTGAGTATGGGCAATGGGCCAGTTCCAGTATAATCTAGCTCATTATTTTCAATGTATTGGGTGCTATCTGTGAGTGGAGTTTGCACATTCTCCCTATTACTGTGTGTGATTTCCCTGGGCCACTGCTGTATCTAGACTCTAACGTGTAGGTACATTATAAGTGGGATGAGAGAAGCGTGAGTGAAAATGGGTAGTCAGCATGGGGTACATAGACTGAAGGACGTCTTTATGTTTGATTGAAACACTTTACCTGCCACGCATTACCTCATTCCTTCATTCACAAGTGAAAATTATGCTTGTCATATTTATTTTATTTAGGAGACGGAGAAGTAGGAAGGTGTCAAAGTGAGTCCTGGGGTAATAAAAATGTGGGCTGGAGGCCAGTAGCCAAGAAAAATGTAGGCCAGAAATGCATGATATTTCAGAAGTAAATAGTGAAATAGAACAGCAGCAGATCGGATGTAGAAAATGGTTTAGCTTGAGATTTGCAGTTTGCCAAAGTTCTTCACAAAGTATAAAGGGACAGCCAGGAAGAAGGCTGAAATGTGTGGAAGTGTTTACAGAAGCCAATGTAGGCTGCCTTTGCCTTTGGTGATATTTAGTTTTTGTTCCATTAAATTAAAACTAAACTAAATGTCAGTGATGACAGCAATTGCCAGTTGGGGTAGCATCCAATAAACCAAACATGTGCAAGTACCTGACACCAGATTTACTGTATTAATCAACTGCCCATTTTAGAAAATGACGCCACGTTTTTTAAAAAAAAGCTTATTGGAGATAAACTGGGTCATGATCTGCAATAAGTTCATGGCTATTTGACAGAGTCCAGATTGCAAACAAAGTCTGACCTCATTATAAAGACTTCGGCATTCAGTCACCTCACAATGCTCAGCTGCCTTTCATGCATAATCTACAGGACCATTTTGTGAATGGGGCCAGTTGAAGCAAGCTGGTGCTAGCTGAAGCCACACATGCACATTTTAAAGGACATCTGCTGTGTGAATATTATTGGCAGGGTCAACATTTAATGTTTATTCCTAATTATCTTTTCAAATTTAATGGTGATCTGTTTTCTTGGACCAGGCTACGTGGTGAATGTGTTCTCAATGCTGTTAAATGAGTAATTCCAGGATTTTGACTTAACAATGACAAGAAATGCCAATTTCATTTTCAAATCAGCATGGGTTTTCATTTGATTCTGTTCACACACACTTGCTTTTCCTCTCGTTGTTGTTGGTAGTCATTATAGTTCAGGAGGGGGTGCTGTCAAAGAAACCCTGATTAGATTAGTTGCTACAGAGCATCTTACAAACAGGCCAGTCAAGGTGGTTGTCTTGTCATCAATCTTAAGCTTCTAGACTTGAGTGTTGCTCAATCTCTACTCTTCCATGTAAATGAAAGTTTTGCTGTGCAGAGTCTTCAGACAAAGTCACTCTAACCTCTGACCTACTCTTAAAGACACAGTTTCCCAGACTCAGAGTCAGGTTTATTATCTCTGATATATGTTGTGAAATATGTTATTTTGCAGCAGCAGTATAGTACAATACATAAAAATACTATAATTTATAATAACAATATAAAACATATCTAAATAATGCAAAAAGAGCAAAATCATGATGTAGTGTTTGTGGGTTCAGAATGCAGCTGCTTTGTCCAATTAAATTTCAGATAACCATAAGGACATTGATCTGGAGGGAAGTAAAAATGGTAACATTGTAGATGAGACTTCATTGGGAGCATTGAAAGTAACAGATGAGATTGGAGGAGGCTCAAGGCTCACTACATCACTGGAAGGGTGTTTAAGTCCTAGAAGATGATGAGGGAGGAGGTGAAGGGATAAGTGGTGCACTTCCTGCTATCGCAGGAAAAATACCAGGGGATGGGGAGGAGATGAACAGACCAAATACGAAGTCTGTCCCGTGCATAAACCACAAATGTGGGGAGAGGTTAAGATGTGCCTTGTGGAATCTTCTTGAAGTTGATGGAAATGCTGAAGGATGATATCTTGAATGCGGAGCCTAGTGAGGTAAAAGGTGAGGACCAAGGGAATTCTCTCTCTGTTCTACCTAGTTAGGTGGGTCTGCAATCAGTCTCCTGCATCTCTATCTTCTATCACACTCTTGGAATTCTTAGAAATGTTAGAAATACATTAGAACAGGAGTTGAATCTTGCTCCACAGAAGGTCCAGCTTCTAATTCCATTGTACAAACAAGCTGGATGAACTCAGCATCCCGCTTTCAGTCTGCCTCCTCTTCTAGCTGCCTATCACCTCTCTCATGATTCTGCCTTCTTCTACTACCCATAGTGCTTTCCTCTTTCATTCCTTCTTCACCTCCCTGGCCTATCCCCTCCCTGATTCCCCTCCCCCACCCCTTGATCTTTCCTCTGATTGGTTTTTCACCTGGCACCTTCCACCCTCCCCCCACCTTTATAGGTCCTCTGCTCCCTCCTTCTTCTGTCTTGACAAAGGTTCTTGGCCCGAAATGTTGACTGCTCACTTCAACAGATGCTGCCCGACCGGCTGAGTTCATCCAGCTTGTTTGTACGTCTTGATTTGACCCCAGCATCTACAGTATACTTGTGTTTTCCAATTCCATTTTAACTGCAGTAAGTATGTGATTGTTTCAGTTATTTTTCTTGTCAATGTTAACCTCCAGCATGTTGATGTAGGTAATGCTATCAAATGCCAAGGGCAGTGCTTATTCTCCCCTGTTCCAGTTAGTCATTATCCAATGTTATGTGTAGCTAATGCTAGTGCTCGTGTATTATCTCATGCCTAAATGCTACATGGCTTTTGTGTATACAGGCAGGAAAGCTTTGTTGTCCGAGAAGCAAAATTCCGCATTTCTTACACTGAAAGAATAATGTTATTGCAGTTTCTCCCTGCTACCCTGTTCTGAAAGTGATCCAATCTCCTCCCTGCCCCTTGATTCTCCTCCAGCTCCACTGATGATGGACATTGCTGAACTTGTGTGATTGTCAGCTTGAGGAGAATGCAACGACTGACAATTAATTATGAATGAGAATCAGAGTCGGGTTTATTATCACTGATATATGTTGTGAAATTTGTTTTATTTGCAGCAGCAGTACACTGCAATGAATGGAGTTACGGTCAGTTACAATAAGAAATATATAAAAGTTGTGAAAAAGAGAGCAAAGTGGTTTTCATGAGTTCATGGACTGTTCAGAAATTTATTGTGAGAACCTTTCCGAAATGTAATGCAATGTGCAGACAGAAGGAGCTTTACTGGGGATGCTGAAGGTCTGCCGATTGGTAGTGTACTGACATCTGCATCAGGCTTCAAGCCCAGTGGTCCTGAATTTGTGCAAAGTTGAACGTCAAGCTAGCAACTCAGCCTCATAAAAAACAGAAAAATGCTAAAGAAAAGCCAGGATTACCAACCAATGTGCCTCAAGGCATGGAGAGGGACAGCTGAATGCCCGCTCAGTCTGTAGCAGATAGCAACAATTCTCTCATCTTAGAAATGAGTTCTTCTTTTAATTTGAGTCCATCATGGAATCAGGAGCAAGATAGATAGAGGACAGCCCTTGTCCATAAGTGATAGAGAACAAGTGCAAGGTAAATGCACCGTGAGGGCCCCTTGGCTAGTTGATATTGTCCATCAAATTTTGGTGCACTTAGCTGTAGGCCAACAAATGATCAGCTCAAAAATCCTCCGCAGCTCTGGTGTAACTCCACATTTTCATGTAGAATCATTAAGCTGCTGTTGGATCTCTCCTTTGCATTATACCATTGAGTGTACTGCATTTCTGCTGATTCTGCTGCTTCCTGTCCAAGGTGAAGTTCAAAGTCAATTTACTATTGAAGTACATATATGTCACCATGCGCAATGATAACTTTGCTTTATCTACCTATTTTACTGATACGTTACTAATACAGATATGCAGCCGGTGGCACTAGAAACAGCTGAGAGAGGCTGGTGGGTGGGGGGGATAATGAGAAAAAGAAATCATGGCCACAAGTATCTTAATTGCTCCTAGAAAGGTAGTTCTCACACAGATCAACGGCTCCAATCATGACAGTATCAAGTGGCTTGTCTTAGTTTGAAGAAGAGTCTCAACACTTCCTGAAAAAGAGAACATAGGCACACGATCCCATTGATTTCAATGGGATTTCCTTCCAATAGTTAAGGAGATCAAGGGAAAATCTAAATTTTTTCAACTATTTTGCTTTAGTTTAAAGTCTTTGAATGTTTCATGTGCCATTAATTGAATATTTTTAATTTTTTTAAAATCAAATGATATGTATTATTCTTTAATACCTTATTTTAATTTTAACAGATCTGAATGTTGGAGATATTTATAAACTGTTAAAATCCATGATAGTTGTACTTAAGACAAAACCTAATCCCCCCTCCCCCAGCCCATCCAGGAGCATTTAGGGGCAGGATCTCTACAATACATTATCCAAAGCCAAGGTGTCGGATAGACCTTTGAACTTGATTTAAATATGTAGGAGAGATTGCGCTGGTATTTGTGGGCAGTGGGTCTGGTCCAGCAAGATTTGGGGCTTAGGACATCAGTATTACCCTTCCCCATTTTACTATACTAAATGTCTACTACTGAGAAATCTACAAGTCATACTAATCTACAGTTCTTGCATCCATTTTGAGTTTCTGCAATTAATCCACTTTTTATTTTTAATTATTAGTAACCTTAGTAAGTTTGCTACTGTTTTCTTTCCATTAATAAATATAATCACTGCTATGTCCTTCACATTATTCTACTAAAATACATTTTTCTTTAAGATGGATACTAATGAATTACTTGAAATATTTACCCATTCTGCTCATTCATAGAATTTGGAATTGGATCATGCTTTTCATCGAAGTAATCATTGAAATCAAAGCTGGCATTAGGATCCTGTGAAAATAAAATAGTGAAAGTGATACATTTGTCTATAGATATATAAATAAATCATGTATGTGAATGACAAAGGTATCATCATATGTGTGCTGCTGGCAACAAAAGCAGGAATACCGATATTTTAGATTTCTTTAAGATTGTAACTCTGATTCATTGACCACTACTATAACTGTTAATTTTTAGTTAAACAATATGTACAGTACAAAAAAGAGTCTTTTTTCTAAATGACCTATTGGCAATACTGATCAATGGTACTGGCCAAAGGGCTTCAGTGTTCTTGTAACGTGAAATGAAGAGAAAGTAGCTCCGATGGTTACATCATTAGGTTACATTGCAACATTTAGGACAATTGAATAAAATAAAGATTGTGATGGTTTGTAGCACAGAAATGCTGAACAGAAAAGTTAAACACACAATAATGAGGTTGGGTGAGTAAATGAGTGTAGCAGCATTGCTGCTAAGATGGTAAATGAGACAAAATATCAGCTCTAGCAAAGCAGGCTATAATCGAAGGCGAGAAATATGCAATGAAGTATCGGTGTCCTTCACAGCATACTTGGAAAGGATGAAATGTTCCTTATGGTTAATCATCTTCTGAAAGCAGAACGTCATTTTGAATATGCGTAGATGCTGAATACTGCTATAATGGAAAGGTTATTGTATTGATGGAAATTGAGTAAAAAAAAATTGAAACGCATGAAGTCCCAAAGGGACTTAACAAGGTGAATATGGACAGGGTGTTTCCTTTTGTTGAGGAATGTAAAATTAGGGGTCATGATTCAAAGTTAAGGCATTGTCCATTTAAGAGAAATACCGTTAAAAAAATCTCTCCGAGTATCAAGAATCTCTAGAGCAGTCTTCTTCAGTGAGCAATGGAGAATGAAACTTTGAACATTTTAATGCAAAATTAAGTAGAAAAGTGATAGGAAGGGAGTGAAAACTTACAAATGATAACACAGATGTGAGATTACATTTAGGTCAGAGAATGTGAGGAGAATGAAATGGGTACTTGCTGGTCGCTGGTATGAAGAACCTGCTTTTGTACTTTATCTCTCTACACCTCCACATATTTAGTGTCCACTTAAATACTATGAAATCTAGCTTGGAGATGCTATGGCACAAATATTGCCTAGTCAAAATCAAGATTGTTTTTGCAAACTCTTGGAGATTAATTGAAAGAACAAGAGGCAATGCCAGTGTCCTCTCCCAGGCCACCATCCCAAGTACTGAGGACTTAGATACTTTAAGATGATAAAAATATTATTTGCATGCTCAACACCAAACTCCTGGTACAAGTTCTCTTGTAGGAATGACAGAGGAAAAGTTTAAAGGATGTACTCAAAGCCTCCTTGACAAAATATAAAATCTCTTTGGAATCCCTGGCTCATGGTCCTTCTGAGTGGAGAAACAGCATTCAGGATTGAATTTAGAAGCTTGAGTGGTGCATTGGGCTCATTATACCTTGTACGAGTGTCAGAATGAACCTTAGAAACTTCCTGCTCACCTAACCAGGCAGCTAGCTGCTATTCAATGTTTAAACCTACAGAGGTGGACTGGAAGCGTGGCAGCCATAATCACAAGATAATGTCCAAGAAGAAGAAAATGTATTCATATGAAAAAATAGAAAGATAGTTTAGATAGAAAGCTCAGAATTGTCCAAGATGATGAAAAGATTGCAGTGGAAGTCATAGCGAGCCACCCTGATGTGTTGGCTTTTATTCTAGAACTAGAAGGAAAATTTAGGAAAAGGAGACATGAATTAACAGTGAATTGAATGAAAATGGCACTGGTTCATCAGAATAAGAAATAATTATACAAGACCCCAAATATAGTCAAGAAGGTTTAAGACAGTAAATTAACAGACTAAACCTGTAATTATTTTCCATACTGGTTAACAATTTGGCACATATGCAAATATTATGATATTTTTCTAAGTAAGGTGTAAGCACACAACAGTTGTTGTAAACATATAATAAAATATCAATCCACATTTTAAAGACTATAAACTATCTCCAACATGTTTTATAAGTGTACTATCATCACTAAAGATATTTTGATTCATACAATGCCTTTAGTAAAGTCAATGTTTTTAAGTGCTTTGCAGGTATTCCTAGAGATTTTCTTTGATCATTAATATTAATATTTACAGACTCTCAAGTTTCTAGTCATTGCAAACTTTCATTAAATTGGCCACAAAAACCACTTTGCTGAGTGTTTGCATTGACAGGGTATTTACAAAATGAAGTATTGTGCCAATAGTGAAAACTTGTGTTTACTGACTACAAACATTGCAATACAAATATGCAAACATATGCAAAATGGAATCATTTGAACTGATTCTACAATATTTGTGAAACTTCTCTAAATTCCCAAATGTTTACAGAGAACTGAATCACATTGACTTTAACGTCCTGCTACTAATATTAAAACAGTGTAACAGTTTTTATATGGTTCATATTTTTGACTGGTGGGAGTATGGGAGAGAGAGTGGTAAAGTCAACAACTCCCAGATTATTTCATGTGTCCATGGAGGTTCTACTTCTGGCAAGATGGTATTAACTCCCAGTGAACTGGAAATAAGATCCCAATAGAAATGTTGGATTTGGAGCTCTCAGCCATGGGGATTGGTCAAAGTAAATCGTGTAAAAGGGAAGATGGACAAGTGAGGATGCATTGAAATATTTGAATAAGGGAAATAAAAAATTAACGCTGGCATAGAAAGGCAGAATTAAAAGTCTTGTTTCTGTGACACACATCCAATGCAATGCTGTGCAAATTACCCAGGCAGTTGTGGCCCACTTCACTTCAATTCTGGTTGGTTGCTCTTTCTGTCTGCCTTCCTTTCAGTCTTCCAGTCATGTCCAAAGGGGATGCTTACTGATTCATCAGAAAATGGCTTGCACAAGCCTCTTGAAATCAGCAATAATTTATTCAGCATTTGCCATGTAATGCACTATAGAGTTCTGCAACTTGTAGATGGCAAAGCTGGGCATAGTCCATATATATACATTGACATTGGGTAAGGCTTGTATGCCAGGTACACCTTGATGTGGAGCTAATGGTTTCAGGATCATTCATGCAACTGGACTGAATGCATTTTGATGCTGGAATGACACACTTAATGCCCCCAAAAATGGGCAACAATAACCAAAAGTTCAGGGAAAATAGTTTTCGGGTTTAAACTAAAGATGATTAGAAATAAGAACTGTGTGAACTTTCAAACTTATAACTGTATTTAATGATATCACAGCTGTTCCAGCTTTTCCACCATATCCCCATATCCCCGATTTCCTTATTACTTAATCACCTATCTGTCTTAGCTTTGAACATATTCAAGGAGCTAGCCTCCTCAGCTCTCTGAAATGAAGAGTTCTAAAGACTCAAAGCATCTGACTGAAGAAATTTTACTTAATCTCAGTCTTAACTGTGTACTTGCTTATTCTGAGAAAATGGCACCTTGTCCTAAAATTTTCCGCAAGGGGAAACATCTTCCCGGAATTTATCCTATCCAGCATAATGTGCATCTTCAAGGTCCAACATTTCTGTCATCCTGATGTCACTATTTTATCAAGTAAATGAGCAGATTTCTTTCGTTCCTAATTCCAGCACCTGCAGTTTCCTGCTTAGATTTATTCACCTCTTACTCACTTCTCAAGCCCCGCTTAGAATCTCTCCTCCTTATTAGGATATATTGTCACTTGGAATAATGAATTGACTCTTTTAACATCCGCCAATGCAGATCTATTGTGTTATCTACTCCTCCATCTCAACAATTTGCCAGTTCAATTCAGGCTCTCAATTTGCATTCCATTATAATCCTCAGAGTTTACGTTTAACACAATTGTTTCAAATTCAAGTTTTCCACTCGAGTTGAATGCTAAATTCTGTTGTCTTCCGATCACTCCTTCCAAACAGATTTTTTTTTCTCTGAAATCATTTATTTTACTGGTCTTTTTGAACATAGATAGATTCAAGATAACCTGTTCTCTGGTTAGCCCCACAATCATTGCTTTAGAAAACTATCACAAATTCTACTATATCTATAATACTAATAAGATGTAGCTACTATTTCCCATGTGTCCTACCTAAACCACATGAAAATTAAGGATAGCCACTACACCTTGTGTACTGCATTACTTCTTGATCTATATTCTTTCTTACTGTTTGGTGGCTGATGCACTACTCAAAGTTCAAAAGTTCAAAGTACAAAATACACTTTTTTATATATGTCTCCATATACAAAATATTAATTTTCTTGTGGGCATACTCAACAAATCTATGGAATAGTAATTATATCAGGATCAATGAGGGACCCCACTAGGGTCTATAAACAGAGTGCAGAAAAGAAGAAAACTGTGCAAAAGGAAATATAATTAAATAGCGAGAGCATAAGATCCTTGAAAATGAGTGCATGGGTTGTGGGAACATTTCAATGATGTGGCAGGTGAAGATGAGTGAAGTTATCCCCTTTTGTTCAAAAGCTTGATGGTTGAGCGTTAGTAACTGTTCCTGAACATGTGTGAGTCCTGAGGCTCTTGTACCTTCTTCCTGAAGCATCTTTCTCTGCTTCTCTTCTTTCATTTGCTGTTTTTTTCCTCCACCCAAATGAACTTCTCAGGCTCAATCGTTAGTCACAATCGTGCTTATTTCATACATTATTAACAAAACAAAATGGTTGCTGTGGTGCCTCTGGTGTGGTGGTGTAGTGGGCCATGCTCTCACTTTCAGCTCCCATTGCTGGCCAGCAGTCTTGCAAGAAGGAAAGCAGAAAGTCTAAGCCTCACCCTGCCAGTACATAGCCTTTCCAACAGCAAGCCTTATGCAGTGCCTCCTCACTGGCAACACACGGAAACTGAATTCCTTTCAGACTCAGGCTGAACCACAGAGGACAGGGAGAGCGTATGGCCCCTGCAGACAAAGCACACTGTCCCACCGGTGTGTGGACACGCCTTGGTGCTTATGAACCAGATCCTCAGCTATGAGTAAACAGCCCCACTGCCTTGTGGGCAGACTCAGGAAAGAAAAGGGTCAGGAATAAACCCAGACAGCAAATCTGGAGTGGAGCCCCTAAAGTTGTTGGATGTCATTGAACATCCTTCTGGTAGCTCCTGGAGCCAAGCTGGTGCCAAACGTATTGCTTCATAAGCTTTCCTTTGGACTGTACTGGTGAGGCTGAGAGGAGAATCTTGATGACTGGGTATCTCAGGTTCTCCATACCTTCCATCCAGGCTTGTGATGATGATCATCACCCATAATCCTTTGAGACAGGCAGATGCCAACCAACCAATCAACCATTAACAAAACTATCCACAACTTTTTCCTTCCCTGTCCTCCCTAAAAATCAAATACCTGTGAATGTTGAATTTCTTCCTTTGACTTCCATAATCGTTATCAATTATACTTACTGTTTGTGCTCCTGGTTTGTGGTTTCAGATATAATGAGTATTTGGATTTTGGGATCTGTCATTTTACTGCTTTTCCTTATGTTAATCAATGTCTGTATTGAACATGATGGTAAATTAAGCTAATCCCTTCTGCCTGCACATGATCTATACCCATCCGTTCAGAATATCTAAACAGTAAAGGCAAGGATAAAAATGAAAGACAGAGAAGTAAAAAACAAAAACAAAGTTAGGTCAAGTGGAAAATAAACTGCAGCATAGACCAATTGCATTGCCGGAGATGTTAGTGGAAACAGAAAAATAGTAGCATTCAGGAGGCTTTTAGAAAGACAAATGAATACATGAGTCTGTGAGACTCATACACCAATTTTCCTTTTCGAAGATGATAAGCACAATAGAGAGTTTACAAGAAGTGAGTACAACTCATTTTCACCTGTAAGCAAGCTATTTTTAGTTACTGCTGATATCTGGCTGAATAACGATCAGAGGAAACAATGTTTACTTTCAACAACAGATATGTGGGGAAGAAACCTCATCATTAATTCGCTCAGCATGTTTAAAGAAGGAGCCTGGAGTTTCGAGGAAAACATACTGTATATAAGACGTAGTGGGAGACAGGAAAGTACAGTATGAGCTGCCATACAGGAGATGCTGCATCTATGTCATTATTTCCCTTCAGTTGGTTTACTGCTTCAAAATCTGACATTAACATGTGAGTAAATGTCAAGTCTGGCTTTATAGTTCAGACACAGAGAATATTAATCACCTTAGACAGACATAGGACACAGAAGCTGAAGTATATCAGGTGAATGCTTGAGCTTTCTCAGTTATTCAATAAAACCAGAGCTAATCTGACCTTTGGTCTCAACTCCATATTCCTGCCTGATTGCCCGAATGTTAAATTCACAAATAAGATTCTTTGTCATGTTTCTGGACACTTTAAAATAACATAAAGAAAGAACTTTGCCTCTGTGTTTCAACAAAATCATTTCCTCCTTGCCAATACCCTCATAACAGCTATGTGTCTGCCCAGAACACCGGATCTTATGGACCTAGCAGGCTAAAGATACACAAGAGATAAATTTAATTTTGGTGTGTCTATTTTGTTGACAGAAAACAGGTGCAATGTAGTAACAACCAAGTAACTTATGTAGTCTGATCTATGCAGATACCGTATATGGCCCACAGCTAACTTGCTTGGTGCATAACTAGACAATGCTATATATATGTTTTGGGGCCCAAATGAAGGATAAAAAGCATCAATTTTCATGGCAACATTTGGAATCTGATGTATGTCTGGTGTCAGCTGGTAACAAGCTTCCTGTGCATGCTAATGAGTGGTCTAATGACCCTACCCTGAAGTTTTGCATGTGTCACCAGTGAAAGGGTAGTTTTGTTTTGAGTTTTAAACTATTAATTGGTAATTAGACAGGCCTGGACCCTCACTTTTAGATTGGCTGCTTCATCCCATGCTTGCGTCTTTCTCAGAGCTTAGACAGGCTGGTGGACAGGGAGTGGTGGCAGAGTAACATTCAGGGCTATGTCCTTGCAGGAAGAGCTTTGTAAGGAGTAATAGAATGTGAGCGAGGTTTGTGAATTTCTACACTGGGGGAGGCCTGCAATGCAGATGATTTCCCTGTGAAAAATCTGCCTACTCATATTAGCAGCAGTACAAGTCTTCCTCTCCTTGAATTTCAACTGTGGGTGACCTCATTAAACATGTAAGCCACAAACTGTGAGATATGGCAGAGCTCAGTGGCAGCAGCTTGGAATAACCCTGAGGATAGGAATCTTGGCCGGTTTGACTCAGAATCTGAGGGCACACATAAGACCATAAGATACAGGAGCAGAACTAGACAATTTGGCCCATAGAGTCGGCTCTGCCATTTCATCATGGCTGATCCAATTTCCCCCTCAGCCCAATCTCCTGCCTTCTCCCTGTATCCCTTCATGCCCTGACCAACCAAGAATCTGTCAACCTCTGGTTTAAATATACATAAAGACTTGGCTTCCACAGCTTTCTGTGGCAAAGCATTCCACAGATTCACCATTCTCTGGTTAAAGAAATTGCTCTTCATCTCCGTTCTGAAAGGGTGCCCCTCTATTCTGAGGCTGCGGTCAATCTTGTGAAAACTGAGCTGGCGTACCACTTAAAACAGTCTAGCTACGAACATGGGTTCCTTTAAGTCAACAACAGACACAGGTGATACCCTCCCAAATACTGCATGACCTTTGACACCATTCTGGGCAGTTCTGCCCTCCAAAAATGTTTATTGGGCTAATTAACATTCTGCTTGAGGATCAAAAGTAAGCTTCCTGATAGGTACTAAGAGGACAAGGAATGTTTGGATCTATACGATACTGCATTCTCAGCATTGTCAGAAGGATTTTCTTGTTGCATGATAGTACAATCAGTGTCCACTTTATTGGCCATAGGAGTGGAACCTGGTGTGGTCTTCTGCAGTTGTCACCAATCCACTTCAAAGTTCAATGTGTTGTGCATTCAGAGATGTTCTTCTGCACATCACTGTTGTAATGCGTGATTTTTTGTGTCACCTTCTTGTCAGCTTGAAACAGTCTGGCTATTCTTCTCTGACCTCACTTATTAACAAGGCAATTTTGCTCACAGAACTGCTGTTCACTGGATGTTTTTTTTTGTTCTCACAACATTTTTTGTGAACTCTAGAGAATGTTTTATGTGGAATTCAGTAGCTTCTGAAATACTTTAACTATCTCGTCTGGCACAATGATTCCATGGTTAAATTTAAACTTCTTCCCCATTCTGATGTCGATCTGAACAACAAGTGAACCTCTTGGCCACGTCTGCATGCTACTTTTATGGATTAGGTTGCTGCCACATGATTGCCTGATTATTAGATTTTTGCATTATTGAGCAGGTGCACGGGTGTAGCTATTAAAGGAGCCACTGAGTCCACAAAAGTTCAATTGATCAGGTTTGGCAGATCAAAACTGGAATCTGTGGGGCATCATCAAAATGTAAATTGTACGTCTCTATATTCTGCAGGCTTAAGGTCAAACAATTTCACCATTTTAATAAAGGAAGGTCAACTCAGGCTACATAACAAGAGTAAAAACCATGCCAAAAAGTGAAATTGAAAATTGGTTTTCGACAAGATGAAGCTACAATATAGATACTCACATGTACAAATACATAAGCAACAGACTAAAGCTTTTTGCATTCTCACAACATCCAGTCATGAATAATGGTGGGAATTAAAATGAAGGAGGGTGCTCCAAGAGCAGTGACACAGTCCTGTTCATGAATACACAAGACATGACTTGATGCATTGGTCTTAATCTTCGGGGATGGATTAGTCATCTCATAATCTTTCTGAAGGCTTGACCATCACAGAAACCAGTCAACAGACAACTTGAATCACTTCACATAACATGTGAAAGAAACAATTGCTAAAGCACTGAATATAGTGAAAACAATGGGATGATGCAGTTGTAAGATTAAAGATTTTCCCTTCTGAAATACCTGTACATAAGGTCTTCCAGTGCAGCTACAATATTGACTTTGATCAAGCAATATGGAAAATTGTCCAGGAGCATCTTAACCACAAGAAATGCATTGAATCTAATTGATGCACCATCAATAACTCTCAGAGACGTGAGGCGAGATATAGGCTTTTATTGGCTGGAAGAAAGAACAAGCAGCAATTGACCACCATGCTACATCCTGGAGACTGAGGCCGGGGCTGTGTCTCCAATCGCCTTTATACGGGGTCTGTGGGAGGAGCCACAGGAGCAATCAGCGGGGGGGGGGGGGGGTGCTTGTCCAGACAGGTATATGTAGTTCCCCATTAGTCCATGCTGAGTCATCAGTAAACTGATAGAAGATTACAAACACTATCGAACAACATTTACCCCTCAATAACTATGCACCAATGCACAGATTTGTCTTACCTATGGTCACAAAACGTATTGCCATCTTGCTCCAAACATTGGAATCATAAAGTCATAGTAAAATACAACACAGTTTGGCCCTTTTGTCCATCTAGTCCACGCTGTATCATTTAAACTGCCTAGTCCCATTGACTTGCACATGGACCATAGCCCTACACACCCCTTCCATCCATGTACCTACCCAAACTTCTCTTAAATTTTGAAATCAAGTTCGCATACACCACTTGCATTGGCAGCTCATTCCACACTCTCATGACCCTCTGAGTGAAGAAGTTTCCCCTTATGTTCCCCTTAAGCTTCTTACATTTCACTCTTGACCCATGACCTCTATTTTAGTCCCACCCAACCTCAGTGCAAAAATCCTGCTTGCAGTTACCCTATCCATAACATAGAAACATAGAAAACCTACAGCAGAATACAGGCCCTTTGGCCCACAAAGCTGTGCTGAAGATGTCATAACCCTCATAATTTTTGTATACCTCTATCAAATGTCACCTCAATCTTCTCTGTTCTAAGGAATAAATTCTTAATCTATTCAATCTTTCCTTGTAACTCAGGTCCCTCAATCCTAGCAACATCATTGTAACATTTATCTGTACTCTTTCAACCTTATTTACATCTTTCCTGTAGGTATGTGACAGAAGTGCACTCAATGTGTCAAATTAAGCCTCACCAATGTCTTATACAACAGCAACATAACATTCCATCTCCTGTACTCAGCACTTTGATTTATGAAGGTTAATGTATCAAAAGATTTCTTTTTGACCCTATCTGCCCATGCCACCACTTTCAATTAATTACGGATCTGCACTCCAAGATCCCTTGCTCTATGGCGCTCTCAGTGCCCTGCTGTTCAGTGTGTAAGACCCACCTTGGTTGGCCCTACCAAAGTGCAACACCTCACACTTGTCTGTATTAATTTCCGGCTGCCATTTTTCAGCTCATTTTTCCAGTTGGTCCAGCTCCTGCTGCAAGCTCTGATAGTCTTCCATTACTCCCCCAATCTTGGTGTCATCCACAAATTTGCTGATCCAGTTAACCACAATATCATCCAGATAATTAATATAGATGACAAATTACTGTGGACCCAGCACTGATACCAACGGTACTCCCTAGTCACAGGCCACCAGTCAGAGGAGCAACCTTCTACTACCACTCTCTGGCTTTGCCCACAAAGCCAATGTCTAAACCAATTTACTACCTCATCCTGAATGCCAAATGACTGAACCGTTTTGACCAACCTCCCATGTAGGACCTTGTCAAATACCTTGCTAAAATCCATGTAGACAACATCCACTGCCTTACCTACATCAACTTTCCAGATAACTTCCTTGAAAATTTCTATAAGATTGGTTAGACATGACCTAGCACACATAACACTATGCAGACAATCCCTAATCAGTCCATATCTATCTAAATATTCATTTATCCATTCCCTTAGAATCCCTGCTAATAACTTTCCTACTACTGATGTCAGGCTCACCAGCCTATAATTTCCTGGTTTATTTTTTAGAGCCTTTCTTAAACAGTGGAACAACATTAGCTCTCCTCCAATTCTCTGGTACCTCACCTGTTGTTAAAGATGATCTAACTATCTCAGTGAGGACCCTGGCAATTTCTGCACCCGCCTCCCACAGGGTCCAAGGGAACACCTTGTCAGGTCCTGGGGATTAATTCACCCTAATTTGTCTCAAGACAGCAAGCTCATCCTCCTCTGTAATTTGTCTAGGGTCCATGACCTCTCTGCTGCTTTGCCTCACTTCTTTAGAGTCTGTGTCTGTCTCCCACATAAATCCAGATGAAAAGAATCCATCTAAGATCTCTCCCATCTCTTTTGGCTCCACGTATATACTGCCATTCTGATCTTCCAGAGGACCAATTTTCCCCTTGTGATCCTTTTGCTCTTAACATATCTGTTGAATACCTTATGATTCTTGTGCACAATGTCCGCTAGGGCAACCTCATGTCTTCATTCAGCCCTCCTAATTTCTTTCGGAAGTGTTCTCTTGCATTTGTTCTACTCCATTGGTACCTTATGTGTTCCTACCTGCCTATACCTGCTCTACATCTTTTTTTCCCTCTTAACCAAGGCCTCAATATTCTTTGAAAACCAAGGTTCCCTAATCCTGTTATTTTTACCTTTTATTCTGACAGGTACATACAAACTTCATACTCCAAACTTTTCACTTTTGAAGACCTCCCTCTTATCAAGTGCAATTTTGCCAGGAAACAACTTGTTTCAATCCACACTTGCCAGATCCTTTCTGGTACCATCAAAATCGGCCTTTCTCCAACTTAGAATCTCAACCTGCGGATCGGGCCAATCTTTTTGCATTTTTACTTTGATCACAATAATCACTAGATTATCATCACTAGGTGCAAAGTGTTCCCCTACACAAACTTCCCTCACCTGCCCCCTCTCAAGTATAGCACACTCTCTCAGTGGGGCTTCTATGTACTGATTAAATGAACTTTCCTAAACACATTTGACAAATCTATCCCATCAAATCATTTTACAATATGGGAGTTCCAGTCAATACATGTAAAGTTAAAATCACCTACAATAACAATCTAATGTTTCTTGCAACAGTCTGCAACCTCTCTACAAATTTGTTACTCTAAATCCTGCAGACTGCTGGGCAGTCTATAATATAGCCCCATTAGCATGGTCATACCTTTCTTATTCCTCAGTGGCACCCATAAACCCTCACTGGACTAGTTCTCCAGTCTGTCTTGACTGAGCACTGCCGTGCCATTTTCCCAGACTGGTAACGCCACTCCTCCTCCTTTAATCCCTGCCGCTCTGTCACATCAAAACCAATGGAGTCCTGGAATATTCAGCTGCCAGTTCTGCCTGTCCTGCAATCAAGTCTCACTAATGCTTACAATATCATAATTCCAAGATTTGAACCATGCCACAAGTTGATTCTGTCTTTCCTACAATACTTCTTGCATTGAAATATATGCAGCTCAGAACAACAGTTGCACCAAGCTCAAGTTTTTGATTCCTGACTTTGTCTGAGGTCTTAATAACATCGAAGGGTGAAACTTCGGACGATGGCATCTAACGGCGACTCCTTTGCTTGCATCTTCAGAAACAGCTCTATTTCCATCTTTAATATCTCTATTTTTCCTTTTCAGGGTTCTTTTGAAGACCCTGAACTGGAGTTACACATTGCCTTTGGTTCTTTGGGGAAATGGGACCTGCTCTCAGGGCCTCAAGACCAGTCGCTTTTCAATTTGCCAAGGACGCAGCCTGGAAGAGTAGCATGCCTTCAGGGTGCTGGATTTTCAAGGCTCTGGAGGTGGGCAGATTCGAGGTCGGTGCCGCCGCCTGATGTGTTGTGGGAGTATACGGAAGATCGAAAGCAGTGAGCTGGCTGCTGGGTGTGTGCCCAGAGACCCGAGTTCTTTGGGCACAGAGCTCAGAAAAAATGATACAACAGACTTTTTACACCATAACGAGTTGTTTTGTTATGTCTCCTCTCTGTGAAACAGGGACACCTCCATTTCCCTTATTAGGGAGAGAGAGGACGCCTGTGGTATGTTGAATTACTGGGTGAGTGAGTAGTCTTTGGAGTACTGCAAGTCTGTGTCTTTATTGATGCTTTGCTGCGTGCTTGAGTGCTCGGTGGAGGATGAAGATGCTTTTTTGCTTGTGGGGGGGGTCATCACTTTGCTGCTGCTTATGCATGGGAGGGGGGAGCTGAGGGGGACTTTGGGGTTCCAACATAAAACTGTCATTCATTCTTTGGGGCACTCCTCTGTTTTTATGTTTGTTTGTAAAGAAAAATTATTTCAGGATATATTTTGTATACATTTCACTGACATTAAATGTGCCTATTGAAACCTGCTGAAACATCTGTCATCATGACCTCTCCACTGTCTGTTCTGGCACTCTGGTCCCCATCCCCCTGCATTTCTAAATTAAACCACACCCAAAACACTGTGTAGCAGTAGCAAACTTTCCTGCTAGGATACTGGTTCCCCTCTAGTTCAGTTGAAACCTGTCTCTTCTGTACAGGTCTCACCTTCCCTGGAAGAGAGCCCAATAATCCAAGAAGCTGATGTCCTCCCTCCTACACAAACTCCTGAACCACATGTTAAACTGTATGATCTTCCTATTTCTGGCCTGACCAGCACATGGCATGAGTTACAATCCTGAGATCACAACCCTGGAGGTCCCGTCATTTAACTTAGCGCCTGACTCCCCGAACTAACTTTGCAGAGCCTCAGCACTCTTCCTAGCTCTATCATTGGCATGTCCATGGGCCACGACCTCTGGCTGCTCACCCTCCCACTTAAGAACACTGAAGACTCAATCTGAGATGTCCCACCCTGGAACCCAGGAGGTAACATACCATCTGGAAATCTCATTCTCATCCGCAGGCCCTTCTTTCTGTTTCCCTAACTGTTCCCCTATCACCACAGCTCACCACTTCTCCCCCTTTCCCTTCTGAGTCACAGAGTCAGACTCAACGGCCCAGATCTGACTGCAGTGACTTTTCTCTGCTAGGTTATCTCCCCCCCCCCCCCAACAGTATCCAACATTTATACCTCTTGTTGGGGGAGATGACCACATGGGCACTTTGCACTGGCTGTTTCACCATTTCCCCTTTCTGAGTGTCACCTAATCTTGTGTCCTGCACACAGGGTGTATATTTGTGCTTTCTATATGTCCTATCTATCAACCCCTCCGCATGCCAAGTGATCCAAAGTTCATCCATTTTTAGCTCCAACTCCTTAAAGTGGAGTGTTCGAAGCTGCAGCTGGATGCACTTCTACAGATGAAATCACCAAGGACAGTGGTGGTCTCTCTGCCTTCCCACATCCCGCAAGGTGAATATTCAACTATCCTGCCTGGCAACTCTATTTTCTAACTGTGCCAGTATAAAGAAGGAAACAATAAATAAACTGGAAAAAACCTACCTACAGTTTTTATTGCTGTCTCTCACTCAAGGCTTTCCTTGATGAAGACTGAAAGAGCAAAGGCTTCAAATAACCACTCTACCACTGTCCATTCCATCAAAGGCCGCTCCAATATAGACAAAATAATTGGATTCCGCAGATAAGTGAAAATAGCTGAATAGACCAATTGTGACATCAAAAAGCCAAAATAAAATTGATCCAATGGGAATCAAGAAGACAATTCTCCATTGACTAAGGTCAATACTTATCATGAAGGTATCTCCAGGTAGCAGCAATCCTAATATGGTAGAAATATCTATTCAGAGAGAGGGATAGAACTCTAGTGCTTTAAACTTACATAAATACAACTATGAACATACCTACATTGAAGTGGAAATTTAGGTCAGTGGGATAAAGTTATTGAAATGCAGTTGTATTCAAATAGATTTTTAGAAATACACAGAATAGAATGAGAAAGGAAAATTCCAAGAGTAGGTCTCACCATATATGGTTAACAAAATTTAAAGCTGTTAAAAGTGGGATATCAATCAAAAAATGAGCACAAATGTGAAAAGACAGGTGGCAGATCTGAAGGACGGGTAGAACATAAACAACAACAATGAATCAGTAGATGCTTTAAAAGACAGGGAAAATTAAAATAAGATATGGAGCTTTGGCAGAAAAACCAACAGTAAGGGTTTCAAAGGTATTTAGCAAAGATGTTTTGAAGGGCTAGGAAAATTAATCAGGTATTTTGCTTCAAGAAGTGAAAATAAAAGAAAACCATAAATGCTGGAAGTCTAAAATAAAAAGAGAAAATTGTGAATGTGAGGCATTTTCTGGGGAAAGAGAAATAACATTAACATTTCGCTGTGATGACCACATATCCGATGGGGAAAAGAAAGAGAGAAAAAACATTAAGTCCGATTTAAGTTGCATACAGTATTGAGGAGATTTAGATAAGAAAAAGGGAATGGGTTTCCTACAGAGATGGTGAATATTTTCTACAAAGGTTCATAAGTCTTTGGGCCTTCCTTCTTCAAATGCTAGTGAAGGCAAAGCCATCAAATATTTTTATTATATTTTTAAGGCTGAAGTAAATAGATTTAGGATAAACAATGCAGTTGAAGGTTACTATGGCAAGTAGGAATGTTGAGTTGAGGTTACAGACAGATTATGTATGATTGTACAGACTGGCAGAGCAGGCATAAGGGACTTCGTTGCCTACTCTCATTCGTAATGTATATGTGCATATGCTCGTATTGTACAACAAGCACAGAGGAAGATGTCTGTGGCTGCTAGGGATCAACAATCTCAGCCTCAGGTTATTGCTATGTGAGTTCAGGACAATGCTCTAAACCTAACATTTTAGTTCATTAATATCTTCCCCTCTGGCATTTCACCTCTTTCTGATCGCTTTATTACTTCCACCTTATTTTCAATCGTGATCGTGGTTATTTTCGTGAACAGAAACACTGTGGATTCAGAGCTGCACTGCCAGGCCCTAATGTCCACCGCACTGAGACAGGTTAAATAAAGTCCGGGGTTCCTCTGGGTCCTAAAGACCACTGCACTGAGACAGGTTAAAAAAGGAACTTGAACATCTGCATTTTTTTGTTATCCGTGGGGGATCTTGGAACCAATCCACCACAGATAAGGAGAGCCGACTGTATACCAAATGACTTGGCCTTGACAGTCATCTGTGGCAATCAATTCCACAGATTCACCACCCTCAGGCTAAAGAAGTTCCCCTTCATCTCTTTCTTAAAGGGATGTTGTCCTTGCATTCTGAAGCTGTGCCCTCTGGTCCTGGACTCCCTCGTGATAGGAAACATCCACGACCACTCTATCGAGGTCTTTCAATATTCAGTAGGTTTTAATGAGATTCTCCCTCATTATTCTAACCTCCAGTGACTACAGACCCAGAGCCATCAAATGCTCCTCATACTTTAACCCTTTCATTCCCAGGATCATTCTTGCGAACCTCCGCTCCAATGCCAGCATATCCTTTCTTGGATAAGGGGCCCAAAACTACTCACGATATAATAGAACAGAAAACCAAATTCAGCTGTGATCCACCTGCTTTTCCATCTTGGCTAATCTTGGACCTGTCACATTGAGCAAATTATGAAGAAAGGTATGTCAGCCTCAATATTTTCATGAGAGGAGATATGGCATATCACCAAAGACTAACAAATTTCTACAGGTGTACAGTAGAGAATATTCTGACAAGCTGCATCACTGTCTGGTATAGAGGGGTCACTGCACAGGACTGGAAAAAGATGCAGAGGGTTGGAAAGCCGGACAGGTCCATGATGGGCACCAGTCCCCCCCCCCAGCATCAAAATCCGATAGCTCAAAAAAGCGGCATCCTTTGTTAAGAACCCCCTTCCCCCCATCACCCAGGACATGCTCTCGTTTTATTAATACCAACAGAGACATTGCACAGGAGCCTAAAGACACATGCTCAAAACTTCGAGAGCAAATTCTTCCCTTCTGCTGTTAGATTTCTAAATGGGCAATGAACTAACCCATGAATACTACCTCAATACTTCTGCTGTCTTTTAAATTTAAGTTTTTAATATATATTTCTCATTGCGATTTATAGTATTTTTTATGGATTTCAGTGTAATGCTGCTGAAAAGCAACAGATTTCACAAGATACTGTATGTCTGATACTAAACCTGAGTCTGATTCTAAAGGAAGGTGGTCTGATCCTGTTATAACTTCCTGGTGGAGGATATGCTGCCTGCCCATTAGTGGACAAAGAAGTGCCAATCTCCTCTCAAAGCTCAGTTGGATTCTAGGGGGATGGGAATGCTGTTAATATGTTGGTTGACAGTGAGATGTGTTGGTATGGTTCCTGTTAATGAGTTAAGTATCTGTGTCCGGATTGTCAAGGATACCTCAGTTATCTCAATAACCTTCTGGTTATTGTGTTCCTCCTGCCTTGATTCTCTTCTCCCAAATCATTTACTAGTTCTTCTTTAGATATAGGAGCAGAATTAGGCCATTTGGCCCATCGAGTCTGCTCCATTATTTCATCATGGCTAATCCATTTTCCCTCTCAGTCCCAGTCTCCTGCCTTTTCCCCGTATCTCTGACCAATCAAGAAGCTATCAACCTCTGCCTTAAATATACATACAGACTTGGACTCCACATCTGCCTGTGGCAATGAATTCCACAGGTTCATCGTTCTCTGGTTAAAGAAATTTCTCTTTGTCGCTGTTCTGAAAGGACACCCCTCCATTCTGAGGCTGTGGCCTCTTAAATTTCATTTCCTCTTTCCTGCCCAACAGATCAGACCATTTGTACCTCCTTACTACCTGATTCTCCTTACAGCTGTTATATTGTAATTGTGTGTAAACTCTTTGTCCAGAGAAGCACACACAAAATGCTGGAGGAACTCAGCAGGTCAGGCAGCATCTATGGATATGAATAAGCAGTCGATGTTTCAGGCCAAGACCCTTCACCAGGACTGGAAAGGAAGGGGGAAGGATGCCAGAATAAAAAGGTTGAGGGCGGGGAGAGGAAGGAGGATGGCTAGAAGGCGATAAGTGAAGCTAGGTGAGTGGGAAAGGTAAAAGGCTGGAGATGAAGGAATTGGATAGGAGAGGAGAGTGGACCATGGGAGAAAGGGAAGGAGGAGGGGTACTGGGGAAAGTGATAGGCAGATGAGAAGATGGAAGTGGCCAGAGTGGGGAATAGAAAGGGAGAGAGGGAGGAATTTTTTTTGCATGGAGTAGAAATCAATATTTTTGCCATTAGATGGAGTATAGGGTGTTACTGCTCCATCCTGAGGCTCATCACGGCACAAGAGGAGCCATGAACCGATACGTTGGAATGGAAATTAAAGTATTTGTCCCCCGGGGAGCTCTGCTCTTGGCAGATGGAGTGGAGATGTCCGTGTATTCTACATTTAGGTGTAAACCATTAGTATTTAGAACAAGGAGCAAAGGGCAGAGTATAGAGCCCCACTCATTCTCCCTAAATGCAATGTCAAAATAAACCCTTTGAAGACAGCCTTAATCTATGGATTCAAACCCTTTCCCATAACCTTCACTTTCATGCAGAGTGCATATACATCTGTGAAGAAGAAAAAAAAAATTGATAGTCTTTGGTGACGTACCAATTCTCCTCCAGCTCCTAGTGAAGCACACCTGCTGACGTGCCTTCTTTGTAAATACATCCATGAGTTGGGACCAGGATAGATCATCAGAGACGTTGACACCAGGAACTTGAAACTGCTCACTCTTTCCACTGCTGATCCCTCGATGAGGACTGGTGTGTGTTTCCCTTGACTTTCCCTTCCTGAAGTCCACAATCTATTCTTTTGTTTTACTTGCGTTGAGTGCAAGGTTGCTGCTGTGATACAATTTAACTAGCTGATCCATCTCGTTCCTGAATGCCCTCTTGTCGCCATCTGAGATTCTCACCAACACCAGTTGTTATCGGCACTTTAAATGCACTTTAACTGGACAGGGTGCTGGTGAGGACACATCTGGAGTACTGCATGCAGCTCTGGTTTCCTTACTTGAGGAAGGGCATGCTGGCTTTGGAGGTTGTGCAGATGAGGTTCACCAGGTTGATTCCAGAGATGAGGGGTTGAAACTGTGAGGAGAGATTGAGTCGCCTGGGACTGTACTCACTGGAGTTCAGAAGAATGAGAGGAGATCTTATAGAAACAGAAAATTATGAGAGGGATGGATAAGATAGAGGCAGGAAAGTTATCTCCACTGGTAGGTGAGACTAGAACTAGGGGACATAGCCACAAGAATTGGGGGAATAGATTTAGAATGGAGATGAGGAGGAACTGTTTTTCCCAGGGAGTGGTGGATCTGTGGAATTCTCTGCCCAGTGAAGCAGTGGAGGCTACCTCGATCCATAGATTTAAGACAAGGTTGAATAGATTTTTGCTTAGTAGGGGAATTAAGGGTTATGGGGAAAGGGCAGGAAGGTGGAGATGAGTCCATGACCAGATCAGCCATGATCTCATTGAATGGCGGAGCAGGCTCGACGGGCCAGATGGCCTAATTTTGCTCCTATTCCTTATGTTCTTATTATGAGACCAGAAGTGGTGATGAGTGCACAGAACGTGAATTGCAACTCCTCAAATAACAGAGCAGTCTGTGCTTGGATGGTGCAAAATCCAGACAACATTCGGGCGTTAGTAGATATGCTGCAGATATTATAAATGCCACACTAGTGCCAGGCAATAATCATCCTTCACAAGGACAGTGTAACCACCTACCCATCATCCTTACCAAGTACTCCATCACTTATATATTTCAGATGGACATTAGTTACAAAACTCTCTTAAGTAGTGCATTAAATATTGGATTCCCTGTATCAAATGATTCACCTCTTGACTCCCAAAACCAGTCAGGAGTTTGATGGTTCACTCTCTATCTACCTGAATTCATCTGATTACTGCAAAACTCAGGAAGCTTGATTCCACTTAGAGCAAAGCAACATATCCTTGTAGCACACAGTTCAGCAGCTTAAATATTCATTCTCATCAGTAGCACTTCATTATATCTGCAGGAATGAGAACTTATAGAATACACTGCAGCAACTCTACAATTTAATTGATACCTTCTCTAAACACTTCCACTTGTTAGACAAAAAAAGACAATAGGAGCCTGGAGGCACCACCATCAGATGTTTCTCTCTAAGTTAAACACCGCCTTGACTAGGAAAATGTTCTCATTCTTTCATTGTCACTGGGTGTAAATATTGGAACTTCTTATCAAATTGAAAAGTGGAGAACCCTTCACTGGAGAGATTGCAGAGATTAAAGACAATTGCCATTTATAAATAGTCTTTAAATATATCAGATGCCTTTATGAAAGAAGATGTATGTAGAAAATCACCTGGAAATAATGGAAATAATAGAGAACTTCTAGTCTAGACTAAATGATGAGCTCAATAAATTAGTACACATTTAAAACAACCTTTTATTAGTAATATTAATGGTAACAGAAGGGGGCTAGTTTCCAGAACCTGATGTTCTATATCCCAGATGTTGAAGGAGGTGGTCAAGAAGATGAAGGATTCTTTGGTTGTCAACTTTGAAAACTCAGAAACCGTTTATTTAGATTGGGTTTTAGCAAATGTTACTCTGCTGTTTAAGAAAGGAATGAGAGAGAAAACAGAATTATAGACAAGCTAAACTGACATTAAAGGCTTGGAAAATGCTGTAATTGTTAGCAGGACACTGAGAAATAATAATTGGATTATTATTTTCCGAGGCTGTAACTTTCCATAGTAAATCACTGTTTGGGACTTCAATTGCTAATAAAAAAGTGTGTCATTAAGTAATTCTCTTCAGTCTGGAGAGAATTAACTGAACTCCAAAGGTGTATGAGAATTGAACTTTATTCATGGCACCCAATGTCTCCTATGATAGGGATGACTTAACTATTGCCAGATGATCACTTCCTCGAATCTGGTCTTGGTGGATACCTGGGGTTCAATGTGTGACAGCATGGGAGCCTAGTCTACATCATTCACTAGTTCTACCTGAAAGCAACGTTCATTGCCTATGCACTTGAGACTTCAGTCATTGGGGGATTACTGAAATCTATGATGGAACAAGAGATGGCACTATAGTTTCACCCATACTTTTAATTACACGAACACTTTCCCATGAGTAATCTACAGTTAAGTGAAAACATGGCATTTTTATCAGCTATGTCAACAGCACTTACTGCTAAAATTTTTGAAACCAGTATTTGCATTTTACTTAAAAATGAGACAGAACAATAGGAGACTAAATAGACTAAATTTGCTAGTCTCTCAGTCAAAGCAGAGTAATGTCTGTTGATGCATCCTTCTACTTAACTGTCAACATTGGACTGAATATTCTCTTCTAAAGCTCTAGTGGATTTCTCATTTCATTTCTTTTCACTCCTAAACTTCTCATATTACTCCATTACGTGCACTGATTTCTCTGTCTGACAGCCATTATTCTTTCTCACCAGAGTTTTGTGCATTAGGTTCACTCTTTGCTTCCAATCTAATTGTGTCCAACAAAGGGTCCATTCTGTTCACTTCCTCAGCAGTATATATATAGGACATTACTTTTTCTGAAGTTTTCTCCATTATTTTTCCTTACTCTACTATCTATTTAAGCTTTCTGCCAGATACATGTTTTAATTTCATGCTCATTTTCTATCTTTCACTTCCTGTTCCAAATACTGTTATAAATCCGCCTGCAGACGTATTTATTACTTTGGATAGAAAACGTTCCAGAAAATTCCTTTCACTGCTCAGTCTTGTAATATTCCATGAAGATGGTGTGCCATAAATGTTTTCAAAGCTCCTATTTAGTGTTAATGTTACGTCTCTCCCTGTCTCTGTCTCAGCTTTAAGAAGGCTACATGTGATCTGTTTCTTTTTGGTGTGGTTGCCAATTTCCCCTAATGACAGTATTGGCTTCTGTTCAAATCTTGGTCTATCAGAGCCAAGTAATAAGTGGGCTATTTAATCTTGGAAGTAACACTGAGTCATCCTGTTCTCACTTCCCCCCTGGCCCCCCCATCAAGCTTACTGGACAGGAGTCAGGAGGTAAACCTATCAGATTTATTTTTTCCTTTAAGTAGTTGATGTCAATTGCAATGTTTAAATTGCCACCTAGTATTTTTTGAGCACAGACCAAGAAATAAACCATGAACTTTCTGATCTGTAGTTCAATCCTGTTATGTATTTACTGACTACACCTTTAATTTAAAACAACAACCACATTTGACCTATTCTTACTAAACTTGATGATTTTGTTTGCTAATTTTCTCGAATACACTTCAAGTTTTTTGGTTTAAGAACTGATATAGTTTCAATCTCAGTTGTTAGTCACTAACCTTAAGCAACAAATTAATTTTCTCATATTTAGGCAGAGCAATGCTAAAAGTTATCTGCCCAGTTCTTAGGGCTATGTTCAAGGCTAGAACACTCTTTTGCATTATGAACTTAGAAAACCACCATTTCTATCCTTATTTTCCACTGGTTTTATTCCTGTTCTATTTCCAAAAATGCTTTAGAATTTTCATCTTTGTGAAGCCAGCATGTCAGAATCTGACAGCAGTGATTTTTTTTTTAAAAAAGAAGGAAAACAAATCATAAATATATCAGCCAGTTATGAGCAGGTAATTCCAAACATTGTTTGTAAAAGCCCTGGATTAGAGAACTACAGAAAGGTCATGGTTGTACAGAGAAGTAATAGGAGAGAATTGCATTGTGATCAAATGATCAGTATCCTGTCAGGGTATCTTAGTTGAAACAGTACAGATTGACCTGGAGTATAAAGTAAATTACTAAGTTTCTGGAAGTGGTTGGATTTACCTGGCATCTCTCTGTATCAGGCAGAAAAACAGCCTTTCAGGATATTGTACTACCACCTTTTAAACAGACACAACAGCCAGCTTCTTACACGCTGCACAGTGTAACATCTGGGAAGCAGGAGGTAGTCAATCTCATGCTACTTTCAAAGGATTGGTGGAACAAATTATTATTTTAGGTGTTTTGTTTAATATTTATAAACTTTTCCTTTATTATTAACTTATTCAGTTAGATAAGAACATTAAACTTCAGAAAGAGAAACAGGAATAGTCCATTTATCTACAAGACTCTACTCCATCAATCAATATGATAGTGTCTGATCTTATAGGTCGGCACTACTTTCCTGTACCAGCCACATATCCCTTGATTCCCTTAATAGCTGAAAATCCATCTTCCTCTTCTTGACTATACTAAGTGATTGACTTTCCATAGCTGTCCTAGGAGGAAACTCCCTTAATTTTACTCTTCAGCAGATAATAAGATTTGTTCTCATTGCTTCCCTGAATGGCTGACAACTACTTCGAAACAACTTATTTTGATATACAGTATAAGTGGTTTTATACATCCCACTAGAGAAGCAACAACTCTGCCTCTATCTTCTCAAGTTCATTAAGAATTCAAGAGGCCACTTTCTCAGCCCTTTAAAGTTAAAAGAGTATGGGTATTGTCAACTTCATGTCTTCTCATAGAATGAATTTGCTTTCTCAGGAATGAATCTGGTGAATCTTTACTACACTCTTCTATCGTAAGCATTGGTATCAATATAGGTTTATTGTTGCCACATGTACAGAGATGCAGTGAAAACCTTAGTTTTGCACGCCATCCATACAAATCCTTTCAAAACAAGCACAATGAGGTGGTAAAAGAGAAAAATGAAAACAACGCAAAATATAGTGCTTCAGTTACAGAGATGGGGAAGTGCAGTGCAGATGGACAAAAAGGTGCACGAGCCATGGCAAGGCAGTTTGTGAGGTCAAGTAGTCTACTCAAACATTTTATAACAGCAGGACAGAGCTGTCCTTGAGCTGATGACATATGGATCTTTTGCCCAGTACATAACTTTCCTCATGTATTCTCACCAGGTTCCTCTATAATGGGAGGATTTCTCTAATTTCTCTTCTCTTGTACTCAAAGGCCCTTTCAATAAAATATATAATTTGCCTTCCAAATTGTCTGTGTACCTGAACGTTATGTTTCAGTGACCCCTGTATAAGGGCGCCAAGGTACACCTGAACACCAAATCCTTTCACCATTTTAAGCTACTTTGCCATTCCATTTTTCTCCACCAAAACAGAAACCTTTGTTGAAAAGTTGGCTCAATTTGGCTTGCTTTGAAAACAGGTTGGAAGAGCTGTTCATTTACAAACTGTGAATAGAGTGGATGTGGAGAGGATGTTTCCCATGGTGGGAAAGTCTGAGACCAGAGGACACAGCCCTGAGGCTGTTTGCAGTAAATGGAGGAGGTCCTTTTAGAACAGTGATGAGGAGGAATTTCTTTAGCCAGCGAGTGGTGAATCCATGGAATTCATTGCCACAGGTGACTGTGGAGGCCATCATTAGGTATATTTAAGACAGAGGTTGCTAGATTCTCAATTAGTCAGGGCATGAAGGAATATGGAGAGAAGGCAGCAGATTGGAGCTGAGAGGGAAAATGGATCAGCCATGATGAAATGACTGAGCCAACCTGATGGGCCAAATGGCCTAATTTACAGATGAAGTTAAGTCAACACTAAATGGAATATGGCTTGAATCACATTCCTGTCATATGTAGCTTCCTGTGGTGAGATAACACTGAAGATATTGATCTCTGTGAACCCTTCTCCATGAGTTCTAGTGACTACCATTATGAGCATTCTGACTCAACAACTCCCTACTACATTGCAGCAATGTTAATTTCACCCACATCTCACCACTGGTGTGACTCTATGGAAATTAGTTTAAAGGATCCCTAGCATCAGCTGATGCTGACTGAACCATATTGAAGATACAGTAGCCCATCCTGTCTAATCACCATGGGAAGTGAATGTACAATTTTGGTATGTTCACTCCACAGTTGTCAAACTAGTCAGAAATATCAGGTTGAGCTGGAGCCGGGAGAGAGGTCCTGCTTGGTTAGGGATCAAGGACACCCTGTGCAGCTGACGTAAAATGCCAGTGTGAGGAAGTTCCCCAAGAGATCAAATGGTTTTAGAGTTGGAATAGGTTTAATGAGTATGAGGAAATCAGGGCCAATAGACTCATTGACAAATCCCAGCCACACCTCCAGCACTCAGCTAACAAACAAATTCAGTCAATTGCCAATCCTACTGAATATTTCCCTGCACACTTTCCAATCCGACGCTGACACATAAGACCCATTGTTTTTATGTACAATCAGCTACTCAATGATGGCAGACACATACACAGCTACAATACAACACATTACTTCTCTCACAGGAGAAGGAGGCAGTGAGGTAGCAGACTATGCCCAAAGGTTCAGTCATCTGGAAGAAAGATACTCTTGATTATGGGATAGGATACTGCAGACATTATAGGCAGCACCTGGAGAAGATGAATGTCTTTGCACATTTGCTCTTTCTTCGTATGTCCTATTGTTCCACACTCTTTGTTTGTATGCTACTGCTACATGATTGGCTGATTAGATATTTGAACTTATCTACCTAATAAAATGGTCACTGCATGTACATGTTTAGGAATAAGTTTCTGAGCTAGGAGAAATGGAGGGAAAAAAAAGCGCTAGTGCATGATCTGGTGTTCCTGGCCACCAGCTCTGGCTTTACTACTTTTTTACTTAATGGGCAAAGTTATTCATATGTGGAATATCACCAGCAGCAATCAGCTCAAGTCAAGCCACTGAAAATGGATTGCTTGCATCCTGAGCCTCTGTTGGACCAGGTTATACTTAAGCTCTGCAGAGAGAACGGTGATAAAAATGAAAAGTGCACATTGAAAATTTGGAACGTTGTTAGGTTTGCTTAAAAGGCTGTCGAGAGGATACAAGAGAGTTCAGCTCCAGCACTTCCATATAGGTTTACAAAGTGTCTGGTTCCCCGAATTTCCAGGATGGAATGGTAGTCAGGTCCATGTTAATGCACAAGGAACCAACCATGGTGGAATGTGAGACAGCAGAACATCTGGCATTCATTCAAGTACTGAGAGAAACTATCCAACATTAGAGTGCATTGTTGAGAACTTGAGGTCTATAACATGAGCTGATTTTGCTGCCATGACGCTGTTGTCATATAGTGCTGTTGTCATAGCTGCAGAACTGCAGCAGTCTGAACTAGAATATATGGGTATATTCTAACAGGTTGTCCTGTGCTATGCTACCAGGGTTTCCCATGGGAAGGGCATTTGATTCCATGGAATGCAAATCTGTAACATTATTCCATCTTGAGGATGATTATCAGCCAGGTACCATGACAGCTACTACTCTTGGGAGTTGGTCCAGTACGAACTCAACCGAACTAGACCAAACACTGTTTGTGAAAATCCTTAATGGCCTTTTGTTGTCTCCATCATTACAAGGGTACAGCTCTCAATTAGGCTGGTTGCATTTAGTGACAGAAAACTGTGTAGAATTAGTAGAGCAGAAGACATTCTCTAGAATTTGCACGAAAGCATTAGGAAAACAATGGTATGGAATCTTCCATTTATCCTCTCCCAGCTTTGAACTTCATCCACCCTCCCCTATCTCCTCACTTGGTCTCACCTATGACCTACTACCATATATTCCTTCTCTTCCCCAACCTTCTTTTTTTGTCTTCCATCCCTTCCTTTCTATTCCTGATGAAGAGTCTCAGCCCAAACTCGCTGACTCGCTCAGTTCCTCCAACATTTTGTGTGCATTGTATTGATTGAATGAAGAAAAGCTGTTTTGTGGTTTCTTTCATGGCTTTCAGGAATAACTTTCCTGGTTTACTGCAATGCTGCTGGTGAAGTAATATCCAATTGTTCTGTTGGGTGGGCAGTTCCAGAATTGTTTTAGCTTAGGTACAGCAACTTCAGCTCCAAATCCAAACCATCTAGAACCTGAGGGCTGACCTGCAGTGCTGTGATACTCAAACAATAGAAAATCTGCAGATGCTGGAAATCCAAGCAACACACACAAAATGCTGGAGGAACTCAGAATGCCAGGCAGCATCAATGGAGAAAAGTACAGTCAAAGTAAAGTCCTGCCAAAGGGTCTTGGCCTGAGACATCGACTGTAGTTTTTTCCATAGATCCTGCCTGGCCTGCTGAGTTCCTCCAGCATATTTTGTTGCATTGCCTGGTATTGTGGTATTTATGCCTTTGTTGTCCTTGTTTCTCAAGGCTGAATTGTTTTCCTTTGCTGCCAAGAAAGCCTGGATGAGTTGCGAACACTAGCCACAAAGCATTGATTTTGCATAGAAAAGTCAAAGGTGTGGCACTGTAGATGGCTAGGTTTCCCTGAATGAATACAAATTTCTTCAATAACTTTGGAGCTGTACTCAGGAGATAAGTAGACGTAATTTTTTTATCAACCCTGACTTGTACTTTGTAAGTTAAGAGACAGGTTTCTCACTGTAGAATAACTAGCCTGTGATAAACTGCTGTGTTCCTTTGAGTTTATTATATAGTCAAAATCAGTGCCTGTTCAATGATAATCCATAGAATGGATCTTTCCTCAAACTGAATGACATGAGAACTTGGAACTTATCATCTCAAGTTTAAATATTGGCAACTTAGTTTGCTGCATGGGTCCACACAGACCATACAGTGTGCAGAGTCAATTTCATTTGGAAAAGAGAAAAAAAAAGAGCATCTATGTGCAAATTGTAAATTCAGATGTGGATACCATCCTATCCATGTGCAAATGGTATGAACCATGTGAAAGTGGTTAGCTTTATTTGCCACGTGTACATAGAAACATAGAGTGAAATGCATTGTTTGTGTCAAATCATCAATGAATATTGTACTGGGCAGCATACAAGTGTTGCTACACTTCCATAACCAACTTGCTAACTTTACCCCTGTATTTTTGGCATTTGGGAGAAAACCATAGCACCCAGAGGAAACCCATGTGGTCAAGGGGAGAATGTTCAAACTCCTTACAGCCAGCTGCCTGAACTGAACCCTGCTTGGTTATCACTGCCACTGTATAGCATTACACAAACTGCCATGCTACACTGCCGTCCCTAAGTGAGAATAAACTGAAAAATGACACAAAGGTTCCAACAGGTTCAAGTTCTGTGCAAGTGTGGGAAACTGTACTGATTCAGCTATTGATATAATGGAAGAGAAATTGAGAGAGGGTGCCTGAATACATAGAAATGAGGTTTGTTCCATTACCTAATGAAGGGACTGGCATAGCTGGGACCTGGGGATACACCTTGAAATTGGTGCAATTGCAGGAGAACATGTTCAAGTCAAGAACAAGTTCAATCTCACAAAAGGGAGTGGTTGTGGAAGGGCTCCTGCTCAAAACAGAAGTAAAGGATCCTCATATCATCATTGAGTGGGATGGAGACCTGGAAACCTGAAACTGCTCCAGTGACAGGGGGCATCAGAGATGTCATGAACGTACTTGGAAGGTTTTGGATAAGGAGGAGAACAAATAGAGTCCAGGTAGGAAGACATAAATTCTGTGGGGTGAGAGCAGGCAGAAACATTGGGTCTCTCAGCACAGTCCTGCTTGGGATAAGTAGAAAGCAGGTTATACCAGTTTAGGGGAGGGGGTAGGATGGTAGGATGAGGCTGGAGGCTAAGAAATGGGGCTGCGAGTAGAGGATGGAAAATCAGTCAATGAAACAATGGCCTGCCATTCAGTGTAGTGGTCACAAAACAAATGGTTATATAACGTGGTGTTTGACAGCTGATGCTTTGTTTCTGTAAGGTACAAACCATTTCACCAAATGACAACAGCACTACCCTCAACTGCAGGCTTGATGATGATATTAGGAGTGAATATCGGTGAAAAGGATGTTGCAATTCAGAGCAAGTAGTTTAGCATAAGTAGGGTCGGTGGAGAATTGAAAATGTCAATGTGTCTGCGGATCTAGAAAGGGTTAAAGGTGGGATCGAGTTGGATTGAGAATTCTGGTTTCAGGAGAAAGGGTTAACAATTGGGGTGAGGCATTCTAACCAAATATTTGAACATGAAAACGAAGAGTACGATGATATTTCAAAGGAGACCTAATGGGATGAAACAAAGGAGTCTGCTGAAAACTGATTCCATGCAGTCAGAAAGGGGACACTCAGGAAGGGTAGAGGAAGCATAGCAAAGGAATCAGAGAGAGATGGAATTGGAGGAAAGTGAAGAGGCAGAAAGATTTAGAGGAGTATCTTTGAATTCAAGAAAAATCAAGAGAATAGGTCAGTAAGTAATCATAGGATTTGTTCCAGCAGCTAAAATATTCAGGACCACAATGTCCTCTGTGCCTGCAGGGAATATTATCCAGTTGCTGTTCCTGCAGCGGGTGGCAGCTTTAATTGATCACTTATTTTGTAATTCCTGCCTCCAGAGACATGGCTGCTGAGGTATGTAGACATAGCAACCTGTACTTTGAAGATACAGAGAATAGGGCCTCCTGGCGGAGTCCTTCACTCCTGCACCTTCAGCTTCTACTAGCAAGAGGAACATGCCTTCAGGCTTCCCCCTCTTGCTCTTGGTCACGCTGCAGGCTCAACAACAGCTCTGCAAACAACTTCCATAATTTCCAAAAAAAAAATCATGACACCTCAGAGCATAAATCAATAAATCACAGAAATCTTTGCAGCTCCAATATTCAGCCTGTGGGTCATTGTGAGCTTTTCTCCAAACCCATCTTAATCAACTGGCAAGTACTTAGGATAGATTTTTAAATGACACAGGTGAGCAGTTTCTTCTTGCTATCTGGGATGGCTTCCTAATTTGGCAGGGGAAGCATCAAATTAGCATTGCATAGCACTACAAGCCAGCATGATGTACTCTGCATCCTTCTGACAAGAGCTACTCAATTTTGCAAGTTATGTGGGGAATGCAGTATTCTTGTGACTGTGATTTGCAAATGAGAATGAGCACGCATTGAGACCTGCAGAGCCATTAAAAATGGCATGACACACTCAAGTTTCTGGGTCAGTGTTTTCCATCAGGGATGTGTACCAGGTCAGATAAATGAGTCTTTATGCAGATAAGCAGATCTATCCACTGCTATTGAAACAATTCAAGCCAGCAGCCTATGTCTCTCACCTTACCAACTGGTAGGAATATAGAAACAAGGTCAGCAGTTTCTAAAGTTAAAGCAGTGGGGCCTCGGGACTAAAAAGCAATTGAGGCTGGAAAAAATTCTCATGTGGGGTGGGGAACGATGAATTAAATGCCATTTGACTAGAAAATGAAAAATGATTTATACCATGCACCCCAGATCTTTTCTCAGAATTTGTTGTCACTCGTTTACACATGCTAAACCAGTGACAGCACAATTAAGAGATTTTTAATAATGTCTGCAGTGAAAGCAAGGGGCAAGTATGTAATTATTTCAGAGGAGACATGATTTAATTTATTTGATGTTTTACTTTGTTCACACAGCTGGCTTTGGGATGAGGTTGGGAAGTAAACCCAATCTCCAAGGATCCGGAAATTACCAACAAGGATTTGTGGGAACTTCCTCTGAGCAGCAGCTGGGGACAGAGTGAGAAAACCAGAGCAGTGGGAATGCAATGGCTATTATGTCAAGACCTCAGCTGGGCATAGAGGACCTATGGTCATTTTCTTCAATATAAAGTTAAAAGCAAAGTTCATTGAAAATAAAAAAGTAAGATCATTTTTACATCATTGGCAGATAAAAGGTAGATAGAGAGAAGGGGGAGGAGAGGGGAGGGAGAGGGAGAGAGGAGGGAGAGGAGAGGAAGAAGGTGAGGGGAATGGGAATGGGGGAGGATGGGTAGGGAGAAAGAGTGAGAGATGTACGGCTCAGAAACAGTCCCTTCCTTCTCTTGAATCTGTGGCGAACACCATGTGACTACATTTACACTAATCCTATGCTAGCCCATTTTTATTCTACGCATATTCCCATTAATTCCTTCCAGCTTCTACTTGGGGCATTTTAGAGTGGCTAATCCAGCACGTTTTATGGACTTGGAACAAGAGCTCCTAGCATAACAGATTGCTGACCAGAGAAAGAGCACAATACTGAAGAGCAGGCATATGGAAAATGCAAATTCGTAGTTTGCTGCTTGATATTGAGTTCCATCAAACACCACTCTGATGGGAAGACACTAAGTAAAGTGTGGATATATGGTAAATGAATTTATTCTTGCATTTATATAGACCATTTCACATTTTCATCGTGGAGTGTTTTATAGCCAGTCTGAGATTTTTTTTGAAATATAGTCACCATTGTAATGCAAGAAATTTTGCAAACAAATTTTGCACAGGAAGCTCTCACAAATATGAAAATAACATGACCAGATAATTTTTATTTTTGATTAGGAGATACGTACCAAACCATTGACACAAATGCACCTGGTTTTCTTCAAAATATAGGATCTCTTATGTCAAAATGAACTAAAACATAGCAGAATGGACAGTGCAGCATCCCCTTAACTCTACTTCCATTCATTTTATTTTCTCTTCCTTCTTTTCCACAACCCTTTAAAAAACTTTAGTTTCAGTCTCTGTTTTTTGGTTACATCTGCCTTTTTCTGTTTTTTTCTTTGGTTTGGAATCTGAGATAAGGCATGTTGTACTGAGAATGGACCCATCCTTGGCAAGATTGCAAAGAGATGCTTCTTATCACCTACATATATTATTTCAGCTTTCACAATCCTTTCACTCCTACTTTTATCTCCAAGCTCCTCATCATTCTGTCTACTTCCTTTACCCTCAACATCTCCCAAAGCCTTTTTTAAAAGTTTCTTTATCTCTTCATCTCCTTTGTTTCTCTTTCAATAACCTTCACCACAATCTCTCCATTCATTTTCCTTCCGAGCACTCATACTTCTTAAGGATGAGTGGCAGCAGATCAGATGTTTCTCCTACCTGAAGTAATTTTACTCCTGACCACTCCTGGTCTCCCATCCCTCTAGCTTTCTTTCTAGATTCTATGGCTTTAAAAATGTTTTATTTTAAAGAAGCATATCACATTTAAGTGAAAAAGTGTTGCACATCTCCTATTCTCTCAGTTTTTAGATTTAGAGGTGCAAGTAATTAGCATCACACACAAAATGCTGGTGGAACGCAACAGGCCAGGCAGCATCTATAAGGAGAAGTGCTGTCGACGTTTTTGACCGAGACCCTTCGGCAGGACTAACTGAAAGGAAAGATAGTAAGAGATTTGTAAGTAGGAGGGGGAGGGGAAAATGCTAAATGATAGAAGAGGACCGGAGGGGGTGGGGTGAAGCTGAGAGCCGGAAAGGTGATTGGAAAAAGGGATACAGGGCTAGAGAAGGGAAAGGATCATGGGACAGGAGGCCTCGGGAGAAAGAAAGGGGGAGGGGAGCACCAGAGGGAGATAGAAAACAGGCAGAATGATGGGCAGAGAGAAAAAAATACAACTAAATATATCAGGCAAAAGGCAAATGGTATGTTGGCATTCATAGCAAAAGGATTTGAGTACAGGAGCAGGGAGGTTCTACTGCAGTTGTACAAGGCCTTGGTGAGACCACACCTAGAATATTGTGAGCAGTTTTGGTTCCCTAATCTGAGGAAAGACATTCTTGCCATAGAGGGAGTACAGAGAAGGCTCACCAGATTGATTCCTGGGATGGCAGGACTATCATATGAAGAAAGACTGGATCGACTAGGCTTTTACTCACTGGAATTTAGAAGATTGAGGGGAGATCTTATTGAAATGTATAAACTTCTAAAGGGATTGGATAGGCTAGATGCAGGAAGATTGTTTCTGATGTTGGGGAAGTCCAGAACGAGGGGTCACAGTTTAAGGATAAAGGGGAAGCCTTTTAGGACCGAGATGAGGAAAAACTTCTTCACACAGAGGGTGGTGAATCTGTGGAATTCTCTGCCACAGGAAACAGTTGAGGCCGGTTCATTGGCTATATTTACGAGGAAGTTAGATATGGCCCTTGTGGCTAAAGGGATCATGGGTATGGAGAGAAAGCAGGTACAGGGTTCTGAGCTGGATGATCAGCTATGAGCATACTGAATGGCGGTGCAGGCTCGAAGGGCTGAATGGCCTACTCCTGCACCTATTTTCTATGTTTCCATGTTTCTATGTTTTTATCAGGGATGGGGTAAGAAGGGGAGGGGCATTAACGGATTAGAGAATTAGAGAAGTCAATGTTCATGCCATCAGCTTGGAGGCTACCCAGCTGGTATATGAGGTGTTGTTCCAAGGATAAGGGCCAGGAGGGAGATTGGTGGGAAGGGATGAGGGGGACGAGTGGACAAGGGAGTTGGGTAGGGAGCGATCCCTGTGGAAAGCAGAAAGGGGGGGAGGGAAAGATGTGCTTTGTAGTGGGATCCCGTTGGAGGTGGCGGAAATTACGGAGAATTATACGTTGGATCCCTAGGCTGGTGGGGTGGTAGGTGAGGACAAGGGGAACCCTATCCAGAGTTGGGTGGTGGGCGGATGGGGTGAGGGCAGCTGTGTGGGGAATGGGAGAGATGCGTTTGAGAGCAGAGTTGATGGTGGAAGAAGGGAAGCCCCTTTGTTTAAAGAAGGAAGACATCTCCTTCATCCTGGAATGAAAAGCCTCATCCTGAGAGCAGATGTGGCGGAGACGAAGGAATTGTGAGAAGGGGATAGCATTTTTGCAAGAGACAGGGTGGGACGAGGAATAGTCCAGGTAGCTGTGAGAGTCTGTAGACTTATAGTAGATATCAATAGATAGGCAGTCTCCAGAGATGGAGACAGAAAGATCAAGAAATGGGAGGAAGGTGTCAGAAATAGACCAGGTAAATTTGAGGGCAGGGTGAAAGTTGGAGGCAAAGTTAATGAAGTCAACAAGCTCAGCATGTGTGCAGGAGGCAGCGCCAATGCAGTCATCAATGTAGCGAAGGAAAAGAGGGGGGTGGATACCGGTATAGGCTTGCAACATGGACTGTTCCACAAAGCCAACAAAAGGTCAGGCATAACTGGGACCCATGCGGGTGCCCATGGCTACACCTTTGGTTTGGAGGAAGTGGGAGGAGCCAAAGGAGAAATTATTGAGAGCAAGAACTAATTTGGCTAGACGGAGGAGAGTGGTGCTAGAGGGGAATTGGTTAGGTCTGGAATCCAAAAAGAAGCAGAGAGCTTTGAGACCTTCCTGGTGGGGGATGCAGGTATATAGGGACTGGAAGTCCATGGTGAAAATAAGGCGGTGAGGGCCAAGGAACTTAAAATCACTGAAAAAATTCAAAGCGTGAGAAGTGTCACGAAAATAGGTGGGAAGGGATTGAACAAGGGGGGATAAGACAGTATCAAGGTATGCAGAAATGAGTTCAGTGGGGCAGGAGCAAGCTGAGACAGTAGGTCTACCTGGACAGGCAGGTTTGTGGATCTTGGGTAGGAGGTAAAAATGGGAAGTGCGGGGTGTGGGAACTATGAGGTTATATATAATAAGTAATTAATAAATTAATAATATATTAAGTAAATAAGTAATATAATAAGTAATTAGCATGTCTTTTTTTTTGCTGTCAAATCAAACCAGTGAGTAAACTGTAGATTGGCTTCAATGTATAAGTTTTGGAATGATATAAATAAAAGGACATTTTAAAAATCTCTCACTCTATCTTATTTACTTCCCATATGTCTCTCTGTTTTACTTAACTTTGGCTTTTTCTCTGTCATTCTGTTCTGGAGTTCAGTGTCAATTCCCACCCTACACCCTCTGCACCAGCCCCCTTTCCACATGCCAAGAGTTTACTAGCTGAAGTGGTCAAAAGAAACAGCATTTTCCTCTCTTCACCTCTGGAATAATCTGAATTAGTGCAACCTTGGGGTACCACCATCATCTTTATACATTAACCCTTCACCATCACCAGAGCCATTCTCATAAAAGTCCACTGGACCCCTTAGCAGAAGCACATCGTTTCATGGGTATCGAACTCAAGGCTGATTACAATACTCCAAATATGGGGCCTTACAATGTCTCAATATTATACCTTTGCTTTTATATTCTAGACCTCTCAAAATGAATGCTAACATTGCATTTTATAAACATGAGAAAGTCTGCAGATGTTGGGAATCCAAAGCAACACACCCAAAATGCTGGAGGAATTCAGAAGGTCAGGCAGCTTCTACGGAAATTAATCAACAGTCAATGTTCAAGCTGAGACCTTTCTTCAGCACAGAAAAGGAAGGGGGAAAATTGTCAGAATAAAAAGGAGGAGGAAGGGGAAGGGGAAGGAGAAGGAGGCTAGCTGGAAGGTGATAGATGAAACCAGGTGGGTTGGAAAAGGTCAAGGGCTGGAGAAGAGGGAACCTGATAGGAGAAGAGAGTGGACTAGATGATAAAGGGTAGGCCCCAGAAAAGCAGCACAATGTTTAGTAGTCACTATAAAGCTAATTGCTAATCTGTATAAGTGGTACCAGATAAATGGGGACTAGGTTGGATTATTCAACATTTTAAAAATAAACTGAGATAAGTTTGAGCTACTATGTGTCGTATTTCTTAATATTTTATTTCATATGTTCATGCCTAAATGTTGTTTAATCATGTTGTTAAACCAGATAAAATCATTAGGTTAGCAATTTAAGTAGCACAAACTGGAATCCGTATTAAGTATTGCACAGAGGAACAGCAGAACCTCCATTACTTAAATTTAATAAAATATTTAGGCAATACACAATTGTTTTAAAAGCCCAAACTGCTTTTACATCAGGGATATTACAATTACAGATCTCTGTCTGATCCAGTATTCCTCTCATTCAGTTGCTGAATAGTGATAGGGATGACTGCATCTTGTTTGTAAAGCATTCCATGTGCTGAAAATAAGTAAGTTATATATTGCACAAGCATCACGTGTAATTCAATTGATTAGACGATTTCCACTGATATCAGCAAAACAATGGAAAATACACTGGTCCAGAAATCCAAAGGCATGATACATTTTTGACAGAATTATGTAATTGACATTTGATTTAATCCAGAGAGAAATGTTTCTTTGCTATGAAAATTGCACTGGGCATTCCCAACAAGAACACCCCTTTGTGCTGATGACACCAGTCATGCATGGTATGACATTATTCTCCACTGCTCCATTGACGTTTTGTGGATAAGCATAGACAATGCAGTCTGAAGGGAACTCTTCACTGGGTCTGAGGGCCTCAGAAATTCAGGGGGGTGATGGTGATGACTGAAGTAATCATTTGGATTTTGTTGTATCATCCTTGTTTAGGCTGATTAGAGTACTTAGGCCATCTCACTTTCACGTTCTCAGGTCAACATAATGGTAACTGTAAAGCTACTTGACTGTGTTTCAGTTGCTCTCAATGTTTCAAGAACTTTAATAAATACAATCCTTTCGTAAGCAAATTGGTTATCACCCATGTTACAACTCTGCCTATACTAGAAATATTTCATTAGTGAATTGACCTTCTGAATGGGGATTGCTCCAGTATAAAATCAAAGCCCAAGTTCTTACAACTTTTTCCATGCCTGACCCTGCCCTAGAAAATTAAATGTAACATGCTTTTAACCTTATGAGAATGAAATATTAAATTAATACATTTGGAACTTCTAACTTCCTTACAAGTTATTTTTGCACTAAGCAAATCATGATGACCTTGATAAGGTACTGAACTAACCAGGTCTGGCATGGTCTGACCCTACACGTATTATTGGAACATACAAGCAACCTTCCCCAAAGATGACACATGTGGTCAAGTTTCTGGACTCCGTCCCTTCGTTACGAAGGTGTTGCGCAAATGCAAACTTGCTGTTTTTTAAATGTTAACACTTCAATCTGCAGAGGCATTAACATGTTCCTAATAATTTTAAAATGAATATAACTATAACTTTATTAAAGCCTGAATATAAAATCCTGAAGAACAACCTCTACTTACATAATTTTTCTTCAGATCTGTGTTTCTGTGGTCAACACCTGGAAAAGAGTAGTGAGAATAAATTAAACATTTATGGAACCATGATGCGCACACAAAGATATGAGCTTTTAATATTTCTCTCCCTGCAGGTAGAGGCAGGCAGTGGTGTGATGGACATAAAAAGGAGCAACACAACACAGGATGCAGATGAGATTCTGAAGCCTGGAAGTATGAACAATTTGATTGTGATTCACAAACTACACTATCAGCCATGCGAAACAGGACATACACTACCTTTCTGCCTTACTGCTTCTGCTGCTAAAACAAAGCACTGCCATTCTCAGCAGGAGGCTAAATCCAAATGAAATTTTATTTAGACTGCAGAGACTGGGTTTTATAAAAGCTGCTTGGGGAGATGGAATTCTGTAGTTGCAGTGGATACATGCATTGCATATGAAAATAAAGCAGTAGATAATATATTTATTGATTGTAGGTGTGGTAAATATTTGTTACCAATAGAAATACCAATCCTTCAGCCAATTCATTAAAATATTTAGACAGTTAAAAACAAGCTACACTGATAATAAAAATATATAATTAATACAGTGTTCTATTAACTTGTACGTATTTTGATTACTCTGTTTGGATCTGCACACTGTATAAAAGAAAAGGCCAACGTTAATATACAATATAAGAAGAATGCAGGAATTAAAGATATTACACAACTTTGGGATAATACTCTAATTAATATTTACAAGTTCTACTTCACCAAAACATTGCATTGTATTGTCAATACACCAAAATTTGGAAAAAAACTTATAATCATGCAACACAACACAGTTAACTTTACTCATTGTCTTAAACTGCATTGAAAATTAAATTGTTCTTTATTTTTTCATGCCTCCGTTTTATAGATAGCTTTGAATCATTCTTCAGCTAATTTTCCTGCATTGAATTACATTTCCTAAAACAGGACAAAGACACTTACTTTCAAGTCTGATCACATTACTTTATAATTCAGTCATTAAAGGGTTTTAATTCACCTCTTCTTTCCGAATGGAAATATTTTAAATAAGAATGACCAATAATTTGAAATTACAGACTAGCTTTGTGTAGAATTAGGAAGCAACTGCTAGTTGCTCCATAACATGTTAACTTACAAAATGTGCCAGCCTTTGAAAAGTATTTGTATGTTCCGCTTCTAAAGGGTGAAGGTGTTTGGCTCCAGTTGCATTCCAATATTTCAGAACATAATTTAGATGAATCTTTAGTACAGAGAGAAGAAAGGTCTTCACAGAGAGACAGTTTTTGCGAATCCAAGTGAAGGGCCTATCCCTTGAAGATTGATATCAATGGCCTCATTGTAGGTTATGGAGGAACCTGGGATTTTTTTGGCTTGCTAATCAACATTTAACCTGATACTAAGGCCATTAGGGCAGTCTGAATGGCAATGCTTGTCCATAGGCTGTCTCCTTTCATAACATTATAATTGAGTCTAATTTCACAGGTACTCGCTAGCTATAATGTGAGATCTTAAGAAAAGTTCTTTCTCCTTATCAACATGCAGAATAATTTTGTTCTGAATTTTATTGGTGTTTTTGATAGATTTTAAACTTTTTGCAATCAAGATTTCTTTCCTGATCTGTTATAAATCACTTTCAAACTCCAGCATTTAAAATTGCCCCTCTAACATTCTCCATATCCCAAAACCCTTCAATCTCTTTCCATCCAAGATCCTGTTCTGTGGACACCATTCTGTTAATTCCAACCCACTATAACAATGTTGACAACTACCTCAGCTCTGTTCCTTGTTCTTTGCTCTCTTTTACTTCCGTTCTCCATCGGTTCCAATATTTGGCCCAGACTTTTATTATCCCTTAAGGACTTGGCACACATTTTCTTTCTGCCTATTTGAGAAACCCTTTGGTATTTGACATCACAGCAAGACAAGTTGTCCTGATGTTAATCATCATGGCTTCTGTCAATCATGTGGTTAGAAGCCAGGGGGGTGGAAGGCAAGATCAGCACTTTTCAGCATACAAACTGGTTTGAATAGCCCAGCAATAAAAATAAAATAAGCTTAAAGCAGATCTAGTCAATCTCATTTCTTTAGTGATAACCCTTTAGTCTGAAAAAGATGAATCACGAAACATTCTGCAACTCGATTACATTCTCTGGGCAATGGTACAGCAGCTAATCCTGGATCAACATGGTGTTCAAACTACAGTGGGGTTAATAAAGAGGAAAGATTGGCCATTTATTCTGCTGAATTACAACAGCACTTAAATATATGTACATGTATCATAGTATGGCATTTAACCTGTCTGGAAATGGAGGATTTTTGATGACCATTTATAGCAAATTATTTTAATAATACATAAATTGCGACTTATTTTGCATTAAAATATACAGAAAGAATGAATACACGCAAGTATTTACATATCGTTATTTCAAAGTAAAGCTTAGAAAATGGCTTTTAGAGAATTATAGAATCTAGGTTGCAGAAAGAGCCATTTGTGTCTGTACTGATCAAAAAAGAAAGTACACCCCTATCTAATCCCATCTTCCAGAGGTCCATGACACTGCAGGTTACAGCTTTGCCAGGTTTTCATCAGTCACTCCAAAGAGGGTCTGGTAGAACTTACTGGATTAAAGTAGGGGTTCATATCATACAGATTTCCCGAGGAGGAATTCCTGATCTGCCGACTAATTATAAAAACCAATAATGCCCAGGAATTCACTCCTCTCGCGTCAGCCCGAAGCAGGAAGTGTGCAAACCAAGTGGGTGGAGATGACCTGATTTCCAACTGGACAGGGTATGTTTTGAAGAAATTCTTTTTTGAATGACCCCTTTAGCTGATTCAGAGATGGTTAAGCATTTGTTTGAGATAACTTCCCTCACGGTGAGTAGATCTTCTATTTGTGTTTGTAACTGGGTTCTGATTTAGTGGATTTGCTGAAGTATGTGTCTGTCTGACCTTATACAAATGATCCTGTCCTTCCATTCACTCACTCACAAACATGTGGAGGGCATTGCTGGGGTAGCAAGCCACAAATATTTGAAGGACCCTGTTTTCCTTCATTGTAATTATATATTAATTATCTTTCATTTTGAAAGTCACAGGGCACATCCAAAAGTGGAATACATTAGTGTTTTGCAGATCACCTGGATTTTGACTTCAGTGTTGATTCTTCAGTGCTCTAAGCTTTCAGAAAATAAATTACAATATATTCACCAAATATTATAATATGTTTTTGGAGGTAATATATACTTCTCCCATTATTTTAATGTGTTGCATTTTCCCATGTGAATAACAGAGCAACACTCTACCTCCATTACCATTTCCCATTCCTCTTAGTATAGAGAATAATACCACACAATTTCTTGCATCACTGGTTCTACTTTTGGGAGGAAAAAGATTCAGGGATTGTATTATTTGAGAATTGCCTATATTTAAAAGAGTTTTGAATATTTTATTGCTTTTAAGAATTAAAATAAAATGATACTATGGGTACTCTATCGAATTTTCAATAAAGCAAGCAAAGTATGTAAATTGTTGTAATGCTGTCAACATCCTGTCCTTATAATTGTTCCCTATTCCACATTAAAAGGCTCAATAATGTTTATAAAATGTTGTGGAATCCCGGTAGGTTTCCTATTTAACAAGCCATGTATGACAAATCACACTGTAATGTACTATGTTCTTAATCTTTAATTAGAATGTGAAAATCTGCTGCTGAACCAGTTAACTTTGACACATTAAATCTTCTGGTTAAACTGACTCACAGGAAGTGCACAGATGAAACATTGTAACAATCTACTGCCTCTCTCCATTCACCCAGACAGTCTGGAAAGGATGATAACATCTTGTAATACCTGCTCCGCACTAATTAATCGCTGTGGTATTTAGGACCATTCAAGTAGACAAATATGACAGAGACAGGGACAATTAGGAACCTTGTTCAAGCTACATTAACTTTTCTAGTTATTACAACAGAGCAACTAGTTTGCTTGTAAAAGCTACTGTGGGATTGTTATACATTAGTCATGCAATTAAAAAAATGTGGTGTTATGTTTACTATAGTTCAAGATAAAAATAACCACAGCATCCCCAGCTCAAAAATGAACATAGGGCCAGACATTTTAACACTTTCCTTGACATTGAGATTTGATTCAGCTACAATTCAGGTGGCAATATGTTGTGTATTTAATATTGCAATAATACTTGGGGGATCTTGTATATATATTGTTTGATTAAGCATTCTCGTTTCTTTAAATAATTAATTATAGGTTATATGTAAAAATACGTTAATTGCCTAGGTCATCACGCTACCACCTGATACGTGCGCATCTCACCTAAAGTAAACTCGAACTACACCTGTATTTCTGGACTCCCTTGAATTCTTTGAATTAAATTTAATGTTTTGATGTTACAAAACATAACAAATAACCCAAATTTTGTCCTTAATTTAATTCATTATAATAAAATGCTGCATCTATGGACCTCTAAGATTCAAAATTAAGTCAGCTCTTTAGAAAAATATATTAACAATTATTTGCTGACATCCACATTAAAACAAATGAAGAGGACATACTTTTGGGATGGAAGATTGATCTGCTGATGCTTGTGTCAGTCTCAGTCATCCAATATTTGGGCCTAGTACAATATTCTGAAACGAACAGTCAACTTTACTCTTTGATAAGCAGTACAGACGTAAACCCCTTAATTATCTAAGGATTCTTATTTATTACGGACAACACTGGATTTCCCATTGATAGTCAATGTTTCTTTAGCAAAACTAATAAAGTTGTTGTAAATATTTGTACAATCTCTTGGCACTCTTGAGGGTCGCTAAGTCTCAAAACTTTCCAACCAGAGTTGAAGAAATATGGTGCTCTCTCCATCAAAGAAATCCCATGCTGCATTCTACAGTCATGAGATTTAGAGAATCTTCAGCATCGTATTTAGTGTTCAGGCACTTGGATGAGATAGATCTATTACCACCAACAGTAATTGCAGAAGACATAGTGGGTGGTTGCAGACTCTCAGTGGAGGAGGCTGGAAATGATTTTAGAAGATGACTTTAAGCAGCTCATGGCTAGAAGGCATATCTTCAGATGCCACACTTAAGAATGAGTAATATTCGTCTTCCAATAGATTACTTGGAACGGTGGGCCACCAAGTCAGGGAAATGACAGGGGCCAGGTATCCCTTCTAAAGATGGCATTATTTATCTTTACATTCCTGGCCTTTTACAAGGTCAATGACTGAAGACATAAAGGCACGATATCTCTCAGTTCAGATTAGTTTGCAGACTAACTGTCTTCACATGCCGTGATTACACTACAACCTTGTTAAGAATGGCTGGCTGGGATTTACTTAACATGCTTTTACAATTAGCACTGGACTCTCACAAATTTGTCATCTGCCGCTTATCTCAGGATTGAGATGAGAAGAGACTTCTTCTCTCACTGGATGGTGAACCTTGGGAATTCTATACCCAGGAGGGCATGGAGGGAGGGTCAATCACTGGGTATTATAACAGTTACATGCTCAGAATAAGTGGTCAGCCATTCAAGATTCAGAAAAGGTGTTTTCACCCAGAGGGTAATGGGTCTTTGGAAGACTAATCAACAAGGTTATGGTGCTCAGTTTCTGAGTATATTCAAGACAGATGCCAATAGATTTTTTAGATATTAAATAATTCAAAAAATTTGCAGTTAGTGCAGGAAAGTGGTGCTGAGATAAATTATGTTCAACAACTATGCTTATGAAAAAACAAGCACACTAAGCAACTTCAGGAACATTGAAATGCATTTAAATTAACTCAATTAAACTAAAATTAAAAGAATTGGGATCACAGTTACTCTTTGCCCTTTAATCAGTTTTTCCCATTGAAATCTACTGACCACTGGATTTGAACTAGTTTAACATGCAGATCATCCAGTCTAAATCTTTGTAAATTGCAAGTTCCTTGCTAAACCTTCTGACAAGGTGCATTTGTACTAGAACTGGCAAACAGATAATAGGAACTCTCCTCACAGGTCCTGGACTTACACCTAGTTGCATGAATAAGTACACATGGAGCTATGCTGGCAGTATATGTATATACTTTTCAATTGATTGTAAGCTTTGCTTGAATGCCGGTTTTGATATTGCAGCTAAATATCGTTATAATCTCATCAGTAAATTGTCTGGAAGATGTAAATGGAATTTCAGTATGAACCCGGATATACATTATCCACTTGATTTTTAGACATCCTTGAGAATCAAAGAAGTCAAGCTTCAAAACTTACTGTGGGAAAATACATTATTTCTTGATCAGAAAAAAAAACTTAACACCTACATTAAGAATACTATGTAAGTCATTTTGGAAAGATCTAACAAAATCAGACTGTATTTTTAGTAACTTTAACATAAGGTAGGATAAATCAAACACAGGGAGAAGCAGGAGTTGTAGAATCATAGTAATTAAGTTGTACAGCACAGAAACAGGTCCCTTAGCCCATCACATCCAAGCTGAACTTTTTGACCATTTGCTCTAAGCCAATGTGCCCTCATACAGATAGTATCCTACCATGTCTTGGCATTTTAAGTGTTTAAATGCCTCTTAAATATAGACATTGTATCTGATTCTTCCACCACTTTGAAAGCACATTCTAGATGTGTAAATGACATACACCTCAGATTCTCATTAAAAGTCCTACCTCTTGCCATAAGACTATTCCTTCTTGTTTTAAATAGCAGTGTAATGGGAAAGAAAGAGATTTAAACTTTCTTTTCTAGCTATGCCTCTCATAACTTTATATGCTCTATCAAGTACCCTCTGTCTCCTTCATTCCAGGGAGAACAAGCCTATTTAATTTCTCTCCATAATTGAGGTCATTTAATCCAGGTAACATCCTGGTGAACCTCCTTTGCACTTTATCAAACTTTTTTTTTAGGATAACTGGCATTTGGAATTTTAAAGGGATTTAAGTAGTGAACGTTGATGGGGGTGGGGAAGGGGGAGAGAGGGAGAACACAGTTGTCAGTTTCAGGGCATCAGAGGATACACAAAAGGTCAGAGTAAAGGTCGGAGGCTTCAGGATTAGACCACCAAAGCTGGAAGTAACAAAACAGCCAGCAAAAATCAAACAGCAAGTTACAGGAAAGATGGTCAGAGGCAACAACCTCGGAGAGGAAAGGAGAAGTTACAGATCAAACGGCAGCTTGTAAAGACAGGGCTCAAGGACGGTTATTTGAGGAAAACAGTTCCTGAAGATGTGGAATGCTTTCAATGCCAGATAGCATTGGTTTAAAAGGGGGGCGGTTTGGAAACTTTGGAGGATATTAAATCAAATGAGCAGAATGTGACAAAGTGAGAGATTGAAGAAGAAAAGCAACAAAACAGTGGAATACTTCATGAATTGGACCTTGATGGTCAATAGTCTATGAAAAAAATAATAAAAATATTTTAAAATTCTCTAAGATACCCTGTCAATTTATGGCTTTGCAAGAAACTCAGCAGTAACTTATGAGCAAATAGAACAGAGTTCAATGCTGAGAATTTCTGTGAAGAAAGTTCCACAAGCAGAAGTGAAATCTCATTACAGTATCATATTCAGGGTAGAATTTTAGAATGATGCAAAATATTGAAGAACAGTTATTTTTACTTTTCTGATGTTAGGTGACTATTAAAGGAATACTATCTATCAAAAAAAGTAAACACAAAAGATTCTGTAGATGCTGGAAATCCAGAGTAAAACACTCAAAATACGGGAGATACTCAGCAAGTCGGGTAGGATCTATGCAGAGAAATAAAGGATCAACATTTTTGGCTGAGACCCTTCATCAAGATCTGATGAAAGGTCTCTGCACGGAATGACGACTCTTTATTCCTCTCCATAGATGCTGTCCGACCTGTTGAGTATCTCAAGTATTTTGTGTGTGTTACTATCAAAAAGTATCTTTGATCATCCCATTCACTTCAGTAGAACAGGCATTTTTTTTTAATAGAATGACATTATTCATTGCTGTCCTAATGAATGTCCTAACTTCTATTTTGTATGCTTGCAAAGAGAAGATAAAATGTGTTTGCCATGTTCTTGCGATCAATGGCCTTTTATAAATTTGGCACAATGTTTGATCCTGGATGCGGCACCAATCAGATTTCATCTAGTCCTCAATTGCATTCCTCAGTTTTCATAAACCCGAGGGAATGCTGGAGAAGATTCAACTGAGCATTTGTGAAATCAATGGAACTAATATTTTAAAAATTCCTGAATGTACTCTGGATTTTATGGGGAAGGCAGAAAGAATCTTGGGGCCCAACAGAATTAAACCTTTAAAACAGACCCTTGACTGATTTTAATGAAAGATACTGGTGCTTCCATTTGCTATAATTCTCCAATTACTGGCCACAAATCTAGACAATAAACAAAGTCTCTTGGAGCTTATGTTTCTGGAACAGCAGTAAGAGACAGACATGTATCTCCTCATAGTTTTCTCCTGGTATGCATTACGTTAGGCACACAAAAGTCGTAATTTATAATAAAGCACAGAAAACATCTTATAGAAGACCCATACTATTTACCATGAATAAATTGAAACATAAGAATACCGTGAAACACCTTTAATCTGGCATGCTCTGGGCTTTGGTGCTACCGGACTGGCAGGTCTTCCACACTAATAGTTCTTTTTCAAATGAATAATTTAACACACTTTAAATTCACAATTGATTTTAGATATTACACAGTACAGGGGCTCCTTCGGTTCCAAGTTATTTGAAATATGAAAATCCACCTTTAAGCAAATTCTCCCATGTATTTTAAAATATTTTTCAAGCTAGTAATAACAATAAAAGAAACTATTCATTAATGACTGGATACATTACTATGTATTCCATTACTAATTATGAGTAACACTATGGTCATTATTCAAAGAAACAAAAACACTTTAACAACCATATGTCAAGTGTTATGATATGGCTAGCTACAGAAAATGTATGCTTCTAACGTATGGTGAAATCAGCTTAAAGATAGTTCTTAGGCATGATCTGTATGCAATCTAGTAACCACCTGTGAAGGGGTATAACAGCTTTTCCAGTGAGCCCAGTCAGTTTCATGGGCACACTGAATCTGGAGTATGGGAACCTGGTGCCAGTAGGCTAGATGGAGTGCAGGAACGTTGGCCCAGGACCGCAAGAGGGAATGTGGAACACAGGCTTCACTGCATTTGAGGAAGTGCAGGGAATTGTGGCTTCAGTGTGCAGCAGAGCGAGTGCAGGAATCTGCACCCAGAAATCCAAATGCCAAACAACTGGGATTTCCAAAGAATTGGACAATGGAATATTAAAACTAAACTGCATTTTTTACCACTAGGCATTGACAATTTATAGATATTGAATGCATAAGGAATATGTTGAACTTGTCATTAATCGCCACTTCTCCTATAGATGTTCTGTCATATATCTTGCTGACCAAACTCAATTCTAGACAATCATAATGATTCTCCCTTGGTCCCAGGGACAAATGTTCCTCTGGAAGGCCAGCCCCCTGTTGGTCAGTGAAACCTGGCAAAAGTACAGGACCTGTTGAAGTACAAAGGGACCAGCAATCTGCCTCAAACTCTTTGTCAGCTGGGGAAATGCTGCTCTCAGGCTCAGTGCCTGTCAAAGCTTCCACTGACATTGAATGCTTGTGAATTTCAGAGACACTCAGAAATACTTAAAAACAATTAAGTACATTTAAGCCAACCAAATTAAATCAGAAGTGCCTAATAACTGCTCTCCTGACAGCTGCTTATCCCCATTTATTTCAAAGTGACTGCTATGCTTGAACTAAGTTAGCCTTACACATTTGGGAGGTTACCGAGGAAGCCGCCACTATTGGACTCCATCAGGACTCTACCAGCATACTGCAGGATTCTCTGGATAAGCAAGTGCCCAGAGTGCAAGATCACTCTTCAGCCTACACACAATTAAGAACTTGAAAACCATCAGATACAAGTGAATAGAATGTACTAGGATAGAAATTTCACGGAATATCTGTTTATCTAATGCCCATCTTGCTGTTATGCTGCTATCACTTCGCCCTGCATTTAAAATGTGGTTGCGTGTTATGTGTTAAATAAAATACATGTCATTGTTGAAGCTTGTGCCCATTTATTGCTGACTAATGATGAAATAATTTCTCCCCCCACTGATGATAGCTAAAATATGAATAACATTTCAGTAGTGAACTTTACGCTGACAAATAAATATTAATTCAACCATGCTGTTATGTAATAAGCTTTCATAGCATGCTAATGATTAATGTTAATGGTGGAATCCATAGCCTGCTAATCATACACAAAGGAATCCCATCAAGGCATGTGGTTATCAAACTATTGTACAAAGAAGGCAATATGTCATTCCAATCTCATTAAAATGCAACATGCATGGGTCACCAATATGGCATCAGATTTACATATTTACTGCAAAGAGAAGCTTTTCAATACCCTTTTCCATTGGGTGATCACAGATTAGTACATCACTGTGTAAACTGTATTACGTTAGTTACATATGCTCTTTTTTTTCTCATTACTCAGTCTCCCCTATTTTGTTACTTTATTGCTTTTCTCTCATTCACTTAAGCATGTGTTAGACTGCCTTCCAAAGATTCTAAAATAAGATTATATTTTTGCCTTCCAAAAATAAATATTTTATTTTAAAATTCTCTTCCTTGGTTTAAGTTAGTACATTTATGGGTGACATAAAAGCTGGTGCTATAGTGAACAATGAAGAAGAATATCTACCATTTCCACTGGAGAAGATCAGCTGGGAAAGTGGGCCAAGTGTGTGATGTTGCATTTAGAGAAAGTAAACAATGGCAGAACTTGCACAATAAAGAGCAGGCCCACAAAGTGTTATGTCACAATTTCATAGTTTCCTGAAAGTGACAACATAGCACTTGGCACAGTTGCCAATGCAGTGAGTGCAGGCCTTGGGAACCTCCAGTAAGATGGCAACATGCTTTGTCGCAATGGCCTCTGCAAATCTAAACGAGATGTAATTGTTCATCCTTTGCGTCTTTTGAGTGATCCCAAGACACTGCTGAATACTGAAGACATCATGTGCTGTAGGTCTGTCACACTGATGAGTTATTGGATGGAGGTGGAGCAGGAGTATTGCGCCCTGTGTTACTGATGGCTACACCCACCCAGGGAGGAAGGCGTCAGAGGTGGTGTGTGGTCCAACAAACAGTGCGAATGATTGTGTTGGACATTTTTCTTGTGATTGCAAGACCTTGTTGGACATTGGTACTGGAGAATGCTGGTTCAATGGTGAGACCGACGGCAGGGCCTCGGTTGTTGTGTACACCAAGCCTTCGTGCTGTTAGGTCGCTTATTGCAGTTGCCCAGGGGAAGAGATGCTGGAGCTGGCGTGGGCGAGAGCTGGAGTCTATGCTGGGTTGGGGGTTCCCCCTCTGTTGGCACTGCTCTCCAGTGTCTGCTCAATAGAAGACGAGCTCATTGTGTCTTCTGTAGCTGCACTAGTGCGTGATGAGGACTGCTGCAGCATCAATCTACAGGCCATGACACTCAGGGACCTGGGCTATCTATCTACCTATCTATATATATAGAATGGATTCTGGTTAACCTGGACACATTGGAACCTGTACATTTTGGCCCAATTAAGCGGCAGTCCCAATTAGCCGAAGTTTCGTGGAAATAGTTAAAAAGGTATAAAAAAGACAAACTACCATTTACCTGAGTACCAAATTAAGTATTTAAGTGCAAAGCTCAAGTAGAATACGAACAATACTACAACAGTACTATAATACAGTACAGTTGGCCCTCCTTATCCACGGGGATTGGTTCTGGGACCCCCCGTGGATACCAAAATTCGCGGATGCTCAAGTCCCTTATTTAACATGTATCAGTGCAGAGGTCTTTAGGACCCAGTGGAACCCCGGACTTTATTTAACATGTCTCCGTGCGGTGGACATTAGGAGTTGGCGGCGAGCTCTGAATCCGTGGTGTTTCTGTTCACGAAAATAATCACGTTCACAATCGAAAATAAGGTGGAAGTAATAAAGTGATTGGAAAGGGGTGAAATGCCATCGGTCATTGGAAAAGCGTTAGGCTACAGTTGGTCAACGATTGGAACAATTTTAATGGAGCATGAGAAAGGCCCTGCCCCGATGAAAGCTACGATTATTACTAAGCAACGCAGTGATTAAATTATTGAAATACAATCATGTTTCTTGTGTTTTATACGCATAGAAAGCTAAAGTATATACTATATACTAAGAAAAATGTTTGACTAACTGACGCTAAATAATACCGGATGTACTTGTTCCGACTTCAAATCTGACTTAAAGATGGACTTGGGAATGAAACTCATTCATAACCCGGGGACTGCCTGTACTTCAAAGTCATTTCTAGATTACTTTCAATACCTCATACAATGTAAATGCTATGTAAATAGTTGTTATACTGTATTGTTTAGGGAATAATGACAAGAAAAAATAGTCTGTACATGCTCAAGCAACGAGTGCTGGAGAGAGAACTTCAGGGTTTTCCTGATCCGCGGTTGGTTGAATCCACAGATAAGAAGGGCCAACTGTATAGTCGTTTCTAATAGTTATCAACAGAGGGGTAAATCAAGTTACACTGCTGTGTTCTTTTGATTAACTGTAAATGAATCAGATCAGTGCAGACACTTTGAGTCGATAATAGACTGCCTTCATACAATTTTTTGACAATTGCATCCTCCAAATCTTCATTTTCATTGTAGCATTCAAGATGATTGTTGATATCTTCTAATTCTTCGTAGTTTCAAACTTGTTGAAGTAGTAAATTCATTTCATTTTCACTCCTGGCTGTTTCTGCCATCTCCAAGCCTGAATGCTTGAAACCTCAGTGAGCAAAACAGTTCTGAATTGTCTTACTGCTTATTTCTCAGTGACACAATTCATTGCTTTTATAACACAAACACTTTTTAAAAATGATTCACTCTAAGCACAGTGCAGTATCTAATGGCCACTCACATGCACGTGAATGATGCAATTTAGAAACTGTTCAGCAACAGGCTCCTGCCCCAGTTAAGCAGCGTATTACCCCAAATAAATGAAGGGAATCTCAGCTGTTTTCTCAATTTTTGTTCTTTAAAAGGTGTCTGAAATAAGCTGATGCCCTGATTAACTGGTGACCCAACTAACTGAAATTCATTGAATGTGTGTTGTGTGTTTCACTGCTAACATTATGGCCTTTAGAAGCAGTGTTTGGGTTATGGTTGGAGATAACAGGTGCTTTGAAATGTGAGCTGGCTCCTTTGTTTGGCAGGAGATGAAGAGAGAAGGTGTTGGAGAGAACCAGTCATAGGATTCGACCTAGTAGGGGACTGTGATTTGATCGAACAAGCTGCCGGTGTACACTGTGGATCGGTGAATATGTTTGACTTTTGGAAGAGATGAGCTCCAACATGCACACTTGACGGTTTAATTATAATGGGCCCTTTTAGTTTTTTATTTTATTTTCTTTACTAATCCTTTAGGTAAGATTCATAAATATAATTCCTTTAATTGTATGCAGCGCGCTGTCTGTTGTTTCTTGGCACCAAGTTGTAACAGGGTGGCAAATTACACAGCGCCCACACAAACCGGGGTTTGGGGTGGGACAAGCTGTCTCAATCTCACGGTTTTGCACCCTCGCCCTGGAGGAACACTACTTTGTGTGGCTGTATTCATGTGTATGGTTGAATGACAATTAAATTTGAACTCGAACTTGAATTATGTTTTAGCTGTACGGGACAATGGTGAGACCACACCTAGAATACTGTGCACATTTCCGGTCGCTTAGCTGAAGAAACAATGCCATTAACCTGGAAAAAGTGTAGAAGAGATTCACAAGAATATTATTAGGGCTGGGTGTGTTCCTGTATAAGAAAAGACAGTATAGACAGGTGAAAATTTTGTTGGAGTGTAAGTGGTTGAGAAGTGACCTTATAGAGGTATATAAAATCAAGAGAGGCAACCATCTCAGGTAGGCAACTTGGTTACAATAGGTGTTGAGCTGAAGTGTCTGTTTTTCTTGCTATGTAAGTTAAAGTTTTCAAGTAACTCCATATCAGAGTCCTTCCTAGTTTTTGTAGTCTTCATCAATCCAAAAAAAACCTTTGAGATCTTTATCCCTTTCAATTCTGAACAATTGATCTCCCTGAATTTAATTCCTCCACCACTAGCAGCAGTGTCTTGTGATGCCATAGTTCTGAACTCTGGAAGTCTTTCTCAAACTTTCTGCACTTCACAATTATTTTTCCCCTTTCAGACACCTAATAATCTGCTGCTTGATCTGTTGTCATCTGCTCAAATGGATATCCAGAGGAAACCCTACAATTGTTGGAATCATGTTGAAAACAATGTAGTCACAGTTGATGAAGGTCAGCCACCTCAGCCCAAGGACATTCTTATACTGTTGGTGTTCCTTGGGACAGTGTCCCAGGTCTAACTATTTAAAGCTGCCTCATCAACGACCTTCATTTCAACAACAGGTCAGAAACATACTTGCATTCCATGCCAAACCAAACTTTATATATTAAAACAATTTTTACTACTCTAACTTAAATGAAAGGGCACTATATAATAATGAACAGTTTTTGGCATCAGATCAGCATTATTAGTTTTCATTAATGAAAGAGCAACACACAAGATTTTGGAGGAACTCAGCAGGTCAGGTAGTCCATCAGCATCTTCTTCCCAACCTTCTTCCAGTCATTCCATGGTCTAGTTATCTTGCCTATCTGAATCCATCTTCTTCAGCTCATTGCCTCTTCCTCCTATCACCTCCTAGTCTCCCACCATCCTCACTTTCCCCACCTGCACTTAATTACCTACCCTCTCAAATGTCAGATTGTGCTCATAACCCTTCCCCACCCTTTTATTTTGACTTCTGCCTCCTTTCTTCCCAGTTTGGATGAAGAGCCTTGGGCCAAAACGTTGATAGTTCATTTTCCTTCATAGAAACAGCCTGACCTGCTGAGTTCCCTCCAGTGTTGAGTGTGTGTGTGTGTGTGTGTGTGTGTGTGTGTGTTGCTGCAGATCTGCAGCATCTGCATTCACTTGTGAAGGAGTTTAATTTAAGGGTAGCTCGTGCCAGGCAGATCAGACCTGTGGAATACTTCCCCCGCACAACGTTGTAAGTCAGGAATGCTCCCGGTATCCCTTGCAAACATTTGTATTCGAATGTCTCCAACTGCATCCACAGGTCGTCTGCATGTGGAGCTGGAACTCTGCATGGCTGAGAAGTAGATAGATAATATGTGTAGTGTGCTGGCCATTCTTCAGGCAGAGAGGAAGGGAATTGGTGACTGCCAGCCAGAGCGGTGCAGGTATCCTGTGTGTCGTTCATCCCCTCAACAGATAAACCATCTTGTTTACTATTGATGAAGCTTGCATCTCAGGGGAATGAAACAAGATTTTGGCATTGCAGGTTAATCTTCAGCATGAGAGGGGAGGGAAAAGAATTAGAATGAAAATGACTGTGAATTCCATTGTAAGGGGATCAGCTGTGTATTTCTGATGCCGCAGATATGGCAGCAAGGCGGTGTTGGGCTCAGTGTAAGCATCATCTCCCAGGCTAGCATGTCCACCACTGAAGCTCTAATTACTCTCATTTGATTATGATGGACAGCTGCACTTGCTTCCTTGACATCAGGCTTGTTTTCATTAGAAGAGGTATTGGATGCTTGAGCAGTCTCAAAGGTAGATAAATTCCTAGGCCGGATGATGTCTATCCTGGGCTGCTGTGGGAGGCAAGGAAGGAGATTGCTTGGGCTCTGACAGAGATGTTTGAATGTTTGCTGGCTGTAAGTGAAGCCCCAGCTGATTAGTGGAAAACGAATGCGGTACGCTTATTCAAGAAGGACATCAGGGATAAGCTAAGTAATTACATCAGTGGTAAGGGAATTACTGGAAAGAATTCTAGGGGACAGAATTAATCTGCATTTAAAGAGACAGGGATTAATCAAAAATATTCAGGGTGGCTTTATAAGCGGGAGATCCTGGCTGACCAACTGAGTTTTTTGAATAGATAACTAAATATGAGGGCAGTACAGGTGATGTGCATATGTAGTCTGCATTTGCTTTGACAAGGTCCTACATGGGATACAAGGCAAGCTGGCAAATTTGATCCAAAATTGGCTTCAGAGGATGATAGTGAAGGTTTCAGATTCAGACTCAGAATAGTCACATACACTAGGGCACAAATAAATCCCTTGCTCACATGAAACTCACAGAGTGAAAAGCCTGTGACAAGTAGTGTACCAAAGGCATTATCCTGGAATTCTTAGTGCATGTTACATACATAAACATTTTGGATAAAATTTTGAGTAGAAAACTGGGAACCCAGATGAAAGCAAGGCAGTAGACATTGTTTACATGGACTTTAACAAAGCCTTTGAAAGGTCGTGGATGGTAAAATGGCCTGGAAGTTTAGATCACAGGGTATCCAAGATATTAAGTAGGCTGGTGGAAGGAATCAGAGGGGGGCAGTGGACAGTTCTTTTTCAGATTGGAGGCCTGTAACCAGTGGTATGCTGCAGGGGTCAGTGATAGGTCCATTGTTCATATATATTATTGATTTGGTTGAGAATGTAGGTGGCTTGGTTAATTAATTTGCAGATGATATCAAAATTTGTGGGATAGTAGACAGTGAAGAGGTTTATCTGGGGTTCCATCAGGGTCTAGATCAAATGGTAATGTTGACTAAGTAATAGCAGATGGAGCTTAGGCAAATATGAAGTGATGCATTCTGGAACGCTAAAGCCAGGCAGAAATACACAACACAGAGAAACCTAGGGGTACAAGTACATAGTTTCCTGAAAGTGGCAACACAGTTAGGCATGGTGGTGGTCTGAATGTATGACACGCTTGCTTGGTTTCATCAGTTGGACTTGGGATGTCATGTCACAGCTGTACAAGATGTTGGTGAGATCAGATTTGGAGTGTTATGTGTTTTTCTGTCCAGCATATTATAGGAAGAATGAGGGGGATGGATGAAAGATTCACAAGGATGCTGCTAGGAGGGAGGGTTCCAGTTACAATGAGATACTAAATAAGTGAGGAATGTTTTCCCTTGAGTAAAAGATGCTAAGACAGGTTTATAAAATTATAAAGCACAGTATAACAGGCATAGTCTTCTTCTCAGGGATATAAACTCTGAAACTAGAGGCCAATAAAGTGAGAGGACACTAAAATGAGAGCGGGACATTTTAAAGAGGACGTGATAGACAAGTTTTTCATATGGACACTGGCCGATGTATGGAAAAATCTGCCAGAGGCCAGAAGAATTACAATGTTAAAGAAACACATTTGACAGGAACATAGAAAAGAAAGGTTTAGAGGGGTGAAGGCCAAATGCGGGCAAATTTATGCAGCACACTTACCTTCATTAACTGGTACATAGAATATAAGAACAGATAACTTATGGTACAACTCTATAAGACAATGCTAAGTCCTGAATGCAGCTCTGCAGTGGGGAGGGTGCAGAGCAGGATGATGGCTGGGATGGAACATTTCATTATAGAGGATGCACTTGATGGGCTAGTTTATTTTCCATGGAGCGGGGAAGGCTGAAGTGGAATCTGAGGAAGGTATACAAAATAACACAGACCACATATGGGTAAAAGTTAAGAAACTTAAACCCATAGCGGAAATCTAAAACTAGAGGGCATAGGTTTGGGAATGGGAGTATAATGATTAGAGGGAATCTGAGGAAGAGCTTCTTCAATGAAAGTACGGCAGGTGTTCTAACAACAACTTAACAAATAACTTGAGACACCAGACCATAGAAAGCTACCAAACAAGTGCTGGTAAATAGGATTAGTATAAATGGGTACCCAATTGTCAACATGCTCACAATGAGCAGAAAGGCATGGTTCTGTGCAGTATAACTTATGACTATGATTCCATGACTTTCAAAATAGACATTCTATTCAAAGTTCTGTCATGGGAGGAGGTTGCCAGACAAACATTGGAAAAAAAAATTCAAAGCTTTACTGAAGGATGTGTCTCCTGGGAATCTTTAGCTTATGACCGCGTCGTGCGGGCAGCGGAGTCCGTGGAAGCAGAGTCCTGGGCTTTGGCTAAGTGGGCTTCGGCGTAAGGGGACTTCGGTAAGCCTGTGTGATTGCTCGCTGTGGGGAAGAAGGTAAGGTCACTAGGTGCTTTTTAGACTTATTCTATCAATCCAGTTCAGGTATGGGGGAGACAGTCAGAGCAGTGGTGTGCTCCGTATGCAGTATGCGGGAAGTCAGGGTCAACACAGTTGTCCCTGATGACCACACCTGCAAAAGGTGTATCCAGCTGCAGCTCCTATCAGACCGAGTTAGGGAGTTGGAGCTGGAGCTGGATGAACTACGGATCATTCGGGAGGCAGAGGCAGAGATAGATAGGAGTTATCAGGAGGTAGTCACACCAAAAATCCAAGAAGTCGGCAGATGGGTGACGGTCCAGAGAGGCAGGGGGAGCAGGCAGAGAGAGCAGAGCACCCCTGCGGCCATTCCCATTAACAATAAGTATACCGTACTGGATACTGTTGATGGGGATGACCTACCAGGGATGAGATGTAGTGGTCCTGCCTCTGGCACAGAGGTTGAACCCTCAACTAGGAAGGGGAGGAGGGAAGAGAAAAGAGCGATAGTTTTAGGGGATTCTATAGTCAGGGGGCAGATAGGAGATTTTGTGGAGCAGATCGGGAGTCTCGGATGGTATGTTGCCTCCCTGGTGTCAGGGTCCGGGACATCTCAGATCGGGTGCAGGCTATTCTTGAGTACGAGGGCATGAACCCAGATGTAGTGGTCCATGTAGGGACCAACGATGTAGGTAAGGTGAGTGAGGGGGTTCTGCTTAGAGAGTTCAGGGAGTTAGGAGTGAAGCTGAAAGGCAGGACCTCCAGGGTGACAATCTCGGGATTGCTACCTGTGCCACGTGCGAGTGAGGCAAAGAATAGAATGATTATGCACATTAATACGAGGCTGAGAGCATGGTGCAGGAAGGAAGGGTTCAGGTTTTTGGATAATTGGTCTTTGTTCCAGGGACGTTGGGATCTGTTTCGAAGGGACGGTCTACATCTGAACTGGAGGGATACTAACATTCTTGCAGGAATGTTTACCAGTGCTGCTTGGGGGGTTTAAACTAGATGTGCAGGGGGCAGGGATCCAGAATACGAGAGAAGATGATATGAGGGACAGGTGGGGAATACACGTTTCCCAAATATTAATTGCGTAAAGGAGAAAGGTGAGACAGAACATGTGTTGGAAAAGTTACATGTACAGAGGGTTGGTCAGAAGGAGCATGGGGTTAAATGTGTAGAAGGTTTGGGTGATCTTGAGAAGGTCATCAAAATTCAAGGTGCAATTAGCCCGATGGAAGTTCAAGGAGCTGGGTTAGGTACAATAGACAGTGTTTTAAGCAAAGAGAGGAGGAATGGGCTAAGAATTCTATACTTGAATGCGCGTAGTGTCAGAAATAAGACAGATGAGCTTGAAGCTCAGATGAAAATGGGGAACTACGATATTGTTGGGATAACGGAGACATGGCTGCAAGGGGATCAGGCCTGGGAATTGAGTGTACCAGGGTATACGTGCTATCGTAGAGACAGAAATATGGGAAGAGGGGGTGGGGTGGCCCTGTTGGTGAGGAATGAGATTCAGTCCTTAGCAAGAGGTGACTTGGGAACAGGGGAAGTAGAGTCTGTGTGGATTGAGCTGAGAAACAGTAAGGGTAAAAAGACCCTAATGGGTGTTGTGTACAGGCCTCCTAACAGTAGTGTGGATATTGGGTACAAGTTGATTAGGGAGTTAACATTGGCATGTGCTAAAGGTAATGCAGTCGCTATGGGAGATTTCAACATGCAGGTGAACTGAGAGAATCAGGTAGGTGCTGGACCCCAGGATAGGGAGTTTGTGGAGTGTCTAAGGGATGTATTTTTGGAACAGCTTGTGCTTGAGCCAACCAGGAACGAGGCTATTTTGGACTTGGTGTTGTGTAATGAACAGGAATTGATAAGTGATCTTGAAGTAAAGGAGCCATTAGGAAGTAGTGATCATAACATGATAAGTTTTTATCTACAATTTGAGAGGGATAAGGGCAGATCAGAGGTGTCAGTGTTGCAATTAAATAAAGGAGACTACGGAGCCATGAGGGAAGAGCTGGCCAAAGTTAAATGGGCGGATGCCCTGGCAGGAAAGACAGTGGATCAGCAGTGGCAGATATTCTTGGGGATAATACAAAAGATGCAAAAGCAGTTCATTCCAATGAGAAGGAAGGATTCAAAGAGGGGGAAGGGGCCACAGTGGTTGACAAAGGAAGTCAGAGATTGTCTAGCATTAAAGAAAAAGAAGTATGACAAGGCTAAGATGAGTGGGAATACAGATGATTGGGAAAGATTTAAGGAACAGCAGATCTTAACTAAAAAAGCAATACGGAGAGAAAAAATCAGGTATGAGCTCAGTCTAGCCAGGAATATAAAAGGGGATAGCAAAAGCTTTTTTAGCTATGTGAAGAGAAAGAAGATAGTTAAGAACAATGTTGGCCCCTTGAAGAATGAATTGGGAAACAGGGAAATGGCAACAGAATTTAATGCGTACTTTAGATCTGTCTTCGCCAGGAGGACACAAGCAATCTCCCAGATGTATGGATGGGCCAGGGTCATAAAATATCAGAGGAATTGAAACAGATTGACATTAGGAAAGAAACTGTGATGAGTAGACTGATAGGACTGAAGGCTAATAAATCCCCGGGTCCAGATGGTCTGCATCTGAGGGTTCTAAAAGAGGTGGCTCAGGAAATTGCGGAAGCATTGGTAAGCATTTTCCAATGTTCCTTAGATTCAGGATCAGTTCCTGAAGATTGGAGAGTGGCTAATGTTATCCCACTTTTCAAGAAGGGTGGGAAGGAGAAAATGGAGAACTATCGCCCTGTTAGCCTAACGTCGGTCGTGGGGAAGATGCTTGAGTCCATTATTAAGGACGAAATAGTGGCATATCTTGATGGCAGTAATAGGATTAGGCCAAGCCAGCATGGATTTACCAAGGGCAAATCATGCTTGACTAATCTGTTGGAGTTTTTTGAGGGTGTAACAAGGATGTTAGACGAGGGTAAGCCAATGGATGTAGTGTACCTAGATTTTCAGAAGGCATTCAATAAGGTGCCAAATAGGAGATTGGTGAGTAAAATCAGAGCTCATGGCATTGGGGGCAGGGTTTCAACATGGATAGAAAACTGGTTGGCAGATAGAAAGCAAAGGGTAGCAGTGAATGGGTGTTTCTCGGACTGGCTGGAGGTGACTAGTGGGGTACCACAGGGCTCTGTATTGGGACCACAGCTCTTTACGATTTATGTCAACGATTTAGATGAGGGCATTGAAAACTATATCAGCAAGTTTGCTGATGATACTAAACTGGGTGGCAGTGTGACATGCGAAGAGGACGTTAGGAGAATACAGGGAGACTTGGATAGGCTGGGTGAGTGGGCAGATACTTGGCAGATGTCATTCAATGTGAATAAATGTGAAGTTATCCACTGTGGAAGCAGGAACAAGAGGGCAGAGTATTGTCTGAATGGTGTAGAGTTAGGTAAGGGAGAAATGCAAAGAGACCTAGGAGTCCTAGTTCATCAGTCAATGAAGGTGAATGAGCAAGTGCAACAGGCAGTGAAGAGGGCAAATGGAATGTTGGCCTTTATTACAAGGGGAATTGAGTACAAGAGCAAGGATGTCCTTTTGCATTTGTACAGGGCCCTGGTGAGACCACACCTGGAATATTGTGTACAGTTTTGGTCTCCAGGTTTAAGGAAGGACATTCTGGCAATTGAGTAAGTGCAGCGTAGATTCACTAGGTTGATTCCTGGGATGGCAGGGCTGTCTTACGCAGAGAGATTGGAGAGATTGGGCTTGTACACACTGGAATTGAGGAGATTGAGAGGGGATCTGATTGAAACGTTTAAGATAATTAAAGGATTTGATAGGATTGAGGCAGGAAATATGTTCCAGATGTTGGGAGAGTCCAGTACCAGAGGGTATGGATTGAGAATAAGAGGTCAGTTATTTAAAACAGAGTTGAGGAAAAACTTCTTCTCCCAGAGAGTTGTGGAGGTGTGGAATGCACTGCCTTGGAAGACGGTGGAGGCCAATTCTCTGGATGCTTTCAAGAAGGAGCTAGATAGATATCTGATGGATAGGGGAATCAAGGGATATGGGGTCAAGGCAGGGACTGGGTATTGATAGTGAATGATCAGCCATGATCTCAGAATGGCGGTGCAGACTCGAGGGGCCGAATGGTCTACTTCTGCACCTATTGTCTATTGTCTATTAACCACTCAAAGTGGAAAAAGAGCTTTTGGTGTTGTATTGAGATGTACCAAGAGTGCAGAACCTAATGAACCATCCATTCACCTGTCCTGAAAGCCAACTCCTGCTCCATTGGTGGAGGAGTCTGCAGTTTCCCCATTATCCTGAGTGGAAGCAAGCCACACTCTATCCTAAGAGACTATCTCGTAAGATAAAGCTAGGGTCATGGATAACATGGAATGGCAACAGAAAATCTTAAGGTAGGAGGTCGAAAACATTGGCACCGACGAAACTAATGCGAAAAGGATGTAGTCCTCCAAGACTCATTCAAGGAGTTAAATTAAGAAGATAGGCCAATTGTGAGTGAGTATAGGAGCATGAAAATAGATTAGTGAATAGCTGCCAAAATGATGCAGGAGGGAGGGATTTAGGTTCCTGGGACATTAAAGCATGACAGCTTATACCTAGGCAGGATGAAGACCAAGATTGTCAGTAGGCTGCTTGCTGATGTTGTGGGAGAGGGTTTTAACCCGAAAGGAAGCAGAATGGGAAACTAATAAAGACTGTGAGTGAGAAAGAAACAATGACTGAAATGAAAGAAGGAAAAGTAGAATGAAAAAAGGCAGGAAATCAAGGGTGAAAGGTAAATATGGTCAGAGAATAAAAAAAAGCAAGTGATTAAAAATGGCAAACCAGCCAGCCCAGAAGTTTTATAAGTTAATGCTTGAAGTATTCATAATAAGCTAGATGAACTAACAGCACAAATAGTGGAGCACTTGTGTGATCTGATGGCCATTACAGAAACACAGTTGCACTGAAACAGAATACTCAGCTATATTTTATACTGCATACATACTTCGATAATAATTGTATTTTGAATTTGATTTTAGAGAAGATGGGCATGATGGAAAAACTAATGGGTTAGTATTGTCTATAAGATTTGAAGTAAATACTGTAGTGGGAGACAGGCTAGGTTCAGAAGGTGTTCAATCACTGGGCGGAGGGGCAAACAACAAGGGAATGGAGTTGCTGGTGGGTTTAGTGTGCAGATCCCTAAACAATAGTCACACTATTTAAAATGATATAATTCAATAAATAAGTGATGTGTCAAAAGTGCAAAGCAAGATAACAGGATTGGATGAATCCAGTAATTGGGATAATCAAGCTGGAAAAGATAGTTACAAGAATAAATTCATAGAGACCATTTAGAATGATATGCTAGAACAAAAAGCCACAAAACTAACTAATGAACAGGATGAGTTAGATATGGTAATAGAGAATGTATAAGGTTTAACAAGTGACCTCAAAGGAACAGATCCCCAGGATGTAGTGATCATGCTATCATTTTTAATCGATCATTGAGAGGAAGAAACCTACATAATAAACAACAGTCCTTGAATTGAATAACAGAGATTACAACAGAATGAGAATAGAGTTGGCTGAAGAGGACTGGGCTGTTACATAACCAGAAAAGACAACTGGCAAGCTTTGGCAGACATTTAAAGATACAATTCATGAAGTTCAGCAAAACTCTATCACTGTAAAGAGGAATGATTGGAGAGGGAGGATTGAACTAACCATGGCTAATCAAAGACATTCAGGAGGTATTAAGTTGCAAGAGAATTTCTACAAGGAGGTGATGGAAAGGCACAAAGGGTCATAAAGGAAGCTTTAGGCACATTAGCTTTCATAAACCAGGACGCTGAGCACGGGAATTGGGATGTTATCCTGAAATACTATAAGATGCTGGTGAGGCCAAACTTAGAGCATTTTGTGTAGTTCTGTTTACCTACTAACAGGAAAGAGATCAATAGTCATGAAACAGTGCGGAGAAAACTTACATGAATGTTGCTGGATCTGAATTACAGGGATAGGCTGAACAGGTTAGGACTTTATTCTCCAGAGCACAAGAGAATGAGAGGAGATCTTATAGAAGTATACAAAATAATGGGAAGTATAAATAGGGTGAATACATACGGGTTTTTTCCCCTCCGGTTGAGTGAGACTACAATTAGAGGTCACAGGTTTAAGATGAAAGGTGAAATATTTGGGAATCTGATGGGGAACTACTTCACTCAGAAGGTGGTTTGAGTGTGGATTGAGCTGCCAGTGGTAGTGGTAGATAGGGATTCAGTTGAAACAGTTAAGTGAAGTTTGGATAGATACATAAATGAAAGGGGCATGCAGGGCTTTGGTCCAGGTGTAGGTCGATGTGACTTGGCAGAAAACAGGCTGGCACGGACTAAACGGGCTAAAGGACCTGTTTTTCTCCTTCACTGCTCTGTGACTCTCTGACTGTCTGACAAAATCTAGAATGGATCTCAAATCCAGCAAATGAGGACAAGAGTGATAGGAAAAGAAAAAGAACTGAACTGAGTGTAAACCTGCAAGAAATATAAAAGTTGCGAAGTGAAGTATAATGTGGGTAAAAAGAAATTTTGGAAGAAAGAACAAAAAAGTACCATCTAAATGAAGAGAAATTGCAGAATGTTGTAGTACAAGACGATTTAAGGGCCCTTATGCATGAAACACATACAAATACAACTGGTGGCAGAGAAAGGAACTGGAATGTTGGCCCTTATTTCTAAGGAATATAAAAGTACGATGTCCTGTTGCAACTAATGAGGTCACATCTATGGGTAGAAGGCAGAAGAATGTGGTTGGGTGGGATAATAAATGGAATGGCGGAAAAGAATCAATAGACGGAATTATTCTGCTCCTATGTGTTATGGTCTTATCATCTTATGATGAGAATTTTGATTCATAATAGATATTACTTTATTGAAGGCATGTAATGAGAGTCCTTGACAAGAATGGCTTGGACCCAGATGCTGGGGTATCCAAGGTTAGGATCGAGACACAGCTTTGAACTGGATCACGAATCTGATCACAAAACAAACAACAGACAAGATCATGAGTAGGCTTACGATTGAGCACTGACCCTCAGTTCGGGTGCTCCTTAAATGCTCAATCCTTGGTGCCCGAAATATGATTGCTAATTAGTGGGACTGTTCTGAATCTTTAAAGGTGTCATGCCAAGCTGCCTATACTCCGGGGAGTTGGAATGTCTAAACCTCAGAAGCTGGCAAGGTTAGATGTGTGTCGTAACAAGACAATTCAGAGAAAGTCACCAGCTTAATCTTAAATATAGAAGAATTATCTTACAAGGAAGGATTAACACTTTGATGGTCTTCTCTTTGGAAATGAGAAGAATGAGGGATAACCTTATTGATAGATATAAGGAGTTAGACATGGTAAGTGCTGAGAACAGTGGCAGAATGAGAACCATTTCAGAATGAGCTGAAAATTGTGAGATTTTTGAAGTTCTTGTGACAGAAAGCAGAATCCTTGGTATATTTAAGCCTGAGATAGATGGATTTCTACTCAGTAAGGGAAAGGGCAGGGAAGTGAACAAGGAATGTTAGATCAGTCTTGATGCTACTGCACAGTGGAGTAGCTTCCCAGGGCTGAGTGTCCTACTATTGTTTCCATTTCTTACTGTTTTATGATGTTCCACAAACAAAGGACAACATCATGAATAGTGTAATACTTCATTTACATTAAGCAATAGCAGCTTAAATAAAATTAGCATACCCACCACTTAAAACTAAGAGGATTTTTTTCTTTCTCAGAGATTTATGAAACTCTGGAATTATCTACTCTTGAGAGATATCGGAGTTGAGCAATTAAGTGTGCTTAAGACTGGGATAGATAATCTTTTACTCTATATCCAAATCAAGAATTATGTGAAGTGGACTGAAAAATGGAGTTGAACTAAACTTAAAACATAGAACTGAGAAGAGTACGGTGTAAAAACAGTCCTTCCAGCAGACTACACTCAATCTGAGCAAATTGACTGGTTGCACACATGCGGCATCACTCCATTCTCTGTCTGTTCATGTGTCTGTTTAAATACCAATTAAACATTGCTCTCATTTGGCTTCTAAAACCTCCTCTGGCAGATTAGAACACTCTGTAAAAATTGACATTTCCATTCTCTGTAAAAGACTCTGACTATCTACCCTATCTATGTCTCTCATAATTTTATCAGCAATCTCAATTTCTCTTTATAGCTAATACAGTCTAATCCACACAACATCACGGCAAGCCTCTTCTACATCCAGTCTCGTACGCTTTCTCTAGCTTGGTGGCCGGAACTACACACAACACTCGGGTGGCCTAACTAAAACTGTATACAGCTGCAACATGACTTGCTGAATTTTACATTCAGTGCTCTGATTAATGAAGACAAACACACCAGGCAGCAGTCTTATCACTTGTTTTGCCATTTTAAGGGAGCAGCTCTTTTTAGCCACACGCACATCTTTAGATCAGATTTCACTGATTGACAACCAGCTCAAGGGCTAAATGGACTGATCAAGCCCTGACTTGTAGACCCCAATCAGTTTGGATTGGCAAAATCATCTCCTCTACAACCTCCATCAGCACAGGTGTACCACAGGGATGTATGCTTAGCTCCCTGCTCTACTCACTTTACACCTGTGTGGCTATGTACAGCTCCAACACAGTATATAAGTTCATTGATATCACCACCGTTGTGGGCCATATCAAAAGTGGTGATGAATCAGCATACAGGAGGGAGACTGAAAATTTGGCTTAGTGGAGTCATAATAATAACCTCTCATTCAATGTCAGCAAAACCAAGGAACTGACTGTGAACTTCTGGAGAGGGAAACTAGGAGTCCATGAGCCAGTATTCATCAGAAGATCAGAGTTGGAGAGGGTCGGTAACTTTAAATTCCTGTGTGTCACTTTCAGAGCACCTGTCCTGGACACATCATATAAATGTAATTGCAAGGAAAGCATTACTACGCCTCTATTTCCATAAGAATCTGTAGAGATTTGGCATGGCATCAAAACCTTGACAAACTTCTATAGACATGTGGTGTAAAGTGTATGAGAATACCAATGTTTCTGAGCAAAGAATCCTATAAAGGTAGTGGATTCGGCCTGGCATATCATGTGTAAAACTCTCCCAACCATTGAGCACGTCTACATGAACCAATGTCATACAGAAGCATTATCCATCATTGAAGATCCTCACCGCCCAGGCCTCACTTTTTTCTCTCTGCTGTCATCAGGTAGAAGGTACAAGTGGCTCAGGACTTGTACCACCAGGTTCAAGAACAGTGATTACCCCTCAGTCATCAGGCTCTTGAACAAAAGAGGATGACTACGCTCATTCCTCTTCTGGTGATCCCACAACCAATGGTTTCATTTTAAGGACTCTTTATCTTGTTATCTCATGTTCTCGTTATTTACTGCTCTCCAAACTTCATTGCCCTCCCCAAACTTCTGTCAGTTGCTGAGATGGCAGACCTAGTTCTCCAATATGTAGTTCGCCTCTACCATTTCCCTTAGGACATTGTGGGCCCACAAGTCATCTCTTGCTTCTGGCAAACCCTCTGCTCCCTTCCGCAACTCTGGCTATCATCCGCAGACCAACAGTCAATCAGAAAGTGCCAATCAGTAAGTGGAGAAGCTTTTGTGATGCTTCGCCACTTCCGACCCTTCCACATAGAAGAAGTATCTGCTCTGGGCTGAACTGCCCCACAATCTACACAAGTCTTCTGCCATGGCAATGTCAGCTTTTGAAGGGCTTCCTGGCTACCAACCCTATGGAAGAACGATTGGTGGATGTCCCATCTGCTAGGATTTGGGTTCACCACTACTGGAATGCTCAGAAAAGGACCATCCTTGCAGCCAGCCGTGCCTACTACCGCCAGTCCAACCACTGCTGGTGCACAGGCAGACTACTCTGGTCTGGGCACCTCATCTGGCTGTCTACCCAAGATCTGTCCCTGCGGACCAACTCTTGCAAGCTCTCACCCTGATTCATCGAACCCTTAAAGATCATCCACTGCATCAATCCAGTCATTTACCATCTCCAGCTGCCCCATCTCTCAAGATAACTCCTACCTTCCATGTGTCCTGCCTCAAGCTCGTTGCCATTGACCACTCAAGCCACCTGAGCCTGCACCTCTGAAACCTAGGATGGTGGAAGTTGGTCCAGTGTACACAGTTCACCAGTTAATGGATTTACATGATCTTAAATGGGGTGTGCTGTACCTGGTTAACTGGGAAGGGTTTGGCTGGAGAAGAGGTATTGAGTGACGTTCAGTTTAATTTTGGATCCATCGCTCATTGCAGAGTTCCTTTGGATCCATCCCGATCATCCTGTTCCATCAGTTGCCAGCCGTAAGCAGGGGGTGGGTCCTGCCTGCTTGCACAGTGAGTGGCCTTCCAATCTCCACCCAGCCACTTCTTTTGAACTCATCACCTGCAGCCTATTTAAACCCAGTTCTCTTCCACTGTCCTTGTTCACCCAGTGAACCAGCCAGTCTCCACCAGTAGCTTCTAGCCTTCAGTTACATCATTGCCATGTCATGTTAAGTATCCATTCTCTCCTGGTTTGTGGCCCCTCATTGCTAGTTATTTTGAAGTTTATTATTGAAGTGATTACTCGCCACTGTGAAGTTGCCATTGCTGCTCTGTGTTTGGTTCATGCTTCCTCTACATTCCCTGGCAATATCTCTCATAGTCTCATGAGTATGATCTTTCTTTTACATATGTTTGACCTGCTTCCTATGAAATGCAATATTTTCTGATCAATTTCTCTGTCTTCTAACTTCTCTCCAGATGAAATGTCTCTGTGCTTCATATCAGATGCATCGGTGACCAGCTGATGTTTTATGACTGTTGGTTTTGGTTACCACCACCCTCCACTCCAGTGGAAACATTCTTGCTTGATCTGCAGATAAAGGCATTTAATAAACAGAAAAAACTCTATTGTGAAACACCTCAGCTGCTATCAGTTCAATTTACAATTCAGTTATCTTTCCTAGTTTGAAAAACAAATTCAATTAGAATAACAGAAATGAAAAGGATTCTCCACTGCAGAATATTGGAAACCCGAATCCAAGTTATGAGATAGTAGAGATGTATGAGATATATTAGTTCTGAGGCTCATTTTACCCAACTTTGTCTTTCAGTCACTGACTGACCTCTCATGCACTTCCAAAACATCATCAAGAAGTACTCTTACCTTACATTTGTTTGCTTAAATTAATGGCATATTTAACATAAGGGAGGCAATAAAGGATACCTTGATTGAAAACCAAAAAGTAAATGATTTTCAGAACATTAGTTTTCAGTGGGACTCATTGAGGCTGTGGTTTAGCTAAAACTTTGAAAAGTTGACAGTATATTTTTTGGGTTGCATTTTGTAAAATAAATGTAAAGATCATCCTAGCATAGCTGAAGCTAGCATCTCCACCCTTGAATCTGTTGTCTCAAAATTTAAAAAAACAGCTCAATGCACAAGAACAATTATTTCTCAGCTGAGCTGGAATGATGTCAGCTTTCTGATTACAAACTGCTTATTTATGCTTTAACAGCTGCCAAGAGCAGCAAATAAGTGGCTAAAAGAGTGTCTAGACCAGTCATTCAGTTCTCTATTGTTTGAGTGTTGCTACCTGGTTAACAGCAATCAGAACAGCTGTCTGGACTGAACGGAAGAAGGGTCAAGCAGGCTATGATTGACACAAGGCCCAATTGGTCAGGCACAGGCACCCTGATGGCCCCTTGCTTTTCATACTTTGTACTCTAAAGGGAGTAGCTGTGGTCTTGCCTTGGGGTTGGAGGTGAAAGGAAATACTTAGGCGTAATGAAAAAATCCTCTGGCCAGGTTGGTGATCATGAACGCTTCCCTCAAGGGAATGCTGTACTATCATTGAAGGTTATATATTATTCATTTCCAATTTTAAATCATTGAGTTGTATATATTATAAATGATCATCCTATTTGACATGAATTTTTTGTTGCTTAATGTTGTGACTCACTTCAAGATTTTGGCCTAGAATTTTCAGCTGAATTTGCATTGGTTTGTACCTTTGATTCTTCTGAGCATCTGATATCGAGATAGATGGCTTTAACTAGAACAAACCTTGAACTTAATTGATAGGGTTAATCACTCTTTTATCATATGGTAGGTTTAGAAAACTATAATTATCTTGAAGAAACAGTTTACAAAGCAATTTCTGAAATTATTTTGTGAAATTAAATAGTAAATTTGTCATGGACATTTCATTGATGTCTATAGATGTATGTAGTCAAAGATTACCTGAGCCAAGATCATTTGCTTTACTTGAAGGAAATACTGCCTCAGATTATCCTGGGGCCATGTATCATTGCAAATACTTATATGGAATATGTGTGTTTGAAAAATGAAAAAGAAGAAATTGTAGAGGAATGGGCCTATGCATTTAACCAAACTTTTGCATCTTCCTAAGAGATTTTCACACTGCATTCACTGCAAAAACTAATTTTAAGATTCTGACAATTTGAAATCAAGTTTGGACACATGATCAGCTGAATGGCATAAAATTTCAATGTCTATTATTTTGCTTTCCAGATTAATAGTAACATCTGTGTTGCTGTCACTTTTACTTAAAAATAGTGGAGGTAGTGGTGCCTTGATAATGTAGCATGTTTACTTTGTTCCTAGGGAGCTTGGTTGTTAACCAAATGCTGCCTTCTTATGGGTATTCATAGCTTTTCGGAAAATCAAGGCCAGAAAAATTTAAAAAATCAGAATAATTAAATCACAAATATGTGGAAAGGCATAATTTTCTTCCTGGTGAACCTATTTTCATGATATTTCCCCTGACAAAATGCACTATTGTTTTTCTGGCAGGACCAGGTTCTTCTTCCCATCTGATTGGTGTCTGATTGACTGTCTGGTGCAGACTCGAGGGGCCGAATGGTCTACTTCTGCACCTATTGTCTATTTATTGAGAGGGAAGATGCTGACCCTGCTTTATATTTCTTGGGGGTGTACAGGTTACTGAGTGGACTGAGCACTGCCATTTCACCCAGTTCATCCAATCAATTTCCAATAAGAATTAGTGTGCCTCAACTGGTTTTCCATTATGCTCACTTCAATGAAATCCTGCTGGTCAGGAAAGCAAGCAGGAAGTTGTCAACAGTGTGATCAACATGCTAGACAGCAGAATTTATATTTACATCATTAATCATTTCAATGCTGGGATGTCCAGGACAAAGTAAAGCTTCATAGAATCATGAAAAGAAATGACACAGAAGGATGTGATTTGGCCCATAGTATCAACACCAGATGTAAAAGAGTCCCTTGCCCTAATTCTGACTCCAATATGGGATCCAGTGCCCTGCAACATTTCAAACGCACATCCACCTTTTAAATGTGTTGATGGTTCCTGAATCTTCTGTTCCTTCTGACATCAAGTTCTAGCCTGGATGACGCTCCCCTCCCACTTCCGCCAACCCACCTCAGCTCCCTCTTAGGATTGGGAGACTTTTCCCAATAACTTGGTCAACCTGCGTGCTGCTCTGAACATTGCTGTCTCTCCAAAAGGAATGAAAAACCATTACCACAAACTAAGCAAACATTTAGTGTCTTAATTTAAATTATTAATGATTAATTTAGGATTATACCATTGCAGAATTTGATTAAAAGCAAAATATTTTAAATCTCATTATATCCAATATGTGTTGATTGAACAAAATGGGAAATCTGGACTTAGAAATGGCTCAATATTAATATGTTTGCAGTAATACATTGTTATGATTTTCCCAAGTCCTGCATCTGAAAGTTCTATGAATGAGATCTTCCAGAAAAAATATGCAGAACTACATACGTTAGAGGGTAAAGGCACAGGGATAATCTCCGAGTCGACATGTTATTCTTCCAGCACAGGGGAGTTTGTAATTGGGGAAAGATCTTTTGAAGGGACTACCAAAATCCCTCCAGGGACTTTACTGGGTGCAAGCTGCCAGGGAAGTCCCTGATGAGACTGAATTCCTGCCCTTTGGGGATGGCCATGTTGCAGGCAAACCTCTATGCTTGGATTACCTGTTCCTCCAGGATGAAGGAAAAATTGATTTTGCAGGGAATTTGGACAGCTTTCCTAGCACAGCAGTGAGCAGTAAACCATGAGATATGGCAGATATCAGCAGCAAAACAGAGGCAAGGAGCTTTGAGTGATGGTAAACCTGAGAAAAGCAGTCCAGGTGAGGTTGTAATGAAGGATGAAACTGGTCACCTATCTTTGTGGGAATAGAGAATGCAGTTTGAGTGCTAACTCTTTTAATAAGTTCAGCTTCAGGAGAAACAAAGTCACTAAATCTTGGTTGTTTAATGAATAAATTTTTAAAATAACTGTCATTTTGGAGACATGTGAGATGGAAAATCTCAGTCTAGACAGACAGCCCATGCTACTCCATCATTTGACAGTTTTAACATTAGAACCAAAGGTGCTAAGGAGAACAAAAATCCTCTCAGAGGTGATGAGACAGGGAGAAATGTGTGCCAAATGGCTGCCTAAATAAAGTATTGTAACAGGAAAGGAATGGAATGAGAGTTTTCTGATACATTAATTGTCAAAGCATGTTTCAATGGAGAAATACAAAAAGGATAAGTAAAACAGATCTAGCTGAAGAGGTCAAAGAAGTACAGACCTATTGCATGTATAACCCCAGGCAGTGTCAGCAACTATGTGCAATGGAGAAATGTTCTGTTGCATCGGTCACAATGTTGATGATATTACTTTGTTCCACTCAATTCTCTCTATCCAAAAAAATTACTTGGAGAGCCGCTGTGTCTGTTAGTTTAAAAATGTCAGTGAATACCAACCCATCTGTGTCCTCATTCTTTGGACTCTCTATGATTAGCCAATTAAAACTAATGTACATTAATGTCCATTCACATTAGATCTTGCTGTTGCCAAAATCATTTGGGTCTCAATGGGAAGCTCTCTAACTTCTTGCTTGAGAACTGCAAGCAGGAAATATAAGAGGAATCTCTCTAAAATGGGAGATCAATCTGCCACAGATTCATCCAGCTGATATGTTCAAAAGCTGCTAATCCTCTTTGTTATGAATGGCTGGAGAGTTTTGTGTTTGGATATTTAGGGTTAAGAAGCTGTAGAATTTGTTTCAAAGATTGGTAGTAATAATATTTGTTAAAGACTAGGGTTAGTTACTGTTGTTATGCAGAAAAAGATTGAAGGAATATAGAAATGTATGAGCTAATATGATTAGAATTACTGTGGATTCCAGTTAATTGGGCCATTCATTATTCAGGGCAGCTGTTTATTGGGGACAATTCTTAAAAGAACAAAAGCTTAATCGAGAAAGTAGCTGGGATTCCCTTAAGGGTACAGTGCTACTTAATTGGGGCAGGAGACAGTTGGTGCAGAGAATCTTACTAGTGTCAGACGTGTGCGTAAATGTGGCTGTTAGAAAGTACACCATGCTTAGACCAATCAGCTTTTAAATAGAGTTAGCTGCATGTGTTCAAAAAGCAGTGAGTTTTGTTAATGATAGTTGGTGAGAAATATGCAGTTAGAAAATCTAGAACTGTTTTGCTCTCTATGGTTTCAAGCATTCAGGCTTGGAGATGCCAGAAATGGCCAGGAGTGAAAATGAGATGATTTCACTGTTTCAACAAGTTAGTAATTATGAAGGTATCAACAATCACCTTGAATATTACAAAGAAAATGAAGATCTGAATGATATAACCATCTCTAAAACATTGTATGAAAACTGTACTTTTTCTGCATTAGGTGTTCTGTCCTGATTTTGTTCATTTACAATCAGTCAAAAGAACAGTGCAGATGAATTCCTCTGTTGATAACTATTAGGAGCCAATACACAGTTTTATAGTACTGTAGCAGTATTGGTAGTGTTTGAATTTGTTCTGTATTTAATTTAAATAAATAAATGTTTACTCAATTAAATGGTCTTTTGTCGTTTTTATACCTCTTAACAATTTTCATGAAATTTTGGCTGATTGTGACAGGCACTTAATTGGGCCAAAATGTACTGGTCCTGATGTGTCCCACTGTGTTTGTTTATACTAGGGGTGATTGATATGTTCATGGCCTAAGGTAGAAGGAGTCAATTTTAGAAAACCTATCACACTTATTTTTCAACATAGTCCCCTCCTATATTTACACACTAAGTCCAGCGGTCGTGGAGCATATGGATCTTGGACCATGGTGATTGATAAGTTTGTGGCAGAAGGTAGAAGGAGATGAGTTATACAGCTCTCATTACATGCACATACAGTTCAACTCTTTGAGTGATTATGTAGAATGTTTGAAGTTAATAACTCATCTCCTTCTACCTTAGGCCACAAACATCAATATTATGCCAGTCTAATGAATCATATTTGGTTGCATATGTGTCCCTCTATTCATGTGTCTTTCCAAATGCCTTGAGAACATATTCCTCCCTTGGCAGCACACCTGAGGCAAATTGCCTCTCACATCTGCTTTTGACTTTTTCCTTCTCAGCTTAACCCTATTCCCTTTAGTATTTACCATCTCCACCCCGGAAAAAAGACGGTCTATCCTAATTATGCCTCTTATGATGTTATATACCTTTAATCAGGTCAGTCCTCCCCCTCAGTCCCAATGCTTTAGTGAAAACCGAGCTTGTTCAGCCTCCCTGTACATTTTGGCACAGATTCTTGGTGAATCTCTTCTGATCTCTCGCCAAAGCCTCCTGTAGTGTAGTGAGCAGAACTGCACACAACACAGCCTAATGAAACCAAACCCCTTTCAAAATCTCCCACTCCCTGATCCCTTGCCCCAATCTTTGATGCCATTTCATCATCCAAAGCCCAGCTCTCACCGGTTACCTTGAGGACCAATTCTGTGTTATCAATCACTACTTATTTCCCGCCCCACCCTCACAGATCTTGTTCTACCTGGAGTCATCAGAGGGAAGATTTCATGCAAAGCCTGTTCTATCTTTAGAATTCCTTTGGCCTCATGCTTGTGAGACGTTGCTGCTCCCTCAGGCAAAACTGGCATGGATTCCTGTTCAACACAGCGCTGGTGTGTGTCTTTGGAGTGAAAGAATTTCAGGGCCATTGTGTTACATTGATAATGGTGGCACAAGGGCAGAGAAAATATGTGATTCCTTATCTTTTGCTCAAACATTAGAAATGTTATGTTGCAACATGAATGTGAACTAGAAATGTTACATGATGTAGGATCCTCATTTATATCTTTGTTTTGTACTGGATTAATAGTTATTGTTGGCAAAGTAGTTACTGTTGATGAAGGCTCATAGAAATATTTATCGTTAGAATTGCAATAATCTTTGCATCAACTTTTCCACAACTTCAGATTCTGAAGCTCAGACCTAAGGAAGATCATATTCTTTCAGGTTGTCTCTAGTTGCGTATTAGCACTCAAGTTGAGGATTTCAGAACAGATATCTATATGGTGTTCTTGGACTCTTCACCCTCATCTCCCATTAATTCCTTTCTTCAACTTCTATTCTGAAACTTTCCTTTCCCCTTTCTTATATTATTTCTGCCTTTCATCCTCCAACCCTTCCCCCTCTCCAGTTTCACATGTTTGTTCTACGATGGAACCAAAACTAATGAGCTTATAGTTCTTATTGGTCTACTTTGACACAGCACACAACAATGATGATGGTGAGGTCTAGCTTACTGAGACACATTACAACCTGATCATTATGCTGACACATCAGTGTCTGGCAGTGCTCAATAGGCCACTTTATAAGCAGATTTTAGCTTGGTCGTTTTGTGCTTAAGTTCAATATCAGTCTGGATATGATGGAATGTGTCAGGGCTGCTGACCTTGTATATCACAGCCTGTGTTGTCTAAATTAAAATGATAGATCCTAGGGTAGATTTTAACATTTTATGGAACAATTATTAAATACAACAAAACTATATATTTTTGACAAACTTCTGTAGATGTGTAGAGGAGAGTATATTGACTGGTAGCATCTCCTCCTAGTATGGAAATACCAAAGCTCTTGAATGGAAAATCTTACAATAAGTAGTGGATATGTCCCAGTCTATAACAGGTAAAGCCCTCCTCTCCGCTGAGAACATCTGCATGGTGTAATGTCGCAGGAAAGCAGCATCCATCATCAGGGATTTCTATCACCAGATCATGCTCTCTTCTCACTGCTGCCATCAGGAAGAAGGTACAGGAGCCTTAGGAATCACACTAGCAGGTTCAGGAACAATTATTAACCCTGAATCATCAGGCTCTTGAACAGGAGGGGATAATGTTCAAGGAGTCTTCATTTCATGTTCTTGATATTTATTGTTTGTTTGTTTATTTATTATTATTATTATTATCATTATTTCTCTTTTGTATTTACACAGTTTGTTGTGTTTTCCACATTGGGTATTTGTCTGCCCTGTGGAGTCCAGTCTTTCATTGATTCTATCAGGGTTCATGGATTTATTGAGTATGCCTAGAAGAAAATGAATCCCAGGGTTGTATATGGTGACATATAAGTACTTTGGTAATAAATTTACTTTGATATTTGAACTTTTGAACTTTGATTTTGCAAAATAGGTCATCAATGCAATCTCAAGAAAGTTCTGCTTTTTCCTGTACCCAGCAATTAATGTACTGAAAATTTTCGGGGGACTGTGATGGGAATATCAAAAACAAGAGGGCATGGGTTTAAGGTTAGAAGTAGGAATTTTGAAGGGGATCTAGCGGTAAGTTTCTACATAATGCTATCCAGTTGATAACTTAAATTCACTGCCAGAGGATGTTGTGCAATCACTTACAATGATTACATTGAATAGGTATTTAGACAGGCACTTAACTAGGTAAGACATAGTAGGACATTGTCCTATTGTGGGCAGGTGGAATTAGTATAATGAGCAAAAGGATCAGCATGGATGTGATTGGTCAAAGGGCTCACTCCTATGCTGTAAAAAACTACTGTATGACTGTGTTTATTGAAGAACAGTGGCAAGGGTAAATCCTCCCAGAAGAATTCCAAGTCAGTTTCTTTTCCAGAAAGATAATAACATGTTACAAGGATATGAAATATGTGAAATAACTGTAAAATTGTGTCTACCTTACACTAACATTTAGTTTGTGTGATGAAAATTCATTGCAAAGCAGAGTGAAACTCCTTATGCTTTTCGGTGATCTTCAGCAAAGTGTTCACTTTGGAATCAATCTGGTTTAAATCTGCAGTTGCTTTGTCTAGGTGAAGGGAAATTATTTTGTGTTGATCTCACTACATCATTATAAATTAATCATGGTATGTGTCAGACTTGCTAAGTAGATTTGACATATAGGTTATAGACATGATGAAAGAATCATTGCCATACAAACTAGTCAAAGCAGAGTCTTTGGTCATTCTTTTTCCTTTGTTTATATAAGTTGATTTTATATTTCCCACTTTTTAAATTTTCTGAACATGTTATATTGTTAGAGGAGTGTTGAAGCAATTTTAGTTCAAAATTTGAACAGAATACAAGGACCATTTTCCAAGTTTATAGCACTACGTGAGCTAAGTTTGTCAAAGATGTTCAGTGACAAATTTAATATGCTATCCACAACTTCCTGACAGTCAAAGACAGCAAAGTGTCTCCCTGCCTGGAATATGAAAAAGTTCTGAATTATTTCCAATTCTGAGTTGTTTATTGATAAACAATTGATAATGTTGTGATATGTTTAAAGTTTCTTTGCAAGTGTAATGTCAAATAAGATTTAATAACAAACTACAAAAACAGATCTTCGGGAAGATGAGCAAAAGGGAAAACTTCAACAGAGCTTTATAAGGGATTAAAGATATTGAGATTTAAGGAGTAAATTGCTGTATTATGGCCACAGCTGAGAAAGATGTTGTTTAAAGTTGAAGATGTTCAGGGAGTCAAGCTTGGATGAGTCTAGAGTTATAGGGTTGGGAAATATCACTATGATTTACAGAACTGAAATCCTGAGAGGATTTTAAACTACGTACTATATGAGAATTTAAAGATCCAAGTAAAACTTGACAGGGAGACAATATAATATATATATTATATATATCAAACCATATAGTGAAATGAGTTGTTTGTGTCAAGTCAAATCAGTGGGGATTGAGCTGGGCAGTTTGCAAGCGCCGCCATGCTTCCAGCACCAACATAGCATGTGTACAACTTACTAACCATGACCATATGTCTTTGGAATGTGGGAGGAAACTGGCAGAAACCCACGAGATCACAGGGAGAATATACAAGTTCCTCACAGGCAGTGGTCGGAATTGAACCCCTACTGGTGATTGCTGGCATTGTAACAGTGTCAACCTAACCATTACTCTACTGTGCTACCTTTATAGATCAGCTGTCAGAAGATGATAAGTGATTGCGACTTTGCCCATCAGAGCGCACAGTCTTCAGAACTGAGTTGGGTGTGTGGGGAGGAGCAGCCCAGCCTAGAGGTAGCAAAGGGAAAGGTGAGGATTGTGCCAATAGATAAGACAGGAACAGCTTTGAATGAGGTAATAGAGATAGAAATAGACCATCCTGGTGATGATCAAGATATACGACAGAAGCTCATCAGGTTCTCAAGTAGAAATCAAGGCTGTGAACAAATTGGTTTAGCCTCCGTTTCTTTAATCTCCAAGAAGCTTGCCAATGCTAAACATATGCATGGCATATCTTCCTTTCATATTGGACACTGCTAATTACTTTCTCCTGACTTCCCTTTGCAAAATACCCTGCAGCAAATCAAATTCTTTACAGTTTTATCCTGATCTGACTGTGATTGCTTTGTTATTCTTTGGAATCTCTTCTCTGTGGCAGTGATGTAACTGATGTTATTGTTTTTGGCATGGAAGGCTTCATAGCCTATTTTTCACTTTCCATCAAACCTGAGTATGTTTCATAATCATACCTTGATCAGACTTAAATATCTCTGACATCTTTTTCTTTCCTATAAGCTTTGCAAATTCACTCGTTGGCACCCCATATGTAATCTTATTGAACAGAAATGCCAAGTGTTATTTTGTTCTTGTCATTTCAGCCCCTCATTTAAGACCTGGCATAACTTTGATGAATGTCTCTTTCCAATCACCTTCCTTCAACTTTGGCGGTGGAAACACTTCCTCTCCAAGGAGGAAGATCTTCGCAACAGAATGACACTATCATATCACTGGGGCTGCTCGACCAGCTGCATTCTGGAGCAGTTTTTTGATGGTCTGTCTTCTTGTATGTTCAATTGCTGCCAAAACTATTCATTTCTCACTCTGATTTGATATTTCCTTCTTCTTTTATAACACACAAATTGTTTATCACCTTATTAATGTTATTCTAATTCATTGTTGCCAGTGTGGCTGCCAGTTGGATTATTCTGCTGTCAATCTCATTCCTCCGGCAACCTGCTTTTAAATTGGACACCTGCTTACCTTTGATGGCGTCTCTACAATTTTCTCTCCTAAAGACATCAGTTCCTTTAGAGATTCAGATCTGTTCAGGCCAGTTAGATTTCATGTCTTAACCAAATGCCAATGAATAATGGATAATGTTTGAAAGTGGGAGATGACAAGTGCATCACTATTCAATAGTATCCTCTTTGTAATTCATTTTGAATTAGGGACTTTCAGAAATTTCCCTGCTTTCAAAACAGGGCAGTAATGGTAACAGTAATAATTCTGAAACTAGCCAGCTGAGAATAGCCATAGGAATCACAATGATTCCTTCTTGCTAAATGTAAGTACATGAGAATAACAAGAAATGATTATATGGCCCCTCAAGCCTACTCCACCATTCAATAAACTATGGCTGATCTTCTGTCTCAACTCCAATTTCCCACAAGAATGTTATTCAAATGACTGACCAATACAAGGTGCTTCCAATGCTCTGAGTGAAGAAACTTATCCTCACCCCAGTCTTAAAAAGCCAAGTTTAAATTCAGTGGCCATTCACTGAATTCTGGACTTTCTGGATAGAGAAGACTGCCTGCTCCGGCATGACGGTACTCCCCTCACACAACAAAATCATCAAAATGACGGTATTCCCCTCACACAACAAAATCATCAAAATGGTCCACTCACTTAGTCACCCTTAGATATTACAGGGTATATTGACGGTTCCTATCTCGTATAACACGAATGAGGGATCAGATGGAACAATGGTTTAGCTTTCTTGACATTGACTTTAAAACCAATCCGAAATATTGGAATGGTATTCATGTCTTTGTCTATTGCTTCATGCTTGAAGAGAGTTAGAGTTATCTCAATCTATGTGAGAGTGAGCACATGTCCGCAAGATGCAGTTATCTTTAACTCAGCAGCCGTTGGAACTAAATTGAAATGGAATGGGAACTGAAAATGAGAACTGTGCTTTTCGGGAAGCAATTGGTTTATCCCCATTTGTGGAACAGACAGAGGACTCTTTATTCCCCATTAATGTCAATGTGATATGATGTGTTTCCCATTGGTAGCATAGTGTGAAAAGTAAAAATGTATAATTTCCAGACACTTGGAAAATTCATCTCAATGTGTAAATATTTAAAGAAAATCACTTTTTATCTGTTAATAAATGGTGTTAACAGGTACAACCTTAGTTCATTATTAAATATATGAATTAAATGTACCATCCTCTGTAACATTGTAACTGTACTTGGTACAGTGACAGTCATCATTTCATAAACAATACTTTTGGTCAAACTAAACACTTTATTGATCATGTATATAGTTTTTTTTTACTGCAGGACTGGCCTATTGTGACACTTTGGAAAAGGAAATCACTAATTGCATTAGTAAACTGAAGTTTTCAAGCAATAATGGTGAATATTTGACCGTGCTGAGAAGTTAAAGAAAACAGCTAGATTAACAGTCATAATGAACTGTGAATCTGATTGATTTCCTTTGTAATCTGCCGGTATTCACAAACTGATTATAATAATCATTGGACTGCCAGTTCCCTGTGATTCTGCTCAATCCTGCAGAATATTAAGAAAGCAAAAATCCCAACATCTCTATCAATTCAACTAGCAAATACATGTATATGACCCATACACTTGTTATTATTCCTCCAACCAAAAGGGCAACAAAGTAAAACTGAAAGCAAAACATGTCAGGGAACAAATTTCTAAGAGTTATCGGATTTTCATGTGGAATTATTAATAATCAAATGAAAAGACAGGATAACATTTCAAGTTTGACTCATCACTAGTTCTGACAAAGAACACCACCCACATAGTAAAAATGTATTATTTCAGATGTTTATGAACATAATCTGAATATTTCAGATTTTGCGTGGATGGTATTTTATCTTCATCTTCTAGAGTAGGCTTCACTTAAGGGGATTTGTTGGACAAATTATAAACGTAGTAAGTTGTGAGAATGAAAAGGACATAAAGCTTCAGAGTTCTGGAGATTTCTATAAACTAAACAATTTCCTCATGGTTTTCCATGTCATCCAAAACCCTAGATAAATTACAGCCACATTATTCACTCCCAGCCATCCTGGATTCGATATATCATGTGCTTACAGAAGTGGTGCTGCAAGAGCTGGGCACATTAATATGTTGTAACACCATTCTAAAAGGGTCTTTCCCATATGACTTACACAGGAGATTTGCACTGGCAATTACCTTGTTTTATATTCTCTCGTAGCATGGCTGATATTAATTTGTGCTTCTGAACACTGAGAAGGTTTGTCACATTTTATTGACTAGTTTTGAAGTTTGATTTCAGAGCTTGTATCAGCCACAATGAGATTGAGAACGTAATGGAATACATTGCTAACAAAGTTCTTTTTTTCTTGTTTGGAGATTGTTGCTTTGTTTTTTTATGGGGAAAAAAATTTGATGGAAGAAATCAGGTAAAGTTAATCAGATGGCAGGGTGAGGAGTTAGAAGGATGAAACTGAGAAATTAAAATAATGGAACCTTAAATTATTCACTCCAGATAATTCTGGCCGTTCTTCCTTGCAAGAACCACACAAACCGTTATTTAGATCAATTTTAGTACTGCAAGCAGAGCACAGAAATATATTTAGGGTTCATCATATCATTGGCTACACTAAAAATGCCAGTGCGCAAAAATATTATTAAAACAGTCCTAATATGATTTACAAATCATCCTTACTAGACTCCAACTAACTAGAAATCAAACTATACTCTGCCAACTACTTTTAACAAGCTTCACTATTTCACTTGGTCGATACTCCCTGTGAGTTTAATTTACTTTCCAGCTTTGAATCTATTGCAAATCAAATTAAATATTTTTTTTTACCACAGCAATAATTTGTAAAGTTACAGCAATAAAAAAATAGTACTTGCTGCTTAGATAACTCTCTCAAAGGTTGACTTGTTGTTGACCATGTCTCAATCTTAAAGGGAATTTACCATTTGGAATACATACGATATACTTTATTCAGTATTCAATGTTTCAAGTTTCAAGTCTTATGGTAAATATGCATTAATGGAATGCATGTTTGGTTACCTAAATGTTAGGCAATGGAATAAAAAAAACCTGCCAATGAAGTGTTTGTTTTCTGTAATGAAAGAGCTACAGATTACACCTTCATAAATTAATATATAACAGTAACTGTCAACTGCGCCCTCTCTGTTCAAGTGATGCTACATCAGAAATTTAGCAAGTAATTCTTTGGGAGTTGGAAAGCCTAACTTGAAACATCTTGTCACCATTAATAATAGATTTTTAAAATATATTATCAGTATTAAAGTATCATCAGATTGATTGAATATTTGTATTTTGGTCTCAAAATAACAAAAAGGCATGGAATGTTATTTTTAATATTTTCATCTGATCTAAAATTAGATGGATGTATTTGTTGGTCCTGGCCTGCTTCGGGAGGGAAGTTCCAGAGCAGCTGTTTAAGGTAATGAGTGCCCCCAAATGGCATCAACATTAGGATGATAGGTCTGCATGAATTTTACGAGTCTGGGTATCAAGGTTGCCTTCACCCGAGGGAGTTCACAACCAGTGAAAAAAAAGGAGGCAGATGTGTGAATAACTGGTATTGTAAATCTTCACCGTGGCAACCTGCAAGCAAAAAAAAAGGCCAATCTGCAGCAATCCTGCAACTTGTGAGCAAAGTGACATTGCAGAACGTGAAAGGATTTTTCCATAGCAAACTTAATGCATTGCTCACAGAACACCACAAGAGAGGGGAAAAAAAACTGTGAAAAGAGGTTGGAAGGAATTACTTTAACCATGCAGCACGGTCATTTCAAATGAATAGTGTTTACTCGCAGAATTTAAATGAGAAGATTTGGTGGCAAAGGTTTGGTCTATGTATATGTTTGTGCACATGGGGGGTTGGGAATTATGCAAGCAAGAAAACAATGAGCAAATTGGACCCTTAACAACACAGCACAAGGTCATCACATAAGTCACAGTGTTATTGTTGGGGTGTGGATGGGTGGGGAGGGGGTAGACGATAGTAGTTTCTATCATGGAAACATGATGGCAAAAACCTCTCTTCTATACTTGGGAAATATTATTTTGGATTACGATCACCTTCAGCTTTACTACAGGGTTTTACTGAGGTATGAAAGCAATCACTGCCATTAATTGCACAATTATGACACAATATATGATATGGATACTGCCACACAGCTGAGAATATAGTCAGCTAAATAATATTGTTTCATAACTAGCAAATAAAGCTCTGAGGGGACAGAGGTGACTGTTTCTGGCTCAGACTCATTAAGGAACCTGAACCATATTGTAAGGGAGAGATATTTAATTATGGGCTGGACTGATAACACAGATCATGGCCTCACTGGGAGAAGTAGACCCTGTGCTATCGAAAGCTGGCTGTTCCAAACATCAATTACCATCATTATGTACAGCAGCCCTGCAAAATATAGTGTGCTACGTATTTCAGCAGCGACCCGTGAACAGGCCTACATAGATAAATTTATTTTCACGGTCATTATTAAACAGGTGTGGAGACGGAATTCCTCATTGCCGGACTGAGGATAAAAGAAAAATTTGTCTGCCCCTTTGCTGAAAGAGCAATTCATTACAGACTGCTCCACGCAGACAGACTTTGTAGCCTTGGTTCATTCTTTGCCTCTGCTGCCTGCCTAAATGAGAGATGGGAGTACATTACCAACTCATGGGGTACAGCAAACAGCTTGGCTTCGTCAAATAAGCTTTACTCATCAAAGAGAGGTCAAAGGCCAAGAGAGTAAAAATGACCAATATTTTAAAATGTAATCCAAATTTCTGAGTGTATTTTCTGCATGTCCTATGATGGCAGGAGTTAAAAAAATGTTAATGCAATAAATGCATTTCATATTTATAGTGGACTCTAGTTGTGTAATAATGTAGAGCTTAATTCTTTTAATCTTTAATCTTAGCAATAAAGGTAGATGGCCCGCATAGTGTAGCTTAATATTTTCCAGTTATCCCTTGCATCAAGCTGCTATTTATCTCAAACCTTGTTATTTGAGAGCTACCTACTATCATCAGCCTGACCTCTGTTGAATGCATATTAATTTTACCTCAGTATTGCTACCACATCAATTAATAATAAGTGACTGTTCTCAACAAATGAACATGTCCTGATAAATGAGTGCCCTGACTTAATTATCTTGTACAAATAAAGAGCTTCTAAAGATGACACTGCATATTACTTTTAATATGGAAACCTACTAAAATGCTTCACATTTTAACAGGTTCTAACTGTAGAGGTTTCAAGTAAAAGTCAATCATAAAGTATTTTATCTTAGTAAAATGATGTTTCTAAAAAAAATTTAATTTTGTCCCATTAACTTTATTTCTTTATTTTCTTAAGGTGCCGTTTTTGTAATTATAGTTTTGCAGATGTAGGATTCCTTGGATTAATGCTACTCACAGGTGCTTATCTTAGTGGGTGAGTCAATGCGAAGATGAGCAGCCTACCAGTGAATCACAACATGCGTCACAGCTAAATCAAACTTCAGTGCATTGCCACTTTCCAACATGTGTCTCAGCATAGTGATTAGGAGACAGAAATATAGCTAATTAGCCCTCTACCTTTATCCAGTTTTAGTAGGGCCAACTGCTCCAGCCAATTCCGGTCTAATTTCAAACCAGCTATCTGCATGAACCAGCCATCAAAGCTGGGATCTTTCTGACTACAACAACTTAGAATGACAAGATATGGTGTGTGTTTTTCCAGGAAATATCACAGAATCAAGGTATTCCCACATCCACATTTGAAACTGGAAGCAGCTATTTCAGGTCTGTATTGATGTTATATTTCATGTCAATTCTAAGCTTTAGCTGTCTTTGCAATGAATAGCAAAGCTACGGTTTGGTGCTGTTTCAACAGATCTTCACAGACATAGTTCTTACTGACATGAGGCTGAAAGAACATAAACGAAAATACTAACCTTGATAGGCTTTATCTCATAGTGTTTTAGGAGCTCATAAAGGAATTGAGAAGGTAGTTAGCAAGCTTCTGGGTGTTCTCTCCAATTCCATCACTATTGCTTCAACATTGTCAACTCAAATGAGCATGTTAAGACTATGAGAAATAAGGATAATAGTAAGCCACCTCAGTCTACTACTAAACATGGTCAGAGCTGATCACTTTCATGTCCTGTCTCATTATAGCCAAAGCCTGCTTTAATTCCAGTTACAAGTTTGCAGGTGACACCACAACAGTGGGCTGGATATCAAACCATAAGACTGTGTGCAGGAAGGAGACAGAACCTATTGGCATGACGCTAAGACAACAACCTTTCCGTCAGTGTCAGAGAAACAAAGAAGTTTGACATTGACTTCAAGAGTCAGGTTGGGATACGATGTATCAATGGTGCTGGAGTGGAGATGGTTGAGAGCCTCAAGTCTCTAGCTATACAGTATCAACAATGTAAAAACATAAGAACATCAGAAATTGGACTAGGAATAAGAATCAGGCCCATTGAACCTGTTCTGCCATTCAAGAAGGGAATGACTGATTCAGCCATGGATTCAATTTCCTCAACATACCCTTTCTTTTAATTCCTCTGCTACCGAATGAAACCTACCAAATGTTGAAAGAACTAGATGTGGGGATATGTATGATGGGGGTATTCAGAACTAAAGGGCACAACCTCAGAATTGAGGGGCAACACTTTAGAACAGAGGTAAGGAGGAATTCTTTTAGACAGAGAATAGTGAATCTGCGGAATGCTCTGTACTGGAGGCCAAGTCCATGCATATAGTTAAGGCAGAAGTTGTTTGTTTCCTGATCCGTCAGGGCATCAAAGGATATGGAAAGAAGGCAGGTGAATGGGGCTGAGTGGGATCTGGGATCAGCCATGATGGAATGCGGAGCAGACTCGATGGGCTGAATGGCCTAATGCTTTTCCTATATATTATTACGGTCCTATGGCTTTATGCAAAATATCTATCTGTGTCTTAAATATATTCAATGAAGTAACCTCTACTGCTTCTCTGGGTAGAGAATTCCACTGATTTACGACTTTCTGGGAAAAGCAGTTTTTCCTCATCACCATCCAAAATCTACTGCCCTGAATTTTAAAGCGATGCCCCGTAGTTCCAGTTTCACCTACGTGGAAAAATGCTTCCCTGTCTCTATTATACTTAGCAATTTTAGAATTTGACATATTTCTAAAATGATCCTCTCTCATTTTTCTCAATTCCGGTGAAGTATAGTCACAGATGACTCAATCTCTCCTGACAGGCTAACCTCCTCATCTCCAGAATCAACCTGATGAACTTTCTCTGCACTGGTTCAGAAGTTGGTTCTTCTAAGAAGACAGAACTGCATACAGTATTCAATGTGTGGCCTTTACCAGCACAGTGTATAGTTGCAGCATAACCTCCCTGCTCATGAGATCAAGTCCTCTAACAATGCATGTCAGATTTTTGTTTGCATTCTTAATAATTCGTTGCACTTACAAACCAACATTTTGCAATTCATACATAACCTTCTGCAATTCTGCACAGCACCCCATTCACAAAACCTATCCATATTTCGCTGCAATTTCTCTGGATCCTCTACACAATCTGACTTTTTTGCTTAATTTAGTGTCATCAGTGAATTTATGTATGCTATAGTTGGCTCCTCTTTCAAATTGTTAATGCATATTGTGAACAGATGCAGGCCCAGCACTGACCCCAGTGGGACTCTGCTTACCACTGACTGACACCCATTCATTCCTCTATATTCTATTGGTTAACCGATCCTCTATCCATACTCACAACTTCATACATCCGTACCTTATGGATAAGTCTTTCATGCAACAGATTATTGAATACCTTTTTGAAATCTAAGTACACAACAAGCACCTGTTAACCTCTATGCACTGCACTCACTATATCCACAAGGAATAGCCATCAGTTTTCCAAACAGGACCTGCCTTTCATGAATCTGAGCTGTGCCTGCATGATGGAACCACTTCTGTCTAGATGTCTTGCTCTTTCTTCCTTAATGTTAACTTGAAACTTTTACCCAACTACAGATGTTAAGATAGATGCCCTGTAGTTACCCACCTTTTGCCTACATCCTCTTTTCAACAGTGTGATAGTTGTTGTCTTCCATTCCACTGGAAGCTGCCCAGAATCCATAAAATTTTGATGAATGATCACAAGTGCATCCAGTATAACTTCCACTATTTCTTTCAGTATTTCAGAATGCATCCCATCAAAACCACCAGGGGACTTGTCTACCTTTAGGCCCATAACTTTGCTCAGCACTACATCTTTAATGATAGTGCTTTGTCCTGGTCCAGCCATGTGGACATGATTGCAAATAATCATCCCCTTTGGTTCCCCTTCCTCATGAGGGTAAGGAAATTTGGCATGTCCCCAATGATTCCTAACACTGCCTACAGGTGCACCTTAGAATGCATGAGATCTGGATGCATTGTACAGTGCAACAGCCATAGCATTTGTTTATCTTCTGTTGTGTTGTCACAAAAACCCTGGTAGGAAAGAAACAGAACAATATGATAATACATCTTTTGCCATGGTAAATAATCCAAAATGCCAAAAGGATGCAAGTCAGTGAAAAGACTAACTCCAACAAAAAAAAAGGTTAAATTATAAATGACAAAATTGGAAAATGGTCATAATATGCACAGAATATCCAATGTAACTGAAGAATATACAGAACTGATTAAAGGGAAATTAAATCATGAACATGGCGGAAAAAGCAGAATAATTTTAATTTCAAAACATGTAACCTTTACCACCAAACATGAAAGCAACAGCTGGTGAATAGGATCACCACCATCTGCAGGTTCCCCTCTGGTCATGCATCAAACGTATTCTGAAAAATATCACTGTTCACTGGGTCTAAATCCTGGAACTCCCTACCCAACAACCAGAAGGATGGCAACAGTTCAAGACAACTCCCTACCACCTTTTCATAGGTAATCATGGGGACAATAAATACTAGCTTTACCAGTGAGGCACATATCCCACAGAAATGAGTGAAATAAAGCAACAAAAAAAAAAATTATTTTACCAGAGATTTATGCATTACTGTGATTTATGCAACATTAACCCACTACCTGACTTTGGGCATGCTGTTGCTAGTTCTAGAATTCAGTACATGACATACTGTTACGTTAAAACCAGCTCAAGTAACAAAATAAACAAATGAATCTGCAAATGTGGTCAAAGATGGAAATTTCTGCAGTGTACCTGTATATAATTAACAAAAAAGGGTTCATTTCTCTGGCCTGGATTTTCATTTGTTCCATCATTGGATGGTGAAGAGTCACTTTCCTGTGTCAACCATCTTTTACTGACCCATTAAATATCAATGATAGCTGGGAAGTGAGGACCAGAAGCTGATTACATTTTCTTCTTATGGTACAAGGGTTTATTGAAAGTTACAAAGTTGCAACTATGGTACAAGGGTTGCAACTATGGTACAAACTACAAGGGTTTATTGAAAGTTGCAAAGTGGAGCCATTAATATTTATTTTGCAGACAGAAGACCGATAAGTGGGTGGCTTCTACCATATCTATTTATATTGCAACTCTCCCTCTTTTCCATTTCCTCCACAATGCCCTTTGGTGTAGTGTACATAAACCATAGAATTATTTGACATGGATGGTAATCTTTCAGTTTATTGTGTCACCTTCAATATAAAAACACATGGCAGTACCTCCTCCTGCATTTTTGCATCTCCCTTTATGAGGTGCAGACTAGTTGGGTGGAGCCTATCTTCATGCTGATGGGACACTGTTATTTCTTGACTGTTGGCTACTGTTTTGGCTCTATTCTGATGTAAAAAAATACTAGATTTGCCCATTCACCTCCTTGTCACCTCCATTCAGGCCCCAAATAGTCCTTCCAGGTGAGGCAACACTTAACCTGCGAATCTGCTGAGGTTGTCTGTGGTGTTCATTGCTCCTGATGTGACCTCCTCTACATTGGTGAGACCAGTTGTAAGTTGGAGACTGTTTTGTCAAGCACCTCCACTCCATCCACCAAAACTGGAACTTCCCGAGCATTTTAATTCCGATTCCCATTCCTGTTCCAACATGTTAGTCCATGACCTCCTTTTGTGTCAAGATGAGACCACCCTCAGGGTGGAGGAACAACACCTGATATTCTGTCGGGTAGCCTCCAACCTGATGGCATGAATATGAATTTCTCCTTCTGGTAAAAAAAAAGTTTTCACACTCCCTCCCCTCTTCTTCTATTCCCCACTCTGACCTTTTGCCTCTTCTCATCTGCCTATAACCTAACCGAGTCCCCATCTCCTTCTCTTTCTCCTATGGTCCACTACCGTCTCCTATCAGATTCCTTCTTCTCCAGACTTTTAGCCTTTCAAACCAACTCACTTCTCCTTTCGCCTTTTAGCTATCCTCCTTCTCTTCCACCCATATTTTTATTCTGGTGTCTTCCCCCTGCCTTTCCAGTCCTGAAGAAGGATCTCAGCCTGAAACGTCGAACATTTTCCTAGATGCTGCCTGACCTGCTGAGTCCCTTCAGTATTTTGTGTGTGTTGCTTTGGAATTGCAGCATCTGTAGACTTGCTCATACAAGAAGAACGTTTGCTCATTGTTTTTGCTTTTGAAGCCAGCTGAAGCTATTTTTAATCAATCAGTTGGAAATACAAATTCTGCAAGTTTTAATCTTGAAATTGCATTACTACTGAAACTAACTTTAGGCTGATGGGGAAGAAAACTAATGGGGAGAACGTTATAGCCAACAGAAAATGCTACATGGTATTCATCCTCTAGAATTGTTAAACTCATATGCACTTTATATTTGAGGCTAGCACAGCTCACTGTATCTCAATCCCTGCTCAATCATTTAAACAGGATACAACAGCTCCATACATTTTTCAAAAAAAGTCTATGCAGCATGACCATATTGCCAAAATGGAAGGCTTTCAATACCTAAAATTTTAACACTCTCTTCCATAGATGGATCACAGTAAATGATCTTTTATTTCTGTTTGCTTAAACATTTCTCCAGTATTTCTCATCCTCGGGCATTGATATCAAGTTAATGGATTGTTCCATTGCACCATCATTCACTGTGTCAGACCCTGTTGGCAATCTACTTGAACTACAGGAGAGGGGGCATCATGATTGACCCCACAACATCCCCAATAGCTATTGATACACATGTGCTTTCAACAAGATCACTGAGTAGGGATCTGGAGAGGCGACTGAGATCAGCGCTGCCACTCCAGTCATTCAACTGAGGCAGAAGAGAGGAGAAATCTCCCAAACCTGTATGCATTATACACACTGAATCACTAAAGGAAACCGTTCAGTAATGTTTGCAGAAACAAATACAAACAGGATATTGGCAGGAAAGTTTTTGAAGGTTACTTACATTGATATCAAATTTTAATATGATCACATGAAAACAAGTGCTAAAATGCTGTCTTGCTTTGGAACATGCCAGTTTTGTGCAGAGTCATCATCTTACACTGAACACTTCGCATGGGAGTACTGCATACGCCAGTGTCTACCTGTGCTGTGTGAAACACGGATATAAAAACAGAGTCTCCCACTATGGTTATTAAGGTAAGTGATTACTTCAATTGGGATAGATAGATAGATAGATAGATAGATAGATAGATAGATAGATGGGATAGATTTGGGGTACTTTAGCTTTGAATTGGTCAGATCTGGGAGGGAAAATAACATGCCCCAGTGAATAGTAGGATTTTGTGAAGCCCTACCCTTCAAATTAGGAAGACATCTGTGTTATTTGGCTCATAGCTAAAAATATGGAGGACATTTTCCAAAATCCTGTTCGTCGACTCTTGCATTCAAGGCCTACTCAGATCTGAGATGCTTATATGTATGCACTTAAGTGTCTTAACAGCTCAACTGAAATGTGTTGAGGGCTGACTGATATCACAGTTACCTGCACTGCAACAACTGTCATCAACGGAGGACTGTTATACAACTTCCCATGAGCATCAATTACATTTAGCAAACACTGTTTAGCTTCACCCTTATAGCACAGAGCTATAAATCACAAGCTCTTCAATGGGATCTCTTGGCCACCAAATCTCATTTACAGAAACAGGCCATTCAACCCAATCGCCTATGCCAGTGTTTATAATCCACCTGAGCTACCCCTTACACTAACGACTTCTTCTTACCTTGGACAGTTACCTCTCTGTTTCCTTCCCTCATGTATGCAACAATTAATTTCACATTTTAAAAAAATCTCCAGAAACATTTAATATGGGCTAATGATATCACTGTATTGTCAGATAGCACCTGAGTAATTTTATTTGCATGCTTTAGGTGCACTAAATGCTGGAACTTTAAACATGCAGGTGGTCGGTAATTAAACTACTATATCCGTGAAGTGGAAAGGCACCATTAGTTAACTTTGCTTCATGAATTAACTGATAGGGAGGACACCAGAAAAAAAATAAACAGGTGTTTTTTGGTCAAATTGCAAACCAATTTATCGTGCAAATGATCAAGCTGCAGTGTAATACAGGACAATGAGAGCATTTTGCTGTCCTGCCTAACATCCTACTCAGTGCTGCCACTTTAATAAAAGGAGTGTATAGGAATCGCACTGTAAGGATTATCTTATGCATTTAAATTACAATTGAACATTACATACTTTGAAAGCACATTACTGTAGTTTAGAAAAAAATCTATTTTTAATCTTGCTTTTCATTAAGTAGCATGTAATCAAAATACAGAATAGGAAGATATTCAAAGTCTAAGGTTTACTTAAATATTTACATAAATAAAAGGGGTACATTCTGAACTTTATTTAACAACTGAAGTGTTTTTAGGCATGGTAGAGGGTGTATAGGGGACAAAATCAACTGGTCTTTCTTTTGTGTTATTTAGGAAGTTTGCTTCAGGGTGTACGTATGTGGATTACAACCAGGAATACATTGGATTTGACTATGGCAGAAATATTGTTGAATGTCTTCAGCTGAAAGTAAACAATGCTCCTATAGTGTGTCCTTAAGATCAACAACAACTCTCTGCCCAAACTGACTCATGAAGTTAAATCAAATGGCAAGAGACCACCAAAGTCGATGGATGTGCACACAAATATTAGCCAATAGATTTGGGAGACAAGGAGGGAAAATATAAACAAATATAATTTTCAGACAAGACTTACCGAAGACAATTGAGACAAATTAGAAATGCAATTTAGTATATCTTGAATGTAAATGTTATTAGAGGAACTTCTTCAATGGACCCTTAGGATTAATTACAAAACTTCTAGATAACCAAACTGAATTTGCACGAATACATATTTTTTGAATATTTTAACAATATCTAATTGAAGTGAGTAAAAGGATGGAAGATAGCATGAGTGGTACACTGTTGTTATATAATTGTATCAATTTCCAATCCCATATATTAGCCAGTGATATGCTCACAACTGTCTTGCTGTCTTCATTCTATCTGAAAAATAATCTTGTTTCTGTTCTATGTTGATGTAGATATGAATCAGTCACCTTGCTCCTCAGATAAATCCAAACATGAACTTCATAATTATAGAACTGACGATCAGTTTGGTTACATGTACCTTTCCTAATTATTAAGCCTTTATTGGTGCTAAGCAGATTTGGGTTAAGGTGCCAGAAAGCACTAATACAAAGGGCTGTGAAATTAATTTCTAATGTTTTTATCCTCTTCATGCTAATATATTGACTTCCAGAGAAATATTGAACCTAAATCACATTGTTGCACTTTGTATCTTGTAGTGCCTCCATCAATAACAAAACTATTTTGGTCTAAATTCAATAGCAGAACTAGTCAGACATGGAAAAAATATTTTGAAATTTCTATTTTGTTCTAGTTCAAATGGCCAGATACATAAAATCAGTTCACTACAATGTCACCTGCGCTTGGAAAAAATGTGTTGGAAACTTTTAATAAAATGTTGCACGGAGTAAATTAGTGCAACCTCACCAAAGCACAAACAATTGTCTTCCTGAATTGTGCTGGAAGTTGTGTGATTCTCTGTCTTTCTCATTTTAAAAGCACTGCCTTAGCGAGCTGAACTTGTAAAGTTTTCTTTGGAGCTGCTGTTGGTTGATTAGATCTATTTCAGCCTGGTAGCAGTAATAGGCTCCTTTCTGTGAAACTGCTTACCCTCTGCTCCCTTGGCAGCTGGAGAAACTAGAATTAATCAGGTCTGCTGGGAACTTCTTCAGCTTCTCCGCAGGCTGGCGTCTCAGGAATCATTTGCAACAGAATCTTACTGTCAAGTCTTTGTCATTTAGGCTTTTGATTATGCTTTCTCTTTACAAAAAAAAATGGAAATGGATGACAGATTTGCCTAATGTAGAGTTTCACTGGTTACTTTATATAGACATCTATTATTACCCTTTGTGCTGCTCATATACTGAAGATAGGTGAGCACAAGAAATTTTTGGCACAGAAAGGAAGGACATCTTTGCAGGTGATTGTTCCACTTTTAATTAAGATGGTTCATCTGCTAATGAACCTAAGCTGGCAACATTGACCGTGTTGCAATTTCTTCACTTCAACCAAGACTCTTGACCTTGTTTGAAGTTTGAGACAATAAAAAACATTAACAAAGTTTTAATGGAATAAGATGCTTCTGATTTTGCATAGATTATTTTTTAATATTAACTAGAATAACTACTGTTGAAAATCAAACATTCTGGTGAATCTTATGTTAGTAATTGTTAAAACAGTTAGGGCTGTGTTTTCTATGTCATTCATTATGAAATGTGCTGTTTTATAAATAACCTACAATGTTAGTCATTCATATTAGCTCTTATACACTACATATTTCAATCTGCCTGATCGACTAAATTGCAGTTCAGTAATTTTATTAAACATTTCTGAAGTTATAAATACAGTACATGTTAGGAAGTGTAGCACTTTTAAAGTATGTATTTAATGTCACTGTGATGCTTAAGACTGTTTTTTATATTCCCTCATGGTCATTCAAAAATTAACTAATTTTGGTTTAGTTAAGCACATATTGAGTTCAGCAGGAGAAAATACTTAACGAAGACAAATTATGCAGAAATCCAGGATATGTTTGTTCCTCGGGCCCCTGCTTAGAAATGTTGAGGCTCCCAGAATTGGACTTCTAGAATATGTACCTCTTGGCATACAAATAAACTACTTCTGCACTGAATGACAATTAAAACCCACTGGGTAGAGGAAAAAAATGTACAACATATTCTTAACTTTAGACATGGAGGCAGTATCCCAGTTAACAGAGCACTATAGGTATGAGGTATCTCCAATTTGATGTTTGGAGTGATCTGCAACCACATCTATTCTCTATTTACTACCTAAATTTGGCATTGAATTTGGAACCTAAACTACAAAATGCCTCTGCATTCAGATAAAATCTACAGCTTCAAATTATTTGTGGAAGATTACATGAAAGGAGATGGAATCAAGATTCATTTAACAATAAATAATCTTCAAACAAGAATCAAATAAGCCAGTTTAAAATTTTGTCTATCTGTTCATTAGTGGAGTTGGGAATATTCTGTTCCTTCTCTGCTAATGCCTCTTAACAACTGTGTGGTATCTTACTTTAGGATTAATGGATATGAAGATGAATGAATGGTTTGACTTTTTTTGTAAGTTCATGGAATTAGTTTTCTATCTACAAAAACCTTTCAAACATTCATTTAACGTTGTCCCTATGTAGCATTAACAATCAATTTCTAAAATTGATTTTCCCTTTAAACAGCAGGATCACCACGTCTCAGATGGAAAAGCACAGGAATTATTAATAATGGCACTAGTCCTTTTTCATATATCCTGTAGCTAGAGTATGCCAAGCTTATGCACACATTTCAGAAAACCTTTTGCTGTTAATGTGACAAATATGACTCATACCATGAATGTCATAATACAGACATCATGCAATTCCTCTTCTATGTGCTTTGGCAATGTAGTTAAAGTCTCTCTGCCCCCTATGCTCAGTTAATGTTTTACCAAGAACAGGCATCCATCCAAACTCGTGGCTCATTTTTACATAGGCTTTGAAAGAGGCTGTGATTCCCAGGCTCTGTTCTCCTATCTCTCAGCCAATAATTTATGAAATATTCAGGTAATGTTGAAATACATTCCTCATGTTAGTTTCCTACTTGCCATTTCCCATCAGATTCCCTGTTCATTTTAGGGCTCCATACAAGCAGCAGAGTTAATGTCCTGACAAAGGAAAATGCTCATAATGGATCAAGCAATGTATTTCTTCTTGACAAAGTAAACTTCTTGATCATTGATTATGTTCCCTCTAACCACAATTACAATATACACAACGGAAACCAATAAAGAACGATTACAAGTAATAACATTTATTTTACATTTCAAATATTTGTGAAAAATGCCAGCTTAAAGAAGCAACAATTGAAAGGTATTTAGTCAAACTGATCAGGGAATTTCATGTCAAAACAGACAGAAGCAATGATGTGGTGATGGATAGTGGTAAAATATTTCTTCCCTTACAGATTACATTGGTGTCAGAAAATGTGTAGTGATAACTAATTCTTCATGACAAGAGAGGGAAATCAGGATGATAACTTACACTGCATTGCATGGTTTTCAGAGGCTGACTGACTTTAGATTGGTATGAGCAGAGATTTGGGAGAAAGCCTCATGTCTGCTATCTGCTGTAACATTTCACAACCAAGAAAAGTCAACTTGAGAACATGGGTACATTGGCCATCCATTTCTATAGATTAGAATAATGAATTTTGATTTGATTATTAGAATACAAATCAAATAGCAAAAACAAAACTTTTTGTGCACTCTACAAGAAAATGCACCTCAATTTGTTTTCTATAATAGATATGTCCTGGTAGGGATTTCATTCTGAGCATGATGACTGATTCTGCCCAACACTGCATCTGTTTCATCTGCTCACTCCTTCATCTTCCCCCTCCAAGTTGCCATTTTAGTTTATCTGTATGTTGATAAACTTAGATCCGCTTTGAACAAGCATAATTAGCAATGTTTTAAAAGTTGCCTCTATTTCTTTAAACAGCTAAAGTTTCCTTCATGCACTTAAAAATCACGTCTTTGATGTTTCATGAAGCAATGCAAATGGGTTTATCACATAACATAAGCCTTTATAGTGCCAATCCTTCTGATTGACTTGATGTTAATCTACTGTATTTCATTTTCAGAAATCACTAAAACTATTTTCTTGTTACATTGGGGTATATTAGTCAGTTTTTATTTACCAAATTGAAACAAACATTACATTCAATAGTTTTAAAACATATGCTTTTAACTTGTGCACCCAAATAAATAATTCAATTGATAAAGTTTTCTTGAATTCCCATAAATAGTGGAAATTGATTAATTCATCTTATGTGACAATGTCAATTTTGTGCAAATAGTCTGATTTTTAAAGCTAGTGCAAAAGTATATAGGAATACAAGATGAGCTTGAAGCAAATTGCACTTTAAATTCTCCAAATATTTTGTTAATAACTGTTTGGAACTGTGAAAAGTCCAGCAGAAACTCTGGGCAACACTGCATAAGAATGTAGAAACATAAGAAACATAAGAAACATAAAATCCTGCTAATTAATACTTAAGAGTGGTTTATCACAGCGACACCTTTATATTTCTGTCCTGTTCATTTTTTTCTTCACTACTTAAATGGGTCTTCCTTCTAAAGATAATCTTATTACATTAAATGGTAAATGCATTTCTGCACTCTGGAATGTTCACAAATCAATGTTTGGAGTTATTTTTAGAGCTTAGAGAATCTTTAAGTTCACTGCAATGAATCACAAAAAAGTACAATGCAAAAGGAAATTTTGAATCAATTCTAGCTCAGCGACCACCCAATTTGCATGAGAGATTCAAATTGGATCCATTCACTCTTTCCAGCATGTGCTACAGATGAAATGTTGTAATTTCTATTGGCTGGGGGCTCAGTGGAGGCTGTCTGGCAGAAAGCCACTCTAGGGAGGGTGATGAAAGAAAGGAAGAAACATATAGGCTAGTCAGTCTGGTTAGGTCTGGGAAGGGAGCCCAGTTTAGTAAGGGGAAAATTGCTTATCTTAAGCTAAGGGCTATTTGGAACCCCGGGAAAACAAAGTTGGACTAGTGATGTAGAACATTGTGATTCACGAAGCGTTTAAAGTTAAGTGAAGCAAGTCAAATTGTGATTATAATCTCATACTGTACATTCACTTGTTCTTATAAATAAAGCAGCTTAATAAATTGGCCCTGACCAAGTCCTGGAAAAGCATCTTCATTAACTTACTGGGATAGAATGTGCAAAAAACATGCGCCAGTCATTTCTATAGAAACAGCTTTGCGTCTTGGTGGAAAATTGAGTGAAATGGCATATTTCATAGAACTTGTAGTGCAGAGATGAACCATTCAGCTCCAAATAAAAAGAGTCCAAGGCAGTTCCATAATATTACGCAGTGAATAATATCCAGCAATAGCCACCACGCTATTAAAAAGTTGCAATTCATGATGTCTTCATTTTGTGAAATGAAATATAAAACCGCTTCTTTCTTCTCTAGCTTTTGACTCCAGTAATATCAAGGCACATGAGCAGTCTCTTAGTAGACCTTTTCACCTTCAAGAATGGTATAAATTCTCTTTGATGGAAATACAGGAAGGTGCAAGTGCTGGAAATCTGGAGCAACCTACCTTTGCTGGAGGAACTCAGCAGGTCAGGCAGCATCTATAGTGGGAAATGGGCAGTCAATATTTCCAATTGATGTTTTGAGTCCAAGTGAAGGGTCTCAACTTAAAACATTGACTGTTCATATCCCTCCATAAATTCTACTTGATGTTCATTTTTTAATGCAATCTAACTTAAACAAAATATGTCTTAGGAGGAGGCTCATTTGCTTTAGATTATTTCACTAAGATTTTCAGGATGTATATTGTATACATTTCTCTGCCATTAAGTGTACCTATTGAAACCTTTTTAAACTATGAGGGAATATAGCCCCATATCTATTCTGTCATTTTCTTTTTAAGCCTCCAATTAGATCATTGCTTAATCCTAATTTCCTCATTACCATAAGATTTAGCCCTTAGCTTTCATTATTCACAGGAAATGAATATTGAATCAATACCAACGTTTATTGGCTAACTCTGGATGTTCTATGGTAACACACTGCAGTGCTGACGGTGAAAAAATCTCCCACAGAGTTGTTGGATGAAGAGTTTCAGAACATTTTCCAGTGATACGGAAGTAACAGCATTATGCATCCAGATCACAATGATGTGCAAGTTGAAGGGCAACTTGGAAGTGTGGTGTACCCAGCTCCTTGCTATGTTGATGCACGCAGGTGATAGAAGGTAACAAACCTTATGTCTCTTGGTCACATTCAATGCAGGCATCACTCTGATGAATTAAATGCTAGATTATCTTTCTTAGCATGAATTATCCAAAACCTGAAGCAATCTTCCAGAGCTGTGGATAACCTCAAATTTCAGCCTAGATCAGTTGACTCCTATCAGAGGATTCTGGATCAAAGCCTATTTAGCACAAAGTTCAGTTTGACTCCATTATTGAGAGAGTGCTTCAATGTCCCGCCTTTTGGATGTAAGGATAAACAAAAGATATATTTGTCTTTTCACCAGGACAAAATATTCAATCGGTCTTACAGTTAAGCCGTATTGGAAGTTCATTTGTTTAATATCTTCTCTAATGAAAAATGGGAGAAATTCCTCAATATCTCATTTAAAGATGGAGCTTCTGATAATGCAGAACTCTACTGGAATTGCAACACAATAATAGCATGGTGGCCATTGCCTGCATAATGGAACTGTCATGTCTCCTTTGAACTTATCCCCTCTCACTTAACCAAATGCCTTCTTATATCTATTATAATATATTTCAACCCTGGGAGAAAGATACTAGTTGTCTGTCTATGCCTCTCATAATGTTATAAACCTCTATTAGATCTTCCTTTGTATTCTGCCTCTCCAGATTAGAAAACCCAAGTTTCTCCAATCTTTCATAGTTGAATGCAATACTCCAAAAGTGGCCTATCTGGAGGTTCATAAAGTTGCAGCGTAACTTTCCAATGTCTGAACTCAGTTCCTTAATTAATATAGACAAGCCTGCCCGATGCCATCTTTGCCACCCTATCGATCATCTGTGCATCTATTTTCTGGGAGCCATGGACTTGGACCTCAAGATTCCTCTGTACATCAACACTATTAAAGGCCTTAACATTATCAGTGTACTGCTCTTTTACATTCAATCCCCAAAGTGCAATACTTTACACTTTGCCTAATTAAACTCCATCTGCCATTTCTATGCAACTGATCTACATTAGCAAATTTGAAGATGACACAAAGCTGGGTGGCTGTGTGAAATGTGAAGAGGATGTTAGGAGAATGTAGGGTGACTTGGACAGGTTGGGTGAGTGGGCAGATGCATGGCAGATGCAGTTTAATGTGGATAAATGTGAGGTTATCCACTTTGGTGGCAAGACCAGGAAGTCAGATTACTATCTGAATGGTGTCAAGTTAGGAAAAGGGAAAGTACAATGAGATCTAGGTGTCTTTGCTCATCAGTCACTGAAAGTAAGCATGCAGGTACAGCAGGCAGTGAAGAAAGCTAATGGCATGTTGGCCTTCATAACAAGGGGAGTTGAGTATAGGAGCAAAGAGGTCCTTCTGAAGTTGTACAGGGCCCTGGTGAGACCACACCTGGAGTTTTGTGTGCAGTTTTGGTCTCCAAATTTGAGGAAAGACATTTTTGCTATCGAGGGAGTCCAGCTTAGGTTCATGAAGTTAATTCCCGGGATGGCGGGGCTGTCATATGCTGAAAGACTGGAGTGACTGGGCTTGTATACACTGGAATTTAGAACGATGAGAGGAGATCTGATTGAAACATGTAAGATTATTAAGGGATTGGACACGGTAGAGGCAGGAAACATGTTCCCGCTGATGGGTGAGTCCAGAACCAGAGGCTACAGTCTAAGAATAAGGGGTAGGCCATTTAGAATGGAGTTGAGGAAAATCCTTTTCACCAAGAGAATTGTGGATCTGTGGAATGCTCTATCTCAGAAGGTAGTGGAGGCCAATTCTCTGCATGCTTTTAAGAAAGAGTTAGAAAGTGCTCTTAAAGATAGTGGAGTCAAGAGATATAGGGAGAAGGCAGGAACAGGGTACCAATTGTGGATGATCAACCATGATCACAGTGAATGGTAGTGCTGGCTCGAAGGGTCGAATGGCCTACTCCTGCACCTGTTATTTCATGTCTATTGTCTATTATCCTTCAGTACCCTGTGTCAATTTTCTGTGCTATCCACACCACCAAATTTTGTATCAACTGCAAACTTACTAACTCACTTATTGTATCTACATTTTCACCCAGGTCAATTATATACATCACAAGCAGCATGGATCCTTGTGGAACACCACTAGTAATGGACCTTCAGCCGAAATAACTTTCATCAACCAATGCCCACTGTCTTCTATTGGCAAGCCAATTCTGAAACCAAATAGCCAATTCACAATGTATTCCATTAATCTTCTAAATGAGTCTCCCTTGAGGAACCTTGTCAAATACCTTTTAAAAACCACACAGACAATTTATTTCTTAAAAATCTGTTTTCCAACTTCTCTATTGTTTTTTAAGATTCTTTTTAAACCTATCAATTTGAACAAAACTTAGTTCATTTGCTATAACATCTCTTTATATAACTCTGGTTTTGCTTTGTATTATACCTCTGAGGCATAGTGAAATGTTTTGCAATATGAGAAAGGTTTTTTTTAGCATTTTCTGTGTTGTACATTTTTTTGCTTAAACAATATGCCTAGGAGTTATTCTTCTCCATAGTTTTTATCTTCAGATAATCCCCTGCTTTTTCTAAGTGACAATGCTAAGTTTCTCCAGTAATTATTCATTAAGCAGATATCCTAATACTGGGGATCAGTCTTTAGCCTTTTCTCTATTCTTCCACCAAGCATGTCAATGTCTTGCTTGTTTCTTGGCAACCAGAACAGGAAATTATGTTCAGATTAAAGTGAACCTAAGCACCGTACGGTTTAACTAACATTTCCTTTGAACCATATTATGATTTTGGATATACTATATGGTAAAACCTCTTGTTTGTTTTGCTGATTGATACTCTACCTTGGTTGGATGGATTTAGCATTCAGTCTATACTTGAGAAGTATGTAAGTCATCTCCAGCTATCCTTCTACAATTTGAGATGTATGGTTCTCTTCATTATGGTAACATCTTTCATTGTTCAGCCTATTTACATTTCTGTTTGGTTGATACTATAACCTCTGAGGCACCTCCTTCAGTTTTACTACTTATCTGATTTGGACCCATCTGCCATACAACAGTCTTGGGGTTTCATTTCCAAAAGAAGTTCACTCATGTCAATTAGAAGGGACTTTGTTATCAACTCTGTTTTCTATGGGCATCTCCACACATTCCCCCTTACCTGGCAGTACACAAAGACCAGCATTACCACTACCTTTCTCATCAACCCACTTATTCTTCGTCATTTTGCTTCGACCACTTTATTAACATTTCTATTTCTAGTCTATTAACTGCCTTATTAATTCTCAGAATGTATCTTGATTTGCTATAACTTTAATAGCCTTTCAAACGAGAATGTACTGAAGTCATTTTGCACTGATATAAAACATATCAAAGGACTTATAAGGTCAAATTGGAATTAGTCAAGAAAGGATCTCAGAGAGATTGGCCTGTTTGGACCCTTCCTTTCTGAACTTAACTTGTAGGTACTAAGATAATATGTCCATGCCTGTCACCTGGTCATCTTCCATTTCACCAGGAGTTTGAAAAAGGATTGCTTTAGCACAACTGTGAGATACAGTACAGATCTCTAGAGCAGGGTTTCTCAACTGTGGTCCATGGAGCCCTTACTTAATGGTATTGGTCCATGGCATAAAGAAGATTGAGAACCCCTGCTCCAGAGGATGGAAAATGTACCCAATGTGGCCTTCAACCTGAAGATTACCATTGTTTTTGCATAGACCCTGGGTACACAAACTTAGGCATCAGATCTTTTTCTGCCCTGGGGTTAAGAGGGACGTGTCTAACCATTCCATGTTTTATTCATTTTGTGTCAGACTGTACCACCTGTCTCTCATAGATTTTTTTTCTATTCATCGGGCAATGGTCTGCATAGAATTTCCTCAAGGTCCTGCAGGAAACAGATGGTAGATCCTGTTAGATAGATCCTTGAGCAGACTGTCAAAGACATTTTGCTGAATGGCTCATCACCAACACTTTTCAATAAAAATCAAATCTCTGCTTGGCTGGTAGAGAGGAAAGTTCTTCCTGTCAAATACGTCATGCAAATCTGGAATCTCAGTTCTACCACACGTTGACACTGAGGTGCCAATAGCTGGGGAGACTGTCATCCATCTCCTTCTGGAATATACATTTGCCAAGAAGTTCAAGATGAATATGCAATGGTCAATGTCAAAGTTTCTCCTATACAGTACATAACACATATGTACTATGCTCTTCCTGAGGAAGTACAATGAGACAAATACTGATCACAAATGGAAAATTATCAATACTGCAGAAAGCTTACTTTGTTTACCTGAAAATTGCGGATCTAAGGCAAAGAACTTTTCACAACCAAATGCTAGTGACGTTGATATGTCAGAGCTCAGGATCATCTGTTGCAACATATACTGAAACTTGGCACTGAAGCTCAATGGGGAAAGGTCATGGTTTAAATCCCTCCAGCCATTGCACATTGTGGGGCTGGAATCTGTAAAGACCACTCAGACATCACTCATGGCTTATATGTAAAGGAAAAATTGCCAACATGCTTATATATTATAAATCTTGCAGCCACATGAAATGATATAATAGTGAATAGAGACAAATAAGTTTCTGTTTTATGCATTTACAAATTTTATGGATAACATATATTCTTGTACAGTGAAAGGCCCATGCTTTTTTTATTATATAGTGAATCCCTTCTACTATATCCTGTCTGGTTCATATGTTGTATCATTTCTCTTTATTTAGTTACTAGTTTGTTTATTGATCAATTTAAAATTACATTTGCTGGTTAATTTTGGAGAAGTATCCTTTGTGCATCCTTTAAGAGTGTTGCATTTGCTATTAACTAAGAAATTAAAAGCAAGCTTCCAAAGTCTATTTGTTTCGAATGTTGCCTTAAACAAATCTAGTCACTATAAAGCTTAGAATCTCCATTTTGGAATAATCATTACTATGACATCTTCCAGAGGATATAACTACCATTCTGCAAATATTTTTGAGATTTTTAAAGAATCAATATTAAAATTGGTGAAGAGGCCATCATTAACCACGTATCAACTCTGTTTACTCTGTTTATGTAACAGTCCTGATGAAGGGTCTTGGCCCAAGCTGTTTATTCATTTCCGTAGATGCTGCCTGATCTGCTGAGTTCCTCCACCATTTTGTGTGTGTTGCTTTGGATTTCCAGCATCTGAAGGCTTTCTCATGTTTATGTTTCTCTATTTTTGATTGAATACTTTATAAAAATAGCTTCTATGTTTTTGCGTATCATTCTCTGTGGTTTCTCATTTTGTGTCTGTAATATATCCCCATAGCTGATATTCTCCACATGGCAAAAAACCATTAAGAAGAGTTCATTTCTAGCTTATATTTCAATGTAATCAATTTCCTTTTCCTTCAATGTGTTCCCAAATCCAAGAATACAGCAGCTTCTTTTATTGCCCACACATTTCCTGATGTGTGCATTCCTACTTCTAGCATCTATATTTAGCCACATTTATGATATTCTGGTCTTATTGTTGCCCATGACTATCACACCCTCCAGTTTTCCCATTTAATTTCCAATGTTTCTACATCTTGTGATATATTTGTCTTTAATATTGTTCATGGTCTGCTTTTACATAATACTTCACTTGCTCATCAGCTGTAGCTTCTTCAGATGGAAACCTTGGAAACACCATTAAAGCAATCACATCATTTTCACTTTCTAGCAGATTCAACACTGAAATGACAGTTGATGTGGGAAAATTCCTATACAAATTCATAGCCTTTATGAAATATATGAAGATTTCTTGCCCAAACCTCACTGTTCACTGCTTTCTAACCTATTGTCTTATCTTATTTGAAATTATATTTTTTTCTGCCCTTTCTCCTAAATAAATCTCTGTTGTTGTCTTGAGTTTCACCAGAAATCTCTGTAGTCCTTATTTCATTCAAGACCAGTTCATTTTTGATGTGGGGCAGCATGGTAGGGTAGCGGTTAGTGCAATGCTTTACAACAGCCAACTGTAAGATCAGGGTTCGATTCCGGCCTCAGTCAGTAAACAGTTTGTATATTCTCCCTGTGATTGCACGGGTTTCCTCTGGGCACTCCAGCTTTTCTCCCCCACCCCCCCGCCACCGTATTCCAGAAAAAAAAGGAGACTGTTGTTTCCAGCGGGCAGCAGAGTGACAGGCAGTGGAGTGGTGGGGCTTTGGCTCAACTGGCTTAGGCAGTAATGGGACTAGGTGAGGTAGGAAGTATGTGTGTGAGGCCAGTTTTCTGTGCTCTGTATCAGATTTGGGGTACCTGGAGTCTCCCAGCCTCCTGTCAGCCATACCTGCACCAGGTGTGTCAAGCTGCTGCTCCTGAGGGACCGAGTTAGGGAACTGGAGATGCAGCTTGATGACCTTCGCCTGGTCAGGGAGAGCGAGGAGGTGATAGAGAGGAGTTACAGACAGGTGGTCACACCAGGGCCATGGGAAGATTCATGTACTAGAGAGTACCCCTGTGGCTGTATCCCTTGACAATAAGTACTCCTGTTTGAGTACTGCAGTGGGGGGTGGGGGGGAACAGCCCACCTGGGGGAAGCGGCAGTGACCGCGCCTCTGGCACAGAGTCTGGCCTTGTGGCTCAGAAGGGCAGAGAAGGGAAGAGGAAGGCAGTAGTGATAGGGGACTCTGGTTAGGGGGTCAGACAGGCAATCCTGTGGATGCAGGAAAGAAACTCGGATGGTAGATTGCCTCCCAGGTGCCAGGGTCCGGGGTGTTTCAGATCATGTCCAAGATATCCTGAAGTGGGAGGGTGAGGAGTCAGAGGTTGTGGTACATATAGGTACCAATGACATAGGTAGGAAAAAGGAAGAGGTCTTGAAAGGAGAATATAGGGAGTTAGAAAGGGAGCTGAGAAGTAGGACCTCAAAGGTAGAAATCTCGGGATTACTGCCTGTGCCACGCAACAGTGAGAATAGGAATAGAGCGAGGTGGAGGATAAATGTGTGGCTGAGGGAGTGGAGCAGGGAGCAGGGATTCAGATTTCTGGATCATTGGGACCTCTTTTGGGCAGGTGTGACCTGTACAAAAAGGACAGGTTGCACTTGAATCCCAGGGGGATCAATATCCTGGTGGGAAGGTTTGCTAAGGCTACTGGGGAGAGTTTAAACTAGAATTGTTGGGGGGTGGAGACTGAACTGAAGAGACTGTGGAAGAGGATGTTGGCTCACAAACAGAAAGCTTGGAGACAGTGTGAGAGGGAGGATAGGCAGGTGATAGAGAAGGGTTGTGCTCAGACCAAAGGTTTGAGGTGTGCCTATTTTAATGCAAGGAGTGCTGTGAACAAAGTGGATGAGCTTAGAGAGTGGATCAGTACTTGGAGATATGATGTGTTGGCCATTACAGAGACTTGGATAGCTCAGGAACAAGATTGGTTACTTCAAGTGCCGGGTTTTAGATGTTTCAGAAAGGACAGGGAGGGAGGCAAAAGAGGTGGGGGTGCGGCGCTATAGATCAGAGATAGTGTCACGACTGCAGGAAAGATGGTCGCCATGGAGGTATTGTCTCTGTGGGTGGAGGTTAGGAACAGGAAGGGGTCAATAACTTTACTGAGTGTTTTTATAGGCTGCCCAATAGTAACAGGGATATTGAGGAGCAGATAGGGAAACAGATCCTGGAAGTGAGTAATAATAACAGGGTTGTCATGAAGGGAGATTTTAATTTCCCAAATATCGATTGGCATTTCCCTAGAGCAAGGGGTTTAGATGGGGTGGATTTTGTTAGTTGTATTCAGGAAGGTTTTTTGACACAATATGTAGATAAGCCTACAAGAGGAGAGGCTGTCCATCAGATTCAGATTCAGTTTATTGTCATTTAGAAACCTGGTCAGGTGTCAAATCTCTCAGTGGGAGAGCATTTTGAAGATAGTGATCATAATTCTGTCTCCTTTGTCATAGCATTGGAGAGAGATAGGAACAGACGAGTTAGAAAAGAATTTTGAGGCTATCAGGCAGGAAATTGGAGGTTTAAATTGGAAACAGATGTTCTCAGGGAAAAGTATGGAAGAAATGTGACAAATATTCAGGGGATATTTGTGTAGAGTTCTGTATAGGTCCATTCGAATGAGACAGGGAAGTTATGGTAGAGTGCAGGAACCGTGGTGTACAAAGGCTGTAATAAATCTAGTCAAGAAGAAAAGAAAAGCCTACAAAAGGTTCAGCAAGCTAGTTAATGTAAGAGATCTACAAGAATATAAGGCTACTAGGAAGGAGCTTAAGAAGAAAATTAGGAGAGCCAGAAGGAGCCATGAGAAGGCCTCTTCCAAGTACCTTTTGGAAAGCATCAAGTTGGATAAGTCGCTGGGACTGGATGAAATGTACCCCAGGCTACTGTGGGAGGCAAGGGAGGAGATTGCTGAGCCATTGGCAATGATCTTTGCATCATCAATGGAGACGGGAGATGTTCCGGAGGATTGGAGGGTTGCGAATGTTGTTCCTTTATTCAAGAAAGGGAGTAGAGATAGCCCAGGAAATTATAGACCAGTGATTCTTACCTCAGTGGTTGGTAAGTTCATGGAGAAGATCCTGAGAGGCAGGATTTATGAACATTTGGAGAGGTATAATATGATTAGGAATAGTCAGCATGGCTTTGTCAAGGGCAGGTCGTGCCTTATAAACCTGATTGAATTTTTTGAGGATGTGACTAAACACATTGATGAAGGAAGAGCAGTAGATGTAGTGTATATGGATTTCAGCAAGGCACTTGATAAGGTACCCCATGCAAAGCTTATTGAGAAAGTAAGGCTGCATGGGAGACAAGGGGACATTGCTTTGTCGATCCAGAACTGGCTTGCCCACAGAGGGCAAACAATGGTTGTAGACGGGTCGTATTCTGCATGGAGGTCGGCCACCAGTGGAGTGCCTCAGGGATCTGCTGTGGGACTTACTCTTCATGATTTTTATAAATTACCTGGATGAAGAAGTGGAGGGACGTGTTAGTAAATTTGCTGACGACGCAAAGGTTGGACATGTTCTGAATAGTGTGGAGGGCTGTCGGAGGTTACAGCGGGACATTGATAGGATGCTAAACTGGGCTGAGAAGTGGCAGATGGAGTTCAACCCAGATAAGTGTGACGTGGTTCATTTTGGTAGGTGAAATATGATGGCAGAATATAGTATTAATGGTAAGACTCTTGACAACGTGGAGGATTAGAGGGATCTTGGGGTCTGAATCCATAGGACACTCAAAGCTGCTGCGCGGGTTGTCTCTGTGGTTAAAAAGTCATACAGTGCATTGGCCTTCATCAGTCTTAGGAGCCGAGAGGTAATGTTAGAGCTATGTAGGACCCTGGCCAGACCCCATTTGGAGTACTGCACTCAGTTCTGGTCACCTCACTATAGGAAGGATGCTGAAACCATAGAAAGGGTGCAGAGGAGATTGTCAAGGATGTTGCCTGGATTGGGGAGCATGCCTTATGAGAAAAGGCTGACACTAAGGTTGGAGGTGTTGTGGATAGTGTGGAGAGCTATCAGAGGTTATGGCGGGACATTGATAGGATGCAAAACTGGGCTGAGATTGGCAGATGGAGTTCAACCCAGATAAGTGTGAAGAGGTTCATTTTGGTAGGTCAAATATGATGGCAGAATACAGTATTAATGGTGAGACTCTTGACAGTGTGGAGGATCAGAGGAATCTTGGGGTCCTAGTCCATATGACGCTCAAAGCAGCTGCGCAGGTTGACTCTGTGGTTAAGTAGGCATATGGTGTTTTGGCCTTCATCAACCGTAGAATTGGGTTTAAGAGCTGAGGGGAAATGTTACAACAGTATAGGACCCTGGTCAGACCCCACTTGGAGTACTGTGCTCAGTTGATAGCTTCTGCAATTCGGGCCTCACCAGTAGCCCAGCAGGAAATCCCGACTCTCCCTCGTGGTCTTCCGGAGCATCCACTAAGAGGGCTTCGCCCCCAGGAACTCTGGGAAATTTGGGGGTCCCTATCATTCTCGCTACTTCCCCAGGGCTTACCACCGTCAACTGGGTGAACCACAGTCCCCCGTTTAAATTCGGTATCCGGCCCAATGCTGCCACGCACTTCCTCAAAATCAGCTCGAATCACTGGATGCACAGACAATGTCCCCAAAAAGCTCTCACCTGCCTTCTCCTTGCAACAGGGGTGTTGGTCCCCACCAAAAGCGCTCTCTAATGCATCTGGATACTCAGCAAAGGGAGCAGAGGGTTGGTTAGGTGTCACAGCTCTTACTACATCAGACGCCAACCCCCTCAAACTTCCTACCAATCTCTGTTGTTTTCATCATCACAGCACTGCCACTCATCTAACAAATGAGAGGTCTGCTCCACCCAGATCTCATGCTCCCTTTCCCCCTCGGGGATGAACATTATTCCAGAGAAAATTCTCAGCTTCTGGTCGGGACCTTCTGCCTTTGCACTGGGCCACTTATTTGCCAGCACAGTAAGGTCTGATGTCAACTCAGAAACTGCCCTCCTCACTGGGGGACGGGGTCTAATTAAATCCGACCATTCTTCCCCACTCACTCCTCAGAAATGATAGAACCCTGTCTCAGTTCTGGTCGCCTCACTACAGGAAGGATGTGGAAGCCACAGAAAAGGTGCAGAGGATATTTACAAGGATGTTGCCTGGATTAGGGAGCCTGCCTTATGAGAATAGGTTGAGTGAACTTGGCCTTTTCTCCTTGGGGTGAAGGACGATGAGAGGCGACCTGATAGAGGTGTACAAGATGATGAGAGGCATTGATCGTATGGATAGTTAGAGGCTTTTTCCCAGGGCTGAAATGGTTGCCACAAGAGGACACAGGTTTAAGGTGCTGGGGAGTAGGTACAGAGGAGATGTCAGGGGTAATTTTTTTTACTCAGAGAGTGGTGAGTACTTGGAATGGGTTGCTGGCAGTGGTGGTGGAGGCAGATACAATAGGGCCTTTTAAGAGGCTTTTAGATAGGTATGTGGAGTTTAGTAAAACAGAGGGCTTTTGGTAAGCCCAGTAATTTCTGAGGTAAGGACAAGGGCACAACTTTGTGGGCCGAAGGACCTTTTATTGTGCTGTAGGTTTTCTATGTCTCTATGTATATATTAGGGTTGGTGAGTTGTGGGTTGTTCGAGCAATTTTTGGTTTAGCACATTTACATTTAGCAAATGACTTGGGCCACCAGTCTTCACATCTGAAAATGTATTGTGGATTTAAGTTGGTGCAGCTCTGAACGATGGGTTTCTAAAAGCTGTCAATCTCAGACCAGACAATGCTGATTAAAATTCATTTGGATGTCTTTGGTGTGCGTGTGAATATGGAGGTGTGAAGTTTCTGTGTAGTTTCAAAGAAAGCATTGTCCATACTTTTGTAAATATGGAATTATCCTTTGATGTTTCACACATAAATACTGAGCCCTACATTGGGCCAGCGAGACCATTCACCAATAGCATCTCCGTATGATACCTGCTGTACCTTGTTTTGTCGAATAAGAAATCTGCTTTGTATCAAGCAGCACCTTTCTGTGGTGGCTTCATTCATGCAACAACATGGGTGTGCTAAGTTGGTGCCGAAAGCATAGTGACACATGTAGGCTGCCCTGAACAATCTTTGCTGATTTGATTTGAGACAAAACAATGCTCTTCACTGTGTTTCAATGTACATGTGACAAACAAAGCTAATCTGATATCCCTGCCAATTATGCATGATGAAAACATTGCTGCCAGAAAATAATTTACAACCTCAGGTTGATATCAGTGTATTTATTCATTTTCCTATATACTGCAAATAAAGAGAGTAGAATTTTGCTCCGATTCAGAATACTGAACGAATGCACTTCTAAGGGTCTGTTTCTCCATTTAATTCTTTATTCATTTATTCTAACCTTGACAACTATCATCTATTTCATTTTTTGGCCCCACAGTATTCCTTCTAAACCTTCTTTGATGCCTACTGCTTGAAACAGATCAAGGCCAAGAAATAGTTCATCAATCAGCAGGTATTGACTGCCCTTATAATTTACATAACTGTCCACATTCCAAAGAGTCTGCCATCCTCTACAATCAGTCTTTGACACGGGACTGGAATCATTGCCTAGCAAAGTTTTTCTTTAATAATTGTCTTCTCCACCATGGTCCCATTATTACTTGAGTGCTAAACACTTGACTTCTTTCAGTCCAAAGTCTGGGACAGTTTGGCAGAGCTTTCTACTTTGCTTCCTTTAGTAAATTACGGACACCTAGGATCATCAGGTTGAATTCACGCATCACTTGTCTCTCCACTTGTAGCAGACTGATTCAATCTGTGAGTGTTTACTCTCAAGGTATGGCACTTCTGTAGCCTAATCACTCAGCTTAAAGAAGTCACATGCTCCATCTAACACCATCTGCTCTCTTTCAAAAATCTCCACACCTCAATCAGACTTCTTAAGTTCTTGTTCTTTGCCTTCTAAATCTATGGATCTCTCTTTATAGTTAGAGATTAGCAGATAGTTTTGTATGTCTTCATTCTGAAGTTGCATCTGGGTCTCTCATCTGTGAACATCTAATAGTAAACTGACTCATACTCTCCACCTTGGTTACATCGCTCAGCTGTTTCCACTTGCTTCATTTCTCTCCTGTCACCTTTAAGTAATCCCAGGTGTCTGCTTTTAAGTTTGTTTCTATCTGGAGCCCACATTTAATTTCTGCTTCTCTCAGGAGTGTTGTTTTACTTTTTCCTTCTTTTGGGTACTCTTGTTCATCAGGACTTGTCTCAGAAGGTCCTATTGGTCAGCTGCTTCCCACAGGTGTTCTCTTTCATCTTATTTCTTCTCTCCTGCAACCCTTTAACCTTAACTTCTCAAGTGCTTGCCCTTTAAATCTGCTGCTCTTACCCTTTAAGAAGATAGCTGGAGCTATTGATCTGTTTTTCTTACTTGCTCCCCTATTTTGTTACCTGACAGCTAAAGCTTTGTGTAGTTCGGAAGTCTGGAGAGAATTGAGTTTATTTAAAAGTTGCCCGGTCATGCTGAAACTTTTGCTTTAGTCAAAGGACTACAGGTCTTTTCCTGCATTGGAGATGTCCTATAACACTCTATTTATACGCTTAGCAACATTCACAGCTACTGATAGTCTTCTTGTATTGATGATGGTGTTTTAATTTGGTATCCGTGTTCAGGTTTGATTGCCAAAGCATTTGGTAGCTTTAGAATTTTGCGGGAATCCTTTATGAGCAGCTGCCGCATGTTTGTTCCACTGCACTGATTTGTATTTTTTATTTGTGCTATATTTCACTTGCAATCTTCATTGCCCCTGACGGAGACTGTGATCTTTCTTTGCCAGCATTTAATTCTTTGGCATCTGTCCACTGAATGCCTGCAGATATTTTTCCAATGTTGGCGGAAGCACTCCCTGACAGCTGCCTCACTGGTCATCCGAACATCCACATCTGAATTCAAAGTTCCTGCTGCATGTCTTTAATAATAGCTCTTTCCAGACATCTGGCTTTTAGCAAAAATAAAACTCTGCTCTTTGTTCCCGCTATTATAGGTGGGACAACTACAATTGAATAACCACTGCAAACAATATAAACTAATTAAAATAGGTGCATAATATTGCTAATTAAAACATTAATGTGAAATACCTTTCACCATTGAAAGCCTTTAAACAAGCAGGTTACTTTTTTAAAACAAAGAACCAAAAAGTTCAATAAAATACTAACATGTTTGCTTTTAAAATTGCACTGTGGGGATTTTACAAATATCATACCTTTACATAAATATCCAGATTCTTTATGTACTGTACAGACACCTTTGCTTTGCTTAAACTACAAATTTTAAATAAAAGATACTCATCTTTTGGGTTTTGCCAGGGGAAAAAAATGTTAATGGATGTGAAGGAGACCGAAAGAAATGAAATATTTTTTTGGCAACGTGAAAACGCCATGAAAGTAATGCAATACCTTTTCATATCTCTAATGATGTATTAAGTGATTAATTTTTATTATAGGTTACGCAATATCTGAGAGTTTCATGCTTTTTAGTCATTCAGGATTCTAACTGTCCACCCATAACTTTTAAAGAAATGCTGGCTCCCTTATATACGTTCTTTTGCTGTAGGTAAACCAATATAAAACAGATTGCATTATACAGCAATGGGAAACCTAAACACTAACATTTTTGTAAGTTAAATTTATTTTATGATTTTGAAAAAAAGATGAAGATGAAAAGCTCATTCAGCGTGCCAAGGCCATCTGGTTTCTTATTCTACTGACCAAAAGGAAATTGCAAAAACACTGACATCTTCTGCTTTGATTTATATTATCATTTGTACAAAGGTTCCAGTCACATTTCTGAAGTTTATGAAGATAAGTTAGGAAAATATTGGAATGCTTAGAAAATACTTCCTGCCATATGCAAGCACTTTTATAAAAGAAAATAGACTGCAAAGAGTAAAACAAAACAAGGAATAATAAATAAAATGTATTTGTGGAAAAAAAACTGCAATCATCAAAATTCTGAAATCAAAAATCTCCGATGGTCAAGCAATAAGTGTGGAGAGGGAAACAGATGACAGTTCAAGTCAATGACCTTCCAGAATCAGAATCAGACTTTAATCGCCAAGTACCTGTGCACATACAAGGAATTTACTTCCGGCAGATGTTGTCTCTCTGCTCATAACAATAATAATGATAAATATAAATGAAAATATAGATTATACATACAGGTAGTGCAATCTAAGTAATAGTTAGCCAACAATTAACCAGCAGTTAACTGTTCAGCAAAGTGACCGCAGTAGGGAAAAAACTTCTCCAGTGCCTATTAGTCTTAGTCTGGAGGGATCTGAAGTGCCTACCAGACAGAAGCAGTTCAAACAGTCTGTGCGCAGGAAGGAAGGAGTCCTTTATGATGTTCCCCGCCCTCTTCTTCAACCTGGAAGAGTACAGGTCCACAATAGAGGGCAGGGAGGCTCCAATGATGCGCTCGGCAGTCCTCACTGTGCGCTGTAGTCTGGTTCTATCCTGCTTGGTGGCAGCTCCAAACCACACAGTGATGGAGGTGCACAGGACAGACTCAATGACTGCAGTGTAGAACTGCAGCAACAATTCCTGAGGCAGACCATATTTCCTCAAGAGCCACAGGAAGTACATCCGCTGCTGGGCCTTCTTCAGGATGGAGCTGATGTTCTGCTCCCACTTCAGATCCTGAGAGATGGTGGTTCCCAGGAACCTGAAGTTCTCCATGGTGGACACAGGGCTGCCGAGGACTGTGAGGGGGGAACATAACGGGGGGATGTCTCCTGAAATCCACTATCATCTCCTTTGTCTTGAGTGTGTTCAGCTCCAGATTGTTCCGACTGCACCAGAGCGCCAGTTGGTCCACCTGCTGTCGATATGCAGACTCATCACTGTTCTGGATGAGTCCGATGATGGTGGTATCGTCTGCAAACTTCAAAAGCTTCACATAGGGGTTGGAGGAGGTGCAGTCACTGGTGTAGAGGGAGAACAGCAGTGGAGAGAGGACACACCCCTGGGGGGGCGCCAGTGTTGGTGATTCGAGTATCCGAGGTGACCTGTCCCGTCCTTACCTGCTGACTTACCTGCTAATCCACCAGAATTATGTAACAATCACGACTAAAGAATTTTTAAAATACAGTCGAAAGATTGTTGACCTGAATTACTAACTCTACTTTTTCCTTCGTAGCTGCTGCTTGACCTGCTGACTATTTCAAGCTATTTTTTATTTATCATGACTTTACACACCAGAAGTAAAATGTGAAGGAGTACAAATCATTAAACAAGTATTATCAAAGTTATGAAAATCTCCAAGCACTAGGCTATCACAATCTCAATGTAAAATGGAAAAAAAAAATCCTCAACATTTTGTGTAAGATTGGAAGAGTTTCTTTTTCACTGACTGAAGATTGCTTTACTGTCCTGTTTCCAATTAAATGCCTTGACCTAAACACCCATCATTCTTACTGGAAGTAATTATTTGTTTTCAGATTTTGTGCATTCATCAGTTTTTTCTTTCTATAAACAAACAGCATCTGGATGCTATCAATATATCTTAGGTTTGTGAATTTTCAAACAATTACTCCTGATCTTATTTAACTATTTTGTTTATGGTTGAAGGAATTGTTCGCATGGCTTACATTTAATCTTCATCTCTAATTGTTCTTGAGAAGTGAGCTGCCTTCTTCCACTGTTGTTGCATATCTATTGATGGTGAGCCTAAGTTTTGCTAAATAATGAGCAGAGCACATGGCAGCTACAGACTATACGTGAAACTGGACAACATAGCTTACCAGTGTTCATATATCGTACATCTATTAAACATTTAAACTACATTACACATTTCCTTTTTGTAAGTGTATGTTATAGAATCATACTATTCACAAATTTCACCTGTGCCCAGGTTTTCTAAGCTTCCTTGATGTGTTGTGCAGGGAGCTCCAGCACTTGGACCCTGCAAATCATAAAAACACTCCAATCTGGATTCCTTTATAAAACGGAACAAAGAAAAACTGCAGATGCTGGAAAGCTGGAACAAGAACAGAGAATTCTAGAAGCACAAAGCCTATCAAGCAGCATCAGATGGAAGGGATAGGAAGAGTTAACATTTTGGGCTCATCAGATATTTTCACTGTTGTCTCCAGCTTCCTGTCTAAAATATAAACATGCTTTCATTTTTACATTTCCAACTCTGATGATGAAGGGTCCTTGACCAATTACATTGTCTCTGTTCCCAGCGAGATGTGACCTGCTACATGCTTCCAGTATGCTGTTTCTTTCTGCACTGAAAATTAAAAGGCTTGTGAGTTCAACTGAATACAAAGTATACATTGCTGTATATGTTCTTCCATGAGTTAGTTAAATCTGGTTCCAAATCCTTCTCTCATCTGGAAGAGTAAAGCAAGAGTTCTGAAAATACTGGAAATTTCTCAGAAAATGAACCTGTGGCAGAGACCTTTCAGCTAAGAAGTATTCAGTCCCATTACAGAATCTTATGAATGGTATAATTTCAATGTAATGGATAGGTATAAGAAGGATGTGAGGAGTACAATGAGATAGAGCATTTCACTTATGAGGAGAGATTATTTTCCTTGGTGATTGCTGGTGGCTGGGGAGGAAGAATCTAAATGAGATATATAAACTTCTGAGAGGCACTGGAAGGATAGTTAGTGAAAAAAATACTTTCCCCTTAGCACATTTACCTAAAAATTGGAAGCATAAGTTTAAAGTAAAGAAACTTGAGGAAGAATTTGCTATGTATTTAATATTTCAATAATATTTGAGTAATCTTGTTGGTATATTGGTTGATTAAGCATTCTTGTTCATTTAAATAATTAATTGTAGGTTATATGTAAAAATACATTAATTGCATATGTCATCACGCTACCACGTGATACATGCATGTCTCACTTAAAGTAAAGACTAAGTCACACTTGTTTTCGGACTCTCTGAGTCTTCCTTTGAACTAATTTAATGATTTGAAGTTACTAAACTGAAGAGAACTCTTCCTACAACAGCACTTGTGCCTTCATTGGATTCTGAGCAAGTTGGGGAAAATAAAACAAAATGCTCTTTCATTTGCCAGGTTTTGAACATGGAATTTGCTTTTGATTATTTTAATTAGCTGTCAATTTGTCTATGACCTATACTTGCATATGCAATGTGAATGAGGTGTACATGGCATTTAGAAAGTACCTCATATGACTTACCTGAACATTAGCTACTGTAACATATTTAGTAATAATACATGCAGTTCTCTATAGCTATTCCATTTCATATTTTATGCCCAATGCAGACAACCAAAATCAACAGCAACTCAACAGGTCAGGCAACATCCTTGGAGAGGAATAAGATGCTGCTTGATTTTCTGATTTCCTACAGTGTGTTTTGCACTGGATTTCCAGCATCTGCAAAATCTTTTTGTAATTACGTTAATAGGAAGAGTTCACAGAAATTATAATAAAGGAAAAGGATGATAATGAACATCATACTTCATGCATGAACAGAATTTGGATTATAACAACTATAGTTGCAGTTGTAACGAAACCTTTCTGAATTCTGACATGGTCATCTATTATGTAAAATATGAGGGATATTCCCTTCTAAATAAACTTAATCGAAAACAGAATCTGATTCAGGTTCATTATCACTGACACACACATCTATTTTGCAATTGGGCTACACCTTGGGTTAAAGCCTATTATACATTTGTGTGAATGTTCACAAACATTTTATAGACACATATTAAACCATTATACCAATACTGAATAGCTATCACTAATAAAATACTCTACTGACGACTATTTCAGCATTTCCTTCTTTAATTGTTAACTAGGCAATAAGCATTTAGTTTGGAGAAAAAAAAAAGATAAGTTCTCAATCCAAGTGGCTGCACTTTAAAAAGGAGGATTACTCACCATCATCTATGATTGTCACAACTACTCCAGCGCCAGTTATATTTTTCTTCCAAGCTGGCATCACATTAATGTCAAATCCTTTTGGTCCAGGGGTCTGGCCAGTGTTGAACTGCAAAGAAAAATAATAACTGAGTCCTACAAAAGCTGTGCATTGCCAGAGCTCAGAGAACCTGAAAGGAGATGCCAAGAATTGCAAACATGGTTTCTTTGAACAAAACTAAGATCTCCCTGAGGCAATCAGATCTCAACGTGCTTGAAATGAAACTGATGTAAAATAGAATGGCACTCAGCCTGCCATCAAAGAAAGTTTATCTAATATTCCGCTTGTGTTCTGCCAGGATTGATGTAATATTACACCAGGTTTTTGCAAAACAAATATGATCTTGTATTCCCTATCCAAGGCACCAAACACTTTACAAATCAACAAGCATAATTTTTGTATTGCGCAACACAGCAAATAAGAAAGAATGACGAATGAAAGATGGACATATTAAAAATAGCTTATAAGAACCCTGGTTAGAGAAAAACAGCAATACAAAAAGAAAACACTTCATGAAAGCCATTAAAGCAATAGTGAAATCAACAAAATTATTTTCTTTTTTTTTATAACAAAGATGTTATGGTCTATAATGTGAAATATAGATGCAGGCAGCAGATGACTGCTTTGGAATTTCATTTTACGAATTCTTGCAGCAAAACCAGGAAAATAAAAGGCCAATGGTATGTTGCCTTTTATTTTAACTTCAGCTACTGTACAAAACCAATGAGATCTGAGCTGGGGCTGGGCATAAACGCTGGCAGCACGTCCGGTAGTAAATGAGTTATGAAAGGCTTTTACTGCCTGGCTGCATTATCTTGTTGCAATGGAGGCTCTTTCATATGAACCTGGATAGACACAGTTGTGATGGGCCGGAATATTGCTTCCCAGTCCTTTAGGTTCTAGTTGCAAAGTGAACAAAATAGATCCCAGCAAAATAATGCTATTGTTTTTTAAATTTAATCACAATTTCTTGGAATGCAACCAGAAAACATTGGTACATGTTTTTGTTGCACTTAAATAATTTCAAAAAATGCAAAAAAATTCCTTTAGAAGTTAATTTTACAAGAATGAATTCTCCAAGGTGTTTAGGAAGCGAACCCTTTTGAGTTATTCTACATTGTCACTGTGACATCAGGGGTTTGCTCTCTAGGTTCTGGTTTCCTCCCACAACCCAAACATGTGTTGATAAGTTAATTGGCTATTGCATATTGCCCCTGGTGTATATGGTTGGCAAGAGCATCCAGGGTGAGCTGGTGAGCAGGCAAGACAGAAGAAGTTATTGGGAAATGAATGGGGGATGTGACTGGTGAAAATACCCTAAGATCAAACCTAGTCTCGATGGGACAAATAACTTCCTATTGGAAGATAATGAGAAATGCAAGGTTTGAAATACTTTGGCCTTGTATTCTGCAGTTGTTCTTATAGTACAGAGGTGGAGACTATTGGAATTCAGGAGAAACAGAGCATATAGCTATATAGATTTTCTTACTGGTGGTTACGTTAAACACTTGCTGGAGTTACAGAGAAACGCCAGAAAAGACACCAGAAAATTCTGAAACCTTTAGGTAAAATGGCAAAATGTTTCAATTTCTACAAGATGAGTTATATTCTTACGCTTTGGAAGAGAAACACAATCACAATGTAATAAACTGTCTTCAGAGTACAACAATTAGAAAGTATTTTTCTCCAGCTGAGACAGAGCATCACTGAGAAATCCCAGGAGAGCACACGACCTACCATTCTGTGGTTTGGTGTGTTGATGCATCAAATTACTGCATTACCAGGCAACTATTAAGAATTACTTTAACAGTAATATGTCTTTATTATGTTCATTTTAATTATATTAAAAGGATTATAATAAACACATTCAGAGGCTTATAACATCTGCTTTTATTTAGTGTACCAGATTATTCCTCTTAAAAATTGTAACAGATAAAGTGATGGAGTGACAAAGGGAGAAAATCACATGCCCTTTGATCCTTAAGTTTATATAACTAGAGTAGTTGTAGTCCTTCCAACAAATTCTGTCAGATTTTGTCAGGCCAGGTGCTTAATAATGGCAGCTAAACAGTGGAGAATTCCATGCACCTGCCACAGGAAAAGCCCATGAACGTGTAAGATGGCTCTAAATTTACGTGTCTTCAATCTTGTGTGTCTGAAAACTCAACTCAAGAGGATTCCACTTCCATCAGTTAGAAGGCCTATAACATCCAACATCCTTCCATGACTCAAGCAAAATTATTGCAGGAGAATGCTAGCAAAACACAAGATTGTATCCTTCCTTTGTTTAAAAATTGATCTTTCTAGTGAAGCCACACAAAGATTTTCCTTGTGAACTGCTAACTTCAAAGTTAATTGACTTTTAACAATAAGTCATAAACAACAATAGCAATAATGATGGTGTTAATGAGAATAATTTGTTCTTTAGAATGTGTAGAAATGATTCAAAATATTTCTCAAAGCCTGACTCTCATGAAAGGCGTATAAGGCATTTATGTTTCTACATTAATGAAATATTAGTGAAGCAGATTGAACAGGACTGCAGTTGCCTTTTGATGAAGAGTCTTGGTCCAAAAACAACAGCTGTTTATTCCCTGCTATTGTTATAAAATTATTGCTTATTTATTAGGAAATAAAGAGCAAAATGTGTAGGAGTAACAGTATCAAAAGCATTGTCCTCTTACCTTTTGTAAAACTGATCTAGCATCTAGATGCACGGAAAAAAACACAATGATCGAAACAATCCTTCTCCAGCCAATACATTGTTGCAATTTTAAGAAGGAATCAATGCTGACTCAGAGAATAAACTGAATTTCATCTTTGTATAGGGTATTCCTGTTGTAATGGTGACCCATTGGCAGATATTGAATCCATTGTATCTTTGCTGGCTCCTGATGAAGCATTCCATCAGTCCTGTTCCTGTTCTCCATATTTCACTTCAGTTGATAAAATCCCCCCCTCTCTTTCATGCCCAAAAATTCTCCCTCTTGATGTTTTGCCGCTAAACAAAGCTCATTAACCTTCAAACACACCTTTTGGACATGGGAGAATCTTTAACACACAGGGAGAAACCATGGTGTCCCAGGGAAAATGTGTAAACTCCACAAAGATAGCATCTGTGGTGAATACTGAATATGGGTTGCTGAAGTTGTGAGATGATACTGTCATCTATTGCACCAGCATTACCAACATTGTTCCACTAGATGAAGGGAAGTTTACTGGTTAATGATCTTGGGTGATGCCTTTACCATTGTTGAAGGGATGGTAGTATTTGTAAACTATGAATTCTGGGAATGAAACTTGGCGGATCTGTAACTGTGTGAAGATGTGGTGGACCATTATACTGTATGTGAAGTTGACAGAGTGGGTAAGCTGTGATAGTGTTCAGTATTGGGTTGTGTCTGAAGTCAGTAGTGTAGTAAGGAAAGGAGGTTTGATATTGACCACATGTATGAGGTCGTTATATGTAGGACATTAGTGCTTCACTCCCTTTACTGCTGCCTTCTCCTTTTGCCACTGTATACTTTTGAAGCTTTTTTCCTGACACCCATAAAGTGGATAATGAATTTGTCCCACCTCATTTACCAAGACAAATCTGAGTAAGATTTAGGAACTCTGTCTTGGTGCTCCCATATGCTCTGGCATGTATTCGTGCTAGTTGCCAAGCTCTGTAAAATTACTTCTTCCCATGACTTCCATTTACAAAATATTCTTGTGATGTTAACCAGCACTGGCAAGTTTGAACTGGTAGTAGCCACCCTCAAAATTATGTCCTTTGGAGCCAACTAGGAGAATAAACAGCATAGTTAACTTTGATAGGTTGTTACGATCATGGTAACACAGCCGTTGTATAGGCTGTGTGGGTATCTATACTCTGTCCGATGGATCTAAATCCATATTGTAACCCCAGCACTGGTTTTTACAGAGTCTTTCAATTTAGTTTTGAAACTTCATCTTCACAATGGTAGTGTGAGGTTGATGAATTTATCTATATATTCAATAAGTTCATAATAGGTGTGAAAAGTACAATTGCATCCCTTATGATGGATGGAATGATGATTAAGTACATATTTGAATAGGACTATCTCATGGTCAGGAATTGGATGCAGATTAAAGGTCACCATGGGATCTCTGACATTTTGCAATAAAGCTCAAGAGATGCTGCACAAAGGGCTGATTGTATTGTTAAATAGACTAAACAATTATGCAGTTGGCTGGAAATGTATCAATCACAAGTCATAATGCCATCTGTACAGTTTACAGGGGTGATAATGTTCAGAATTTAAAGAAAACAAAAATGAAGACCAAAACAGAGTTAAAGGATTAATTTAAGACAAAGGAGCATCTTTTGATGCTCTTCCTGCTAAGAAGTGCTCCTTCCTAAGCAAAGAAGCATTGATAAGCTTTCATACACTTCCCAGAATATATCATTGCCTCAGAGATGATCACTTCATCTGCAATTTTTCTACAAAGCTATTTAGCCCAAACATAAAGTAATATAACAAATCCCTGCTGTGAGTCTGCAACTCATGAATTACAATGGTATATAGTATGCTCAATGGCGCCATTTTGTCCCACTGCAATTTGCTCAAGATTTTCATGTGCACTTTATTGAAGCATGTGTCTACCTAAGTAAATCTGGCAATCTCTGAATTACAATGCAGTAACTATAAGTAATTTCAGGACTCTTATTCCAGTTGAATCTAATGTGAATTCAGAAATTTCACACCAGCTGTCCTTGAAGGAGATGGGATCAATAACTGTAACCAATGGTCCATGTCACTGCAGAGCTCAGGATGAATTGGTCAGAAGAATAATGGCATAGATATCAGAGAAGGCATGTTGGATTTCAAGATCCACATGAAGGGATGAACAACCAGAAAGAGTTTCTGCACACCTGGAAGCTCTTTTGGACAGAAATAAAGCATGGGAGACCATGGGCAGGAAGTGCCAAGGAAGAAGGTTAATGCTCCCCAGTAACATAGGTGTGGCCAACATCAGGGAAAGCAGCAACAAATCCCATCCATGAGCAAATGCAGGACCACTCTATGGCCGGCAGCTGCCTTTTTCTCTGCAAGTGAACAACCATCTACCAGCTTGATTGCAGCTGCTAAAAGAGCATTGTTATTGTAAAACAGTGTCTCTTTCAGTACATTATAGATGATACCACAGGCAATTTGCTAATTAATAGATAAGAATGTAAGAATAATGTGCACAGAAGAAAATATTCAGACAGTTCTCAAATTTAGAGGCTTATCATCATACAAGCTAAAATTCCCCCAAACCCAATGCCTATTAATCCATTATTCATCATTACGGTAAAGGATAATCCATTCTCGTCTCCACTACCCTCTGCAATTAAATCATTTCTATCGTGCAGGAGTCCCTTGATTATGTCCCCAACTCCTGTCAACAACAATATTTCAACTATGCCATCCACAATTTCACCTTTTGCTAAGAACCCTTTCATTCAGATATGACAATTATTTTTAATGTCTACTTTTCAGAAGAATATTTAAAAGAAAAAGGCTGGCTTTTGTTATTCAATTCATAATTGATTACAGCTGCAGTCATTACTAAATTTTATAGCTGAATGGTTGTTCACTGACATTTTGGGCATCAACACAAGATTCCCATGATACATCACTTCCACGGTTCCGATCCTGTAAGATTAGATCTGTATAATGCAAGTACAGTCAAAATACTATTGTCTAAGTACATGGAAAGCACCTGGTCAAAATTAAGTAAAATTATACTGTATATGGCTTTGAAAATAATAAACAGTGGATAAACCTGGGAGGAGGATAATTGCATTTTGATTACTGCATCATTAATCAATAATGGTTCCTGATTATTTTAGTGTGGCAATGTATAATCATTGCATTTTAATTATCACTTGCATTTTATTTAAAAACTCCCACTATGTAATGTTCTCAAATTTACAATGAAGAAAGATTTTCATTCCTTTTTAATAAATGTGCACTATGATTAAATAAATGTTTAACATTTTTTACTGTGGTTATTCCAATTAATCCAGTAGATTTCATTTTCATCATACCATAAAGTAAACTAACATAAAACCAAGTCAAAGAAAGCAATGAGAAAATAAGTTTGAAATGGAAAGCTGCAGAAATGAAATGTTTGGCAGAAGCCAAGCTCAATTCCTGCCAGGGAAAGTAAGTTCTACTAATACTAAACTTCCAGTGAACACAGTACATCTGGAATGTCCTTGGAGAGACTTGATTTTTTTCTGTTTGCCACCATTTGTCATCCCCTGTTTCCAGGCATCAACAATTTTCAGCATACAGATCAATATTCTTTTAGCTCAGACCGAATCTAAAGAGAGTTTCCCCGTGTTTCACCTTGGCTTACACCTGAAGACAGGCTTGCCCTTTTCTACAATAATTTTGCCAGCATGTGACAGCAATTTTTCATCCTTTGGTCAAAATTGGTGACAAAAGAGGGAATTATGGTTGCTGACATATCAAGTGATAGATTTGACACATGGCATGCTGAGCTGGGAGTATTCACGTGCCAAAGTAGAAAGACAGATAAGCAGCCTAATAGCTCTCCTGACATAGCTGTTTTTTTCAAACAAAGTAACCTATGCTGAGTAGTTTTTTTTCTGGAACTTTCTCAGAGAAACAGGGGAAAAATGCCTCATAAGCCAAAATGAATATTTACCCCAGCTCTGAATGAGTAATTTAATTCTCCTTCTGTTAGTGTGGCACAATAGTCAATGAAGCTGGTTAGGAGGTATTAATAAATAAAATCATCAAGAGAGAAACAGATGGGACTTAGAGATGTAACGGACAATTCTGAACTACATCAACATATGGCTTCGATGGCTGAACTAAAACCAGCATCATATTTTTCAAACAGTTCTTAATATGATCAGCAAGAGTTCGATCTTTTCCATTAAGTATCTGTTGTGCAATGGCACAAAGAATCTTTTTATCACCATGGTTAAAGTAAATTAATTCTTACAAAAGGCAGTGTCAGGTTGGAGATACAGGGCTTGTTAGTTTCTTTCACACTGGTACTGGGGCAGAAACAGCAGTCTGTGTACCACAGGGCATAGCTCCAGGCCAAGGCTCAAGTTACATCTTTACACACAAAAGCTTCTTTCAGAATCTAAACTAACAAAACAAGGAAGATTTTTTTTTAAATTCCTGCATGGTTTCCTTCATAGCATGTGCTCCTAATATGTTGCTTGAATTCCCAATTTCTGGCACAGTAGCTTTAATTGAAAAGCTCATTTTAAAAATGGTCATTTGTTATGAAAGTTCTAAAGCATTTTTAAATTGAATCACTTTTATATAGAGAGGCAGAACGATTGCAAGTCTAAATTACAGAATGACACAAACAGGGCTTTTCTGCCACTTTGAATTTGAAATGTTATAAAATATATTTCAGATTCCAGATAATAAAAAAAAGTGAGACTGTCAGCTACGTTTCAATGACAGCGATCGCTAAAGCAGACAATGCTTCAAACCGAAGTGTTATGATTGATGAATTCATCTCTGAACAAGTTGAAAGCAAGTTCCATTTTACACCATAAGTGTGATACCATAAGCTTTGGATTTTATAATATAACATCATGAGAAAATGTATAAATTAGATTATTTACCACAAGCTCTTTTAAGTACAGTAAAGGGATAATTTCAAATTAACAATTATGGTTAATTGAGATGTAAATGAGAAGTAATTAGTTGCAGTCAATTTGAATAACTGATGAAATAGCAGACCCCTTTAAGTGCAGCACCCCAAGCTCCTCTCTGTGTCTTTTGAACTGAATGGATATTTCATACATATTTCGTATACAAGTTCACAGATCAGCCTTTGGGGAAGGGGGAACCATTAGGCCATTAAAACCTTCACCAGATTATATGTCAACATTTGTCACCTCATTCTCTGAGAATGTTTGATACTACTTGCTGATTTATTATGTTAGTGGCTGTCTATTTTGTATCGGCAATAATAGAATCAGTACATTTTTTAAAACACCTTGGCAGACAATTTTATTGCAGAGTTGGGGGTGGGGAGATGACCCTGAGGTTACACCATCATATAGCTTTAATAACTACTATGGAGTGGAAGTAATTATTGGTTTTAACTGTTAGTTTGCTGGGAGGTCCAGAGAAAATTACAAGCTGGCCCAGGATATGAAGTTGAGTTTAGCAAAATATAATGAAGATGACTCAATAAGATGACAGTGAAACAACAACACATTCAGCTTCTATGACATGCTCTGAAAATAAATGCAAAATGCACAAGGTAAATAAAAGAAAATATTTTGGCCTTACCCTGAGGCCTTATGGGGCCTAATTTGACACAATAAATGCCATTTTTTTCTATTTTCATTTCTTGAGTACAGAGTTTTTGTATGACTCTTGCTCTTCAGTACATTGGAGAGCACAGTGGGATGTGTGTCACGTTTAAGCTTGTAGGGATGGTAGGCTCTGCAAAAAATCATTTGATAGCAACTAAATTGTGGTTCAGAAATCTACCAAAAACCATGTGTTTACTGACTTGGGGATGCTGATTTTTAGCAGGAGTTGGAGCATCCAATCATCTGCTTTCCAACTCAAGATATGTTAGCTAGAGGGACCCTGAATGCTTTGAGGATTGTTAGTGACTGGGTTGGAAATTGGTAGCTTTGAGAAACCTGCACAGTGAATAATAATCTTAGTGAAGGTAAACCAGGAGCTCTTTGAAAGTCCACTTGTGCATCATGGAATGTAGAAGAAGAGCAGAAAACCAGCAAAGGCAGCAACAGAAGCATGCTGGCCAAAAGACACATTAATACTGGGGCACAACTTTCCATTTCCTGACAGACAATGCCTAATGGGGTTTTTCTGTGGGGTCATGCCAAAGGATATGTAGAACTGGCCACTGCAGCAGATTCAGGTTTGCCCACTCTGCTCTGACTTAATATTATTACACTTAGCTTCTTCCAAACAGAACAAGCAGCGATCAGAAACTTTTCCAAGTTTGCAGCACACTAGTACTTAGAAAGAAGTTCCATGTAAAATGCTTCTCCCAATACATGCCTTATACTTTCCTTAGTCGATACTTTGAGTCTGTGGATGATTTGTTTCAGTTGTATGGATTCTGAGGCAGCAGGTGAGACCAGAGTGAGACCTCCAGACTCTGTCACAGATGGAGCACATGGAGCTCGACAGAGTAGGCAAGTATGGAGTTTGGGAGGGTATATGCTCTTGCTAGTTTGTCGGGGTTCTGCACAGTCCAAGGAGGATCAGGGATCCTGATGCCCCTCTCCCATTTTGATCAGTTACATGGAATAGTACAGTGCAGTTAATACAGGCCCTTTGGCCTATGATGTTGTGCCAACTTTTTAACCTACTCTCAGATCAATCTAACCCTTCACTCCTTTATAGTCTTCCACTTTCCTATCATTCATGTGCCTATCTAGCAGTTTCTTAACTGTTCCTAATGTATCTGCCTCTACTACCCCTCTGTCGCTCTGTGAAGTGCATTCCACTCACAAACATGATGTAAAACATTACCTCTCACACGTCCCACACTTCCCTCCAATCACCTTAAAATTATGGGCCCTTGTTAAAGGTTTGAAATTCCCATGAACTGATGAGTGTCTTATGTTTTCCCCCCAATGTTGCTCCTATTCATATCAAGGTGAAATCTGTTAATATGAGAACATATGCAACAGGAACGAAGGCTTGTTTTTATATTGCTATACTTCTACACTATTATTGGTTGGTGAGACTGTAAGGAAACCTAATCTTCCTCGGGATCAATAAAGCATGTCTGTCTGTCTGTCTGTTGTAACCCTTTTAAGATTGGCCTGCCGATCAATAAAATCATGGCAGATTGGAATTAGCTCTCTGACCCTCAGTTACTATTCGTCTCATTACCTATCATAAATTCACCTACCACTTCCATAAGAAGTTCAAAGACTGTGATTTTACTTTCCTTTGAGAAAGAGAGTTCCAAACATTCAGAGGGTAAAACATTTTTGCTCGGTTCTCTCTTAAAGAGCCAACCTTTATTTCCATAGTGACTCTATATCTCCCACAATAGAAGATATCCACTCTAGATTCCTTAAGAATCAATGTGCTTCAATCAACTTCTTCTCACTCTTTAACTCCAACTTTTCTTCATGAAACAGTCCACCAGTGAAGTATTAGGCTAGTAAACTTTCTCAGAGCTGCTTCCAATATACTACCATCTTTCCTTAAATGAGGAGATTTGTGAGAGATGGATCTAGACTCAACAGTTACCTGCAGCACACAGGAAGAATGTTCTCTACCAGTATTAGCTGGTTTTCTGCAGCCCTTTCAGAGAAAGTTTGTCTTGAGCAATTGCTTCAGACAGAGGGGTTGCTAGAATCTATGAAGTCAATAGTCAAGTGGTGGAAATGAGATTAGGATAGATGGAAAGTTGGTGGCCACAATGCATATGGTGTACTGAAGGGCTGGTTTCTGAGGTTTGTGATTCATCAAATCATTTGACTGGCTTCATTAACCTGTTAGTAGAACTGTGCAGCAGCTTGAAATTTCCCGACATTTTGACCAAATGCATTAAATGGGCAATACATTCTACCCAACACATCTCCAGCAGAAAGCACACAAATAGCATTGAAGATGTAGCAGGTTCCTCTCTGTACAATGGGAAGAAAAATACTACAAATAATCCAGAATTACAAGGCATTTCACACATCTCTCTGCAAATGTGTTTTTACTCAAACCCAGAAAATATTTTTTGGGAAGCTTTTACAGATTTTTTTTTCTGCAAGATTCAGTTTTCCTTGTTGTATTTATGCTACCATGCCAAATGAGTAGGCGTACATTGGAGAACAACAGCAATTCCCCAAAAAACAGAAACAGAACTTCAGTCCAAGAAAGAGAGCAGACCATTCCATGATGTGAACTACTTTGGAGTTTTTAGATGTGATCTTGCAGTGTTCGATTAGATGGGATTGTTTTCAGGGAAAGGAGCATCAGCCATGTGGGTAGTCTTTAAAAGTGTGACGTGAAGAGTTCAGAGCATGCATGCTTCTGTTCAGTTAAGGGCAAGGCTGGCAGTATTAGAGAACCATGGTTGACAAAAGATGTTGATGTTCTGGTTAGAAAAAAGGGAGGCATACACTGTGCAAAACCAATTGGGAAATAGCAAATCTTCTAACGATTTCAACATGTGTAGGAGTACACTTAAGAGAGAGGTCAGAAGGGCATAAAGAGGATATGAGAAGGATCTGGCAGGCAAGGTTAAACAAAATTCCAAGAGATTCCACTGTCATTTAAAGATTAAAAGAGTGGCTAGTGACAGAGTAGCTCATTGAGGCCAACTTTGTGGAACGAAAAGAAATTGTTGTGATTTTTAATCAATATTTCTCTTCAGATTTTACCTGGAGAGAACAATGGACTATAAAGAAATGGGGGGAAAATGAGTGATGTTGGTTTGGACCTCACATGAACTAGCAGGGAGCAGCTACAAGACCATAAGACAAAGGAGCAGAATTAGGCCATTCAACCATCATGTCTGTTCCACCGTTCTACCATGACTGACTTACTATCCCTCTCAAACCCATTCTCCTGTGTTCTCCCCATAACTTTTGACATCCTGAATAATCAAGAACCTATCAAACTTCACTTTAAATATACCCAATGACTTGGCCTTCACTGCCATATGTAGTACTGAGTTCACAGATTCACACCCTCTGGCTAAAGAAATTCCTCCACATCTCTAAGTCAGCCATGGTTGCATCCTGCTTTTAGGATACTTCTTCTTTGGGATGTGTTACAATACACTTTCAAGGTTTGAATGCTCCAACTCTCTGGAATCTAGATAGCTGGCACAGCCACTTTAAAGATTCAGAACAGTCCTGTTAATTGACAATCATACCTTGGGCGCCAAGCATTGAACACTTAAGGAGCCCTTGAACTGAGGTTTGGTATTCAATCATAAGCGACTTCATGATTTTGTCTAGTGTTTGTTTTGTGCTCAGAGTCTCAATCCAGTTTGAAACAGTGTTGGATACTCCAGCATTTGGTTCCAAGGTAGTCTGGTCAAGATAGTCTGAGCCAGTTTGGACCCATCGGGGTTTCTGAGTTTTTCGTCTGCCACGACCAGCCACAGTGAAGGTATTTCCTGACAAAGCCTGGTAATACACGACCTCCAGTTAGCCATTGGTCAACTTTTGCAAGGAGGAGACCAAAGTCACCTGGGAGAACTAGTCGGTCTTGCTCCAGAGCAATTACATCTATCAACCCCAGAGAGATTTGACAGTGATCCTGACTCTTGCCTTGGCTTCCTCATCCAGTGCTCATTAGTGTTTGAGCTCCAGCCATCCCAGGGAGGTGGGAGGGAGAATGTTTAGCCGCGGACTACACAATCGAATTTTGGACCCTGGCCCAGTAAAATGGTTGGAATGGGGAGCCCTTGGCAACACTATACCGCCATGGACTCCGAGGTAAACTGAAGGATGCCCTAGTCCTGGGAGAGCCAGCAGAGAACATAAAGGCTCTCAATGACTGGTCCATCTATTTCAATGATCGTAAGTGGGACTACATCATGAGGTTGAAGAGTGCTAGCCCAAGCCTGGCCTCAATGCTTTGTTGATCGACTCCCCAACCTTGGACCATTACCATTGCCATTGGACCATTACCTGCTCAAGTTCCAGTTGAACCTATGCACATTGGTTGCTCTAGACTCTCTGCCAATGAGAGATCCTGGCACTGGAGTCAGGGTTGCTGCTTTTACTACGGGGAAGCAGGTCACCTGCAGGCCAAATGTTCAATGTTGCAGTCACCGAGGGAACCGCTAAGACTGTCCAATGTCAGGACAGTCTTAGTCAGAGATTGGCAACTAGCATCCAGTGTGAAGCAAGTCCAAAGGTTCCTGGGATTGGCCAACTTTTATCAGAAAATTCAGCTCAGCGGTGGCTCTACTGACGGCACTAACTAAGAGATCAGCAGGCCCTTTTGTTTGGGCTACTGAGGTAGAGTCTACTTTCACAGAGCTCAAATAGTGGTTCACAACAGCTCCCATTTTGGTCGCACCTAACCTGGACATTTCCTTTATTGTGGAAGTTGGCATTTCGGCTGTTGAAGTGGGTGTAGTGTTTCCTCAACAGACACCTTCAGACAATAAACTGGACCTGTGAGTGTTCCTTTCCAGGTCAAAGATCTTATCCGATGCTGCAAGGAGAGATGGGTAGAGCAAGGGAGATTTTGTTAGCTTCTACCAGGAAGGCTGAAATAAAGGTTAACCACAAGAGAAGACAGGAACCCATTTTGTAGCCTGGACAACAGGTCTGGCTGTTGACTCAGGATTTGCCTCGCCGAATAGAGTCCAGGAAATTGGCACCCAAGTTCATTGGACCCTTCAGGATTCTCAGGAAAGTAAACTAAGTGCCCTACACCTTGAAACTCCCCAAGACGTTCAAGATCAATCCCACCTTCCATGTTTCCAAGTTAAAGCATATGAACACTAGCCATTGCTATTCTGACATCATCTCTGCTAGTGACCCCTTCTATTCAACTTTGGCCAGCTTCTCTCTTCATGGTATTGGAGGACTTAAAGTGAATTAAAATGGATAAATCTCCAAGCCCTGACTTGCTGCATTTTTGGACCCTGTGGAAAGCTAGGAAATAAATTATGGAGGTCCTTGCAGATACATTTGCTTCATCTCTGGGCACAGGAAAGGTTCTGGAGGACTGAAGAGAAAATAATATGGTGCTATTGTTTAAAAAAGGTTGTAAAAACAAGCCAAAAAAGACAGGCCAGTGAGCCTGACAGCACCCTCTGCCTAAAGAAATTTCTCCACATCTCTGTTTTAAATGAAGCCCCTCTATGCTGTGCCCTTTTGTCCTAGACTCTCCCACCGTGGTAAATATTTTTTCCACATCTGCCCTAAATAGGTCTTTCAACATTCAAAAGGTTTCAATGAGATTCCCCTTCAGCCTTCTAAATTTCTGAGAGTACAGACCCAGAGCTATCAAATGTTCTTTGTATGATAACCCTTTCATTCCGGGAATCATCCTTGTGAACCTCCTCTGGACCCTCTCCAAGGACAGCACATCTTTTCTTAGATAAGTTGTCCAAAACTGTTCACTATACTCAAGGTGAGGCAGAACCAGTGCTTTATAAAGCCTCAGCATCACATCCCACTCATATTCTAGACCTCTTGAAATGAATGCTAATATTGCATTTGCCTTCCTCACCACCAACTCTTCTTGCAAGTTAACCTTTAGGGTGTTGTGCACAAGTACTACCAAGTCCCTTTGCACCTCATATTTTTGTATTTTCTCCCAGTTTATAAAATAGTCTGCACATTTATTTCTATTTCCAAAGTGCATGACCATACATCTTCCAGCATTGTATTTCATTTGCCACCCCTTGCCCATTATCCTAATCTGTCTAAGTTCTTCTGCAGCCTACTTGTTTCCTCAAAACTATCTAACCCTCCACCAACTTCGTATCATCTACAAACTTGGCAACAAAACTATCTATTCCATCATCTAAATCATTGATATACAGAATAACAAGAAGTGATCCCAACATTGACCCTTACGGAACACCACTACTCACTGGCAGCCAATCAGACAAGGATCCTTTTATTCTCATTTCCTACCTCCTACCAATCAGCCAATGCTCTAACTAGGCCAGTAATACTCCTATAATACAACTAGCTCTTAACTTGGTAAGCAGCCTGATGTGTAGCACCTTGTCAAAGACCTTCTGAAAGTCCAGATATACAACATCCGCTGCATCCCCTTCATCTATCCTACTTGTAATCTCCTCAAATAATTCCAACAGTTTTGTCAGGCGAGATTTTCCCTTAAGGAAACTATGCTGACTTTGTCATATCTTATCCTGTGACTCCAAGTACTCCATAACTTCATCCTCAACAATTGATTCCAACATCTTCCCAACCACTGAGATCAGGCTAACTGGTCTATAACTTCCTTTCTGCTGCCATCCTTTCTCAAAGAGTGGAGTGATATTTGCAATTTTCCAGTCCTCTGCAACCACGCCAGAGTCCAATGACTTTTGCAAGTTCATTGTTAATGCCTCCGCAGTCTCTACCGCTACCTCTTTCAGAATGCTAAGGTGCATATAGTTCATCTGGTCTGGGTGACTTATGCAGCCTTAGGTCTTTCAGCTTTTTGAGCACCTTCTCCCTTGTAATAGTAACCTCTCTTCCCTCACACCCTTCCACTTCTGTCACACTGCTAATGTCTTCCACAGTGAAGACTGATGCAAAATGCTCATCTTGTTCATCTACCATCTCTTTGTTCCCCATTATTATTTCTCCAGCCTCATTTTCTAGTGGTCCTATATTCACTCTCATCTCTCTTTTACTTTTTAGATACTTGAAAAAGCTTTTACTATCCACTTTGATATTTTTTGCTAACTTTGCTTTCATATTTCATCTTTTCCCTCCTAATGATTTTTTGGGTTGCTTTCAGTAGGATTTCAAAAGCTTCCCAATCTTGTCTTACTACTTATTTATGCTTTGTTGTATGCTTTGTTGTATGACCACTCTTTTGCTTTTACATTAGCTTTGACTTCCCTTGTCAGCCATGGTTGTACTATTTTGCCATTTGAGGATTTCATAATTTTTGCCATTGTTCTATCCTGCACCTTCCTCATTTTTTCACGGAAACTCACAACATTGCTACTCTGCTTTCATATCTGCCAGCAGCTCCTTCCAGTTTACTTTGGCCAACTACTCTCTCATACCACTGAAATTTCCCTTACTCCACTGAAATATTGCTATCAGACTTTACTTTCACTCTATCAAATTTCAAGTTGAAATCAACCATATTGTGATCACTGTCTCCTAAGCGTTCTTTTACCTTCAGCTCCCTAATCACCTCCGGTTAATTACATAACACCCAATCCAGTACAACTGATTCCCTAGTATGCTCAACGACAAACTGTTCTAAATGCTATCTCATAGGCATTCAACAACTCACTCTCTTGAGATCCATTTCCACCCTGATTTTCCCAATAAACCTGCACATAGAAATCTCCCTTGACTATCATAACATTGCCCTTTTGACATGCCTTTACTATTTCCTGTTGTAATCAGTGGTCCACATCCCAGCTACTGTTGGGAGATCTGTATAGTACTGCCATCAGGGTCCTTTTACCCTTGCGGTTTCTTAACTCAACCCATAAGGATTCAATATCTTCCACTGATATGATGCCATTCTTTGCCAACAGAGCCACACTGCTTACCTTCCTATCCCTCCAATACATCATGTAACTTTGGACATTTAGCTCCCAACTACAACCATTCTTCATCCTGGCTTGATGATGCTAAGATGTTTCCATGGCTATGAGGTCTTTCGGTCATGATCTTAAAATACTGAAGGGCTCTTTAGGACACTAATTAAGAGAAATTTCATCACTGAATGATGAATCTTTGGAATTTTATACTCTTGAGGGCTGTGGTGTCTTGATCAATGACTATGTTTGAAGAGACATCAATAGATTTCTGGATATGAAAAGAATCAGGTTAGATACAGCATGGGCAGGCATTTGAGTTACAAGATCATCCATCTTATTGTTCAAAGGTAAAGCAGTCTTGAGAGACCTTTTGGTTTAACCTGCTCATATTCCTTAAGTTCTCATAAAAACAGAGTGAAAATAAGGGTAAAGGAAAAGGAGGAAAGGACATAATGTGAAGAGCTCTCTAGATATGATGGAAAAGACCATATCTAGATTATATAATGTAAAAGACTAGTTATTGGGCAATGGACTCAAATGAGGAGCTTATGCAGTATTAACATGGCTCAGAGATTGAAGGAATCCTTGCTGACATGCAGAACCATCTGTGTAACAGTTAGGCTTTGATTTTGCAGTGTTAATTGCTTTTCATGTCCTTCGAGTGCCCAGAAATGGCATCTCCATCAAATCTTCCTTTTTCCCCTTGAAACTGGAAAATTATATTCAGAATTCAGAATTCAAAATCAGGTTTATTATCACCGGTATGTGATGTGAAATTTGTTAACCTAGCCACAGCAGAACAATGCAATACATAATATAGAAGAAAAAAACACAAAATAAAATAATAATAATAAAAATTATAATAAATAAATTACAGCATACGTATATTGAATAGATTAAAAATTGTTGAAAGAACGGAAATACTACATACTAAAGAAGTGAGGTAGTGTCCAAGGGTTCAATACCCATTTAGGAATCGGATGGCAGAGGGGACGAAGCTGTTCCTGAATCGCTGAATGTGTGCCTTCAGGCTTCTGTACCTCCTACCTGATTGCAACAGCAAGAAAAGGGCATGCTCTGGGTGCTGGACGCTACCTTTCTGAGATATTGCTCCTTGAAGATGGCCTGAGTACTTTGTAGGCTAGTACCCAGGATGGAGCCGACTAAATTTACAATCTTCTGCAGCTTCTTTTGGTCTTGTGCAGCAGCCACCAACACCCCCTCACATACCAGACAGTGATGCAGCCTGTCAGAATGCTCTCCACACTACATCTATAGAAGTTTTTAAGTGTATTTGTTGACTTATCAAATCTTTTCAGACTCCTAATGAAGTATAGATACTGTCTTGCTTTCTTTATAACTACATTGATATGTTGGGACCAGGTTAGATCCTCAGAGATCTTAACACCCAGGAACTTGAAACTGATCACTGTCTGCACTTCTGATCCCTCTATGAGGATTGGTATGTGTTCCTTTGTCTTACCCTTCCTGAAGTCCACAATCAGCTCTTTTGTCTTACTGACATTGAGTGCCAGGTTGTTGCTGCGACACCACTCCACTAGTTGGCAAATCTCACTCTGTACGCCCTCTCGTCACCAGCTGAGATTCTACCAACAATGGTTGTGTTGTTAGCAAATTTATAGATGGTATTTGAGCTATGTCTAGCCGCACAGTCATGGGTATAGAGAGAGCAGGGCAGTGGGCTAATCACACACCCCTGAGGTGCGCCTGTGTTGAACATCAGCGAGAAGGAGATGTTATCACCAATCCGCACAGACTGTGGTCTTCTCTTTAAAGGCAGCCTAACATCGGCCTATGAGACAGAGATCACAGGGTCATCAGGTGCAGCAGGGATCTTCACACCTGTAGTTGTGTTCTCCCTCTCAAAGTGGGCAAAGAAAGTGTTGTGTTCATCTGGTAGTGAAGCATCGCTGCCATTCATGCTATTGGGTTTCACTTTGTAGAAAGTAATGTCTTGCAAACCTTGCCAGAGTTGCCATGCTTCCAATGTTGCCTCCAACCTCATTCAAAATTGTCTCTACACTGTTGAAATAGCCCTCTGCAAATCATACCTAAATTTCCGGTACAGGTCTGGGTTGCCAGACTTGAATGCCAGAGATCTAGTCTACAGCAGACGACATACCTCCTGGTTCATCCATGGCTTTTGGTTTGGGAATGTACAGCAAATCTTTGTGGGCACACATTCATCCACACAGGTTTTAATGAAGTCGGTAACAACTGTAGCATACTCATCAAGGCTTGAAGATGAATCGCTGAATACAGTCCAGTCCACCGATTCAAAGCAGTCTTGTAGGCACTCCTGTGCTTCCCTTGTCCATACCTTCTTGGTCCTCACTGCTGGTGCTGCAGCCTTCAGTCTCTGCCTATACTCAGGGAGTAGAAGTACAGCCAGGTGATCAGACTTCCCTAAGTGAGTCATCAAGTTTCCAAACAGCCTCATGTTAAGAAGCCATCATTGACTCCAAATGTACCTGTATTTTACTTGTGATTTTAGACTGACAGTTACATCATTTATTATTATATTGAAATTTGTCCTCTACTGTGCCTATTGTCGTGTTTATTTATTTATTTATTTATTAATTATTGTACTGCCTCGCACTATGTCTGTAGTCTGGTGTAGTTTTTGTGTTGTTTTACGTAATTTAGTGTAGCCTTGAGTTGTCTCACATAGTTTAGTGTAGTTTTATGTTTTTTCATGTAGCTCCAGGGTCCTGGAGGAATGTTGTTTAATTTTTACTGTGTACTGTACCAGCAGTTTATGGTCAAAATGACAATAAAAAGCTACTTGATTTGATTTAAGAACAGGTCAGAATTTTAGTATCCTACAGAAAGTAACTCGCTTATTAATACCAAAAAAACCTCACCATCTAGAAGGCAATGCCAAATATGAATATAGCTCGGTCAAAATTTAACTCCACATCACTGATGGCAAATGAACTTATTTAATTACCACTCCACCCCTCACCCTATACAGGTAATGCTTCTGCCACCCAGCTCTCTGTGACTGCAGTGTATACAGTCTGGCAGAAAGCACCACAGTAGTTTACCAAAATTTCTCTTGCAGCCTGTGGAAATCCATTGATCATACCATTTTGGGAGGACAACCATATTGTAACACCAACTCCTCCAAGTTTGCCACCAAAGTGCAAATTACCTGGCCTTGGAAATATATCTAAATGCCTCCATTGTTGCTGCATCAAAATCCTGCAGTTCCCTATAATAACAACAAAACTTTACCACCAGCACTACAGCAGCTTATGCGGATGTCAAGGACAATTGGCAGCCATCATTCAGTGCTGTCCAACACAATCAATTCCAAGTTGTTGAGCTGCTACAAGCATTGATTATGTACCACTTATTCCTGCAAGGCAGAGGGAAGTAAATTGGTGTTTGCTGAATAGGTGGCAGTACAATTAACTCTGAGATGTGAATGTGAGGCTTGGAATAGATGCATATGAATGTTAAGTAGGAAGTAAAATAGGTTGCTGTCAGGTAAGTTATTACAGCTTATTACTTAAGCATGATTCCATTTGTGTAGTTGTAAAATTGGGAATTAATGGTGACCATGCATCTACAGGCAAGACAAAATAAATTGTTCCACTGTATGCATGCCCTCAGTTCCGTGTTCCCGGTATTGACCAGGAGTGTGACTCTTTATTCTTCTAATCTTCTGCTGAGCATTGCAGATATATGGACTTTTGCCTGCAAAAGAACTCCTTTCACCCTTCTATATCATTCACCAAATCTGGGAAAAGAAGAATATTCCAGGGCACATCGTTATGGCATTGTTGCAACCGTCATAAAGGAAGGAGATAAGTCTGATTGTGGTATTTACAGAAGGATATCCCAGTGCTACCCAGCATCAGGAATGTCGTTTCCAGCATCCTCTCACTGGTGGAAGAGCTGCTCCACAAATAAGTTTGGATTCTGTTTATCCAGAGATCCAGCAAACACGATCTTTACCAGGCAGCAACTCCTATATAAAAAAACACATGGTCTCCTTTTGATGTCATCAAAGCCTTTAATTTCATCATTTTGCAGTGCTTGTGCAACACCTTAAATTTTTCTTCTGCCTTAAACTTGCTTTTTGACAGCTTGCAAGCTTGAAGCTCATCAATCAGCCTCGAACAGAGCCTTTCTCAGTGAAAATCAGTATCATACAAGGCAGTGTCTTTGTCCATATAATTTCTCAATTTTTCTTTCTATCTCTCTTCCACAACAAGCTTTCTGTGGGAGTGGAGGTAATGCTTAGAACAAATGAAAAGTAGGTCAACCTCCAGAACCAACTAACCCCAACCTCACACAGCTGTGTATGGATAATCTTAACTTTGAGCATTCTCAGAGGCCCAGCTCCAAGCCCAAAATTAAATGTTCATAGAAACATACAGAAGATGGACCTTGTAATGAACATCTAGAAGAAAAAGACCCTGGATATTATGGACCACTTGTATCTCAGGAGCTACCCTTCATCAAAGGCAGGCACGGGTGTATCAATATATCAGTGGAGCCTTTGGTTAAAAATGCGTTTGAAGATGAAGACCTGACACAAAAGCTCATAATTTACGAGGCAGCAGAACTCCATTGTTCCCTACAAATTACTGTGAATGCCACTAGTACTGTCTGCAAAAACCTCAAAATTTACCAGAAGGACCAACAAAGCAACATCTCCCAGGTCAACTATCCCAGTATTTAAATCTTAGTTACACTGAGTCATCCAGATTGGGCAGGTCATGTCACTTGCATGTCGAACACTAGATTCCCTAAACAAAAGTTCCAGTCTGAGCTTTGTCATGGAAATAAATTACCAAACAGGCAGGCAAAAAGTTTCAAGCAATGCATCGTCCACAAACTAGTGAACATCTAATCAGTCAGTTACCATCTTCCCCATTGGTGAAAGAATCTGCAGTTTCTACATTGGTCTCAATAGTGTCTTCAGAACTCAAACAAGCACTCAAAGTAAAACATCCTCAATCTTGAGGGATTGTCTAAGAAGGACGGTTCTTCAGCTGGATGCCGGGTAACTCAGAAGGAATCCAGGGTGCCTGGAAATCTGAAATCATGCAGGGATGGGGATATTTCCAGCAAAAATATTATTATTTTGAGCACCTGCATTTGTGACTCAACCTGACCTGAATTTAAACAACATTTCTAGTCAAATGGCCATTTTCCCAATGGCTTGAACCTAGCCAAAAAACTGCTGTATCAATGCTGGCTGGCTGGCCAATTAAATTAATATAAACAATGTGTATATCCCAAACTGACTGCAGTCGGCCTTTCTTATCTGCCAGGGATTGGTTCTGGACCTCCTGCCGATACCAAAAAATGTGGATGCTCAAGTCCTTTATATAAAATGGCATAGTATTTGCATATAACCTACTCACATCCTCCCGTATACTTTAATTCGTCTCTAGATTACTTATAATGCCTAATACAATGTAAGTGCTATGTAAATAGTTGTTGCACTGTAATGTTTTGGGAATATTGACAAGAAAAAAGATTTGTACATGTTCCTCTTGCTCACAACACAAGCAGTGAATGAACGAGATGCGAAGTGAACAATAATCAAACAACGAGTAAAATTTTTCATACCTGTACAGTAGTTGTTACACCGTCCTGCTTAGGAAATAAGGGTGCTTTTTAGGAGCTATTTTTTCACAGGAACAAAGCGAACGACGAGCTGTGAGGCGAACAATGCTTGAACTACGAGTGCTGGAAGAGCTCTTCCGGGTTTTCTTGATTTGCGGTTGGTTGAATTTGTGCATGTGGAGCTCGTGGAAAAGGAGGGCCGACTGTACATACACAATTGTCACTTTATTAGGTAACCATGTACCTAATAAAGTGGCCGCTGAGTGTATATTCAAGGTCTTCTGCTGCTGTACCACATCCACTTCAGGGTTCAATGCATTGTGTGTTCGAAGATGCTCCTCTTCACACTACTATAATGCATTGTTATTTGAGCTACTATCATCTTCATCCAGTCCGGCCATACTCCTTTGACCTCTCTCATTAACAAGGCGTTTTCACATACAGAACTTCTGCTCACTGGATTTCTTTTACCATTCTCTGTAAACTCTAGAGACTGTTCTGTATGAAATTCCCAGGAGATCACCAGTTACTGAGATACTCAAACTACCCTGTCTGGCATCAACAACTATACATGCTCAAAATCACTTAGATCACATTTCTTTCCCATTCTGATGTTTATTCGGAATAATAGGTGAACCTCTTGACCATGACTGCATGCTTTTATATATTGAATTGCTTCCACGTAATTGGCTGATTATATATTTTGATTAACGAGCAGGTGTGCAAGCATATGTGATAAAGTGGCCACTGAGTGCATATTTTTTAAAATAATTAATTTGCATTCAAATAATGCCTCAATAATATCAGAACAATTGAATAACTGTTTAGAATTGGCAAAATCCCTCTTTATAAAAAAAAAGTGTACTACAGAAGTTTAAAGCATGCTTCACTACATAACAATATATTTAAGACCAATTGTAAATATTCAGAAATGTTTAAAATTTAGTACAAACATTCTCTGTCCTTGCTGGTTGTTAATACAAGAAAATGTAATTAAATTTGTCATATTCAAGTCAGTCATCCAAGCAACTTATTCATCTGCACATGATATGTGCAGAAAATGTTCCCAACAAATCATTCACTTCTATTATCAATTTACAATGTGTATTGTAATAATTGCCATAGGCTTTCCTTTCCCTTCTTTGCAATGTAGAAGACTTTCCATATATTTTTTGTGAAGTGTTCATTTGTCATACTTATACAGTAGTGTGCAACAGTGTTAGGCATATGCATATAGCTAGAGAGCCTAAGGATTTTGCCCAGTACTGTATTTGTCAACGTGGAGCAGAGAGCAAGTTCGTAAACCTGGTGGTAAATTTCACTCACATATGTCAGGAAATTTTTTAAATTTGTTTTTTTAGCAGCAGTACAGTGCAGTATATGAAATTACTAAAGCATTATGCAGAAGTTTTAGGCACCTCAGCTATGTATATGTGTGCTAAAACTTTTGCACAATACTGAATTTAGCTAATATTCCTGGTCACATAAGCTGAAAGCACATACAGTAATAGACCTTTATGTTTATCATACTCCACCTTCAAAGTCAGTTTCAATGAAGATGAATTGTTTAACCAATAGGCTGTAAAAATGGTTGCTGTTGATCAAAATCTTTTCACTTTCTCCTGTTGAAATCCAATTTGTAAGTCTTTGACAGCACTAAACTATTGCGCTGTGCCAATGGCTTTTGGGACTGCCTGGTGAAGGAAGCCATTGAAATAGAACTAGAGGAAAAGAATTTTAGCAAAGATGAAGGTCTCACTCTAAATAAGAACTGGAATTCGATTGTAAACAAGGTGGGACAGCAGAAACCTGATTGGATGAGGACTAACCAATCAGGAGGGATGGATGATGTGGGTATAAATACCATCGGACTAGACATGCCCAGGCATCATTCCTGATGAAGATGGCAGAGTTAGTCATTGAAAAGTTGGTTAAAATCAATATCTGTACCCAGATGGAAGAATGAGAAGAGTTTATTTGTCATTTATGCTGGGAAAGCACTAGATCCTTTTTCAAATCTGAAATAGTTCTGCATTTGCAGTTTACTTTAGCAAATGAAGACAAAAGATGTCTTGTTTTCAAGTCATTTGATCTCAGTGGAAAAAAGGAGTCATATTATTCTATTCAAATAAATAACCAAATAAGTATAAAAAGTACCCTTAAACTGGAAAAATGCCCTTAAAACTAAATTTCTGCTCATTCTGCCATTGGATTAAGGGTTAACCATGGCTCAAAGTTCAGCCATTCAGTTTAAAATCCCTGGGGACTAAATAGCAGTAGATTGAAATCAGTTTTTAATTTGGACATTGAGTGCTCTGGTTTCTATCTGATATCATGCTTGTCCCTGCATATTTTAATTAATTCCCTTGTAAGTTGTGCTAACTACTGGACATCAGGCAGAACAAGTCTAACTCTGCGTCTATCACCAATATCAATGCTGCAGAAAATTTTCATCATTCCACATGAGCTAGTGATAATCCTAATGTGATTCCTTATCTGATTTACAATTCATGTTGCAGAATCTTTGAATGTACGTGCATTAGCCACTTTATTAAGTATCTCCTGTATCTAATAAAGTGGCCGCTGAGTATTTAATACTAATTGAGACACATTGTTGACCAACCAAAAATATCAACAGTAATGCTTTCAAATCTTAGTTAAGAAATAAATTTTTGTTTCCAGAGTTATGCTTATTAACTAATTCATGATTTTGACTGAAGTTGTTTCATGTTGTTGGTTTCTTCGCTACACTGGGTTAACACAAAGCTTCCAGAATTGTTTCAATTTGTATTCTTTAACAACATTGAATGTCATGGTGACATCGTCTGATACTCACACATCATAGCTTAAAACATTTGGTATCAAGGAATAATGAAGCTAAGATATGCAGTGGCATACACTGTGCAATCTTTCCCAGCTTGCATTAAATTGAGCTTTATCAGTAATGGAGCAGATCAGGTGAAGAACAAGTGAAGGAGAATGTTTGAAGTTGGGATAAGAAATCTGTCATTGCAGCATTTAATCAAAAGTATTTGCTTTAAAATATCAAACACAGGAATGCCCCTTATAGTTGGTTGTTTATCAAGACTTGTTAAACAGGTCATTCTTAATAAAGTCAGGATGTTCAAAAGATTAAAACAATCTGGATGATGTTATATTAATCTGCATTAATGCAAAGATCAAATTTCTTGCCAGTCAAATTGATTTTTAGGTATTCCTTCAACTTATTCTTCAGTTTTTGTGCAACGATACTACTGTATCTGTTAGTGATTGTTAAGTGGGTGACATACTTCATGAATCTTGGGATAATGGACAGTTTATACAAATGGAAATCAATCTTCAATATAACTGCTTCAATTGGATTAAAAAAAAGATTTAAGCGTCTGGACTTTAAAAAGATGTTTGAATATGCAGTTTTTCTTGTCAGTTGAGGCATGCTACTACTGTAAATATATAATACTTTGGAGTCATAAGTCTACATTCACAATACTGAAGTCTATCATAATTATGATAACTCAAATCATATTTAATCACTTGCTGTTACCTTGTGTTTAAAAAATATAAAAACTCAATGTAGTTTTGAGTTCAGTGAGTTTCTACTGAGACATTCTTCCACCACATCCCATCCGAAATGCTTGCTTGTTGTTCTAAATAAAGACTTATTACATCTTCAGCTCCAGCCTCCATGAGGTTCATTCAAAGTCATAACAATATCTATTGCAGCTGAACTTCCTTTGGCAGATTTTCAAATTAATTCAGCACCAGTTCTTCAAATGCTACAGAAGTCCAGAAATTCTAATGGCTACAAATCACTTACGAAGTTCGGTGTGCACATATTGTAAACTAATTGTATCAGCATGAGAGGCAAGTGCATAAAGGTTTGATTTCACTGTGTACATTAAAATGGGAGCAGGAAAATTAAAACCATATGAACATACCATAAAAACAATAGAAATAGGGGCCATTAAGATTGCTCAGTCATGCATTAGGATTCGCTAAACCTCAGTGAGCTTCATGGATCTTCTGCTTTGCTATCTAGTGAGGAAACTTCTCCAAATTTTCTTTCTAAACAACCTTTGCCATTTGCTTAAAAGATTCCCCTTCCCTGCCCACTCTTGGTGCTAGACCCCTTGACCAGAGAATGCATCCTCTCTGCTTCTAGTCTGCAATGGCCTTGAAGAATTGTGTTTGCTTCAATTATATTTCCTCTTAGAGAATGCAGTCCTATTCTTCTGAAGTTCTCCTCATATAACAAACCCACCTTTCTTGGAAGAAATTTGGTGTATCTTTGCTGTACTCTCCATCTGTTAAGTACACTAAGTCCTCATTGTGTGTTGGTTTAATAACCTAGAACCATCTAAGTTTGGCAGTATTGCATGTGTTCTTCCAAAGTCTTTTCAGTGGCATGTGGTGTATCCAGTTGACCATGAGATGGATTAAATTTGATGTTTTTTCAATAATTGGTGTGTATCCTGGACCAGATTTGGGAGTCAGAGTTGGAAACACCAGGGACTCAGAATATGGGGAGCCATAGTCTGGAGAACTTCTATACTTCACTTGTTATGCTGGAATTTATACAGAAATTGTAATATATCTATGGAGACTCTTTAAGCCTTAGCATCATTGTCATCATCCTTAAATAGCTGCATCTCAGCAGCATCTTAAATACCAACACTTTACTAATACTTTTTTCCGTCATTCTACATTCTTGCGAGACCCTTGATAATATTCCTGTACTGCTTAAAACTAGTTATTATTATAATGACTGAATTGAAAATGCAGCTTTTTTTTTTAAAAAGGAAAGCAAGGTTGAGGCCCGGATTTTTAATTGTGTGGTTTCATCACAGAGTTTAAGATTGCAATAAATTAAAAGAAAAGAGAAATAGTTTATGATTAATCAATTAGTAAGTACGATCACAATGGACAGAGGTAACCAAAAGATGTTGCTTACACAAATGTTAAGCAGATCAATTGGTATTGTTGCAAAGAACGGGGTGAACCCAAACACAGGACACTGGCACGGAGATTGAGTTAGGATGTAGACGACGGTGTGGGAGTGGCTGGAGCTGAACAGCAAACAGGAGGGTGAACAGGAAAGCAGGAGACAGGCAAAACTTATCTTGACACTGAGCGTAGAAAGGCAAACGGTAGACACAACTTTTCTTGACACAGAAAGGCGGAGCTACACAGGTAAACCTCGGTACTGAAGTAAAACTTAGAATACACAATCCTAAAGGCTGATTTATACTTGTGCGTTGCATCTATGTCATAGGTACCGCATACCCTACATTGTACCTATCCTGTACCTACGCCGTAGTGTGACATGCACCTCCCCAAAAAAGTAACTCACGTGTCGCAGCAACGCAGACCGCAAAAACTGTTATTGGTCCACTTGGTAGCATTGCATTTCCTCCTATACATCTCCATTTGCTTCTTCTCCACCATGTCTGTACACCGATGCGAAATAGATGAACCAAATGGTTAAATCTACCTGCCGACGTGCAAAAATGTTTGAAATGCATTTCCTCATCCATGTCTCTCATGAAGAAGCTCAACACAGTGGCATAGAAACCCCACCATCAACTAGCGTTTTGGCGCACACCAACACATGCTCACTATGGTGTGGAGCCAACGCAGAAGTGAAAATCAGGGCGATGGCATAGCCCATACTCACAAGTATAAATCAACCTTAAGCGGCTGGAAGTATTAATTACCACACTGGCTAAAACAATGATCTGGCAATGAATGAATGCAAAGCTGAGGTTTTTATGCTGCAGGTCTTGATGAGAACCAGGTGTGCCGCCATCAAAGGGAATTAGGAGAAAATGGGGAATTAATGGTCAGGACCATGAAAATACCTCTTCCCCACCCCTCAACAGGAGCCTCCAGGCGAGTCACCAGGCTTGACCGGATTGTCGCGATGGAAATCTCGGATGAGGGAGGGTGCAGGATGAAGGAGCGGGGAATCCAGGTGCGCTCCTCAGGACCGTATCCCTCCCAATCAACCAGGTACTGGAGACCCCTGCCTCAGCGACACACATCCAGAATTCACTGGGCGGTGTAAGCTGGGTAGTCGTCGATTTCCCGAGCAGGTGGAGCGGGTTTAGCGAGAGGGCACAAAGGTTTCAGCTTGGAGACGTGGATGAATGTGCATAGATCTGGACAGTTTGAGTTTGACCACCGAGGGGCTGATGAGGCTGTTGATTTTGAATGGTCCGATTTAATGAGGGGCGAGTTTCTTGGTTTCACTCTCGAGGGGGATATCTCTTGAAGAGAGCCAAACCTTCTGCCCGGGCCGATAGTTGGGTGCTGGAATTCGGTGGCGATCGGCGATCCTCTGGTTGCAGTCGGCTGTGCGGAGCAGGGCCGCGCGTGTATCCTTCCAGACCTTGCGGCACCGGCGGAGATGGGCCTGAACTGAAGGCACAGCAATGTCATCTTCATGGGCAGGAAACAGAGGGGGTTGATAGCCTCGGGAGCATTCGAAAGGAGACATTCCGGTGGCGGTGCTGACCAGGGAATTGTGGGCATACTCTACCCAAGTGAGATGGGTGTTCCAGGATGACAGGTTGTTGGCGGTTATGCAGCGCAATGCTGCTTCCAAATCCTGGTTTGCTTGCTCCATTTGGCCATTAGTCTGTGGATAGAAACCGGTAGACAGACTTACTGAGGCTCTGAGGGCTTGACAGAAGGATATCCAGACTCGAGAGATGAATTGGGGGCCCCGGTCAGAAACAATGTCAGAAGGAATTCCATGAAGGCGGAAGATGTTTTGGACAAGGAGGTCGGCTGTTTCACGGGCTGCAGGGAGTTTGGGAAGGGCTATGAAGTGCACGGCTTTGGAGAAACGGTCCACCACAGTGAGTACGGCAGTGTTACGATATGGAGTGGGTAGTACAGTGACGAAATCCAGAGCAAGGGTGGCCAGGGACAGGTAGGGGATGAAGCAGCCCAGCAGGTGGCTGATGGGAGGCTTTTCTGCCGGCACACAGAGAACAGGCAGAGACGAAGGAGCGAGTGTCAGCATCCACGGTGGGCCAACAGAAATGTCGCTTCAGAAGGGACAGAGTTCGACCGATTCCAGGATGGCACATGAACCGGGAAGTATGCCCCCACTGGAGGACCTGAGACTGGACAGAGTCAGGCACCAAGAGACGACTGGGGGTGTCCATCGCCTGGGTCAGGTTGAGTCCGTCATGCCTCTTTGACTGTGGATTCGATCTGCCAGGTGAGGGCAGCCACAACACAGGATGACAGGAGGATGGTCTCAGGGTTGGAAGAGCCCTCCTTGGAGACGTGTTGACGAGAGAGAGCATCAGGCATCCCGTTCTTGGAACCATGATGACAGGTGAGGGTGAATTTGAAACGGCCAAAAAATTGTGCCCAGTGGGCTTGGAACTCACACTTCTCTGCCTTAACAAATAGCTTGTTCTCCGAAAGCCTCTGAAGGGCCTGACGGACATGGTGGGTGTGCTCCTGGAGATTACGGGAGAAGATTATAATGTCATCCAAATAAACAAAAACAAAACAGTTAATAAAGTCCCTAAGGACGTCACTTACCAGAGTTTGGAAAATGGAAAAGGGCACTGGTGAGACTGAATGGCATAACCAGATATTCAAAAAGACCGAGAGGGGTGTTAAAAACTGTTTCCCATTCATCTCCCTCCCTTATCCTGACCAGGTGATAGGCATTCTGCAAGTCCAATTTGGAGAAAACTGTGGCTCTATGAGGGGATTTGAATGCAGAGTTGATAAGGGGCAGGGGACACTTATTTTTTATGGTGATGTTGTTCAGGCCACAGTAGTCGACGCAGGGGTGCAGTGAGCCGTCTTTCTTCCCCACAAAGAAGAAACCAGCGCCTACAGGGGAACATGAAGGTCAGATAATGCCAGCCGTGAGGGAGTCATTTACGTACGTTTCCATTGCTTCTCTTTCTGGTCTAGACAGGTTGTATAGCCAACTGGTGGGTAATAGGGCTCCCGGGAGAAGGTCAATTACGCAATCGTAAGTGCGATGTGGAGGCAGAGAAAGGGCCCGTTTTTTGTTAAACACTTCTCCCAGATCGTGATACTCTACGGGAACCTTGGATAAGTCGGGGGGCTCAGAGGCAGACGAGGTCGCGGTGACTTCCACTGGGGAAAGAGCTGATTGCTGACAAGAGGAATGGCAGAACAAACTCCAGCTGACTATCCTCCCGGAGCGCCAGTCAATGTGGGGGTTGTGATGGTTTAACCAGGGATGGCCAAGAACTATTGGGCCTTGAGGAGAGGAAGTTAAATTGAATCGTACAGGCAGTCCCCGGGCTACGAATGAGTTCCATTCCTGAGTCCATCTTTAAGTCGGATTTGTACGTAAGTCGGAACAGGTACATCCGGTATTATTTAGCGTCAGTTAGTCAAACGTTTGTCTTAATATATAGTATACATTTTACATTTCTATGCATATAAAACTTAAGAAATGTATGTATTCCAATAATGAAACCACTGCGTTGCTTAGTAATAATTGTGGCTTTCATCGGGGCAGGGCCTTTCACATGCTCCATTATTCTCACTTTAACCTTTAAAATTGTTCCGATCATTGACCAACTGTAGCCTAATGCTTTCTAATGACCGATGGCATTTCACCTCTTTCCAAACACTTTATTATTTCTACTTTATTTTCAATCGCAATCACTTCCCATCAACAGAACAGAAACACTGTGGGCAGCGGGCCCCGAGCTCCGCTGGGTCCTAAGGACCACCACACGTAATTCTCCGGGTCTGAAAGTCCATTGCATTGAGATAGGTTAAATGGTACAAGTGGGGGCAGTGCTGGGTTTGGGTATTTGATCCTCCACAATATTCCGCGAGGGAATTTAAACTGGAGGTGGCAGTGGTTTTTTTTACGATGTCAAGTTGCGAGCTCGACATCAACCCAGTACGGGAGCAGTCTCTCACTGGATCGAACTCGGGAACCTACGTTATCCAGCGGCGCTGATCTCACTGCGCCACCTGCCAACTGGAACGGGGGTGGGGGGCAGCATCAGGGTGAATCTTGATAAGAAAAATTTAAGCCAAATACAAAGTTACACACTCAACACAATGTCAATGGCATGGACTTAAAATGGTGGACTGTGCTACGATCCGACTTAAAATGGCGGACGGCATTCTTCTTCCTCGGTTTGTAAGTACGAGTTGTCCGTAAGTCGGACGTTCGTAACTCGGGGACTGCCTGTATCTGTTCCCGATGGTTTCCGGAGAGAAGGAGAAGCACATGTTCTGTGCAGTGTGAGACTCAGGCCAGAAGTCTCCTGTCTAGCGCCCGGGCATCCGGGGGTACCCAATGGCTCAAAAGGAATTCCGGCTAAGTTTTCATCCAGAATATTTCCCTCTGCGCTAGAGTCCACTAGTGCTAACAAAGGCAAAGACTGTTGGTTGTAACACGGAGTGGCTTGAAGCTGCTTCCGGGGTCGGGGAACGAAAGGGAAGATTGTCTGGCTCACCAGGGTCCTCCCTGCTACTGGTGAGTTTTCCCCTTCTGGCCGAAAGGGGCTGGTGGCAAGGGAGTGGCTGGACTGGCTGCAATATAGACACTCATCTGCTGTCATTCTCCAGAGCTGTTCAGCGGGAGAAAGGCGGTTCCGTCACAGCTGCATGGGTTCCTCTCCCGGGGCTGTAGAAGTGGCAGGACTGGGAGCTACTCGGGGTGCAGAAGAAGGAGAGAGGCCTGTTCTGGCAGGAGGCTGTAAGAAGTGCCGAGAAGTGGTCAAAGGTGGTGAACAACCAGTACTTTCTCTATGGCGTTCTCAGAGGCGATTGTCCAACCAGTGTCTAGGAAGATCAGGGAATCCAGGCCTGTAGTGCCATCTCTCGCCACCAACTCATCCTTCACCAGGTTGCTGAGTCCATTCCAAAAAGCCCCCTGGAGTGACTCATTGATCCAGCCTGAGTCAGCCGCTTATGCTTGGAACTCCACCGAATATTCAGCAATGCTGCGGCAGTCCTGGCAAGAAAGAGTAGGCCCTTGGTGGCGTCTTTACCACGGATAGGGTGGTCAATGATCTTTCTCATTTCCTCAATAAAAGTGGTGAAAGAAGAGCAGATATCCGGTTGGTTGTCCAGAACTGCTGTGGCCCACGCTAATGCACTTCCCCGCAGCAACCCTGCGATATAAGCAATCTTTGACTTATCTGTGCGGTAAGTTGACAACTGCTGTTCAAGCACCAGGGAGCACTGAAGGAGGAAGGCCTGGCACTTCTCCAAATCTCCAGCGTAGTGTTCCAGCTCCGGGATGTGATGCTCTCTGGGCAGGGGTGTTGCTGACACAGTGGGGATAGCTGCCATGGGTTGTCTGGGTTGGCTAGGCCGGGTTCCAGGAGTGAGTTCAGTGAAAGAAGTGGAGACACAACTCACCTGGTTATTGATCAGCGTGCTGTGAGCAGACAGGGAACGGAGGTTCTCCAGGACCTCCCGGAGGAGTTGGTCGTGCTGTCCCTGTAGAGTACCCTGGCCAGCGAGGGATTGTTGAAGGCTGTTTGTGTCTGCTGGGTCCATGGTGGCCACATCGTTCTGTTGCAAAGAACGGGGTGAACCCAAACGCAGGACACTGGCACGGAGATTGAGTTAGGATGTAGACGGTGGTGTGGGAGTGGCTGGAGCTGAACAGCAAACAGGAGGGTGAACAGGAAAGCAGGAGGCAGGCAAAACTTATCTTGACACTGAGCGTAGAAAGGCAAGCGGTAGACACAACTTTTCTTGACACAGAAAGACAGAATTACACAGGTATTCCTCGGTACTGAAGTAAAACCTAGAATACACAATCCTAAGTGGCTGGGGAACGTTAATTACCACACTGGCTAAAACAATGATCTGGCAATGAATGGATGCTGCCATCAAAGGGAATTAGGAGTAAATGGGGAATTAAAGGTCAGAACCATGGAAAATCAAAGGGAATTAGGAGGAAATGGGGCATTAACGGTCAGGACCATGACAGGTATAAGTAATACTTTCTTGATCCTTTTGATCATTCTCACATTTTCAACCTCTCCCTGCTCTAGGCAGAAGTTCCCTCTTGCTTCCAAAAGGCAACAATTATACCAGTACCTAAGAAGAATAATGTGAGCTGCCTTGATGACTATTGGCCAGCAGCACTCACATTGATAGTGATGAAATGTTTTGAGAGGTTGGTCATTACTAGATTGAACTCCTGCTTCAATAAGGAGCTGGACCCACTGCAATTTGCCTATTGCCACAATGGGTCAATAGCAGACACAATCTCAGTGACTCTCCACACGGCTTTAGACCACCTGGACAATACAAACACCTATGTCAGGATGCTGTTCATTGACTATAGCTCAGCATTTAATACTATTATTCCCACAATCCTGATTGAGAAGTTACAGAACCAGGACCTCTGTACCTCTGCAACTGGATCCTCGACTTCCTAACTGGAAGACCACAACCTGTGCGGATTGGTGATTACATCTGTTCCTCACTGATGATAAACACTGGAGCACCTCAGGGGTGTGTGGTTAGCCCACTGCTCTACTCTCTGTATAGACATGTCTGTGTAGCTAGGCATAGCTCAAATACCATCTATAAATTTGTTGATGATACAACCATCGTTGGTAGAATCTCAGATGGAGACGAGAGGGCATACAGGAGTGAGATATGCCAACTAGAGGAGTAGTGCTGCAGCAACAACCTGGCACTACACATCAGTAAGACAGAAGAGCTGATTGTTCCCTTCGGGAAGGGAAAGACGAAGGGACAGATACTGATCCTCATAGAGGGATCAGAAGTGGAGAGAGTGAGCAGCTTCAAGTTCCTGGGTGTCAAGATTTCTGAGGATCTAACCTGGTCCCAACATATTGATGTAGTTATAAAGAAGGCAAGACAGCGGCTATACTTCATTAGCAGTTTGAAGAGATTTGGCATGTCAATAAATGCACTCAACAACTTCTAGAGTTGTACAATGGACAGCATTCTGACAGGCTGCATCACTGTCTGGTATGGTGGGGGGGTGCTACTGCACAGGACCAAAAGAAGCTGCAGAGGTTTGTAAACCTAGTCAATGCCATCTTGGGTACTAGCCTACAAAGTACCCAGGACATCTTCAGAGAGCGGTGTCTCAGAAATGCAGTGTCCATTATTAAGTATCTCCGGCACCCAGGGCATGCCTTATTCTCACTGCTACCAGCAGATGGGAGGTACACAAGCCTGAAGGCACACACTCAGCGACTCAGGAACAGCTTCTTCCCCTCTGCCATCCGATTCCGAAATTGAGATTGAACCCTTGGACACTACGTCACTTTTTAAAATTTACAGTATTTCTGTTTTTTGCACATTTTTTAATCTATTCAATAAAAGTAATTGACTTACTTATTTGTTATTATCATAATTTTCATTCTATTTATTTATTTATTTTTCATATTATGTATTGCATAGAATTGCTGCTGCTAAGTTAACAAATTTCATGTCTTATGCCAGTGTTAATAAACCTGATTTTGATTCATGCATTTAAACATGTTTTTGAGTTCTTGTGTAACATAGATCCACATAATGTATGTAGAATCATCCTCTTACCTGTACATACATCGTGCTTGGGAACTGAAAGTCACTTATGCTTCAAGGGTTAAAAAATAAAATGAACAGACAATGTTGTAATGCTTACCAACACCCACTGTGAAGGCCACAAAGGGTCATTGAACTTCAGTGCATTTCCTATTACCCTTTTGGAGTCCAATACTTTGAAGACCTCTCTATGGATAAAATCTTTCTTCACTGGATCTGGAAATCACACATAAAGATCTCTCACTTACAGTTTTTTATTTTGTCAGTCAAATCTAATAAAAAAGTTAATGTTACCAAATATAATTTAAAACATTTTGATGAGTTGGTGCAAAGTATTATATTGAAAATGACCAGAAATTTCTGTTCCACAAACACACACAATCAAATTTCTAAATTTTAAACAGACTAAACTGGAGTAGAAATTCACCTATGGTTGAAAACGCCGATCAGTTTTGTGTGCATTTTATTCTGATTCTGAAACTTGCTTTCACTTAGGTACTTCCATAAAAAATGACCTTCATCCCAAAGTCATTCTGTTTTAAATTGCTGAGGACTTATAATAAAATAAAACTGATATGATGCTAAATTGCAATTCCAATTGATCACAGAAAATGATTGGATTTTTCAGTTCCCTTTCATTCCCTTTTCATTACTAAAGTTACTTATATGGACTCATGCTTGCCTCGTAAAACACAAGCTTTCTTCACCTTAGTCAATATTGGCAAGAAATTCTATTATGGATATTCTGGGCTTTGGTGGCTGGGGCACATATTACAATCCAGACACCTTTTGTTTGCATCAACATACATATATTTCTTATTTCCTGCAGGACTCCAAAATAAGAAAATAAACTGTCAACTTTTTCCCCCCATGCTCTAACTTAACAGAGGAAAAAAAGAAAAAAAAACCTCAGGCTACTCATCTCCTGGCCTTGGACCCATGCTCTATTTAACTACTTCTAATCACTAAATATCTTGATGGGCAAAAATCTCAGATTTAACACTATTAATTGAGCCAACATTCACTGCTTTTGGTGAAGCATGCCATATTTGTACCAGACTTTCTGTGAGGAAATATTTCCTAATTTGTAAATGAACTGGCTCCAATTATAAGGCTTTCTGGCAACACATAGCATCTTCATGTCAGTGGAAAGCAGTTTGTCTCTTTCTATTATATACTTCCTTTCACAATCAGTGATACTGTTATTCAATCACTCTTTTATTGGTAATGTATTCAGAACTAATATACATAAACTTCATCAGTTAATACTTTCAGTTTCCAATATCCAACTGATAAATCTTCTTTACACAGTTTTGAGGCCATTACACCTTCCAAAAGCAAGTTATAAAGACCTAATACAGTCACCAGTCATGAGTTTTGCAAAAGCAAAGTAAAAATATCCTTATTTCTCACTTTAAAAGCTATTATTACTTAAACTCCTTTGCTTATTTTTCATTGTATTTTACTGATCCTCATGAATACCATCAACATAATATAGGAACATGGACAATGATCCTGCTATTCAAAAGGATCATGGGATATCAGCCATCTTGTTATCATATCCCTGCTCCTTCCCCTTAGTCAATGCAGTTGTCTCTCCTTTGTTAAATATGTTCAGAGGCTGTTTGCATAGCTTCAGAGGAAGTGAATTCTATCAGTTTACTGCCTTCTGAGCAATCACATTTCTCTTCCTTTAAGTCCCAAGCCTCTTGTCCTGTAACCCAAAACAGTGACCCATCATTTTACGTTTGTAGACCCTCCTATTCTCCCTCCATCCACCAGACAGGGACTATCAAGTCTATTTATTTCTGTCAGAAGTTTGCAAGTTTCAATTAGACCTCATCTTATTCTTCATGCTCCAGTGAATCCAAACCTGGTTGAGCTAATCTTTCCTCTTAAGACAGCATCTCTTTCTCGTGAATCAGACTAGTGAACCTTCATGGCACTGACGTGAGCCTTGTTATTCTGCCTTCACTTCAGAATTTCTCTGTTTAGTTGCTCAACACTTAAAAATAACTCCAGTAGCCATTTTGTTTTGTCAATAAGGACCTTATACATATCTGTATTGCAATCCATCTTCTACAGCCTTGTCAAGTCACTTAAACAACTAAAGCATTATGGTACTGTTATTTTTCTATCTCCATGACTTACATCTCAAATGTTCTTGATGCCATTGCAAACCAAGTAGCATATATGGCTGTTGAAATAACAGTGACACAAAATATTTTGAACCTGACTGAAGTAAATAAAAATTGTGAAACGAGAAACAATACCCTGGAAAGCCTGAAAGATTAAATGGGGGAAAATGTGATGATGAAACAACTACAGGAACAAACGCAAGTAAATATCAGACCTAAAATTCAAACACCAGAGAGGACTAAAATCTTTTTTCTGCTTCTTAGGTTGCTTTGGTGAAAATCCATATAAGCTTGAGGAATAGTGGCTCATCTTTCACCAAGTGCACTGATCCTAACCTTAATGCTCTGGACTCAGTTGTGAATTTTGTGATTTAGGGCAATGCAAAATTCAGTAGAAGGTCATTGATCTAAAACTCTTTTTCTTTTCTCCCCTCAGATGCTGCCTGACATGTAGAGTATTTTCATCATTTTCTGATTTTATTTTAGATTTAAAATCTTCATCATTTTGCTTTCGTTAAGTACGGTAAATAAGACATCTTAAAATATATTTTATGCTTTATGGTCATAATTTTGTTATTTAATAAATAAAAAAATTGGCAGAACAAACATAATCTTTTCCTACAACTGACTGAGGTACTCAACAGTGGAATCAAAAGTGAGAAGAGAAATTATATCTGAAGCATTTATAAAATTTCAATAAGCAGCTGTATTGTGTGATATGCATTACATCAGAAAGAAAAGCAGTAATATTGGAGATGAAAAGTATGTGATCAAAGTTTAGCACAAACGTCATTAACAGTTACCAAATTAAGAATCAGAAAATGATCAGCCAGAACATATGGAGTTTGAAATGGAGGTCTCAAATACTTTATCTCATCAATTGTTGATCAAAGAACTTGTGTCAAGACAAAAAATAAATAAATGAAAAAAAGGTTTCTTTTCATGAAGAAGCTGTTTGCACATTGTAACCCAAAACCTAATTTCTTTTTGGCAGAGGGTGGATATTAAAACTTAAAAGTTTGTCAGGTAACAACCAAAGAATATTCGATATAGGAGGGAAGGGGACATGTTGTTGATAAGCGTCCATCATCCATGTATGTTATTAATTATTTCTGCTGCACAATTATAAATAACTAATGTGGTTTTGACAGTCAATATTTCAGATAGAGAATGCAGAAAAATAAATATAGAAATTCTTTCCTTAGTTCCATTCCAAACGAAAAATGTTCCCAAATGCACATGAATCAAGCACCAGCCAAATAAAATATCACCTTTCCACCAGGAAATGGCAACACAAACAGAAAACGCTAGGAATCTGCAGTTGATGAATATAAAGAAATCTCCATTTACTCTGCTATGCCCAAAACTCTAATAGAGGCTTTTTGTAGCTTAGTATATTCCCAAGGCTGGTCTCTGACTGTATGTTCAAGAAAAACCCATTATGAATTATGGTTGGAGAGTAAAGGTATCAAACATGCACTTAATAGTAGATATATAATATCTTTTTAAATCACTGTGCCAAAATCGAATGTACTTGAGGTTAGCAACAGTGACACTTAGCAAAATAACAATTAAAGAAAATTAAACTTCAAACATTATGCAACCATATTGTGTTTACCAGCTGCAGATCGAATCATATTTTCCAAGGTACAGTGCTCATTGGTAGTGGGAAAGGTTACTTTGTTATTTATTGCATGTGCATTTCTTTATGGACAGATTTTTAGAAAAATAAAGCAGCAATGTTACTGACTGTATTTGCCACAATTTGTGCTCCAGGGATTGTTGGAAAGAGAAACCTACTGCAACCGAGCACATTCAGGTTATCAAGGAAGCTAACTTTCCATAGAGCAAACACGAGAAAATCTGCAGATACTAGAAATTCAAACAACACACACAAAATGCTAGTGGAATACAGCAGGCCAGGCAGCATCTATAGGGAGAAGCACTGTTGACGTTTCAGGCCGAGACCCTTCATCAGGACTAACTGAAAGGAAAAATGCTAAGCGATTCAGAAGTAGTGGGGGCGAGGGGGAAATGCAAAATGATAGGAGAAGACCGGAGGGGGTGGGATGAAGCTAAGAGCTGGAAAGGTGATTGGCAAAAGTGATACAGAGCTGGAGAAAGGAAGGGATCATGGGACGGGAGGCCTCGGGAGAAAGAAAGGGGGAGGGGAGCACCAGAGGGAGATGGAGAACAGGCAGAGTGATGGGCAGAGAGTGAAAAAAAAACAACTAAGTATGTCAGGGATGGGGTAAGAAGGGGAGGAAGGGCATTAATGGAAGTTAGAGAAGTCAATGTTCATGCCATCAGGTTGGAGGCTACCCAGCCGGTATATAAGGTGTTGTTCCTCCAACCTGAGTGTGGCTTCATCGTGACAGTAGAGGAGGCCATGGATAGACATATCAGAATGGGAATGGGACATGGAATTAAAATGCGTAGCCATTGGGAGATCCTGCTTTCTCTGGCGGACCAAGCGTAGGTGTTCAGCAAAATGGTCTCCCAGTCTGTGTCAATATATAAAAGGCCACACCGGGAGCACCGGACGCAGTATACCACACCAGCTGACTCACAGGTGAAGTGTCGCCTCACCTGGAAGGACTGTCTGGGGCCCTGAATGGTGTTGAGGGAGCAAGTGTAAGGGCAGGTGTAGCACTTATTCTGCTTACAAGGATAAGTGCCAGGAGGGAGATCGGTGGGAAGGGATGGGGGGGCGGGGAATGAGTGGACAAGGGAGTTGCGTAGGGAGCAATCCCTGCGGAAAGCAGAAAAGGGGGGGAGGGAAAGATGTGCTTTGTAGTGGGATCCCGTTGGAGGCGTTGGAAGTTACGGAGAATTATACGTTGGATCTGCAGGCTGGTGGGGTGGTAGGTGAGGACAAGGGGAACCCTATCCCGAGTGGGGTGGTGGGCAGATGGGGTGAGGGTAGATGTGCGGGAAATGGGAGAGATGCGTTTCAAATCTACTTTCAAATCTCTTAGTATCTTTCCTTTCAGTTAGTCCTGACGAAGGGTCTCGGCCCAAAACATCGACAGTGCTTCTCCTTATAGATGCTGCCTGGCCTGCTGTGTTCCACCAGCATTTTGTGTGTGTTGTGTGAGCTAACTTTCCATGGAGTCTTTCCTTAGTGTGGCTGACTGACCTCAGGCAGCTCGTCTCAAACACTTCCTCTTACTTACTACTTGTAAAGGGCCTACCGATTCTCAGGGGTATTTTTCTCTCCTGTAAAAATGCCATTCCTTTTCTCAGTTCCTTCATGTCCGCTGCATCTATTCCCGGGATATGGCTTTCCTTTGCAGGATATCAGAGATGTCCTCCTTTTTCAATTAACATGGATTCCCTTCCTCCACCATTGATGCTGCCCTCACACACATTACCTCCATCTCCTTGACATACGTGCCCACCCCTTCTTCTCTCCATGGATAAGATTCCACCTGTCCTCACCTATCACACTTTGAGCCTCCACATCAAACACATCATTCCCCACACTTTCATCATCTTCAACAGGATCCTACCACCCAACACATACTTACAAGCACTCTTCGCTTTACATAGGAATCGGTCCCTCTGTGATTCCCTGGTCCATTTGTCCCTCCTCACTAATTTCCCATCTAGCACATATCCCTGCAGACGACAGAAATGCTGCAACTGCCCATTCACCTCCTCTCTCACCTCCCTTCCGGGCCCCAAACACTTCTTCCAAGCAAGGTAATACTTCACCTGCAAATCTGTTGAGGTTGTCTATTGTATCCTGAGCTCCTAATGTGATGTCCTCTACATCGGTGAGACCTGACGTAAATTGGGGGACTGTTTTATTGCATTCCTCCGCTCTATCCACCAAAAGTGAAAATTCCCGGTAGCCAATCATTTTCATTCTTATCCTCATTCCTGTTGCAATAAGTCAGCCCATGGCTCCTCTACATGAGGCCATTCTCAGGGTGGAGCAGCAACACATCATATTTCATCTTGGTAACCTCCAACCTGATGACATGAACATCGATTGCTCTTTCCATTATTTTTTTTCCTTTTTTTCTTTTCCTCCTCCAACAAATTTTGCAGACTCAGGCAACTTCTTTCAGTTCATCCACAAAACAGCTTATGTCTTCTTTTCTTTTCAAGGTGCTTGGGATTCCGTTGGAGCCCATGATCTACAGATCAAACTATGGTCCTTTGCAGAACTATAGTTTTTGGACCAGCTCTGTGGCTGGGTGCTTCGCTATCTCCAGGAATGGCCAGGAAGACGTATGGCTTCGGGCAGTGGCCCTTAAATGATCCAGTTCCTCATTGATTTTGCTGACTGAAGTATTGTGGGAGACTGAAACATTGAGACAGCAAGTAGTGTGATGCTGTCAGAAGAAGATCTGTCTCTCTCCCTCTCCCTTTCCCACCCCGCCAGTCCCCGAGATGGGGGCTTGGAAAAGAGACATGGAAGATTGTAACATTAGAACAGCAAGTTGTTGTTCTCCACTCCCGTTGTTGCAGGGGTGTCCTCTCTCTCCCTCGATTGAGAGAGAGACCCTGTCTGAGATACCGAAGTGCTGGGTTATGGACTGTGGCTTTTGATGGATTCTAGATGAAGGCCTCCTTAGTAGGCTTTTGCTATTGCTTGCATGGTGGTAGGTCAGTGCTTCTGCTGGAGGGGGAGTAGGAGCTGCTTTGGCATGGGAAGCTGAGGGGGGCTTTGGGGTTTTTATGCTTCTATCATTCATTCTATGAGTTTTCTTGTTTCCTGGATGTGAAGAATAAGAATTTCAGGTTGTATAATGTATATATTCTCTGATATTAAATTGAACCAATTGAACCAGTTGATTTGAACCCCTCCCTCTTCTTCTATACCCCACTCTGTCCTCTTAACTCTTCTCCTCACCTGCCTGTCACCCTCGCTCTGGTGCCTCTCCTTCTTCGCTTTCTCCCATGTCTCCGCCCCTCTCCTGTCAGATTTCTTCTTCTTCAGCCCTTTACCTTTCCCACCCACCTGGCTTCATCTATTACCTTCTAGCTTGTCCTCCTTCCCCTTCCCCTTCCCACTCCTTTGTATTCTTGGACCTCCCCCTTCTTTTCCAGACCTGATGAAGGGTCTTGGCCCAAAACATTGCCTGTTGATTCATTTTCATAGATGCTGCCTGACCTGCTGAGTTCCTCAAGCATTTTGTGTGAGTTGCCCCGGATTTCCAGCATTTGTAGAATCTCTTCTGTTTACCTCTTCTCAGCCATTTGTCAATATCAAACAACTTTCCTTGAAATTTTGCTTCATCTATTAAGTCTTTGCAGACCTGGGAATATAGTGAACATCTGTCTATCCTTCCATCAGCTTTTGTAGTTGAAACAGGAGAGGTTGCTTTCATTGCTTTCTTCCGTTACATTTCTCGTGGTATTAGCTTTGTACCATGGCTTGGTTAACTAAATAGCTATGAGAATGTCATGTATAAAATTACTTTAAAATGTTATGATTTAAAGAAAACTATCACAATTTGATTTTTTTCAGAGAATTATCAAATTGAAATAATATGACATTCATAAACTCCTCTGTAACAGGCTTGACAATAATAGGTTTCCACAAATCACATATATAATGTACTGTATCCACATTCATTTGTTGTGCTTGAATAAATTAAATCAATCATTGTTTCATTCTATGTAAAATAGTCTTGTAAATATTTACTGCTCAGGACCAGTGTATGAAAATGTGTTTTTTTCCCTCCCATGGTAATTGTTCAAATTTTTATTTCTTTGAATCACATTCAGAATCTCGCAACATTCTGGAGAGAAGATGCTGAGCCTGCTTTTAAAGTACTTTCAATGGATTCAGGGTTAACAAAACATCAGATCCTCTGTTCGACCTCTGATGATGGGGTCCCAATGTTGTGAGACTGTGTTTCCAGTCATAACAAAATCTTTCACCAAATAATGTAGACCAGAGTGTTTGGACATTGTGCCTAAAGAGTACATATCATACCTGGAACAAGCAAATGGAGAGTACTCTCCTGCTTAATCTGAGTACTTAAATCATAGTTTGTCCTAGAAGGTTCCTGCATTCTTCTGTGTTGACTTATTTTAAAACTGGATCAAAGAAATGGAGATTAAATTTTATGACCAGGGAGTTGGACATAAGAACCATCATGCATGATTAACCTTATCAAAATGGTTGGAATGTAGATGCTCTGTTTATTTACAGGACTGCTGCATGCATTCAGCACTACACAGGGGCTGAGTGCACACCTCAGCAGGAGATGTATATTACAAGCAGCCAAGCCCAGTTAAAGCTTGTCCACATTGCTTAATGACAACCTGCTTCTCAGAAAAGGAGGCTGTGGAAGCAGCTATTCTACTACAGAAACTGACACAGGGAACCAAGCAGGCCAGGCCAGAGAACCTACTCAAGTGTGAATGGCAGAGTGGCTTGCCACAGAATGAAGCCTGTATGTCAGCTGCTAGGACAGTAGGCATTGGCTTCCAAGATATTCCACATACAATCACATTGTAACTGGCTACCGAGAGGAGGGTTCATGTTGGGCTACATCACTGTTCATGGTTAACAATGTGTATACAATCAATGTTTCCTGCACTATGGAGAATGGTACAGCCCTCATAACCCTCAAATATACATGTATATTTTGTGTGGTTGTATTTTTTTTTACTGATATTCTATATGAGTTTGTTACCTTGTATATGCAAGGCCTGAGCCTCAAGCAGTGGTGACCATGTGGGATGGTGGGGGGTGGGGGGAACGCCAGGGCCAGTGCACTCCTTCGGGGGCATTGTGATCGACTGAAGTTTTCAATAGGCATTTTTTGTGGTTGTATCTTTTTTTCTGGTATTCGATATGGGCTTGCAGTCTTGCATCAGTGTGGGCTAGCCTTAAGCCGTGGTGCTGGGGTGGGGAGGGGCGGTAGGGCGCCATGTTCAGGCTGGAGGAGTCAAGCTCTATTGTAGTTGACTGTGGATTGATGGTGAGAGGGTTTTTTGGACTCTTTTCTTTTTCAATACTTTTTATTTTACTGTGATTATGATACTATTTCTAGAAGGTACCAATCACTTGTGGGACCATTATACAAAAAAAAAGGAACTCAACTATTAATCTGAAAGTGCTTGATCAGTACTATAATTAGACATTGCTAGAAAAGATCTGTTCAGATTCTGAACAGAGGTTCTCCTGTGCAATGTTAAGTAAGTTTAACCAATGGCTTGATTTCCAAAATAGCATTGACATCAAAGTAACTTGCTCGACTATTTGATGTACAGTATACTTTTTAATGTCCCCATAAAGAGGTTTTACAATGGATGCTGTTTGGATTAAACATGGCATCAAGAACTCTAAAAAATGCATGATTTAGTGCTGTACTTTGAACATAAATTATCCATACTGCTCATTGGCTCACTGTTTATGTAAAAATGTTGCCATCCTTTTAATACATGGGAATAAGCTCCATTTCCTTAGACACAGGATGGTTTGTATTTGGCAAGATTATATTAATCAACTGTTTCCTTCAAGCTTCAAGCGATCATTCACAAATCATTAAAAGAAGTGTGTGAGCATGCATAGAAATCTTGTTACCATTTTTAATCTTCAGGCACTCATGCTAGATAATAGGGGGAAAGAAAAATTCTTGATTGTTATGGTCACGATAGTTAGAAATTATACAGTTAATAAAATGTCAGAAAGAATTATTGTGAGGGAATACTAAAGCAAGTTTGAAGTGTTAGGGCCACATAGAAGCACAGAGGTAGATTCATGAAAATGAATCTCAGGCAATAAATTAACTTTTCCAAATATGTTGCCGCAGGAGAGATTAATGAGAAGATGGTATAGGAACCATGCATCTGTTTTCTATCTGCATTGCATTCTGTGTTGAGCGTTTATCATGGTAGCTAGTCACATATGTGGGAGTGTGTTAAAAACAAAAGGAATAAGTTACGTATTCATGCTTTGTTCTGAACAGTCTAGTTCTGGGGACTGCTGGGTGCCAGATCTTTTGTTGACCACTTAGATATGCTTAACGTGGTTTAATTACATTTGAAATCACTTAACTCTACTTAAATTTGATTAAGACTGCTTAATTTCACTTAATTGCACTGCTTAAAGATTGCATGTTTTGCTAGTTGCAAATAAAAAATTGATTACTGATCTTTGAGTTTTTGGAACATTATTACTAGATTGGAGCTTAGGAGGATGATGGCACCTAACGGTGACTCCTTTGCTTGCATCTTCAGAAACAGCTTTATTTCAATCTTTGATATCTCTCTTTATCCCTTTCAAGGTACTTTTGAAGACCCTGATCTGCAGTTACACGCAGACTTCAGTCCTTTGTGGAAATGGGACCTGCTCTCAGGGCCTCACGACTGGCCGCTTTTTGATATGCCAAAGATGCACCCTGCAAGACTAGTGCCCCTTCAGGGTGCCAGATTTTTATAGCTCTGGAGATGTGCTGATTCAAGGCCGGTGCTGCCCCCTGATGTGTCATGGGAGTACATGGAAGATCAAAAGCAGTGAGCTGGCTGCTGGCTGTCTGCCCAGGGACACGAGTTCTTTGGGCATAAAACTTGGAAAATACGACGCAACAGACTTTTAACAACATAAATCAGCGAATTGTTTTGTTATGCCTCACCTCTCATTGTGAAACAGGGACATCTCTTTTTTTCCTTATTAGGGAGAGAGAGAGCCAGTGATATGTCAAATACCGGGTGAACGAGTAGTCTTTGGGGTACTGCAAGTCTGTGTCTTTATTGATGCTTTGCTGCACGCTCGAGTGCTTGGTGGGGCGGGGGGGGTGCAGATGTTTTTTTGCTGGAGGGGGAGGGGGGGGGGGGGTCATTGCTTTTCTGCTGCTTGTGGGTGGGAGGGGGGAGTTGGGGGACATTGGACTTCTAACAATTAACCATCATTCATTCTTTGGGCCATTCCTCTGTTTTCGTGGATGGTTGTGAAGAAAAAGAATTTCAGGATGTATATTGTATACATTTCTCTGACAGTAAATGTACCTATTGAAGCCTATTGATCGGAGGACGGGGTCATACAAGATGATCACTAGAAGTGGCATTGGTTTGTTAGAATAGCAGCTGCAGATGGGATGGAGGAAACGTTCGGCAATGGGTTCATCAGAAGCTGTTCACAAGAATACTGTGGTTAGTTTCTGATTCCCCTTGGCTAGAAGCTGGCAAATATTTACTGTAACTAATTGCTCACTCATCAAAAGGTTAACATGCTGGATATGAAGATCTCGGGAAAAAAGTGAAGAAAAGCCAAACTTGCATTATATAGCACATTTCATATCTCTTAGTGCATCAATCAAAGATTGGCTCTTGGATTTTTTGCATTCATACTGAATGCAAAAAATGTCAACCACTTGTGCACAGCACGAACTGACTAATAAAAAATGAGACAAATGACCTGAAATCTGCTTTTAAGTTTAGAGAAGAATAAGGATAGCTCAGAACGGAAGCAAAGCATCCTTTACATGCATGAGAAGAGCAATGTTGAGGGATTTTATTTAGAACCTTCCAAGTAACTTCCTCTCCAACCAAGTAAACAATAACATTGAGCTGTTCCAATCCTTAAATGCAAATATTACATTAAGCCAAATAATTAATGGGGTAATAACTAATAAAAAATAAGACCAAGTAATTTTAAATTATTTATCTTCAGGAGTTTGAAAACTCTTTTGAGTTATATTTCAGCTACTTACTGAAGGAGCCATGCAACATTTTGCTTTGTGAGCAATTTCACAGAATGATTATTATATGCCAAAATATAATTACTGCTGCATTCAAAGAATACAAAGTCAAAGTAATATTATGTTTATATTTTTGTTCATTCTATCTATGTTGTGAGATGATGGAATTATTATGGAATATTCAGTCCTTGATTCTAAAATGGAGGCACCTCTCCACTTGCCTAATTTCAGGAGTATTCACAATAAGTGCAGGGTAGCTGCACTGGACCAAGAACAGCATCACGGAGCCCTGGTAAAGCCAAGTCAATATGCATCAAGAAGAAGATAGTCTAATTTTGGGCCATATCATGCACAAAGGAAGATGGCTGTGTTTGTTGGAGTTCAACTATTTCAACTGTATCCTATTGCTGCTGGAGATCTTAAGGTAGTGTTCCAGGTCCAACCATTTTCAACTGCTTCATTAATGACCATCCTTCCATCATAGGGACAGAAGTAGAGATGTTCATTGATGATTATACAGTTTTCAATTCCATTTGCAAATTATCAACAAATGAGGAAATCCATGCCTATGTGCAGCAAGACCTTATCAAGCATAAGTAATATTCATGTGGCAAAAGTCCCATGCAATGACCATCTTCAACAAGATATAGTTCATCGACTGCTCATGACATTCAATGACAAGTCCTTCACGATCCAAATTATCGGGAATTCAACTGGTCCAAACACAATAAAAACAATCTCCACACAGGGTGAAACAGTGGTGTAGTTATTACCTCACAGTTCCGATGTCTTGGGTTCAATCCTGACCTCTGGAATTGAAATTGGAATTGGTTAATTATTATCACAGGTACAGTGAAAAACTTGTCAAAAAAGAAGAGATGATGAAAAATGCAATACATTGATTAGTCCGGAACAGCGTGCTGCTCCTCAAGAAAATATTGGGCTTTAATTGGAGATTTAAACAATCGGTGAGAATTATCGGGAAGGGTGACTCTCCAATGCGCTTTTAAACAACAAAGTTTGCTTAAAACATTTTTGATTAAACTCTGAAAGCACGGATTTAAAAGACATCCGTTCCCTCAAAACTTCAAGACTGAAATCTTCAATGCTGAGAAATTTGAGACTTTGAAACTTCAACATACTCTTCTGCCGGGCAAATTGAATCAAGCCATCATCTTCAGGAGGTCTGATTCTGACTCCGAGATCAATTTTTGAGATCGATAATTTTGGATGTGTAATGTTCCAACACTTGAGAGGATGAAGATAACTTTTGTTCCGAAGTTTCAGTTTTACGATCTCTCCAACAAGCGGCTTCATCGAGTTCTGCAATTCTTGTTTGTTGTTGTTCAAATTCAAGTCTAAACTGTTTGATACTGTCTTCAACCATCTTTAAAATTCCTTCAAGCAAGGAGAGTTTTTGGCTGAATTTTGCGTCTAGTTTCTCATCTAGAAGCTTCAAAATTGCATCCAGAGTTAGAGGGACTTGCTTAGATGGTAGTTTAGCGTCACCATCATTTTTCCCGTTGTCTTTAGAATCTTTCCCATCTTTAGCTTCTCGTGCTCCAGTATGCATTTCCAGTGAACTAAGGTCAAGGCTCAAAGAATGTATCTACAATATAAACCCCTTTAGTGTAGGAAAAATAAGGAATTTAAGGGTGATTATGGGTAAAAGAAGTAAAAGGAATGGAGCAAAGCCAAAGTGTGTCTCACGCCATGAGCATCTCCTTGAGAGTTGTGAAAAGCTTGTCATGCATATTGTTCATATAGAGGCAGAAAAGTGCAGCTTTTGGCTGTGGCTGTGGAGGAAGGACAGAAATTGGGGGACCGACCAACCCCATTGGAAGCTGAAGGGCGTGGCAGCGAGACGTACAGCTCTGCCACCAGGAGGTGTACCAGGGCTAAGGAAGTGAAGCATCAATGAATGATGGTCTCTGCCTGATGACCCTGCAGCTGAGCTAAGGGCAAGGGCACTGTTGGAGGTGTGGCAGGGAGCAATGCCCAGCAGGAAACAACGTCGTCCTGAAAATCTCACTGAAACTTTGGGTATCCAGCGATGACTGTGAAAGGGCAGTTGGAGTCCGGGGAAGCCCAGAGGACATCCAGGACAGACTGGAAGACTGCAAGAAAGTCGGCACTAGGAGTGGGCAATTAGTCAACCAACCCACTGGTCTAAGATAAGACAACCTGGAATAAAAGACGACAACCTGAAGTCCCTCTGAGAGGCAGGATGAAAGATGGGCCCAGAAGGATGGATTACATGTCAATGACCAGAACTAATACAGACAATGAGATAAACACCCTTTGGAAGTGCAAGTGTGGATGGGGGAATGTGACAATGCATAGAGAGCTTTGAATCAGGTGCAGCGAGAAAGGCCAGTAGCAACCTTGCACTACTGAGGCAGATCAGACAAAAGTGACCCAAAGCCAGATAGAAAAACACAGAGCTGAAGAACAGGTGATTTGTTGGTAGGGAAAGAAGGCCCAACACCGACCTTTTTGGCGATTGCTCATCATAAGGCATGTCTTGGGCATCTGAAACCTGGTGGAGCCCATCCCTCTGCAGGTTTTTTTTATCGAGTTGCTAGCTCAACACTCAATCCAAGCACAGATGGAGAGCATGCAAGGAAGCTGGCTGGATTTGAACTCAGGACCTCTCGCCCTGAAGTCCAGTGCTGATGCCACTACACCACCAACACCCCCCCATGTGTGAGCACACAAAACACTTGACATCCCCCCATCTGAGGAGCCACACTGCAAAGCTAAGAGCAAGAAACCAGGAAGGAGGTACAAGATCAAGGGGCCAAAGGTGAACAAAGTGCCGAGTGATAAAGGCTGGTCATGGACCTTAGCGAGATCCTCAAATACACGCTACGTGGCTGATTGGAAGACAAGCTTAACTCAGTTGGAGAATTGCTCTACAAAGTGTGTAGAGATAGTGGAATGAAGTGAAGCAGAAATTGGCCAGGCTGAGAAGGGCAGAGCACATCTGTAAGCACAGGAAAAAGAAGAGAAGGAGAGCCAGCTTCTTCAGGAATCCCTTCAAATACGCCCGACAGCTGTCGGAGGATAAAAAGAGTGGGGAGATGGAAGCCATCAAAGAAGAGTTAGACCGGTACATCAGGAGCCAGTGCAGTAATCCAACCAGGAAAACTTCCCTTGGGTCACCAGGGTGTGTTCCATGTCCTGCTCCTCCAATCGACCCGTTTGACACCTCCACCACCCATCCCCCCCACAAGCTAAGGCAAGCTAAGTGAAGTCAGAGAAGTCATCAAAAAAGCAAGGTCAGTGTCAGTGCCAGGTCTGAACGGAATTCCTTGCAAGCTCTATAAAAACTGTTCTCATGTGCTAAAGATCCTGTGGAAACTATTGAGAACTGTCCTTGGAAAACCAGCATATCCCATCAGAGTGGAAACGAGCCATGGCCGTGTTCATCCCCAAAGAGCAGAACACCAGTTCAGGATCATTACACTGCTGAACATCGAGGGGAGAATCTTCTTCTCTGTCGCGGCTAAGAGGATGACCAGCTACCTCTTGGGCAATGGATGCATCAACACCAGCTGCCAGAAAACAAGCTCCAGGCTTCCCGGGATGTGTGGGGTATGCACCATCAATATGGGACCAGATCCAACGAGCCAAGCGTGAGAAAGGTGACCTATAGGTCTTGTGGCTGGATCTTGCAAATGCCTGTGGATCTGTGCCTCACCAGCTCATTAACTTTGCAAAAGCATTATTTTATATCCCCCACTGCACTAGAGGCCTGTTTTCTGATTACTTCAGTGACCTCCAGATGGGCTTCTCTTTTCAAGAGTTTAGAAAGGGGTGGCAGCACTCTCAGTACACTCCTCCAATTGGATATTCTGATTTACTACATTATTATCCAAATCATTAATATAGATGACAAACAACAGCTGATCCAGCACTGATCCCTGCTGCACACTACTAGTCACAGGCCTCCTGTCAGAGACACAATCATCTACTACAACTCTCTGGCTTCTCCCATCAAGCCAATGTTGCATCCAATGTACTACTTCATCCTGAATGCCAAGCGGCTGAAACTTCTTAACCAGCCTCCCTTGCAGAACCCTATCAATGCCTTGTGGACAATAACTACTGTCATCGATTCCTTCATCGATTTTCCTGTTAACCTTCTCAAAAAACTCTATAAGATTGGTTAGACATGACTTATCACACTCACACTCATGTTAACTATTCCTAATCAGGCTCTGCCTGTTCAAATCCTTATACTGTACTGTAAATTCTGTCCTTTAGAATACTTTCCAATAATTTACCAACTACTGATATCAGGTTCAATGGTCTATAATTTTCTGGTTTATTCTTAGGACCTTTCTTGAACAATGAAACAATATTAGCTATTCTCCAGTCCTCTGGCAATTCACCCTTGGCTAGGGATGTTTTAGATACCTCAGTCAGGGTGCTTACGTTTTCTTCACTAGCCTCCCATAAGGTCCAAGGCACCACCTTGTCAGGCCCTGTGAACATAACCACCATAATTTGCCTTAAGCCAGCAAGCACCTACTCTTCAGTTATCCAGATATGGTCCATCACTTCATTACTGTTTTGCCTCAGTTCTAGAGGCTCTGAATAAATACAGATGCCAAATTCCATTTTAGATTTCCCCCGTCTCTTTTAGCTCCATGCACAGATGACTGCACTGATCTTCAAGTTAACAAATTTTGTCCCTTACTATCCTTTTGCTCTCCATGTCTCTGTAGAAACCTTTGGGATTCTCTTTCACCTTACCTGCTGAAGCAATTCCATGCCTTCTTTTTGCCCTCCTGATTTCTGTTGCATTTCTTATACTTGTCTAGCACCTTATTTGTTCCTTCCTGTCCACACTTGCTGCACACCTCTTGTTCTTCCTAACCATAGCCTCAAACCCAACCAAATCCAAAGTTCCCTAAGCCTGTTCACATTGTTTTTAATAGGAACATATAATATTTCACTTTTGCAGGCCTCCCACTTACCAAGCACCCTTTGCCAGAAAATAACCTTTCCCAATCCACTCCTGCCATCAAAATTGAACTTCAAACATTTGAGGCCATCAAAGTTGCTTTTCTCCAATTTAAAATCTCAACCTGAGGACCAGTCCTATCCTTCCCCATAGTTATCATGAAACTAATGGAATTATGATCTCTAGATTCTAAGTGTTCCCTTGCACAGAATTCTGACACCTACACTGTCTCATTCTCTAAATGGAGAACTAGCATCAACTCTCTCTAGTTGGGAACTCTATATATTGACGAAGGAAACTTTCCTGAACATATTTGACAAACTCTATCCCATCCAGTCCTGCGACAGTATAGGGGTCCCAGTGAATCCGTGAAAAGTTAAAATAATATTCTACCTTATGTTTCTTGAAACTGTCTGCTATCTCGCTATGAATGTACCTCTAAATGCTGCTGCTTATTGCTTGGTCTGTTGTATAAAACCCAGTGATGTGGTTATCCCTTTCTCAGTCCTCACCCTTTCTCATACCCACATCACCTCAATAGATGAGCCCTCAGTTTCACTGCTATGATATTTTCCCTGGCCATCTAGTACTGTCATTCTTTCCCTTTTAGTCCCTCCTTTTCTATCTTGTCTGAAAAAAAACCCCTCAAATCATTATGGTTACTGGAGGTCTCCATGTCTCTCCACATCCTGCGAGAGGAGCACTCCCACTGCCTTGAATGTTACTCTTACTGCAATAACTGGGAGGGAGGGATAACTAGGAAGGGAGGAAGAAAGGAAGGAATTTGCCGACAGTGTACCCTAGTTGTTGCTATCTCTCTTGGAAGCCTGCTGAGCCAAAGCCTCAGCTTTCCACTCGAACACTGGCCCACTCACATTATGGCCCTTCCCACAATGGTTGATCTTTATCATCCTAATCTCTTTATAGGCCATTTCCAAATGCCTAATAACCTAAAATATTCCAATCTCCACAAAAGTCCTGACAAGTCCCGCTCACTTTTTAAATCTTGTATTTACTCACAACAAACAAAAGCCTGCACGATCTCACGCTCCACCTGTAGGCTTGTCTCTCCAATTGCATATACTTGAATACTCCTTCTCACTAAGTCTTCCTTACACACAGTAGAACGTTAACTGAATACCTCAGATGACTACTGCTTATGTGGATAACTGCCAAATACATTTATTAAAGTTAAAACATACAGGGAATTCTGCTGAAATTATTGGCTTAGCTGGGGTCTGTGGAAGTTAGAAATTAACCTCCAATTTCTCTCCACTAAGCTTCAATGTGAATTGGACCTGGAATAAAAAAATGTGTGCTGCTGCTGCTGACTTCACATCAGATCTCCTTGGACTTCTTCTCTTTCTCAGTTCAGGTGGACTGTTCAACTGGAATGAGATATAGTAGGTCAAGATACGTACTTTCCAAATTTGACCTGAAGGGATAAAATTTAACCACTTTTGCCTCAAGCTCCAATAGTTAAATACATAATCAAATAAAACCCACAGGATATATATTTAAAAGTGAAAGGTTTGACATCATGAATAGCTGCCGTTCATATAACTTAAGTTAGGAGAAAATCTGTTCTAAAGAAAGTGGAGTAATTTTGCCAACTTTATGAACCCAACAGAAAAGAATCAATAAACTTGTACATTAAGTTTTAGTTTTGTTGCAATTAATAGCACAATATCTAAGATTTATTGATCACAACTAATTTATAAGGTGATACACACAAAACACTGGAGCTCAGCAGATCAGGCATTATTGACCCTCTCCATAGATGTTGCCTAACCTGCTGATTTCCTCCAGCATTTCAGGCATTGCTTTAGTTTTCCAGCATCTTCAGAATCTCTGTTGTTTAAAATTCAGAAAACACCTACTTTATAATAAAGAAAAGATTTCAATGTGACATAAGGTACATGTAAAACTGAGATAAGAGATCTTGTTCTAGATTAGGCTGAAAAATAGCCATTGGATTGGTAGAGAACTGTAGTGTGAACACGGATCAACTTGGAAGCCAGATGCAGATGCACTTGATGTCTTGCTTTGCCTTTGGACATTGTCCAGGGTACTCAATAATGTCCTGAGCTAAAGATCCAAATAGTCTTTTAATCTGATTGCTGAAGTGTACACCAGCCATGGCTGACTTACTTATTATAGCTTGATTCATTTCAATGGTTCCATTGAATATCAGAGAATGTATGTATACCGAATACAGACTGAAATTCTTACTCTTCACAGACATCCACAAAACAGAAGAAAACCCCCAAAGAATGAATTGCAGAAAAACGTTAGAGCTCCAAAGTCACGTCCCGTGCAAAGTATCAAACCTCCCCCTGCCCCAGCTTGTTCCAGTGAAAAGCATCAGCCCCCACCCACCACCCACCAATAGCAGATCCTCCACAGAGACCATGATCTAGAGTCCAGCAAAGACCACTCTTTATCCCAGCATTCGACTTCCCACAGACTCTCTCTCTCTCTCTCTCTCTCACTACTGAGGGGGAGGGAGGCATCACTCTCTTAGCACCAAGGAGGGAGGCAAACAGCTTGCCCTATCAACGTTACAGTCTGCAGCATCACTTTATTCTGAGTTCCCCTGACTCGAGAATCAGCAGCAAACTCTCTCTCATGAGAGGGAGAAGGGGGGAGAGGTGGGAGAGAGGGGGCAGAGAGGGGGGAAGAGAGGGGGTAGAGAGGGAGGAGAGGGGAGGAGGAGGGGGGAGGGAGAGAGGGGAAGAGGGGGAGAGGGGGAGAGGGGAGGGAGAGGGAGAGAGATCACTCGTGCAGATGTCTCTAATGGCCCATTGTCTTGAGGTTCCAATCTCCTATGACACTTCAATCGGCAACACGAGTGAGTAATCGGGTCATCCATAGGACTGTAGGAAAGCATAGCTAAGTTTTCCTTTATTTGTTTATAATTCAATGTCCTTTATATTTTAATTAAGTAGTAATTTATTATGTATTAAATGCATTTGTTAATCTAAAACTTTTAACTTCATGATTATTAAAATACATTTTAACTGCTATTAAAAGTAGGCCCTTCAGCTGCTGTCTTTAACATACTGACTGCCTACCACTCATGACCTGACACAGTAATGAAAGGAGATCTTAAGGTCACTGGCATCAGACACTAGTTTGTTGGCAGTGACCTGGAGCACAGAGGCAGAATAAAGTGGATGGAACTCAGGAATCAGGCCAAGGATGAAAAGTAGAACCGGAAACTTTCCTGGAGAGGAGAGTTGAAAGCAAGTTCAGTTGAACTGGATGTCCAAGTTCTCCCACACTCATTGTACTTCTCCGCCACATTGTCATCTCTTCACTTGCCAGAGGTGCATTTATTTTTTTTAAAAATCATCATAAAGCTGGCAACTTTGGACAATTGAACAGGATGGTTTTGAGTTGCTATCATGGGAGAGATACCTGCCAATGAAACATAATGTAACATAGGTTTAAAAAAGCAAACTCACTGCCTCACCATGACTAGTGCCAAGACGATAGTGGTTCTATGATCACATTGGCACACATGTATCAGATGGCCTTGTGGGCATTGAGAAAATAAAGGATACTATTTATCTTAAGGGTGATTGTTAATTTGGTTTTAGGTTAATCCATTAACTTCTTGAAAGGTTAAATTTTTGGTTGTTCACAGACATTGGCAGGTATCCCTTTCAAGATAGCAACTCAAATCCATCCTGTTCAATTGTCTGAAGATGCCAGCTTTAAGATGCTTTTTTTAAAAATGCATGCCCTGGTGCTGGCAATGTAAAGCTGAGTTATGACTGAAAGCCCAAATTGTGACTGCTATTGTACAGAAATAGTAGTGAATGTTTGGAAATAAAAGTATTCTAAAAATACTAGTAAGATTTTCAACCACAATGAAGGTGAGAGGAGAAAAGATTTAAAAAGAACATGAAGGGCAAAGTTTTTTCACAGTGAGTGGTGTGCATATTGGATGAGCATGCAGAGAAAGTAGGTGAGGCAGGCACAAGGACAACATTTAAATGACATTTATTAAAGTACATGAATAGGAAAGGTTTAGAGGGATAGGCATAAAATGCAGGCCAGTGGGACTAGTATTGATGGACTCCTTTGGTCAGTACGGATGAGATGGGGCACTGGCTTTGATCCTATGTGTTTTACTCAGTGACTCTATGAATTTTCCAATTATGTTTACTCTGTCTACGCAGAGGTGAATGTTGTAGTTTGTGAAAGGAATTAGCTCACTCTTCTCTTCACCATATATTTTGAAATGGGTATGAATAATTCCAGGGGAAATCAACTGAAATCCATTTGTTCCATGTAAGGTTGTTAATTTTGTTGTAAATATTCCTCTCCTACCTATTGTTTTAATTTAAAAAAGATTTTTTTAACAATTTCCCATTCAGCATATCCTGCGAAACCACTAACAGATTTTCTAAGCTGCAGATGCCAGAAATCTTGAGCAACAAACACTAAGTGCTGGAGGAACGTAGCAGGTCATGCGGAACCTAAGGCAATGAATAAAGAGTCAACGTTTCGGGCTGCATCACTTAGGACTAGAAATGAAGGGGCAGAAGCTAGAATAAGAAGGTGGGGGAGGGGTACAAGCTGGAAGGTGATATGTGAAACCAAGTGTGGAGCAAGGTGGGGAAGGGGGCATGAAGTAAGAAGCTGGGAGATAATAATTGGAAGAAATAAAGGACTGAATAAGAATAAATCTGATTGGAGAGGGCAGTGAACCCTGGAAAAAAAGTGTAGGAGAGAGGGGCACCAGAGGACTGTGATCAGCAGGTGAGGAGAAGGGTTGAGGGGGGAACCAGAATGGGGAATAGGAAGAGAAAAAATGGAGAGGGGGATGCATGGTTTCCAAGCATTCATTATTTTATTCTGTAGTAGTTTGGAAAAAAATCTCTTTTCTTTATTGTCTATTCTTTTCCCTGCACAATGAAGGAGAATTGCTTAGCCTTCCATAATCTGTTCTCCAACCTGCAGGAGAATGCATTTGCTGGGTTTCTGCTTTCTATTTTTAAAATTCATGTCTGCCATTGAATAGACAGTTTGAAAAGAGTCTCCTTGCCACTTGATCTAAATCCTTGAACTTTCTATTGAACAATCTGAGCATGTATCATTACCAGAATAACTGTACCAACTTTAGACAGTAGCTCACTGCCAGCTTATCAAGGTCAGTTTGATATGGCATTTAGCAATATTCACATCCCTTAAAGTGATAAATATTAACTTTACATATAATTAAATTAGTGAATGTCCATGAACCAATCTAACTTAGTAAGCAAATTTCCACTTCATACATTATTATATTGCATATTTCCTATGAAACAGGGACACAGATGTTGAACATTTTATCAAGTCAATGCTGGCTCTCAGAATAATTGAATCCTATTCCCCCACTTCTTTCCCTATTATCTACGCTCTCATATATGCCCACTAACATCCCCCTGAATTTCCATTCATCCACCTACATTAGGCATAATTTATAGTAGCCAATCAACAAAACAATGAGAGGAAACCAGTACATCTGGGAGGAACCCAGAGCATCACACAGTCACAGTGAGTGTATGTAAACTCCATGCCGATTGCTCTTGCAGTCAGGATCAAACTCAGTCTCTGAAGTTTTGAGAAAACTACATTAACTTCTGTGTCATTATGCAGACCATGTTGTCTCTCTGAGCCAAGCTACTTCTTACTTACCTCTCTTTCAAGTGTTGATAAATTCTACTTAGATTCTCCTACTGCCTACCCTTATAATATCCAATAATGTCACTTGGCTAAAATAGCTTGGATTGGTTAATGTCATATAGATTAATGATTAAGCTACTGTCTCATCGTTGGTGTTCATTACATCCTGAGCCATTAGGCAGACATGTTGTGATGGCATAAGACAGAGTGCTAAAATTGATAATTAATGTCCAGTTATAAATTCTAGGATTTAATTGCTTGGCAGCATTAATTCTAAAAGTTGAAAGCTTTATTCTTGTTTGATTGTTTCTAAATTCACATAAAATGATTTAATAATTCTGAAGTAGAAGATGAATAATAAAACATCCCTATATATGTAACATTCACATGGCACACCAACATTTCATGATGAATGGTGTTGATGTAATGATTTAAAAGATCTCAGAATATTTTTGAACTATTTTGTGCAGACTTTAGGCTTTTGACATCAGTAGGTAATCAGCCCTGTGATGATGTTTGTTGAGGTCATCTGCTGAAGAATTTCATCGCAGACACAAATTAGCATGCAACATTTTGCTATGTGCAATTTCTCGATCATAATATTTTTCATTTCAGTCCTAGGCACTTTTATTTCTCTTACTTCTATTTAATTAATATAATTTCACCTGAAGTATTTAATATTCATGGTTTACAATATTCTTCAAAGCTGCAACACATTTACACATTTAAGGTAATTGTGTATTACCTTCAAGCTCTATGAATCCTATTTAAACATTTGCTCCACCAAAGGCCCTTTCACCTATCACACATTCATTGAATTATTAGATAGTAATTTTAACTAATCAGCACATGACTGATCTCTCTAAATTTCTTTTAATAATTGGCTAATATTTTTGAGTAATCAAGTTGTATGCACTGATAGAAACTCTGTACATCCAGAATCTAATTATTCTGACATGTCTATGGTTCAGCATCTGGCTCACCAGGATGCTGTTTACAGAATTCCTTTTAAACTCAGAAGGATCATATTTTCTATACTCCCTTTAAATTCACTGAAGTCCTGCTTCTAACACTCCCTTTAAACTCACTAGATTCTGGTTTCCTATGCTCCCTTTAAACTCAATGTGTTTGATGAAAAATTTATTATGTTGTCATTTAACATCCAAGAATAAAATGCGTTCATGGATTAATAGGCCTAATATTCAATAGTTCTAAAAATCTACTGTCCATTACTAAGATTCTCAGTGTGCAGGATTATTGGAATTTAAACACAATATACAGTATTTCTACCATGTCAAGGAAGAGCATTATGCACTTCAATAGTTATTCTACCACATTATTTGGCAATGTAGATAAACCTTATTCAAAAGAATGGTCTTTTTCTTTCCTGTGTGACCTAAGGGAAAATTAATGCTTAACTGTGGCTACGCAATTTACATCTCTTTTAGTAAAAGTGCTAAATTCTTCAGTACACCACTTTTAGCACATCTCCAATCATAGAAACACTTGTCATTCGAACAACTCTTATACCATAATCAGAATCTTTTCTAAGTAGCCTGTTGTGAAACTCCTTTTCTGAAGTATTCTTAAAATATATTTTTATTTTTTATTTTACTTAGCGATGCAGCATAGTAACCGATTCTCCCAGCCCAATGAACTGCTCAAATACAAGTATATGACCAATTAACCTACAAACTCATATATCTTTGGAATGTAGGAGGAAATTCACACCATGACAGGAAGGACATACAAACTCCTTATAGTCAGCGTCAGGACAGAATCTGGGTCACTGGCTCATTAATAATATTATGCTAACTGCTATGCTACTGTGCTGCTCCTAATATGTATTTTAATCATTTCCTTTGATAGATTTTAAAAACGAGCAAGTCATAAATGACTTGCATTTAACAAGCTATACTTATAACTTTAAACCCTGTCATGTATTCTATATACTATTTTAATATTGTATTTTTAACTTATGATGGAACAGGTGCTTAACAAGGACAGCCTAGGGCAAGTCCAAAGTCGGACTCCGTGCTTATTCCCTACAAAACACTAAATCAGCTGACACCGTCCTGGTGCCCTAATGCATCTCTCTAGAAACTTTCTTTTAAACCTTAAAATTACAATTTGTTGAGATTTGAAGATAAATGTAAGATAATGTGCTTTAGAATTCTTTTGTCCTTTGTTTTTAATAAGAAAATTAAATGAAGTCCTCCATTAAAATAAAAACAGAGTTGCTCACAAATTAAGCTGCTAAGCATTTCTTCATACAATATAATATTCAAGTCAGCTGGTAATATGATTTCACACAGATCCTAAAAAGGCCATTACTACTTCTCATACTTTTCATCTTCTTCTTTGGTTGTTCCTCAAGATCAATAATGTCTTATTTCCATTGTTGATTAATGGTGTCAGAATGGGAAATACAAACTGTTCCACAGATTGTGGCTGACAAAAAGGGTGGATGAGTTGTATGTGATGTGATTCGTCCTTTCTGCCCTTAAGGCAGGGTTTCCATATGTCACTAATGCAATGATTCAAGGTTCTGAATTCCATCACTTCTCCATTTTAAACCTTAGAATGCCTAGATTCCCAGGAGTCAGTACAGGTGATTCATACTATCAAAAATGCTTTGCGCTCATCCTGTCTGTCTGGGCATGTTTACCCTTAACAGAATAGTACCTGTTTCAGGAGTCTTCTTTATTGATATGAATAACTTGGCTAATGGAGTTGGCTAAGTGTAACAAGGGCGTCACTAGTTACGTACTGGCTTAGGAGAGGACACTCACATTGGTCTGCTTATTTGAACACAACAAGTTGAACATTAGCTGGACCATAAGTAACAGATTTGAATGTGGATGCTTTGCTGCTGAGTTACGATACATAGATTTGAGAATTAATGGATGGTTGGAGAGAAATTTAGAATTAAAGGGGTGGAGCTGTCAGTTACAGATGATGTTGATTGTGCAGCAGTAGATTAGAATTCATTTTCTCCCTTGCCTAGATTTTTCAACATTGCCCAATGCATGGAAGGATTCTGCAGAGACAGTATTGATAATATTTTTCCAATGCCTTGAAGCACATGATGCTGGGAGTCTAGGTCTGAAAAGCATTGAGGAGGGCATAAATCATCGCTGCCCAGTAAATTAAAATGCTGAGGTCTTGATCTTGAGATATGCCTTTTATGAAGTGAAGTAACGAATGCACATAAAAAAATTTGAATAAGAGTTTTGCACATCAGAATGCCATTATAATAGTGGGATGCCCTCAAACAGAGAAAAAAAATTAAAAATTATGAATGATGCAGGAAGTATGGCAGGGATAGTACCAAATTGCAGGTGGAATACAAACAGAAAATGCTTTAGAAAATCAGTATGTCTGGCAGCATCAGAGGTGAAAAAGGTTATTGTTTTGGACAATGACTTTTTTTTTCTTTTGAAGCAAAACACCATTGAAATAGGCAGTACGTGAAACATTGACCCAAAACACATTAATATTTATTTCATGACAGACGCTCTCTGATTTGCAGAGCATCCCCGCAATTTTTATCCTTATTTCCAAAATCTGCAGTTTTGTTTGCTTTCCAATTGCAGAGAAATATTGTGGAAAGTAAACTACCTCGTACTTTATGATAGTAATTTATACTGTAGTACTTTATTTCTGAAGATTGCTTAACCTCCCAGTTAGTTTACCCTTCGAGTGTGTTGGAAAGTAAGCAGTAAAAATAAGTCCATTGAACTATAAGGCAGTGATTGTAGTTACACTTCAATGTGGCACTATTCTGCCACATTATTAGAACAAAGCAGAAAAAATATCTAGTTTGACTCTTTGTACTTTTCTGCACCATCTGCATTACAATTGACTATATATTGTTGCCTCCCCAGGATTTTATTTGATCAGCACTGAAGCTCTTAACTGAATGTCTCAAGGTTCACAAAAACAAGTACAGATGTTGGAGAACTGAAATAAAAATAGAAAATGCTGGAACTACTCAGCAGGTCAGGCAGCATGTGGGGAATAAGAAATGGTTAATGCTTCAACTCTGGGACCCTTCTTTGGAAAGATGGTATCCTCTTTTTTGCAGCCGGAGAACAAAATGAGAGGCCATAACTAGAGCAAAAGAGATATCTTTGTTAGATTCAGAACAAACCCGATGAGAGATATCTTTTTAAGGAGTTAGTTAATACCAGCGGTAGAAGCAATGTATTGGAAAGCAGACATTCGTGGAGCTCTCAAATGTGAGAAAATCTGCAGAAGCTGGAAATGGAAATCTGCCTGAGGCTCACTTAAGGACAGTTGAGGAAAATATTGGAATTGTAATGAAAATGTTATATGGAGCATTTTATGTTATAAACTTCACTAGGCTAAACTGTGTGATAGTTTGATTTAGTTTAATATCCTCATACTGAAGCATTTATTTGTGTCTTTTACAAATTTCTATGCAATTTACACAGCCCACAACTTGTAATATTGTTTATGGGTGGTATACTGCAAATGGTAGCCATGGGAAAGGCCCATTGCTCACAATGTCAGTGTTGTGGGCTATGTGCTGTGTATTACAATTTTGTAATATTGTTATTAAACTGCAAATAGTGGTCTTGAGAAATGTGCTTTGTTTAAAATGTCAGCACTATAAATTACTAATATTTATTTATAAGTTCACCGTCATGTAGCATCAGCTGATCCCATTAATTTGACATTAATTATTTTGTAGTTTGTTGTCTGATAGATGATCTCTCAATAATTTTGATGATCCAAACTCATTTTCCATTAAAGATTTTTACTCTTCTGACATATTGATACTGCATATTGCTATAGTGTATTTCCCGCAGTATTGTCCTATGTTTTTCTCCGATATTTCAAGTACAAGAGCCTGTTTTTGTTTACTCATTGACATACTAATTGAGTCAGAGAGATCGGGGCTCCAGGACACAATATGCGTCTTAAAAAATAGGAGTTAAGTATAAGAACATGTATAGATTAAACATGATAATTAACCACAGCAGAAGCTAAGAACCAACAGCAGGTCTGAGCCATGTTGGTCAACAAGCTGCAATATGCCAAACAGACAACCCAATGTAGCTCACCTGACTTAAACCTTGATATAAGACCATAAGGCATAGGAGCAGAATTAGGCCATTCAGCCCATCGAATCTGCTCCACCATTTCGTCATGGCTAATCCCAGATCCTGTTCAACCCCATGCACCTATCCACTTACCATATTCCTTGATGCCCTGATCAATCAAGAATCTATCAACTTCTGTATAAATATACCTAGGGACGGCCTCTACCACAGTCTGTGGCAGAACTTTCCACAGATTCACTACTCTGGCTAAAAAAAACCTCTCCTGTTATAAAAAGTTGCCCTCAGTTTTGAGGCTGTGCCCTCTAGTTCTGGATATCACCAACCATCCTCTCCACATCCACTTTATCTAGTCCTTTCAATGTACAGTAGGTTTCAGTGAGACCCACACTCATTCTTCTAAATTCCATTGAGTGCAGACCCAAAGCTGCCAAATGCTCCTCATGAGTTAACCCCTTCATTCCTGGAATCATCCACGTGAGCCTCCTCTGGGTTCTCTAAGTATATTGTGGCTCTTTAGCAAACAGATAAAAGGAAGATCATGATTGTGCATAGGTTGAGAATGGTGGAAGGCCCATTTTTTCTGTATGCTCTGGAGCAGTTCCCCTGTAGTGCCTTTCTTCACAACTGATCTTGGTTGGACCTAGTTCCATTCTTACTGATGGAAACAATGGCTATGTACACATCATGGTTAACCATAAGTGATCATTTTTGCTTTAAGATCAAAATTTGATTATTGAAATAACTCCGCCATGGGAAATGGCCATATATTTGCAGCAGATCCACTTCAAAATGGTGCCATCTGGAAAAGGCCGTTAAAGCCATTAACCCTATCTTGTCCCATTCACTTCAGGCCATGCCATGCAGGATAAGATCCACAGGAATCTGAGAATACTGGTATAAATAAGAAGTGAAAGCAAACATTCCTGTTTTCAGGCCGTATGCATTAGTGATATTATTTCTTCTTTATTAATTGCTTCTTTACTTTTATTAGTTTTATTAGTTTGTTCTGCTTCTGTGAATTTCACACTTCAGTGAAGACACAGTCTCTCTTGATTCTCCTTGTTAAATATTAACAAAAGTGACTGAGGATCTTGGGGATAAAGTACCAGATTTCAATCATGATCATTAAACTTGGCAAAATTCTTTTGCACCACATGAATGAAACACAAGCTGCATCAAAATCCAAAATTTTGGCTTGCGGTCAAAAGTTTGAAGGCTGCACAGTAGAACACATTTATCAGTTCTGAAGACAAAGCTTACTCTGCGAGGCCTCAGCATGGATAACTGGCCACTTGAGAATCAAGAAATTAGTTAAAGATTCTGCTGAAGTTAAATGTGCACACGGCCTAATTGAATTTACTTTGGGGTGTGAAATACTGTGTTTCGTTTGATAGCATCTCATAATCCTATTTATTGTTAAGTTTTATGGATCACGTTTACTTCTTCACCAGAAATTAGGAAAAGGAAACCTGTGATTTAAATGGACACTGTTACCCTTGCTTGCAAACATCCTGACAAAGCTGATTGACAGAATGATGTCAGGAACATTAATGATGGATTCTAAGTTAAGTTAGATTCCTGACAAAATTCAGGGAATGCTCAACTCCCCCAACAGATCACTTTTAATATTTTCAATTTAATTTAGTGCTAAAATCAATTTGAATTTCATAGTGATCAGATATGAAAAGTACATTGTAATTTAGACAAATCTTTTCACAGATAGCTTGGTTAAAAACCTGTAAGTTCTATCTGCCTATCCTGTCATTTGTTATTCTCTCCTTTTCACTCTTTTTCTATATTCTTCTGTGTAAAAACTGATACTTTTTCCTTATGACTGAACAGTTAATTCAACATTGTACTACTTAAAATATAGGATATACTTCCTTGGGCTTAATCTAACTATTGCTAGTGCCACTACCTATGTTGGACAAGTTGCCTAATATCATATTTGACTTTTCATAACTAATGGCCATTTCTAACAGCATAAAGTTTTGAGTATTTATTTGAGGATATATTTATGACTATCAGACCTGTTTCCTTCTTGGTGTCCACAACTGACCTATAGCTGGATGAGCAAAATCAGCTTTAGGAAACAAAGTTTGAAAAAATATTACACTGTGATCTATGCTACAGTGCAAATCAATAGCCCAAAAGGTACATTAGCAGCACACCATTTGTACTGAGACTATTCAAGTACTCCATGGTAAGGAACTGTCTCTTTAAACAACCTAGGCAGTAGGAAATGTCATGTTAATGGACTTCTTAAGTTCTATTCCAAGTGAAAGAAACAACACTGGTGGGTTCAAAATTTTACATGTGCTATTTTCCATGCCATATTTAGCACATTTTGTATAAATTACTATGTTCAATCCTTTAAAAATGAGAGCTGTATAATAAACTAGAATCTCATAAGCAGAACCTTGGTGTCTGTGCTAAACAGGATATTAAAAATAGCATGAGAAAGGAATGAAACTCAGAAATGCAGTGTTTGATAATAATACGCATCCCTAGAAAATTCAATGGTACTGCAGTTAAAATGCTCCTGTCACAGTTCAGTGATTGTGATTTCTCAGTCCTAGCCCTGGGTGACTATTGAACCTCCCAATATGTGAAAAATAAGCTTTGCCAGAAACCAGCTGGCCAGCTTGGTGGGACATCCCACCTCAAGGAAAAGTGACAAGTAATTTACATACTATGGAAAGTGAGTCTGTATCTTAATGAGAAACAAGGTCTGTGGCCCTTTCACTCACCCTCGTCATCACTGAGATCTGAAATTCATCAAGGGCAAATGAGGTTAATAAGACAAAAGTCGCAGAAAATCTAAATAAAGTGTGCATTGGTAGTGAAAGTTATATCTAAATTTTAACTAAACAAAGTAATTTTGCAACTGGTTATTTGTCAAAAGTACAAGGATGATGAGTGGATGTATTCTAACCACAGTAAAATATCTGTAGTTTTGAGTTATTATGTATAAAAGGTGGTAATTTAGAGCAGCATTCTGAAATGTTGGTGAAAGCAAACTAATTAAAAAAGACTGTTTCACTGTATTGACATTTAATATCTTAGTCACACTAGGGGTAAAGAAAAAAGGCTTGATGACAAACCCAATAATTTCTTAATTCTGAATTGAAACAATTTTGTTTGGTTTGCATTGATGAATCACACATTGTAACATCAGGATGTTTCAAGCCAATGATCTACTTTTGAAGTGTAGTGATCGTTGTAATGTAGAAAACACAGCAACCAACTTCTTCACAGTAAATTGGCGCAACGTACAATATGGATTGGTTGGATCTTTATGTGTAATACCAACTGAATGATAAACTTTGGCCAGGAATAATCTGATACCCTGATCTTCTTTACAAATATTGTCATGGGATATTTTCCAGTCATGCTAAAGTTAAATGTCTTCTGAAAGGTAGGATCCACATTAAACCACAAACCTAGATTAGGTACATTGAAGATGAGAAACAGAAAGCAAACATACATAGATCGATGATATGAAATGCAAATTCCTAATCTGGTCAAGGTCAGTCACTAAATTTCTCTGAGTACATCACTGCATACTTAGGTTGCAAATGTGATTGAGTCTACTAATTGCCTAAATCAGATCCCTTATGTTTATTCTTTAATGAAGGTAAGTTACATCATGTAATCATATAATGAGTTTTGTTATTTGGCACTTACTTGTTGATCCAGAGTTTAAATCAGAATTGCCATCTTGAAGTAATGAGTGATTGAAGAAAATAAACTTGTCTCGTTTTTCCACTTCATGAACATAATGCTGTTGTACCCATTTGACCTAAATGAAAGAATCAATTCCAAACTTTAGGACACATTGGAAATATATTATGATACTACTTCACTTAAGGCTTAGTATATATTGTTAATTTGGTATTCTATTAAATGCACACCTAGCAATCTCCTATCTTTTAATTTCAAATACATAATAATGTATTTATTTCTAAAGGGAACTAAGTATTATAAGAAATGTTTAAGCTGTGTTGCTTGTTACATGTTATCATTAATAAAACACTGGACACTTGTCCACCAATCAGAGAACTTTGTTTTGTGAAGCGAGGCATCTTTTGGTTTCTTTAAACCTTCTGCCATATCACAGAGCCCTCTAGTGACCTAAGAAGGAATTTGTGTTAAACAATAGCTTCTGAAACAATATTCTTGGCAGCACCACAGAAATATCCTACAGCTCCAGCTTAGCAAATGTTACAATTGAATACTTTTTTCTTGAAATAAATATAACCCCTTTTAATGTACAATAAAAGCTCCTTTATGTTTTGAGCCAATTTTAAAATCTTGGACAGTTTAGAGAAATCTTGCTTCCCCTTCCCCTAGTGATATTATTCGATTCAGTGTATTGCTGAATGCAGAACAGCTTGCTCCACAGCCACCCAGCAGTGTCATTAAAACCCACATAAGGAAGCAATGATCTGATGGAATGCGTAGCTGACATTTTGGGCTTGATTTTATAATGTTTTCTGGATCCCATATTAATTTAAAGTAAATGTTATTCTTGGAAGTTCTCAGAGGGTCCTAGGGCAGGATCAGGTTACAGATCTGAAGCCTTAAGGGACTTTGGAAAGGAGGATGATAAAGTTAAAATAGAGGACTGGGGGAGGAGGTTCTGCAGTCAGAGTAGGTCTGCAAGTCGGTGACTGAAGCGGAGTGGGATTATGAGAGGGTTAGAATGTAAATGCAGCAGAGGATGGGTAAGTTGAAGGATATCAAGGGTGGAGAAGTCTGGCTCTGAGTCCAGACTTGATAAGGTACATGGGATAATTTCACCAGCAGATCTCCGGTTGTGGACTGTCTTGGCAGTGAAAAAAGAACTGGGATTGGTAGCTCAGCTCAGGATCAGATTGTTCCCCAAAAAGTACAAGTAGGTAAAAAGAGAAAACCGATCTACTGCTTTCCTGGTGTATATGACGAATAAACTCTTCGCAGGCTTCAAGCGGGTGCAGGTATCGACTATAACCAATGTTTCGATGACAATCTCTGCCATCTTCTGCAGAGTTTGTCATCGAAATGTCAGTTATAATAAGTAAAAAGTATTAATTTGCAGGAACAAATAGTGGATATTTTGAATATTGCACATAGAGTATTATACTAGGTGGAATTGCCTCATTGTGAGTTGAGCTGCGATTTTGCGACTGCTCTGCAACAAAATCTGTAAGCAAAAGATGAAAATGGGGCACTTCAATAAAAATGAAGAGAGAAAGTGAATAGTGAAGAAAGATCCTTCTTTACCAAATGGGTCTCAACCAAGTGCAGCAGGTAGATATTGGTTTGTAATGTACTAAAAACTAGCCAGAGGCTTTGTACAGAGCCAGCTGCAGTGTGAACATTTGCCACAGAAATACTAAATAGGTTGGAGGTCATATGTGAATGTCCTTGTTCTCCCACGCTGTTCACAACTTCACAATGGAGTCCAAAGGCATTACATAACTTACTGAGCTCAATGGCTGGACTAGCTTCAATACGCCCTTCAGATTTACCATCACTGTTGTATCTTGTGTTGTTTCACTCATTGAGTCAGAGTTGTACAGCACAGAGATAAGCCCTTCAGCTCAACCCCTCCTTGTTGACCATGATGTCTGTCTCCAGTAACCCAATTTTCCTGCATTAGGCCTGTAGCCCTCTACTCCTTTCCCAATACCTGTTCAAATGCTTTTTAAACAATGTAATTTTATCTGCCTCTACCCTTTCTGTAGCATCTGGTTCCAATTAATCACTGTTCTCTGTGTGAAAACCTTGTCTTTCAGATCTCTTTTAAATTTCTCCTCTCTTGGACTTATCTTCTTTGGTTTGAGACAGTCTACCTTACAAAAAAGACTTGTGACTATCTATCTTTCATAACATTAGAAACCTCCAGCAGGTCTTCCTGTACCTTCCTGCAGTCCAATGAGGCAATATCCTGATGAATCCCTTCTGCAGTAATGCTACCTCATCCTTTGGTAGTGTGGTGACCAAAGCCATCCACATTAGTCCAACTGCAGCTTCACCAACAGTATGTATGTACATGAGCTCCCAACTCTTAAAGTAAATGCATTAGCATAGGAAGGCAAGCATACCAAATGCCCTCCTCACCACCCTATCCACCTGTGTCACCATTTTCAGTGAGGTGTCAATGTTCCTGTGAACTCTGTCATTTACTGTACACGTTTTGTTGGTATTTGCTGGCCCAAAATGTGCTACCTCACACTTGTCTGGAATTTCTTCCTTTGAATGGAGTTGCTAACCTCCAGTAAAAGTGTGAGACCAGATTGTTCAGCTTTGAAATATATTTTGCAGTTTCAAGTAAGTTTTAGTCAATTATTTAAATTTACTTCTATTATTTGTTAATGTCCTGATTATCAGAGACATTGAGAACCAGAATCAGGTTTATTAACACTGATGTATATCATGTACTTGGCTGTTCTGTGGCAGCAGTGAAGTACAAGACATAAAAAAACAATAAAAATTACAAAAATGGAATAGTGAGGTGGACTTCATGGGTTCAAGGGCCATTCAGACATCTGATAGTGGAGGGGAAGCATCGAGCTTGGGTCTTTAGGCTCCTTTATTTCTACTTTGATTGTAGTAATGAGAAGAGAATATATCATTTAGCTAAAGATATCTTGAAACAACTATGAATCAAATTTAAACTAATCTCATCTGTCTCTTCATGTGCCAGTCCAAATGCTCCTTGAACATTGATATCATATCTGTTTCAAGTTCAAGTTCAGTCTATTATTGTTCAACCGTATACATGTATACCATCAAACAATACATTGTTCCTCTGGACCAAGGTGCACAACACAGTTCATATACTCACACACACCACACATTGAGTAATAATACCACAAATAAATTAATAAATGATAAGGTATATTTATGACACAAGTTAAAAAGTAAATTGTATAATGCTACTGGCACTTCACAAATGATGAGACCTGGGTGGTGGCAAGAAGTTCAGTAGTCTTATGGCCTGGAGGAAAATGCTGTTTACCACCCTGTCAGCTCTTGTCCTAATGCTCCAGTACCTCCTGCCTGATAGTAGGGGGTAAAAAAGATTGTTGGATGGATGGGAGGGATCACCGCTCTTCATAGCTATCTCTGATGGGCAGAAGAGAGACCCTGATGATCCTCTCAGAGGTCCTTGCAATCCTTTCTAAGGACTTGCAGTCATATGCCTTGCAATTCCTGTACCAAAAGGCGATGCAGCTGGTCAGGACGCCCTCAGTGGTGCTCCTGTAAAAGTTGGTTAGAAGTGGAGGTGGGGGGGGAGGGGGGAATCTCACTTGCCTCAGTCACCTCAGGAAGTGGACACACTGCTGTGCTTTCTCGATCAAGCACCTATCAGTCTCTGGGTAACAAAAAACTTGTTTTGCAAATCTCAATTAAACTTTTGTCCCATTTGCCCTCATCAAGCTGTGCCTTCTAGTATTTAGATATTTCTATCATGTCAACCTTCCGCCTCCAATACTCCAGAGAAAGCAATCCAAGTTGTCCAAATTCTCCTTGAAACTAATATTCACTTGAACCTTTTCTAAATCTTCACTGAAACATCCACATTCTTCTTGTAATGCAGTGAGCAGAACTGCTCATGATTTTCCAAAAGTGGCTTCACCAAATAGACAATAGACAGTAGGTGCAGGAGTAGGCCATTCAGCCCTTCTAGCCAGCACCACCATTCACTGTGATCATGGCTGATCATACACAATCAGTACCCCGTTCCTGGCCTCTCCCCATATCCCTTGACCCCGCTATCTATAAGAGCGCTATCTAACTCTCTCTTGAATTCATCCAGAGACTTGGCCTACACTGCCTTCTGGGGCAGAGCGTTCCACATATCCACCACTCTCTGGGTGAAAAAGTTTTTCCACATCTCTGTTCTAAATGGCCTACCCCTTATTCTCAAACCGTGGCCTCTAGTTCTGGACTCACCCATCAGCGGGAACATGCTTCCTGCCTCCAGTGTGTCCAATCCCTTAATAATCTTATATGTTTCAATCAGATTCCCTCTCACCCTAAATTCCAGTGTATACAAGCCCAGTCACTCCAATCTTTCAACATATGACAGTCCTGCCATTCCAGGGATTAACCTTGTGAACCTACGCTGCACTCCCTCAATAGCAAGAATGTCCTTCCACAAATTTGGAGACCAAAACTGCACACAATACTCCAGGTGGGGTCTCACCAGGGCCCTGTACAGCTGCAGAAGTGCCTCTTTACTCCTATACTCAATTCCTCTTGTTATAAAGGCCAGCATGCCATTAGCTTTCTTCACTGCCTGCTGTACCTGCATGCTTGCTTTCATTGACTGATGTACAAGAACACCTAGATCTTATTGTACTTCCCCTTTTCCTAACTTGACTCCATTTAGATAGTAATCCGCCTTCCTGTTCTTCCACCAAAGTGGATAACCTCACATTTATCAACATTAAACTGCATCTGCCATACATTTGCCCACTCACCCAACCTGTCCACCCTTCATTCTCATAACATCCTCCTGACATTTCACACTGCCACCCAGCTTTGTGTCATCAGCAAATTTGCTAATGTTACTTTTAATCCCTTCTTCTAAATTATTAGTGTATATTGTAAACAGTTGCGGTCCCAGCACTGAACCTTGCGGTACCCCACTGGTCACAGCCTGCCATTCCGAAAGGGACTCATTAATCGCTACTCTTTGTTTCCTGTCAGCCAGCCAATTTTCAATCCATGTCAGTACTCTGCCCCCAATACCATGTGCCCTAATTTTGCCCACTAATCTCCTATGTGGGACCTTATCAAAAGCTTTCTGGAAGTCCAGGTACACTACATTCACTGGCTCTCACTTGTCCATTTTCATAGTTACATCCTCAAAAAACTCCAGAAGATTAGTCCAGCATGATTTTCTCTTCATAACTCAATGCTGACTCAGACTGATCCTTCTACTGCTATCCAAATGTGTCGTAATTTCCTCTTTTATAATTGACTCCAGCATCTTTCCCACCACTGACGTCAGGCTAACTGGCCTATAATTCCCTGTTTTCTCTCTCCCTCCTTTCTTGAAAAGTGGGACAACATTAGCACCCTCCAATCAGCAGGAATGGTTCCTGAATCTATAGAACATTGGAAAATGATTACCAATGTGTCCACGATTTCTAGAGCCACCTCTTTAAGTACCCTGGGATGCAGACCATCAGGTCCCAGGGACTTATCAGCCTTCAGTCTATCCAACACCGTTTCTTGCCTAATATAAATTTCCTTCAGTTCATCCTTTGGCCACTATTACACCTGGATTGTTTGTGTCTTCCCTAGTGAAGACAGATCCAAAGTACCTGTTCAACTCATCTGCCATTTCCTTGTTCCCCATAATAAATTCACCTGTTTCTGTCTTCAATGGCCCAATTTTGGTCTTAACTATTTTTTTGCTATTCACATACCTAAAAAAGCTTTTACTATCCTCCTTTATATTCTTGGCTAGTTTACCTTCGTACCTAATTTTTTCTTGATACAGCCCCAATATGTCTTACGTTTATTCTCAATGCTCCAACTGATAAGAACTAGTATGCCCTCTGTCTTCTTTGCCATCCTATATACAGTCTTGTGTTGTCACTTTGAGGGAGCAATGCACTTACATCCCAAGATCCCTCTGAAAATTAGTGCCACTTACTACATTTGACTTCTCAATATACGGCACCAAACAATTGTGCAGATTAAACTCCATTTGCCATTTCTTAGCCCATATTTCCAACTGATCTATACCCTGCTGTTTCCTTTGACCACTGTCCTCACTATTGACAACTCCACCAATTTTCAAGTCATCTTTAAACTTACTAATCAGGACACATACACTTTCATCAAAATCATTTAAATATAATACAAATAACAGAGGCCCCAGCATTAATCCCTGTGGCAAACTATTAGTCACAGACCTTCAGTCAGAGTAACATCCCTCCTTAACTATTCTATATTTCCCTTGACCAAGCTGATCTTGAAATCAATCTGTCAAGTCCTTACGTAACCATGCACTGAACCTTTTGGGTCAAGCTACCATGAGCGACCGTGCTGCATCTTTTACTGAAGCCCATGTTTACAACAACAACTATCCTACCATCATCGGTCACTTTTGTCACTTCCTTAAAAAATGTTAATCAAGACATGATTGAGACAACGTAAAACATGATCTCCCCAGGAGAGCATACTCTTTCCCTAATAACCTACACTTTTCCAGAGGTGAGTAAACCCTATCCCCAAGGGTCTTCTGTTGTAATTACCTTACCATTTATATAAGGCTTGTTGTCCTATTATTTGCTATTTTGTTCCTTTTCCAAGAAAGGAACACCTTTAGCTTTTCTCCCATCCTCTGGACTTTGCCTCTAGCAATATATAATAAAACAAGACATATCAAGGCTCCATCCCACCTTCTTGATATCAACATTTGAAATTTGAATTTATTTAAATCTTACATACATCCCACATGGTGAGGAAATAAAAATCTTTGCACTATGATTGCAATGTACAGACATGTGAAATTATAAGTCTAATGGCTTATAGAAAGAAGCTGTCCTGTAACCTGTTGGTCCTGGTTTTAATGCTGTGGTACTATTTACCAGATGGAAGTACGTTTGTAGTTGAAACAGTTTATGGTTGGGGTGACCTGTGTCCCCAGTGATCTTCCAGGGCTTCTTCGTGCACCTGCTGCTGTTAGTCACCTCAATAGAGGGAAGTTTACATCCACAAATGCGCTGGGCTCTTTGTACCACTGTCTACAGTGTCCAACATGTTCTAGAATATAAGTATACCCCTCTCTTATCTTGCAATCCTTGGTGAATGTTTTCATGACCTCAATTGTGTTCATGTTGCTTTTTCTCTGTGTGGGTAATATATTAGTTTTTGTGTTTGGTTGGGGGGTGGGTGTTGGGAGTTTGCGGTTTGATGTTCGTGTTGTTTCATCACCGCATGGGTAATATATTAGTTTTTGTGTGGGGGAGTTAGGGGGCTTTGGGGTTTGATGTTCGTGTTGTTTCATCTCCACATGGGTAATATATTAATTTTTGTGTGGAGGAGTTGGGGGGGTTTGGGGTTTGATGCTCTTATTGCTTTTTCGCCACATAGACGCTATATTAGATTTTTGTGTGACGGAGGGGTTTGGGGATTTTGGGGTACTCCAGTTGCAATTTTCCAATCGGTCGACCTGCTAGTTTTTGTGTGAGGGAGGGGTTGGGGGTTTGGGGTTTGAGAGTTTTTCTTTCTTCTTCTTTTCATGCGGGGCTGGGGGCGGTTGATATCTTTTCTTTCAACTACTTCTACAGTTTTTCTGCATTTGCTGGCTATCTGGCGAAGACGAATCTTAGAGTTATATTCTGCGTACATAATTTGATAATAAATAGGTCCTTTCTTCTTTTTGAACATTTGAATAACAAATGTGCTGTATTTGCCTGATGACCTCATCTTCTTCTGCCTTTATCCTTGAGTGTTCTTACTCTTTACTGATCTGCCCACTTGCTTTCAATATGCGTACTCACCAAGAACATTTTGAGGCCCCTTTTAGCCCTCCTCTTCCACACCCACACCCAGTGTTCAATAAAATCCCACCCCAGCTTTCACAATTAGGTAGTTCAGAACCATTCACATCCTTCAGGAAAATCTGAGACAATGGATTGAAACACAAAATAAAGATCAGAAAAAAATAACACACAGTCTTAAAATATTTATTGAAGCACCTTAAATTAATTTGATAAAAGATTTAAAAAATAGAAACATAGAAACCAGGTGCAGGAGTAGGCCATTCGGCCCTTCGAGCCTGCACCACCATTCAGTATGATCATGGCTAATCATCCAACTCAGAACCCTGTACCTGCTTTCTCTCCATACCCCGCTGATCCCTTTAGCCACAAGGGCCATATCTAACTCCTTCTTAAATATAGCCAATGAACCGGCCTCAACTGTTTCTTGTGGCAGAGAATTCCACTGATTCACCACTCTCTGTGAAGAAGTTTTTCCTCATCTCAGTCCTATAAGACTTCCCCTTTATCCTTAAACTGTGACCCCTCGTTCTGGACTTCCCCAGCATCGGAAACAATCTTCCTGCATCTAGCCTGTCCAGTCCCTTTACAATTTTATACGTTTCAATAAGATCCCCTTTCAATCTTCTAAATTCCAGTGAGTATAAACCTAGTCGATCCAGTCTTTCTCATATGAAAGTCCTGCCATCCCAGGAATCAATCTGGTGAACCTTCTCTGTACTCCCTTTAAGGCAAGAATGTCTTTCCTCAGATTCGGGGACCAAAACTGCACACAATATTCTCGGTGCGGTCTCACCAAGGCCTTGTACAACTGCAGTAGAACCTCCCTGCCCCTGTACTCAAATCCTTTTGCTATGAATGCCAACATACCATTTGCCTTTTTCACCACCTGCTGTACCTGCATGCCCACCTTCAATGACTGGTGGACAATGACACCCAGGTCTCGTTGCATCTCCCCTTTTCCTAATTGGCCACTGTTCAGATAATAATCTATTTTCCTGTTCTTGCAACCAAAGTGGATAACCTCACATTTATCCACATTAAATTGCATCTGCCATGAATTTGCCCAGTCACCTAACCTATCCAAGTCACCCTGCATCCTCTTAGCATCCTCCTCACAGCTAACACCACCGCCCCGCTTCGTGTCATCCGTAAACTTGGAGATGTTGCATTTAATTCCCTTGTCTAAATCATTAATATATATTGTAAAAATGTATTATATAGTTTAAAGGATAGAGATCTTTCCTACATTGTAAATATTGAACAAATCTTGGTCAAAGAAATCAAGTTTTGAAAGGGTAGTTTAATGCCTTTATGTTAGTATATTGCGATTCAATGCATACTGCACGGGGTTATTTTTGCATGAATTATATACCTGGAAAAATTAACTTCTGTTTAGATAAAGTTGGTTGATTGAGGTTATTGACTTTGCTTAGCAGTTTACTGTTACATCTCATACAACAATTTACAAAGACCAGGAAATCATACAGTTCACCTCGGTTATATTGAAAGTCACAAAGACTTGAGGGCTAAGGGGAAGAACAGGCTCTTTGAGGGCTATCAGAGTTTCCACGTTAAGCTCGAGAAATCCCGATGTTGCTCTCAGCTTGTAGGTGTGCTAAGGGCAAATTAGAAGTTCAAGTTTAATACCTTTGGCATATGTGATGAAATTTGTAGTTTTCCAACAGCAGTAGACTAATAAATAATAATTAAAAATTATAAATTATAAGAAATAAAAATAAATAGTAAACTTAATACATAGTACAAAAAGAGAGCAAAAAAAGTGGTGAGGTAATGTATGTGGGTTCATTGTCCATAAAGAAATCAGATGGCATAGGGGAAAAAGCTATTCCAGAAACATTGAGTATCTGTCTTCAGGCTTCTTGGCCTCATCCTGATGGTAGCAATGAGAAACGAGCGTGTCCATATTGATAGGTGCATCCTTTTTGAGGCATCATCTTTTGAAGGTGGCCTGAATGCTGGAGAGGCTTGTGCCCATGATGGAACTGGCTGAGTTTCTAACTTCCTGCATGCCTCCATACCAGACAGTGATGTAACCAGTTAGAATGCTCTCCATGGTACATCTATAGAAATTTTCGAGTCTTTGGTGACATACCAAATCTCCTCAAACTCCTGATGAAACATAGTCACTGTTGTACTTTCTTTGTAATTGTATTAATATGTTGGACTCAAGATGGATCTTCAGAGATGTTGACACGCAGGATCTTGAAACTGCTCACCCTTTCCACTGCTGACCTCTCAATGAGGACTAATGTGGGTTTCCTTGATATCCTTTCCTGAAGTCCACAATCAATTTTTTGGTCTTACTGAGGTTGAGTGCAAAGTTGTTGTGACACCACTGAGCCAGCTGATCCATCTGACTCCTGTGCTTCTCCTCATTACCATCTGAAGTAGTTGTGTCGGGAGTATTTGAACTGTGCTTAGCCACAAGGATCAAAGGATCAAGGATTAAGGATCAACTTTATTTACCATATACATTTATATATATTCGGAATTTGCTAAGGGTGTTGGTCACAGCATGACATGCAACAAACAACAACATTTAACAAATGTAAAGAATAAAGAATTACCTAAAAAAAATACCAGAGATCTTATTGTTCTATAGCCAGAAAATCCAAACTTCAGGTAATTTTGTCAGAGTTGGTTTACTCAGACTATTTTGAAGGAGAAGTGGAGAAATGGAAACATTAAGGATGCAATCATGGAGTAATTAATATTGTAACTGCTGAAGATGTTAGAATTAGTGCAGCATGGATATCACAAAGAGTGTAATGGTTGAAGCAAAGATGAGTAGAGATAAGCAAAAAAGAAAATTGAATACAAAATGTTCAGGACTTGAAAACAAAATTGAGAATAGGATTGTTTCCTTTAAATATTCTGATGAATTCATAGCATCATTGAGCACTACAGCAGAGAAACAGGCCCTTCAGTCCATCTAGTCCATGCTAGCTTGATTTTCTGCCTAGTATCATCTACCTGCACCTGGACCATAGCCCTCCATAACCCTCTAATCCTTGTAGCAAGTAAAATTTCTGTTAAATATTACAATTGAACCTGCATCAACAATTTCCGCTGACAGCTTGTTCTACACTTGCACTACCCTCTGTGGGATAAAAAAGAATCCTCTTATATATTTCACCTTTCACCCTAAACCTATGACAGCCAGTTTTTGTCTCACTCAACCTGAGAGAAAAAAACCTGCATGCATTCAACATATCTTTGTACCATTCAGAATTTTGTATACCTCCATTAGATATCCCCTCATTTGCCTGCCTTCCAGGGAATAAAGTCCTAACCTATTCAGCATTTCCTTATAACTTAGGTTCCTCAAGTCCCAGCACACCTGTGTAAATTGACAAACACAGGTTTCTGGACACTTCACTTTCTTTCCCCTGTGCACCAAATTTGTTTTATCCAAGCAGAGACAAGCTCCAAAGAATTGGGAAAAAAAATATTGTAAGAAACAGGTTGTAAGAATCTCCTACATTTAAGCAAATTGAATTGTTTGATATCAAGATATTGGGTCAGCATTGGACGTGGTTGATGGCTTAGTGTGTTATAAATTGCAGTTTCCTATTGAAGTTTCAATAAGTATTTAACTCATAAAGTGCTCGACTAGACATTAATTATTTAGCCAGATTGTGATTCTATTCACATATTAGGCAGATAAGCAGTTAAGCTGGCATTTTATATATATATATATATATATATATATATGTATAGAAATTGAATACAGCTAAATACAGCTTATTCTTTTCTCTGTAGTCTTCATAAAGAGTGCATGATGGTGTATAGCAGTTCATTGATAAGCACATTCAAAGTGTAGTCAGACTTAAACATTGATTTTTAATTATAACAAAAGCATATGTTATGGTCAAATTTGATTTGGGATTTGAAATATTTGGATTAATAACTGACTTGAGGTGAGAGGCTGACTTATTATAAAATAAGGTTTCCTATTAGATTTACAGGCCTACTGCGGGTGAAGTGGACAAAACAGTTAGATTAATTAGCTCGGTTATGGTATTTTGAAGGATCAGCTTACTACATATGCCAAAATTGATTTTGTCTCAAGTACAAAACTGTAACAAGAGTACTGATGTCATTTAAGTTTGTTAAATAAGAAAATAAAAAAATTAAGTAAGGTTTTTAAATAATGGAGAGAAAGGGTGTGGTAAGGGTAAGGTATTCACTTAAACAAAAGTTGCGTTTTGTACCAATTAGATAAATGGTTTCCACATATCCCCTCAGTTCCAATTTCACACAACACAAAAGGTGTGGTACAAGTCGAATGTGAAATTGCTGATCTGAAGGGATTTGCCATTCCTGTAAGTAGTCTAAGAATACTTGATGTTCTGGACCCCATAATTCAGCTTCATATTACATATTGCACTCCTCCTTAATGGCTAATTGCAGAGTTTACTGGTGTAATTCAGTAAGTTAACCCTTTATTGTCTTTTGTCAAGTACACATATGCGTTCTTTGAGGTAATGACCTGAGATTGCAGAAGTGAGTTTGCATGGTAGCCCTGTAAAGGGCACTCTAGTGCGGTGAAAAATCAAACATTTACAATAGTCTGGTAACATTTGAGATATCTAGAAACTTACAGTGGGAGTTCTTAATCAATGGAGAAGTAGCATTACCGGAAAGAAATGTCGTTTTCATCCCTTATGAACATGTACTTTATTTATCATTTGTATACAAGTAGCTTGGTGGACTAGAAGCTGATGACAGCACTTCATTTAGTGCCAAAGTGCATGCCAGCAAACCACAAACTGCAAATAATCACAAACACTTCCATTCATTATTGTTTTATTAAATGCAATTATTATAAAAGAGCTGAATATTAACTCAAGCTGACTTTAAAGTGCTCATGTGCGTCTTGATTGGCTGTCATCCTAAGGCCACTCTATTGCGGAGTAAACTGCATTATATATCTTAAGTATGCAAATGTGATATTTTTCACAATTTATCATGAAGCAAATGTACCTAGACTCAAAGGTCATTCACCAGTGGAATGATCACCTGTAGTTTTCTAGTGCGCATAAATACAAAAACCACAGGAAACATTTAGCCTAACTCGGATTTGTGACTGGAAGCAGAAATGAATCCATGGCCCACTTATCACTCACTACAGCTGAAATGTTCATCATTTCTGCCTGCATTAGTAAACAAATCATGTATTTTTTAGGAGAAGGCTGTCACAATGATCAGGAACTAATTAAAGCACACAGGCACATCTTTCAAATGGGTTCCTTTCAGAAATGATCTAAGCATTGTTTCCCACTGATGGACTACTGGGATTTTTCGAGAAGAATGGCAGATGAGCTGGGTTATCAATCATTCATTCTATTAATTTTATCACTATTTTTGATGGCTCCTGACATTAAATGACATGGGTTTGGCCATAACGATTTCTAGGTGAGATCAACTTGTGTGCCTATTCAGATGATAATCAGATTTTGACTTTAATAAAAAGTCCAACAAAATCTTTTGTTTTGTCTCGGTGGTGGAAAAACCTTGGACTGGCCACTTGTATTGTTTTGCTGCTTATCCCCTCTGCTGTGCTCACAGCCTCGATGCTGCAGCAGCCCCTTGTAAGATTTCAATAAGTGCACTTGCTCAGGATGATCCAAAATAGTGCTGACACCATCTTTCAGTGAGATGAAGAACAGAGAATGTGTGATGATGAAGACGTTTCAAGGACACCCACACTATGTAATAGCTATCTCTCTGGGTCAGTCAGTGTTTCAGATAGCTTAATTACTGTCAACTCATGCAGGTAGCTGTGATGAACACATGGAAAGCCATTAGGAGGTCTAACTTGTTGTTTAATTACTAAAAGACAAGATTAAATATTTAAAACAGAAATTGTCTGTTGAACGCAATTTTGATTGCAAATTTTAACAATTACTGTTAGAATTCACAACCATTTTTTGGAAAAACTTGTATTTTAGCACGAGGATAATTGGTTTTACTTCTACATTTTGTTATTTGTATTCAGTGATTTTTAACTACAGTTTATCAAATACAAAGTAACTGAATTCTAAACATATTCAAATTAGTAACATTGCTGAGTTATGTTTAAGAAACAAATCTACAGCAGCTTATTCTCTTCTGCTAACAATATGATTTAAAACGGCAATCTAAACATAAAACAAGGGTGATAGGGTTCAGCATGTTTTCCTCTTTTCAACAGTTTTTGCTCACGTTTTGCTCATATTCAAAAATAAATGAAAATGGATACACCGTTCTGAATTTATGTATTGGTCGCAACACAGTCACACATTGATTTATATAACTGATGATTATTTTCCGATACAATTTTTGGGAATAATCAACATGACGGAGAAGGGATATGCACATATCCCTTTAATTCAGAGATTCCAAACCCGGAATCTGCAGGCTCCTTGCTTAATGGTATTGGTCCATGGTATAAAAATATGTTGAGAATCACTGATTTAATTGAAGATAGAATTTCTATAATAACGACTGTTTTGGGTAAATTTCTGTTACACACTGCAGCAGATATTAATCTACATAATTCCTCCAATATTTGTGTTGAAGTGTTATCAAATGAGAAAAATAAATCATCCTTCGCACACTTTATTTTCCTAAGAACTTCAGAACAATGTTAAGATAATCCATTTTAACATATAAAACATCACTTAATTACAAATGGGCCAAATTTTGTACGTTTACAAAGTAAAGTCATGGGTTAAAGTCCAGAGAGTTAAACAGCAATGACACTTAGAATAGTAGAGAAAGAGAGGTAAGGGTAAAGTTTTAATTTAATGTTGTCAAACTTGGGATTATGCAAATCTACAATTTCAAAGAAATTGACTGGGACATCCACATTATAAAAGTACTAGATGGGATAGAGTTTGACAAATGTGTTCAGGAAAGTTTCCTTAATCAATACATTGAAGTCCCAACGAGAGAATGTGCAATATTTGATTTCCTATTATGGAGTTAAACAGGGCAGGTAACAGAAATTTGTGTAGGGGGACACTTTGCATCTCGTGATCATTATGCCGTTAGTATCAAAGTAAATGTGAAAAAAGATAGGTCTGGTCCTCGGGTTGAGACTCTAACTAGGAGAAAGGCAAATTTTGATGCTGTCAGAAAGGATCTGGCAAAGGTGTACTTAGTAAGTGGAAAGCCTTCAAAAAAGTGTCAGAATAAAAGGTAAAGATAACAGGTTTATGAGAGATATTGAGGCCGTGGTTAAGGAAAAATACGGTGGTACATAGCGGATGTAGGCAGCTGGAACAAATGAGGAACTCATGGCATATAAAAAATGCAAGACAACTGATGCACCATCAATAACTCACTCTGAGACGTAAGGCGAGATATTGGCTTTTATTGACTGAAGAAGGAACCAGCAGTGAGTGACCATCATATTACATCCTGGAGAATGAGCGGAGGATCAGACCTCGATCGCCTTTATACAGGGGCCTGTGGGAGGAGCCACAGGAGCAGTCAGAAGGGGGCGTGTCCAGACAGGCACATAGTTCACCACATTCACCCCCCCTTTGTTTGAAAGAGTCCCCATGTGGCAAAGTTTCGTACAGGTCAAGTCTATGGTCGAATCTGTTGCTGCGATCTACGTAGCACCGGCTGTGATTGCACCGATGCCGGCAACATTGGTGATTGCACAGGGGACGGAGGTTGTGCTGGTTCCAGCTCATGCATGTGTGAGGCACCTGGTATAGAAATGTCATGAGGAGACCATGTAGGGCCTGGTGTGCGCAGTGTCACTTCGGGTACAGGGTTCATAGTTACCAGAGAGTGTTCAGGGTAGTGGTCTGCTGCACCTGCGGGTGCCAGGTCGCGGACGGAGACCATGTCCTCCCGCCCATCAGGTAAGACCACGTAAGCATACTGGGGGTTCGCATGCAGAAGGTGAACCCTCTCGACCAGCGGGGAGTATTTATTGCTCCTCACATGTTTGCGGAGCAGCACTGGCCCTGGGGACGTCAGCCAAGCTGGTAGGGTGACAGACTTCCTGGGAAAAGAGAATAGGATTTCGTGGGGGGGGGGGGGGGGTGGGGCCACCATCTGATCACCTGGGCCCTCCAAGGGCTTGTGCTTGGCTTAATGATCTCCTCCCTGAGCAGCCACTGCACCGGTTTACAGTCAGGGTCAGGCTGGCGAACAGCGGCGGGGAAGGGACCTCGAGAGCGGAGTGACTGCAAGTGGTGTCGGTAGCGCAGCTGTCGTGCTGGATGGGATGTGTGTGTCGCTGTGTGTGTGTGTGTGTGGTCAATAGTGATGAAGTCCCACAGAACTGAGGATTCCGGACAGTGAGTGGTGGGAGGGGCCCGTCATATACCATAGTCACACTTTCGAGACGGCTCTGGAAGTCCAGCCCCAATAGCACAGGTGCGCACAGATTAGGCATGGCCAGCAGCGCAAAGTTCCGATATTCTGTGCCTTACACCACCAATGTTGCTACACAACCCATCCAGATGTCTGTGGAATGCGACCCAGAAACCAAATGGATCTTCTGACTTACCGGCCGTGTTACGAGTCCGCAGTGTTGCACTGTGTCCGGGTGAATAAAACTCTTAGTGCTGCCCGTGTCAAACAGGCATCTAGTCCTGTGCCCCTCCACCCGGATGTCCATCATGGACTTTGCAAGCTGGTCTGGGGCGCTTTGGTCGAGGGTCACAGTGGCCAGAATTGAATCGCCGTCGGGGTACCCGGCAAGCATCAGAGGGTCGGGGGCGGGGCGTGCTGACGCCGACAAAGATGTCTTCCCACATCCGGGGTACCCGGTAAGCATCGGAGGGTCGGGGGTGGGGCATGCTGACGCCAACAAAGATGGCCGCCCACATCCGGGCATGCAAGATGGTGGCCCCCACATCTCACCTGCAGTGCTGCACTCCGCTCGCAGTTTAGACTTACAGACGTCGGCGAAATGGCCCTGCTTTCCGCAGCTGGAGCAGGTCGTTTCTCGCGCTGGACAGCGTTTTCGAGAGTGCTTTTTGTGGCCACAGAAATAACAAAGCACAGGCTTCCGACGGGCCACCGCCATGGTCGGGTTCGGGGAGCTCGTGGAATCGCGACTGACAGTGGCGATTTCGCCCACGGGAGCTGGTGGTGGCGGGGTCTGAGGCGTCCACGGAACCGGCAGGGAATCGCACGACTGGACAGCGTCGGCATAGTGCAGCGCAGCTTCCAGAGCGTTGGCCGTCTCGATTACCGAGCGTAGGGTAAGATCGGAGTGTTCCAGCAGTCGCTGGCACATGTACACTGACCTCAGTCCCGTCACAAAGGCGTCTCGCACTAGCAGCTCCGCATGCTGTTCCGCCGTGAGCGTCTTGCAGTCGCAAGGTCGGACGAGTGTCTGTAGTGCTCGGAGAAACTCGGCGCTCGATTCTCCAGGCCGCTTTCGCCGGGTAGCTAAACGATGTCTTGCGTAGACTGTGTTCACCGGCCGCAGGTACTGTCTTTTGAGGGCGTCCAGTGCCCCTTCATAGGTCGGCAGGTCCCGGATAATGGAATAAACTTTTGGGGTGACCCTCGAGAGGAGAATTCTGTACATAACGGCAGGGTCAGTCGCACGAAGCTCCACCAAGTATGATTGGAAGCATGCAAGCCAGTGTTCAAAGGCAAGAGCTGCTTCAGGGTCTTGAGGGTCCAAATCCAACCTTTCCGGACGCAAAACGGTTTCCATGTTTTAAAACTTTCAGTCAATAAAATTGATGCACCATCAATATCTCACTCTGAGACGTAAGGCGAGATATCGGCTTTTATTGACTGAAGAAGGAACCAGCAGTGAGTGACCATCATATTACATCCTGGAGAATGAGCAGAGGATCAGACCTCGATCGCTTTTATACAGGGGCCTGTGGGAGGAGCCACAGGAGCAGTCAGCAGGGTGCGTGTCCAGACAGGCACATAGTTCACCACAACAACACTTAAGAAAGAAATCAGGAGGGCTAAAAGAAGGCATAGGGATTCCCTGGCAGGCAAGGTGAAGGAGAATCCTAAGGGATTCTACAGATAAGTTAAGAACAAAAGGATTGAAAGGGACAAATTGGTCTTCTAGAAAATCAGAATGGTAATCCTTGCATGGAGCCAGAGAAACGGGGGAGATCTTAAAAGTTTTTGTTTGCATGTATTTACTTTGGAGATAGACCCAGAGCCTATAGGAGTGATGCAAAGCAGAATCAGAATCAGGTTTGATATCACCGACATTTGTTGTGAAATTTGTTAACTTAGCAGCAGCAGTACAATGCAACATGTGATAATATGGAAAAAATTAATTAATTATAGTAAGTACATATATGTATATTAAATAGTTAAATTAAAATTGTGCAAAAAACAGAGATGATAAAAATGTGAGGTAGTGTTCATGGGTTTAATTTCCATTTAGAAATCAGATGGCTGAGGAGAACAAGCTGTTCCTGAACCGCTGAGTGTGTGTCTTCAGGCTTCTGTACCTCCTTCCTAATGGTAATAATGAGAAGAGGGCACGTTCTGTGTGATGGGGGTCCTTAAAAATGGAGACTGCCTTTCTGAGGAACTGCTCTTTGAAGGTGTTTTGAATACTATGGAAGGAAGTACCCATGATGGAGCTGACTCATTTTATAACTTTCTGTAACTTCAGTAGTGAGGTCATGGACCATATATAGATTACAGAGCAAGAGGTGCTGTCTTGAGGCAATTTAGGGTGAATAAATCGCCAGGGCTTGATAACATGTTTCCTCAGACCCTGTTGGAGGAAAGCGCAGAAATTGTGGAGGCCCTGGCAGAAATATTTAAATCATCTTCAGTGATAGATGAGGTATCCAGAGAATTGGAAGATAGCTCAAACAAGAGAAAATCAGATTGGAGAAACAACACCTTTTATTCCGTCTGTGTAGCCTCCAACCTATTGGCATGAACATTGATTTTTCGAACTTCCGGTAATGTCACCCCCCTCCTTCGACATTCCCTATCCCCTTTTCCCTCTCTCACCTTATCTCCTTACCTGCCCATCACCTCCTTTTAGTGCTCCTCCCCCCTTTCTTTCTTCCAGGGCCTTCTGTCCTCTCCTATCAGATTCCCCTTCTCCAGCCCTCTATCTTTTTCACCAATCAACTTCCCAGCTCTTTACTTCACCACTCCCCCTCCTGGTTTCACCTATCATCTTGTGATTCTCCTTCTCCTCTCCCCTCCCTTTAGTTCTCTCCTCATCTTTTTTTCTCCAGTTCTGCTGAAGGGTCTCGGCCTGAAACATTGACTGTACTCTTTTCCATAGATGCTGCTTGGCTTGCTGAGTTCCTCCAGCATTTTGTGTGTGTTGGAGGATAGCTAAAATTGTTCTGCTGTTAAAGAAAGGCTCTGAAAATAAACCAAGAAATGAGAGGCCAGTGAGCCTGACGTCAGTAGAGGGAAAGTTATTAGAAGGTATTCTAAGAGACTGAATATATGAGTATTTCAACAGAAATAGACTGATTAGGGATAGTCAGCATAGCTTTATGTGTGGTAGGTCACGTTTAATCAATCTTATGGAGTTTTTAGAGGAAGTTACAAGAAATTTGATGAAGGCAAGGCATTGGATGCTGTCTAACATGAACTATGGCAAGGCATTTGACAAGGTCCCGCATGGGAGTTTGGTCAAGAAGGTTCAGCAACTTGGCATTCAAGATGAGGTGGTAAATTGGATTGGACATTGGCTTTGCAGGAGAAGCCAGAGTGTGGTAGTAGATGGTTGCCTCTCTGACTGGAGGCCTGTGACTAGTGGTGTGCTGCAGGGATTGGTGCTGCATCTGTTCTTGTTTGTCATCTATATCAACGATCTGGATGATAATGTGACTAACAGGATCAGCAAATTTGTGGATGACACTAAGATTGAGGATGCATTGGACAGGGAGGAAGACTATCAGAGCTTGCCGCAGGATCTGGACTAGCTAAAAGCATGGGCTGAAAAATGGCAGATGGAATTTATTGCAGACAAGTGTGAGGTGTTGCACTTCGATAGGACCAGTCAGGGTAGGTCTCACACAGTGAACTGTAGAGCACTGAGGAGCGCCATAGAACAAAGGGAACACAGGTCCATATTTCACTGAAAGGGGATTTACAGATGTAAATAAGGTTGAAAGTGTATAGAGAAAATTTACAAGCGTGTTGCCAGGACTGGAAGATCTAAGATATAAGGAAAGATATAAGGTTAGACTTTATTCGTTAGAACTTAGAAGGCTGAAGGAAAAGTTGATAGAGTTATACAAAATTAAAAGGGGTATAGATAGGGTAAAATTAAGAATACTTTTTCCACTGAGGTTGGTTTGGACTACAACTGGAGGTCATGGGTTAAGGGAGCAAGGTGAAAAGTTTAAAGGGAACATGAAGGGGAATTTCTTCACTCAAGGGGTTGTGAGAGTGTGGAATGAGCTGCCAGCAGAAGTGATGCATGCAAACTGGATTTCAAAGTTTAAGAGAAGTTTGGATAGGTACATGGATGGTCAGGGCATAGGGGATATGGTCCAGGTGCGTGCCAATTGTAGTACGTAGATTAAATGGTTTGGCATGGACTAGACGAGTCAAGGGGCCTGTTTTTGTGCTGTACTTTTCTTTGACTCTGTGATTCCAAGACCCTCAGTACATTAATGTTTGAAGACATACTGATAGTAATGTGAGCGACTGTCGGTGCTAGGCGGTAGATACTCTCTTGCTGGAGTTGGTCATTGCTTGCCATTTTCCAGCCGAAGTCTGAACATGTGCTAGATTATACTTTACAATGGCCCAGGCTGATTTAGTTTGTGAATATCCCCACTTCTGGCCTTGAAATTCCACTGATAAAAACCTAAGGAACATGAAACTCAGGATGCTGAAGAACAACCACGGCAGTGTTCTGGGTAAGCATGAGTGACCTTCAGTTCTTACAGCAGTTTCCCTTTCTGAGGCACGATCTCAAATATCACAGGACTCCTTGCATAGTCAAATTGCCTTAATATCAAGTGCACTCACTCTCAGTTTGGCTCTGAAATTTAACATTTTTGTCCATATTTTGACAGAGTTTGTAATGAGGTCTGGAGCATAATCCTCCAAATAGTGAATTGTAAACAGATTTTGCTAAGTAAGTAATGCTTTATAACATTATTCACTGCACTCCCTGTTACCTGTTGAAGACCGAGAGCATAATGATGGGGATGGTGATTACTTAGATTTAATTTGTCCTTAGGAGTCTGTGGAGATTCAACATGACATATAAAACTTTGACAAATTTCTATAGATTTATAGTGGAGTGTGTATTGACAAGCTGCATCACAGTCTGGTATGGAAACACCAATGCCTTTGAAAGGAGAATCCTACAAAAGGTAATGAATTCAGCCCAGTACATCATGAGTGAAGTCTTCCCAACCATTGAGCACATCTACATGAAATGCTGCCGTAGGAATGCAGCACCCATCATCAAGGACCCCCACCACCCAGGCCATGTTCTTTTCTTGCTGCTGCAAGACAAAGGCATCTACTCAATAATGTAAATAATTGCAAAGTTTTGTCCCATCTACAAAGTAAAGTTCAAAGTTCAAAGTAAATGTTATTATCAAACTACATATATGTCACCATATTCAACTCTGAGATTTATTGAGTACAAGAGCCTCAGGGCTTGCACAACCAGGTTCAAGAACAGTTACTACCCCACAACTATCAGGCTCTTGAACAAAAGGAGATATCTACACTCACTTGTCCTTTCATTGAGATGTTCCCACAATCAATCATCTTACAATTAAGAACACTTTATCTTGGTATCTCATGCTCTCATTATGTAATTATATTTATTTATATTTGTATTTGCTCAGTTTGTTGTCCTTTACAATCCGGTTGATCTTTATTTGATCTTGTTATAGTCACTATTCTATAGGTTTGCTGAGTAGGCCCACAAGAAAAAAATATCAGGGTTGTATATGGTGACATACAGAATATGTACATTGATGATAGCATTTACTTTGAACTTTATTTTGCAGATGGGACAAAACTGCATAATTATTCACATTGACAAGTAGATGCCAATGTTGTAACTGCATAAGGTCAGCTTGGGCAGAGTTATAGCTAATTCTAGAGCAAAAACTTTAGCTCTACAGCTAATGTTATTTGCTGGCAAACCTTTTAGTTTAGGATCAACTTTGTTCACCACATGCATCTACATGTATTAGGAATTTGCTGTGGTGTCTTGGTGCAAGATGCACAAATAATAATAACATTTGACAATTATAAAGAATAAAAAATGATACAAAATAAAGCTAGAGGTTAAAGTACATATATGGAATAAAATATGTATAAATACATAAATACCAGCATGTATTTGCAATGTAAACAGCATTATAAAAAGTTGTTTGAAGTGTTTACAGTGCAGTGCATTGAGGTAATAAATAGGAAGAGGCAGGGAGCTGAGGAGAATAGTTGATTAAATTAACTGCCTGGGGGAAGAAAATTTAAGATGGTGCAAAGTTTTTTTTATTTTAATAGCCCAATAGCACTTTCCAGAGGGAGCTTTTGAAGAAGGCAGTTTATTGAGAGGGTAGAGTCTGCATTGATTTTTCTTGCTCACTTCTTTGTCCTGGACACATACAAGCCCTGCATTGAAGGCAGACTGCAGCCAGTGACCTTTTCTGCTGACCTGACAGTTTGCTGTAGTTTTCATTAATTGTGAGAGGATGCTGCTGATGGTTGTTGTTTCCTGACATCACAAGGATTAAAGTAACAGGGCTGAAAACTGTACATGATAATGATGAGACCCTCAGGAGGAAGTAAAGAATTATCAGCCACTTGGCAATTCTTCCCTTCATTGAACCAAGGATGATCCTTTGTCTTGATAATAGATGTAGAGTAAAGGATAAACCAGTACTTGAGTTTACAGATTGTGGTTCCTACGCCTCTGGTGCTTCTCATGGTTCACTGTTCGTCATTTGAATTACCAGAACTGCTCTGAAACTACTCGATTCTGCACAATATTAATATCTTTCAATGTAATAGGATTGGTGAGGATAACATCAAGTAGGTTTCTCCCTTTTTTTTCAGCTCTCTTACTGCCTACTACAGATCAGTCTGGTAGCCTCGTTTTTCAGATCCATTATTGCTGTCACTGGGCTGTTCTTAGTGATGGGCAATGAAGCCCTTCATCCAAAGTCAGGTCTGTGATTCATCCAAGTGCTGTTCAAAGTGGGGGAGCCCTGATTTTTCAGCTAAACAGAACAGTTGCGGGTATTCTGCTCCCCATTTTGATCTGATGGCAGGAAGTATTGTGTAAACAAAAGTCAAGCCACTTCTTCCATTATGCCACCACTTCTGCTGAGACTGACATGCTGGTGGGACAAGAGGCACCCAGGGATTGATATGGATAAGCCTGGAACATTGGATAATTGCTAGGATTCTGTCAGTGCAATTCTGGAAGGCTGTTGCTTGATTTGTATGTTAGACAGTTATTTCAATTTAGACACATTTGCAGACTGAACATAAAACAGTACAATGTAGTACAGTACAGGCCCTTTGGCCCACAATGTTGTGTTGATCTTTTAATCTCCTTTAAGATCAATCTAACCCTTCCCTCCCACATAATACTCCATTATTCATTCATCTATGTCTCTATTTAAGAACCTCTTAAATGTCCCTAATGCACCTGTCTGTACCACTACACATAGCAGCATGTTCCCACATATCTATCACTCTGTGCTAAAATCCTACAGTAACCCCTGACATACCCCTATACTTTCCTCCAATCATCTTAAAAATATGCCCCCTTATATTAGCCATTTTCGATCTGGAAATAGTATCTGGCTGTGCACTTTGTCCATCCCTCTTATAATCTTACACATTTTATCAAGTCATCACTCATCCCCTCCTTCAGTCCAAAGAGAAAAGCAGCAGAATGCTCAACCTCTTCTCATAAGACATGCTTTCTAATCCAGGCAGCATCCTGGTAAATCTCCTCTGCACTGTGTCTAAAGCTTCCACGTTTTTCCTATAATGAGGTGACCAGAATTGAACACAATATTCCAAATGTGGTCTAACGAGAGTTTTTTTTAAAAGAGCTGCAACATTACTTCGTGACTCTGAAATTCAATCCTCTGATTAATGAAGGCCAGCACACCATATGCCTTTTTAACTTGATGGTAACTTTGGGGGATCTATGGACATGGACTCTAAGATCATTCCATTTCTCCACAATGCTTAGAAATCTGCCATTAACTCTGTATTCTGCCTTTGAAAATGTACCTCTTCATTCTTTTCTAAATTTAACTCCGTCTGCCACCTCTGCATCCTAACAATGCCCTGTTGTAACCTACAAAAACCTTCTAAACTGTCCGCAACACCACCAGCTTTGGTGTTACCTGAAAATTTACTAACTGGCTCCAAATCATCATGAAAATCACAAAAATCAGGGTTCCAGAACAGATCCCTGTGGAATACACTGTTTACTAACCTCCTGGCAGAATGTACCACCCCCCCCCCCCACCAACACCCTCTGTTTTCTATGGGCATGTTGATTCTGAACATCTGAAGCCAATTTTCCCTAGATTCCATGCCTCCAGACTTTCCGAATGAGCTTACGATGAGGAAACTTGTTGAACAGTTTTCAAAAATCCAGATCCACCACATCCACAACACTACCTTTGTCTATTTGTTTTGTCATTTCCTTGATCAGTCTCGTGAGGCATGACCTGCCACTCACAAAACCAGGCTGACTATCCCTAATAGACTGTGCATCTCCACATGCTTATAAACTCTGTGTCTCCAATCTGCATCCCAGGCCTCTGGATCCACAGATTCCCCAACACTTGTCTGCTCATAAGATTTCAGTGAGAGAACACAGAGTTGTGATAGTTCCTTTCTAGCTCTGGCAGAGAGTCCCTAAAACAATGTGTGCCAGATTGGATCTGGCATAAAGACTGCATCGCCATTGATTCCAGTAATGTGAAATTGCAGCTCAGGACAATAGATGTTAATTGTTTGAGATTATTTAAATGTTTTTAAATATGTTAGAATAATTAAGATACTTGGAATTCTTAAAAACTTTTCTTAAATTTTTAATGTTCCTAAAAATTTTTTGAAGTTGTTAGATGTTTTTAGATGTTGATTCACATTCAAGATTTCAGACAAATCTATCTGCTGGGTAGTCGGAGGTACGGTTTAGCTGGTTGTCAAAGGTTCTCAGAGTAATCTCTTTCACTTCCCTTACAAATTGCCTTCAGTCATCACTGGAAACTTTGGATTTCTACCTGTGGTGTTAAGTGGGTCATGGATGGGAAAAAACATGGCCTCAGATCAACAGTGAATCAATGGTTTCAATGAAGTATCACCCTGCCCTCTGGACTGACATGAAGCTAACCTTATTTTGTTAGAGACATTTTCTAATGCACACTGACCAAGTCCTTAGGAAAATAATTATACAGGTTTTGGATCCTCTCAACTGCATATTCAAGAAGTGCCTAGTGCTTCTTAGAACAGGCTGCTGAAGCCATCTAACAACAGCAAGCAGTATGTACCATGAGATTCGACACATTCTAAATTCTATGTTATAGCCAAAAAATAGAAAAAGTATCAGATTTCTGAGCCATTGTCTCAATTGAACACTGGCTTTAAAACAAAGAATTGTCCTGGAACATATTTCACTTGTCGGAAATTTTTATAATCAGCCTAAGGGCTTTACTAAAGTACCCAGACTGGTGGTTTCCTACAGCTCAAAATACCGTATTCGCTGACTCTGTGGAAATGCCAGTGTAAACTATTGTTGTGCTGATCAAAAACAATGATAATTTCCATTCTTGGTCACAGCAGTATTATATTTTACCTCACTGTGACAAAGCATAGCATTGTCTACATAGCATATGGTATTGTTTTTACTGAGGGTGGATAAAACTGATAACAGCAAACTGGGGAGACTAGCCTATTGATTGCATATGGTCTATTGTCATCAATGATGTCTTGGAATATTTTCACTTTTGGGGGTTTACCCTGAGAAAAACTTTATGATATCCCTGGGTTTCTGAGTATTTCCAGATTTTGCATTTAAGCTTTACCTTTCCAGTATGCACAACATTTAGCTATTTAATTATTGTATTTTTTCCAGTTTCAATCTCACTCTTTGCTCCACTCTGATTACCCCCTCCTCACTGTACGTGCAAAGCACTTTTGGCTATTTCACTGTATTGGTTCCTGTTATTGTTGATTTGTTTGACTGTTAGGGAGGCCCTTGCTCAGCAGAATTGGAACAATGTGGAGCAGATCACCATAATGAGCAGTTACTACAAGTAACCTTCAGTTATTACTGTGAAGGCATCGGAGCACATTTCTCTCTCATGAATTCTCTTTTAAGTAATCCAGTCCACATTTGATACCACAGCTTGACCTTGCTTCACATACTTTCTAATAAATGAACATTGCCTCTAGCCATTACTTTTAGAACTAAATGAAAACACATCTGTCTTCCTTGCCTTAGTTTATCATCTGATCAAAAATTCAGTTCTTCCAAAAGTGCCGCACTCCTTTGGTATGATGGAGGAGGGGCACTAACCTGGATTTCATGATCAAGTTTGTCAAATATGGGCTAATGATCTGAATCCTGCTTCCTGATTTGGAGGCGAGGCCAAAAGAGATATCTACATTAATGCTAGCTATTAATATAACATATTTTATTAGACAACATCAGCTGTATCCTTAGCAACGCACACAAAATGCTGGAGTAACTCAGCAAGCCAGGCAGCATCCAAGGAAAAGAGTGCAGTTTTGAGCTGAGTCCCTTCATCAGGAATGCATTCTTCACCAAATAAATTGAAATTTTGGTGTCTGGGTAAACTGGAGATCACCTTTTACGATCTTAACTGATACTATTTATGCGTTTTATCTGCTATATTTATTTGTGTGATGTGGGAGCTGTTTTTCAGTTTATAATTCATACCAGTTACAAAATAGAGGAATAATTGAAAACTTACAATTTCTGCTCAATGTTGACTAACACACAATTGAATGTGAATTTATCTGTAATTCTGAAAATATATTGATCGAAACATTTAATTTCAATTTGTTGTAGCCAGGTAATGTTCCTTTACTTTGTCCTATACACCATTTAAAATCTACAATAGCACTTAAAAGCTGTACATTATATTACAATGAAGCCTTGGTTAGTAATGTATTTCTGGTATTTTATGCTTTTAAGCACTAAATTCATTAGATGGGACATAGCACTCTCTTCTCAGCCAAAAGCCATCATTCAAGTTAAGTGCAATCTATTGTGAGTGATAAACATGAATTACACCTTATTTTCAAGCTCAATCTGTCAGCATCCACTACGAAAATCTAAGGTGTGAACATTGCTAGCTCCATGCATTCCATGTAGAATGTCTCAAATATTTGTTATCAAAAATGCATCTGATTCTGCAAACTCAATCCAGCATCTGTTGTTCATTGGGAATTGGCGATTCTCATTTTTCTGTCCATGTTTAATATTGGGACTGTCAAAAATTACTTCAATGGCTCAATAATGATTTGTTATTCCATTTGGATACAAGTCTACTTTTTACACTGATATAAAACTTAAAAAAAAAAGAACTCTGAATGCTTTTAGAAGATCAGGTGTCATCTACTGAAGGAGAAGCAGTTGGCTTTTCGGATCCTGGATCCTCCATGCAAATTTGGAAGGAAAGGGAAACCATTAGTTCTAAGTTGTAGAGAAGGTGAGGGAGGGATGTCAGATGATACAGTGGCTGCAGCAAGTTGAACTGCTGTCTCACTACTGCAGCAAGCAGGGTTCAGTTCTGACCAATGTGAGTTTTCCACTAGATACCCATTTCCTCCCATAGGTGGGTTGGCAGTTAACTGGCCTCTGCAAGTTGTCTCTAGTGTATAGCTCAATGATAGGATGTGGGGGAAATTGTTTGAAATATGGGAGAGTTGGATACTGGGAAAATTAGTGAGTGAATGGGATTGCTCTGTGAGCTAGTTGTGAACTCAGGAGACTGAAATAAATACCCTTCATGCTTATACCAAACAAAAATTTGGAAAGACTGTTATAGAACACAGAACAGTACAGACCTGCAGACGCAAAATGTTGTGCTGACCTTTGAACCCACTCTAAGTTCAATCTAACCCTTCCTTTTCATATAACCCTCTATTTTTCTTTCATTCACCTGCCTACCTAAGAGTCTCTTCAATGTTCTTATGCATCTGGCTCTCTTGGCAGAGCATTCCACTCTCTTACCACTGTTCCTGACTTCCTTATACATTTTTCTTCAATCACCTTAAAATTATGCCCTCTCATTTTAGCCATTGCCGCTCTGGGGAAAAGGTGCTGACTGTCCACTTTATATCTTTATCATCTTCACGTTACCTTTCATCCTCCTTTGCTCCAAAGAGAAAAGCTCCAACTCACTCAACCTTCACTGATAAGACAAAGTGTGCTATGCAAAGCTGGCAATTGGCCACTTACCAATTAGTTGAGAAAGGGAATATTTCTGAGAGTGAATCCATGCAGGTCAGTTGTGGAGGTCATCAGTCAAAGGGTGTACGGTAGCAGTGAGAGTAGTAGGATATCTGACTGTTTTCTCTCCCTACTAGTATAGCCTGAGCTTCTGGGATGACCTACAGCCTGGTATTTCACAACCTATTTTTTATTTCTATTTTCAACTCCCCTGAATGTTTTGCCTTTTTTAATTTCTTTAACTGCTGCCATTAACTCTGACTTGTGGAGGGCATTTCCAGAATTTTCCATTTTATCTTGGATTTCCAGCCTCTGTGTATTTTCTTCATATTTTTGGTCCCCATTTTGGTGATCTGATGTACACTTTCCGCGCTTGTGCCATGCTGGGAATTGGTCATCTCTCTCTCCAGTGAGAGATTACATTATAGTAAAGTTGTAGAGATGCATTTCATCAAAGGTTCCTTCAGTGTGCTCTTTTGACATCTTCAATTTTCCAAAGTTCAAAGTAGACCTATTCTCAAAGTACTTATGTCACAATAGATAACCCTGTGATCTGTTTTGTTGCGGGCATACTCAATAATCCAATAACCAAAATAGAGTTAATGAAAGACCGTACCCAACAGGGTGGACAACCAGTGTGCAAAGGACAACAAACTGTGCAAATACAAAAAAAGAGAAATAATAATAACAATAATAAAATAAATAAGTAATAAATATTGAGAGTATGAGGTGAGGAGTACTTGAAAGTGAGTCCATAGGTTGTAGGTTTGTAGCAACAGTTTAGTATGAGGCAAGTAAAGTTGAATGAAGTTATCCCCATTGGTTCAAGAGCCTGATTGTTGAGGGGTAATAAATATTCCTGAAACTGATGGAGTGATAACTGAGGATCCTGTACCTTCTTCCTGATGGCAGCAGTGAGAAGAAAGAATGTCCTGGGTGGTGGATGCTGCTTTCCTGTGACAATGCTCCATGTAGATGTGATCAGTAGTGGGAGGGCTTTATCTGCAATGGACTAGGCTGTATCCATTACTTTTTGTAGGATTTTATGTTCAAGAGCATTGGTGTTTCTACCAATTGTCCTCCGAAACTCACTGATTTGATTCATTCCCACGCAATAATTTTTATTAGTTTTCAGAATTCCCAAAACAGTTATTGAATCACATCCAAAGATGTTATTTACTTGCCCTTGAAGATCAAACATTGCTTGACTGAGAAAAGAAAGAAAGAGGAAACTTCCTTGGAGAAATTGTTGCAAATATTGATGGAGATTTGGAAAACAGCATCATGATCAAGAAGTTTGGAAATAATGCAAATTTATGCAGTTGGTTAAGGGTGGAAGATGTTTAGTTATGAAGTGTGGCATGATAATGGCAATATTGAAAAGGAGGGAGCAATTCTTATGATGGTAGAAACACTTATAGCATCAGCTACAGGTTAGCACCCCAACAATTCTCTCTTTTCCCCCTCCCATTGGCATAAAGATGCAAAAGTCTGAAATCACATACCATGATGCTCAAGGACAGCTTCTATCCCACTGGTGTAAGACTATTGAATGTTTTCTTAGTAAAATAACGTGGGCACCTGAACTAACAATCTACCCTGTTGTGTCCTTGCACTTCACTGCCTACCTGCACAGTACTTTTTCCATACTGTAACACTTTATATTTTTAATTGCTTTAGCTTTTTAATTTGCTTTATCTGAAAACACTGTTGTAATGAATTGATTTGTATGGATGCTATGTAAGTCAAGTTTTTCACTGTCTTCCACCTCAGTACATGTGACAATAATGAATCAATTTACCAAAAAATTACAAAATGTATAGAAATGATTTTATTTATGAACAAGAAGGGCGAAGAGAACCTCTAAGAAAACAATGATTGTAGGCCAAGCAGAAGGAAGCATAAAGGAAAATTTAGTTTTATGGAAGGGGTGATGTAGGAAAATTGTGAAGGTCCTAAACTTTTTGAAAAACATATCAATTGCAGGATGGTAAAAGCAGTGTCAAAAGGTTTATAGAAGCTGAAAGCATCTTTAATCTTCAGGGCCAATGCACACTTTTGGCCAATGAAAGTAGAGTGTAGTAGTGGTTGATGGTACATCTGGAAATTGTTGCCAAAACCAGCTGTGCAAGACATACTTAAAAATCTGTCTCTCGCACTTAAGAGAATAAAAGCAGATCTCTACCCAGAATTCTCTGAGGAAATAGTATGTGCTGTCTGTAAAAGGTGAATGTACTTTATGGTAGTCATATGATAAGGCACTAGATCAAAGGCTGATATGGGAAATGAAAGCTGAAGATGCAGGAGGCAATGCATTGGCATTGATAAAAGATTGACTGAAAAGTGGCTAAAAGGAAACAGAGAGGAGGCATAAATAGGTCTTTTTTCTCTTTGGCAAAATGCAATGAGTGGTAAGCCACAGTGGTTGTTGCTGGCGGCTCAGCATTTTACAATTTAAATAACTGACTTGTAAGAAGGCATAAAAGGTGTTGATAACTTTGCTGATGACAGAAGCATTGGTTGGAAAGTAAATTGAGAAGAGAACATAAATAGGTGATAAAGTTGAGTTCAGTAAGTGGGCAAAGATTTGGCAAGTGGTAAAATGTGAAAATGTCCATTTTGGCAGGAATAAGAAAATAGCAACTCCTTAAATGTTTGCGACCAAAGAACCTGGAGATACAGAGGTATTGGGTTATCCTGGTACATGATTCAGAAGATACCAATTTGTAAGTATAGAGCAATCAGGAATGCTAATTTTATCATTCACTGCTTGGGGAATAGAAAGGGGAGATTTTGTTTCAGTTGTAAGGGACATTGATGAGATCATATAGTGGGTATAGAATGATTTTCTTTAAAGAAGGATGTTAATCAGTTGAAAGCAGTTCAAGGAAGATTTACTAGACTAATACCTGGAAAGGCTGTGTTGCTTTATGAGGTGATGTTTTCCTTTATAAGGATAGACTATGCTTGTATCTGCTAGTGTTTAGAAGAACAAAGATTCAGAAGTACTTAGACGAGGCAGATGTGGAGAAGATAATTTATCTGAGGAAGAACTAAAGAATATTATTAAAAATGAGGAGTTACCTATAAAAGGTAGGGATGAGCTGAAATATTTTCTCTCAGAGATTCATAGTCTTTAGAAAACTCTTCCTCAGAGGGTCGTGAAAAAAAGTGTTTTTTTAAATATTCCCAAGGCAGAGATAAATATATACATATTTATATATCAAGCGAATAAAAGGTTACACCAGGAAGACAAAAATGCAGTTGAGTTTATAATCAGATCAGCCACGCAATTTCTAAATATTTGACAAAGCTTGAGGAGCCATGAGGACTTCTGCTCTTAATTTCTATGTTCATTAGTTACAACTAAGGAAGAACATGGCCCAGGTTCTGCTCTGAACAAGATCATCACTGGTAGATGTGGAAATAATAAGGTTAATTAAACAAGCTAATGACAGCAAGACTCAGCAGGTGAAAGTTTGAATAAGACTTATTTCCAAATGTGAATACGTAAGGAAGGGGAAGTTGGAGAATGGAGGATAGACTTTAATGCAGGAGGGTACAATTTCATTTTAGAAATAAGTCTACTAGTGATAAAGATTATCTGAATAACCTGGATCTGAGCAATTTCAGGGTTGAAATAATATTTATGAGTATGATGAGAAGAGTTTGTATAAAGTGATAGGTTTGTGGAAAGCAAGAGTTCAAAAGAATATAAACGCAGAAGCTTTGTCTAATATTCCCAAACTGCACATACCTAGAATTCACAAAACTCTGCAAACATGTTCCTACGACACAAGCTGAAGGATTTCACCTCAAACAGAGCTATATACCTTTAACCATTAACAGCTCTGCTCTTCAACCATGCCAATCCTTGGCATTTATGAAATATGTTCACATGTAATGCTGGGTACATCATCATTATAAAAATATAAAGATATATAAAATTGTATTTATTTTGAAAAAAGATCATATTGAAGGAAGAAATAAACCTTTTATTGTAGAATATCTTCAGAAATATATGTATGTGAAATATTAGGGTAGAATTTCCAGGATGTTCTCCCACTCAGTCATTAGAACTTCAATGAGAGTTTGCCGGAAATTCTAGCATAAACAGCAGCTTCTTTTTCCAGGATTTCTATTTGTCTTTTGCTAGAGATACAGCTGGAGTTTGGGAGAACCATAATAGATATCTTATCCCATGGCTCTCAGCATTTAAGTATGTACATATTGCAAAGAAACTGAAAAAAACAATGTGGAAGAAAAGCTAAATGCGAATGTGACTAAAATAAATTGTTTTAATATGTCAAGTAGTTTGCTATTGGAAATATTACAATACCTTAACATAAAGTAGAAGAGGAATTATAATGGTCACTTCATCTCTGGATGTATTATTAACTCTGAGCATATGGAGTTGAAGTCAACATTGCCTGCTGATAATAGACTGATTTATTCCAAACATCAAGCACCAATTGTTTCATCTTCACACTTTCAGCTGTTAATGAAGGAACAGCTCTTGGATACTTGCTATACATTGGGTGTTGTATTCTAATTACGTTTTAGTACAATACTGGTTTTCACCATCTTAATTATGTACACCATTCACCTAATTTTGCATACACAAAGCAGTCTTTCAGTACCAACAATGGAATTCAACAATTTCTAATTATGAGATACAAATATACATGCTGGAAAAACTAGAGAGACTTCATGGAGAGATTGATGGTGTTTATTGGATTTTTTGTTTTTGTTTCAGATTATCATCATCTGCTGAGTTTTGCTTTAGTCATGAAAATACCCAGTGGTTAATACCTGTGGTGTTGAAGTAGTTGCAATTTTGATTTCAAAATTAACAGAAGGATGTGAAGCCAAAATGGAATGACAGTCAATCAACAATTACGTAGTCAACTGCCGCTAGCTGTAGGCTTTATACTGAGACAGATATGCAATCCACCCCACTGAATCAAGTGGTATTCCAAAACTAAATGTACCGTGGGGCTTGATGTACTTCATACAAGGCCATATCCTTACATATGCCTTGGCTGACACATCTATTGCAGCCCTCTTCCTTTGAATAGGTTATCCACTCTTAATTAGGAAGGTAAGTTTAGCTAAATGTTTTCTGTTTATTCTACTTATTTTTGCTCTATACTTACATATTGAGAAGTTTGAGGCAGGGAGGAGAACCTTTGAGAGCATGAGCTTTCCAAGGCCATTGGGACAGATCAGCTCTCAAAGCCCGATTGGATCTTCCTGTCCATTCTGCTCATGAGGAAGTCATGAAATGTAAGAAAATGTAAGTAGGATCCACTTAGTCTTTCCTGCCCATTCCACCATTCAGTCATATCATCACCAGTCATTTTCCTCAGCACCACTTTCCTCTGCCGACCACAAATGGTTTCATTTTCCTACTATCCAGACGGAGGCTCTGCATCTATAGGCAGTCATGCAACAGCGAAATGCTGTTAAGATAAAAACAGAGGTGATACCCACCTCATTATTCTTCTGTTTGCCTGGGTCCAAGAACCAAGAATATTGTTTGAAATAATTACAAGATATTATCATTGATAAGATTTTAAATTGATGTTGAACAGGTGAAAGAGACACATTAATATTTAATTAAAGCAACAATCTAATACAATGGAAAAACAGGGAAACTGAAGGAAAAGTCTCCAGTGCCTTGCAAGTACAGCTAGACAGGGTGTGTTGCATATTTTTGCTCTTCCCCAATCATCAAAACTGTTAATCAAAATTAACACTCTTATTTCATGAACTTTAATTGCAAGCAGAAGTGTTAACTGCACCACAAAAGATAAACTTGTAAAAAGAAAACAAAAGACAGCTTATATAGTAAATCACTGAATATTTTGCATTATAAAGTAGTAGGGAAAGCACATTTAACAATGTGTTCAGCAACAGATATGGCGTTTACATGCCAGCTACTAATTTGCTTCTGTAGTGAGTTAGCAGCTGTACTGAATTACTTGAAACTGTCTACATCTAGCAAACTTGTCTGCTGAGACTTTATTATTAGCTAAAGGATGTCAATTTTAAGTTACTTTATTTTTAATTGCCTGAGCAGTAAAACAATTCAAACTTTAACTTACACTATTAATCAGTTGACAGTATTAAAATGCACAGAGTCGTAGCGAAGTACTACACAGAAACAGGCCCTTCAGCCCATCTAGTCCATGCCAAAATCATTTAAACTGCCTAATCCCAACAACCTGCTCTGGGACCATAGCCCTTCATACTCCTATCATCCCTGTACTTATTCAAACTTCTGTTAAACATTGAAATCGAATTCAGATAGACCACTTCTGCTGGCAGCTCATCTCACGACCCTTTGAGTGAAGAAGATTCCCCTTAAACTTCTCACCTGTCACCCTTAACCCATGACCTGTGGTTGTAGTCCCACACAACCACAGTGGGAAGAACCTGCTTGCACTTACTGTATCTATACCCTCATAACATGCATAGATACACATACCCACTGAAATGAGGGCTTAATGAATTTCAAGGTCCATTTCAAAAATGGTAATATTCTGAATTGAATGGTTAAGCATTCTACAATCCAAAAGTGAGGCTCTTTATAAAAAATTACATTCATTTATCTATGCATCACTTTTCATGGTCTTAAGTGCATCCCAAAGGGTTTAGTGGACAATTGGCTTGTTCTGTTACTGCAATACATAAAAAGTTGTAGCCAGATAGTCCAAAGTAAATTTTTTATATCACATAATTTGCTTATCTTCTCTTATCTTCTAGGTGTTTGACTGAGGATAGGCAACAGCTGTGCTGCATGCCACCTTCTGCTCCAGACCATTCTGGCTGACCTGTTGCTGGGTGACGGAGGCATTATTCTAAAAAACTCATTGAAAAAGTAGCAGTATTGCATTGCAGCTCTCAGTCTGTGGTAGGGGATTTCAATGTATGACATCCTGAAACAGAAGTGAGAGTAATATCAAGCTCTCAGTAGTATTACAGGGTGAATCATCCAAAGCAGCATTCAGGGATGTTAAACAGCAAGTGAGCTACAGAACACCAGCGGACTATGGGGTAGTTCTTCCATCCACCTGCAAGCTTCAGCAGCAATTGGCAAGTGGCAGATCGTAAATGTAAACAATGCAGCTGACTTGCTGACCCCACTTTGCAGACTGGTTCTTCCCGAAGTAAGCTATTGAAGGATTCTTTCAGCATTCAAGAGAAAAGTTTAGTAAAATCACTGCAGGTTATAGTTTAAAAATGTTGAGATTTTAATTACTCATTAAGGATTAGCAGTTTAAAACACAGTAGCAACAGAAATATGAGCCTGGAAATTAATGAGTAAGCTTATTCTAAGAATACCTAACTCAACTGCACCAAATTCCCACTCCACAATTATAATGGAACTGTTAACCCACTTATTTTAAGTATGATCATACAGTTGCAGAGTTTGCGATTACCCCTGGGCTTGAATCAATCTATCCAATAGTAATTTTTTCTCTCTCTGACAGGGTCATTACTTTTTACCCAGAGAATGTCTGAAGCATAAAAAATTCCAAGCACATTAAGTTTTTAGAGTATTTAAGGACAATTTGGAAAGAGAAAAACGAACAGCATGTTGACAGATAAGATAAAATGAGAGATAACGAGGCTATAGTGGATGGGCTTGGATCTAAAGAAGCTGCATTCTGTGCTTGGAAGACAGGGAAAGGCAGAAGGAGAAGCAATTGTTCTTTAATGTATCCAGCAGGAAAATGCTGTAAATAATATTCCAATGATGTGCTTTTTGGCATGTCCATTTCATTCATTACTTTAGAAGTTTGACACTTAGAACCTTTTATAATTACGAAAATTAATACTTCAAGTATACATTGGGCAATGCTAGCCTTTCAGTCAAGTCAAGTCACTTTTCATTGTCATTTTGACCATAACTGCTGGTACAGTACACAGTAAAAACGAGATAATGCTTTTCAGGACCATGGTGCTACATGAAATAGTACAAAATCTACACTGAACTACGTGAAAACAACACAGAAAAAATACACTAGACTGTGGACCTACTCAGGACTGCATAAAGTGCACAAAACAGTGGAGGCATTACAATAAATAATAAACAAGACAATAGGCACAATAGAGGGCAATAGAAGGGCATAGAAAAAAAATCCATTTGGCAAATATCTGAATTGTCCATTAAGTTTCTGGGCTACCCCCTCAGTAGTCTGCAGACTGATACCTAAATCAGTAGGTCTCATTTACTTCACCTATTACTCACAATTACTCTGACATTTTAGGTTGCTGAGTGGTTGATGATATAGAGCTTTCCAAATAGGTGTCTCCCTTTTCTATCATTTATTTTAATTGTCCCAATACCTTTAGCTTTGACATTGAGAATCTGTTGTCTACTGGTGGGATGATAACAAAATTTGCATCTGTACAATGATCCATTATATGAACAAATAAGATCCGACACAGATGTTATAAAATCTTGAAGTTCTGACAGTTCTTAAAGTGGTGCGAATTAGAACCATTTTACATCTGGAGATTAAATTGTCTCCAGGACCTTTTAAAAGAAAAATTCTGCAGAAGCTAGAAAAGTGAAATAAAGTCAGATAATGCTATAAATGTTCTGCACTTCATTTGCCATTTATGTAGAGAGAGAAAATATTAACATTTCAAATGATTGTTCAATTAATTTCAACAGTCTAGGCATACATGGCAATATACTGCATGTTATATTATTTCTTTTTAAAGTTACAGTACTCAGAAATTCAAATTAAAGACTGATTAGCTTAAGTTTAGATATATAAAAAGCAATAATCCAAAAATTGGAAGTGAAAGTAAAGTGCAAAATCATGCTCTGATGGGAACAAAAATCAATAGGAAAATGAAGAAAAAAAACAAAGTACTGATCTAAAGTGATATTAGAATATGGTATGGTATGAAGTTGCATTGATCATTTCCACAGAGAGAGACCTGGAGATCACAGATATGACACTGGTCAAGTGCTTCCATTCTGAACAGAAGAAAGTTGTTACTTCATGTTGATCACTTATTTTTTCCTTTGCCTTTGCATTAACATGTTTTAAAATTAATTGGGCTCATTCTTTTCATCCAAGTTTCATGTGAAAAAAACTGATGCATTGGATAGCAAAAATATAGATAAAGCATACAATTTGCACATATAATAATATGGACATAATAATATAATGTACAATCAATGGATTAGTGAACTCATAAAAATATTTTTGTCTATATTTAAACTAGGATCTTAATTCATTTGGCATTTTAATAAATTAAGGCTTTCTTCTTGAAGAGTAAGTATAGCGATATTAATCCTGCTGAATGGTTTTGGCACAAGTTATCAACTATACCTTTTCCCACAGATGCTACCTGGCCTGCTGAGTCCCTCCAGCGTTTTGTGTGTGTTGCTCTGATATTAATCAGTGTTTCACGATCACTATCATTTCCAATATCATGCCTTGTGATTTCAAACAGACCGTGTTAATTTCACCTCTACAGTTTTTAATCATTATTGTGACATAATTATTTCAGAACTTTTTGCATATGCATTCATTTTTATTAACTTGAATTCAATGTACTTAAGGAGACGAACAAATAATTAGTATAAAGTGGATTGCAAAATACATTACAATTCTGCTTCATTTGAACATATTGTAAAAAGAATTTTAGTCAATATTAGATCTGACTTCTAATTAAAATGCAGAACTGTCCCACTGGCACAGAACGTATCCACTTCAAATTAAATACGAGTGTGACAAATTTACTACTCAAAGTGAGTTTACTAGTATTCAGTTGCAATAAGCAATTCCGACAATAGCCTGCAAAAAAAATTTAAACTGGAATAACTTCAACGTTGTCCACGAACATCTGCAAGTGTACTTAATCTTATCTGAGTAATTATTTGGAGTAGCTTTGAACAAGAATACTTTAGAAACCTGTCACTAGAAATTTGAGAAATCTTGAAGCAAGCTATCACCACAGGAGGGCTAGTTGATGTAGATATAGGTGAACCCTTCATTGACAAGTAAGTCCATAAAAAGTGGACTTTATAATGTTTGTTTAAGTTGGTACACATTGCAGAACACTAATCCAGCCTAGAAAGCTCACCAAATCTCACAGTGGAATCTCAATCTATGTATCAAAAAGGCAAGATTTGGTTTGTTCATACTTCATTGCAGCATGCTTTAATTACTTTTTTTCCAGCAAGCTTCCATCTGTTATGCTTCAGATAAAACGTATTGTAGCTTTAGATTGTACTCGCCAGTTATACAGGTAAACTCCAGAATGTTAATGATCTAAATTAGTGCTTTATCAATTTTACACAGGTGCACACAAACAGGAAAACATCTGGTATTTTTCTTGCAATGTTCCCATTGCTACTAGAAGATCATTGTCCCACTGGACAATAAATTTTGATTTACCAAAATTTGCTGGTTTTCAGGCAATGAGTAGTCCATGACCAAATGTTGCAGATGAACTCACTGCAAAACCCAGAACTGTGAGCTAAGGAGTGCACTAAAGCATGGTGCAACCACTGCAAAATCTCCACGGAGAAAGATCCCAGTTTAAGGCTCACCTACAATTACACATTGAGTGGCAGGTCACTGTAACAATCTTTTGGACTTAACATTCACGGAATGTATGTGAAAAAAGTGATGTCTTGCTGAGTCAATAAATTGCATACAAATTGAGACATATCCTTTTTTATGAATACACTGTATATTTACAAATGTTATGAATAACGTATTTCTGAAGAAAAAGAATGAATGTATAAAAAGGTTATCCTTAGCACCATACCTCTTCCAATATCTTGGGCCACTGATTTCAATAGATAAGGGAAAGCGAAGTTGAAAACATTTGTAAGGATTACATTCACAGTGTAGAAATGCTTGAGGACAATAAAAAATGTGTGTGTGTGTGTGTGTGTAAAAGCTGCAAAGCAGCTTCGGAGTATTCTGAAGTGCTGTTCTTTATTTTTGAAGTGTACTTACAACTACAATGCAGGGAGCAGTACAGCCAATTTGTACATTAAGAAGTCCTACTAACTGCAATGCAGCAATAACTATATCAACAGACAGGATAAATAGTGACAAGAATTATCACGTGCCAGTCCTGTTCCTTTTCATTTTTAAATGATACCACAGAGTATGTCCCCCTAATGGGCAGATGAAGCCTAGGTTTAATGAGTCATTTGAGATTTTGCACTTCTTAAAGTATGGCATTGACTCAGTGGTGTACTGGGATGTTAGCTAAGTATCTGTGCTCAATCCTCTGGAGTGAAAACTGAACCTAAGACTTCCTAACTCAAGCAAGAATATTCCCCTTGAGCCATTACTGAAATGTGACTAGAGTTAATGATTCCCTTGAGCAACAAAATATCTGCTGGAAGAACTCAATGGGTTGAGCAGAATTGGTGGGAGGAAAGGAATTGTTGAAATTTTAGGTTGAAACCTGCAATAGGACTCTCTGGACTTGGGAGACATCATTAATTTGTACAAAGCCCATAGCCTTATTCTCCTGCTCCTTATTCTTAGGGAGAAGGGTAAAGCTTTCTGCTCAGGAATGATTACATTGTTTGTTTGTCTGATTGTGGAATTGCCACTAACATGTTCAGGAAAGATCTGCACTGATTTTAGCTGCAGTGGCAAGGTAGTGTCAGTTTTGATAGTGTCTGCAGGCATTACTACAGGAAATGACATGTCTGTCAATGTAACCTTGGAGAGTGGAATAGCCTTCTCAGAACTACTGGCACAATATTTTGTGTCGGAGGGTGAGAATTCCTATGCATCTCTTTTGTCTGTTCCCACTGCTGGTGAAGTTCTGGTAACTTTTCCTCCTATTGACTAAACTTCCCCTTTTCTCCTGCTGTTCCTCCAGCACAATGGAAATTCCAATAACATGGACATCATGGCTCAGGGAATTCCAGAACTTATATTCCAATTATTAATGATGCATGGACAATACTGTAGTTAAAAACAAAAAAAAACATGTAACAAAAGGATCACAAATGCCTCCAGAACTCTGCGATTTTCTTTGGACCATATAATGATTCTTTTAAATGCCTGTATTTGTGGGCAGTTTTGAGAACAGAAAGGACACTGAACAGCATTTTGCTTTTAAAACTATGATGTGAACTGTCTTTACACGTAGATATTAGAATCCTGCTGGCTTTGGGTTGGATTTTGGCCATCACTTTCAAAGTCTGCTTGAATATCAGATTGGACATGTCTTTGGCACCATTTCAAAACTTATATTAATCAAATTTCCAAACTACCTTTACCCAAATGTGAAGATAATGAAATGAAAATCACATTTAAATTTTGTACCAACAAAAAAACCCAGAATATTCTGAAAAAAGCAGTAATAAAAGTGACTCTTTTATATCACTGAAAGTTTTCCATTACAATAATAGAGTGACACAATGACTTTGCTGGTAGTGACAGATCCAGTGATTCTAGTTCGATACTGTGCTCAGATGTCTGTGTTGAATTTGCACATTCTTCCTGTGACTATGTGGGTTTCCCCATATGCTTCAGTTTCCTTCCACATCCCAAAGGTATGCTGGCTGGTGGGTCAATTGGCAACAGCAAACTACTCCTGGTGTAGGGTGAGTGGTAGGAGAAACATGGTAGAAATGATGGCCTTAGACTATGCTACAGTGAAAAAGAGTGGGAATGGACTTCATGGAATTGTTCTGAGAGTTAGTATAGACTTCATGAGTAGATGAGCCTCTTGTGTCACGTGAGGATAGGAAAAGTTTTAAATTTTAATTTCAAATAGAAGAAGAACACCTTAACCAGCAATTTTATTTTTCAAAAAGCAGATTTTAAGGTACAGATTGAATTCAGCATTTCAGAGATGCATCACCACAATGTTAATCATTAGATTGAATGAAGCAGAAAGAAGTAGTTCAGGAACAGATGGACTTAATTTTGTGTTACTGGGCAATTATTTTGTTGTGTGAAAAACCTGTCCAGAAACACTTGAAAGCTTGACTTAATTGAAATGGTATGATTTTACTATTTTACATATCAAAAGAAATTAATTTTTTGAAGTAATTATGTCCTCACCATACCTTTGTTCTTCTTCAGAAAGAACAACATGCCTCTATGGATACACAAGGCAATCTTAGATGTTTATGTGTAGTGATAACGTGAAATCAGATGTGGTTGAATTTAATGATCTTATATCAATGGTGAAGGTTAGCAAATGTATCTTCAAATATCCCATCAGATGCTCCACAAGCTTCAGACAATTCAACACATCCTCATCACATGCCTACAGAAAACATCTATATTCATCAGGACTCATGCCTAACTTTCATTTACTCCATCAGTCCCTCATGTACTTGGCACTATCCACATCTTACGGTCCAACCATGCCAAGCACATAATGTAACATGCAATGATGCACTTCTCTTCCACTCTCTCTTACACACACACACACATACATTCCCCCCCACCCACTTCCAAGCAGCAGCAGGTGGGACTGTTGTGTCTCACCAACACCCCTCTCCCTCAATAATGGGGGAGGTGGCAATTTATTACGGAAATGGTATGGATTCTGTGGCCAATAGAGGAACTGAAGCCTTGGTTAATGATGGTACCTTCATACCTGACCCTTGATCCTACTTCCAAGATATCCTACAATCTCTTCTGATTTTCAGATGCACATGGTATAAAATGTTCACACCTAATAACACCCCCCAACTAAGTCTTCTCCCAGTAAAAAAAAGCTGCTTCCTTTCAAATATCAAAGAGCTAGAGTTTAATACAACAATTGTACCCAGAAGAGAGGAGGACAATGAAGAGACACTATCTTCCAATTAAACTCTCTCAGCCCCTCTTATCTATCCCATTTCTCCCTATAACTTTGAGCTCATACAGAGATGTGACCTCTTCACCTAAGATAGGGGCATTTTCTCCCTACCTGTCCAGAAGTCAGGTTGACTTAATACCTCGCACTGATAAGCAAGAAACCACAGAGTATGAACAAAACAACCTTTCATGACTGATGGCATGAATAAGCAGGAAAGAGCACTTTTTACTGTCATTGCAGATGTGTTTATTGATGTAAGTTGGAGGGCAAGGAATTTTCGAGCCTCAATGATCCACAAACTCATTCACATGTAGTTGTTTTGTATGTCTGAGGAGGGATTTTCAAAGATTCTAGTGTAATAATATTATCAAATCACTTTATCAACTACCTCAAAGAAAATAAATTATAATTACTTGTAAACTTTGTATAACTAATAGAGATGTTCTGTGCAGTATGGAAGTACACCGGAGAACAAACAATATTTAAGTAAGCAATAACTAGTAATCCAGCAATGAGGATCAATTAGTCACAAATGATTTCCATGTTAATAGAGATTAACTTGAGAAATGTAGAACTGGAATATCAGTTTTTAAAAGAAAGTGATAAGCTATGAAGAAAGGCATACAAATTAATTAAGAGACAGTATTAATGAGGAACTGGTAAGGAATGGTAATGATTTAGTTCCATTGCCATTGTAGAACTTTATCAACCAATGAGCCCAGGCAATGGACCCTAATGAAGTAGCTGAGACTGGCTCATTTGCATTAAGGACGAGCAATCTCTGATAAATGTCTAACAGCTTCACTGTAGGACATGGGAGATCAGATTTCTGTGCAACTTAGAAATTATTTTCCATAAGGAATTCATATTAGTTATAATTCTGGAATTGTTAGTTTAGCAAATTTAATTTTATGTCAAAAATCCACTCTAAAATGCACCCATAGCTTAATTGACTGTATTTTCAATATATTGTAAATGAGAGCAGATGTTTTCATTTAATTTATATTTTAAAACAACCAGCTAATTAAAACAAGAAGGTAAAATCTGCAGGGATCAGACCAATGTTCAGGCTACAATAAAGATTCTAAACAAAATGACTGAGCTTTGATATGTTTATCTGTGCAGTAAATGTTAGTAACGTGAAATGTGCATATTTTATGTGCATATTTTCTTGTTTTATATTTCTTGCACTTCATTACGAAATTATTAACCAGACTCAACCCGTGGTATGATAATGCAAGTTGTGTTACAGGCTTTGAATTATGTGACAACTAACTTAGATGTCCAGACTAATAATCCAGAGAACTGAAATCAAATCTGCTAATGATCTAGAATACCAACTACAGGTTACACAGCGTTCCATTCCTGAGACGGACCCCACCCATCCATCCAGCATCCTCTTTGACATTGTCCCACCAGGCAGGAGATTGGATGCATAAGGACAATAACGGTCAGGATGGGAAACAGCTTCTTCCCACAGGCCATTAGGCTTCTGAACTCCGTGCTGCATCGCATTCGAAATGTCACCAGACGATTTATACTGTACATTACAATATTTAATTTATGCACTTCATTTTGTTTATCTGTGGATTTAATTGTTACTTCCCTAAGTTGTTTTGTGGTATATGTGTGTTATGTAACTTCTACTACACATAACTTCCCTGCTTTACACCCTGGTCTGGGAAAACATTCTCTAGTTTGGCAGATAAATGACAATAAACTTGACTTGCAACGTTCACAACTTCCAACAGTCACAACAGTTCACAACAGTCAACTTCCAGTTCACAAATGCAGTTATGGACAGAGTTCCCACACAGCAGAAGATGCCTGCTGAGGTGGGTTGTTCCATAGATGTGGGGTGTGAAGCAGCATTTCATATCTCATTTTGCATTTTTTCATAATAAAACTGACATTAACAAATTAAATCTGAGCTTAATGAAAGGTTTTACTGCAGATGAAGTTTTAAATGATATTGGTAATTTTAAAAACGATACTGCTGCTGTCCCATTTGTCTCGTGATATGATTTACAAAATGAACATCAGTATATTTACTAGAATGCGCAGGTTAATGTGACAAAATTCCAACTGGTTTCAATAATAGTTGACTGCAATTCTATGGCAGCCGGTAAATACATCCCACCAATGCCCTAAATTTTTATTCATGATTATGAGCTGTTCATGAGTTAAATATTTGTAAGCAGTCTGTTATAGCAACGACAAAAACACAAGACCACAAATTCTGTTCTAGGTGGCCAAATAGCCATTTCTCAAGAGGCAATGAGAAAAGGATAAGAAGTATGACCCTGACAGAGATTACCACATCCTGAAGGCGAATAATTGAAATAAAGCTGCAGCAGTTAGCTCACCTGATTTTGTGGTTAAGGTGTGATTTGCAAAGTAGTAATTTATATTTTAATTTTCTCAATGCATAGTAGTGCAATGCATAATTGTTGGGGTAGGATGGAGGAAGGCAGGAGAACTCAAAGGACAGACAGTGAGGAAAAAAAAAACTTACTCGGTCTAGAATAAACTCTTCTTGGGTTTCCAGTCAGGTACAGGTATCAATTTCAACCGATGTTTTGATGAGAATCTCTGCCATTCTCATCAGGGCAGGTGTGGGCTGCTGGTATTTATTGATTTTAATACCGCCGGACTAGCCATACCCAGACATCATCCCTGATGAGGGTGGCAGAGTTTCTCACTGAAGTGTCAGTTAAAAATCAAAGTTCGAGAAGAATTTATTCATCACATATGTTGGGAAGCATTAGATCCTATTTTTTAAAATAGATATAGTTTGCAGTCCCTTTTTGTTGGGCCAGAAACTCAGACTCAGAAATTTGTAAATCTTTTACGTGCATCTTGTGGAATTGGCTAGAAATAGTTCCAGCAGAACTATTGATGAGAGCTGCTATCAGTTCCATTCAGGATTAAGTAAAGGCAAAAACAATCAACAAATCATTGCTAAATTAAAGCTGCCATTTTCTTGGGGGGGTGGGAATCGAAAATAAATTACAGTTAATCCTAGGAGATTACTAATCAGAAATAATATTTACCCTTATACTGCCAGCTGTCCAGATTCCTCTGATGCATCTTCCTAAGTGCAGGCTGCTTGCCCAAATATAACATCGATTTAAATCCTGACAGCTGTAGGAACAGATCTAAAGCCCAATTCATGGACTGCACACCCAATGGATGCATTTCCATTGTGACTTACACTTTCTAGAAAGGAGCCATTAAGGAAAATGAAATTAAAATAACATCAGTGTGAGGAAGAAATGCAGAATAATAAAGGACACTAACTTGTTCCTGTGACCTTTACATAGAAAACTAGAAAGATATAGAGTTCTAGATCTGTGATTTTTTTTGGCTTCCATGAGCAGATGTCTGTTTGATATTTTAATTTAAAAATGATGAGTTGTTTTTGGTGTTTAGAATTTTTTGGTTCTTAGTTAAAATATGTAATTTTAATTTTTAAGAAGAGAAATGGTAAGTGAAGGAAAGAGACAGAAGAACAGAAAGCATGGGAACATGTAAGTCATTAAAAGATAGAAAACTTTTAGAAACCAGAGAAACAGCCATTTTATTAGAACAGAAGTAAAGTCATAAATAGAAAATTAAATGTGTTTTGGTTTTCTATTTCTAATGCCCCTTACACAGAGAGCTTCTGACCTCACCATTATTCTGATGGAAATAGTCTCAATTTCTCTTTAATTCTCAAACCAATTATTTTTAACCTTCACCTCTTAGTTATTCAAAGTCAAAGTTCAAAGCAAAATTTATTATCAGAGTATATACATGTCACCTCATACAACCCTGAGATTCTTTTTCTGCATGCATACTTAGCAAATCTATGAAATAGTAACTGTAAATATTGGGAACTGTAAACTCTAAACAAACTGTGCAGATATAAATAAATAGCAATAAATAATGAGCATGAAATAGCAATAGAACAGAGTCCTTAAATTAATGTAGCTATCCTCTTTTGTTCAGGAGCCTGATGGTTGAGGGACAGTAACTGTTCTTGAACCTGGTGGTGTGAGTCCTGAAGAACCTATACCTTCTACCTGATGGCAGCAGTGAGAAAAGAGCCTGGCCTGGGTGATGAGGATCTTTGATGATGGATGCTGCTTTTCTACAGCAACGTTTCCTGCAGATGTGCTCAATGGTTGGGAGGGTTTTACCCGTGATGTACTGGGCCGAATCCATTACCTTTTATAGGATTTTCCACTCAAAGGCATTGGTGTTCCCATACCAGACTGTAACGTAGTCAGTCAGCACACATTCTACCACACATATATAAAAGTTTGCCGAGATTTTCAATGACGTGTCAAACCTCCAGAGACTCCTGAGGAAGTAGAGATGCTGTCGTGCTTTCTTTGCAATATTTATATGATGGGTCCAGGCCCTCTGAGATGGTGACACCCAGGAATTCAATGTGACTGACCCTCTCCACCTCTAATCCTCTGATGATTACTAGTTTCCCTCTCCAGACATCTACAAACAGATTCTTGGTCTAATGGACACCGAGCAAGAGGTTGTTGTTATTACAGCACTCAGTAAAGTATACAATCTCCCTCCTGTATGCTGATTAATCACTCCCTTTGATACATCCCATGACAGTGGTATGATCAGCAAATTCGTATATGGTGTTGGAACTGTACTTAGCTACATAGTGTTATGTGAATAGAGCAGGGAGATAAATACACATTCCTGCAGTGCTCCTGTGCTGATGGAGATTATGGAGGAGATGTTTTTGCCAATCCAAACTGACTGGTGTCCACAAGTGAGGAAATACAAGATCCAATTGTACAAGGAGGTATTGAAGCCAGGTTTTGAGTATATGATGGTGTTAATTGCTGAGTTGCAATCAATAAGGAGCATCCTGATGTCCAGATGTTTCAGGGTTGTGTGAAGAGCCAAGAAAACAGCATCTGCTGTAGACCTGCATGTGGGTACTCATACTGCTGAAGCAAAAATATCTGTGAATACACCAGTCAGTTGGTTGGCACAGGTGTCAGTCCTTGGCCAGGTACTCTTTGTGGACCTGATGCTTTCCTTGGATTCACTCTCTTGAAGGCAGCCCACACAGCATCTTCAGATACTACAACCAAAGGATTATTGGGAGACATGGGGGTGTGTGATGGTTTCTTCCTGTTCTGGTGGTCAAAGTGAGCATAGAAGGCATTGAGCTTATCTGGAAGTGAAGCTCTGCTGTCCCCTATGTCACAAGATTTAACTTAATAGGAGGGTACAGCATTCAATCCCTGCTACAGCTGTCAAGTATCCCTCATTGATTCCACTCTAGTCTGGAATCTCTACTTTGCCCAAGAGATGGCCTTCCAGAGATCGTACTTACATCTCTTGTAGCTTTCTTGATTTCCAGACTTGAATGCCTCTGATCTGGCTCTCAGCAGGTTCTGGATTTCCATTGTTCATCTACGGCGTCTGATTGGGGAAAACCCTGAATGATTTCATAGGGACACATTCAGCCGCAGCTGTTTTAATAAAGTTCATAACCCTGGTGCTTTCAGGTCCTCAGATGAATTCTTGAACATGCCCAGTCCACTGACTCAAGACAATCCTGTAACTGTTCCTTAGCCTCCTACAATCTCCTCTTAGTTGTCTCAATCTCTGGAGCCCTGCTCTTTAGGCTCTGTCTGTACGCAGGTAGTAGAAGTACAGCCAAATGATCTGGCTTGCCAAACTGTGGTCTCGGGAAGGAATGATATGTATTCCTTATCATAGTGTATCAGTGGCCCAGTGTGTTGGAACCTCTAGTGCAACAGGTTATGTGCTGGTGATAATCAGGCAGTGTTTTCTTCAAACAGGCTTAAAGTTGCCAACTATAATTTGAAATGTGTTGGGATGGGAAATTTCTTGTTTACAGAGAGTATCGTGCAGTTTCACAAAGTGTTTGTTTATAATCGGCTTCTGGTGGTATGTAACCTACGATCAGGATCTTGGATGAGAACTCCCAGAGCAAGTAGAATGGTTTGCCTTTAATCTTTAGTTGTTCTAAGTTAGGGGAACAAGAAACTGACATAATCCCAAAGTCTGCACAAAAGTGAATTGACTGAAAGCATACACTGTCACCTCTTCCTCACCAGATTCGAGATTCAATCCATTCTGAAAATCATAAAAGCTTCTGGTCGGATTGATGAGTCCGGCGTGTTAGTTGTTAACCAAGTCTCAGTGCAACAAACAATTAAGATCTGCCTTGATACAGCAACTTTTCCCTGAGATTGTCCATCTTGTTTTCAAGTGACTGTACATTAGCCAGCTAGTTGTTTGGTAGAGGAGGCCTCATCCCCTGCGCTTCAGCCCAGTTCAAGTCGAACCTCTCCTGCCACATTTTCAGCCATGACGTTGACTGTTAACTGCTCTGTATTTAACCATTGAATGTAGGTTCTGAAGATCATTGATGTAATGTCCTAGTCAGTTGATAAGAAGAAATTTATATGCTTCAGATTGCAGTGAAAGTAATTCAAAAGGAGTATATTTAAAAGGAAATCTTTACAATTTCCAATAGCCCGCAGAGAGTCATTGATGTACACTGGCGCCATCTTGACCTTGCTTTTTAGTAAAATAAGGAATGAAGTGATCATTTGCTTTAAACAAGGGAAATCATCACTTTATTGGTCCAAGTTCCCTGACTGAGGACTAATTTGGCTTTGAAATGAGCAATTTCAGTGGAATTGGTCCAAATAGACAATTTGACAAAATGGAAATGCTGATGCATGATATTAACAGTTTTGTAGAGGGCTATGGCTGAAGTGGATTGGTTCTATAAAACTGATCAAAGCTCTGGTTCATGCTTCTTCATGCAATGGAAGAAACAATTGAGGAGAGCGGGACCCCAGCAGAATTTATGCAGATACGTTTAAAGGAATGAAGTAAGAAAAGCAGATAATTTCTTGGAAATGGCTTTGTGGCATTGAGATTTCAAAATATTAAAAAATTTCCAACTATTAATCTAATTTGTGAGAGACAGATGACCTTTGAAATCAGACTCAAGGGCTTTGCATCCGCAGTCTGAAAATACCTGAATTTTTTCAAAATTGGCTATCAAAATTAAATCTATATTAAGGGATAACACTAATTTATGAACAACATTTGATCAAAATCTGCTGGGGTTTAAAGTGATTTTAATATTACATACAGTATAAGGCTTTGCTTAAGATGTGTGATGAAATGCAAAAGCAAAATGTTGCAGAAAGCATTTTCTTAAACAAATTAATTTCTGAAAAGAAATTTATTCTATTACGTTAACAAGCATTAAAAATTGATGCACTCTTAGTGCAGTGCACTGCATTGCTAGGGATGGAATAATCTTAGTTTGTGGTTGTTTTCTAGAAGAATGCAGGCTCTGTGAATTGGAATTAGGGAGAAAGAATGTAATTTAGTGTATCAGTCTAAAAGGGAGACCAGAGACCCTGGAATCAGAATAAAGGGAAGCCAGAGATTGCAGGATTTAGCGTACTGGTGACCTCCTGAAATACAGATTCACTAAAATACATTTGCACCACCAGATTCAAGAACAATTACTACCCTTCAACCATCAGGCCCTCGAACAAAAGGGGATAACTACACTCACTTGCCCAACCTTTAAGATGTTCCATAATCACTGATCTCACTTTAAGGATGCTTTATCTCATTATCTCATGTTCTTGCTATTTAGTACTTATATTTGCAGTTGCACAGTTCGTTATCTTCTGCACTCTGGCTGATCTTTCATTGATCCTGTTTTAGTTATTATTCTATAGATTTGCTAAGTATGCCAGCCGTTGTATATGGTTGTATATGTTCTTTGATAATAGGATAACTTTGAACTTTGGTGGGCCGGATGAACCAGTATTAGAAGATCAATATTCTGTAATTCCCACAATGTCTCAATTTAAGCAGGACAAGATGCACATATAATTAGTACCTATATAAAGAATTGCAGAATAAAAAAAACCACAGAGAACAAAACCATTTAGCCCATTGTTTCTATGCAAATTACAAAGGAGCTGTCCTACTCAATTCCATTTTGCAGCCATTGAACCATGGCATTGTTAGTTATAGGACTTCAAGTGCATGTCGAAGTACACATTAAATCTGCTGTGGTCTTTTACTTCTAATGCCCCTTGCACAGTGAGCTTCTGACCTCACTAATATCCTGATGGAAATAGTCTCAACTCTTCTCCAATTCGCACACCAATTACTTTTAATCTTCCTGTCTAAATTATTGACCTTGCTTCTTGGTAAAATAAACTTTACTTAAGCACCTTATTTAGATTTCTACATTTACAGTACACACCAATTAAATTTTCCTTTGGTTTCTTCTGTTGCAAGGGAAACAACCTTTGTTTAATATGTTTGCCTTCATAGCTAAAATTTTCCTAGCCTGTCAATATCCACTTAAAACTATTTATAAAACATAGAACAGTTCAGCGCAGTACAGGTCTTTTAACCTACACCAAGATCAATCTAGCCCCTTCATTGTCCTCAATTTTTCCTTCATCTATGTGCATATCTAAGAATCCCTAATGTATCTGAATCTACCACAATCATTAGCCATGCATTTTATGTACCTACCACTTTCTATGTAATTAACCATGTCCACTCTTCAAAAATGTCACTGGCTGTCTACTCTGTCTATGCTTCTTATCATTCTATACACTTCTATAAAATCACACTTCATTAAGCTTCTTTCAAAGGAGAAAAGCCCTGGCTCACTTAACTAGCCCTAGCTACCTCATAAGCCATGCGCTCTGGTCCAGCCTGCATCTGGGTAAACCTCCACTATGGCTTCTCTAAAGCTTCACACCTTTCATATGACGAGCTGGCCAGAACTGAACACAATCCTCCAAGTGTAATCTAACGAGAGTTTTAGAGAGGTGCAACATTACATCATTACTCTTGAATTCATTAACCAAATAATGAAGGGAAGACCAACATAGCAAATCTTTTCCTAACAACCCTATCAACCTGCATGGCAACATCAAGGGATTTATGGACAAGGTTTCTAAGATCTTCCTCCTCCATTAACAGTGTATTTGCCTTGATATGACATTCTAAAGTGAATCACTTCAAACTTTTCCAGACTGAACTCTATCTGCCTTTCTCAACTCAGCTCTGCATCCTGTCAATGTCCTGTTGTAACCTACAACAACTTTCTGCTCTATCGACAACACTACCATCCTTTGTGTCATCTGCAAACTTACTAACCCAACCTTCCGTTTCATTTACATAAATCACAAAGAACAGGGGGCCCAGAACAGATTCCTACAGAACACTGTTATCACTGACCTCCAAGCAGAATGCAGTCCATCTACAGAACAGTTATCACTGACCTCCATCTACAGAACACTGATATTCACTGACCTCCAAGCAGAATACAGTCCATCTACAGAACACTGTTATTCACTGACCTCCATCTACAGAACACTGATATTCACTGACCTCCAAGCAGAATACAGTCCATCTACAGAACACTGTTATTCACCGACCTCCATCTACAGAACACTGATATTCACTGACCTCCAAGCAGAATACAGTCCATCTACAGAACACTGTTATTCACTGACCTCCAAGCAGAATGCAGTCCATCTACAGGACAGCATTATTCACTGACCTCCAAGCAGAATACAGTCCATCTACAGAACACTGTTATTCACTGACCTCCAAGCAGAATACAGTACATCTACAGAACACTGTTATTCACTGACCTCCAAGCAGAATGCAGTCCATCTACAGGACACTATTATTCACTGACCTCCATCTACAGACCACTGTTATCACTGACCTCAAAGCAGAATACAGTCCACCTACAGAACACTGTTATTCACTGACCTCCAAGCAGAATACAGTCCACCTACAGAACACTGTTATTCACTGACCTCCATCTACAGACCACTGTTATCACTGATCTCCATCTACAGACCACTGTTATCACTGACCTCCAAGCAGAATGCAGTCCATCTACAGAACACTGTTATTCACTGACCTCCATCTACAGAACACTGTTATCACTGACCTCCAAGCAGAATACAGTCCATCTACAGAACACTGTTATTCACTGACCTCCATCTACAGAACACTGTTATCACTGACCTCCAAGCAGAATACAGTCCATCTACAGAACACTGATATTCACTGACCTCCAAGCAGAATACAGTCCATCTACAGAACACTGTTATTCACTGACCTCCATCTACAGAACACTGATATTCACTGACCTCCAAGCAGAATACAGTCCATCTACAGAACACTGTTATTCACTGACCTACAAGCAGAATACAGTCCATCTACAGAACACTGTTATTCACTGACCTCCAAGCAGAATACAGTCCATCTACAGAACACTGTTATTCACTGACCTCCAAGCAGAATACAGTCCATCTACAGAACATTGATATTCACTGAACTCCAAGCAGAATGCAGTCCATCTACAGAACACTGTTATTCACTGACCTCCAAGCAGAATACAGTCCATCTACAGAACACTGTTATTCACTGACCTACAAGCAGAATACAGTCCATCTACAGAACACTGTTATTCACTGACCTCCAAGCAGAATACAGTCCATCTACAGAACACTGTTATTCACTGACCTCCATCTACAGAACACTGTTATCACTGACCTCCAAGCAGAATACAGTCCATCTACAGAACACTGATATTCACTGACCTCCAAGCAGAATACAGTCCATCTACAGAACACTGTTATTCACTGACCTCCATCTACAGAACACTGATATTCACTGACCTCCAAGCAGAATACAGTCCATCTACAGAACACTGTTATTCACTGACCTACAAGCAGAATACAGTCCATCTACAGAACACTGTTATTCACTGACCTCCAAGCAGAATACAGTCCATCTACAGAACACTGTTATTCACTGACCTCCAAGCAGAATACAGTCCATCTACAGAACATTGATATTCACTGACCTCCAAGCAGAATGCAGTCCATCTACAGAACACTGTTATTCACTGACCTCCAAGCAGAATACAGTCCATCTACAGAACACTGTTGTTCACTGACCTACAAGCAGAATACAGTCCATCTACAGAACACTGTTATTCACTGACCTCCAAGCAGAATACAGTCCATCTACAGAACACTGTTATTCACTGACCTCCAAGCAGAATACAGTCCATCTACAGAACATTGATATTCACTGACCTCCAAGCAGAATGCAGTCCATCTACAGAACACTGTTATTCACTGACCTCCAAGCAGAATACAGTCCATCTACAGAACACTGTTATTCACTGACCTCCATCTACAGAACACTGAAATTCACTGACCTCCAAGCAGAATACAGTCCATCTACAGAACACTGTTATTCACCGACCTCCATCTACAGAACACTGATATTCACTGACCTCCAAGCAGAATACAGTCCATCTACAGAACACTGTTATTCACTGACCTCCATCTACAGAACACTGATATTCACTGACCTCCAAGCAGAATACAGTCCATCTACAGAACACTGTTATTCACTGACCTCCATCTACAGAACACTGATATTCACTGACCTACAAGCAGAATACAGTCCATCTACAGAACACTGTTATTCACTGACCTCCAAGCAGAATACAGTCCATCTACAGAACACTGTTATTCACTGACCTCCAAGCAGAATACAGTCCATCTACAGAACATTGATATTCACTGACCTCCAAGCAGAATGCAGTCCATCTACAGAACACTGTTATTCACTGACCTCCAAGCAGAATACAGTCCATCTACAGAACACTGTTATTCACTGACCTACAAGCAGAATACAGTCCATCTACAGAACACTGTTATTCACTGACCTCCAAGCAGAATACAGTCCATCTACAGAACACTGTTATTCACTGACCTCCATCTACAGAACACTGTTATTCACTGACCTCCAAGCAGAATACAGTCCATCTACAGAACACTGTTATTCACTGACCTACAAGCAGAATACAGTCCATCTACAGAACACTGTTATTCACTGACCTCCAAGCAGAAAACAGTCCATCTACAGAACACTGTTATTCACTGACCTCCATCTACAGAACACTGTTATCACTGACCTCCAAGCAGAATACAGTCCATCTACAGAACACTGATATTCACTGACCTCCAAGCAGAATACAGTCCATCTACAGAACACTGTTATTCACTGACCTCCATCTACAGAACACTGATATTCACTGACCTCCAAGCAGAATACAGTCCATCTACAGAACACTGTTATTCACTGACCTACAAGCAGAATACAGTCCATCTACAGAACACTGTTATTCACTGACCTCCAAGCAGAATACAGTCCATCTACAGAACACTGTTATTCACTGACCTCCAAGCAGAATACAGTCCATCTACAGAACATTGATATTCACTGACCTCCAAGCAGAATGCAGTCCATCTACAGAACACTGTTATTCACTGACCTACAAGCAGAATACAGTCCATCTACAGAACACTGTTATTCACTGACCTCCAAGCAGAATACAGTCCATCTACAGAACATTGATATTCACTGACCTCCAAGCAGAATGCAGTCCATCTACAGAACACTGTTATTCACTGACCTCCAAGCAGAATACAGTCCATCTACAGAACACTGTTATTCACTGACCTACAAGCAGAATACAGTCCATCTACAGAACACTGTTATTCACTGACCTCCAAGCAGAATACAGTCCATCTACAGAACACTGTTATTCACTGACCTCCATCTACAGAACACTGTTATTCACTGACCTCCAAGCAGAATACAGTCCATCTACAGAACACTGTTATTCACAGACCTACAAGCAGAATACAGTCCATCTACAGAACACTGTTATTCACTGACCTCCAAGCAGAAAACAGTCCATCTACAGAACACTGTTATTCACTGACCTCCATCTACAGAACACTGTTATCACTGACCTCCAAGCAGAATACAGTCCATCTACAGAACACTGATATTCACTGACCTCCAAGCAGAATACAGTCCATCTACAGAACACTGTTATTCACTGACCTCCATCTACAGAACACTGATATTCACTGACCTCCAAGCAGAATACAGTCCATCTACAGAACACTGTTATTCACTGACCTACAAGCAGAATACAGTCCATCTACAGAACACTGTTATTCACTGACCTCCAAGCAGAATACAGTCCATCTACAGAACACTGTTATTCACTGACCTCCAAGCAGAATACAGTCCATCTACAGAACATTGATATTCACTGACCTCCAAGCAGAATGCAGTCCATCTACAGAACACTGTTATTCACTGACCTCCAAGCAGAATACAGTCCATCTACAGAACACTGTTATTCACTGACCTACAAGCAGAATACAGTCCATCTACAGAACACTGTTATTCACTGACCTCCAAGCAGAATACAGTCCATCTACAGAACACTGTTATTCACTGACCTCCAAGCAGAATACAGTCCATCTACAGAACATTGATATTCACTGACCTCCAAGCAGAATGCAGTCCATCTACAGAACACTGTTATTCACTGACCTCCAAGCAGAATACAGTCCATCTACAGAACACTGTTATTCACTGACCTCCATCTACAGAACACTGATATTCACTGACCTCCAAGCAGAATACAGTCCATCTACAGAACACTGTTATTCACCAACTTCCATCTACAGAACACTGATATTCACTGATCTCCAAGCAGAATACAGTCCATCTACAGAACACTGTTATTCACTGACCTCCATCTACAGAACACTGATATTCACTGACCTCCAAGCAGAATACAGTCCATCTACAGAACACTGTTATTCACTGACCTCCATCTACAGAACACTGATATTCACTGACCTCCAAGCAGAATACAGTCCATCTACAGAACACTGTTATTCACTGACCTCCATCTACAGAACACTGATATTCACTGACCTCCAAGCAGAATACAGTCCATCTACAGAACACTGTTATTCACTGACCTCCAAGCAGAATACAGTCCATCTACAAAACACTGTTATTCACTGACCTCCAAGCAGAATACAGTCCATCTACAGAACACTGTTATTCACTGACCTCCATCTACAGGCCACTGTTATCACTGACCTCCAAGCAGAATACAGTCCACCTACAGAACACTGTTATCACTGACCTCCAAGCAGAATACAGTCCATCTACAGAACACTGTTATTCACTGACCTCCATCTACAGAACACTGATATTCACTGACCTCCAAGCAGAATACAGTCCATCTACAGAACACTGTTATTCACTGACCTACAAGCAGAATACAGTCCATCTACAGAACACTGTTATTCACTGACCTCCAAGCAGAATACAGTCCATCTACAGAACACTGTTATTCACTGACCTCCAAGCAGAATACAGTCCATCTACAGAACATTGATATTCACTGACCTCCAAGCAGAATGCAGTCCATCTACAGAACACTGTTATTCACTGACCTCCAAGCAGAATACAGTCCATCTACAGAACACTGTTATTCACTGACCTACAAGCAGAATACAGTCCATCTACAGAACACTGTTATTCACTGACCTCCAAGCAGAATACAGTCCATCTACAGAACACTGTTATTCACTGACCTCCAAGCAGAATACAGTCCATCTACAGAACATTGATATTCACTGACCTCCAAGCAGAATGCAGTCCATCTACAGAACACTGTTATTCACTGACCTCCAAGCAGAATACAGTCCATCTACAGAACACTGTTATTCACTGACCTCCATCTACAGAACACTGATATTCACTGACCTCCAAGCAGAATACAGTCCATCTACAGAACACTGTTATTCACCAACTTCCATCTACAGAACACTGATATTCACTGATCTCCAAGCAGAATACAGTCCATCTACAGAACACTGTTATTCACTGACCTCCATCTACAGAACACTGATATTCACTGACCTCCAAGCAGAATACAGTCCATCTACAGAACACTGTTATTCACTGACCTCCATCTACAGAACACTGATATTCACTGACCTCCAAGCAGAATACAGTCCATCTACAGAACACTGTTATTCACTGACCTCCATCTACAGAACACTGATATTCACTGACCTCCAAGCAGAATACAGTCCATCTACAGAACACTGTTATTCACTGACCTCCAAGCAGAATACAGTCCATCTACAAAACACTGTTATTCACTGACCTCCAAGCAGAATACAGTCCATCTACAGAACACTGTTATTCACTGACCTCCATCTACAGGCCACTGTTATCACTGACCTCCAAGCAGAATACAGTCCACCTACAGAACACTGTTATCACTGACCTCCAAGCAGAATACAGTCCACCTACAGAACACTGTTATTCACTGACCTCCAAGCAGAATACAGTCCACCTACAGAACACTGTTATTCACTGACCTCCAAGCAGAATACAGTCCACCTACAGAACACTGTTATTCACTGACCTCCACCTACAGAACACTGTTATCACTGACCTCCAAGCAGAATACAGTCCATCTACAGAACACTGTTATTCACTGACCTCCAAGCAGAATACAGTCCACCTACAGAACACTGTTATTCACTGACCTCCATCTACAGAACACTGTTATCACTGACCTCCGAGCAGAATACAGTCCACCTACAGAACACTGTTATCACTGAGCTCCAAGCAGAATACAGTCCATCTACAGAACACTGTTATTCACTGACCTCCAAGCAGAATACAGTCCATCTACAGAACACTGTTATTCACTGACCTCCATCTACAGAACACTGATATTCACTGACCTCCAAGCAGAATACAGTCCATCTACAGAACACTGATATTCACTGACCTCCAAGCAGAATGCAGTCCATCTACAGAACACTGTTATTCACTGACCTCCAAGCAGAATACAGTCCATCTACAGAACATTGATATTCACTGACCTCCAAGCAGAATGCAGTCCATCTACAGAACACTGTTATTCACTGACCTGCATCTACAGACCACTGTTATCACTGACCTCCATCTACAGAACACTGATATTCACTGACCTCCAAGCAGAATACAGTCCATCTACAGAACACTGTTATTCACCGACCTCCATCTACAGAACACTGATATTCACTGACCTCCAAGCAGAATACAGTCCATCTACAGAACACTGTTATTCACTGACCTCCAAGCAGAATACAGTCCATCTACAGAACACTGTTATTGACTGACCTCCAAGCAGAATACAGTCCACCTACAGAACACTGTTATTCACTGACCTCCATCTACAGAACACTGTTATCACTGACCTCCAAGCAGAATACAGTCCACCTACAGAACACTGTTATCACTGACCTCCAAGCAGAATACAGTCCATCTACAGAACACTGTTATTCACTGACCTTCAAGCAGAATACAGTCCATCTACAGAACACTGTTATTCACTGACCTCCATCTACAGAACAGTGATATTCACTGACCTCCAAGCAGAATACAGTCCATCTACAGAACACTGATATTCACTGACCTCCAAGCAGAATGCAGTCCATCTACAGAACACTGTTATTCACTGACCTCCAAGCAGAATACAGTCCATCTACAGAACATTGATATTCACTGACCTCCAAGCAGAATGCAGTCCATCTACAGAACACTGTTATTCACTGACCTGCATCTACAGACCACTGTTATTCACGGACCTCCAAGCAGAATACAGTCCATCTACAAAACACTGTTATTCACTGACCTCCAAGCAGAATACAGTCCACCTACAGAACACTGTTATTCACTGACCTCCATCTACAGAACACTGTTATCACTGACCTCCATCTACAGGCCACTGTTATCACTGACCTCCATCTACAGAATACTGATATTCACTGACCTCCAAGCAGAATGCAGTCCATCTACAGAACACTGTTATTCACTGACCTCCATCTACAGAACACTGATATTCACTGACCTCCAAGCAGAATACAGTCCATCTACAGAACACTGATATTCACTGACCTCCAAGCAGAATACAGTCCACCTACAGAACACTGTTATTCACTGACCTCCATCTACAGAACACTGTTATCACTGACCTCCGAGCAGAATACAGTCCACCTACAGAACACTGTTATCACTGACCTCCAAGCAGAATACAGTCCATCTACAGAACACTGTTATTCACTGACCTCCAAGCAGAATACAGTCCATCTACAGAACACTGTTATTCACTGACCTGCATCTACAGAACACTGATATTCACTGACCTCCAAGCAGAATACAGTCCATCTACAGAACACTGATATTCACTGACCTCCAAGCAGAATGCAGTCCATCTACAGAACACTGTTATTCACTGACCTCCAAGCAGAATACAGCCCATCTACAGAACATTGATATTCACTGACCTCCAAGCAGAATGCAGTCCATCTACAGAACACTGTTATTCACTGACCTGCATCTACAGACCACTGTTATCACTGACCTCCATCTACAGAACACTGATATTCACTGACCTCCAAGCAGAATACAGTCCATCTACAGAACACTGTTATTCACCGACCTCCATCTACAGAACACTGATATTCACTGACCTCCAAGCAGAATACAGTCCATCTACAGAACACTGTTATTCACTGACCTCCAAGCAGAATACAGTCCATCTACAGAACACTGTTATTGACTGACCTCCAAGCAGAATACAGTCCACCTACAGAACACTGTTATTCACTGACCTCCATCTACAGAACACTGTTATCACTGACCTCCAAGCAGAATACAGTCCACCTACAGAACACTGTTATCACTGACCTCCAAGCAGAATACAGTCCATCTACAGAACACTGTTATTCACTGACCTCCAAGCAGAATACAGTCCATCTACAGAACACTGTTATTCACTGACCTGCATCTACAGAACACTGATATTCACTGACCTCCAAGCAGAATACAGTCCATCTACAGAACACTGATATTCACTGACCTCCAAGCAGAATGCAGTCCATCTACAGAACACTGTTATTCACTGACCTCCATGCAGAATACAGTCCATCTACAGAACATTGATATTCACTGACCTCCAAGCAGAATGCAGTCCATCTACAGAACACTGTTATTCACTGACCTGCATCTACAGACCACTGTTATCACTGACCTCCATCTACAGAACACTGATATTCACTGACCTCCAAGCAGAATACAGTCCATCTACAGAACACTGTTATCACTGACCTCCATCTACAGGACACTGTTATTCACGGACCTCCAAGCAGAATACAGTCCATCTACAAAACACTGTTATTCACTGACCTCCAAGCAGAATACAGTCCACCTACAGAACACTGTTATTCACTGACCTCCATCTACAGAACACTGTTATCACTGACCTCCATCTACAGGCCACTGTTATCACTGACCTCCATCTACAGAACACTGATATTCACTGACCTCCAAGCAGAATGCAGTCCATCTACAGAACACTGTTATTCACTGACCTCCAAACAGAATACAGTCCATCTACAGAACACTGTTATTCACTGACCTCCAAGCAGAATGCAGTCCATCTACAGGACACTGTTATTCACTGACCTCCAAGCAGAATGCAGTCCATCTACAGAACACTGTTATTCACTGACCTCCATCTACAGAACACTGATATTCACTGACCTCCAAGCAGAATACAGTCCATCTACAGAACACTGTTATTCATTGACCTCCAAGCAGAATGCAGTCCATCTACAGAACACTGTTATTCACTGACCACCAAGCAGAATGCAGTCCATCTACAGAACACTGTTATTCACTGACCTCCAAGCAGAATACAGTCCATCTACAAAACACTGTTATTCACTGACCTCCAAGCAGAATACAGTCCATCTACAGAACACTGTTATTCACTGACCTCCATCTACAGGCCACTGTTATCACTGACCTCCAAGCAGAATGCAGTCCATCTACAGAACACTGTTATTCACTGACCTCCATCTACAGGCCACTGTTATCACTGACCTCCAAGCAGAATGCAGTCCATCTACAGAACACTGTTATTCACTGACCTCCATCTACAGACCACTGTTATCACTGACCTCCAAGCAGAATACAGTCCATCTACAGAACACTGTTATTCACTGACCTCCAAGCAGAATACAGTCCATCTACAAAACACTGTTATTCACTGACCCCCATCTTCAGACCACTGTTATCACTGACCTCCAAGCAGAATGCAGTCCTCCTACAGAACAATGTTATCACTGACCTCCAAGCAGAATGCAGTCCACCTACAGAACACTGTTATCACTGACCTCCAAGCAGAATACAGTCCATCTACAGAACACTGTTATTCACTGACCTCCAAGCAGAATGCAGTCCATCTACAGAACACTGTTATTCACTGACCTCCAAGCAGAATACAGTCCATCTACAGAACACTGTTATTCACTGACCTCCAAGCAGAATACAGTCCATCTACAGAACATTGATATTCACTGACCTCCAAGCAGAATGCAGTCCATCTACAGAACACTGTTATTCACTGACCTCCAAGCAGAATACAGTCCATCTACAGAACACTGTTATTCACTGACCTCCAAGCAGAATGCAGTCCATCTACAGGACACTGTTATTCACTGACCTCCAAGCAGAATGCAGTCCATCTACAGAACACTGTTATTCACTGACCTCCATCTACAGAACACTGATATTCACTGACCTCCAAGCAGAATACAGTCCATCTACAGAACACTGTTATTCATTGACCTCCAAGCAGAATGCAGTCCATCTACAGAACACTGTTATTCACTGACCACCAAGCAGAATGCAGTCCATCTACAGAACACTGTTATTCACTGACCTCCAAGCAGAATACAGTCCATCTACAAAACACTGTTATTCACTGACCTCCAAGCAGAATACAGTCCATCTACAGAACACTGTTATTCACTGACCTCCATCTACAGGCCACTGTTATCACTGACCTCCAAGCAGAATGCAGTCCATCTACAGAACACTGTTATTCACTGACCTCCATCTACAGGCCACTGTTATCACTGACCTCCAAGCAGAATGCAGTCCATCTACAGAACACTGTTATTCACTGACCTCCATCTACAGACCACTGTTATCACTGACCTCCAAGCAGAATACAGTCCATCTACAGAACACTGTTATTCACTGACCTCCAAGCAGAATACAGTCCATCTACAAAACACTGTTATTCACTGACCCCCATCTTCAGACCACTGTTATCACTGACCTCCAAGCAGAATGCAGTCCTCCTACAGAACAATGTTATCACTGACCTCCAAGCAGAATGCAGTCCACCTACAGAACACTGTTATCACTGACCTCCAAGCAGAATACAGTCCATCTACAGAACACTGTTATTCACTGACCTCCAAGCAGAATGCAGTCCATCTACAGAACACTGTTATTCACTGACCTCCAAGCAGAATACAGTCCATCTACAGAACACTGTTATTCACTGACCTCCAAGCAGAATACAGTCCATCTACAGAACATTGATATTCACTGACCTCCAAGCAGAATGCAGTCCATCTACAGAACACTGTTATTCACTGACCTCCAAGCAGAATACAGTCCATCTACAGAACACTGTTATTCACTGACCTACAAGCAGAATACAGTCCATCTACAGAACACTGTTATTCACTGACCTCCAAGCAGAATACAGTCCATCTACAGAACACTGTTATTCACTGACCTCCAAGCAGAATACAGTCCATCTACAGAACATTGATATTCACTGACCTCCAAGCAGAATGCAGTCCATCTACAGAACACTGTTATTCACTGACCTCCAAGCAGAATACAGTCCATCTACAGAACACTGTTATTCACTGACCTCCATCTACAGAACACTGATATTCACTGACCTCCAAGCAGAATACAGTCCATCTACAGAACACTGTTATTCACCAACCTCCATCTACAGAACACTGATATTCACTGACCTCCAAGCAGAATACAGTCCATCTACAGAACACTGTTATTCACTGACCTCCATCTACAGAACACTGATATTCACTGACCTCCAAGCAGAATACAGTCCATCTACAGAACACTGTTATTCACTGACCTCCATCTACAGAACACTGATATTCACTGACCTCCAAGCAGAATACAGTCCATCTACAGAACACTGTTATTCACTGACCTCCATCTACAGAACACTGATATTCACTGACCTCCAAGCAGAATACAGTCCATCTACAGAACACTGTTATTCACTGACCTCCAAGCAGAATACAGTCCATCTACAAAACACTGTTATTCACTGACCTCCAAGCAGAATACAGTCCATCTACAGAACACTGTTATTCACTGACCTCCATCTACAGGCCACTGTTATCACTGACCTCCAAGCAGAATACAGTCCACCTACAGAACACTGTTATCACTGACCTCCAAGCAGAATACAGTCCACCTACAGAACACTGTTATTCACTGACCTCCAAGCAGAATACAGTCCACCTACAGAACACTGTTATTCACTGACCTCCAAGCAGAATACAGTCCACCTACAGAACACTGTTATTCACTGACCTCCACCTACAGAACACTGTTATCACTGACCTCCAAGCAGAATACAGTCCATCTACAGAACACTGTTATTCACTGACCTCCAAGCAGAATACAGTCCACCTACAGAACACTGTTATTCACTGACCTCCATCTACAGAACACTGTTATCACTGACCTCCGAGCAGAATACAGTCCACCTACAAACACTGTTATCACTGAGCTCCAAGCAGAATACAGTCCATCTACAGAACACTGTTATTCACTGACCTCCAAGCAGAATACAGTCCATCTACAGAACACTGTTATTCACTGACCTCCATCTACAGAACACTGATATTCACTGACCTCCAAGCAGAATACAGTCCATCTACAGAACACTGATATTCACTGACCTCCAAGCAGAATGCAGTCCATCTACAGAACACTGTTATTCACTGACCTCCAAGCAGAATACAGTCCATCTACAGAACATTGATATTCACTGACCTCCAAGCAGAATGCAGTCCATCTACAGAACACTGTTATTCACTGACCTGCATCTACAGACCACTGTTATCACTGACCTCCATCTACAGAACACTGATATTCACTGACGTCCAAGCAGAATACAGTCCATCTACAGAACACTGTTATTCACCGACCTCCATCTACAGAACACTGATATTCACTGACCTCCAAGCAGAATACAGTCCATCTACAGAACACTGTTATTCACTGACCTCCAAGCAGAATACAGTCCATCTACAGAACACTGTTATTGACTGACCTCCAAGCAGAATACAGTCCACCTACAGAACACTGTTATTCACTGACCTCCATCTACAGAACACTGTTATCACTGACCTCCAAGCAGAATACAGTCCACCTACAGAACACTGTTATCACTGACCTCCAAGCAGAATACAGTCCATCTACAGAACACTGTTATTCACTGACCTTCAAGCAGAATACAGTCCATCTACAGAACACTGTTATTCACTGACCTCCATCTACAGAACAGTGATATTCACTGACCTCCAAGCAGAATACAGTCCATCTACAGAACACTGATATTCACTGACCTCCAAGCAGAATGCAGTCCATCTACAGAACACTGTTATTCACTGACCTCCAAGCAGAATACAGTCCATCTACAGAACATTGATATTCACTGACCTCCAAGCAGAATGCAGTCCATCTACAGAACACTGTTATTCACTGACCTGCATCTACAGACCACTGTTATCACTGACCTCCATCTACAGAACACTGATATTCACTGACCTCCAAGCAGAATACAGTCCATCTACAGAACACTGTTATCACTGACCTCCATCTACAGGACACTGTTATTCACGGACCTCCAAGCAGAATACAGTCCATCTACAAAACACTGTTATTCACTGACCTCCAAGCAGAATACAGTCCACCTACAGAACACTGTTATTCACTGACCTCCATCTACAGAACACTGTTATCACTGACCTCCATCTACAGGCCACTGTTATCACTGACCTCCATCTACAGAACACTGATATTCACTGACTTCCAAGCAGAATGCAGTCCATCTACAGAACACTGTTATTCACTGACCTCCATCTACAGAACACTGATATTCACTGACCTCCAAGCAGAATACAGTCCATCTACAGAACACTGATATTCACTGACCTCCAAGCAGAATACAGTCCACCTACAGAACACTGTTATTCACTGACCTCCATCTACAGAACACTGTTATCACTGACCTCCGAGCAGAATACAGTCCACCTACAGAACACTGTTATCACTGACCTCCAAGCAGAATACAGTCCATCTACAGAACACTGTTATTCACTGACCTCCAAGCAGAATACAGTCCATCTACAGAACACTGTTATTCACTGACCTGCATCTACAGAACACTGATATTCACTGACCTCCAAGCAGAATACAGTCCATCTACAGAACACTAATATTCACTGACCTCCAAGCAGAATGCAGTCCATCTACAGAACACTGTTATTCACTGACCTCCAAGCAGAATACAGTCCATCTACAGAACATTGATATTCACTGACCTCCAAGCAGAATGCAGTCCATCTACAGAACACTGTTATTCACTGACCTGCATCTACAGACCACTGTTATCACTGACCTCCATCTACAGAACACTGATATTCACTGACCTCCAAGCAGAATACAGTCCATCTACAGAACACTGTTATTCACCGACCTCCATCTACAGAACACTGATATTCACTGACCTCCAAGCAGAATACAGTCCATCTACAGAACACTGTTATTCACTGACCTCCAAGCAGAATACAGTCCATCTACAGAACACTGTTATTGACTGACCTCCAAGCAGAATACAGTCCACCTACAGAACACTGTTATTCACTGACCTCCATCTACAGAACACTGTTATCACTGACCTCCAAGCAGAATACAGTCCACCTACAGAACACTGTTATCACTGACCTCCAAGCAGAATACAGTCCATCTACAGAACACTGTTATACACTGACCTCCAAGCAGAATACAGTCCATCTACAGAACACTGTTATTCACTGACCTCCATCTACAGAACACTGATATTCACTGACCTCCAAGCAGAATACAGTCCATCTACAGAACACTGATATTCACTGACCTCCAAGCAGAATGCAGTCCATCTACAGAACACTGTTATTCACTGACCTCCATGCAGAATACAGTCCATCTACAGAACATTGATATTCACTGACCTCCAAGCAGAATGCAGTCCATCTACAGAACACTGTTATTCACTGACCTGCATCTACAGACCACTGTTATCACTGACCTCCATCTACAGAACACTGATATTCACTGACCTCCAAGCAGAATACAGTCCATCTACAGAACACTGTTATCACTGACCTCCATCTACAGGACACTGTTATTCACGGACCTCCAAGCAGAATACAGTCCATCTACAAAACACTGTTATTCACTGACCTCCAAGCAGAATACAGTCCACCTACAGAACACTGTTATTCACTGACCTCCATCTACAGAACACTGTTATCACTGACCTCCATCTACAGGCCACTGTTATCACTGACCTCCATCTACAGAACACTGATATTCACTGACCTCCAAGCAGAATGCAGTCCATCTACAGAACACTGTTATTCACTGACCTCCAAGCAGAATACAGTCCATCTACAGAACACTGTTATTCACTGACCTCCAAGCAGAATGCAGTCCATCTACAGGACACTGTTATTCACTGACCTCCAAGCAGAATGCAGTCCATCTACAGAACACTGTTATTCACTGACCTCCATCTACAGAACACTGATATTCACTGACCTCCAAGCAGAATACAGTCCATCTACAGAACACTGTTATTCATTGACCTCCAAGCAGAATGCAGTCCATCTACAGAACACTGTTATTCACTGACCACCAAGCAGAATGCAGTCCATCTACAGAACACTGTTATTCACTGACCTCCAAGCAGAATACAGTCCATCTACAAAACACTGTTATTCACTGACCTCCAAGCAGAATACAGTCCATCTACAGAACACTGTTATTCACTGACCTCCATCTACAGGCCACTGTTATCACTGACCTCCAAGCAGAATGCAGTCCATCTACAGAACACTGTTATTCACTGACCTCCATCTACAGGCCACTGTTATCACTGACCTCCAAGCAGAATGCAGTCCATCTACAGAACACTGTTATTCACTGACCTCCATCTACAGACCACTGTTATCACTGACCTCCAAGCAGAATACAGTCCATCTACAAAACACTGTTATTCACTGACCCCCATCTTCAGACCACTGTTATCACTGACCTCCAAGCAGAATGCAGTCCACCTACAGAACAATGTTATTCACTGACCTCCAAGCAGAATGCAGTCCACCTACAGAACACTGTTATCACTGACCTCCAAGCAGAATACAGTCCATCTACAGAACACTGTTATTCACTGACCTCCATCTACAGAACACTGATATTCACTGACCTCCAAGCAGAATACAGTCCATCTACAGAACACTGATATTCACTGACCTCCAAGCAGAATGCAGTCCATCTACAGAACACTGTTATTCACTGACCTGCATCTACAGACCACTGTTATCACTGACCTCCATCTACAGAACACTGATATTCACTGACCTCCAAGCAGAATACAGTCCATCTACAGAACACTGTTATCACTGACCTCCATCTACAGGACACTGTTATTCACGGACCTCCAAGCAGAATACAGTCCACCTACAGAACACTGTTATCACTGACCTCCATCTACAGGCCACTGTTATCACTGACCTCCATCTACAGAAAACTGTTATCACTGACCTCCATCTACAGGCCACTGTTATCACTGACCTCCATCTACAGAACACTGATATTCACTGACCTCCAAGCAGAATGCAGTCCATCTACAGAACACTGTTATTCACTGACCTCCATCTACAGAACACTGATATTTACTGACCTCCAAGCAGAATACAGTCCATCTACAGAACACTGATATTCACTGACCTCCAAGCAGAATACAGTCCACCTACAGAACACTGTTATTCACTGACCTCCATCTACAGAACACTGTTATCACTGACCTCCGAGCAGAATACAGTCCACCTACAGAACACTGTTATCACTGACCTCCAAGCAGAATACAGTCCATCTACAGAACACTGTTATTCACTGACCTCCAAGCAGAATACAGTCCATCTACAGAACACTGTTATTCACTGACCTGCATCTACAGAACACTGATATTCACTGACCTCCAAGCAGAATACAGTCCATCTACAGAACACTGATATTCACTGACCTCCAAGCAGAATGCAGTCCATCTACAGAACACTGTTATTCACTGACCTCCAAGCAGAATACAGTCCATCTACAGAACATTGATATTCACTGACCTCCAAGCAGAATGCAGTCCATCTACAGAACACTGTTATTCACTGACCTGCATCTACAGACCACTGTTATCACTGACCTCCATCTACAGAACACTGATATTCACTGACCTCCAAGCAGAATACAGTCCATCTACAGAACACTGTTATTCACCGACCTCCATCTACAGAACACTGATATTCACTGACCTCCAAGCAGAATACAGTCCATCTACAGAACACTGTTATTCACTGACCTCCAAGCAGAATACAGTCCATCTACAGAACACTGTTATTGACTGACCTCCAAGCAGAATACAGTCCACCTACAGAACACTGTTATTCACTGACCTCCATCTACAGAACACTGTTATCACTGACCTCCAAGCAGAATACAGTCCACCTACAGAACACTGTTATCACTGACCTCCAAGCAGAATACAGTCCATCTACAGAACACTGTTATACACTGACCTCCAAGCAGAATACAGTCCATCTACAGAACACTGTTATTCACTGACCTCCATCTACAGAACACTGATATTCACTGACCTCCAAGCAGAATACAGTCCATCTACAGAACACTGATATTCACTGACCTCCAAGCAGAATGCAGTCCATCTACAGAACACTGTTATTCACTGACCTCCATGCAGAATACAGTCCATCTACAGAACATTGATATTCACTGACCTCCAAGCAGAATGCAGTCCATCTACAGAACACTGTTATTCACTGACCTGCATCTACAGACCACTGTTATCACTGACCTCCATCTACAGAACACTGATATTCACTGACCTCCAAGCAGAATACAGTCCATCTACAGAACACTGTTATCACTGACCTCCATCTACAGGACACTGTTATTCACGGACCTCCAAGCAGAATACAGTCCATCTACAAAACACTGTTATTCACTGACCTCCAAGCAGAATACAGTCCACCTACAGAACACTGTTATTCACTGACCTCCATCTACAGAACACTGTTATCACTGACCTCCATCTACAGGCCACTGTTATCACTGACCATCTACAGAACACTGATATTCACTGACCTCCAAGCAGAATGCAGTCCATCTACAGAACACTGTTATTCACTGACCTCCAAGCAGAATACAGTCCATCTACAGAACACTGTTATTCACTGACCTCCAAGCAGAATGCAGTCCATCTACAGGACACTGTTATTCACTGACCTCCAAGCAGAATGCAGTCCATCTACAGAACACTGTTATTCACTGACCTCCATCTACAGAACACTGATATTCACTGACCTCCAAGCAGAATACAGTCCATCTACAGAACACTGTTATTCATTGACCTCCAAGCAGAATGCAGTCCATCTACAGAACACTGTTATTCACTGACCACCAAGCAGAATGCAGTCCATCTACAGAACACTGTTATTCACTGACCTCCAAGCAGAATACAGTCCATCTACAAAACACTGTTATTCACTGACCTCCAAGCAGAATACAGTCCATCTACAGAACACTGTTATTCACTGACCTCCATCTACAGGCCACTGTTATCACTGACCTCCAAGCAGAATGCAGTCCATCTACAGAACACTGTTATTCACTGACCTCCATCTACAGGCCACTGTTATCACTGACCTCCAAGCAGAATGCAGTCCATCTACAGAACACTGTTATTCACTGACCTCCATCTACAGACCACTGTTATCACTGACCTCCAAGCAGAATACAGTCCATCTACAAAACACTGTTATTCACTGACCCCCATCTTCAGACCACTGTTATCACTGACCTCCAAGCAGAATGCAGTCCACCTACAGAACAATGTTATTCACTGACCTCCAAGCAGAATGCAGTCCACCTACAGAACACTGTTATCACTGACCTCCAAGCAGAATACAGTCCATCTACAGAACACTGTTATTCACTGACCTCCATCTACAGAACACTGATATTCACTGACCTCCAAGCAGAATACAGTCCACCTACAGAACACTGTTATCACTGACCTCCATCTACAGGCCACTGTTATCACTGACCTCCATCTACAGAACACTGATATTCACTGACCTCCAAGCAGAATGCAGTCCATCTACAGAACACTGTTATTCACTGACCTCCAAGCAGAATACAGTCCATCTACAGAACACTGTTATTCACTGACCTCCAAGCAGAATGCAGTCCATCTACAGGACACTGTTATTCACTGACCTCCAAGCAGAATGCAGTCCATCTACAGAACCCTGTTATTCACTGACCTCCATCTACAGAACACTGATATTCACTGACCTCCAAGCAGAATACAGTCCATCTACAGAACACTGTTATTCACTGACCTCCAAGCAGAATGCTGTCCATCTACAGAACACTGTTATTCACTGACCTCCAAGCAGAATGCAGTCCATCTACAGAACACTGTTATTCACTGACCTCCATCTACAGGCCACTGTTATCACTGACCTCCAAGCAGAATGCAGTCCATCTACAGAACACTGTTATTCACTGACCTCCATCTACAGACCACTGTTATCACTGACCTCCAAGCAGAATACAGTCCATCTACAAAACACTGTTATTCACTGACGTCCAAGCAGAATACAGTCCATCTACAGAACACTGTTATTCACTGACCCCCATCTACAGACCACTGTTATTCACTGACCTCCAAGCAGAATACAGTCCATCTACAAAACACTGTTATTCACTGACCCCCATCTACAGACCACTGTTATCACTGACCTCCAAGCAGAATGCAGTCCACCTACAGAACAATGTTATCACTGACCTCCAAGCAGAATGCAGTCCACCTACAGAACACTGTTATCACTGACCTCCAAGCAGAATGCAGTCCACCTACAGAACAATGTTATCACTGACCTCCAAGCAGAATGCAGTCCACCTACAGAACACTGTTATCACGGACCTCCAAGCAAAATGCAGTCCACCTACAGAACACTGTTATCACTGACCTCCAAGCAGAATGCAGTCCATCTACAGAACAATGTTATCACTGACCTCCAAGCAGAATGCAGTCCATCTACAGAACAGTTATCACTGACCTCCATCTGCAGAACACTGTTATTCACTGACCTCCAAGCAGAATGCAGTCCATCTACAGAACAATGTTATCACTGACCTCCAAGCAGAATACAGTCCACCTACAGAACACTGTTATTCACTGACCTTCAAGCAGAATACAGTCCACCTACAGAACACTGTTATTCACTGACCTCCATCTACAGACCACTGTTATCACTGACCTCCAAGCAGAATACAGTCCATCTACAGTACACTGTTATTCACTGACCTCCAAGCAGAATGCAGTCCATCTACAGAACAATGTTATCACTGACCTCCATCTACAGAACAATGTTATCACTGACCTCCAAGCAGAATACAGTCCACCTACAGAACACTGTTATTCACTGACCTCCAAGCAGAATACAGTCCATCTACAGAACACTGTTATTCACTGACCTCCAAGCAGAATACAGTCCATCTACAGAACACTGTTATTCACTGACCCCCATCTACAGACCACTGTTATTCACTGACCTCCAAGCAGAATACAGTCCATCTACAAAACACTGTTATTCACTGACCCCCATCTACAGACCACTGTTATCACTGACCTCCAAGCAGAATGCAGTCCACCTACAGAACAATGTTATCACTGACCTCCAAGCAGAATGCAGTCCATCTACAGAACACTGTTATCACTGACCTCCAAGCAGAATGCAGTCCACCTACAGAACAATGTTATCACTGACCTCCAAGCAGAATGCAGTCCACCTACAGAACACTGTTATCACTGACCTCCAAGCAGAATGCAGTCCACCTACAGAACACTGTTATCACTGACCTCCAAGCAGAATGCAGTCCATCTACAGAACAATGTTATCACTGACCTCCAAGCAGAATGCAGTCCATCTACAGAACAGTTATCACTGACCTCCATCTACAGAACACTGTTATTCACTGACCTCCAAGCAGAATGCAGTCCACCTACAGAACACTGTTATTCACTGACCTCCAAGCAGAATACAGTCCACCTACAGAACACTGTTATTCACTGACCTCCATCTACAGACCACTGTTATCACTGACCTCCAAGCAGAATACAGTCCATCTACAGTACACTGTTATTCACTGACCTCCAAGCAGAATGCAGTCCATCTACAGAACAATGTTATCACTGACCTCCAAGCAGAATACAGTCCACCTACAGAACACTGTTATTCACTGACCTCCAAGCAGAATACAGTCCACCTACAGAACACTGTTATTCACTGACCTCCATCTACAGACCAAAGTTATCACTGACCTCCAAGCAGAATACAGTGCATCTACAGAACAATGTTATCACTGACCTCCATCTACAGAACAATGTTATCACTGACCTCCAAGCAGAATGCAGTCCACCTACAGAACAATGTTATCACTGACCTCCAAGCAGAATGCAGTCCATCTACAGAACACTGTTATCACTGACCTCCAAGCAGAATGCAGTCCACCTACAGAACAATGTTATCACTGACCTCCAAGCAGAATGCAGTCCACCTACAGAACACTGTTATCACTGACCTCCAAGCAGAATGCAGTCCACCTACAGAACACTGTTATCACTGACCTCCAAGCAGAATGCAGTCCATCTACAGAACAATGTTATCACTGACCTCCAAGCAGAATGCAGTCCATCTACAGAACAGTTATCACTGACCTCCATCTACAGAACACTGTTATTCACTGACCTCCAAGCAGAATGCAGTCCACCTACAGAACACTGTTATTCACTGACCTCCAAGCAGAATACAGTCCACCTACAGAACACTGTTATTCACTGACCTCCATCTACAGACCACTGTTATCACTGACCTCCAAGCAGAATACAGTCCATCTACAGTACACTGTTATTCACTGACCTCCAAGCAGAATGCAGTCCATCTACAGAACAATGTTATCACTGACCTCCAAGCAGAATACAGTCCACCTACAGAACACTGTTATTCACTGACCTCCAAGCAGAATACAGTCCACCTACAGAACACTGTTATTCACTGACCTCCATCTACAGACCAAAGTTATCACTGACCTCCAAGCAGAATACAGTGCATCTACAGAACAATGTTATCACTGACCTCCATCTACAGAACAATGTTATCACTGACCTCCAAGCAGAATACAGTCCATCTACAGAACAATGTTATAACTGACCTCCAAGCAGAATACAGTCCACCTACAGAACACTGTTATTCACTGACCTCCAAGCAGAATGCAGTCCATCTACAGAACAATGTTATCACTGACCTCCAAGCAGAATACAGTCCACCTACAGAACACTGTTATTCACTGACCTCCAAGCAGAATACAGTCCACCTACAGAACACTATTATTCATTGACCTCCAAGCAGAATGCAGTCCATCTACAGAACACTGTTATTCACTGACCTCCAAGCAGAATGCAGTCCATCTACAGAACACTGTTATTCACTGACCTCCATCTACAGGCCACTGTTATCACTGACCTCCAAGCAGAATGCAGTCCATCTACAGAACACTGTTATTCACTGACCTCCATCTACAGACCACTGTTATCACTGACCTCCAAGCAGAATACAGTCCATCTACAGAACACTGTTATTCACTGACCTCCAAGCAGAATACAGTCCATCTACAAAACACTGTTATTCACTGACCCCCATCTTCAGACCACTGTTATCACTGACCTCCAAGCAGAATGCAGTCCACCTACAGAACAATGTTATCACTGACCTCCAAGCAGAATGCAGTCCACCTACAGAACACTGTTATCACTGACCTCCAAGCAGAATACAGTCCATCTACAGAACACTGTTATTCACTGACCTCCAAGCAGAATGCAGTCCATCTACAGAACACTGTTATTCACTGACCTCCAAGCAGAATACAGTCCATCTACAGAACACTGTTATTCACTGACCTCCAAGCAGAATACAGTCCATCTACAGAACATTGATATTCACTGACCTCCAAGCAGAATGCAGTCCATCTACAGAACACTGTTATTCACTGACCTCCAAGCAGAATACAGTCCATCTACAGAACACTGTTATTCACTGACCTACAAGCAGAATACAGTCCATCTACAGAACACTGTTATTCACTGACCTCCAAGCAGAATACAGTCCATCTACAGAACACTGTTATTCACTGACCTCCAAGCAGAATACAGTCCATCTACAGAACATTGATATTCACTGACCTCCAAGCAGAATGCAGTCCATCTACAGAACACTGTTATTCACTGACCTCCAAGCAGAATACAGTCCATCTACAGAACACTGTTATTCACTGACCTCCATCTACAGAACACTGATATTCACTGACCTCCAAGCAGAATACAGTCCATCTACAGAACACTGTTATTCACCAACCTCCATCTACAGAACACTGATATTCACTGACCTCCAAGCAGAATACAGTCCATCTACAGAACACTGTTATTCACTGACCTCCATCTACAGAACACTGATATTCACTGACCTCCAAGCAGAATACAGTCCATCTACAGAACACTGTTATTCACTGACCTCCATCTACAGAACACTGATATTCACTGACCTCCAAGCAGAATACAGTCCATCTACAGAACACTGTTATTCACTGACCTCCATCTACAGAACACTGATATTCACTGACCTCCAAGCAGAATACAGTCCATCTACAGAACACTGTTATTCACTGACCTCCAAGCAGAATACAGTCCATCTACAAAACACTGTTATTCACTGACCTCCAAGCAGAATACAGTCCATCTACAGTACACTGTTATTCACTGACCTCCATCTACAGGCCACTGTTATCACTGACCTCCAAGCAGAATACAGTCCACCTACAGAACACTGTTATCACTGACCTCCAAGCAGAATACAGTCCACCTACAGAACACTGTTATTCACTGACCTCCAAGCAGAATACAGTCCACCTACAGAACACTGTTATTCACTGACCTCCAAGCAGAATACAGTCCACCTACAGAACACTGTTATTCACTGACCTCCACCTACAGAACACTGTTATCACTGACCTCCAAGCAGAATACAGTCCATCTACAGAACACTGTTATTCACTGACCTCCAAGCAGAATACAGTCCACCTACAGAACACTGTTATTCACTGACCTCCATCTACAGAACACTGTTATCACTGACCTCCGAGCAGAATACAGTCCACCTACAGAACACTGTTATCACTGAGCTCCAAGCAGAATACAGTCCATCTACAGAACACTGTTATTCACTGACCTCCAAGCAGAATACAGTCCATCTACAGAACACTGTTATTCACTGACCTCCATCTACAGAACACTGATATTCACTGACCTCCAAGCAGAATACAGTCCATCTACAGAACACTGATATTCACTGACCTCCAAGCAGAATGCAGTCCATCTACAGAACACTGTTATTCACTGACCTCCAAGCAGAATACAGTCCATCTACAGAACATTGATATTCACTGACCTCCAAGCAGAATGCAGTCCATCTACAGAACACTGTTATTCACTGACCTGCATCTACAGACCACTGTTATCACTGACCTCCATCTACAGAACACTGATATTCACTGACCTCCAAGCAGAATACAGTCCATCTACAGAACACTGTTATTCACCGACCTCCATCTACAGAACACTGATATTCACTGACCTCCAAGCAGAATACAGTCCATCTACAGAACACTGTTATTCACTGACCTCCAAGCAGAATACAGTCCATCTACAGAACACTGTTATTGACTGACCTCCAAGCAGAATACAGTCCACCTACAGAACACTGTTATTCACTGACCTCCATCTACAGTACACTGTTATCACTGACCTGCATCTACAGACCACTGTTATCACTGACCTCCATCTACAGAACACTGATATTCACTGACCTCCAAGCAGAATACAGTCCATCTACAGAACACTGATATTCACTGACCTCCAAGCAGAATGCAGTCCATCTACAGAACACTGTTATTCACTGACCTCCAAGCAGAATACAGTCCATCTACAGAACATTGATATTCACTGACCTCCAAGCAGAATGCAGTCCATCTACAGAACACTGTTATTCACTGACCTGCATCTACAGACCACTGTTATCACTGACCTCCATCTACAGAACACTGATATTCACTGACCTCCAAGCAGAATACAGTCCATCTACAGAACACTGTTATCACTGACCTCCATCTACAGGACACTGTTATTCACGGACCTCCAAGCAGAATACAGTCCATCTACAAAACACTGTTATTCACTGACCTCCAAGCAGAATACAGTCCACCTACAGAACACTGTTATTCACTGACCTCCATCTACAGAACACTGTTATCACTGACCTCCATCTACAGGCCACTGTTATCACTGACCTCCATCTACAGAACACTGATATTCACTGACCTCCAAGCAGAATGCAGTCCATCTACAGAACACTGTTATTCACTGACCTCCATCTACAGAACACTGATATTCACTGACCTCCAAGCAGAATACAGTCCATCTACAGAACACTGATATTCACTGACCTCCAAGCAGAATACAGTCCACCTACAGAACACTGTTATTCACTGACCTCCATCTACAGAACACTGTTATCACTGACCTCCGAGCAGAATACAGTCCACCTACAGAACACTGTTATCACTGACCTCCAAGCAGAATACAGTCCATCTACAGAACACTGTTATTCACTGACCTCCAAGCAGAATACAGTCCATCTACAGAACACTGTTATTCACTGACCTGCATCTACAGAACACTGATATTCACTGACCTCCAAGCAGAATACAGTCCATCTACAGAACACTGATATTCACTGACCTCCAAGCAGAATGCAGTCCATCTACAGAACACTGTTATTCACTGACCTCCAAGCAGAATACAGTCCATCTACAGAACATTGATATTCACTGACCTCCAAGCAGAATGCAGTCCATCTACAGAACACTGTTATTCACTGACCTGCATCTACAGACCACTGTTATCACTGACCTCCATCTACAGAACACTGATATTCACTGACCTCCAAGCAGAATACAGTCCATCTACAGAACACTGTTATTCACCGACCTCCATCTACAGAACACTGATATTCACTGACCTCCAAGCAGAATACAGTCCATCTACAGAACACTGTTATTCACTGACCTCCAAGCAGAATACAGTCCATCTACAGAACACTGTTATTGACTGACCTCCAAGCAGAATACAGTCCACCTACAGAACACTGTTATTCACTGACCTCCATCTACAGAACACTGTTATCACTGACCTCCAAGCAGAATACAGTCCACCTACAGAACACTGTTATCACTGACCTCCAAGCAGAATACAGTCCATCTACAGAACACTGTTATACACTGACCTCCAAGCAGAATACAGTCCATCTACAGAACACTGTTATTCACTGACCTCCATCTACAGAACACTGATATTCACTGACCTCCAAGCAGAATACAGTCCATCTACAGAACACTGATATTCACTGACCTCCAAGCAGAATGCAGTCCATCTACAGAACACTGTTATTCACTGACCTCCATGCAGAATACAGTCCATCTACAGAACATTGATATTCACTGACCTCCAAGCAGAATGCAGTCCATCTACAGAACACTGTTATTCACTGACCTGCATCTACAGACCACTGTTATCACTGACCTCCATCTACAGAACACTGATATTCACTGACCTCCAAGCAGAATACAGTCCATCTACAGAACACTGTTATCACTGACCTCCATCTACAGGACACTGTTATTCACGGACCTCCAAGCAGAATACAGTCCATCTACAAAACACTGTTATTCACTGACCTCCAAGCAGAATACAGTCCACCTACAGAACACTGTTATTCACTGACCTCCATCTACAGAACACTGTTATCACTGACCTCCATCTACAGGACACTGTTATCACTGACCTCCATCTACAGAACACTGATATTCACTGACCTCCAAGCAGAATGCAGTCCATCTACAGAACACTGTTATTCACTGACCTCCAAGCAGAATACAGTCCATCTACAGAACACTGTTATTCACTGACCTCCAAGCAGAATGCAGTCCATCTACAGGACACTGTTATTCACTGACCTCCAAGCAGAATGCAGTCCATCTACAGAACACTGTTATTCACTGACCTCCATCTACAGAACACTGATATTCACTGACCTCCAAGCAGAATACAGTCCATCTACAGAACACTGTTATTCATTGACCTCCAAGCAGAATGCAGTCCATCTACAGAACACTGTTATTCACTGACCACCAAGTAGAATGCAGTCCATCTACAGAACACTGTTATTCACTGACCTCCAAGCAGAATACAGTCCATCTACAAAACACTGTTATTCACTGACCTCCAAGCAGAATACAGTCCATCTACAGAACACTGTTATTCACTGACCTCCATCTACAGGCCACTGTTATCACTGACCTCCAAGCAGAATGCAGTCCATCTACAGAACACTGTTATTCACTGACCTCCATCTACAGGCCACTGTTATCACTGACCTCCAAGCAGAATGCAGTCCATCTACAGAACACTGTTATTCACTGACCTCCATCTACAGACCACTGTTATCACTGTCCTCCAAGCAGAATACAGTCCATCTACAGAACACTTATTCACTGACCTCCAAGCAGAATACAGTCCATCTACAAAACACTGTTATTCACTGACCCCCATCTTCAGACCACTGTTATCACTGACCTCCAAGCAGAATGCAGTCCACCTACAGAACAATGTTATTCACTGACCTCCAAGCAGAATGCAGTCCACCTACAGAACACTGTTATCACTGACCTCCAAGCAGAATACAGTCCATCTACAGAACACTGTTATTCACTGACCTCCATCTACAGAACACTGATATTCACTGACCTCCAAGCAGAATACAGTCCATCTACAGAACACTGATATTCACTGACCTCCAAGCAGAATGCAGTCCATCTACAGAACACTGTTATTCACTGACCTGCATCTACAGACCACTGTTATCACTGACCTCCATCTACAGAACACTGATATTCACTGACCTCCAAGCAGAATACAGTCCATCTACAGAACACTGTTATCACTGACCTCCATCTACAGGACACTGTTATTCACGGACCTCCAAGCAGAATACAGTCCACCTACAGAACACTGTTATCACTGACCTCCATCTACAGGCCACTGTTATCACTGACCTCCATCTACAGAACACTGATATTCACTGACCTCCAAGCAGAATGCAGTCCATCTACAGAACACTGTTATTCACTGACCTCCAAGCAGAATACAGTCCATCTACAGAACACTGTTATTCACTGACCTCCAAGCAGAATGCAGTCCATCTACAGGACACTGTTATTCACTGACCTCCAAGCAGAATGCAGTCCATCTACAGAACCCTGTTATTCACTGACCTCCATCTACAGATCACTGATATTCACTGACCTCCAAGCAGAATACAGTCCATCTACAGAACACTGTTATTCACTGACCTCCAAGCAGAATGCTGTCCATCTACAGAACACTGTTATTCACTGACCTCCAAGCAGAATGCAGTCCATCTACAGAACACTGTTATTCACTGACCTCCATCTACAGGCCACTGTTATCACTGACCTCCAAGCAGAATGCAGTCCATCTACAGAACACTGTTATTCACTGACCTCCATCTACAGACCACTGTTATCACTGACCTCCAAGCAGAATACAGTCCATCTACAGAACACTGTTATTCACTGACCCCCATCTACAGACCACTGTTATTCACTGACCTCCAAGCAGAATACAGTCCATCTACAAAACACTGTTATTCACTGACCCCCATCTACAGACCACTGTTATCACTGACCTCCAAGCAGAATGCAGTCCACCTACAGAACAATGTTATCACTGACCTCCAAGCAGAATGCAGTCCATCTACAGAACACTGTTATCACTGACCTCCAAGCAGAATGCAGTCCACCTACAGAACAATGTTATCACTGACCTCCAAGCAGAATGCAGTCCACCTACAGAACACTGTTATCACTGACCTCCAAGCAGAATGCAGTCCACCTACAGAACACTGTTATCACTGACCTCCAAGCAGAATGCAGTCCATCTACAGAACAATGTTATCACTGACCTCCAAGCAGAATGCAGTCCATCTACAGAACAGTTATCACTGACCTCCATCTACAGAACACTGTTATTCACTGACCTCCAAGCAGAATGCAGTCCATCTACAGAACAATGTTATCACTGACCTCCAAGCAGAATACAGTCCACCTACAGAACACTGTTATTCACTGACCTCCAAGCAGAATACAGTCCACCTACAGAACACTGTTATTCACTGACCTCCATCTACAGACCACTGTTATCACTGACCTCCAAGCAGAATACAGTCCATCTACAGTACACTGTTATTCACTGACCTCCAAGCAGAATGCAGTCCATCTACAGAACAATGTTATCACTGACCTCCATCTACAGAACAATGTTATCACTGACCTCCAAGCAGAATACAGTCCACCTACAGAACACTGTTATTCACTGACCTCCAAGCAGAATACAGTCCACCTACAGAACACTGTTATTCACTGACCTCCATCTACAGACCACTGTTATCACTGACCTCCAAGCAGAATACAGTGCATCTACAGAACAATGTTATCACTGACCTCCATCTACAGAACAATGTTATCACTGACCTCCAAGCAGAATACAGTCCATCTACAGAACAATGTTATAACTGACCTCCAAGCAGAATACAGTCCACCTACAGAACACTGTTATTCACTGACCTCCAAGCAGAATGCAGTCCATCTACAGAACAATGTTATCACTGACCTCCAAGCAGAATACAGTCCACCTACAGAACACTGTTATTCACTGACCTCCAAGCAGAATACAGTCCACCTACAGAACACTATTATTCATTGACCTCCAAGCAGAATGCAGTCCATCTACAGAACACTGTTATTCACTGACCTCCAAGCAGAATACAGTCCATCTACAGAACACTGTTATTCACTGACCTCCATCTACAGAACACTGATATTCACTGACCTCCAAGCATAATACAGTCCATCTACAGAACACTGTTATTCACTGACCTCCAAGCAGAATACAGTCCACCTACAGATCACTGTTATTCACTGACCTCCAAGCAGAATGCAGTCAATCTACAGAACAATGTTATCACTGACCTCCAAGCAGAATGCAGTCCATCTACAGAAAACTGTTATTCACTGACCTCCATCTACAGAACACTGTTATTCACTGACCTCCAAGCAGAATGCAGTCCATCTACAACCACACTCTGCCATCCATGAACAAGCCAATTCTCGACCCACACAGCCATGCTTCCTGACTTCCTAAATGAGCATGCCATGGGGAACCTTGTTGAGCATCTTACTAAAATTTATAGTTTGCCTCCATCAATTTGATTTGTCATTTCCTCGAAGATTTCAATCAGGCTCATCAGATATGTCCTAGCTCTCATCAAGTCATGTTGACTATCCCTAATTAGAGTATACTTCTCCAAATGCTGACTATTCCTGTCTCTAAGAATCCTCTTCAATAGTTTCCCCACCACTGATGCAAGACTCATTGGCCTATAATTCCTAAAATGATCCCTATTATCTTCCTTGAACAAATGAATAACACTTTTAAATTTTTTGATACTATTCCTGGTGCCAGTGACAATCCAAAGATCACTGCCAAAGGCACAGCAGTCCCATCCCTCGCTTCCTACAGTAACCTGGGGTACATCCTGCCCAGCCGTGGGTTCTTATCTATCTTAAAGACTTTCAAAAGTTCTAGCACATTTTCTTTCTTAAAATTGTTATGTTTCAGCATGTCAGCCTGCTTTACACTGGCCCTCATTCTTTGTCCACCTCAAAGTTGCCATGTAGATTGATAGGGTTGTTAGGAAGACATATGCTGTGTTGGCCATCCCTTTATTATTTGGTTAATGAATTCAAGAGTAGGGACGTAATGTTGCATCTCCTCAAAACTCTCATTAGATTACACTTGGAGGATTGTGTTCAGTTCTGGTCAGCTTATTATATGAAAAGTGTGAAGCTTTGGAGAAGTCATAGTGGAGATTTACCTGGATGCAGGCTGGATCAGAGCGCATGGCTTATGACGAAAGTTTAAACGAGCTATGGTTTTTCTCCTTAGAATGATGGGGAATGAAGTGTGACTTTATAGAGGTGTATAGGATGATAAGAAAATACCAAAGCAAGTTAGTCAAGAGGGATCTCCCTGACCCCCTCTGGTTCCAGACACGTGTTTTCTCTTCTATTTCTTTTTGGTCTTCCCCTCACTCCAATCATCCTCCTGTTCTTTACATATGTGTAGAACACCTTGTGGTTTTCTTTAATCCTAATCACCAAGGTTTTCTCATGTCCTCTTCTAGCTCCCCTAAGCCCCTTCTCAGGCTCATTAACTTTCCAGATGCCTGTTTGATCCTTGCTTCCCAAACTTACATTTACTTCTTTCTTCCTCTTGTCTAGATGTTCTGCATCTCTTGCAAATCATATTTCCTTCACCCTACATGAGGAAATCTGCAGATGCTGGAAATTCAAGCAACACACACAAAATGCTAGTGGAACACAACAGTCCAGGCAGTATCTATAGGAAGAAGTACTGTCGATGTTCGGGTTGACCAAAGGTCTCGGCCCAAAATGTCGACAGTGCTTCTTCCTATAGATGCTGCCTGGCCTGCTGCGTTCCACCAGCATTTTGTGTGTCCTTCACCCTACCATTCTCTCCTTGTTTCAATGGGATGCCATGCAAGGGCTGCATAAACAACTTCCACGTTTCTGTTGTGCATTTATCTAAGTACATCTGTTCCCTATTTACACTCCAAGTTATTGTCTACTAGCATCATAATTTGCCCTCTCCCAATAAACCAGCTTTCCACGCAACAGGAAAAAAGCTGGTGGAACTCAGCAGGCCAGACAGCGTCCATGGAAAAGAGCACACTGAAGGGTGCTGATGAAGGGTGTCGGCCTGAAACATTGACTGTTTGCTCTTTTCCATGGCCTTGAATGGAAAATCCTATAAGAAGTAGTGGATACAGCCCAGTCCATCATGGGTAAAGCCCACCATTGAGCACATCTACATGAAGCATTGTGACAGAAGAAGAGCATTCATTATCAAGGACCCCCACCACCCAGGTCATGCTCTCTTTCTCACTGCTGCCATCAGGAAGAAGGTACAGAAGCCTCAGGATCCAGACCGCCAGGTTCACCAGCAGTCATTACCCCTCAACCATCAAGTTCTTGAACCAAAGAGGATAACTTCATTCAAAGTTATTTGCCCCATCATTGAACTGTTCCCACAACTTATGGACTCACTCTCATGTTCTTGACATTTATTGCTTATTTATTATTATTTTTCCTTTTTTATATTTACACAGTTTGTTGTCTTTTGCACACTGATTCTCCATCCTGTTGGTACAGTCTTTCATTGATTCCGTTCTGGTTATTGAATTTATTGAGAATGCATGCAAGAAAATGAATCTCTGGGTTATATATGGTGACATATATGTACTTTGATAATAAATTTACTTTGAACTTTGAAAACAGGACCTTTGGACTATAATATTATGTTGAACTAATTAAACTAGTAAATTAAGTGACTTACTAAACTATTCAATTGCACCTACATAATGTCCATATCCCCCCATTCTCTGCATGCACATGTGACTCACTAAGAGTTTCTTAGACACTTCTATCATATTTGCTTCCGCTACCATTCCTAGCAGCACATTCCAGGCAGCCACAAATCTCTGTGTAAAAAAAACTTGCCCTACCCCACTTGCCCTTCGAATTTACCCCTTTTTCATCTTAAATGTGTGCTCTTTAGTATTTCAACCCTGGGAAAATGATATCGGCTGCCTACTCAATCTATATCTTTCACAATCTTATAAACTATCAGGTCTCCCCTCAGCCTCTGTTTCTACAAAGAAAACAACCCAAGTTTGTCCAAATGTCCCTTAAAGCACATGATATTTAATCCAGGCAGCATCATAGTAAATCTCTTCTATACCCTCTCCCAAACCACCATATCCTTCCTATAACGTAGAACTGAATGCAATACTCAGGCTAACTAGAGTTTTAAAAAGCTGCAACATAACTTCCTGAATCTTGAATTCAGTGCTTTGACTAATAAAGCCAAGCAGGCCATGTGACTTCATTACCACCCTATCAACTTGTGCAGCTATTCATTCGTTGATTCTATCACAATTAATATAGGGAGTATTATTATGCATATACTAACACCTTGCCATTTATGCCATTCAGATATTTACCATATATTTGCATCATTAATATTGCCTATAATCATGAGCAGTTTGGTTATTATTGTTTTGTTCTTTGGCTTAGCATAATTCTGCCTTACAATTACAAACACATGAGATTCTGCAGAAAATCTGCCTTACAATTGTTTCTTTATCAAATATCGCAATAGTCCTTTTAATGCTTTGAAAATGATTTTTAACTATTAATCCAAGCGAAGATTCAGAAATAATTATGGTATAACACTTCCACTTATCTATCAGTATTTTCAACTCACCTGATAAAACTCTTTGTTCTTTTGTTTCTTCTGACTTTCAGACTCGTTGATTCCTTACCAATAATTTACAATTTTGCCTCTCTGCTTTCTGATCTCATTTTTAGGATATTAACTGAGACACTTCTCCAATTGTTCTTGAACCCTTCTCCCTCCTTGAGACAACATCAGTCCTAGTATTATGCTGACAGAGGATTCCATGAAAGGAAAATGTAGTCAGAATGAGACAGAATAGCAATTCTGTGTGGGTTTTTAGAAGTCTAACTATTTTACCTAGAAAAGATGCACAATTAGTTTAAATATACAATAAATATGAAGTTTGATGGAAAAAGAAAATAAACTAATGTTCAAAGGTTAAAAAGTAGACAGTAGGTTCTGCCTAATACATATTTATTGCTTATTAAATAAGGATATTTAATACAGGATTTTAAAAATAACTACATTTTTGAGAAAAGAAAATCTTGAACAGTCTAAAGTACAGAACATCCAGAAATTCAGCATTGCTTAAAATGGTGCAAAATCGAGGAAGTTAATGCTGAATGAGAATTCAATAAAGCACTTTCAGTAGCCAATTGTAGCAGCATAATCAAAGGACAGTTTGGTACAAGAATAAACCCCATTCATATTAACAGCATTGGAAGAAATAATTGATGAAGAATGACTGCCAATTCAAACAGCCAAGGACGTGGAGGTATTCCAGATGAAAGAGGCACTTGGCCTCTTAGCACAGAAACTGGTTGTTTGATGAAGGCAAAATGATTTTAAAACAAATTGGATCAGCACCAGTCCACAGTGAGGCTTACCTCAGCAGGGCCCATTTATTTTCTTTTGTTCTGTTTCCAATAGAAACAAATCTTTTCTCCCCCCATTATTTTTCTTATCCTTGTTTTTAAAAAAAATTAAATCAGGTACTTCCTATTTTCTGTTATTCTTCCATTTTGTTTTAAGCTGTCATTTATTTGCTCTGACTTTTAATTTCAATTTTCCTTTTCGCTGTATTTTGTTCTGAAGCAGTTTGCCCTCTTCAGACCTTCCTCACTGCTATTTCAAAATTTGATTTTCATTTACTGTGCTTGCTAACTTTGGGCTTGATCAGATACCACACCTATCATTGTGAGTGCTTTTTCTAGATTCCTTTGACTTAATTTAAATCACATTGGCTTAAAGATTCTAAGATAATGGTGTCATCAAATTTATATAGTATTATTAATATGATACAAAACTTCACTTAAACTATGAAATTTCACTCAAGCTGGAAAGGACAAAGTCAGTAAAACATATTCATTGAACCATTAGGTATTACTGGATGTTATTTAAGACAGATAGGTATATTCACAATAGAGAAGAGAAAAGCATAACAACTTCCAAACTCTGCTCAGAATGGAGTAGTACAGAACTTTAACGGGATTTACTACATCCCCAGATCGAACATTTCAATGGTGAGGCTATCAGCAATGATACTAAGTTATAGTCCTCAGATGAATCTTACTTTATGCCTACACTATATGTCCCAATTGTTATTTCTCCTTCACATCAAGTAGATGCTTGAATGGAACTTATACGTTAGATCCAGAAATATATGATAACGACTAAGGCTGCACAGCATACTGTGGTGTTGTGGTTATTGGACAGAGAAATATGAAGCGTACTCTAACACCTCATTAGTTCAACTCAGAGTAATAGAGCACAAAAACAGGCTCTGCTGCTGACCTAGTCCATGCAAACCTATTTTTCTGCCTGTCCTCATCTAACCAATGGGACCATAACTCTCCATAACCCTCTCATCTATCTACCTATCTAAATTTCTATTCAATAAAGTAATTTAGCCCACACCCATCAAATTCACTGGCAGCTAATTCCAGACATCACTCTCTGAGTCAAGACGTTTCTCTCCACTTACCCTTAAATGTTTCACTTTTCAGCCTAAGCCTATGACCTCTAATTCTAGTCTCATCCAACCATAGGGAAAAAAATCTGGCATGTATTTATCCTATCTATACCCCTCATAATTTTGTATACCACTTTAAGATGTCCCTTCATTCTCCTAAGCTTCAGGGAATTAAATCCTAACTTATTCAACCTTTTCCTATAACCCAGGTCCTAAAGTCTTGCAAATCTTCTTTGCACTCTATCGAGCTTATTGACATTTTTCTGTAAGTAGGTGACCAAAACTGCACGCACTACTCCCAGATTCAGCCACACAAACATCTTATCCTAACTCCTGTATTGAATGTTCTGCTGCATGAAGCCGATGTGCCAAAACTCTCTATATGACCCTATCTACTTGTGCTGCAACTTTCAAGGAATTATGGATCTGTATTCCCAGATTCCTTTGTTCTTCTGCACTCCTCAGTGCCGTACCGGTCATGGTGAGTCCCACCCTGGTATGTCCTGTCAAGATGCAACACCTCACACTTGACTACATTACTTGACGATTTCCAGCCCGTTTTCCCAGATGGTCCAGATCACATTGATAGCCGTGCCCCCAATCTCGATATACTCTGCAAATTTGCTGATTCATTTTACCACATTATCATCCAAATCATTAATATAGATAATAAACAGAAATGGAATCACTGTGGCACACCACGAGACACACACCTCCATTCAATCAGTCAACCATCTACTCCCACTCTGTTATCACCTATCTTCTCTCACTAAGCCAATGCTGAATCCAATTTACTATTTCATCCTAACTCATTGTGGCAATTTGAACATTTCAATTTGGTTTTAAAATATTTGGAAATAATAAACTGGCATTAATTAAATGTTAGACTGTGGTTCACTAATGCCATTTAACGCAGAACAAAAAAACTTCTTAGCTGATGTGGCCAAATGTATTTCCAGTCCAAAAATTTTGTTCCTTTGGAAACTTGGCTTTTTAAGAAACTACTCCCCCCAATCCAAACCCAACAATTTTCCTGAAATATGCGATATACACCAACATTTTTAGTTATGTCCAATGGCAATGAATGAACAGAATTAAATTGAAGTATTATCTTTATAACCTCTCTGGTATAAGCCCTCAAAATATCCTTTATTTCTTGAGCTAAAATCAGGAAGACACTCAAGATACTAAAAACAGATCTTTAAGAAAATGAAATATGAGATATTTTAATATCCTTTGATAAAAATTTAATGAGTGATAATGTTGAAATTTAATTTCAGCCTTTTTGATGTGTATAATATACTCACTGGCCACTTTATTAGGTACCTCGTTTACCGAATAAAGTGGCCACTGAATGTACGTTCATGGTCTTCTGCTGCTGTAGCCCATTGCCGTTATGGTTTGACATGTTGTGCATTAAAAGATGCTCTTCAGCAAACCACTGTGGTAACAGGTGTTTATTTGAATAACTGTTGCGTCCTGTCAGCTCAAAACAGTCTGGCCATTCTGAGCTCTCTTACTAACAAGGCATTCTTGCCCACAGAACTGCCACTCACTGGATGATTTTTTAAAAAAACTTTTAACACTCTCCTCTGTAAACTCTAGAGACTGTTGTGTGTGAAAGTTCCGGAAAATCAGCAGTTTCAGTGTTACTCAAACCACCCGGTCTGGCATCAACAATCACCGTAAGATCACATAACACCATGAGACCATAGGAGCAGGATTAGATCATTTAGCCCATCAAGTCCTCTCTGCCATTTCATCGTGGCTGATCCTGATTCCCATTCAACCTCATACACCTATAAGACCATAAGACATAGGAGCAGAAAACTGCCACTCAGCCTGTCGATTCTTCTTCCCCATTCTCATGTTTGGTCTGAACAACAACTCCTGACCATGTCTGCAAGCTTTTGTGCACTGAGTTGCTTCCCCTCACACAGAACTTCATGAATCAGCAAACAAAACTCTGAAAATAGTGTAATGGCAGTTGGCACACTGAATCATTCAATGAAAAGAACATCTGCAGTTCCCATCAGATCCTGAATGGAAAGGTACATAACTGCTGCGGTTAGCTGCATCGTTCAAAAGAAAGAGCATTTATCTTTAAATGGACTTCCTTCATGAAAGTCACTGAAGAGCTGCATAAAAAATAGAAAGAAAGAGAAATCTAAGAGGAGGGTATATGTAAGTCTGTGAGGACATATGCAGTTGTTCTATTCAAGCCCCATGCAGTGACTGGCCCCACACTACCGCAAGTTGCAGAAGGGCAGAGGGCAGAGATTAGAGCCTGCAGCTTTTGTGAGTTGTATTAAAGTGCTTTATTCAATGATGGACCCTAATGATGAAATCTTTATAAACCTGAGCATTGTAAATTGATTCTGTCTGATGCAATATTTGAAGATTGTGGGCAAAAGTCTTGTGAATGGGGTATGAGGTGAGAAAATATGAAAATTACCTTTTAGCTGGGAAAATAAAATGTAGCATATTATCTCAGTTGTGAGAGATTAAAGAGCTCTGAGATTTAGAGGGATCTGGGTGTTGCTGTATATATTTTGCAAAAGGCTAGTAAGGAAATGAATAAGTGATTAGAAGAGCTAACAGAATGCAATTGTTACTCATAGGGGAGAGAAATACATCAGTAAGAAGGTAGTGCTTCGGCTTTGAGAGATATTGTTGAGATCATATTTGGAGGATTGCATAAATTATTGGTCTCCTTATTTAAGGAAGGATGTAAGCAGTTCAGAGAAGATTTATTAAACAAATACATAGAATAAGCAGGTTGTCTCATGAGAAAAGGATAGATAGAATAGGCTTATACTAGCTGCAGTTTAAAAGAATGAGAAGACTATTGATGAAAATGGAACATCCTGATGGTTTTGGTAGTGTGAATGTTGAAAGGATATTTCTGCTTGTGGTCTACTAGCAGGATCCATCTGTTTAGCAAAAAGACCCCGTTTCTTTAAAAATAAAAGTTGTTGAGGCAGATACAAGGTGATTGCTTTTTCTCTCTCAGAAAGTTGTGTTTTTGGAACTTTCTTCCTCAGTGGATAGAGGAACCAGAGTCTTAAGGAATAGATAGATTGATACTTAACAGGTAAGAGAGTGAAAATTTGCTTTAGATTGAGGGCCTGAATGGTCTGCAGCAAATCGTAATCAGTATTGTCATGTTTCATAATGCGAATCTAGTAGATGAGGTGTATTACTGACTTAAGCATAATGTATTTACTTTTTACTTAGGAATGTACCAAAAGTTTATACCATCAATGGAAGAAATATGTAGCGTGCAGTGTTTGACATCTTTAATTGTGAGACTGATGCCAGGGAAATGTTGGCAATACCAAAGTGAATTTCATACAGATGTATGTGGACTAATTTCCAGATAGTTGCTCCTTCACCCAGACGTGAGTATGATCTTCCTCAGGTAAAATCCTTTAATACATGACTTTCACATGAAAAGTGTTAATAGATCCATTTTTTTCCTAGTTGGCTTCACTTAACAGATGCAGTCAACTAATTGGCACAATGAATGCAGACATAGTTACCCTATTAAAATAATTATAGAAAGTATCTGATTTACTAATGAGTGAAGAATTGTATATTTAGTGGCAGTCAGTGAGAAATGATATTAACTGAGTAGGTAATCAGTATGTGCTTGTGCAAAGATTTTATTTCCCTCTTTCTCAGTCCTCCTCTCTTCTTTTAGAATGACAGAAGCTACAATTCTGAATGTCATGCTGGCCTTTACCAGCAATGGATTGAATATGAGTGAGGGAAAGGTCTACGAAACATTGGTGAGGCCACAGCTGGAATATTGGATACAGTTTTGGTTGCCTTGGCATGAAAATTGTTTTGGATAGTGCATAGAGGGGACTCAGTAGAATATTACCCAGAATGGAGTGTCTCAATTATGAGGAGAGACTGGAATAGACTGGGTTTGTATTCCTTGGCGCAGAGAGGGCTGATAGACATAGACATAATTATAAATTTCATTAATTGGACAGACCATCATTAAATTTTCCCATTTCAGAGGGGCCAAAGGCCAGATGGTATTGTTTTAAGGAGTAAGGAGTAAGAGGTTTAGAGGGGATAATGAAAAATGGCTGCAGTTGAACTCTGGAATGCATGCTCTCAGCGGGTCATGAAAGCAAATACTCACAAGAAGTACCGAAATCAGCGCTGGAATCACCAATGCACAGAAGAACAATGAACCCAAAGGCTGGAAATGAGTTCTTGTCAGTTCGCATGAATGGGATGGGCTGAAGGGTCTTTTCCTGAATACCATGATTCTATAGCTCCTCTTTCATTGCATTCTTTTATATTCTTTCTTTAAAAAACTTAACAGATTCCATTTTGAATACTATTCAAAAGTTACTTCAATGAAGTATTCCATGTTCTAACAGTTTTCTGTTTGAAAACTATCCTTTTTTTAAGCTAGTGGTAAACATCATTCCATTCTCTTACATAACTGTTCTGTAATTTTGTAGAAGCAAGATGCGTATTAAATATTTTTAACCTAGAATATCCAATTTTCAGGCAGTTGTTCCAATAATTTAATTTTACATCATATTTTTCTAATGGGAATTCACACACAATTCAGATTATTACTGTTGATTTTAAGCCATTAGAAATACAGTAATGCATGTAACAAAATCAATCTTTGTCAGTATTGCAAAATATTAACTGAGAAACATGATTCTATAATTCTAAAGTAAATGGGAAATGGTACAATGGGTTGCTAATTTGCCATGTACACTTTTACAGTTTCAATCACAATGACATTCTAAAGCTTTTTTATGGAGAAATGAAAATATGATGTAAAAGTTATACTAAAGTAGAAAGACAACTTTTGAGTTTGCTTTATATTATTACACAATACCAAAGATGTTTAGTATAACAATTGCAATATGGAATTTGTGATGCATCATCTCATCATAAGGTTATGTAAAAGGGCAGTTTATCTGGGGTAGCTATTCTACACTATTCTCATTAAAGTCAGTTTTTAGTATCCTCCACCCACCACCGTGGAGAAATTTCTCAGCTTCTTTCACAGCTAATATAGTAAATTCAACAGCTTCTGTTCACACATGACATCTATTTCCTTTGATATTTACAGTCTACAAGAGAAAACTTCAATAGACTCTGTTCTGAAAGCAACTGTCTAAATTATGAAATGTACCTTCCTCATTAAAGAAGCTGAACAGTTGAAGTCAGGTTCCAAATTTCATCACCCTCTTAATTAATGACTACAATAGCAATCCAAATAAAAAGCCACATAATTAAATGTGCTAAAGTTTAAGATGACTAGATAACAACAATACAACATTTCCAACAACTCTACAGTTGGTACAGCCCATTTAAATGTGTCATTTCTTAGGCCTATTGTTTGGTCTGTCATCGTGTAGTTATACAAAGTTATTGGGAAAATAGGTTGATAACTGATCTTGGAAAATAATTAATTAACCTTTCTTTAAAGTGCTTCTCAATAATAAGTCATGAATAAACTGGAGGAATCTTTTCCTTTTTTGATTCATATTTAACTTTCCCATAAATTTCTGTAAGCAAATCTTAAATGTTAGAGCTATGAAATACCTTTGAGTTGATCAATAAATAATGATTATTCACAAAGATCATTACTTAAGACCTCAATCAAGAAAATAACATTATCACTGCTGCACAACCAAAACTAAAATCTGAAAGAAAGCAAGTCACAAAGGCTACTGTAAGGGAAGATCTTATCTAATAAGAAAAGGTAGTATAATCTGTATTTGTAATGATAACAAATAACACGAGATAGATATACTGCTGTGAGTACTTTATAGGCCCCCTAAAAATTACAATAATAGGAGGGATTTTAATTTCTGTCCAGATTTGGCAAATCAGAACAATTTGTAGAAGTGCATCCCAAAATGATTTTCTGGAAAACACAGTGCAGCACCATCAGGTAACAGGCTATTTTATTGTATACAAGTTTGAAAGCACAGTCTTAAATTAAAATTAAGCCATTTACAAGGGTGTGAGGGACCAACTAGCCAAAGCAGATTGAAATTTGGTAAGTGAATTGTCGCTGTTGATACAAATAGAAGGTTTGCTGACTTTGCGTAGAAGTGGAGAGGAGCAAAAGTCAAAGTAGTAGTATGGTGGTAAAGGCAGGAGAAATTCTAAGGAGCACTCTTGAAATTATTGAGTAATTTTATATTCATATTTAAGGGCCTAATGTCTGAACCAGAATTAATTAAGTTTTAAGGGGGTAATGATATTTCAGAACTTAAAATTACAATTATTAATGCGGAAAAAGTACTGGAGATATCAATGGGAGTAAAAACCAACAAAACCATAAAGAATTGATAACCTACACTCTAAGGTCTTGAGGTTCAGCTTAAAGTTTCAGTTCAAGTTTATTGTCATTCATCCATATGCATGTGTACCGCTAAACGAGACAACGTTCTTTCAGACCAAGGTGTGCAGCACTGTACATAAAACTCACATACACAACACATAAAGTAATATACCACAAATAAATTAGCAAATAATGAGGTGCATATACGATACAAGTTAAAAAGTGAACAGTATAACACTATCAACACTTCACATGTGATGAAACTTGGGTGGTGGCAGAGAGTTCAGTAGTCTTACCAATGTGGATCTTTGGAAGTCTTTTGCCGCTCCTAAGGAGTTAAATACCTATTGCCTTTATAGTCGTCCTGTACAAAGCGTGGACAATGCAGTTCACAAGTTTCTGATTTGTAACCCTGCATCATTGTAAGGCATCACATTACCTTGTGTCAATCCCTTGCTGCCACCCTTTAGATTTGCAGCATTCTCCACTACTACAATGAATAGACACCACTCTCAGAGTTCTTGACCTGCTTTATAATCACAGTGAAGATCCCAATTTTGTGGAGAACATTAATTAAAATTAAGTGATGACTTGCAAGTCTCCATTATTGCTGTGTAATGATTGTTTGCTGATGGAGTGTGTCTGGTATTAGAGTAGATGATACAAATGGCTTTGACTTTCACTGTTGAGTTAGTCAAATGTTTGAGGTTTACCTTTAATTCAGGTGAAATTTACTTTTAATTTGGGTGGCCAAGTTCAATCAGCTGTTTGAGTATTTCCATTTATCTTCAGCTTTACCATAATATTACAGTTGTGTTAACTCTGAGGACACCTAGTTATCTGCAGAGGAGCCAGGGCTAGTCATAGTTTACTGATCAATAATTTACTTTCCTGTGATCAATCCAACCTGTGTTGCTCCTTGACATATGTTTAACTAAAAGTTGAAATAGATTTCTGAGCTGACTTTCAGCCAAAGACCAACCTTCTGGGATGTTTTTTTCCCTGCTCCCAGAATAGATAATAAGAACCAGGAGGAGGAAAAAAAAATCCAATCAGTTTCTAACAGTCTGCAGACAATTATTATTTAGCAACACAGTCTCCTTTGTGTTTCATAGAGAATTACTGGCAGCACCTGGATACATTCTGAACTTCTTTGCGCAAAGGTCCATTTTAATTGGGTCTAAAAGGGTTAAATTATAAGAGAGTTTTTCATTGAGTAGTCTTGCACGTACTTTGGAGGAACAGATTGGTTTTGTTGGGATGTTTAAAATGAGCAATATAAGTAGTGAGAAACCATTTCCATTGGTAAGAGATCTGGAAGCAAGGGGCTAAAATTTAGTGGCAGGATATTTGTGGGTGATGTCTTGATGCACTTGACACCACAGGGGAGTGGAAACTTGCAACACTCTCTGTTAATAAGTTTTTGGATGTTCAATCAATTGAAAATATCAAAATTTAAGTGGAAATATTTGCATTGGATAAATAGAAAAGAGTCGATTAGAAGGGGTGGCATGATACCATAACAGTCAGGGCCACGCTATTATAGCACAGGGTGTCAGAGTTCAGAGTTCAATTCTGCTGTCCTCTGTAAGCAGATTTACATGTCCTTCCTGTGTGCATGTGGATTGTCTCTGGATGTTCTGATTTCCTCCCACAGTCCAAAGATGTATAAGTTAGTAGGTTAATTGGTCTTTGTAAATTTGCCTGTGATTATGCTGAGGTTAAATCGGTGGGTTGCTAAATGGCACGGCTAGAAAGGCTGTAAGGACCTGTTCCACACTGTACCTTCAAATAAAATACAATAAAATATGAGACTCTGTCATCTGGTGCACAGTGAACAGAAGTTGGCTGAAAAGATCCTGACTTACTCGTAGTGTAGTGGTTAGCACAACACATTACAATGCCAATGACCCAAGTTCAGTTCCTGTCACTATCTGTAAAGAGTTTGTACGTTCTCCCTGTGACTGCATGGGTTTCATTCTGGTGTTCCAGTTTTCTCCTATAGTCCAAAGACTTACTGATTGATAGGTTAATTAGTCATTGTAAATTTTCCTGTGATTTGGCCAGGGTTAAACTGGGGGATTGCTGGGTGGTGCAACTTGAAGGTGGAGAAAGGCCCATTCCAAGCTGTATCACAATAAATTAATAAGTCAGGTACTGATCAGTCTTTGCCTACATAATGAAGTACCGTAACAACCTCAAGGGCTGACTAAGTTATCTTCTGATTACCTTGTTTTAGGTACCAATGAAAAGAGGGAGCAGTGAGAGTGCATTATTTAAAAGATGAACAACTTGTACTTTTCTCTTCAGTTTGCTTTCTGGAGAGAACATCATCCATATATCTGAGAAACCTTTACTACTTCATCCAATAGCCCCCACTTGTTTCTTCAATAGTCTATCCCATCTTCACTGGAGAGCATGTTGAGACTTCTTTTTTCCAAATGAAATGCATCATGAAAATACAAGCAATGTTGTTTGATTCTCCATAAATATCTGACTCCCAACAAAACACTCTCTTTATATTCGATGGATATTATAAAAACACTCTCTCCTTCGATTTTCTCCCTTTGCTTTTCCTGTTGCATCTAGGACTACTGCATAATAATAATTGATAATACTATTTTCAGTCAGGAAGGATTCCAATCCAAATTCATTTTTTTCTTCATTGCCATTCATCACAATAGAAATGCAGATAACTATAGAACTATGAAGGATTACAGAATAAGAATCTGTATCCACTGTGTATCATGACCCCACTGGCATATTTTAATCTTTCATTTCAGTATGGTGTATTCTTTACAATAGTCTCTACATGCTTACGTACTGTGTGTAGCTGACCAAATACTATACTATGAAAGGAGATGCATGACTCAATTCTCCCGAAAGCTCTAGAAAACATTTCACTTTCTGGCTCTCATGGAATAAGAGAAAACCTGACTCTCACAAATTTGTGTATGGTTCCTGATTAAGAAGTCCATTAATTTCAAAATGAAAATAAGACACCTGTATATGAAAAGAAGGTAATTTTCAGCAGCTGATCATCAATGGAACTTGAACTCAATCCAGGTAGTAAAGTTCTTAGCATTCAGTCAATTAGTGAAAAGTTTTGCAACATCCTTGGGAATAAATCCTCTAGTGATCTTATTTAATCTAATCTTCATCCTTCTCTCACTAGGGAATTTCCTGTTATTCACCAACTTAGTTGATCATACTTTCCCACAATTGCACAAGCTATTATTTTGGCAGTTAATTAAATGGATAATATAGTGCTTAATAAGTAATTTAAATAGAGTGCATGGCAAGATCAGACTGGTGGAATTAAAAAGCATATTTGTGACATCTGTTAATCAACAATATTGGAAATTTCAACATGGAATGTAATGAACTTTGTTTATTCTTTACAAAGCTAATGAAAGCACAACATTTAACAAGATATGGAAAAACTCAAATCATTTCATTTAAGCTAAATCCAGCATCCTAATCTGTTTTAAATGATGTTAAGCAAAACCCAGGTGAATGGAAGTTGTCATTCAAATGCTCAGCTGCTTCCTAATTTGTGCTGTTACTGAATACATAAAATAGCTTTGACCTTTACAATGTACATTTTTATATTAATAGGTAAATTTAACAAGAATATTCCTATGTAAACTTTATGTCTGAAATAGAGATTCCCATCTCTAAAAAGCATCGTTCAATTGGTATCAATTGTCTGCATTGTAAGTCAGAAATCTAAAACCCAGGAGAAATGAAACTGTTGTCTTTTATTATATCAAAAAAAGTTCTGAATTTTGAAAAATGTGATCAAGCAATGCCTAGATATTTATATCAAAGTCAGGTCCTCAAGGTATCAGCTTAATGAAGAAAAATTCCCCTCTGGATATTTTGCTCATTGTATCAAGACTGAATAACATCTGGAATTTTAATTTTAAACAGGGGATCGCAAGTCCTCAAGCAATTATAAGAACCAACGTAAATGTAGATGTCAAAGCATTATATGCAATACTCTAACAAATATTTTATTCATAATTTCTTCCTGCAAAGAAGAAAGCAGGTCAAATGGGAATGATTTACTCCCTGTCTTTTTAAAGTAAAATAAACCTTTACAACTTTGAACCTAAATAATTACACCTGTGTCGCAATCTTTGAATCAAAGTCCTCCAATAAAAAAAAATAGGAATTGGGAAGTTTATTTTGAAGAAATAATGTCAGATGTGATGTAATGGTTTGGATTGCATTTTTAACCTCTGCAGCTTGAGTTCAAATTGTCATAAATGTCTCATTCTCTCTGTGGTAACTTCTACTTTACAAAAAGGCCACTGGATAACTTGATGGCCAAAAGAGCATCTTTATCGGGGATGGCAAATGATATTACAATACAGAGGCTTCCAGGTACCTCGTGCGGCCTGGGTGGAGGAACTATGTACAATGCATACTGGGAGTAAAAAGAGCGGAAGTAAAGACCCCGCCAACCCCGGATCCCACATCTTGCTACCAACAGCTTCCCGATTAGTATTAACTTACTTTTAATAATACTCACATTACAACACTTCTCCCCCTTTTAAAATCCAACATTCCCCAAATATAGAAGAACTGGGAAATAAAAACACTGGTATCATTAGCAACAGGTTACCAATACAAAAACACCTAAAAAAAGAGACAAATTTCAAAAGAAACTATCCAATCAAAGATTCAGTCTGTTAGGAGCTTTGCGAGGGCATTGCGATCTACGCACTACCCCCGGTGTGCCAGCAGGAACCGCTGGTGAGGATGTTTTGGGTGTCTTTTGGGGACAGGGGTCTGTGTGTCTGTGTGAGAATGTCCATCCTCTTCAGGGGACTCTGGCCCCTCTGCCAGTGTCTCTCCCTCTGGCAAAGTCACTGGTGGACATGCTTTCCTGGTATGCATTACGTGGTCATTGCTCCTTAACTGTTTTGGACTACTGAGCTTCTTTGAAACGGTGGCAGGCTATTCTCAGCATTACATGGGATAAATGGCATCTGCAGGTTTGCCACCTAGCTTGGAACGCACTGAAGAAGGAACTTTGGATTTTGAATCATCCAAAGTTCAGATGATCCATCAGGACTTTGGATTCTGACCGTGGCTCAGAATAGACCCAATTGCAAATTTTTCATAGAGTTCCTTGTTATAACTTGGAACTATCTGGAGTTCAACAGCAGGAAATCGCAATGCATTTTGGAAAACCTCTTGTACTTGAACAAAGGTTTTGTCTGTTAAATCACAGTAATTGATTTTGATGATACATTCATTCTCCTGGAGCAGGTTCTCTTTTCTTGAACGGCTGTTCTCTTCAACACCACAAATACTCAGGCCTAGGAATCTTCCACTCAGCGTAGAGTTAAAAGGCACCACATGGATTCCCAGGGGTCACCGTCTCCAGAAAATTCTACTTTCTTTGTCAAACCACTTGGGGGGCTTTCTGAATGCTTGTCTGGTGGTCCTGGAGGCTCTGTTCTTACATCGTCTGCGGGTGCCCCGTTTGCTACTGTTACGATTGGCTTCACATGCAGGTTCCTGTTAGTGGGATCATCAGGCTGAGATGCACCTTGCTGTAACTGGGCAGGTGGTACAAGAGCTGGGTCACTGCTTCACCGTACTAGAAGTGGCGTGCTGGCTTTCAGTGCCGAGGGGGTAACGTCAATTGTTCCTGTAACAGGCTGAAGAGCCGCCAGCTGCGCTGCAAGCTCACTCTCAAATGTGTCCGGACTGTGTCTGTCACTCATATTGCCATCGGCGACTTCATCTGCCCGCTGCACCTCATGCTCTTCCATCGTGTGTGCATATTTAAATTCACACCAGTTGAGCCGGATTTTGCAAAGCCAATCGCAGCCTGGAAGACTGGTCCCACTGCTCTTAGCTATCACCAACCTGGCTACAGCCTTCTGGCCCCTGGCCGAAATATCCACATATAACACACCTAAATGAGGTATGGGCTGCCCCGTATAGGTCCTGAGTTGGAGCTTAGATGGTCTGATGGGAGGCAGGTTGGATCCCCATGTCCTCCTGTAGGTCTCTTCACTAATGACCGATGCAGTAGCCCCTGAATCAATCTTGAATTTAATGTCCTTTCCCTTGACATTGACTGTGGCATAATATGGTTCAGGTGGTCCCTGATCCGTTTCCACCCCAAACATGTTGTAGGCACACACTGCCTCCTCGTCTGCTTCTCCTAGGTGGTGTGTGGCTAAAACGGGGTCGACCCATCAACAAAACCAGTTTATCTCATCACCAAAAATATGTGGTAATTTCTACTTTACAAAAAGACCACTCGACAATTTGATGGCCAAAAGAGCATCTTTATCGGGGACGGCAAATGATATTTACAATACAGAGGCTTCCAGGTACCTCGTGCGGCCTGGGTGGAGGAACTATTTACAATGTATACTGAGAGTAAAAAGAGCGGAAGTAAAGATCCTCCCTCTTGCTACCAACAGATTCCTGATTAGTATTAACTTACTTTTAATAATACTCACATTACAACACTCTCCAATATGTACAACATTTTCTGGGAGTAGATCCGGGAGGATAATATAGAGGTAATTGGCCAGGGATACAAAGCTATCACAGTACTGTCCATAATTTGTTGTTTACATTTACCAGAAAGCAAACTAATTATCAAGCCACACTTAGTGATGTTAGATTTAGAATGGGTGAAAATTTGGCTTTTAAAATCGGCTTTGATAATATTTTTCCTCAATACAGCTGAACAATTTTAGGGAACAAAGAAAGAGGGTAATATAAATGATTTAAAGCTTTAAAACCAACTTTGAATAGATTGGTCATTGAGGTTCTGTAAAGAGGATTGGGGACATTCAGAAATGTTGTTGAGTGGGGTTTGCATATGGTCAGGAGCCCAAGAGCAGGATTAGCATGTTATGGGAATAAATTAGGGACGTAGGCTAATTTGAAAACACTTCAGAGGCAGCAAGACAGATTGGGATGAGGACATCTCAAGTTTGCCATTAGAGATCAATAATTCACATGGGTTGAAGATCTTGTGATGTTTGGAAAGGGATTTAATCTAAGAAAGAACTTGAGTAGGTATTGTACAATGCATGTCTCCTAGTTTGGTGTCAATGCTTGAAAGGCCTAGATAGAGTGGATGTGGAGAGCAAGTTTCCTTTAGTTTCGGACCAAGGGCACACCTCAGAATAGAGGGCCATCCATTTGGAAAAGGGATGAGGAGGGATTTCTTCAGCCTGAGGGTAGTGAATCTGTGGAATTTATTTACAGATACAGGGCTGAGTAGGCATTTCCAGCCTTCTGAAACACGTCGCCCCAGCAACCACCGATAAACCTGATTAACCCAACTTGAACACAGGACAATTTACAATGACCTATTAACCTACGCGGTAGGCCTTTTATAGGCCTTTAATAGACTGTGGAAGGAAAGCGGCGGCCCTGGAGAAGACCCTGGAGAAAAACCATGGGTAGGAGGAACAGTGATTCCTTACAGAACAGCACCGGAGTTCATCTCTAAACCCAGGGACACCCTGAGCAGTAACTGCATTGCGTTAACTGTGATGCCACTGCGCTGCCCGAATTTGTTGCCACAGATGGCTGTGTAGGCCAAATCATTGGGTATATTTAAGGCAGAGGCTGGCAGGTTATTGATTAATCAGTGCATCAAAGGTTATGGGAAGAAGGCAGGAGAATGGGGTTGAGAGGGATAATAAATTGGCCATGATGAAATGGTGGAGAAGGTTGGAGGGGCTGAATGACTTAGTTCTGCTCCTATGTCTTATAATTTTATTTTGTGTGTATTGCTCTGGACTTCCAGTATCTTCAGAATCTCTTGAGTTTTTTGACAATCTTATCGTGCTTGTTTATTAATTTGCCCTACAGAATTAATTTATTTATTCGCTTTGTATCACCCTGAAATACTTGATATGGGGAGAACAATAGATCATAGACTTTCAGTTATTGTTAAAAACACTGTATGAATATGTAGCTGATACTAGTTTCCCTTCATGCATCCCCAGCTATGAGAGTAAGTTGGGATAATTCCTCACTGAATGGTTCCTCAGGTCAACTTATGTCTCAAACTCCAACTTTCACTGATGATAAATAACTAGACATGGAGAATTCTAATTAATCTTAGTAAATTTGTTTTACAAAGGTCTGAATAATTACATTTTGAGAACGTTAAGTAATTTTTAAAGGAATAGATTTGATAAATTATCTATTGACATTACTGCTATTCACACAGTTACTGATCAATGTGCATACTACACTAACCATTATGTCAATAAAGCAGGAAAAAACTAGTATTGATAGGTGATACTATGTGCATTGGCCATGATAGCAGGACACGTAACTAGAGAATGAAATGTTGGCCTTTTACACGTTATGTATAAACCAATCTATCTCAGCAAGCCCCAAATGCTGCAAACTGAAATATTGCTTAATCATTCTCAGGGCTAAACTAGGTATTTCCCTAGAGCAATTAGTAAACTGAATGAGTCATTAACTAATAAAAGTTCCTTGAAAGTTTCTGTATGGGCAGTTAACAATTGTTTCCCTATCTCTGCAAATGCATAAAATAGAAGGTAATTTAATTCAAATGCTCTTGATGATTCAGTTAGTGAAGCCTAATTAAACATCAAATGCATTGCAAAATTATCGGGTTTGACATCTTATGACTGCAACAAACATTATAAATTCCATGCTCTCAAGTAAACAACATTGATTGGGCTTTATTTAGTGAGCAGTTGGTTGCCACTGTGAGTTAGGCTCTGTCCTTTCACATTTGTGACTGGTGAAATCAGTTGAGCCAAGACTAAGATCGGTATTTAAGCCTTATGAACAAACTTTATATCTATTACCTGTACCTGCCAGTGGACCAGTGGCCCACTCTTCACTGGACCAGTGGAAGAGCTGTAAAAAAGATGCATAATTGAGAGAGAAGGCCATTTTGAAATACTTTATCTTCAATGTACCTCAGTAAGAAGGATAGAACTCTGGGCTGCTTACCCGCCTGACAGGCTTGAATGCAAGTCCTATGAGAGATTTAGACTAAATATGTGGATGCAACTGATCATGAGGTCCATGGAATCAGAGTATTCTTGTTTCCCCCACTTCCACGGGAAGTTTAAAAGAAACAATTTGGTCAGGGGAAGGGAAGTCATTGATTAGGACTCAAGGATCCAGCAATCAAAACCATTTTCTCAAAGACAGCAAAAGTAAACTTTTGGGTTTTAACATCTGTTAAGTAATCTTAAGAGAATGCATAATACAAGTTCAACTGAGGTGTATTTTGGCAAAAATCTCCCTTTTTCACTTCTGTCTTCCCCCAAGGTAATGAGTGCAACAGTACAAATTGCTCACTTCTCCCTCTGCTGACTGCAGTAGTCATGGCCATGACATAGGAGGACAGCACTAAACTGGCACTGATTGGGAATGTCAGACTCCATCGCCATAGACTGGCTAGTGGGATAGATATGCTGCATCAAATGAGCAAAGCATGGTCTTTCTGAGATTGGGGACTACAGCTTAATGTGCTTTACTTGTCTGTGTTTTAGTTCTCCTGCTTTTCAGTACAATTGGAAGAGTTCACTGGACCAGTGGAAGAGCTGTAAAAAAGATGCATAATTGAGAGAGAAGACCATTTTGAAATACTTTATCTTCAATGACCTATTAAGTAATACTGAAAACTAATACTTCAAAGAGATATCCTGAAATGGACAAAGTAATGAATCAGTATCAATACTGCAGATATTTGTGGCACACACTAGCAATTCTGATTCTGACATGCACAACGTGCGCAGCATCAGTTTGCAAGCACTAGTCTGGGCTGCATAAGGCATGTTGCTAATTTACTCCAGTTTCAAATCAGTGACAAGCCTGTAATTTGAATTTGGCTTCCTCAATACAAGCTAACAAGAAAACTTCCATATGTCTCTCTCATACTCTGTTTACATAACCAATAATGAAGGGCTGAACAAAGCACACTTCAGAATAGACAAAGTAAACTCTTCGAATCCAGAAATTCCCTTGCACACAAAAGGTACAATGGGCAACACAGTAGAAGGTAACAGCCGTTTTGTCCTTGAAATTTCAGTTGCACACTTCCTTCGTTGAGTATCTATTCTTTGGTAGTCAAACCCAATTTCAAGTTTAAGGAAGGGGCAGGAACAGAGGTAAGCAAGTATCAAAGCTTGTATCATCACTCGCTGCAAACCTTTTCTTTTCCAAAAATAGGAGGACAAGCTTCAATGCAATCCCTCCTAGGAGGAGGGATCATGTAGTTAACAGAGGAGGGGATGGCACTGAAGCTTGTTCTCCTTATGTGAGGTCAGGAAAAGGTATGCAGCAAGATTAGGTAGAGGATACGGTTAAGTGTTGGGTTAAATCCAGGCCTCCATCATGGGCCAAGTCAGATTGTAGGACAAGGATTTTAAGTCCATGAGGGAATCATGAAGTCTGGAAGGCCTCAGGATAAACAGTGGGAGGAAAATGAACAGTTTGGCAGGGGCTCAAAGGATAACAGACAACTGAGCAAGTGACCTGATGGGTGCCCTCCTCCAGGAAAGACCATTTGTTCATCATAAAAATACAAAAGCATGGGAATGTATTTGTCCTATTCATAACAGAGGAAGGATGGTGCACAGCTAGAAATGCTTGGTTAGGCTTTCTGAAACAATCTGGAACATGCTTATTGTGGTACAATCTGGGGCAAAAGCATGATCTTCAGATGTGCAACACTGCAGAATATGTATCTGTAAAACCTTTCAAGTGTACCATATGAATTTTAAGGCAATTGTTTTTCATTATTATGCAGATATATCTATTGTCCTAAATAGCCATGAGGGATTTATCATCTGTGCTAAGCTACCTGGGTTGGGATCTCTCATTCCCCTGTTTTTCCTCTGTTCATGGGATCAAATAATGATATTGGTATGCATATATGCATGTGTGAACTGAGTAGAGTTTGGTGATTTGTACAAGGGTTTGTCTTTCTTTCTTTAACTGGCTGAACAGAATTCATCAAAGCAGCTAAAAATTTGAAGTTGCATCATCATGGTGACTAATTACTAATGAATGCCATTCTTCAAGTCTCAGGGCACTGTGCAGTGTATTAGATTCCAATCAGAGCAAAACTGCATTCCTCTTAAAGCCTTATATGTGGAAATGGATTTGTCCTTTATTAATAAGGAGAAGTTACTTGCAAACCCGCAGTGGTTATATTCAGTGCTCCTGGATGTAAAGTCCTTAAAATCTTGATCCTGACCTGCATAGCAGCTTCTATGCAGAAGCTTCCTTAAGAGCAGGAAATCAGAAACATAAGATTGTCTACAGAATACTGAAAATCCTGAGTGATACACCAGGAATGCTAGAGGAACTGAGTAGGTCAGGCAGCATCTACGGAGAGGAATAAGCAGTTGAAATCACAGGCCAAGACCCATTAACAGGACTCATGAAAGCTCTCTGTCCTGAAACATTAACTGTTTATACCTCTCCATAGATGATGTTTCTTGACCTGCTGAGCTACTCCACCATTTTGTGTGTGTGTGTGTTACTTAAGAGCAGGTATATGCAGCAGAATTAAATTTGGGAGAAGCTGAGAAAATTGGAGATAATTACCCTCAGTGCTGAAGTGAAACAATATCTGTCGAAGTTTAATTTCACTTAAACTTGCTTTCATTCAAAGAATGGAAAGTGAAGGGAAACATTGATGATGAAATTCACCACTGTCTTTAAAATGTCGGCACAATCTTGGGGAAAAGGATTTTAGAGGATAAAGACTTCAGCCAAGACAGTGATCAGTCATGATCTTTGCTCTTCTGTTTCTGAGATCTGAAATGCCTACAGAAGTCACTTTGAGGCTTTGGCATAGCACCAGAGCCATCATCCAATTCACTGGAATGGTGAGCAAGCTAACACCACCATCCTTTCTCAGGCCAACATCTCCAGCAACAAAGCCTCAGCTTTACCAGGTAGGCCATAACGTTCACCAGACTCCCAAAATATTCACATGTCATTGAAGATTACAAAGTACACAAAGTAAAAGTTTTAAAGATGTGTTCAAAGTTTCCTTGCTAAAGAGTCATACCCACTCCTCGCTAACTCCTGAGCAATCTCTGGCCCATGAATGCTCCAGCTGGAGATTGAGGATGGTGCTGAGAATCATTTGGCAGCTCACAAAGGCTTGGTGTAAACAACAGAAAGAGTGTATCGCTTCATAAATTACCTGTTCACCCTCATGTTAACTCCTTCCCCTACCTTGGAAGACTTCCTTTCCCACATTGTCCTCATCAGCACCCTCAGAACAGTTGAGGAAGCAAATCTTTCTCAGTACTCAGTGACTACCAAAGAGCTTGAATAACAGCTCAAATAATATTTTACACTTTGCTTTCCCCTCACCTACACATAAAAAGATAACATTTATTTAAAGTATTTAATATCATTTTACATCGGACATTGGTGATACATAGAAAGTAACCAAATAATAGGAGGAACAGCAAAGGTATTTAAAAATGTTGCCAAAAGGATATGTATCAGAAAGGCATTTAAAAGGATTTCTGGTGCAAAGACTAATTTTTCAATAGTTGAATGAATAAAGGGGAAACACAAAGTCAGTGCCACAGGTTCATTGCATATGTGGTGTTATCCAGGTCTGAAGGCCTGAAAATAAGTACATGTGCACACGTGCATGGTTATTAACTCTACAGCTCTACTATAACACTCCTATTGTTTAACGTCCTGCCGGTGCACACGGTCTGGATTCATGAATGAAGTGATTTTCACCTGCACAAATTTAAGAGACAGTTGCTGATGCTTTTAAAGATGCAGGCAGCCAACAAGTTAACACCATTAGAGAAGTGAAAGTAAGAGGAATAAAATCAAGGGGAGCAAGCGGAAGAAGGTAGAGCAGGTCATCTTTTATTTTCACATGAGAAAATCCATCCATTGAGTACAGTAGTCAAATTGGAACTCTAACTATGATAAATCAGACAACATAAAATACAAACATCATACAAACATAAGCAAAGTTTCTTGATTTTTTTTCTTAGGAACTGAAACAATAAAGTAAAAACAAAAATATTAGATATTAACTTCCCACTTTTGATACTGTATAATAAATCTTTATATTTAATGAAATATATTCAAATACCTTAAAATATTTTTACAGACTTTTAAGTTTATCTATTAGTCTTTGCAAAGTTGAATTATAGTTTAAGAGCAATAAAAATTACTGAATACTGTATATCAGCACTAATTACCATTCATGCTAAAATTAGTGTGAGATCAGGAATGTTTTTGATCAAAACCACTGAATATGAAATCGTCCTCAGCTCTCCAGGCAACTTTATACAGCTTTCTATTCTCCATCTGTCAGTCACCTGGGAATTTGTGAACTATTCCATATGTCAGTCTTGTCAATCACTTTAGAATGTGGGAACTATCTGCCTACTGAATGATGATTCTTGTTAGCTGTGTAATCCATGTGTTGTGGAGCGAAAGAATCACTTACAGAAGTCCATTCTCGGGTCAAACAGAAGCACATGCATAGTGCAAGGTTGTTGAAAAAAATATTGGCGTTGTGTGCTTTATCATAATGAAAAAAATTTGGTCGAGAAGGAATGTAAAAGGATATATTTCTTTTAAAAAAAATTTTGGTGCATTGCTACATTCCATTTTAATTTTCTAATTAAAACTATTAGAATATTATTTAAGAAATTACAGATTTTCTTGGAACTAAAGTAATAAAGTAGTGATATTTGAACTTCAAATGCTACACTCAGAGAGTTTATTTCCAGGAAGATAATTTTATTTCTTGTTTTCCATCACTTCAGTGAAAGAATTTTAGAGACTCTAAAAGTACCTAATGCCAGTGATGACATTTATCCAAAATATTCATGATATTTCTGCCAGAATTATAATACAGTGAGCTATAACCTGCCTTAGAAATTCAGTCCCATTATATAGCTGATATAAGTTCCTTCAGGATGCAAATTCAACCATTACATTAAGATCATATACACCAGAAACTCCACTAATGTTTGTTCTGAGGATACCGAATCTATGATAGTGGTAATGTAAATGTACAAATACCTTTTATATCTGTGGAAGTCCCAATGTTACATTAGGTGTGACTTTGAATCCTAGAATTCTCCACGACAATCAAAATCTGTTTTATAATCAGTGACACGCGACATAAAATTTGTAGTTTGTAGCGGTAGTACAGTACAAAGATTTAAAAAATCTGTAAGTTATAAAAGTAAGTAAATAGTGAGAAAAAATGTATAATGAGGTAGTGCTCATGGGTTCAAAGATTGTTCAAAAATCATTGAGTATGGGTCTTCAGGCTTCTGTACCTCCTCCCCAATTATAGTAACGAGGATGTGTCTGGATGGTGAGGGTCTTTAATGATGGATGCTGCCATCTTGAGACTCCACATTTTGAAGATATGGTGAAGAGGGTTGTTCTCTGGATGGGGGTGGCTGAGCCTATAAGCCTGCGCAGCCTCTTTCAATCTTAAGGCCCCATAGCAGACTACTATGCAACCAGTTAGAATGCTCTCCAGCGTTCAGCTATTAAATTTGCCAGTTATTCGTGACATAGCAAATCTCCTCAAACTAATGAAGTAGAGCTGCTGGCATGTCTCATTCATGCTTGCATCAATGTGAAGAGCCCAGAATAGAATCTCCGAGATGTTGATGCCCAGGAACGTGAAGTTGTTTAGCTTTCCATTGTTGACCTCTCAGTGAGGGCCAGTTTCCCCTTCCTGAAGTCTACAATCAGTTCCTTGAACCTGCTGACATTTAATGTAAGTTTGTTGTTTTGACACCACTGAACCAAATGATCTATCTCGCTCCTGTAGGGCTCCTCATTGCCATCTGAGATTCCACCAACAACAGTGCAGTCATTGCTGAATTTAGAAATGGCATATGAACTGTGCCTAACCACATAGTTAGGAATTTAGACAGACCAGAGCAGCGGGCTAAGCACACATTCAGGAGGTGTACCTGTGTTGATGATCATTGAGCAGCAGATGTTAATATTGATCTATACTGTCTAGTTCTAAATAAAGAAGCTGATGATCCAGTTGCAGAGGGAGGTACAAAGACCCAGGTTTTGAAACTTGGCTATTAGTATTGAGGTGTTGAACACTGAGAGATTCTAACTGACTACACCCTCTGCACACAGCTGAACAATTCCATAAGTTAAGGAGTTTTTGGATCCTTTAATCTCTGCAAAAACTCACAGTATAGGTTAAGTATTATTTCTTGATTCGTTGCCATTGAATTATAGAAACAATGTAGTAGATTGGCTTGGAACTACCACTTCCATTATCTTCATCCAATTAACTAAATCTGTATTTACTACTTCTGTTAACTGGTTTCTTTGTTGTAGATCATCATTTGTCTCCTACTCTAAATAAAGTATTTGCTTTTCAGAACGCGTTATTTTACAACAAAATTTTAAAATTTTATTGAATGGAATGATATTTGCTTAGATAAATAAAAAATAAATAATGTGCCAAGTTAATACTTTCTCAGAAGAGTTAAGTCATATATTTACACAACATAGCAGTTTGATCATTTACAAATTTGGGAAAGTAATCAGTACACTATTGTAAAGGACTTTGCACCATTTTAAAGTGTCAGCTTCAACATTGGTGTGATATGTACACCAGAATTATGGTGAATAAAGCCTATCGTATTTATCCACTGAGTACTCAGTTTTCATTTTGGTTGCCTATAGCAACAGTAATTAAGTTATTAATTTAATTAATAATAGAAATAATGATTTAAAAATATACATGTGATTTATCAAAACACATTTTTTTAAATATCTGTTTTAATTCTGTATTACAAAAATAAGCTTACCTTAACTTAGCAGATGTAAACTTCTTTGCGTAAATAATCTCCTAGAGAACTGAATCTGGATGCAATTTACAAGTGGTATAAATCAGCATAACCACATGCATTTTGAGAATGGTGAAGTACAATAAAACCTTTTATTGGCTAATTAACATAGTTGACTCAGATAAAGAAATCCCTAATATCCAAATGTCAATCAGATGTAGTAACTACATCTTGCATAATCACCATCACTTCCTGTTCACATTAATTAATTAGCATATCTTGAACACTCTATAGAAGTTGCCACCAATTAAATGATTATCTGAGAATGTGCTTTTGTCCTCTGAGAATTATCCTTTTGCCATTCTGAATTTTTAAGTTGAAGAACTGGACAAAAACTGAACAGTGAAAAGGTGGTAGATGAGTTGTGTTATTACCATTTTTTCCAGCACATATGGAACTGCTGCCTGTATTTCTATTAGTATTAAAAAAGATTTAGGTTCAATACCATCCACATCAATTTCAATGCTAATACTAATATTCTCACCTATTGCAATACGATTATAAAGTGATTAGTTTTCCCTTGTCTATTTATGATAGATTTTTAGCAAGGTATTTTATTTCAATAGGATGTACAATTAAATAATTATTGGCAATAAATGATGTTTTATTTATTTTGACCAGTAACAAGAAAAACCCTCCAGTCTTTAAAATAAAATCAGAAAATGCTGGAAACATTTAAAGGATCAAGTAGCATCTATGCAAAGAGAAAATGCTAATGTTGCAGGTCCAGGTCTGTTCATCTGGCTGGAGTCAAGGACATATTCAACCTACCATAGCTGCAGTTGAAAGTTCCCACCTGTGTCAAAAGGGCAGCAATTATATCAGTACAGAGGAAGAGGAGAGTCAGCTGTTCCAGTGGCTGTCCCCTATTAGCACCAACAATGACTGTGATGAAGTACTGTAAGAGGTTGGTCACAGCTAGAATGAAATCTTGTCACAGGACCTGGACTTGCTGTGATTTGCCTCCCGCCGCAACAAGTCTGCAATTTCACTGGCTCTCCACTCAGCTTTGGAGCACCGAGACAACAGGAAAACTTATGTCAAGATGCTCTTTATTGATTGCAGCTTGGCATTCCACACCATCATTCCCTTACCACTAATCGACATGTTTCAAAACCTGGGCCTTTGTATTTCCCTCTACAAATGGATCCTCGACTTCTTTAATGGGACATCACAGTTATTATGGATCTCCACACTGATAAACATTACAAACACACCTCGAGGATGTGTGCCTTGCCCACAGGTCTATTATCTCTACAATTATGAATGTGCACTGGCATAGTGCAAAGACATCCATATATTCACCGATGGCACATCAGTTGCTGGCAGAATCTCAGGTGACAATCAGGAGATGTACAGGGGAGAGAGAGATCAACTGGTGAGTTGTGTCGTAACAACAACCTTGCACTCAATGTCAAATAGACCAAAGAACTAAAAATAGCTTCAGGAAAGGGAAGTCAGAAGAACATACAGAAGCACTAAGTGGAAAGGGTTACCTCAGATGATCTCTCTTGGGCCCAACACATTGATGCAATCATGAAGAAGGCACATCAGTGGCTTTGCTTCAAAGGATTTTGAGGAGATTTGGTATGTCACCAAAGACTCTTGCTGATTTGTACAGATATATGGTGGAAAACATTCTGACTGATTCTGATTGCATAACCACCAGGTATGGAAGTTCCAATGCACAGAATCAAAAGAGACTGCAGATTATTGTAACCTTAGTCAATTTCATCACAGGCACAATCCTCCCTACCATCAAGGACACCTTGAAGAGGTGATGCCTTAAGAATCCAACATTAACTTGTCATCTGAGATATTCCCTTTTCTTGTTACTGTTAATAGCAAAGAGGTAGAGGAGCCTGAAGTCCCACTCTCAATGATTTAGGAATAGCTTCTTCACCATCAGGTTTCGGAATGGGCCATGAACCTATGAACACTACTTTGTTATTCCTTTTCTGCACTGTTTTTCAAATTTCCAACAAATTTTAACTTTTTCATTCAAGTTAAAGACCAGAAGGCAATGGTTGATGTTGTGTCATCATTCATACAGCAGTGTTGTGCAGCTATTGATATCTTCAGAAGAACCACGTTTGTGAATACAGTCTCCGAAAAGAAGGTAGCAGGAACAACTAGAGCAAAAGCAGCATATTTGGAATTTATGAACTGAACCAATGAAGCAATACTAGTGAGACAAACAACAAAATTCTTGTGATTCCAGCTTTAAGATTTTGGTAAGTCAGGTGTGTTATTGTAAGTGTGCATCAGTTACTCATAGAATGGGTGCTAGAGTCTTACAATGGAAACCAGAGAATTCTGAGTTAAGAAATGAACTAATTTGTGTGATGATATGAGACATAATGACATCATAGCTCTGGGACAGTTGTAAAACACTTAATAATGTCATTCAAAGACTCATTAGTTCTGTATTTGATGGCAATCCCATACTTCCAATAATCATATCCCAAAACAACTTAATTTTGAAGAACATTCTTGAGAGCAGATCTGTAGAGAACTACATACATGGATTAACGGGGGGAGGCTTGCAGTGTTAAAACATAGTCTAAACTGTAAATATTAATTAATTAGTACACAATAAATAATCAAGCATATAACTGTATAAAAGAAACCACTTCTTTTTGATTATGCTCATATTAAAATCTTCACAAATTGTTCACTATGAAACTGCCGTGCGCTGTAGTGATGGGTTTAAATATTTCTGACTGCTAAGTAAATCAGTGCTAATTTACTGATAGGATGCTAACTTTCTGTATATTGGTTCATTTGTTAAAAGACAAACTACTTCACCATGTTTAAATCTGATTCATACTTCAGAAAGCCTTTTAAGAACATTTATTATTGCTTTGCTTTGTCGCTAATGTCTTTTTTTATATTTGACAGATCCTTTTGTTACTTTGATTACAAAAAAAAAGGGGAAAACTAGTGCCTTTGGGTTCAGTTCAAATCCTTCCCTCTATAAAATTAAGCCAAGCTGGTTGCTTTCAATTAGAGAAGAAAAGGAAAACCACATGAATGGAAGTTGGCATTGTTGCAACCAGGAACCTACAAGGCTCAAAATATGTGTCATTGCACATGTGATTTAGAGTTGCACAAGAAGTGGTTCTGTCAACTGTTATTCTTTCCTGCCATTCATTAAGAACACGATGAAATGAAAGAGAAAAAAATATTGGGCTTCATAAAAATGTGTAAACTGGAAATATGGAAGTGATGTACTTGCATATTTAGCTATGTTTTTGAGATTACATAACTCCTATATTTTACTATCTTTAACTTTACAAGATTTATACCAGATGTAGGCTATAAACTAATATATTTTTATAATAAAAATGAATCATTATCTTGAAGCAAGTCATACTATGTGTAAAGGTGACAGACATGAACTAACTCACAGGAGTGAACTCTTCTCCCTGATTCCTTTAAGATGAGAAGGCTCATTGCTGTAAGATACAGCTTATGCCATGCAAGTTGAAGGAACTGATCTGAACAATATGTTGCTAAAGTGGCAAACTAGTTTCCTTCAAGAGTTTTCTTCCAGTTTTTCCTGTCAGTAGCCCCAACCATGACAAAGTGAGACCATTCTTAGCATAATTTGCTGGACAGGTTTGCTGAAAATTGTTTGCAACAAATTTCTGAACAGTTCTCCTGATCCATAACATCCCTGGCTGCCTCCTGTAGATAACCAATTCCTTTTGGGAGTCATATACTACACACTGGAGGAACTCAGGTTGTCAGTTGTTGGGTGTTGTCCTGAAATGTTGGCTGTTTCCCTGCACAGATGCTGCCTGAACTATGGGGTCCCTCTGGAGCTTCGTGTTTTGCTCCACATTTCAGCATCGACCCCACCTTTAGGGGAAATGAAAGAAATGGCTGATGGAGAAACAATTGGGTGTTGGGTTATTATGGTATGTGTATGTTCTGGAAGTCTGGTGACTGAAAATACTTGGCTTGGAAGACAAATAACATGAAAGGACAATTTAATGGGTCCAGGTAAAAGGCTAATTTGAACAAGGATGAAAGAACCTACGGGGTAAAGGGAGACTGTTACAACAAATAGAGAGTTAAGAACAGGGGGTGGTAGAAGATGACAAGGTAAGAGATAGGGACTGGCGATTATGGTGTGTGGTGATCAAGATATGGAGAAATACGGAGTCTTTTTAAAACACCCATATGTAGGGAGGGAAGTTAAGAAGAGAACATGAGATCAGACCTGGTGATTTCATCTCATGCTGTGACTGTATTACTCAGCAACACCCTTCATATATTGAACCTGAGTGCAAGGATTGGTTTTGAAATTTTGATCTATGCTGAATTTGGGTTGTGAAAAATGTACAAACATCTAACCTACTACTACTTACGTGGTCACTCTGACTATAACATCATTCAGTGCTGGAGAATTGATATAGAAAAGTCTAAGAGCAGGTGGTTTCTGCGACCCCAGTTTAGAGCTGTTATGATCCAAAGAACCTGGGTCCAAAACTCAATGCAAGTGGGAGAAAGAGAGAAGGAGATTGTTGGGAGCAATGTCAAAAGGTGTACCTGACTACAGCTGGCACAGGAATGTCTCTGTCATGCTGAGCAAACTAAAGGCTTAGTAACAGACATTCTACCAGGATATATGAGTGATTGAATAATTTTGGAGGAATAAAAACTGATAGTTTTACAGAAGATGCTGGTATTGATTAAAGAGCAGTTTTTTCTGTAAAATGCCCTTTAATACTCTTGTCCTTTTGGACACAAAAGATGGAACTTCATTAGGATTATTGACAATTATTGTTAATTCTTTTCTGGCTGAACCTTAATAATTTGATTTTGGATAGAAATATTTAACGAGGAATTCACATGCTTCCAAGTGAAATTCTGAGTATTCATTGTTACAGTGACATCAGCGGTACATCCCACCACCTAAGAATGCCTCAGTTTTGTACAAATGGAGTTGCCATTATTCTTACACATTCCCAAAGTTTCACTAAGGCTTCAACAAAGACTAAGACTCTACCAAGTGGTTTTACTGATGGTTAAGCTAGTTTTAATTCTTCAGGTTTTTAAATTAAAATTATTATAGTGGTATTTTAATACTGCAATATTTGCTGGAAGAGATGAAAGCTTAGTTAGTTGCAGGATTATATCCTAATAAGAGATGATTTCAAAAGACAGATCTATTGTAATGCCATATAAGGAAACTGATTTTCCTTATTATATATTTCTGTGCCCATTTGCTGATATGGTTAGATCAACATCAACTAACAAATGTTTCATGTAACCTGTAGACCCATGCTCAAGTAGTATATTTACAGAAATGTTTAAACAGCAGTCAGACAAGTAAAACAGGATATAAACCTATGTGGGATTATAATTTCAAATAGATTTGTTCTTACGTTACTTTCTGGCCAACTTCTGTTGCTGCAAGTCGAAGCTTTGCTGGCACTTTGAGTGTTTGTGGTGTCTGGTACAGGTTCAACAGTGAAACCTGACAGGGATCAGTTTAACTTGCAGTCATCTGTGTTAAATGTTGTCATCGTCATTGCTCCATGGTTTTACTATTCACTCTCACTAACAAGAAGTGTAAATAGCAATGGAAACACACAATGTGATTTCAACACATACTTAAGGTTAAGTGCTAACAAGCTGAGCTGGCAGGTAGTGAGGCCTTTCCCAGGGGGCCTATTTCTCCTTTCTGTAAATATCTTTGCAAAACTCTGGTTTCACACTTACTTTCAATCATATTCTATAACCATTCAGCTACTAACTAGCAAAAAGTGGTAAACATCAGTTTCATCACTACTACTGTGAGGACAGATTGTTACCCAATATTCCCATTGGGCTCCATTACATAAAAATTAGAACTTTCCTCTTTATTTCAAATATAACACTAGCTGACAAAAAACTAAATGATAGTCTTGAATTAGACACTGTAGTATCTGTTTGCTTAAATATAGGTTTCATTTCAGGACTGTTCTTTACTGTATCAAATTAAGTTATTTAAATTATTATGAATAGAATTCATGAGAAAAGCTAACAATCCTTTTGGAGTAGTTTTTTTAATGGGTAGTTAGAAAAAAAAAGAAAGAAATTATTTGCTAAGTATACAAGCAAACCCAATGTCATAGAGACCTGTCCTGATGAAGGGTCTCGGCCCAAAACGTCAACAGTGCTTCTCCTTATAGATGCTGCCTGGCCTGCTGTGTTCCACCAGCATTTTGTATGTGTTGTCATAGAGACTTAGAACACTACAGCCCAGAAACAGGCCCTTCAGCGCAACTAGTCCATGTTGAACTGTTATTCTGGCTAGTCTCATTGACCTGCATCCAGACCATTGACCTCCGTACCCCTCCCATTCATGTACTTATCCAAACTTCTCTTAAATGTTGCAATTGAACCCACATCCACCATTTGCAGAAGTAGCCCATTTCACATTTGCACTGCCCTCTGAATGAAGAAGTGCTTCCTCAGATCCTACTTAAATATTTCACCTTTCACCCTTAACACCCATAACATATACTTCTAGTCTCACCCAACCCCAGTGCATTTATCCTATCAAATCATCCTCCATTCTCCTGCACTCCAGGGAATAACCTCCTCACCTGTTTAACCTTTCCTTAATATTCAGGACCACAAATCCTGGCAACATCCTTGTGAATATTTTCTACACTCTTTCAAACTTACTGAAATCTTTCCTATAGGTAGGTGACCAGAAATGCATACAATACTCCAAATTTGGCTCTACCAACGTCTTATAAAACTTTAACAAAACATCCAACTCAGCGCTCAATACTTTGAATATGAAGGCCAATGTACCAAAAGCTCTCTTTATGACCCTATCCACCCATGATGCCTCTTTCAGGGAATTCTGGATCTCTATTCCCAGATCCCTTTATTCTACCACACTCCTCAGAGTCCTACCATTCACTGTGTACGTCCTTCCGTTTGTCCTCCCAAAGTCAACACATCACATGTCTGCATTAAATATCATCTGCTATTCTTCAGCCCATTTTTCCAGCTGGTCCAGATCCCCCGCTAGCTTTGACAGCCTTCTAGCTGTCCAGTACACCCATAATCTTGGTGTCATCTGCAAATTTGCTGATCCAGCTTACAACATAATCATCCAAAATCATTAATATAAATGACATACAGCAATGGTCCCAGCACCGATCCTTGCAGCACACAATTAGGCACAGGCTTCCAGTAGGGATGCAACCATCTACTACCACTCTCTGGCCTCTCCCATTAAGCCAATGTTGAATCCAATTTACTATTTCATCCTGAATGCCAGACATCTGAATCTTCTGCATTGGCCTCCCATGTGGGATGTTGTCAAAGGCCTTGCTATAGTCCATGTAGCCAACATCCACTTCCTTTCCATTATCAGCTTTTGTGGTAACCTTCTAAAGAAGCTTTTTAAGTTTGGCTGCCCACAGCCTACCACATTCAGAACCATATGGACTAACCCTAATCAGGTCCTGTCTATCCAAATTCTTAAATATCCTCCCCCGGAGAATACCTTCCAGTAATCTACGTCAGGCTCACTGGCCTATAATTCGTGGTTTATTCTTACGGTTTCTCTTGAACAACAGAACAACATTAGCTACCTTCCAGTCCTCTGGCCAAGGACATTTTAAATAGCTCTGCCAGGGTCCCTGCAATTTCTGCAATAATCTCCCACAAAGTCCAAAGGAACAGCTTGTCAGTCCATAAGGATTTATCCACCTTGATTTTCCTCAAGGTTGCAATCACCTCCTCTCCTGTAATCTGGACCATCTGTAACAAAAGTAATTTATAAAACAGATGCACTCCTGGTGAATGCATTGTTAAATGAGATTGTGTAAATCAAACAGACTGGCTGAGAAAGTTAGGAACACCAAGGTTCTGGGAGTGCACATAATGGATTATCTCAGCTGGTCCCTCAACGCCACCTCGTTGGTCAAGAAAACACTGCGGTATTCCACTTCTTGAAAAGAATGAGATAACTGAGGCTTCCCTCCCCATTTTAACCAACTTTAACAAGAGCACCATCATGAGAGTCCTGACCAGCTGCATCACCATCTACCATAGGAAATGTGCGGCAATTGACCACCAGTCCCTACAAAGGATTTCAAGGACTGCTGAGGGGATGATTATGGTCTGTCTTTCACCCATCAGACATATTTATCAGGAGCACTGTGTACACAGGCCACTTAGCATTGCAGAAGTTTCCTCCCATTCATCTAACAACCTCTTTGACCACCACCCAACCCCCATAAGTAGGTAGGATGTATCCTAGTATTAGGACAAGAACATTTAGGATGGGAAACAGCTTCTGATAAGACTACTGAGCTCCCTGCCACCAACAAGATCTCATCAGGCATGAAGCACCAACAAGAGGAAACCTGGAGATGTTGGAAATCCAAGCAACACACACAAAATGCTGCAGGAACTCAGGAGGCCAGGCAGCATCTGTGGAAAAGGGTAAACAGTCAATGTTTCAGGCCGAGACCCTTCATCAGTTCTGATAAAGGGTCTCGGCCTGAAATGTTGACTGTTTAATCTTTTCCATAGATACAGGAAGCAGCAGTAGTTTTATACGATTTACTTTTTAGCTTGTGTTGTAAATTCATCTTATTTTTTGTTAATTTGCTTGTGGTAATATTACTTTATGTGTTGTGTGTGTGAGTTATATGTACTGAATTGTGCACCTTGGTCCAGAGGAACTTTGTTTCATTTGGCATATACAGGCATATGGTTGAATGACAATAAACTGAACTTGAATATGAAATACATTATGGGCATTTTGGTGCAGTGTGAATGCACTGTACACTTTAGCCAAAGGGTGGAGAATATGTGGTATTCATTGTCTATGGAGCCCAAGTCATTGTGTATATTTAAAGCAGAGCTTGATAGGTTCTTGTTTGCTAAGGGTGTGAAATGTCACGGGGACATGGCAGGAGAATGGGTTTGAGAAAGATAATATATTTGCCATGATCTAATTGCAGAGCAGACTTGATGGGCCAAATAGCCTATTTTGCTCCTGTTTTTTGTGGTTTTATAGAATGAAGAATTCCACGCTATTTATTGCAGCAAAAATAATATAGCAAATTGAACATACAGTAGTACAAAAAGGCAATAACATTAAATGAAAATTCATCAATTGAATGTTCATAGACCATGCTATCAGAATCAGAATCAGGTTTAATACAGAAAACCTAGAAATGAAAAAAAAATGCAGAGAGGAGGTGTTCATGGTTTGAATGTCCATCGAGGAATCAGATGGCAGGGGAGAAGAAGCTGTTCCTGGATCATCCAGTGTATGCCTTTTGGCTTCTGTACCTCCTCCCTGATGGTTGCTATGAGAAGAAGGCATGTCCTAGGTGATGGGAGTTCTTAAAGTTGGACTCTGCTTTTTTGAGGCATTGCTCTTTGAAGATTTCACTTGTGAAAGGAAATTTCTATTCAGCATCCAGTCAGTCAGCCATTCACATTCTTACATTTTAATAGGATAACCAGACAAGTTAAAGATGGTATCAAATGTAGGAAAAGGCTTACAAAGATGCATTTCTTGAAAATGACAAAATGTGATTAAAATATTGATAAAATGAGTAAACTATAAATTCAAAAACAAAATTTAATCAATTTTGACAAGTATGTAACACATGAGACAAGGGAATTAATAATGAGGACAAAAGAAATAGCAGAGATGTTCAATCTAATATTTTATATGTGTACTCACAGATGAAGACACTAAACACATGCCAAAAATAGTCACTCACTGAGGGCAAAAGAGAATTAAGACTGTAAAACAATACCACAAGAAAAAAAAGTGGTAGGTAGGTAATGGGACTAATGGGTGACAAATGATAAGCTGTATATTGGGATTCTAAAAGACATGGCTATGGAAAATATTGGATGGATTGGTTGTGATACCTTACAATTTCTTTGGTTTTAGAAGGGTTCAGTGGACTGGGAAGCAGCAAATACAATGGCAGGAAAGGAGAGAGAGTGATAAAAAATGAAGTTACAGTTGTTGAAAAAATAGGGAAAGAATTTTAAAGTGTTAACAGCACATAGAAAAGTATAATATGGTATGCAGAATGCACCCAACTTTGAGAGAAATAAATCTTGTTTACAACATTTATTAATTATTTGAGGACCTAACAGAGGAGGTTTTTGTTGTTCTGAAAGGAAATTGATGAGGTGCCCTTTTGTAGGCGATCCCTTGGGACTACGAATGAATGATTGGTTTCCACTCCAGTTCTGAGAGACTGAAGTGACCAAAGTGGGACTGATGGAGCAAGTGGTATTTAACAGGGCAGGGGTGTGGAGATATATTTCTTTCACCCTTGATGCTGGCTTCCATGTGCTCTGACACATGGACTCCATATTCGTAATGGCAACTAAAAAGTTACATCTCTACCCTGAGTGGTTATAGATGAGGGATTTCGAGGAGTCAGTGAACATTTTTGTGAACATTTTTGAATCTCTTCCTCCTTTAATCTGGTAATCCTTTGCTCTAATAGAACTTAGATTAGCGGAGACATTAAACTCCTCTGGGAATTTAGAGGCTCTTGTGGGGGTAGCATTAGTAGCATTTCCCTCCATTTTGAGGTGCCTGTAGTAAGTAGTATCATTTCTAGAAACATAGGGGAAGGAAAGAATCATGTTGCTTGGCACACGTTAATCTTTGTGCTGGGTTTAAGGTCTGATGAAGGAATTACTCACAAGATAAGTTCTCATGGGTAGATGAGTGGATTGGACAATAGACAGGAATGAGGATAGAAGCAAACAGGTCATTTTAAATCTGGAAAGTTCAATTAGTTAAGTGCTTTGGGATCAGTACTGATGCCTCAGTTATTTATAGCCTTTATTAATGACTTAGATGAAGGGATGAAGTGTAATGTTTGCTGATGATACTAAGAAGGTGGTAAACTGTGAGGACATACAAAAGCAAACAGTTAGACTAAATTATATGAAAGGATGGCAGACAGAGAACAATGTGGGGAAGTAGGCTATCCACTTAGGTAGAACAGAAGACCAGAATGTTATCGAAATGGTGTGAGATTATTACATGTTGCCTTCAGAGAGATTTTGATTTCCTTATCAAAAGGATTCTAAATGCTACCTTGAGGATACAGCAAAAAAATATTAAGTAGAGTAGAATGTTGGCCTTTACTGGAAGTGCAAAAGAGTGTTAGAGTGAAGAAGGCTTTCTACAACCCGGCAAGGTTTTGTTACAACAACAATTGAAGAACAGGGTAACTTAGATGAATAAACTCTTCACAGGCTTCCAGCTGGGTACAGAAATCAATTATAACCACTATTTTGATGATAAACTTCGCCATCTTCACCAGGGATGATGCCCAGGCACGTTTACTTCAGTGGTATTTATGCTCTCATGGTCCACCTCTCCTAATTGGTTAGTTCTCATCCGATCAAGTTTCCACTCTCCCACCTTGTTTACAATTGAATTCCAGTTCTTACATAGAGTGAGACCTTCGTCTTTGTAAAAATTCTTTTCCTCTAGTTTTATTTCAATGGTATCCTTTACCAGGCTGTCCCAAAAGCCATTGGTTAAGCACAGTAGTTCTGTGCCATCGAAGTCAATCCTATGGCTATTGCAAATGTAATGTTCTGCCTCCACCGATTTCTCCAGGTAATCCAAACGGATGCACCTCCGAGACAAGAGAAAATCTGCAGATGGTGGAAATCTGACCAACAGTGAGATCTAACATAGATTTGGAGACCACTTCAACGTGCATCTACGCTCCATCTGCCAGAACAAGCGGGATCTCCCAGTGCCATCCATTTTAATTCTACTTCCCATTCCCAATCCATTATGTCTATCCATAGCCTTCTCCACTGTCGGGATAAGGCCACACTTCAGTGCGAGGAACAACACCTTATGTTCCGTTTGGGTAGCCTTCAATCTGATGGCACGAACATCAATTTCTCAAACTTGCAGTCATGCCTCATCACCCCCCCCTTTCACCATTTCCCATCCCCTTGTCCTTCCCTCATGTTATCTCTTTGCCTGCCTATTGCCTCCCTCTGGCGCTCCTCCCTGCCCCCCTCTTAAACACCCCTTTTTCACGTCTGTCTATTTCACCAATCAACTTCCTAGCCCTTTGCTTCATATTTCCCCCTTCAAGTTTTACCTATTACCTGGCATTTCTCTCTTCCCTCTCCCCACCTTTCAAATCTACTTTTCAGCTTTTATTTTTCTCCAGTCCTGCCGAAGGGTTTCACCTCGAAACGCTAACTGTACTTTTTTTCCATAGATGCTGTCTGGCCTGCTGAGTTCCTCCAGCATTTTGTGTGGGTTACACCTCCTGTGCTCTTTGATGCAGTTTTCCACTGTGCATTCCGTCTGGGCGATATATGGTGCTTCTCATTCACAGAGAATCCTGTAAATGCCAGCCGACTTGAGTCTCAGGTCTTCTTTGACCTGCATAAGCTGTAATTTGAACTTCCTCACAGGTTTCTGGATAGTATTAATCCAATATTTCTTCAGGATCCTGTCAACACTTCCAGAAACTGTGGAAATATGGGAAAATAGGTGGTAGTGAAGGGTTCTTCTTCATTATTAGGGTAATTTAGGTTTCCTTATTTAGAAGTTTATCTTGGGAAAGGTGAAGGTGCACACGGTAGAGAAGGGAGCCCTGTGGAAAAAGTCAACCAGAACAGGTCTCTAGTGCCTGAAATTTAGACTGAGGGATGATTATGGAGATGTTTTGAGGATATATTCCACTGAAGGAAAACGTAGAACCCTCATGATAAGCGTCAGATAGATAACTCAGAAAAGGTGAAAGCTCACTTTCCAAGTTAATACCCTGGGTCAGGCTTACTTGTGAAGCCCAAAGAAGCATTGTTGCTTCAAAGTACCCCTAACATATCTCCAAAACCGCAGATGTTCTGTGCTCTCCAGGTAACTTGTATTTGTTTGAAGGAAGCATTCAGTCCAACAGGCTTTTGCTCACTCCATGTCAGACAGCAACAATAAAAGCCTACAGCAACTGCCATAATAACATGTCCAATGTTTGTGGTACTGATGTGAACAGCATTGGAACAGCCTACACAAACTGTAAAAAAAAAACTGAAGACAGTGGTACCAGGTTCTGATGCCTCTTTTATTTACAATTCAATCTTATAATGAGGTAAGTATTACAGTTATCATAGCCAAGTCTGATTTTGACAAGGAGCTTGGTTGTCAAGTAAGGAACAACAATACAAATCATAAGAATTAGATTTGACATTATATAACATTTAATACAAAGAAAACTTCTGTGACAGTGTGAAAATTTACTTCTTTTAATATTCTCTACTTAACAGATGCTCAAACTTAGTTTCATGGTAAAGGGAAGAAGAAAAACAAACTCTAGAGACTTTGATATTTAATTGGAAGATAAAATAGGGTCTTGAAATATACATGTCAAGATCACAACACACTAGAACTAATAGATCTAGTTTACTAACCTAGGCAACCGGCCAACGTGGTAATACCTGTTTATCAGAACAATTGTTGCAAACTACTCAGATTACTGGAGAGAATTCTTAGAGATAGGATTTATGAGCATCTGGAAAACCATGACCTAATTAGAAAGAGTCAGCATAGCTCTGAGCAGGGCACTTCATGTTTTACTAACTTGATTGAATTTTCTGACAACATGACAAGAGTTTTTGATGAAGGAAGAACTGTGGATTGTAGTAAGGTGTTTAATAAGGTGATTCTTGGAATGCTCATCTAGAATATTAAAATGCATGGACTCCATGATGAATTGGCCTTTTGGATTCAAAACTGGTTTGCCCATAGAAGATAGAGGGTTGTGGTTGAAGGGACTTATTTTAACTGGAAGTCTGTGATTAGTGGTGTTTCACAGAGACCCGCACCAGGTCCTCTGCTCTTTGTGATGTATATAAATGACCTGGATGAAAATATAGATGGGTGGGTCCGTAGGTTTACAGATGATATGAAAATTGGTGGTGGTGTGCATAGCATACTGCATGATTAGGGTCTGTTCCAGTTATGGGCAGAGAAGTGGCAGATGGAGTTTAACTCAGCCACATTTGAAGTGTTGTACATTGGTAAATCAAATATAAGAGGCAGTACACTGTTGAGGGCAAACCCTTTAACAGAGTACTGTTAAGGATGATGATTGCCAGAGGGATCTTGGGGTCCATGTTCATAGTTCCCTAAAAGTGGCCACACAGGTTGTTAAGAAGGCATATGGCTTGCTTATCTTTATTAGTCAAGGTAGTGAGTTCAAAAGTCAAAAAGCTATGTTGCAGCTTTACAAAATTCTAGTTAAGCTGAATATGGAGTGTTGCCTTCAGTTCTGATTGCTCCACTATAGGAAGGATGCTGAGGTTTTGAAGAGGTTGCAGAAAAGATTTACCTGCATTAGAGGGCAAATGCTACAACAAGAGGTTGGACAAACTTGGATTGTCTTCTCTGGAACAGTGCAGGCTAATCTGATAGAGATTTATAAGATATGAGAGGCATAAGTAAAGTAGTCAGACAGCATTTTTGACAAGGTTGAAATGTCTAATACTAGAGGGCATGCATTTAAGGTGAGAGTGGGGTAAGTCTCTTTACACAGAGAGTGGTGGGTGCTGTCTGATGTAGTGGTAGAAGCAAATGTATTAGGAACTTCTGAAAGATGTTTAGATGTTCACACGAATGTGAGTCAAATGGAAGGATATCAACATAATGTAGGCAGAAAAGATCAGTTTGATTTGCCATTTGATTACTAATTTAATTGGTTCAGCACAAAATTGTGATCCAAAGGGCCTGTTCTGTTCTGTGTTCTGTGATTAACTGTGGTGCTCCTTGTTCTGGTGCAAGATAATTGACCTGAAAGATTAAGATTGTTCCTGTCATCTGAATGCTGAGTATTTCCAGGTTATGGTTCAGATCTTAAGCACCTGAAATTTTACTGTTTTTCTGTTCATTGTTCATGCCTCAGCAGCAGCCCAACCTCTCAGTGACTGCTACTGCTAAAAGCCAGGCTACAGTACCCGTGCACAACTTACAGGAGAGGTGATTTGTCTTTCATGCTGATGTTGGCAGACATTTGACAATAGGAGTTGATCTGGGAAATGGACATCACGTTCAAATGTAAACATTTTTCCAATTTTGGGTGCTAAATTTTCTCAATTATTATGACATAGAAAGAGGCAAGTTTGATCATACAGTCAGTGCCAGCTTCCAACAAAGCAGTGGCAGGAGTCCTTCCTATCTGATGCCCCTCTAATCCTGCTACCTTTGTTGCTCACTTTGCAGATCAATTCCTCTGCTTTCTTTTGCTATGTACATTTAAATAGGGTTAGATTACAGCAGCCACTTATCCATCAGAACTGGGATGCAGTCTCAGGAAGAATATGCAAATTTGACACAGACAGCGCCAAGTTCAGGTTCAATTTATGGCTGCTGGATATGCAAATTGAAAAATCTCAGGGAAGGAGAGAAATGATCTATGCAGAGTGACCAGGAAGCCCTGCAGATATCCTCTCCAAAGGCAATGAGAGGTGGTAATGGGATGAGACAAGACCGTAGGCCCCGGTCCAGCAGACTGGAAAGTTCAATGCATCCATCTTCAAATGCTAGACTGTCTGGCATACCTGCCTTAGACATGAATAAATGCACCACGGCCCATTGCCTCCTAAATATGTTGTACTCCAAGGAGATGTACAGTACTTTATACATTACCACTTCTACATCATTACAAATGTATGGAAGCAACTAGTCTGAACATAATCCTTGGATTCAAGACAAAGTTCTCCACCACCTGGAGAAACACTCTGTTGACTTCAGCTCCAAAAAGCACCAAGCTCTGCAAAGCAAAAACAATACCCATAGCAGTAATTAGTAACTTACCGGCATGGAGTTGTGAGTCCCTTGAACAGCATTAGTAACATCTCATTCCAGTTGCTGTCCATGTGCTCAACACTGCAGCTTATGGAAACAATGTCGGCTGGAAGATGAAGGTCCAAAATAATAGTACTAATGGTAAATCTGTGCAGTTATTGTATAAGACTGTCTTTGGCTGCACATGTGATAACGCCTTCTTCATCAATTTGACATCCAGCATGACTCACACCACAAAAGCAAGCGTGCACATTAGATGCCATATCAGAACTGAGTCAGCACCCATAGAAGCCAATAATAAAACACAAAGTCCTAGGCTGAATTTTGCTGCCTGTCATTTCAATCTTTGGATCACATACCCATAGTTTCACATTTCTACACACACAGTCCCACAAAAGCATTTGTATACCAGCAATGATCCAGGTCTTATTTCAATCGTTTGTTTTCATATCTCATCTTTTCCCTTTTGAGCCAGTTTTCATGAACATTGCTTGCTGTCACATTTGAAGGTACATGAAACAATTTCTGAAAAAGTTCTGATAAATAATACTATCCTTCACTCTTAACTATTATGCATTTTTAGAAGAAAATTAGGAAACAGGAAAGAGCAAAAACACAAATAACCTTTAAAATTACCGTGTCCACAGACTATGAAAAATCACCTCACCTTGCATTGTACCCAAATCCATTTAATCCCCTGAAAGAGAGGTCTGCATAATACAGTCCCTGAACATCAAAAGATAATTATGGAAAAAAACTTACAAAATATCAGTCTATCTCCACAGTTCCACTCCCTCAGTGCAGCAGCACAGGAACCAATGGGGATGTATTTCAGCTTTACTGGAGGCACTTATTGTTAGATTTGTGTCAAAGGAAAGGAAGTTTTGGAAGAATTTTAAGTAGTTGGTAGAATCATGACTAACCCTCAAGTGCCAGCACAGAAAGTGGAGAATTTGAACATCACTGACAGCACCTTCACTTTTGGACGTTAGAGCTGTTTGAAACACAGGAGTCCTTCTACTTAACACTGCCACAGGTGTTTCTTGTCCAAAATTATACCAACCAACAAACTCTAATTTAGTATTTACCTCCAAGATCATTGTTAGTCTTAAATAAAATTATTTGTGCCAATAATTATCCTTACATTCACTATATTCATTCATTTAAATCTCTTTATATTAACTCGCATAATCTTTATTTAAAAATAAGAAGAAACTTTTCTATTGCTCTTCCTAAGAAAATATTCATAGATTTATGAAGCAACAAAATTAAAACTGCTTATCCAGCTACTTATATTCATTCAACATTCAAGGAAAAATGTGTATAATGCTTGTCTTCTGTGATTCCATGAGCTAATTAGATTGGTGAAGATTAATTACATAGAATATAGAACATAGAACAGTATAGCATAGGAAAAGGCCCTTCAGCTCACAATTAGTAATTGCCGAACCAATTAAATTAGTAATCAAGTGTCTAACTAAACTAATCCCCTCTGCCTACACAATGGCCATATCCTTCCATTTTCCTCAGATTCATGAGTCTATCTGAACGTCTCTTAGAAGTCTCTAATGTATTTGCCTCTACAACCACCCCAGGCAGTGCATTCCAGGCACCTACCAGTCTCTGTGGAAAAATTTTGCCCCCTCAGATCTCCTTTGAAATTACCCCAACCTGCCTTAACTACATGCCGCTGGTATTAGATATTTGTCAACTTGCCCCTGCAATTTTGGAAATATTCAGTGAAATATTTCTATGATAAAAGATGTTGTTTGCACTGAGATTTAAGTGCACTTTACTTCAGAAATTGTTTGTTTTTCACTGACACACATTTCATTTTAACTTGGTCCATAATTTTGTGACCCACCCTAGGGCACACTTTATTTCTTTCATCAAAACTGACAAAAGGATATGGCAGTCAATGTTATTAATACAGTTACTGATATTATTTGTCTTACAAAATAAAAACAAAAGGGTTGAGCAATTATAATACCTCCAGAACTTCAATCTCAAATGACAAATTGCATTCTCATTATAAAATTGAGTAGCCAGTTTTCCCCACGATAAAAATGCTAGTTCTCACATATGCCATTCATTGAAGGTGGATTCAAAATTAAATACACAAACTTCCTTTTGGAAAAAAAAGGGTAACCTTTCCTTTGGATATCCTGAGTGTGTGGAGACCTCACACATAAATACACTGCATGGCTTATGTTGCTGCTAAGCTAAAATTGCCATGTAATCATTTGTTTGTTTATTATTACATACTCTGAGGTTGACATCTTACAAAACATAAAATGCTTTTGAAACTTTGTATATCACAGGATACCTGCTCAAAAATGGTTAAGATTTCATGTTAATGTCATTTTTCTCAGAATGCTGCATTACTTTGGTAGTAATTTACAAAAATTAACCAGGAAGATTAAGTAAATATACTGGTTAGTTATAAATCCACTGATTCATAAGTTACTTAAATTAGTACATTAAAACAAAATTATTTCTAATATTGTTATGTGATTTGAAATGTTTCTACAAAATTATCGTATCATTTTCAGGATTTAGGGCAATTCTTAAAATCTTGTAGATTTTAAATCATTAAAAGAAAATATCAAATTACATTTTCACAGTAAGGATGTGACAATTCATTGTCTCTATAGGATAACATACTTTTTTTGTTTCCAAGTATAATTTAAAAAGTTGTATAATTCATTACTTAATAGAATTTTAACAGTAGAGAAAATGATCAGATTTGATCTGCATTGGTTTAATGTACATGAAAAAGATAATTAGTCTGTAATCACGTAATCTGCCATTTGTAGATTGAAAATGGTTCAGAACTCTAGTTGAATCTCATTTAACACACCAAGACTCTGCTGTGCATCAGGCAGGATTGTTTTGAAAATGTGAACATAACTGTTAGCAGAGGTATCCATTTCACATTTCAGCATTTACCAACATTTGAAACCCACCTGGGAATCCTGGGAAAGTTGTTTCAGCAACTGCTTTCTGCTCCTTTTTGAGATTCTCTTTCCGATTTGTTGATTTTGAATCTTCAAGATGTGGAACCCTTTTAGATTTCCAACCTACATCACCACAAAGTAAAGAAGATTATAGAATTATTGAACCATGGTATTGACTACCATGAGCACTATTACAACACAGACTTCTGACATGCTGTACCCTTGCCAAAGATATAACCCACTCTCCTAAGTGTACCTCAGACCACATTATCTTCAGATTAAGTGAAACACTTGCAGCTTCAAGGTCCAATGGGAATTTAAAAAATATCACATGATGGCAGCTTAAGCACTGTGCACTGTTCTGATAGGGGTTGGTGATCTTTATGTTGGTGCATTGGGGGGGGTGTGTTGTGTGGGTATGGAGAAAGAGAATCAGAGAAGAGGTGATTACAAGTGTCTGGGAGCTGCAGGTGAGACACTGAATCTCCTCAATTCTTTCTGGAAAGTAAAATATAAACCGTATCAAATTTTGATGTACGAGGAGGGCCAATTTAGTAATGCACATGCCTTGTCAAAAATAGAGGATTTTCCTTTTAAGCATCTTGACTTAAGGCAGGTGTGACATTCCCTGAACATGTTCATTGGAATTTCAATAGCCCTTTCTAAAAAATAACTATCTTGTGTCTGGGGCAGGCAGTAGGGTCTAAGTGCTTGCTTTCTTGATTCCACAACCACCTTGGTTGCGAGCTCTTGCTGTGTAACTGAAGATTAGTAAGACAAAAGTGTTGCATTTGGTTTCTTTTGGGTACATTTTCTGAGAACTGAGGGCCAGTTTTTACTGGTCCTAGACGTTGCTGTTTGCAACTGCATGTTGTCCCTACATAGCTGCTTTTGGGCCCTAGAAAAGACACAGAATCATTTTTGTGCCATTTATTTTTCATAGCCATCAATTTTATATTGATTATTGTAATATTATAATTGCAGCAGAGAAATCTATTTTGTTACAAGTCTAAGCAATATTAACATCCTAGTGCTGTATATTAAAAAGGCTTAAGTATAACAGATGGAATTAAGAAAATAATGTTCTATTTTTTACAATATAATTTTTCAGTTGTAAGCATCGCAGTAGTGGATATAAACATATAAATAAAAAATCATTTTTCATACATTTGCAATTTAAGTAAAATGACATCACTTTAAGAAATTCAATATCTTTTGATTCAGCTCAATGCATTATTTCTGAGATTTAAATAAAAACTATTACCATGTTGATTTCATCACAGTATAAGCTTCTTAAATGATCCCTTGAGATTAATGGTCTGGCATTTAAAGGCCACTCTTATTTACAAACCAACATGTTATTTAAGTATACAGTTATGCTATCATCTAATAATGAGGTGTAGTTGATTGCAACAGAAAATATGGTTCCTAGAGTAATAGCAACTGCATCATTAACTTTTTAAGAGGTTCCTACAATCCTTCTGTCATTAATGACTTGCTTAACAGTTTAAGTCCACTTTTAATTACGGCAGGCTGTCTTTTGAATATCAAATTTCTGTCTTTAAATTGTACTGAGTTCTTTATACGGTCTCAATTGTCACTGTAAATGTCATCACTTTATACCTTCACTAAAGCAGTGACAGGCCCACTCTTATCCCTGGCTTTATCTCCTTTTCCATCCTTTATTGTACTACAAAGATCCCTTTTTCATAGTTTACAGCTGTATCCGCTTTCCACACGTGGCAAATGATTGCCTCCATAGAGGTATTTTCTGTTTCAATCTTGCATTTTCCCAAGGGAGAACAAAAGGGACAAGCTCTCTGGAGTTGGTTTCACTGAGAAAATTGTTCAGAATTGCCTCATTCCTCAGCAGATTAACGAATGCATACAATCCCAGCCCAAGTGCTATTGTACAGCACAATTTGGCCATTATACTTTGTCCTTTCCATTTAGAAATCCTCCTTACCAATTAAAGTAATACAGCCTACCAATACCTGCTCCCAATTAAATCTGAGCTGTATTACCTGCCTTGATGCAGCTGGTCACAGATTCCTACCGCTCCCTTGTGTTCATTAGCCCTATTCATCATGAAGGGCTGATGGCAGGAATTCAAGCTTCTGGCTTTATTTCAGGTCTCACCAAAATTATTAGCTTTCAGTTTATGGTCCCAATAAGCACTGAATTAATTAGAAAGGACTGATCCAAGCTAAGTAATTTCTCTCCATCCACATTAGCATATCAGGATATTGCAACCAATAGTATCTTAATCAATGATTGTGCATTCAAAGGTCCTTTAGGGTTTTGTCCACGTTGCTCTCACCCTTCTCTTCCCTCCAAGGGAAGAACATTCTGAGATCTGAAGTGCAGGCGGATACTGATCAGTTTAAAACTAATACCTACATAGGGTCAGATTTCACTATTTGTTAAAAACAGTTTTAAAAGGTCCGACAAATTTTTGGATTAATATATAACATAAAAATCTTAACATTATTGTATTTTTTATATAAATGGTCTAAACAAATTAGGCTTTTTACTTAAGCCTACTCCTACCTGATGGAAGAAATCTTAGTTTTAATCCTTTTTCCACTGCTCTAGAGAGATACAATATTTTGCACTGAGATTGGTAAAGGGCCCCTCATTTCAACAGTGACAGGTCTGTCAGTGAGTACTCCACAGGGTTAATGAGAACCATCATCCTTTTCAGAGCTGAATATTCGATCAGGAGGTGTCAGCACTTTAAAAATTCAGTGCCAGCTGTGTATTCCTTTATACTTTGCCGGCACTGAGTTTTAAAATTGTCGGTTCCTCTCGATCTACCTCCAGGATTGAAAAGAATGCTAATTACACTGATAAACTCTGATGGACTTATAACACTGGTTTAAAAAAAAGCCAGATGTTACAAAATCCAGTGAAAGCAATGATGCTTTAAAAAAGATCTCAATGGATGGTATTTTCCCTTTGCCAAGCCCTGGCATTAATATATTAAAGTTTAAGAATATCGATCTACTCTATGGCTATGTTCATTTACAAAGATTTTAATATGTACATTTTATGATAATGCAAATGAGATGTATTTTGATAATTGTGCTTAATAGAAGTAAATTTATTAATCCATAACTTTTTCTGCACTTAAATAATTTCTGAAATTGTTTGCTGCTTCTAAAACAGAAGCCAGTTTATTGTTTAGTAAACTCACTCATGAGGGATGCAGAATGCAAAAACAAATCCGATGCTTTTTTTGAGCTATTTCATTTACATTTCTTGGGGCAGTGTTCAGTTCTCTTCTTAACAGTATTTCAGCTGTCATTCTTGTTTCAAATGATACTATGTATTTTGAGTTATTATTTTATCTGACTGGAAGAGAGTAAGATGGTTATATTCCCTGTCCTCATTTTTTTTTGTAGCTGCTGTGTAAATGTTCCAGGTCGTGACTTGGCAAGCTATGATGAAGGAAGGAGCAAACAGCAAACAGCAGAAGGTGTATTTTGAATCTGAGACACAACAAGACTGGTGACATGTTCACTCCATCTGGCAAAATGCTTGTTCAGCGCACTGTATTTAGACACTGCATTTCTACGCATCTTCTACCAAATGACAATATAGATAACTGTACTCTCCTTTTGGACACCACTGCTTTGCAAGTTTACTGAGGTCACTTTTGCATTCTTGAAGTCTTCGGCTCAGTCCTCTGTGGAGTTTTCATTGAGACAGGGTCAGAAACTATACCCTATCAGCTGAACCAATTCTTCTGAGGCTCCTTTGACCTGCTCGACCTGACAGAAATGACCCTATGTAGCTTGTTATTGAGCCAGCGGCTGAAAAGGTTCAGCCTTTTCGAACTCAGTCTCATTATAAATCCTAATCAAGCTCCTTTGATACAAAATAAAATCTTTCTGAAGCCCTCCATTGGTTGGGGTCGACTATGGATGTTGCAGCCCAGCTGTCGGTGTGATGTGCAAGGCAGTGCAGTATGACACGGAGAACAAATTGTTGCCCATGTACCACGCTCACCCCCTGCACAGAACTGATGAATCCAAAGGAACAGTAGAGAGCGATACAGTTTGGCATCAGCACCGTCATAGGAATTGTCATAGGAAGTGTTGAACTCAATGTAGGACTGCCTTAGGGACTCCAGCTCTGGATCTTTCTGAGAGGTTTAATCCTATAGCCTTCCCCATGAGCTGCAAAGCAGTGGAGATTTAAGATCAGAGTTTTCCTTCTCCTAGATAAGCTGCCAACTATGGCTGGTGAGCCCCATCTGCCTGAAGCAACTGGAATTAAGGAGCCAGTAACCCACCTTAGCCCCTTCTCCTGTCAGTAGAAACAGTTCCACCAGGATCAGTAGCTAGGCCACTGGTGAAGGCCAGGAGCTGGACTTGGTTGTTAGAGGCAACTTGAGATGCATAACAATGGGAGTATTTAATAGGTGGTCGGTGCTTATCACCACTACCACACCCGGCTTTAACAACCTTAAGGAATCTGTTAGAAAATTGTTTACTAACGAAATTATTGTAGACTACCACAACTTTTATCTCTTTACTATGCTTAGTGAATGCTAACTAGATTTACTGCATAAATTAATTTTTATTCATAGAGTCATAGAACAGGACCTTCTGCCCATCTACTCTGTGCCAAACTATTAATCTGCCTGGTCTCATGAGCCTGCATCTGGCCCAAAGCTCTCCATGCCCCTCCCATCCATATACTTATCCAAATTTCTCTTAAATGTTGAAACAGAGCCTTCATCCACAACTTTCACTGGCAGCTCATTTCATACTCTCACCGCCCTCTGAGTGAGAAGATCTCCCTCCTGATCCCCTTAAACATTTCACCTTTCACCTCTAATTCATGACCTCTAATTGTAGACTCATCGAATTTCAGTGGAAAAAGCTTGCTTGTGTTTATCTTATCCATACCGCTCATATTGTTGTATACCTCTGTTAAATCTCCCCCTCAACCTTCCATGTTCTAGGGAATTAAGTTCTAACTAATTCAATCTTTCCATATAACTCAGGTCTCCAAGTTCCAGCCACATCCTTGTAAGTTTTCTCTGTACTCTTTCAATCTTATTTACATCTTTCCTGGAGATAGGTATCCAAAACTGCACACAACACCCCAGATCAGGCTCAATACATTGACTTCTGAAGGTCAATGTGCCAAAAGATTTTTTTATGACCCTATCTACCTGGGACACCACTTTCAAGGAATTATGGATCTGTATTCCCAGATCCCTCTGTTCTACCATACTCCTCGGTGCCCTACCACTCACCGTGTAAGATCTACCTTGGTTCAGCACCTCACAGTTTCTGCATTATATTCCATTTACCATTTTCGCCCCGTTTTTGCAGCTGGTCCAGATCCTGCTGGAAGCTTTGACAGTCTTTCTCATTGTCCACTACACCACACCAAATGTGGTGTCATCTGCAAATTTTCTGATCCATTTTATCACATTATTATCCAGATCATTGATACAGATGACAAAAGCCAACAGACCCAGCACTGATTCCTGCAATACACCACTAGTCACAAGCTTCCATTCAGAGAGGCAACCATCTACTACCAATTTCTGACCTGTCCCACGAAGCCAATGTCTAATCCAATGTACTGCCTCATCTCGAAAGCCAAGTGACTAAACTTTCTTGACCAACTTCCCTTGCGGGGTTTTGACAAAAACATTCCTAAGGTCTTTGTAGACAGCATCCACTGCCTTCCCTTCATCAACTTTTCTGGTATTTTCCTTGAAAAAACTCTATAAGATTAGTTAGACACAACTCATCATGCACAACACCATGTTGACTATCCCTAATCAGACCCTGCCCATCTAAATACATATACATCTGTTTCCTTAGAATACTTTCCAATAAATTTCCCACTATTGATGCCAGGCTCAACAGTCTATAATTTCCCGTTTTATTTTTAGAGCCTTTCTTAAACAGTGGAACAACATTGGTTATCCTCCAATTCTCTGACACCTTACCCCTGCATAACAATGAGTTAAATATCTCTGCTAGCGCCCCTGAAATTTTTGCGCTAGCCTCCAATATGGTCAAGGGAACACCTTCTCAGGTCCTGCTAATTTATCCACCCTAATTTGTCTCAAGACAGTATACACCTCCTCGTTTATCTTTTTTGAGTCCATTACCTCACTGCTACATCTCATCTATAGGCATAATGTCCATCTCCTGAGTAAATACAAATGCAAAAAAAATCATCTAGTATCTCCCCCTTCTCTTTCAGCTCCATACATAGATTACCACCTTGATCTTCCAGGCCCTTTTTGTCCCTTACTATCCATTTGCTCTTAATATACCTGTAGGATTCTCTTTTATCTTGTCTCCTAGAGCAACCTCAAGCCTTCTTTTAGCCCTTTTGATTTACTTTTAAGTGTTCTCTTGTATTTCATGTATGCATCAAGTACCTTATTTGTTCCTACCTACTATGTACCTCTATTTTTCCTTAGCCTGGGCCTCAATATCTCTCAAAAACCTAATTTCACTAAACTTATTATCCTTGCCATTTATTCTGAAAGAAACAGTCAGTACTCCCAAAATTTCAAATCTGAAGGCCTCCCAGTTACCAAGGACACCTTTATCATTAAACAACCTGTCCGATTCCACACTAGCCAAATGCTTTCTGATACCATCAATATTGGCCTTTCTCCAATTTAGAATCTCATCCTGAGGGCCAGACCTATTCTTTTCCATAATTACCATTAAAATAATTGCATTCTAATCACCAGATGCAAAGTGTTCCCCTACACATACTTCTATCACCTGCCCTATCTCATTCTCTAATAGGAGATCTAGTATTGCACTCTCCAAATATATAAACAGATTACTGATTTATTGGTTTATATCTCACATTCTTACATGAAAAATTATTTAAAATATCCCCAAACTTAAAGGCCATACTTATATAAACATTTTTACATCTTGCCTTGCTGTTTTTTCCTCTATTAAGTACATATTAAAGTTTAGATTTCAGTGTCTATCTGTGCTCTGAGCTTTGAGAGTTATGAAATGTGGGGGTAGGTAGTGTGGGATTGATAGCGCTGGGAAAGGGCTCTCCAGTGGGCCATTTTTACCCAGCAGCACAGTTTGTAAATCTGTTTTATCTCAAGCACTTCATGTCATTTTCATTCTAGGTTTCCCGAATAATTAGGGAGTGTGGGTGTGATGATGATGCATATGCTTAGTTTCAGCTCTGGTATTTAAAGACATCTACCTACATTTGATGGACTTTGGAGTTGATATATTGAAGAAAATGGATAGATAATTATCCCTCATATTACCCTCAGTAAAGTTGAGTACAAGGGCATATTCATATAGATACTGATGCCACCTTTAAATTAAAGACCTCAGTATTTTTACTCCAACATATCATTTTCTTACATCTCCACTTATCCAGTCACTACCAACACTGAACCTCACCATTAATTTGTTTCATGCTTCTCCCTCATTATTAGCACAAATATTCACCGCCATTGTTCAGCATAGGCCACTATTCTCATCACGTCTTTTTTTATCCTTCATTAAAACAGTGGGGCAAAAATAAATCAGGAGGACTTAGACCATCACCCAGCTAATGGATTCTGAAGAGATGGCCCTGCATGTCACCAGAATACCATAATGAATGATGGTGGAACGGGGCTTCAAGGCTTCCTGGTGACAGAATTCTACTTTACAAAATCTAATTACTTGGATAAGGGTTGTGATTGAAAAGTGAAAAGTAATCATGCACATGAGCAAATATTACCACCTTGTACCTTGAAAGTTCTATGTTAGGTATTAACGTGGCACAGGACCTTCATTCGCCCATGCAGTGTTCACCAGTATGAGAAGAATAAATATCTCCAAGGAGGCCATGACAGCTCGTTCCACGCTGTCTGAGTGAAGAAGTTCCCCTCAAATATTTCACCTTTCACCCCTAACCTATGACTTCTAGTTCTAGTCTTACCCAAGGTCATTAGGAAATGGGTTTACTGTATAATACCTTGAGATTCATTTTCTTGCAGGCATTTACTGGAAAAAAGAAATATAACAGAAATTATGAAAACTATACATAAACAGGCAAAGGCTTTTAAGCAATCAATGTTCAAAAGAAGACAAACTGCACAAATAAAATATAATATTGAGGACATTAATGGTAAAGAGTTCTTGGATGTGAGTCTGTAGGTGGTAGATTCATTTCAGTGAAGTTATCCATTCCAGTTCAGGAATGTAATGTTTCTAGAGTAATAACTGCTCCTGAGTATTATGTTGTGGAACATAAGGTTTCTGTATCTCCTGCCCAATGGTAGTAGACAGAAGGAGGCATAGCCTGGATGGTGGGATTTTGATGATGGGTGCTTTCTTGCAGTGGCACTCCATGTAAGTGTAGTCAATGGTGGGGAAGAAATAATAAATAAATGCATTCTTCGGTGGATTTAGTATGACAGATGCTGCAACCTGTAGCTAAGGATGAAACATGCACATCAAGATTGTTATAGAAACACAAGAGATTCTACTGGTATTGGAAATCTTGAGCAACACACACAAAATTCTGAAGGAACTCAGTCAGTCACACAGCATCTCTGCAGTCTTGATGAAGGGCCACGGACCAAAATGTCAGCTGTTTATCTCCCCCCATGCACAGTTCCACTAGCTCACGTATGTTGTTCAATGTTGTCATAAAATATGCTCATAACATTGCAGCATCAGCAGACTCTGGATGGAAGGTTTTCTAGTTCTCTTAAAACACCATTAAACAGTTTCATGCCATAACATTCCTGCTGGACAAATGGTTCTGACTGTTATGAGCCTGTGTCTTGCTACTTAATATCTTGGTATGGCAGCCGTATTTTCATTGAACATTCTCTATTCCCAATTAGCTGGGCACAGTGGCTCCATCTTTGAGTGGAATAATAGAGAAATACAGACCAGAAACACTCACCATTAAGCAACCCCATTACACTCATCAGGTATTACTCCTGTTTTATTTGCACATTCACGTCAATCCCTGTCATAATTTGCTATTCACTGATACTTAACAGGCATTTTACTGTGGCCAATTACCCTACTGTGTCAAATACTGTGTCATATGGGAAGAAATAATAGCTCCTGGATATAATCACAGGGAGAGCATGCAGACTCCACACGGGCAGCACGTTGGTTTGCTGAATGCAGGCTGCTGAAACTGCGAGGTAGCTGCTGTACTAATTGTACTGCTGTGCTATTCTCTGCTTGGATGACTAAATAATACAAGATAATGATGTGCCACGAGATGAAGCAATCATGGGAATTACCCAGGCATCTTGCACACACCAAGAAACTATCTTCCCATGGCTGAAGACAAGTTGAACATTAATGGAGTGGAACCAATTCCAACTGATAGCTACTCCAGGCTTGGCCATGGCCTCTTGTCATCACAAAGATCATTACTGATTACTGTTTTCCCACCTCCACACCGCTGCACCTGTGGTAGACTGGTAAGATGCTAATCTATTTGACCCTTCAGTCTGACTAGCCCACCAGTTGTAATGCTGACTTGCATGCCTTCTAATAAAGAAAGAAAGTGTTACTTGCCAGTTTGATATGAGAAGAAGCTACTGATAAATTGTACCAATACTTCTGGTGTGCAGAGTGCCAGAGATCAGGAAAGCAACAGGTGGAAGATGAAGGAAGGTGAGAAGATCCAGAGGTGTGCATAAGTGTGGGCAGAATAGGAGACAGAACAAGGAGATAGTGTAAGAAGAGTTGGGTATATCAGGGGGTAAGAGAAGAGGGATGGTGGGAAGCAGTTTGCTGCAAGTTGAACACAAAATAGCATCAGAAACTGGGTAGCTTCTGTCACCATTTCACTCATCCCTGCTCCATATGCCCATGACCCCTCATCACTTGGATGCTCCTACCTTCTTCAAGCTCTTGCTCTAACCCTTATCTCCCCTATTCAAATTTACTTTGCCTTTCTGAATCATACATTTTGCATTAAGGATCGTTCAAATCATTTTCTCTTGGCGCAAAGCATACTTTACATTGATTTCTTTTCTAGTATTTCCATAGCTAACACAAGTCAGTTTTTCACTTTGTACTTTTGCAGTCTCATATTTACCCTTTTAATAACCATAAGCTCTTGAATTAACATGTCTATCCAATATTATTTTCAAGTCAGTTAAACTATAGGGCTAGAAAAATAGTTGCAAGACTACAATGCGTACAATTACATCAACTCGCAAGTTACAAATTGGAACAACTTACTAGTCAATTTATGCCATCTGGATGTTGGCTAGCTGCTTGTCTTAATTGACCAGTTGTTTTTAAGATCTTCTTGGAGTTACACACTTAACTCAAATTAAATATTCTTGTAAAATGCTATTCCCAGTGCTTACCTGTGTCAGCAACTTTTTAATGATACAATGATTATTAATGCAATGGTGATGAACCATTCTGGTCCGGAAAAGGAGCTACTTAATTTTTGAGACTCCTTGATGTATGGATAAAATTTTTAAGCATTTAAATAAATGTATTAAAAATCTATCTCAGATTTATTTATGACTTTTCTTCCTCGTTCTTAATCCAATCTTACTATCAATTTATATATCTTTCTATACCAGATTGAACTCTGCCTTCTATTTCCTTCTCAAACCTTAAATCTCTTGCTAAAGAGATGGACATTTGTTCCCATTATTCACTAAAATAAAAGTTTTTCAACATTCAAGATTGTTTAATGTCATTTTCAGTACACAAGTGTAAAGGAGAGCAAAATAATTGTTACTACGGATGTGACGCTGTACAAAATAGATAAAGAATGCAATAATAAAATAAAACACAATAAATATAATTATATATGATAGCTTATATATGTAGATTGATTGTATGTCCATAAAGTGACGCTAGACACAGGAGCGTCTGTACATAAGGTGGCTAACAGGAAATGATAAAGTAGTGGTGGCAGGGTGTGTGGAGGGGTGGATTACTGGGTGAAGGTGTTGATTATCTTTACTGATTGGGAAAAATAACTGTTCTGAGTCTGGTGGTCCTAGCGTGGATGTTTTGTAGCTTCCTCCCTGATGGGATTGGGACAAGCAGTCCATGAGTAGGATGGATGGGATCCTTCATGATGTTTCTGTCACCTCTCTGTATATATATATCTCTATGCTTGCAGGTAGGCTGGTGTTTCTGATGCATTGGGCAGTTTGCCTTCTTGTTGTAGAGCCTTCCTGTCAACCACTGAGCAGATTCTGTACCATGCAATAACGCAGCATGTTAGGATGTTCTCTACTGTACATCTGTAGAATGATGTAAATATAGGTGTGCATAGTTCAGCTCTGTCAAGTAATTCTACAAGTTTTGCATATATTATTCTTTCTTCCTGCCAGGTCTGCTAAAATTACTAGGGGAACATGTTCCAGGAGCACCAAAGTGAGAAATCCCATTGCTAAGAAGAGTCTCATGAGTTAAGAACATGACTGCTCAGTTTAAAAATAAACTTTTCACATATTTTTCCATTTGTTTGGACTGATCAACTGTTCCCTACCTACTCTGGCATCTAAGTATTGTCAGCCCCTCCCTACTTTTGGTCCCCCTCTACCTTTATCCACTTCTTTCTCATACATTGTTGCCTCTTGCTCTTTCTGTTTCTCTCTTCTCATTGTACAATCATGATCACCAGTGCACAGCACAACACAAGATATGACCCAATGTAGCAGGGACACAGTGCAGAGAGCCAAAAGTTCATCAGTAACTTTGCTTCAACATTGTTGTTAGTGACCTCAAGACCTTTACTGCAGGCATGCTGGTGAGAAGAAGCAGTCTCTCTGATGTAGAAGAATGAGAGAAAGAATAGGTGTCTCATGCTAAAAGACCAGTGAAATTGGTGCAAATTATAGATGGCTGTTTGTTTGTACAATGATAGCCCGGGTAAGGTTTCCAGTTAGGTAATATTTATGTCTGGTTCTTTATTGGCTTTGTGATAGCCATTTGTGTGGTCAATAATATCCTGTCTGCAAGGGAGCTAACTGCAATGTTTTGTAACTCCAGAACCTAATTGAAAGCAAAACACAGGAGCCGGGACAGTTTCCGCCAAGCCATTTATAGCTGGGTGGTACAGTGCAGATGTAATATGTGTTATTCCATTCATTTTCAGGCATGACTGAAACTGTCCTCCACAACAAATTGTGGTCCATTGTCACTGACAAAGTATTATGCAACACCAGTTCTTGAGAAGAGGCTTCTCAACACATCAGCAAGTGCAAGGGTGCAGTGGAGGCTAGGGGAACACTTTGGCCACTTTATAGCTGCTTCCACTACTACCAAGAAATTTGTGCCCATGAATGGTCTGGTAAAATGCACATGGATCCTCTTCCAGGGCAATGCAGGTCATTCCCAGGGATGGAGAGATGCTACTCTAGGCATCTTCTGGATGTGACAAACCGGCATCCTGAACTTTGCATAGCAAGCTGTTTGATCTGCTGATCTATCCCAGGCCACCAGACAAAACTTCAAGCTATCGCTTTCATATTGACAATGCCTAGATGACCGGCATGTGGCTCTTCCAACACTTTAGCTCTCAGCTTGGATGGTACAACAATTCACAATCCCTACGTAAGTTCATTCTGACACTGGTAAAAAAAAAGTTTCTGCAGCACATTCCAGACATTTTGAGTGGCCATATAGACCTGAGACAATGTGGATCTTCCGTGATTTCCTTTTGGATCATCTCTGCCCTAATAGTGAGACTTTTAATTTGCGTTAGAGAGAATATGTCAAGGAAGCACCCTCTTTGTGAATTTTTCAGGTATTTGCTTTTTCAAGGGTAAATGGGACAATCCATCAGATTTTCCATGATGAATCAACCTCTTGAATTCTACCTTGTAATTGTGTCCTCCAAGAAACAGGGCCCATCTCAGTATTCATGGTGCTTTTGTTAGTGGAGCACCTTTCTGTGGATTGAAAATGGACAGAGGATAGTGGATGATCAGTAATGAGGGTTAATGCTCTCCCATACAAGTACTGGCTGAAATGTTTTACACCCAAACCAGACTCAAAGCCTCTCTATCAAGCTGTGCGTAATTATTCTCTGCAGTGGTAAGGGAACGTGATGCAAAGTATTTGGGGCGTTCACTTCCATCACTCATAAAATCTGGTATGACTGTACCTATAACATAAGGTGAGGCATTACAGGCAAGCTTCCCTTGATGAAGTGAATCATAATGTGTGAGTACAGTGTCTGACATCACCATTTCCTTGACCTTTTAGAAAGCACCTAACTCTGCTTTGTTCATTGTCATTTCTTCCTGATCTGTAATAATGGGTTCAAGGGGGAGACCACAGTAGCCAGGTTTGACAAATCCTAAAAAGGACCAATTGTGATACATCCTTCAGCCTTTGGGCATCCAACACTGCCTGAATTTGCTCAAGATAGTTGTGTAAACTTGTGTGTCATTGGAGCGACCACAGTGAGTGATGCTTAGTTTAAAGAATTCACACTTGTTGCATCATGCTCTGGGCCCAGTCTTTTTAAGACTATCTTGTGATTTTGTAAATGTACCTTGCCATCCTCACCAGTAACAATAATGTCACCAGATAACACTGGATGCAAGGGCAGCCTTACAGTACCTGGTGCATAGCTTTCTGCCAGAGCATTGGTGTAAATACTACTTCAAGAATAAGCCTATTATAGTGATAAAGCCCTTTGTGAGTGTTTATGGTGAGAAACACTTTGGACTCTTCTTCCATCTCCATCTGTAGGTAAGCCTCAGCTAAGTCCACTGGTTGAAGTGTTTCCTCTAGAATATTTCACAAAGCTATCCTGGGCAGAGAGTATTGATTTACTTTCAATACTGGGTTGATGGTGACATTAAAATCACCACAGATCCTGGCAGACCCACCCTTTTTGGCTGCTGGGACCACTAGCATTGCGCATGTTTTCCACTCAACCTTGGAAATAATTCCTTCAGCCTCCATTTGATCTGACTCACTGGCTACTTTATCACAGATAGTATAAGGAAACAGATGGGTGTTGTAAAGCTTGGGTGTCGCATTTTAACTTAACACTATTTTACCCTCGATTTATTTGAGTTTTCCAGTGCCATCCTTGAACACTGCTCTGGCATCATCCAGTACTTTTCTTAATTCACTTTCAGTTGACTCTATTTCAGGGGATGCAGCATGCAAATTGTGGATGGATCTCCAACCCATTTGTAGTTGTCTCGGTCAAACATGACTCCACAATGCAGGACCTCCTGCTTTTACCACACACAAACCCAATGTGGCTGGTTGGTTGTTGTATTTCACTGTTACAAATGCCAATCCCACAGGAGTTATCTTTTCTCCAGTATGAGTTCTTAGTTGGATATCTGCAGGCTTCGGTTTAACTTCTTTAAAATGCTGTTCAAACTCATTTTATGGATGATTGATACAACTGAACCAGTGTCCAATTCCATTTTAATTAATTTGTTGTTCACTTCTGGTGTAAGCCATATTGCTTATCTCTTCTTAGCTTTCACATTGTAAATCTCAAGGCCACCCAATTCTGTGTCACTCTCATCATTACCAGATTTTTTCATTAACAGCATGCAGATTAGTGCTCTGTTTGAAACAGCAGCTTGACTTTTTATCATTTTCTCTCCCTTGTGTAGTCCATTTATTTTCGTCTGCTTGACAAGCTCTTTGTATACTGTATATCCTACTTTGTTACATTTTCTGCAAGTTTTGTCCTTGATCCTGCATTGGTCTGGTGTATGTGAGCCCTGCCTCAATGGTAACAGACTTTTTTCAGACAAGCAATTTTCTGTTTAGCTGTTGCAATTTTTTCACGGTCACTTTCATTCCTGACTGTAAGTCTGGTGTGCCTGTCTGCTGTTTCCATTGTTGCAGCTATTTCAACTGCTCTTCATAATATGAGTTGTTCTTCAGTTAGGAGTGCTTTTGAACGCTTTCTTGTAGGATTCCACATACTAAAAGATCTCTCAGTGTATCATTAAGCCCATCACAGAACTAACAATTCTGAGGCAATTTCTTCAATTCAATGTATGCTGAAATGGGCTCCCCTTCCTTTTGATTCTGCTTATCAAACCTAAAGTGTTCTGCGTCAACAGTGATTTTGTTTCTAAATGTCTTGCATTTCACTCACCATATCAGAAAAGCCCATTTGGGCTGGTTTTGAGAAAACAGTTAATCTTTTAAGTAAACTGTATGCTTTTCCATGCTTTGCACTCAACAACATTGTGTCTCATTTTGATTGGCTATTTCATTTGTTTGAAAATACTGCTCAATTCGTTCAGTATATATCATCCAGTTATCTGTTGTGCAATCAAATTCACCAATTCTACTTTTTTTAAATATTTCTTATTATTATCACCTAGTACTCACTGTTTGTGAACCCATGGCCGTACTTACTGCTTGTTAATTTCACCTATTTCCTGTCTTTTTTAAAAACTCAAATGCCTCTCTCCCCTTCTGATGAATAATGTGCTTTATTTTAATAGGTAAGTATTCATCTAGAATTTGTTTTAAAACTTCCTCATCAGCACTGGTTTGTTTTGTAACTTCAAAATCTAATCAAAAGAATCATCCAGGAGCCTATTTTGTTTTTCTTTCCATTCTTTTCGTGAGTCACTCCCATCTGACACGTACTGTATGATGTCTGCCATTCATGTACTTCATACATGTAACCCACAATGAATTATGTAAACAAACAGAAGGCTTAATCAAACAATATATGGATATTTGTATTTACAATATTAATCAAATATTACTGAAATATTAAATACAGTATACTACACTAAACACCTGCAATTTTTTTCTTATTCTGGGTTTTGGTGTCCGTTGGGAAAGTAATTTAACAATTATCACCAATTAACTTGTGTAATACAGCTGTGCACTGCTGACTGGTGTGGGGGTAACTTGTCCTACAGTAACTTGGTAAAAGCCTGAATGAAAACATTTGGAATAATTTCTTCAGAGCCTGCCTAAAACCATTCATTTACTCTTTACATCCAGACTAAGTCATAACAGAAAAGTCTTCCTGAGACATGAAGAAAATATGGAAATCATGCTTTTACTTGGAAGCAAAAAGGAAATAACATAGACATTAGTTCTAATATGTTGCAATATTTTCCCTCTTTAAAGTTCACCTTGTGGGATGTATAATGATTTCAAGTAGTCCTGTCATTTATTTTATCCACCATGCTGAAAGTTCCTTTTGTTATTGTGTCACCAGAAACCAGAAACCTTGACCTAACAAGTCTGGATTGCTTGAGGAATGTGTGTGTGTTCTGGTGACACAATACTCTGCAACTGTATTAGAACGTGGTGGGATGTGGGTTTGCGTCTGCAAATCCCACATGTTGAGTTCCCTCTCAGCTGTAGCAACATGGAGAGGTATTGAATGGAGGCCAGGTTATTCTCCACAGGAATGTGAGAGAAATAGAGGAAAAACAATTCCCAATTAACTGCAATTTACTCCTCTGTACCACTGGGTTTTCAGAAATGATATTAGAGAAAATCAAAAAAAAAGCATGGCTTCTTTCCAGCTAAAGATGGAAACTTATTTACAAGTAATTGCAGAAGTCGAGTTTTAATACAATAGAACATGTCTCATTTTGATAAAATGCAGTTGTCTGTGTATCATGTTTCAGTTTCTCTTTTGCAAACAAATTTGCAAAATTTGAGAGTGGAAACTTAGATAAAATGCTTTACCCTACCAAAGAACAATCTTGAAGAGTTAATACACACCTCATTAGAATTTTGCATAGATCTCACTTTTCTACCTATATTTATATTTCATGATCACAGATAATTCGACTTATTTGCAAACATAACATCCCCGGTACCTTCACTAGGCACATACGCCGGCCATGTCAAAAATGTTACTAATCCCATCTGCCTACACATGGTCTATTTCCCTTCATTCCATTCACGTTCATGTCTAAATGCCTCTCAAATTTTGTTATCATATCTTCTTCAAGTTCTTCTCCTTGCAGTGCATTCTGGGTATCTACCACACTTTGTGTAAAAACTAAAACTTACCTTGAAAATCTTGTTAACTTTCCCCCTCCCACCTTAAAGCTGTGTCCTCAAGTATTTGACTTTTCCACTCTGGGGGCAGAAAAAACTGTCTACCCCATGTCTTCCATTATTATACAATATATTGTATACATTATTAAATTAACCCCTCAGGCAAACAATACAAGTTTGTCCAACCTCTCCTTGGAGTTAATAATCTCTAATCCAGGCAACATCCTTGTGAACCTCTTCTGCATTCTTCCTGTAATGTGGTATTGGGACTCAGAGTCAGGTTTATTATCATTGTCTTAAATGATGTGAAATTTGTTGCTTTGCAGCAGCAGTACAGTGTAAAGACATAGATCTATAATAAATTTCAAAATAACCAAACTGTGCAAAGAAAGTATTAATAAGTTAGTGCCCATGGTTCATGGATGATTCAGAAATCTGATAGCAGAGGGAAAGAGCTGGTTCCAAATTATCCAGCCTAGGTCTTCAGGCAATATACCAAATATAGCCTCACCAATGTTTTATAAAGCTGCAATACAGGTTGCTAACCTCTCCACTCAATGGCTTAAATGATGAAAGTTAGCATGCCGTATGCCTTCTTTTAAAACTCTATCCACTTGCTCTGGACATGCACCCCAAGATCGTTCTGTACATCTTCCTCCTGGCATTATCCCTGCAAAGAGGACAAGTGCTATATCTGCCCCTACACCTCCTCCCTCACTAATATTCAGGGCTCAAAAAAATCCTTCCAGATAAGGTGACACTTCAGCTGTGAGTCTTTTGGGGTCATTTACTGTGTCTAGCGCGGCATCAGTGAGAGGCAATGTAGAATGGGGGACTTGTTTGTTGAGCACCTTTATGCCATCTGTCTCAAAAGGTGAGATTTCTGGGTGGAAAACTATTTCATTTTGACTTCCCATTACCATTCTGACATGTATGTCCACAAGCACAATAAAGTTGGAAAAGCGACATCTCATTCCATCTGAGTAGCATCCAAGTGACAGCATGAGCATCAATTTCTCTAACTTGTGGTAATTTCTCCCCTTCCCCCTTTTATTTCTCATTCTGGCTCCTCTCTTACACCTTCTCTTCTCCCTCCTCCTACCTTTCTTTGATGGACCACTGTTCTCTTCTGTCAGATACCTTCTTCTTTAGCCCTTTGCCTCCTCCACCTATCACATCCCAGCTTCTTACTTCATTACTTTCTCCCATCTACCCACATTCCCCCTCACCTCGCTTCACCTATTACCTTCTAGCAAGTACTCTTTCTCCTCCCTCTCCATCTTCTTATTCTGTCTTCTTTCCCCATTCCATTCCTTATGAAAGGCCTCTGCCCAAAATGCATCTCCATCGATGCTGTCTGACTTTTTGAGTTCCTCCATCATTTTGTATGTATTGCTCAATATTTCCAGCATCTGCAGAATCTCTTGAGTTTAAGAATCCTCCTGTGGTGCATTAGTATAAATTGGCGAGAGTCAGCAAGGACATGCCGTTTCCTTAGCCTCCTGAAGAAGTAGAGGTGTTGATGTGCTTTCTTGGCTGTGACATCAATGTGGTTGAACCAGGACAGACTACTGGTGATGTTCACACCTACAAACTGAAGCTCTCAGACCTCTCAACCTCAACACTGTTGATGTTGATAGGAGCATGTGCACTGCCCCAAGTTTTGAAGTCAATGACCAGCTCTTTTATTTTGTTAACGTTGAGGGAAAGTTTGTTGTCATGCTACCATATGAGCTCCCTGTCTTCTTCCTGCACTCCAGCTCAACATTATTTAAAATGCAGTCCAGTGCAGTGGTATCACCTGAAACTTATGGATGTCACTAGAGCAGAATTTGGCAAAATAGGGAGCACAAGGAGTAGAGTAGGGGGATGAGGACACAACTTTATGAAGCACCAGTCTTGAGAATAACTGTGGCAGAAAAATGGCTGCCTGTCCTTATCAACTGTACAGGAAGTAAAGTATGGGGCCAAAGATCCAACCTTGCGTAGCACTAGTGTTGAGGATGTTTGTGATGAAGGTGTTGTTGATTATCCTTACTGATTGCGGTCTGTTGGTCAAAAAGTCAAGGATTTAGTTGAGGAGGGAGGCATTAATTTCCATTTTTGCAAGAGATTTACAACATGTCTTCCAAGATTTGTGAGCCTTGTCATCTTTATCTTTCTTTCTCATAGTAACACATTGGTCTTGAATTCTTATCCAGCTGCCCTATAAACCACTCTCAAATGTGAGAGACCTACCCAATAAAACCTGATCACAATTTACATGCCCCAGCTCTTGTTTAATTCCATTGTAACTAGCCTTCCTCCAAATTTAACATATTCCCCTGAAGTTCAGTCTTATCCTCTTCCAATCTGATTACCTGGCCAGGCTCATTTCCCAATACAATATCCAGTATGGCATCTTTCCTGCTTGGACTATCTATATATTGTTTCAAGATAAACTCCTACCCCATCTAAGCCTCTGGCAATACAAATTCCTAGATGATATTAGGAAATTAAAGTCACCTATTGCAACAATCTTGTTGCTTTTATGTCTCCATGAATAGCTTAGTGTATTTAGACAGATAGAGTCAGAGTGATACCACATGGAAATAGACACCGCGTTCAAGCACCAACTTGTTTTAATGTTGCACCAATCCTATTTTATTCTCCCCAATTACCAATCAACCTCCCCAACTGTGCCCACTCATCTACAGTTCATCCTAGGGGGAACGTACATTGGCCAATTATCCTCCCAACCTGTGTTTTTTTTGGGATGTAGGAGGAAGTTGGTGCTCTCAGAAGAAGTCCATGTGAACACAGAGATAAAGTGCAAATCCCACACACTCAAGACCCGAGGTCGGGATCAAACCCAAGTTATAAGAAACATGAGAAAATCTGCAGATGCTGGAAATCCAAAGCAACTCACACACACACACACACTGGATTCAGTAGGCCAGGCATCATCTATGGAAAAGAGTAAACATTGAATGTTTCAGGCCGAGACTGATGGAGGGTCTCGGCATGAAAAAATTGACTATTTACTCTTTTCCATAGATGCTGCTTGGCCTGCTAAATTCCTCCAGCATCGTGTGTGTTGCCGAAGTTATGAGAGATGTGAAGCAACAGTTCTACTAGTTGTGTCAATGTGCTGCCCCTAGAGTATATCTTCAAGAAAGTAATGGTTGTGATTCTGATAAATTTGAGACATCCTATGGAGATGAATAAAACTGAGTTAAACTCCAGAATGAACTTGAGACTGAGTACAAACAGTTGAAGTGTTTTCATGAAAGAAACTGGAAGGAAATGAGGTCAGACATCAATAGGGTAAAGTGCATGCAACGTAATACAATTCTTACAAAAATTAACTAACACTAAACAAGAGGATGAATGCAATCTAATTTCTAAGAGTCCAGGCACCTGATACAGCAATTCTTCTACCTGAATTCTCAGACTCTTTTTTTAAAAAAACTAGCTTCGTGTAAGAGCACATAGCTCAAAAGAATTCCTATCACACTCACCATCTAAACTCTCAAATTACATTGTGTCCCACTCAATAGAATAGAAACTAAGCAGCCCATCACAATCATGTACAAGACCGAAGTCAGGAGTTTTCGATGGTCCTTTCAGCAATCTTTTCAGTATCTGTTTTATTTAATTTCTTACTTATTTTATGCTCCATAACTGCCTCACACTAAATGTGAACAATTAAGTATTACCCTATGATTATGAAAATATGAATATGGTATATATTTTAAACAGTTTTGCAATAGTAATACATGCAAAACTTTTTTGTTGTTTTTTTGCCAAAATCTGTTTCCTTAAATCCTGCTTCCCCCTACTGGTTGATGAATGTGGAATTGTTCTGAAAATTCTCCCGAAGTAGCACAGACACACAAAAAGGCAATTGTAGCCAAAGCATTGCCGTTACCAAGGAGCCTTGAGGAATCCCATTAAAGCAAAACTGAAATGGTCAATAGTGCAGTCACACTTTAGGTCTTCAGTTTACGTTCTGTCACTCTATTTGTGACCTGTTCTGCAAACTATGTATACTATGAAGGACGTGCAAAATTAAAAGTCATCACCAAACAAATCGCATTCACAGTTGGGGATCTGATGACATTGTAGCGTCTCGAGATTTTTTTTTCAAAATATGATCCTCTCCTTAAAATTTTTTCTCAGCATGATTTGTGTGTTTGAAGCACAGTGCAGTCACTCTGTTGTAGCAATGACGTACAAAACAGTAAGCAATTTTTATTTTTTTTGCAGTGTGCCAGTAGAGTCTTGAGTGCAAGTTGCCAGAATTAATTGAAATTGAGTCAAGTCTCTATCCTTGAGGGCAAAAAAAAAACCTTCTCCTATTATATCATAATGATGTATTCACTTTTGTGTTTTGTCCTTAGGTTTAATTCAAATGGATTAGTTAAACTGTAGGACTGTATGTAACAGATTAGAATTGTCCTTTACCAGCCAGTTCTCACCACATTGTCAGTAAGCTTTTTGTTTGGCTAAAATGCTCTGTGTCTTTTAGCAAAGCCATTTAATCACTTGAAGTTAAAAAGTCCAGAGGAGTAATTTCCTTCATGGAATTTCCAGTTGCGATAATTTTTCAAACAAAAATTTCACTGCTCAGAAATTCAAGGACTTTCAGAACAAATAACACGTGGCATCAAAGTGTTATAGTAAGTTATCACTCTAATTTGAAGATATTCTATTTAAAGCATTACATGGCTCTCAATGCAACTTTACAATGAAACAGTTAACCAAGTAAATTAAAGGAGGGAAAATAACTGTAGATGTTGGATATCCAGATAAAAAATGCTGTTGTGACCCAGGAGGGTGAGCAATCAGAACCTGAAAGGAAATGGCAAAAAGTTGATAAGATTAGTTAATATAGCAGGGCCGAAGCCATCAGAAGGGCCAAGTCCTGATTCTAGCCTCAGGTCTGTGATGTTTGGAACTATAGCAAAGCCAAACTGAAATTTGGAGAACCCTCTTGAAGAAATGACTCCTGGGAAAGTTCTAGGCGGGAATTGGGAACGAACTCATCAAAATAGTGATGTCCTCCCTAGCATATCACTGTAAAGCTGTGCTGATCTGATCAACACTGGGCAGTGATTATGGGGCTAATTTTTCAGCTGTTCTGAGTTAGGGTAATTCTCTGCAAAAAAAGGAGAGAGGTCCTTGGAGTGTCAGCACAAGTCAAGAGCAAATCAATTAGGATTCCTTTTTTTCCAATCATGAATCAATGGCTGAATAGATTGTGGGTGGATGTCAAGTAAGAAGGCTTGGCTAAAATTCCAACAAGTTTCAAAGGCTCATTGGCTGATGTCTATAAGGATGAGATAGAGGGAGGATGAGAAAGGGTTTGGGCCAGTTTCATTCTACTCGTCAGCATGTGGTTAAAATCACTTGAGTTACTCAGCCATCAGCAACCTTCAGTTTTAATCTGCTTAAGTGAGTAGACAGCAAGGAATCTGCCTAAAGCTGGTGGCAATTTATTTTTTACATGTTCGTTTCTGATGACATTGTGGTAAAGGAACTGCAATTATGGCTTATAGGGCTAGCTAGCAAGGCCCAGTAAATTTCATGCCAGATAAATCCAGCAGGAAAGTGAATCTTGGCAGAAGAAGTCAGGTGAGGTCAGACTTTAAACTTCATAAAATCTCCTACATGAGCAAGAGGTTAATCACCACAGCTTATTATTGGCCTTTTTGTAAAAATGAAAACTTGCTCTATGGTATATTTTTATGCTCTTAGTGCGAGAACCAAAGCAGAGATAGTATATATTAAATTGTTACTACCTAAGGAAGGTGGAAGACTATGGAAATATTAGGTCAGTATTGTTATTTTCCATCAGATTGGCAATGGAAAATGAAATATGTAAAGTCATTTGCAAAAATGTCTCCAGATTATGAAGTTTCTCAAATTTTAATACCATCATTGAGCATTGTCTGTTATTTTCTTGATTTTAATAGGGTCAAATCAGAAACAAGATAATGGTCATTGGCATGGCCCAATGTGTCAATCTAAGGGAATGTGCCTCTTAGGCCATGAAGTGTAGCCAATAAACTTTATACATTATATATTATAAATATATATATATAGTATTTGCATCTGCTACACTCTACTTCCACTTTATATAGCTGCAGCAACAATGCCATCTGGAATCTACATGAGACCAGGAACTACAGTGGGATCTGTGCCAAACAGCATCTTAAGTGGTTCGTTCATTAACCGTGACATCACCATTTTCCATGTACAGTCATGATTTTTAAATTTGTCTTTGACGTTTCTCTTAGTTTTTTTCATATATGTTTGTTTGAGCATGTAGTCAAGAATCAAATAACATTTTCAGTAACCTATACCTCAAAATCTTTTTGGGGTGAATAGTTTAAAATATTTCACTTGCATGCACTTATACCATCTAAAATTGTGGGGAAAATTAGTTTTATTTAAGAATTGCCAAATCATCATTTGCTGTGGATGTTATTTACAATGTGTATGTGTACTTTGAAGCTTATTGTGTATCTCCCATGTTTATTTTGGCCATCTGGGAATGTATAATGCTGTTTTAAGAAATATAATCCTAACATCTATGTTTTGGGATTGATAATGTTCAAAATAGCATTTTAATTAAAATCATTATATGATTTACAGAATGTGTCCTTTGAAATATTCCATCAATATATATATATATCAAGACCTCAGGTAATAAATTGGCTATTCATGTAAGAAAAAAAGTCAAGAGCATTTCTGTAAAGTTTAAGTACAGGCAAGTTTATTACATTTTAACATGTGTGGTTCATATTTATGTTAAATAGAAGCATACATCCACAATTTGTTTTGAAGTTATACAGTAAATGACAAGGTTAAAAATATATTTATACAAATCAACCTGATACTTTTGTTAGTCAGTGGAACATCATTTGCATAATTTATGTAGGTATGGTTACTAGCACTAATTCCTCATGTTCTGTTCATTCCTCAGAACCACTGCATCAAAGCCTCGGAAGCAGTAATTTGAATCATTTGTCTCAATAATATGCTAAACTTCCATTTCCACAAATCAATTGGAGTCAACATTGTATTCCTACTGCTGGCAGCTAGCAGTGACAACAGTGGTGATATTAATTTATACCCTTCTAATTTTGGCATTTTTATTATAATAAACAATAATCTCACAATATGTGTTCCATGAATCATGAAATATTTCTGACAAAATATTCCATACATTTGTTATTTCAAATATATCATAAGAAGAGGAAATGAAAGTGGTTCCATTAACAAGTTATGAAAATAAATCGTATTGGAGGCATAGAGAAAAGAAAATTTTAACTTTAATCATTGCAATTTTAAATTCTCCTTTGAGAACAGAATCATCTGAAAGTTTAGAAACTACTTTGTCCCAGTGATTAGGACACAGTAAGAACCTCTATAATCACAATTGGCAAGAGTAAGTTATGTTCATAATATTGATAAAATGAAGCATTATTTGTCAGTGCCTTCCAGAAATATTTGGAAATTAACTATCGAATATACAATTTAACTTCCTTTTCAGCAGGTCTTCTACAAATAACTTGCATGAGCATGTTGGTAAGACACAGTTACGTCAACTTTGAGGATTAATTCTCCATCTTGAGTTATGCATTAAATATATATGTATGCATGCACAGCAGTTCCTGTGCAGAATCTTGTATGTGGATTGGCATTTAATGGCATTAGAGTTATGAGTGATGTAGTTAAATATGAATTATAATGTAAACCACACATTTTTAATGTTAATGGTACCATTCATAAGAATGAAAAATGCTGGAAATTCAGTTAGTCAGGAACTGAAGGAGAAAAGATAGGTTAGTAGAATAGATGTGGAATCAGAATTGGATCAATTCTTTTCCTATGTCAGCAGATATTTTTTCTATCATTTGCAATTTTATGATTCTCTTGAGAACACTAACAATGCCTTTTTGTATTTGTATGAGCATATTTTATGACTTTTTCTTTTTGTAAGAGAATTACCTTAGTTTGATAAAGCAATTAAATGTTGTTCTATACTTATTGAATTGGGTTTAAGAATTTCAAACAATTTGCTGAATAGGCTTAAATGAATTGGGACTGTTACAACAAGAAAGTGGGGATCAGAAGTTAGTTATCCTAAATGAAACTGTGATAGTAATCACATACTTATCCATAAAATATGCTGGAAATTTTCCAATAAATTCCTGCATATTATAGAAATATTCATAATTATGGGCATAGTAATCATATTAACTTAAATTGCAGAAAGCTTGAAGATTTCAGATTACATGAACACTCTGAATGATTGATTTACATGTCTTTCTTCAAGCTGACAGGTTGTTCTAGTGTCTTTAATTATTGCCTTAAGTGTAGAGTCTTTTGGTTGCCTTAAAATATTCAAAGATACCATATTTTGAAGGAAGCTTTCAAGTGCATGTTACATATGTTTGTCCCATTGAAAACTATGGATAATGTACACACTTTTTGTAGAAGTTACATGATAATTGCTTATGGTGAAGTTTCTGATAATGATTATGGTGGTTCATTTCTCTTCCATGTTTATGCAGTTATCCAAAAATTATGTATCTTAATCTGCTTGAATGGATCTCAGTTAAAGAAGTAACTAATGACAGAAAAAAATCAATTATGGGTAGATAGACCATTTAATAGTCCGTGTTAATGATGCATTTTGGACATAATTGTTTGTCATTTCCAGCACAGATATGATATTTTAATGCAGCATCCTTATTTCCTTTGCTGATTCTTTACAAAACTATATATAATGCAAAATTAGTGAAAAGATCAAAGCTACTGTTTGAATACCAAATAATGACTCTTTGTATCCTTTAAACACACATTGTGCGTCTCTGAATAACATTATATAATCTAATACTTTGGAATTCTTTGTTTTTTTGCACTAAAAGCATATCTTCTTCTGACAAAATTATTTCGAATTGAGGCTTATTCAGTAATGAAATATACCACAAAGATGTCATGTGAACAAAAATGTGTTCTTATTTTGAAATTGGCTAAGGATAAAGAGTGCTCTTGGGGAAAATACAAGTGAAATAGGAACATGTTTGAAAGTACAGTATCTACTTCAAATAGGAGATTAATTTCACACGGTGGATTTGTTACTAGTATTGTACTGTTGAATTTCACACCTATGGTTATTCCTTTTGAATTGGTTTTGATAAATTAAAGTAAATCCTCCCTCTTTGTAGAATGACGTGCAGGTGTGTATGCACTTCATATAAAACTGTCAATTCTAAATTTATTTAATTATACAGAAGAGACATATTACACTAACTTTTTAACCAACATCCATTAAGTAAAATATAAAAATCTATCTTCTATTAAACTTCCTAACTGAAGTACTACTGAAAAAGTACAGCAAATGAAAAAACTAACCATTCTTTAAAAAATTTATATTTTATATACTTTAAAAAATTATATTTTATGGTGGCACAGATAAAATACAAGCAACAAATACAACTTACTATTTGATGTCAGTGTAAAGATCTCTATTTTGGTTCATGTTCTGTAAGTTTTACAGCCACAAAGTAAATTAAAATCCTGATCTTATCTGATCTAGCAATATTAAATAACTATGTAAAGGTTTGGGGAACGTAAGAAATAGTTGAATTGCAGAAGATTAAATCAATCTGTTAAGAACTCTGTTCTCAGTCACTATTCCTCATTTCTACTCCAGTGATTCTGCAGTCAGATACAAGCACAATAAGGTCTGTCAGAGACCCTGCTCTATTCCCGGCCACCTCCAAAAGCATTTTCTCCACACTCTCCATTAGCTCTGCACGTAGCCAGTCAAGTTTATGCATGGTTTGTGCTGGACAATGTTTTGCAATCAGTTTCAGAACACGATGTCACTCAGTGCTGTCACACATGTGCAGCCTCAAAGGGTGAAAGAAAATGGGACAAGGCAGGGGTCAGTGACAAGTGGCCATGCACGGTTGGTGTACAGGGTGAAACGGGGTGGAACAAGGGCAAGAGGAACTATAGGATTTTGTTTTCCCATGCTCTGATACCCTCACCAGGAAGGGATTCTCTCTGCCATGTGCACTGCACAACACATATCAGGCTTTCAACAAGACCAAGGTTGGAGGGAAAAAAAAGGCCAAGCACAGCTCAGTTACAGACCTCAGGGCAACATGTGTTCATGGCATTCATACAAAGACAAAACAGACAGCTGGAGTAAGACTGCCAGGGAAATCTTATGCTCAAAACTAATTTGTTATCACTCCCATGGAAGCATTGTGTGTTAAATATCTAGAACATTTGGCTTTGTTTTTGCTTTATTAAATATCAAAAGTGTAACAGGTCCAAAATCAGCCTGCTTTGTTTTGTTCAGTCTGCTTAGAGCATTTCAGACAGTTTTTATTTGTAATCCTCTCCAAAGAGATGCTCATTACTGAAGGACAAGCAGGTACTTCCCAGCAAATCAGCATATTTGAAGTCACAAAAACAAACATGATACGATGTTCAAATTCTGGTTACTGTTCATTAAAGGGATCTCAGCACTAAAAATGTGATTTGTCCAAATTACAGACTCAGGCCACCTGAACCATTTTGGATCTCAAAGTGTTGGCAACTTTGCCCAGTCTTTTGCTTTGGATTTGTCATTTTATTGTTTTGTGATCTGTTGGGGTGGGGGTGGTGTTCAGAGATGATTGTTTTAAACAGTTACCAGAGAAGGCAAAGAAATCTTACACAATCATTGGAATAGATGTAGGGAACATCAGGCTGAGGAATAAGAATTTCACTGTGTTCACAAATTTATGCTAGAAATATTATTGTGGTAATTGCATCAAGATACATGAAATCCAGTTTGTTGCCAAATAATAATTTATCCCATTAGTACAGTTGGTGTAAGGTTTGCTGCACTTAGGCTAAACATGGTAGTAATTTTAAACAATCAACCAAAATTTAATTTACTGATTTGATGGGCTATTTATGGGTATTTAGATTTTTTTTTCTTTGCTCAAGTTCAGGTGGCGTTGTTCTTCTGGACTTCTGTTGCAATCATTTTGATCTACCATACGTTTGAAAGAAGTTGCTGAGCTACCTGACTACCAATGCTATCAGGGAAATTACCTCTCCCTAGCATAGACAATGAGTGCATGAAGAACTTATTGAAGCTGATAGTTCAATATTGCAGTTGATAGGTCAATAAATTGTATGGCACAATTAAGATATCTGAATGCTTGGATAAAGGTAATACTAATTAGTTCTTCAGAAGCATCCTATTCATAGCCTGGCATGCTTTAAGTGGCACAGTATGTATAAAAGCAAACACAGGTAATGTACTTGTCACCTAGTATTGTCTAATTGTCCATACTAAATGAGATGCCACCAAACATGGAGCCCAGGCCATATCTTTTATATTTCCCCATATACCAAATAAGGGGAAATGAGACAGCATCACTGGAAACCAGATGACAGACATATGTTATCTGAAGTCACTGTATCTGTACCCCCTATTTAACACCGGAACTGCTAACACTAGTCAGTTGAAGACCTTTTTATTTTCTGTGCATGCAATAGTGAGGCAATGAATAGATTGGAAGGCAGGCTTTCTCATAGTAGGCTCACTCCAAATGATCTCCAGTTCAACAGGCATCATACAAGTTTAGCTACATTTTGATTTGGAAATTGTAAGCAAGACTCCAAGTCCTGATAAGGTTTACAGTGTTGGAGCCAATACACTTCACGGCGCCCTTCTCTTATAGCTTTGCTTTTGCATTGTTCCCTTCTTTCCAATGATCTCCATACCAATGCTAACCTAGTTCCTTTTAGTTCATGCCCCTCTTCTTCTCGCATCTCACTGGTTGACTTTTGTCTTGAATCTTAGGCATTAGACATTCTCTACACTTAATGCTGACAGAAGATGCCAGCATCAAAGAAAGCATATCTGCTGAGTATTGAAGTATCGAAAATTCCAGTTTACCTCCTAGAACTCCAACGGGATGACATGAAATGCTCGTGATAAAGAGCAGGGTGGCATAGTAGCATAGTAGTTAGTGTAATGCTTTACGGTATCAGCGACATGGGTTTAGTTTGCGCTAGTGTCTCTATGCGATTTGCGCATCCTCTCTGTGACTGTGTGCATTTCCTCCTGGTGCGCTGGTGCTTCTTTCCTCCTGCACTTCAAACATGTACAGTTTAGCAGGTTAATAGGCCAGATGGGTGTATTTGGGTAGTGGGGGCTGTTACCGTGCTGTATCTCTAAATTCTGGGCAGTTTTATGGAATGGGGATCTAAGAATGCGGGTTCATTTAAAGTTGTGTCATGTGTTCACAGGCTGGTGAAGAAGGCATTGGCAGGCAGGCCTTTATTAGTTAGTGTGCTGAGTCCAGCAGGTGGGAAGTTATATTGCAGTTATCTAAACCATTGTTGAGACTGTACTTGGAGCATTGTGCGCAGTTTTGGTCAAACAGTTAAAGGAAAGATGCTATAAAGCTAGGAAGACTACAGAAAAGATTTACCAGGATGTTGACTGGATTGGGGGGCCCTGAGTTACAAGGAGATGTTTCATATAACTTTATCCCCTGAAACGTAGGAGACTGATGGGTGACCTGAGAGAGGTATATACACTACTGTGCAAAAGTTGTAGGCACATATTTGTAGCTAGGGTGCCTTAGGCTTTCTCAGTGTGAAGCGGAGAACCAGTTTGTAAATCTGGCCCTCTCCCTGCCCCCTTTCCACTCTCAGTCCACATCTGAGACCCATATCAGAATCAGGTTTATCATTGCTCACGTATGTCATGAAATTTGTTTCTTTTTGTGGCAGCAGTACAATGCAATACATTAAATTACTACAGTACTGTGCTAAATTAGGCACCCAATCTATATATATATATGCCTAAGACTTTTGCACAGTCCTGTAATATCATGAGGCACATATTTAGGGTAAAAGCAGACAGCCTTTTTCCCAGGGAAGGGTAACTAGAAACAAGATGGCACAGGTTTAAAATCAAAGGTTAGAGATTTAAAATGGTCATCACGGGCAGCTTCTTCACAGAAAGGGAGGTGCATATTTGGAATGAACTGCCAGAAATAGTGGTTAATGTGGCCACATTGGCTATATTTAAAAGCCATCTGGATAAAGTACATTGATAGGAGAGGTTTACAGAGCTACGAGCCAAATACAGGCAGATGGGACTAGATTGCTGGGTAACAGAGTCGGCATAGATGAGTTGGACCAAAGGGCCTGTTTCCATGATCTATGACTCAAATTCCCTGCATCTTACTATTGTTCTTCTACTCTGCCTCACTCTTTGACTTCTTCCTGGTCTCTTCCCGGCACTCACTCTGCTCACTCTCCTAGTCACTTTGTCATACCACCCCTCTTCCCAATGGCTCACTTCTCTATTTTACTATTGGTCTTCCTTTACCAGTCTCTTTCCGCTACTATTTAACACCTTTTCAGTTTCCCAATCATTTTATGTCACTTTTACCTTTGTTATCCGTGTGCAACCTCTCATTAAATGTCAAAACATATCGTTCAATACCACTTCCATTTTCCAGAAATGCTAACTTTAAAACATCAGTTTTGTGTCAGATTAAATTGCATAATTTTTGAAATACTTCCATATTTGCATATTTTCCTGTAAGTTACAGGGAAACTATAATTAAACTAATTACAACTAAGAAAAATCTCAAGCCTTGCATTTCTGATGACTATATTTATTAGCTTTTACAAAAATAGCTTCATGTAAGTTTTTATTATTTTCAGCCCATGTTATGCTGGATCCCTCATGGTGCCAAATCATTTAATATTGGGCAAACTGCAACAATATCTTTGACAAAACATTGTTATTATTTATTTCCCCATGAATTTATAGGGAAGACAGCAAAATTAAAAGGAAATTTATACCATTTAGACAATTGGAACACAAACCTCACAATCTTAAGCTATACTTAATTTAGATACAGTTTACTTTAATGCACTGAAAAACATTTTGAAATAGAAGTGTTTCAAAAATTATAATTTTTAATCTTAGGAAATAGATTTCAGAAAGATAATGGCACCAAAAGTGACAGTTTGTCCTATAAAACCCACGTCAACAATCTCTCTTACTTTCATCTCTCTGTTGTCCATGTCCTTTTAGATTCTTCTACTCAAATGCTTATAAAATGCCTTTTTAAAATATATTACGTATTGCCTCCAAAGCCACTGTTCTGATAATTAACAATGATTTAATAGTTAAATAAAAGAATCATTAATATGAATTGCAAAGTTGGCAGTGAATGAATAAACTTTATTTTATTATAAAATACTAGGTTGTACATGCAGTGTAGATGAGATAATTATGCTTAGCAATAACACTGAAACCACTGATTAGAACATTCTGGTGCTACGAATGACTGTGAATGAATCCTGTGTAATTATGTTTTCTTTTAAAATCTAGAGGCAGTGCTATACGTTCATAAAATTAATGAATGATTAGAGTGTAGTCAGAGGGGAGTTTAGTTATAGATTCACATGTAAGCCAAACCAACAAGCAAAAATAACATTGACATTTGCTGTTTTAAAATCCTGATGGTGCACACGAACAGTGTTACTGAAAGGCTTCAAGAGTGAATAGGACCAATGCTGAAAATGTAATCAATAAATCAAGTTGGGGCAAAGCAATTATCACTTCACTTATTGCTCATTCTCTCATGAAACTTAGTTCTAAAGAAGTAATTTTATGCAATAAAAATCATAATCTGGTAAATCCAATATTTTAGTCATTATATTTTAATTAAAGAAAGTATGATTCACTTTGTGAATTCAGTATATTGCAGAGCTCTGTTCAACTCATTATTTACTTTTGAAATGCAGTCACAGTCAGCACATGGGAAATGTGCAACAGTACACAGTAGGATTCCACAAAAAAAACATCAATGAGGTAATGATCAGTGATCTTACCTGAAAGATAAATTGTTGCTGGGAAAATTCCCTACTCTTTTTTAAAGTGTCTTGGAATTCTTGTGTTTAATACCAAAGAACAGACAGAGATTTAGTTGAACACCTCATCTGGAAGATGTATCCAATTGCACAATACTCCTTCAGCATAAGGTGTCAGCTTAGATAATGTTCCATGAAAGGTGTTCAACTTGAAATACGAATCTTGTTCTTCTTGCTATAGTTGCTGCTTGACCTGCTGAGTATTTCCAGCATTTTCTACTTTTGTTTCAGAATTCCCCATATGTTTAAGTTTAATTTTAGGAGATATTTTGAAAATAAAAGGGGTGCTGAGGACAACGATATCTCCACTTGTAACCTAAATAATATTAAGAGGAGGCACAATTTGCTATGGACGGAGACTTTGTGAACTGTTCCAGTAATACGTCATTAAAGCATATGATATTTTGTTGTGAACGGCACATTACATTGAAAGAAACTTTATTATTTATACAAATGGTTTACACACCCCCAGCACCACCACCATTATTACTGCAATGTGTCTCCTGATTTTTTTTCTTGAATAAAGACTCCATTTTTAAAGAATAGAGTTCTTCGTTGTTGTAAAATCCCATCTGGTAACAGGTGATTTGGTTTTTCATACATTTTGAATTGTCTTCTCTATCTTCATCTTTTTCTGCTGAGGGTTATTCTGTTGCAGTAGTGGCAGCAACTGGCTGCAAACAATGACCTATCCAACCCTGCATAAATGAGGTCGTTAATAAATCACACGTGAGCCCATGCTTCAGAATTTCATCAGCTATGCTAGCAATTTTGCACTGTCAGACTGTGAGATTAATGGGAAATACTATACGTGATGTTGTAAAGCAAATAAAGCATATAAGCACCAGTCTAGTCCAGAAACCTACAAGATGCAAGCTATTAGTCAGTAAGCAGAGAAAAACCTGCAATGTTTCCCCAATGTTAACACAGAGCTGCACCATTTTACCCATTTACATCTTCTGTTAAAGTTCTATAAACGGAGGTACTTTCAGTGTGTGCTACAATATGATGAGAGCTTTAGTATAACCATTACGATCATGTAAATGCTAATGTACGTTACATGCATGCTCTAACAACTGCAAATCTTGAAAATCAAATCATGCAGAACAGGCCAAGAACAAATTTCACTCAGCTTTAACTGTGTTTCCATGTTGTGTGATAAATGCATTTTCTCATGCTTGCTTATAGCTTTTTAAACCAGTAACCACTGTAGTATCAAATACATGCTGCTGAATTACATATTGTATGCATATTATACTGTGTAAAACCTGATCAACTCTGACATCTACATTAAGAAAAATAATCCCAAATAACAGTCACTTCCTATTTTTGTTGAAATTAAGATCGCATTTCAATCGTAAAAAAAACATAATTGTTCTCCAAATTATTCTCCAGGTTTACGGTTTTAGAAGCCAGAGAAAACATAACCAACTTACACATCTTTGTCCATTACTTATTTAATTATTCATTCAGCAATGTTATTGAAACCTGAGCATCATGAAAATATTGACCAAATTAGAATTTTATTTTCACAACTGTGTCTAGAAAACTGAATGTGTAATGGCCCAATAAATAGATGCTGAACATTATAAAATGGCCTCTTGCTTGGATCAGGGTTTTAAGGCATATCTCATTTGGATTAAGATTTCAAAATAATATAAGCGAACAGGAAGATGCTTAATCAACTAGAACTGAAAGTGGTAAGATTCTTTAGGTTGTTCTACACTACATCTTCATACTTACAAACATATTTACCTTTTTGATACTTCTGACAATGTCATAAAAACCTTCCTTTAAAGCCCATTTAATATTTTATTTAAAATAAAAGTGAAAAGAAGTCTCCGCAAATGCATCTAATATCTGTATCTATCAACAGTTGAAAGAGGGCCCTTAACTTCCGAGGCAGGTGCTTGAGGTCTTAAGGGTACTTTGTTTCTGATTTCCTTCAGTCAGACATACAGCAACTTTGCTGTCCCTTTTACTAAGGAAACCGGCGAGTTTGAAATTAAATCAGAACATAAAGAGAAAGCTGGTTTATTGTTTTGTCTCAACTGGACTGATAAAATATTCTTCTCCTTTTAAATGTTTGTAGTCCTGATATGTATGTCCATCATTGTGTGCTGTAGGAGGAATGAAAGTCAGCCTGCTACATAAAACATACACAGGATTTATATGTGACTAGTTTAGTAGGAGTACATTAAACAAACACGTATGTACATTAACTTGTATCTTTAACATGCATAATGATTATTAAGGTGCAGTTAAGGTTATAGCAGTGCCTCCCCCACTTCCACACTCTGCCCATACCCTTTCCTATTGCACGGTATGACCTACATTAATTTGATTCCTGAAGTTAAAGTGCAGAATAAACAATTCAGCCAACATTGTTAATAAATAATATTTGCAAATAATATTCTGAAGGTTCACAATTTGTCAAATTGAATGATGAATTGAGCTAATTAGGAAAGGCAATGCCAGTGAATGGTGTGACAGATATTTGTCAGAGATGGAAGTTGTTACACACTAGAGTTTTAAATGAATGGGTGAAGAAGATAAGGATCATGTCTAAAGCATGTTACAGAGCTTGGGAAAAAGTAGCAGTTCCTAAATGAATGTCCTATTGGCAACTGTTGACCTTTGTATTTCCTACTCTGAAAAATACACAAACAAGACCATGCATACTGGCAGGTTCTCGGAGTAACCTGCTGGAATATGGGCAGAATATTCTGAAGCCATTTTGCATGCACAATTTAACAATTATGTGGTCAGAGGCAGGATAACTTTGTAGAGCTGCTGGGTGCTGCAGACATGGAGGCTTAAAGCATTAACAAAGGATTCTTATGGAGCTTTTTTTTTCCACACTGTAATCAGGTCTTAAGCCCCAAAAATAAATGCATCAAAATATGTATTTTTCTTCCACGCTGACCTGCATTGCATTTCCATGCAAAAATGATTTGATTTAATTAACCAACCTAAATCTATTCATTAAATTTCTGAAACTCGGTCTTTCTCCAAAATACATAAAACACTGTAAGCAATGAAATGCCTTTGCTCTCAATATATCTCAGATTTCATTTTGACAAAAAAACGGCCTGTGCCATAATTAATTATTGCTACACAAATGAAAAGAAGAGATAGTCGGTGCCTGTGACATTCAAGTGCTGCTATGTTTTAGAAAATTGAAACAAGACTATTTTCCAGATCTATGACAGTCCATGGTTTTAGAATAAGAATAAAAAGAGCCTATGTTGGAGGTTACTCAGGAGATATGCATCTAATTGGTTGTTTCCACATTCCTCATACCTTCATCAATCAGATGTAAATTGAAGTATGCCTGATTGGTTCCCCTTCCACCCTGCCTGTTCCCTGCTGACTGGCACTGGCTGCCAACTGCTCCAGGAAGTGAGTGGAACAGCAATTACAGTGTTCTGGTGGGCCTTTGCCATCACAAGTGAGAACATGGAGCAGCTGCTCCTACAACACCTACAGTGTGGCCAGAGCACAATTAGATAATGCTTGAATTCCACTCCCCCGCCACCCCCCCTCCCCACCCCCTCCCGGCTCAGAACTCCCAACCCCCATCACTGCAAACACCACCCGCCCACCAACTTTTACTGCAATGTAAAAATCAAAGAGATGATTTCTCAAAATAACATCGAATGAAATTAAACCATTAACCCCCCCCCCAAAGCAATGTCATAGGTTTATAAACTATTTTAATACATTGGTTATGACTTAGCACTCACAACGTTCTCATTTCTTTCCTCTCAGTTTGTTTCCATGGTCACATTTAGTTGCTGATGTAACATATTTGTTGTCAGATATTTGGCTCCTCCACATGTTAACTCAGTTTGTTCAGTGAGGAGACTAACAGTAATTCATTGTGCCTCTCTCCTACTCTCAACCAGACTGGTTATGTTATTTAGGAAGATGAATGGGATTACTTCAGAGCCTTCACCAGAGAAATAAAGCTGACCCCCTCCCCCGCACCAACATTTACAAATGAGCAGTATTTAAACCTTTGCTCTCACTAGTAGACTCTTTTTTCACCACCCAGCCATTCAATTCAATGGAAGCATTCCTTTTGTTGTGAGGGCAAAGGGTTAAGGCATGACGAAGTGTCAAAAGCAAAAATCCTGTTATTAGGAAGTAGAGTCTGAAATAAAACGTAAAAGGAAGGATTTAAATGAAGCTGCGGGAAATGTTTTCAGCAAATCGGTATAAATAGTGCAAAAAACTCTCAGCCCCTTTTCCTTTATCAACAGCATTATATTAATTAACGGGAAAATGTAAAATACAAAGGAAAGACATTTCCCAAGAAGGCTGAGTTAGCCATTCAACATTTCCACCCAACATGTGTTTTGTTTTCTCTCCTTGAAAGTGGCTGAAGGAAAAGTCCAGTCTTGGAGAGAGAATGGGAAATAATCACCAAAGTGCTTCTTGCCAATTTGAACCTAAGGTGAACTATTGACTTCCATGAAAGATTAATTCAGTGATATGGCTGAGAAATACCAATGTGTACTGTATATATCCTTACGTTGCTGATCGCAGTAACCAATTTGCAGTACACTTGGTTCCAAGTAGGATGTTTGTGGGATTAAATTCAACTCCAGGGGTTTGAATGGAAAATCTTGCTTTGAGGTTGCTGAGAGAGTGCTCAGCATTGCTGGAGCCATCTTTTGCGTGAAATATTAAATTGACAACTTGCCTGCCATCACAGATGGACAACAGGAAAATCCCGCAGTACTACTTTGAAGAATAACATGTGTTCTATGTCCTCCACTCATCCCTCAGCAATATTATAAAAAAAAGAGTACCTACTAATAAACATATCACATGTTTTAGGAATTTTCTATGAAATTTGCATTGAATTGTTTCCTATATTACATTAGTAATTATGCTTCAAAGATATGTCATTGCTTGCAAGCACTTTACTATGACCTGAAAGCATTAAAGGAACTATAGAAATGAAAGTCTATCTTTCAAACAAGCCTGGAATGTTATAACATAACTCAGAGTGGGAATAAAGGCTTCTGCACAAAGAATAGAGCTCTCCTTTGATTTTTCCCTCTACTGTTGGAGTCTCTTCTACTCAATACATTCGCACTATCCATATAAAGGAAATTTATACAGGACAGGATTTACCTAATGTGGCCAGGCATCATCAACTTACATTTTTATCAAGTCAAAGCCAAAGCTGAATCGATTGTCATATGCACAAGAACATGTATGCACAGGTGCAATGAATAACATATTTGCAGTAGCATCATGTGTACATAGCTTTCACATGAAATACAAACTATACACAATTATACAAGAAGCAATGATTAGCTGTAAAAAAATTAAATCCATTGTAGTGTTGAGTTCTTGATGTATCATGGTGTTGCTATAATTAGGGTTGTGTAGGTTGGTTCAAGAGCTGAATGGTGGAAGTGAACATCTCTTTGTGAACCTGCTGGTTTCACAGTTCAGGCTTCAGTACTGCAATGCGGCTGGTGTGGATGCTTGGTGATAACGGTGCCTTTTTGAGGGAGAACCACATGTAGATATGCCTGGCAGTGATGTGCTAGTGATGTATAGATCCTCTGCAATTTCTTACAGTTTTGCACATTCAAATGATCACATTAGACCATGTTGCAATGTAGCAAGACCAAGGAGCTGATTATTGACTTCAAGAGGAGGAAACCAAAGCTCCATGAGCCAGTCCTCATCAGAGGATCAGAGGTGAAGAGGATCAACAACTTTAAATTCCTCACTGTTGTCACCTCAGAGGGCCTGTCTTGGGGACAGTATGTAAATCCAATCATGAAGAAGGCATGGCAATGCCTCTGCTTAGAAGTTTGTGAAGATTTGGCATGACATTTTAAACTTTGACAATCTTCTATTGATGTGTGGTGGAGAGTACAGTGACTGGCTGCATCATAACCGGATATGGAAACACCAATGCCCTTGAATGGAAAATTCTACAAAAAGTAATGGATCTGGCCCAGGCTATCATGGGTAAAATCTTCCCCAGAACTGAGCACATCTACATGAAGCATTTTTGCAAGAAAGCAGCATCCTTCATTAATGACTCCCCACCACCCAAGTCATGCTCTCTTCTCACTGCTCCATCTGGAAGAAGGTAAAGGACACACACCACCAGGTTCAGGAACAGACTAGGCTAGGAACAGGAACCCCTAGGCTGTCAGGGCCTTGAACCAAAGGGGCTAACTTCATTTGCCCTAACATTAAAATGTTCACACAACCTATGGGCTCACTTTCAATTTTTCATGTTTTTAATTTTTGTTGCTACTCTATTATTTATTATAATTATTATTTTCTTTTTCTACTTGCACAGTTTGTAGTATTTTGCACACTGGTTGAATGCCAAAGTTGGTGTGGTCTTTCACTGATTCTATTATGGACTTATTGGGTATGCCTACAAGAAAATGGATCTCAAGATTTTACATATATGATGACATATACAGTGGCATGCAAAATTTTGGGCACCCCTGGTCAAAACTTCTGTTACTGTGAATAGTTAAGTGAGTAGAAGATGAACTGATCTCCAAAAGTCATAAAGTTAAAGATGAAATATTCTTTTCAACATTTTATGCAAGATTATAGTATTATTTTTGTTTTGTACAATTTTAGAGTTAAAATAAGGAAAGGAGCACCATGCAAAAGCTTGGGCACCCCCAAGAGATTTGAGCTCTCAGGTAACTTTTACCAATGTCTCAGATCTTAAATAGCTTTGTTAGTACTATGGCTTGTTCACAGTCATTGTTAGGAAAGGCCAAGTGATGCAAATTTCATAGCTTTATAAATACCCCAACTCCTCAAACCTTGTCCCAACAATCAGCAGCCATGGGCTTCTCTAAGCAGCTGCCTAGCACTCTGAAAATTAAAATAAATGATGCCCACAATGTAGAAGAAGGCTATAAGAAGATAACAAAGCGTTTTCAGGTAGCTGTTTCCTCAGTTCATAACCTAATTAAGGAATAGCAGTTAACGGGAACGGTGGAGGTCAAGTTGAGGTCTGGAAGACGAAGAAAGCTTTCTGAGAGAACTGCTCATAGGATTGCTAGAAAGGCAAATCAAAACCCCCGTTTGACTGCAAAAGACCTTCAGGAAGATTTAGCAGACTCTGGAGTGGTGGTGCACTGTTCTACTGTGCAACGACACCTGCACAATTATAACTTTCATGTCATCAGAAGAAAACCTTTCCTACGTCCTCACCACAAAATTCAGCGTTAGCAGTTTGCAAAGGAACATCTAAACAAGCCTAATGCATTTTGCAAACAAGTCCTGTGGACGGATGAAGTTAAAATAGAACTTTTTGGCTGCAATGAGCAAAGGTATGTTTAAAGAAAAAAGGGTGCAGATCTCATGAAAAGAAGACCTTTCCAATCGTTAAGCACGGGGGTGGATTGATCATGCTTTGGGCTTTTGTTGCAGCCAGTGGCACGGGGAACATTTCACTGGTAGAGGGAAGAATGAATTCAATTAAATATCAGCAAATTCTGGAAGCAAACATCACCATCTGTAAAAAAGCTGAAAGTGAAAAGTGGATGGCTTCTACAACAGGCTAATGATCCTAAACACACCTCAAAATCCACAAAGGACTACCTCAAGAGGTGCAAGCTGAAGGTTTTGCCATGGCCCTCACAGTCCCCTGACCCAAACATGTTCAAAAATCTGTGGATAGACCTCAAACATGCAGTACATGCAAGACAGCCCAAGAATCTCTCAGAACTAGAAGCCTTTTACAAGGAAGAATGGTCGAAAAACCCCCAGACAAGAATTGAAAGACTCTTAGCTTGCTACAGAAAGTGTTTACAAACTGTGACACTTGCCAAAGGGGGTGTTACTAAGTACTGACCATGCAGGGTGCCCAAACTTTTGCTTCGGGCCCTTTTCCTTTTTTGTTATTTTGAAACTGTAAAAGATGGAAAAAAAAGTAATCTTGCTGAAGATATTAAAGAAATGTGTCATCTTTAACTTTATGACTTTTGGAAATCAGGTCATCTTTTACTCGCTTCGCTATTCTCAGTAACAGAACTTTTGCCCGAACTTTTGCATACCACTGTATTTACTTTAATAATAAATTTTCTTTGAACTCTGATACAACCATTCACAATACTTTCAATAGTACATCTGTAGAGCTAATTAGTGTGTTCCATAACATGTTTGATCTCCTTGAATTTCTAGGAAACTAAAGATACTCTGTGATTGTTTTGATGTGCTCTGCTCACATATGTCTAATATGTCAATGCCCAGGAATTTTAAACTGTTGACCTTCTCCAATGCCAATCCACCAATGTCAAATAGTGAGGATGTTCACGCACCTTTCCCTTACTAAAGTCAACAATCACTTCTTTCATTTTAGTGATGTTGTCTTTGAGTTTGTTGATAGTAGTCCTTAGAGATAAAAGAAAATTAGGTACCAGAAATGTTGAAGGATTTTGAGGGAAGTACTCACATACTTTTAAGAGGCTCCTGGATAGGTATATGGAGCTTAAAAAAAATAGAGGACTAAGGGTAACCCTTGGTAATTTCTAAGGTAAGAACATGTTTGGCACAGCTTTCTGGGCTGAAGGGCCTGTATTGTGCTGTAGATTTTCTATGTTGCTATGTTTTTTTTAACTTCCTGTACATCTTGTCGGGAAGCAAAATTATTATATGAATGATGCTGAAATAGGCAAGAATGAAAGGGAAAAAAAATCTACAACTTGTGGAATTCGAATTCAAGGCAGAAATCTGAGATATCGAGAAACAGACTTTGAATAAGAGAGATCAGCTGCTTGAACCTACTCCCTCATTTAATATGATCATGGTTGCTCTGGTTTTAACTTAAATTCGACATTCCCATCTATCTGCTGCGATCCTCTACAGGGCTTGCTTATTTCCTTCTGTCTTTAAATTATGCAGATTGCTTTCATTGCTTCTTTGGGGAAGAGAGTTCCAACCACTTAATGTTCTGAAAGCAAAGAAAAACTTCTTCTTTGTCTCAAGGTTGAATCCTCACCTGCTACTCCAAAAACACTCAAGACTGCATGGATAGATTCTGCTCTTACTCGTTTCCAAGCTTTCAGATGATACCACTGCTGTGGGCTGAATCTCAAGTAACAATGACTCAGAGTACAGGAAAGAGACAGAAAACTTAGTGACATGGTGTTATGGCAGTAATCTTTCCCCCCAATGTCAACAGAACAAAGAGCTGCTCATTGACTTCAGGAAATGGGGCAGTGCACACGCTCCCAAGTATATCGGCAGTGCTGAGGTTGAAAGGGTTGAGAGCTTCAAGCTCTTAGAATCAAACATTACCAATAACCTATCCGGGTCCAACTACATTGAAGCCACAACCAAGAAAGCTCACCAGGAGGTCAAAAATATTTGGCATGTCAACTTTAACTCTCACAGATTTTAACAATGTACCTTAGAAAGGTGACTATCCAGATGTATCACAGCTTGATTGCAAGAAACTGCAGGAAGTTATGGATACAGCTCAACACATCATGGAAACCAACCTCCCCTCCATGGACTCAGTCTGCACTGTCACCGCCTCGGTAAAGCAGCCAACATAATCAAAAGCCTCATCCATCCTGGACATTCTTTTTTCTTCCCCCCTCACTGGGCGGAAGATACAAAAGCCTGAAAACACATGCCACCAGGATCAAGGACAGCTTCTACCCCACAGACATAAGTCTACTGAACAGCTCTCTGCTATGATTAGATGGGCTCTTGACATCATACTTACTTACTGCCTATTATGCCACTGGTGCTTAGGGCAGCAAACAAGGCCCTCCATCTCTGGTGGTGTTCAGAGCTTCCTTCAGAACTTCAGTAGCTTCCTCTCAATTTTCACAACTGTCAGTCACATGTCCCGGGTAAAGACTCAGGAATACCATCACACTCAGATGTAAAAGGATTCTTCATTGCTGTTTCTGTAACAATTTTACCAGTCAGAGTTGTTAGCTCTGAGCCGAACCCATGAACTTGGAGGATCAGTGGACCATTCTTAGTCCGGACTCCACCCTTTGATCCGTTGGCCATAAGTGACCCTACCGAGATCCAATGTATAAAGCCCTGACTCCAGCCAACATAGCTCTCTGGGTCATTGAGGCATGCAAGCTTCCAAATGCAACAATGAGGTTCTGACCTTATAATCTAACTCATTATGAACTTGTAACTTATCTACCTGCATTTTCTCTGTAACTGCAACAAGTTATTCTGCACTGTTAATGTTTTATCTTGTACTACCGCAATGCACTGTTGCAATGAATTGTTCTGTAGACAAGCTTTTCATCGTATTGCATATGCAACAGTAATAAACCAAATTTACCTGTTCAACTCAACTGTGCACACTCATGTTCTGCCATTTCTGTCAATTACAAACAGAAGAGTTTTCAATAACCCTTGACACCACTTAGTTACCAGTACAATTTGAAGCACTGTCTACTCAATCAATCCATGAAATAAACAGTGCTCAAGAGAAAACCAAACCAATCTTTCACATTCCTATATTATTCCAAGCCTGAGTGCTACCAACAATAAATCTATATTGTCTGTTTTTTTTTAGTTCCTCACACTACTTCCAACTCTGGTTCAAGAAAGTGTTTTCCATCAATAACAAAAATCATCTTCTCTTCAACAAATGTCTTCCTGTCACATGACAAGTACTTCCTGACATCTGACTGATCACTATAGCATTCAGCTTTAATTAAGCTGTTTTAAGCATTCAAAAGGATACTAGAAGGACACCTAGTGTATATATGCTTTATTGATGACAACAAGGCCTACGACTGCATTGATCATCACAAACTCTGGATCGTATTAAGATACTTGATTATACTGGAACATTTGATCTTAAGCACAATTTTTTACATAAATCAAGAAGCAGCAGTTCAAATGGAACAAGGAGCAACAGTATGGTCCAGCATCTGTAAAGGGCTACAACAAGGTTGTATTTCCTCCCCCGCTTCTTTAATGTGAACGCTTCAGAGAAGCAGGAGTATACAAGGAGAAACAAAGAGTGAGAATTGTTGGCAGAATCATCAATAACCTTCATTGTGCTGATGACATGACAATACTGGCTGAAAGCAAATGGGACCTGCTAACCAGCATCAAGGAACATCGCCTAAAGATGGGTCTGTACCTTAATCTGAAAAAGACCAAGATTATGACTATTGGCAGCACTACCAATTTCAATCTCAGTGGAGAGGAAATTGAAATGGTTGAGTTTCAACTTACTTGGATCAATGATAAACACTAAAGCGATGAGTAGTCAAGAAATCCAATGAAGAATTACCCTTGACAGAGCAGCCATGAAGGATTTAGAGAAGATCCTTGGGAACAGGAATCTACCTCTACATACAAAGATTTCACTGGTGCAGGTGATGGTGTTCACAACGACATTACATGGATGCAAAAGTTGGATGGTAAAGAAGAAGGATAGAAAGCGTATCGTCGCCTTTGAACTCTGGTGCTGGAGAAAAATTATTATGCATCTTGTGGACTTCACACTGAACAAATGAATCAGTCCTCAATGAGATCAAACCAAGTCTCCTTCCGGAGGCTCAATTGACAAGACTCTACATATTGTACTTTGGGCTCACCATGAAGAAACAGCTCTCTGGAAAAGGATATCATGCTCAGCAAGGTGGAAGGAAAACGGAAGAGAGGAAGGCTGCCATTCAGATGGAAGGACACAATAAGAACAGCTAGGAATGTAACATTATCAACAATCAGCCACCTTTGCGAGGATCAAAACTCATTTATGGCAACTATCCATAGTGTCACCATGAGTCGACGATGATGCAATGGCTCTTGATAGCAACAACAAACATTAACAATTGGCAAGCTATTGTTTTTATTAATGAAGTTAGCTGCACAGGCTACTAGGCTATGGTAAAATAAGTAGGATATATAGTATGACTTCCTGAAACTGATTACAAAGTGTTTGCAGTCTTCTGCATCATACTCACAATCATAGCCAATACTTTTCATTGTTTATAAACTTATGGAATTGATTATGCAGTTATCAGTTTAATTGTATTCATTATTTTTGAGGGATTGTTTCCTTGGTTTTTAAAATGCAGTAGAAGTTGGGGGCTGTGTTTTAGTAATGAGGATGGGGGCATGAGTAGGGAGGTGAATAAGGAGCAAGAGTAGTTTTCAAGTCTTGTCCATAACCTAATCAGGTCATGGCTGATCTCATTCTAACCACATTATTTGTGATAACCATTCACTCCCTTTTTCCTGAGGAGACTGAGGTCCTTTAACATCTGTCGGATGATGCTGAGGATGTTCTAGCAGGCTGTGGTGGCCAGTGCTATCATGTTTGCTGCTGTGTGCTGGGGCAGCGGGCTGAGGGTAGCAGACACCAACAGAATCAACAAGTTCATTCGTAAGGCCAGTGACGTTGTGGGGGTGGAACTGGACTCTCTGACGGTGGTGTCTGAAAAGAGGATGCTGTTCAAATTGCATGCCATCTTGGACAATGACTCCCATCCACTCCATGATGTACTGGTTAGGCACAGGAGTACATTCAGCTAGAGACTCATTCCACTGAGATGTAACACTGAGCATCATAGGAAGTCATTCCTACCTGTGGCCATCAAACTTTACAACTCCTCCCTTGGAGTGTCAGACACCCTGAGCCAATAGGCTTATTTCCTGGACTTATTTCCACTTGGCATAATTAACATTATTTCATTATTTATGTTTTTATATTGCTATATTTCTACATTATTCCTGGTTGGTATGGCTGTAACGAAACCCAATTTCCCTTGGGATCAATAAAATATGTCTGTCTGTCTGTAAATCAAGACCCTACCCACCTCCCTTAAACATTCATATTCTAATTTTACCATTCTTTAAGGAAGCATACCAAAGTCTCATTAGCCACAGAGAAAAATCGCCTCTTCTCTCCCTTCAATGGACAACGTCTTGTTTTCAAACTGTGACTTCTAGTTCTATATTCTCCCAAAATGGGAAATATTATCTCTATGTTGCCACTGCCAAAACCCCTCAATATTTTCAAATTCGAGTCTAGCTGTCATTTCACCATACCTAAAAATGCAACTGAATGTAACAGAGTTCCTCTGCGGCCAAGGTACAAAGTGCAGTACCTGAAGTCATGCACCTTCATTACTGGGACATTATTTTGCTATTAATGAGGCAAAATCCTGGGAATTTCTGAGAAAAGATGCAGGAGTACCTTCATACAGACTATAAAAACAGCTCCTTATCATTTACCTGGACAGGAATAGGCAGTAAATGGTGATGGCAAATGAAAATTCTGATACACATGACACCAGTATTGCAAAGCCAATTCTGGAGGGTAACAAACCAGACATGAACAGAAGGATTTAGGGGTTCAACTATGCAATTTGCTTGAAATTGTTGTAATTTCTATATTTAAGTAACAGCCATAATATTTAGACAGCTCATTCAGTGGTTCTTCATTTTCTGGATTGGCCATACAATCAGTATAGTCTCCATTATTAGTTACCACAATGTAAAAGAGGCATACTTATGGATCAAAGGCTATCAGAAATGAATCATGGATGATCATATTCTAGGGTCTTCAAAGCAAAAGGCTTGAAAGGAGACAACTGAAAGGTGAACTAATCACAATTTAAAAGTAGTGTGACAAAAGTAAAGTCAATTTAACTAGAACTACTGGAAAAGAATGGAGAGAGGGGTGGATGTCACTACAGTAGCAATGACACATTTAGGACTAATATCAGGTCTGTCAGTACCTCCAGTTGAACTTTGTCTTTTTGTGTATTTTCCCCCTGGCCATTAGTCTGTGCTTTTGTATTGTCATGTGCTCTTGTTTGTTTTCATGCCCCATGTGTTCCTGTCCCCACTCCTGCTCTATTCCAGCCCCTGAATTACTGAGGACTCCGTCTCTCACCTGCTTCTCATTATTACCTGTTTTGCTGCCTCTTCTGACTCACTGTGCTCCACCTATCATCTGCCTCTCTGTTTATTGCTCAGTGTATTCCAGTCCTGGGTTTTCACCTGTTTGTTGTCAGATTGTGCCAGTGAATTTTCCTGAGCCTTTCCAGCATTTGTATCGGTACTCTGTTTGTCTGAATATTGACTCTGCCTGTTTCCCGATTCTGGCTTTTGGATTTCTCTGGATGTTTTGATCTCTACCTGAACTTTGACACGGACTTTGTTTGCACCTCGGGATTTGTTACTCAATTAATATCACTGTGTGCACAGTAGTGAGTCTGCGATTGGATCCCTGATCCAGCGCCCTGACAAGGTCACACAAGAGTGTCATTGAGGTATCTGATGTATAACCAGATGGAGTAGAGGAAATTAAATCCAGGACTCATTAGAGAAATGAGTGGGTGATGTAATGAAAATAATTCTAGAATACTTCAAGATGAATGAGTCATTTTTGGCTGAATGGACCTCTCATTGTAACTTCCATTTTGCAGCCTAAAACTACAATATTCCTTAAAATATTCTAATAGACTAATAAGCCCTGTTGTACTTAGTTGAGTAGATAGCTGGAGTCTGTTATTTAGTGACTTTGGCATTTCTTGTAATAGGTGGTTGTTAACGATTAATTGTACAGTATTCACAGAGATTAATTAATCAGATGGCAACATCCTTAGCATTTCTTTAGAATGTAAGCCAAATTTTAAGATTGTAGCCATTGATAAAGTACAGATAGTTGGCTGGGCAAGCTTCTTGACTAAATGGGGAAAAAAAAACAGTTGCAGTATTATAATAATGTGAAGGTCAATCCAAACTCAACTGAATGAACATTAAATGAGGCATGGGTGTTGCAACATATGGAATCCAAATTAGTCCAGATTTACTGAACTGCAGTCATTCAAATCAAATAGGACTGATACTTATTTGGGGGCTATCAAATAATTCTAGCACTTGTAGTTTTTTCTGCTGTTGGTTTGGTCTCCTTCTTTCCCAAAGACTCCTGCAAGCACAGTAGAACAAAGTTCAAAGTGTAAAATTCAAAGTAAATTTATTATCAAAATAGATATATGTTACCATATACTATCTTGAGATTTATTTTCTTGCAGGCATTAACAGGGGAAAAATAAATACAATAGAGTTTTACAAAAAACTATACATAAACAAAGACTGACAACTAAACAATGTGCAAAAGAAGACATACTATTCAAATAAAAATAATGCTGAGAAGCTGAGTCCCTGAATGTAAGTTTCTAGGTTGTAGAATCATTTCAGAGTTCTGGTAATTGAAGTTATCCACACATGTTCAGGAGCTTGATGATTGTAGGATAATAACTCTTCCTAGCCCTGCAGATGTTGGATCTAAGTTTTCTGTACCTCTTGCCTGATGGTAATAGCAAGCAGAAAGTATGGCTTGAATGGTGGGGATGCTTGATGAATAAATTTTGCTTTCTTATGACAGTGCTCCATGTAAATGCATTCAATTGTGGAGAGGACTGTTTCCATTACTTCTTGTAGACTTTTCATTCCTGAATGTTGATGTTTCCATACCACAATGTCATGCAACCAGTTGGGATACTCTCCAATGTGCATCTGTAGCCACCAAAATTGTGCTTTATAATGAATCTTTGTGGCTTTAACTAACATTATAACCTTTCCACAGCTCCTTAAAGCCATGAGTGAATGCCCGTTTTTTATTATGTGGTCTGGAGTCCTTGGATGACCTGTGTTGTGTAGGAGATAGGTCCTCTAACCACAGGAAGCTCCCCTGGAGCCAGTGAAGTTGTAGCTGCTGAGGTCTATTTGAATAATGCAGACTGAATGAAAATGATTCACCACAGGGAAATGGTTACTAACCTCATACGTGGGGAAGGTCACTGAATATATTTTTAAATGTAGTCTCTTCCTACTGTCAAACATGTCCAATGCAAGTTAACCTTGGAATTTACTTACCTACCTTGCAAAAATAAGGATCCCGACCTGACATTCATATGTTCTGACATAACCGTACCTCATGCCAATGACACTTAGCTTACACATGCATTAGCTATTCCACGATGGCAGGTGTGTATGCTCTTCATTCGATTAGTTGCACACATTTTCCTTCTCTTGTTAGATAACCAAGCGAGAGCAGCAATAAACCAGATTGGGAGATTTGTGGCTCTGCTGAGGACAAAGTGCTGGACCCATCGCAGTGTGCCCAAATACCACCGATACCGTACTCACACCCAAACTTTCTCCTTTTACGTTGCCATTCCTTGTAATCCTACAAACCCCCAATTTAGTAAGATCTGTTGGTCACAGTTAGTGGATGATGTAACGATGCAAAACTCAGTTCTTCAGTTTTCTACATCTGTTGCCTTCACCATCTTTCCTTATTCTTACAGCCTAGACCTCCAGTCAGCCATCAGTAACTCAGCATTGAGAAGATACTGTATCGTTGATCTGAGCCATGAAGTAGCCCACTGAAATAACCCCTGACACTGAGGAGGGACCTGTGTGAGCTGATTCACCAGGCATGAGAAGCTAGCAGCCAGGGTTGGGGCTGTGAAGCTCTGCGATTAAGTGAGGTTACACTGATGGCTTGTACTCAGGAGAATCTGTTGTGCACTTCAAGCTGTTATCAATGCAATAACAATTGTAGAGTAACTGCTTTAAGATGTTGCATTCAACAATGATGGGTCCTGTTTTAAGGATGGATGTTCTGCTGGAGGCAGAAGCAAGATAGTGAGCCGACATTTTTCACTCTCGTCTCCAGTACTCTTCGCTGGAGTTTAGAAAAATTAAAGGGGGATCTCATTGAAATCTACTGAATGTTGAAAGACCTGGATTAAGTAGATGTGGAGAGGATGATATAGTGGGAAGTCTAGGACCAGAGGACGCAGCCTCAGAATCAAAAGATATCTCTTCAGAATTGAGATAAGGAAGAGTTTCTTTAGCCAGAGGTGTTGCATTTTTGGAATTCATTGTCACAGACAGCTATGGAGGCCAAGTCATTATTTAAGGTGCAGGCTGATAAGTTCTTAATTAATAAGTGCATCAGTGGGAAGAAGGCAGTAGAATGGGGTTGAGATAGATAATAAATCAGCATAATGTAATGGCAGAGTAGACTTAATGAGCCAAGTGGTGTAATTTGCTCTTTTGTCTTATGGTCTTCATCCCCATATTGGGACGTATGGCTCAATAATAGAGGGTACAAAGGAAACGAGAAAATGTAAGCACCAAAGACTGAACTGTGCTAGCGCAGTCAGATGTTCTATCAGGAACCACTAACATACAAGACTGGGGCTTCACAGAGCTGAGAGGCCAGCCTGTGGGCAGAGATGCACTTCAGTTCATCACTAGTTCAGGGCCCCGTCTTTCTGGGATTCCTTCACACTTCCTTCAGTCAGACTGAAGACACATTTCATTTAAAAGGGGTTTCCACCAAAAAGATTCGGTGGAAAATGGTCAGTTAAATTTTATTTCATTTTCGTGTTTTTCGTTACATTGTGATGCAACTAATTGTACTTATTTACTTAGCTTATTAACAATTTTCACATTCTTAAATATTTATGACTATTTTTATATCTTTTAATTTCCCTGAATGTTAGAGACATTTAAAAATTGTAGAATAATTATTCCAACAGTGGCAGGAAGTGAAGAACACTCAAATTTACCTCCTAGCATCCACCCTGAGGACTTTCTGAACCTAGCCCTTCTGTACATACCTCCCCAGATCTGCGGTTTGTAAATCATTTGCCTCTTACTGCTTCATCAGCACTCAAATCACCCAATCCTTCCCTCCTTTCACACTTACCTTTTCTTCGCATTGTCCCTCTCCCCTTCTCTGCAACTTAAAACATTCTATCTCTATCTTTTCCTGATCTGCACCTGACTGCCCCAATATATCAGCATATATTTGACACTAAAGCTTTCAAACGACAGACACTTTGCAGCCAGATTTCATGGGCAGAATGTTTCTGGAGATTTTGATTGATAATGGCAAACAATTCTTGGATTTTTCTTCATCCATCAGTGGAAAGCTCAGGTTGATTGTGACTGTTGCTATTGGTGAGATCCTAAAACCAGTCCCTCCACACTTTGGTCTTCTCGGCTGAATTCTATTCCAGAAGGCAGTTATGTGCAATATGGTAGTAAGGAAGTGAAAAATACCAGTTATTCTCCCCTTATGCTATTCTCTTCAGAATCCAGGAGAAAGCAGACCTCTTCAAATGCATATTTCAACTTGAATACTGTTGACAATCTTCCGATTAACAATCAAACCTCAAACAGGAGATGAAAAGGAAATCTTTTCCTTTCTTACATCAGAAATTTTCAGTTTGTCTCACAGCAGAGCCAGAGATCTGTGGTACTGGCAGCCACCCAATACCTAATGTGGTAACGCATTGTTCAAGCTCAGGCATTGGTCACCGGTAAGCAGTAGAAGAATTACAACATCCCAGTCAGCTAGTTCTTCTTTCTTTTTTGCTTGAGGGAAAAATGGAATTACTCTAATATTGTTCTGACTAAGATCAGCTAAATTAATCCAGAACTTGACTGGGCCCTGCTTATGTTACTGACCACATCCAGTAAAGGTTCAGCTGGAACATATCGGTGAGCTATAAATTGTGAAACAGATAATGATAGAGTAAACCTTGAGGACATTGATGTATAGAGGGATACTGGGATTCAAGTAAGTAGTTAATTAAAAATGGCCACACATTGATAGAGTGGTAAGCAAGGTATACGGCATGCTTGTCTTTATTAGTTGAGTTATTGGGTTCAAGAGTCAGGAAGTATGCAACTTTTAATTCTCTGGTTAGACAGCAACTGATATTTTGCATTTATTACTGATTGCTCCATTATGTTGTGGCTTTGGCAGTGGAGTATCTAAGGTATGGCAGATATGGCACATGCCCTGGGCACAGCTTGAAGGGTATGCTACCGAGCATTTTCTATTAAAGTCAGACAAGCCATTCTCAGAAAGTGAAAAAAGAATTTTTTTCTGATGTATGATCTGTCTTTGTTTATTATGGGTGAGAAGCACTAGGATGGCCTAATTCAGAGCATTGTGTAAGAAGACCATGAAATGTTTCTTCACAAAGAAGTAGGAAAGTAGAGCTGAAGGACGGAAGAGACAAAAGTTGGAGGTGGAGGAAGCCAAGAAGTCAAGAAAGTTCTTCATGCCCTTCTTTGAAAAGCCCGGAACAAGGTAGTTCAACACGTTCCATGGAGTTGCCTGCACCTGCTACAAGTTTGTTAGAATCTGAAGGTAGATGGAGTTTAATGCTGATAAGTGTGAGGTGCTACATTTTGATAGGACTAATCAAAATAGGACATACATGGTAAATGGTAAGGCATTGAGGAATGCAGTAGAAGAGAGTGATCTAGGAATAATGGTGCATACTTCCCTGAAGGTGGAATCTCATGTGGATAGGGTGATGAAGAAAGCTTTTGGTATGCTGGCCTTTATAAATCAAATCATTGAGTATAGGAGTTGGGATGTAATGTTAAAATTGTACAAGACATCGGTGAGACCAAATTTGGAGTATTGTGTACAGTTCTGGTCACCGAATTATAGGAAAGATGTCAGCAAAATAGAGAGAGTACAGTGGAGATTTATTAGAATGTTACCTGGGTTTCAGCACCTAAGTTACAGAGAAAGGTTGAACAAGTTAGGTCTTTATTCTTTGGAGCGTAAAAGGTTGAGGGGGGACTTGATAGAGGTATTTAAAATTATGAGGGGGATAGATAGAGTTGACATAGATAGGCTTTTTCCATTGAGAGTAGGGGAGATTCAAACAAGAGGACATGAGTTGAGAGTTAAGGGGCAAAAGTTTAGGGGTAACACAAGGGGGAACTTCTTTACTCAGAGAGTGGTAACTGTATGGAACAAGCTTCCAGTAGAAGTGGTAGAGGCAGGTTCGATTTTGTCATTTAAAAAAAATTGGATAGGTATATGGACAGGAAAGGAATGGAGGATTATGAGTGCAGGTTGGTGGGATTAGGTGAGAGTAAGCGTTTGGCACAGACTAGAAGGGCCAAGATGGCCAGTTTCCGTGCTGTAATTGTTATTTGGTTATAGATCAAGTACAAATGCGTCACAAGCCAAGGAGGAAGTCAAGTCAGATAAATCCAAGTATGATGAGTTTAAGAGTGAGGCTGCCACAGAGAACGTGGACATGACAGGAGGGGAAGACGATGGTGTGGTGGTGTTGTTGAGTTTATTGACGAGATTTTACCTGACGACACTAAACATAGTGGACTGGATGGTGTCAAAGAGCCTCGAACTGTCATACCAGAGTGATTGAACAGCATGGCATTGGACTTTTGAAGTTCCACAAGGATACTGGAAAAGCAATTCTGCCTGACATGTTGAGAACAGAAACAATAAAGCTGGGTTTGATGTATTTCCAAAACAGTGAGGGGCCTTTCCTACCGATAAATAACCGCTCAATGAACAAAACTTGGTTTAAGAGGAAATTGGGAAATGGTCATGGTGAGGAAGCGACTCGCTCATGGCTGGTCTATTCCCCTTCTACAAAGTCTGCATTTTGTATCTGTTGTCTTCTCTATTTCCCATCAGACCGTCAATCCTTATTGGAGCAGGAAAGTAGATTCAACCAGTGGAAAGCACCTGAAAAAATTAGTGTTCATAAAAATGCCAAGAATCATTCAGAATGCTTCATACAATGGAAAGAATTGGAAAGAAATTTAGCTGGAAACAGAGGAGATATTGACACAGTATTTCAGTCACAGATTGAGAAAGAAAAGACAGAAGTGGCGTGATATCTTGATGAGAATCCTTCACTGCATAAAATTCTTTGCGACTCAGAAACTGGCTTTGTGAGGACACAGGGAATCACTTCAGCTAGACGATGACTCCAATGTGGGAAATTTACTTGGCTTACTGAAACTACTGGCCATCTTTGACCCTGTCATAAAAGAAGACATCACTCATTTGGAAAATCATCCTGGTTCCACGTCTAATCTTTCCCCGGGTGTCCAAAACTAATTCATCTACATGATGGCATCCACTGTTCGCCAGAGTTTACTGAGAAGCATTCGTAAAGCCAAGTGCTATGGTCTCATGACCGACTTGACCCCTGATCAGGCACACTGTGAGCAGATGTCAGAAGTAGTGACATTTGTGGAATTTGATTTTGAGAGGAAAACAGTCCATGTTAGAGAGTCCTTCCTTGGTTTTATACAGATAAGCCAGAAGGATGCTAAGAGCTTTTTTGAAGACATCTTGAAATAGTTAGAGAAGGATGAAATGGAGCTACAAGATTGTTGGTCACAGTGCTATGACAATGCTACTGTGATGGCTGGACACAAAAATGGTGTTCATCAAAGAATAAATGAGAAAAACAACCTGGCAGCGTTAGTGAATTGTGGCAATCACTCACTCAACTTGGTGGGTGTACATGCAGCCAAGCATGATACAATGATGGTCACATTTTTTGGAACCATTGAAACTCTACGTGTTTTTCTCTCGTTCAACACAGCGCTGGGTAAAACTCAAAAACACCGTGACGGTGGTTGTTAAGTCAGAGTCCGAAACCAGGTGGAGTGCAAGGGCAGAAGCAGTGAAGCCTGTCAACAAATACCTTGAGGAGATACTTCAAGTTCTCCAGTACATGATAGACAATGAAAACGAGACCAGTGAAACAAGAAGTGATGCAAGGCAGCTGTACAACCACATGTTGAGTTACGGTTTTCTGATTTTGCTAGGATTTTGGAACAAAGTACTCATTCGCATTTACCGTATTCAAAAGAGGCTGCAGGATCCCAGAATGAACTTCCATGATGCTGCCCCTGATTTGAAAGCCCTCTGAGATCATTTTTATGATGAAAGAGAAGTATTGGTCAGTGAGTCATTCTAAGAAGGAGTCGGTCTCCATCAGGAATGGAATATTGAAGTTGCAAGACGTTAGAGACAAAAGAAACAAATGGCTAATAAAAACTCAAGAGACGCTGGGTTAACAGTGAAGGAGGAAATGGAAAAAGTCGAGAAGGGAACACTCAACCATCTTCACAGAGAAATGGATGAAATGTTCACTCGTTTGCATGACACTGACACGAAGTTTGGGTTCCTTCTCAATGTCGTGGGACTGTGTTACGGTGCCAACAGTAACAACCTAAAGAAGTGAGAAAATTTGGGCGAATTGTACAGCTGTGATGTTGATGGACAGCAGCTATATGAAGAAATTTTGGATTGCAGAATGTTACTATCAAGGCAGGTAACATGAAACTATCAAGACCTGAAGAGCTTCTTGAATTTATAGTTCAGTATAGAGATGAGAGCGTCTTCCCCAATCTTTGCATTGCTATTCAGATAATGCTAACCATTGCAGCTTCCATTGCCAGCTGTGAGAGATCTTTCAGCAAGTTAAAACTAATACTTTCATATCTGAGAGCCTCCATGGGTCAAGGCAGACTCTGTGATCTTGCTGAGCGTAGAAAGAGAAGAAACTAAAAAACGAACTTTGATCACATCATAGACCAATTTGCATCAGTGAAAGCAAGGAAGGTGCAGTTATAATTTTCATGTAGTGCCATAATTTGTTAATTAAAAGATTAATGAGCTTGACTTGTATTTTTGAGCTGATGTTATGGTAAAGTCATCTAAAAGATGGGTGTCAGATGTTTGGACAGGGGCACAATTTCAGTGTTTGCCGTAGGCGCTATTTTCCATAGATACGCCCCTGGGCTTTGGAAATAGTGCAGAAGAGGTTTAGCAGGAATCTACCTGAATTAGTGGGCATATGATATCAGCAAACATTGGACAAACTAGGGTTGTTTTACAGAATTTACAGAATCTGGATTTACAGAACTTGAAGAGCGAGATCTAATAGAATATAAAATCATGAGAGGAATTGACTGACAGCCAGTGTCATTTTCCCAGGCTAGCACTAGAGTGTATGCTCTTAAAGTTAGAGGGGGACAGTTTAAAGGAGATGTGTTGAGTATATTTTTAAATACAGAGAGTGGAGGATGCCTGGAATTTACTGCCAGGGATAGTAATGGAGGCAGATACAACAGAGGCATTTGAAGATTCAAAGTACATTTTTTATCAAAGTATGTATACAGAATACAACTCTGAGATTCATCCTCCCACAGGCGACCACAAAACAAAGAAACACCATGAAACCTGTTCAAAGAAAGCAGCAAACTCCCAATGCATGAAAAAAGAGCAAGTAGCACAAAAGGCCAAAAGCGAGTGAACAAGACATAGAGTATCAAACATCAAACCAAGAATGCAGTTTAGTAGATGTTGGATAGGTATGTGAATATAGACAGGCAGAGAATGGGGGGATATGGACCATATGCAGGCAGAGAAGAGATACTGTAATTAGGCTTCATTACCTTAACTAGTTTGACACAACATTGTGGACCAAAGCACATTTTGCTTTGTTACACTGTTCGATGTTCTCTCTTGTCCATACCGACAGTGTTGCCTTTCTTCCCTGATCCCATTTGCCTACAACAGGCCCGTAACCCTTTACACCTTTCCTACTACAGAGATATAGAGGTACAGCGGGCCCGTAACCCTTTACACCTTTCCTACCTGATGCAGCATCTCAGACCTGAAATGCTGTTTCTCCTTTTACTGATGTTCTTGATCTGAGTTTTTTCATCATTGTTTTGACTTCAATAAAAATCAAACTGCTGGAGTATTAAGCAGAGGGTTAGGCAGCATTTGTGGATGGAGATAGTCTGCCATTTCCTGCTTTTATTTCAGAAGTGGGTGGTACACTGGTAAGCTACTTAGCCTCATGTACAACACACTGGAGGAACTCAGGAGGTCGGGCAGTATCCGTGGAATTGAGTAGTCAACGTCTTGGACCAAGACCCTTCGTCCAGCGTGTTGTACATGTTGCTTTGACTACAGCATCTGCAGTGTATTTTGTGTAAGTTACTTAGCCTCACGTACAACACACTGGAGGAACTCAGGAGGTTGGGCAGCATCTGTGGAAACAAGCAGTCAACGTTTTAAGCCAAGACTCTTTGTCAGGTCTCGGCCCGAAACATTGACTGCTCGTTTCCATGGATGCTGCCCGACCTGAGTTCGTCCAGCATGTTGTACGTGTTGCTTTAACCACAGCATTCGCAGTGTATTTTGTGTAAGCTACTGTTACGTATTCAGGCAACAATAAATATATATGAGTTAGACAAGGGTTCATATAACAAATAACACGTTTATTAAACACTGAAAACAAACCCCCCAAAAGTAAACAAACACTAACATAACCGGAAACCAGCTGCTGTGCGGCAGCTTAAACAGTTCTTAAAGCGATGTTGCAAAAACAGTTCTTTTAAGTAGGATTGCCACAAGTTCAAAATGCTCACGGTTCATTTAAGGGAGAGATTTTTAAGATGATTTAAATTCTCTTTCACGTCGTTTTGCTTCGATCCCCGGCGTCGAACTTCCTACGAAGAATTTACGAAACGAAACGGCTTAAAGGCACTGACCTTTCCTTTATCACACTGTCCTCAATCTTCTGCTATCCCACAGAGATTAACACGAGAACAATCCACGAATTCCTTTCGAATAAGGAATAAATAAGGTCGAACCAGTTTCACCGTCGTAAATCGATTCTCCTTGACCTTTAGCTCCCGAACTCCGATCTTCACTCTCCACTGATTCTCAAACTAGCAGTATTGTAAAGAAACTGCTGGCAATGACCTTTTAAACTTTAGGCATTAGATAAAAACTTCATCCTTCAACTAAACTGCATCATGACATTAAATCACGTAGTGGCATGAAGTCAACTTGGCAAATCCAGCCACCAACTGCCCCTTCTCACAGGGTGGGGTCTTCCTTTTATATCCTGTAAAAAAAACTGTCACATGATCTCTACCGGCAGGAAAATGACGTCACTCCACCATCACAAGACCATTACCTCAACCCCAGTCACGTGAAAAGGGTACCACTGTCATGTGTCACGAGTACATAACACTACTTAACCTGTTTGCTCACACCTCCAGTGACCTGGTTTCAATGCTGACCTCTGTTCTACTTGGGTGGTTCTGCTGAAGGGTTTTGGCCCAAAACTTTGACTGTACTTTTTTTCCATAGATGCCACTCGGCCTGCTGAGTTCCTGCAGCTTTTTATGTGTGTTCTTCAGATTACCAACATGTGCATATTTTCTCTTGCCTGGAGTTTGTAAGTTCTCCTTGGGACCCAATGGATTTTCTGTTATAGTTTCCTCTCACAGCCCAAAGGTGATGTGAATGGTAGGTTAGATGGTGAGAATAAAATGAGCCCAATGTGTAGGTGAGAGGTAGAATGTGGAGAGATATGATAGAAATGTTGGGAGAATAAAAACTATTTGTAGTAAGTGGGTAAGTGCTGGCCAGTCCAGACCTGATAGGACAATAAGCTTGTGTCCAGCAGTAACTCTGTATGTCTCATATGATCTTTATTGAAATACCTATAGGCCACAACCGAGAATTTCTGGTAGGAGGTTGACAGAAATGTCTGCAGGTGAAATAATATTATAAGCATGCCGCCTCCGAATGTAAAGCAAATGAATTCCTGAGCTTGCTCTGTCTTTCCAAGTGAGGCAGTGTGCAACAAACTGGGAGAGGTGCAGAGATCAGTAGCAGTGGCGTGGAGTCATCTTGTGACCAGGACACTAAGTAAATACAACCTTGACTTCCACAGGCAAAGCATTCTAAGCATACATGTGAGGCTGTATTTAAGATTTGAGGAAGTTGCATATGTTATTGAGGATGAAGAAGGCAGATTAAGTATGAAGCTTTAAATAGGATGGTTTCAAGGAAAATAGAAGCAAACTTGAAACTGAACAAAATTGAACAACCCTGCACGTTATAAGTAAGAACTGTATCAATTTGGAAATGACATTGGACTTGATTTAGGGTGTTACAAATGTGCCACAACTCTGAGGGGCCGAAGGGTACAAAGTCGCCCCCTCCTTTTTGAGAATCGCAAGATCGCTATTAATTCGGGTCTGGGACCCAGGAAATGAGAGAGAATCCACAAGGTTTGGAATGTGTCCTGGCCTCAGCAAAAACAAAACCCCTGATAACGGCGATTGTCTCTTGGAGACGGAATTGTGTATTGAGTACTGTACTGTTCATTGAAGCCCCTCAGGGGACAACCAGAGTGGGCTGGTTGAGGGATTGCATCATCCCAACATGATTGACATCTGAGACCCCGTGAGTAAGGATAAAAGAGGGTCTGGGGAACAACCCTTTTAGACGCACCAGGAGAAACGCTGGAAATCCTGTGACAGCGTTTAATAGCGACAGCCGGTGGGCGGCTCACGTGTGTCCTTTCCCTTTTGCCTGGTATTGGCAGCCTCACCATGGAAGAACGGCTTTAGATAAAGAAGAGGCCACAAGTGAACGGCCACCCCAACAGGACTCCTGAAGGATTGAAATCATAAAGGTTGGAAAACACGCAGCGGTAACTGTTCCCATTCTATTCCTATTTCTCTCTCTCTCCAACAAAGTGCAACACAGCGACAACCAAAAGGCTACAGCCTGAATGAACTGAGTGACTTTTATATTTCCATCGGACAATACATTATCCACTAGACAACGACAGAGCTACTTTTTATTGATTATTATTATTCCTGCACTTTTAGATTTAGTATTGATGACATATATTATCTGTATGTTTGCACTGATATTTTTTTGTGTATTTTTACTAATAAATACTGTTAAAAATAGTACCATCAGACTTCAATGGACCTCTCGATCTTTGCTGGTAAGTGACCCAGTTACGGGGTTCGTAACAAGGGGATGAAAAAAACATGCAAGAGCAAAGGAAAAATCTTGCTGAAAAGTCAATAGTTAAATTTCCCGCTGATTTCTGAGACACCCAGTAACACCTACAAAGTTTGCACTGCTATGGGTTCAGCTAGGTTTCCGCAATATAACACTGTTCTTGCAGAATAGTGTGAAGGAGTTTCTGGGTGAGTGGATCCATTCTAATGAAAGGTCATCAGCTTGAAACATTGTCTCTGCTTCTTTCACTACAGATGCTGCAGTCTTCATAATGCATGTTCTGTTTTTGTTTATATTAAACTCTTAATATAACAAAATGTTCCAAGCTATTTCATTAAAATGTAGAGAAAATCAGTGCAAACCAATTGATGGGGATATTAAGGGTGACTAAAAGCTTTGGCCAAATGTTGTGCTTCATGATTTGTAAGTAAAGGATGAATGGTATGATAACATATGGCAGTCCTGTCTGAGCATTGTCCCTGTTAATAGCACAAAACTGCTGATCTAATTTGAAAGAAAAGCAGGCGGGAAATGCACAGGTCTAGCAGGAATTATAAATCACAGAAAGGACAATATTATTGCTGACATGGGCATGATTTTCCCTTGTTGCTTAAAGCTGCTACTTCCTTGGCTTCTGCTCATAATTTTGGAGAGCTGTAGAGACCCTTCTACCAATGCATTGTTGTGTCCTCCAACTCAAGCAAATGATTGGTTCAACAGTGTTTGTGCATAGTGTATTACCTGATGAGATGTTTTGATTGATTGTGTTAACATAGACAAATGTATTATCAGCCTGAGAACTCTTCATTAATAAATCATCAGGGCATGTAGATTTATGATAGTTGCTCCTAAAATGATCACTTCTTCTTGGAGAAGTAGCAATCTAGCAATGTACAATTAAGTGAACATAAAATAAATAGCATTAGCTATTGCCAGAAAAAAAAGTCTCTGCCGTTCACCTTCTGATAAGATAGTCTGTGTCCTTCTTCTCCATTGGCTTAGACTCCACAAAATAGCTAAACATCTTAAACACCTACAGGCTGACTAGGTCCACAATTAGAGATAAACTGAAAACCTCTTCAAAAGATGCCATTTGTAATTCTGACAGGACCAGACACATTTGTGGGTGGGAAAAGCTAATCCGTAATTCCAGATTGCTATTGTGTTTGAATCTCTAACACTGCCTACTCCAGATGATAGTTTATGCATTATAAATAGGGATCCTCACCAATAGTTCTGGGTTTGCTTTATCACCAACACTGATGGCAATAATTATCAAATAGATGCAGAGCATTAGCACCAACCCAATGTGTGCACCATGACATGGCAACAGCTTTAAAAAATGTGACAACACGTCAGGGCCCTAAAACCAAAATGAGTACTTATTGTAAATCTTCAGTGGGGCACAGGCTATGCCTGGCATTCCAACGTGTATAAAAGGGAAGATTGTGGTAAGAGTGTTAGAATTGTCCCTCATATTATTATATGGAAAGTAAGCAATTATGAGTCCTGTTGATAGCTTGTTTCACATACATTATCTTGGCATTAAGGAACATCTTTACTGTTATCCCTCCTCACCCTCACTACTTGCCTCAAGTTATTCTGATATTCTACCCAGCTTTTGTTCCATGTAGTTGTGC